>NW_023416288.1:69762142-71213392 GCF_014176215.1 Rousettus aegyptiacus
ACTGTTCAAATGGTTCTCAATCTTACCTGACCATTAGAAAGAAAAAACATAAAATAGAAAAAGGATTTAGAATAGAGAAACACTCCAAGATATACAAGGTATATTACTATATAATAGGAATGTCTGGAGGAGAACCTGACATCAGAAATCACTTCCAGCTCCCATGTATATTCTCACATATCAATGAAATTAAGAATTCTTGGTCAAATTTAGTTTCTAGGAGCTAAAGAAAAGTTTCCAAATAAAAACTACCCAAAACCCAAAGGGAACATTGACATCACATTGGAAAAACATTATAAGTATAACTGATTAATACTCACGGGGGAGAAGAAAGAATGGAAGAACATTTTTAAATACCAAATGCTACTTTTCCTATCATTCCAATACATGAACATATGTTCCGGAGTGAGCGTGAGATAGAAGAAATGAATGCACTGTTCCTTCAGCAAGATTCAGTTCCCACAAACTTCTAAGTGGAAGCTTGTCAGAACACTGAGAGTGAATATTTAAATTAATATTTAAATACATTTGCCTTGAGACATGGATTCTAAACTTTAGCCAACTGCTTTTCTGGTGCTCAGCCAATGAAGTAACAATCTGTCCCAGTAATGGAGGAAAAATTGTTACATGGGACATATTGTTGTTGTTGTTGTTTTTTAATGGGGTAACTTTCTGAAGGTTGCTGACTACTCATTGCTGATTAAGATAAGGCTCCATTGTTTTTCTCTAGGTAAGTCCAGGTTATTTTCTCAGGCAGGAATTTTTATCACTTCTTATTTAGTCTCACCAAAACTATTTTTAAGTGTTGACAATAAAACTTGTCACCAGTCCGTCACGTTTTAATATCACCACTGATTGTACTGACCAAGTACCACTCACTGTGCTTGGTGTCATTGTTCATTGTAGTAGTCTTTAAGTTAATCGTAGGCTTAAATACCAAATGCTGCTTTTCCTATCATTCTGGTTCAAGTCTGGTTCATTGCAGTAGTGATTTTATTTCTGATATACAAATAAAATATGTAGGGTATTCAAAATCTACTTTTCGTAACTTATACCATCACAACTGTTAGTGTGAGATGGGGAAGACAACTAAGACTCAAACTCTCATAGAGATCTAGTTACTCCTCCAGGTAAGCAATTTACAACAGCTGAAATGTAGGCAAAGGTGAGGAAAATCTAAAATAGCTGGTGGAGGAGGAAGAGTTGATTATCAGTTACTTATTTAATACCATTTGCAATAGCAACAATTAGGGTTCTACTGAACTTTTTGTTTTATGGTTTTTCAGAGATTGTGGAAGGCCATGACCTTCCTTAGGAGTCTAAAATGTATCAAGCTTAATAGAAGTCATATAAAAATCTCACTGATTCAAGAGATAAAACTAAAGGTGGAAAAAAGAAAGATATTAGGTTGCCAAATAAGTGTGTGTTTGAAAATTTCCCTAAATGTAGCAAGTAATTCTTAAATATAAAATGCCATCCTGGGTTATACACATGGAAATCCCTGTGTGAAGTGCTATCAAGTTCTGAAAAGTAATCCAGGGCCTGTGCTTCTTAGAGGTCTGAGATGATAACACTTTTTTCTCCAATTTCGATAAGATTATGTTATCTTCAGGAAAGAATACAGTATGTAATACAATACAAATAAAAGAAACAATGGTATCCATGCATTTGTAATACCTAAATATAGTTTTAACATTTTAAAATCATTATTATAATATGCATGAAAGACATGCAATTCATTCAGTAAAATGTAATTTGTATATAAGAGAAGCTAATTTTTTAAATATCAAATGTCTGTCTGCATGTGTATGTATGTCATTATTTAATGACAAATAGTTTTCAGCTGCAGAAGACATGGGTTTGTTACGGAATCCACGAGTTTGTGCTGCAGTTCTCATATTAGGACTTGTCATTCTCCACACAGTATTCTTATTCACCACAGGCTATTCTAGAATCAATGAATCTGTTGTCATCATATGGCCCAAGTAGCAGGTGCTCTTGTGCTTCAGACTGGCCTTGCAGCAGTGCCCTCTCTTGTTCTGGGTCCCACTCAAAATTTTGATTCTTCTGAGTCACCTAATAAATTGTCAAAGAAATGTTCCCTTTAGTTGTCTATGATACACTCGTAATACCTCCATACCACGACACACTGTGCCTACTTCTTTGATGTTGGAAATCGATGGTGCTACAACTTGTATATTATCTCAGAGGTGATTTCAAAGGTTGACACATACCAGTAAACTATAAAAAGACTTTAGTGATATGGCAAGCCCCTAAACATTCATGGGATTTAATGTTCCATATTCTGTTATACAAGTGTCTTCTTAGGGCATTGAAGTATACGTAACCCTTCCTTGTTCACCCTATCCATTTAGTACTCGGTCATCAATATTGTAAATCCACTGTTAACGTTCTGCAGAATATTACAGAAGCCAGGATTCTCAGTGACTATTTTGTTTTAGAGGTTAACAAAAATAACACAGCCTAGAGATAAGTGAGTAAATGAGAAGTAATGCATTTCTCATGTAAATATAGACTGCTTTCAATCTTCTTATTGACTGATGGGGATTGGGAATAATTATTTTGCCAGTTCAATAAACTTATGCCAAATATTTAAAATATATAAAGATAACATAGTACCACATAAGTTGAAATTGGGACAGAGTCAAGTTAAGTTGATGATATGTTAATAGCTTATATTCATACTCCATATTCCATCCCTCTCTTTCCCCCAGGGCTCAATGGCTACAGATTACATTGGTGCAGGATCAGCATAATAATTAATAATAATAATAATAAATACATATGCATATATACTATAGGTTAATATAGTGTATATTACAACTGTAGAATATTATACGTAGTATAAAGAATAATATAGAGAGAATATTAACTATGTATAATATAGAATTAGTATGCTAAATATATAGTTGTAGAATGTTACAAGTCTTACCATGTCCTTGATAAGAGTAAAGTATTAAAGTAGTCACACCTAATTTTATTTATCTAATAACGAAAGTGCAATTAATCTCTTTCTAGATCAGAATTTCTCAATCTGAGCAATATCATCTTGATAATTTTTTGCTGTGGAGAGCTATCCTGTACATTGTCAAGGTTCAGCAGAAGTCTGGAACTCTACTCACTAGATACTTGTAGCTCTATTTCAGCTGTGACACATGTACTCCCTTGCCATAAATTTACAGAGTTCTATTATTTCTGAGTCTCCAAATTTTGCCATTCTTTAGACAAGTCCCATCTCAATATTTCCAGTTTATTAGCCAGTTAGTCTCTATTTTAGCTTTTGTAATTTCATTTGTGTTTTTGTCATTTCACATGAAGAAAACCCTCACATTTATGGTGCTCATTCATATATCAGAATTTTATAAACTAGGGTAGTATTTAAGAAATTGACAGAAAAAAATGTCTATGAAAAACACTGAAAAAAAGTATTTCATACGAAAGATCAAACCTAAATGTCAAGGGGGAAAATTCTCAATTTTAAGGGAGAAGAGGCTGAAAGTGTCAGAAAACAAACCAATGATAATGAAATGAATAAAAATAATAGTCACCATCTTCATAGAGAACCACACAAGTGAGGAAGTGAGCCCTTCTCTCAACTGAGACTAAAACTCCATACAATATCGTTTACAGCCTTTGGCGGACCAAGCTAAAGGTATAGTCATGGAGATCATGATAAAATCATGGTGATAATCAAGACTCTGGCTCTCAGTTGACACATATTCTTAGAAACCAAATCATCACTATAGTTCAACATTCAGAGTAGGAATTTAGGAAGTCAGGAAATCAAGTCTAATTTTAGTTCAAGTCTATCTTATTATGGGCTTAATGGGTTTCCAAACCTACCTTGTGCTTATTTTTCCAGTTCTGAACACATTTTTAGAATAGACATACTTAGGATCTAACATTCATTTCCAAGAGATGCTCAGACTGAGGACCTTGTTTTCTTGTTAGACATTGACTGGAGGCTGCCCTCAGTTCCTTGCCATGTGGCCCTCAGCAGCATATGATATGGAAACTTGCTTCCTTTTGATCTTTTTTTTCAACTGCAAAAATGATCCTTACATATAGATGAATTATAGATAGGATTTATATTAAAGAAGAGATAGAAGAACATTTTAAGCAGCCTAGAATGGGTGGCAGTTTGGAGAAACTATAAACGATGTGGAAATTAAATCACTGGCTTGTTAAGGAACAAGTTACTGGGGGAAACAAGTAACTTACTACTAACTAGACAAAAATAAGATTGGTTATATATGTTAGTCCTTGGCTCTAGGAGGTCTTATATGCCTATGTAATCAATTTGCAAAGTTTGTCCCACAGTCATTTTGGGTCTAGTATCTTTCAGCAGAGAATAATATGAAATAATGAATAAATATGACTATTATAGTTAATAAATCATGGATACATACAATAATAATCACTATTGTCATATATATTTTTTGGGGTTTCTTCCTGAGTGCTTTTGAGTCAGCTGTAGATTCAAATCATTCTTGTAAATTGTTTCTGACTGTTTTCAGTATGTTAATATGTCCCCCCAAATACAACTTCAAAGTAAATTGATTACAAGTATATGGAGTTCTATTTGTGAATAGGTTTGTAATCTTTCCTTTTAATGAACTGTTTATATTATTGAAATTGAAATAATTGATTCCTTTGACTTCAATACCTATCAAGTATGTAATTTAATGGAAAATTGCTCTTATCAATTTATTCTGAAAAGTACACTGGGAAGCTGTTCAACAGTCACAGATTAAATAGAATGAGATATATATTTTTGTCATGACTTCAAACTATTGTACCTGACATGTCTGCTAAATAGTGCCAATATGGTTGTATTTAAAAATTAAGAAGAACTTTCTGTGCATAAAACATATATTTTAGATGCTTCGTATATAAAAAAAATAAATCAAGCATCCTTTATCAATGTTTAACATTTGTCATTATGGAAATGCTGTAAGTTTTTGTCAGATTCATCTATATTTAAGATTTATCATTGATATCATTTCCTTGTATTTCACTATGAGCACATCTAGTAAAGGAATTATTATTTGTCAGAACTGAGTTACCAATGTGGAAAAATGAGCTAAAAGATAACATATAGATTTTACCATGACTAATATAAGCAGTAAAGCTGAACTGAATCTTGGAAATATTTTTGATGCTGGAAATGTTTATGGTACATGATGACTGCCTTGGAAACAGGTTAAAAAGATAAATATTGAGAAAAGTTATTTCTCATTTGATAATAACAAAAGAAAAATTTAGCCAAAGAATCCAAATCATAAAGATCAAAAAAGTGAGACTATACAGCAAAACATTATATTTTGAAAGTGGTTTTTGCTCATATACTGATTCAAACGATAATGTCTTCCAGAGACACCCTCAAGACACACCCAGAAATAATATACCAGCTTTTTGGAAATCATTTAGTATAGTCAGGTTGACTCATAAAATTAACTATAATGAAACTTATGATTTTTATAAGGCTTTGACATTTATTCAACAGCTATTTGTTCCAAATACATTAATTTATCTTATTTCCACCAGCCTCCAGTTATTACACTATCATGCTACTAACTTTAGTTCTCTATATTGTAGCTCCTGAAAATGCAATCACTATTATCTTCACATTCAGTACAGAGTCACTAGCATTTATTGATCATGTCTGCTGTGCAGCAGAGTAGTTGCTTTCTGTTCTTAATTTTTAAGTTTTAATCCTCTGTTCTATCTTATAAACCAGTTCAGAGCTAGAGGCAAGCACTGCTCAGCTTTGTATCACCATTTTAAATATGTAACTAAATAACGATTTGAAAAACATAGAGAATTTGAACAAATTGACTTAAAAAGTTATTTTCAAGGTTCTCAATAATAACTGGGATAATGATTGCCACTTCTTAATACATCATAAAGAGAATCAATAAATAAAGTTGGTTTTATTATACAAAATGTCACAGTTTTATTATATAATATACAAATGTCATTAATTTAGCTTTTAAACAATGAGAATTTTATAGGAAAATATGCAAGATTGTGTGTGTATGTGCGTGTGTGTGTTTTGAGGAATGTGAATAAGAGGGCTGTTTGAAGTTATGGTTGTCAAGCAGCCGAGCAGTCCTTGACAAGCAGAAAATTGCTGGATCAGTTCTTTACACTTTGGTAGGTTTGCTAAGTAAGGTAACAACAAGTCCAAATAAAATTAGACAAGCACTCATGTAATGACAGGACTCATAAGCTTCATTTTTGCATCTATTCCTCTTTCCCCCAAGTCCCATGAAGCAATGCAGCGTGAGCCCATCTGAATGCTGCGTACACAGAGATCTATGTCACAGGTGTGGTACCCTGAGCTTAGTAAACCCCTATTTGCGTAATGGTGCTGCTAGCAAACCCACCCACACTTTATCCCAGAGAGATACATTATCTTTATGATACACTAAGAAAAAAAAAATTCCACTCTGACCTAGAGAATAACACTTTACTTAGCTTACCAAAGCTATTTGATATAAAAAAGATCTCACAATTTGAAAAGATAGTCTGGGATAAAAGTTATATAGGACATGTTGAAATACTAAAGGTAATTGCCTCATAACAATGGTAAATATAGGCTCAAATCGGCAGGGCTAATACTGTTTAGTAACCATTTATTAATGAATATGTTTTTATCTAATATAAGAGAGTAGAAAACTGGATTACGATTGCAATGGTTGTTTATATCTAACATATTTGCACAAAACCTGAAGTCTGTCTTCTATATTTGACTCTTAAAAAAAAAAAAAACAATAAAATCATTGGCAAAGAAACTAGTGCTACACTATGGCATGGATTATACATGTTTTTAATGAATAAACTTTATTTTTAAAAAGTTTTAGGTTCACAGCAAAATGGAGCAGAATGTACAAAGTTTTCACAGTCTTCTCTGCATGCCCTAACAACCTCCTCCGCTATCAGCATCCCTCATCACAGTGGTAAATTTGTCACAATCAATGAACCTTCACTAACACATCATTATCATCTAAAGTCACTAGTTAACATTTTATTTCACTCTTGGTGTACATTCTATGGGTTTTGACAAATATGTGATGACATGTATCTATCATGTATAATATGGAGTAGTTTCACTACTCTAAGAATCCTCTGTGTTGTTTATTTATCTTCTTCCCTTACCTCCCACTTACTCCTGGCAATCACTGATCTTTTTAGTTTCCATAGTTTTGACTATTCCAGAATGTCATATAGTTGGAATCATTCGAGCATGCAGCCATTTTCAAATTGGCTTCTTTCACTTAGTAATATGCATTTAAGTTTTCTCCATGTCTTTTCATGGCTTGACAGCTCTTTTCTTCTTATATTTGAATAACATTAATTGTCTAGATGTACCACTATTTTTTTTTTTTTTTATCCATTCACCTATTGAAAGACATCCCAGTTGCTTCCAAGTTTGGAAATTATGAATAAAACTACTATAAACATCTGTGTGCAATAGCACACACGTGTGTGTATGTGATATACATTTTCATTTCATTTAGGTAAATACAGAGGAGGGTGATTTCTGGATCATCTGGTAAGAGTCTGTTTAATCGCATAAGAAAATGCCAAGTTGTGTTTCAAAGCAGTTTTATTTTGCGTTCTCACCAACAATTAATGAGAGTTCCTGTTGTTCCACATTCTTGCCAGCATTTGGCGCTCTAGATGTTTTAGACTGGCAATCTTAATAGGTGTGTAGTAGCAAGTTATTGTTGTTTACAATTGTAATCCCCTAATGATAGGTGATGTTGAACACTTTTTCATGCACTTATTTGCCATCTATATATCTCCTTCTTTGGTGTGGCATACACATTTTATTCACAATCAGCAACTTAGAGATAAAGCATTGTACAAATTTGTCTTCCTAATTCTCTACTCTAGTTTTCCCAAAATTTTATGGACACTAAAATTAGAATTTCATATAATTCTCATCAGTTTTAAAAGATTATTTTTTTGATTTTTTTTTCCTAAACAACTTAGAAATGTAAAAGCAATTTTAACTCATGGTTTATACAAAACTGGCAGCAGGGTGGATTTTCCTCAAAGACAGCACCTCGTGGACCATAACTCACTGCTTGTAATGGTATGAATATATTTATAAGAAAAATCATTGGAGTTTCTTCACCTCGTAGAAACAGGTAACAAAAAGAATATTTTTAAAATATGTAACTCCAAGAGCTATGTTTTGCATCACTTCTGTCCTAAAAATTCTTATTGCCATTCTCATTTAGGTGAAGTTTTCATTTTAGTTTTTGTCATAAATCATGCACATAAAAATATAAATGATACATTCCATTATATAGAAGATCCCTAGAACTTTTATTTGCTCTTCAAAGGTTATTATTTCTTTTATTGTTTTATCATTCCTTAAGATGGGAGTAAATCTTTGGTATTTAACCTTTAATTTTTTTTAAATGTATTAAGGTGCAATTGACAAAACTGCAAGATATTTAAAATGTACATTGTGATTAATTGATATATGTATATGTTGTGAAAGAATTCCTTTGAAAAGTTTTTAAATTTTTAAAATTTATTTACTTGCAACTATCAAATACAACCAAACACTGATGTTTAATTTTCAACTAGAAAATCCACATTTTCATTGTCAAACCTCTAAATTATATTTTGTTTGAATGACATGATTCTGTTGATAAAATCGAATTCCTTGAAAAAACTCCTGCAGTGTATGAGGGCATCTAATGTGTTTGTTGTTAAAACCGAATTTCATTGAAAGAAAAAAAGAAATTCTACAACTTAAACTTCTGCAGGATGCCAGTACTTATTCTTTATGTTACTAGCATGAGCATACTCATTTTTCTGAAATTAAAAAAAAATCAAGAATGAAAATCTAACTTGAAATAACCTGAATTTATATGATTGTGCAATAGAAAACCAAAAAAAAAAAAAAAATAGTTAAACGTAGTCACAGTGACTTTACCTTTAAACAGAAGTAAACCAAATCCTTGATATTGTTTATTATTGCAGGATTTTTTTTTTAAATAAAATCATTCTAAAGGACCTTCGGCACTTTATCTTCACACATTAACCAAGCGAGAACACAAAATGGTGAGGTTTACACATTGTTACCAAACCTAAAGGTACACTATCCACTCAAATTTAAGGGTATACAAAAACAGAGAAAATAAAATAATGACATTTCTAGGGCAAGCACTGATATATCATTTACTTTTAGTACAAGGACTACAATTATTTTCTAGGTTGTTTTTATAAACACAAATCGATAAGTATTCTTTGATTATATACAGAGAAACAACCCAAACTCTGAGATATTCTAGAAATGCAGCCATGGAAAAGGAGGGGACAGGAAAAGTATATAAGAAGAAAAAGTTTCTGCCTGGGGAAAAAATAAAAGTACACAACTATTATAAAAGGATTGATCAGAAACATCAATGCATAACAAAGTTTATGGTACTAATTTAAAAGTAAATATTGAGGAAAAATATATTTCATTGTATTAAAAACTGAAATTTCCAGTAGGAGGAATTTGAGCAAGTTAGTAGCTCAGGGGAAAGGTTATCTTCATATCCCAACAAAATTAATAATCGAAATGGATGTCAGAAGACACACAACAAAGTTACTCTCCAGGCATACTCTAAATGACAAGTGAGCAAGTTCAGTCCTGAAGGAAATTGTTGGGTAAAATTTATTTGAAGAAGTAATTATTTAAAAATAAGGAAACCTTTGAGGCTATTTGAAAACTGAAATGAGCAATTTCCGTCAAAGATCTGATAAAGGCAAGGAAAACTAAAGTATTCTGCATTCTATCTTTTAAAGGAAAAAAGTAATGACTTTCATCAACTGAAACCTAAGATTATTGAATTGTTTTTGCCAACACCATCCTAAAGAAAATTCAGTGAACATGGAAGTATCTGCTGCATAACATAAAATTTGCTGCTCTTCTAAACAAACTTTCCTTTCTCCTACAGCAACACTTAAAATATTAAACAAATGCAATGACACAACTATAGATGTCTTACAGAAAGATTTTTTTTAAATCCTGCTTAAACAGGAAAAATGAATTTCATTATAAAAAAGGTGATACTCTATATTTTATCTAGAATTAAACATATTTTTGTAATTCTAACAAACAAAAACACAAATAAGAACAAACTTGAAAATATTGTCAAATGTAAAAAATGTACAGATCTTGGGCATGTTGGAAATCATGTGGCTAAAAGAAAAGATGTCTGGATTTATTTTCTATGCTGAATTTAGTCTAACCCTGGTGATACTAATATAAGTAATGTCAAACTAAAAATTTTAATTAATTTCTGGTTTTTGAATTTTGTTGAACCTCATGTCTAGCTGTGCATTTAAAATCTGACCCAGCTAAATTGACTAACATATTTGTTCAGTGAAAATGTAAGATGGGTATTCCTCCATGCTGTTTCTTATTTGAGTATGTTAAGTATTTATTTAAATATTATTTTCACAATAAAATGATTTAGATTCTTGCAATTCATACCTATTACATCATTTTATATAAATTGAATATTTAATCTCATTGTGTAATACTGCTCAAAACCTCCTAATGCCCCTCTTGCCAGATGTGAGGGCAGTACTGGCATGGGTGCTACCTTTAAATTAGGCTTCATCTTTTTTATGGCTACAGTTAACAACAGACAGTCCCCTCTCTACGTGGCTATCCCTCTTTCGAAAGTCCCTCTAGTCCAAGGAGAGAATGGCATTTCACAGTGGTTAATCTCTGATTTGCCTCACATTTCCAGTTTTCTCCCATATCTTTTAATAATTAAATAGCTCCCAGATTAAATTCTCTGTACTTTACAACATAACAGAGACATTGCTTCCAAAACTGTGCCCACAGTAATATTTCCTGAGGACTATATACTGCAGAGCACAATAACTCATGTTTATAAAAACAACTCTCTTTGAGAAGGCATATTATAAGGTGGGGTTTTTGTATGAATGTTAAGCTAAAGGTACTAGTTTAGCTAACCTAAGATATGAGTAATAAAGGATGCTCCACCTCAATGATTCTTTAACCCATCTTTGAGTTTGTGGTGCTGCAGGCATCTCTCTGACCTTGAACTTTGTTCTCCCAGAGACTATGTATTACTTTTTAATTAACGGTCTTTAAGTATCTGGTCTTAGATACCCAAGTTTTATTTTCTTATAAGAATGTTATAATTCTAGATGTCAGTAACATGTCTGATGTCTGCTATTTAAATTCTAAAGACTCATATATTTTATTCCCATCTAGTTTGATAAATTATATACTATCATATACTTCTATTTTATTTATGGTAATTACATTATGCCTTAACCTCTAGAAATTATATGTCTCCATTTATCTCTTCTTTGGTCACTTACCTTGGCTGTGCATCGCTGCCTCTACTTCTTCCACAGCTCAACATAAATCTAAACCCAGACACCTACCTAGATGTTCATTCCTGGCCTTGAGTCAGGACCACTTGGTTGTTATGATTCCAGTTATGATAGAAATCTGGGACTGTTTTATATTTCTATCTAAATATATATAAAAAATTAAATACAATAAGATAATTTTGCTAGACACATTCTATTAACTTTGTTGATTAAAAAATATAACTCGGATTCTTCCTGAAAGATTTTTCCAAATTATCTTCAGAAAGTCCTAGGAATTGGGGCTTCGTGAAGTGAGTTTAGTATTTATGAAAAATGTTCTTAATATTATTGCCATATTCTGTATAAACTATAAAAACCTTTTTGATATTCTAAAAACTAAATAATTTCAGGTGGCATAGCTAATTTGTTCCAATTTTAGTTTTCTTATGTGACACAAACTTTGTATTGGGCTGTTTATATATTGCAGAGCAAATAGCACATTAATTTATTAGTTAAACCTTGATTAAGTACTTACATGTGACAGATACTACATTGAATATAACATGATTTAGTGGTTAAAAAAAAAAGTATTTTCAGAAGGCTCAGTGTGTATAGAAAAAAAGGTAAATCCATAGAGATAAATATGGCTTCAAGGAAAGACATTTTTAGATTGTTTAAATAATATTTTATTTTATTTATTTATTTTTTATGGTGAATTTGGTTAATGAAATCCAGTAAGTTTCAGCTGTGCATTTTAACAGTAAGGTGTGTGTGTATGTGTGTGTGTGTGTATTTATATATATATGTGTGTGTGTGTGTGTGTGTGTGTATTTGCATTGTGTGTTCACCTTGCATAGTTAGATTTCTTTCTGCCACCAAAATAATGCTTAAAAAATAATGGAATAAATTCAATTCAAAGTAACTGGTATAATACACAAAAAAGGATAACTGAAAAATAACTCCCCCTCCAAAAAAAAAATTAGAAGATTTAAAGTATAGATAGATTGATTTGCCTCGAGCAGGAGAAGAATCACTTTCTCTATTGAAACACAATTTATGAAGGACAGAATGGGTGGATTTTTAGGCTTCAGTAGTGAAAAGTTGCTGAAGTTCACATATAATACTTGTAATTTTTCTCTATTAAGGTTAATATGAAAGAAATGATAATGATTTGGAGGTTCAAGAATATTGACTGTAGTTTGAAATAATATCTCAAATAATGATAATAAAAGTTGACAAAAGAAATAAAATAGAATGTGTGGTAAATAACCTCAAAAAGGAATAGGTCTCCATGATTAACAGATGTTTAAATGTAAATATAATAGTCAAATAATGTACTATTGACAGTGTAGAGGGAAATGGTAATACATATTTCTCTTAAAGCTGGTTGTTTAGTGTAAAAATGACACATGCCTATGTAACTACATGGGCACATGTGCACATACACATATACAAAATTTCCAAAACGTTTTGCCATTTCCTGATTTACTCCATCGCATTTATTGACAAAAAAAAAAACAAAAACAAACGGAACAAACAAACAAACAAAAACTCTAAAACCAAACAATCACTGTTTAATGGCAAAGATAAATAATCTCCTATCATTATATTTTGATTACCCTATTTTATAGCTCCTCGTCTAGACTCTGAAAAATCTCCTATATCTACTTTCTTCCATAGTCACATCTGATATCGGTGAATATGTCCAAATGGTATGTATATATGCTTTGATTTTGTGTTTACTTCAGTTTGCTGTTGAGTCTTATCAATTATGATCTTCTGAATGTCAGGCTTGTGATTTTTTAACAATAAAATTTCCTTAATAGGTGTTGAATAAGGTACATGATATGTATTAAATAGAATTCAGCAATAAGTAGTCAAAAATGTAAATCAGCCAAAGATAACAATAAATAGTAGTTTTTAATGCTGAAAAAATTTTGCCTTTCATTAATAGATGGGATGCTTCTATAACTCACCAAAATAAATGAAGACTCACTTGAGTCAATGGGCTTGTCTGAAAAGATAAAAACTATAAACTAATCCTTGCTGAGGAGCTGGCTCCCATTGTCATAGAAACAAACTTTAATGGGAGTTGTAAGCAACCTCTTATCACTACTTTAGTTGGGATAAAAAAGTAAACACCAGCAAACATCACATGTAGAATGACTTCCAAAGTATCTCAAACAAAAGTTTTACCATTTTTTTTTCTATGCAATAACAAGGATAACAAACTTCTTTATATGCAACATTTGTTTACTCAGTTTCTGCCACTAAATAGGTGAGCCAATGTATTTTAAATTTTATTATGTTATAAAGCCAATTTTGACAGAAAATTTTACATTACATGGAATATAAAGATTTAACTGCCACACTAGAGATAACAAAAGTGCCTACCAAGAGGTAAAATGACAAACAAGCAGCTCCAAGTTCTCATATCCTCATAGAACCATCAAATAACAAGCAGAAACTGTCAAAACTATGTCAGAACTCTGGTGGCTTACAAAAAAAAAAACCAAACACTGAATTAATTTAAAAAACAATTTCAAAATATTTGAAAATTATGTAGCATTTATACTTGAACTTGCCTAGTGGTGTGGGGCAATCTTGAGCAGTGGTGGGTTACATCCCAGCATGAGAACTTGATCTATTGTCCCAATGCAAAAACAAAACAAAACAAAACAAAAAACAAAAAAAACTTTATTCACAAATTATTGTATATGTCTGATCTAATGTGAATCAGGGCTGCTAAAGAACTGAGGCGATAATACTCATATTTTTTTTTTTCCTAGCTTGAAACTCAAGGCAAGCTACTGCTCGAAAACATTGCAAGACCAACTAACTATCCACAAACATCCAGGACAAAATATTATGATGAAAACATTCGACATATCACATAAAGATGAGAGCAAAAGACTAAAAATATATGAAGCAAACATTGACAGAGTTGAAGGGAAAAATAGTCTGTTCTTTAATAACAAATAGAGACATCAATATACCTCTTTAAAAACCTGATGGATTGCCAGTCTAGATGGTGTAGTACGTGGATGCTGTGCTTGTCTCCTCTCATGACCACATCAAAATTGCAACTAAACTACAGAAAACTATCATTCAGAGTCACCTGAGGTCTTGCTCAAGAGAAGTCCTACAACTGGGGATGTGCAGAAAAAGCCACCTTGAGACTGGTAGGAGGCGCTGAGATGTGGAACAGGTTGGTCCCACACTCGAGTGCAGTGGTTGAGAATTGGGAGGGATATCTTGCATGCAGAGGTTCCCTGAAAGAGTGAAGGGTCTCAGACCCACACCAAGATCCCCAGCCCAAGGTTCCAGGGCTGGGAAGAGAAGTCCTACAAACCCTAGCTGTGAAAAATCAGTGGCAATTGTGGCTGAGTGAGACAAAGGCTGGGGAATTTACAGATATTCCTCCTAAATGGCCTACCTGGGTGGACTCATTCACTGACAAACTCATCCTTCTGAGCTCCACCATTGGGGCTTCTGCTTGAAAAGCACCAGAGACATAAGAGGAAGGACTGAGTTGTCTGGCTTACGGGAAGGTCGAGAAGGGCAACTTTATCTCAATCAGAAGTGCTGGTAGAGGACATTGTTCCTTTGTTGAGCCCTCCCGGCCTAGCATGCAGACACAGGCAGCTGTCATATCTGAGTCTCCATCAACTTGGCTAATACTGGTCACTTGCCCTAGTGATTTCCTGATACCCTACCCCACCCAACTTGCAGGCCCACCTGAGCTGCCTCCAGTGTTTTTTTTTTTTTTCCATACAAATGGCCTGTTTTGGTTCATGCAGTGGACTTAACTAAAATCTCATAAAGTTTCACAAAATCTAATCAAGCATCATCTGGCCTTGGTTCGCCCCTTCCTTTTTGCTGAGCTACCCCAAGCCTGACATTAGCAGCAACTGGCCTTGCCTCTTAGACCTTCGAGGCAACTCTAAGCTCTGAGTGGGTGGTAGTCATCTGAGGATTGGTTGACAACTCTTGCCAGGTGGCCCCAGGCAGTGAACAGGCTGAACTTGATCTGAGACAGGCCCCTCTCAGGAAACCCTTGGGGCAGCACACCCAGTGGCCAGCTTCAATCAAAGCTGGAACAGCACCCAGGGATGCATTCGAGGAAGCATAGCCAAAGGACAGTCCGGGCAGGCACCAAAGCCCTGTTAAAGCAAATTCTTCTCCATATTGTCAGCACCTGCACAATAGCTCCTCTACTATAGTCACTGGTCAGTTCTCATAACCAATCAGCTGAGAATTAATCTCTCACACTGACATGCAAATAGCAACCAAGGTTCAAGTACATTAGGGCTCACACAACCCATACAAGAAACACACCTGAAGCACCTGGCTCAGATGACCAGGGAGAACCATGCCACTGGGTCCCGCAACACATCTACTACATAAGGCCACTCTACAAAGACTAGAAGACTTAGGAGCCCTGCTTAACACATAGAAATAAATAAAGGGAGGCAGCCAAAATGAGGAGACAAATCTCCAGAAAAAGAACTAAAAATAATGGAGACAGGGAATGTGGTAGATGGAGTTCAAAACACTGGTTATAAGGGTGCTCAGTGAACTTAGGAGAAGAGTAGATGAACTCAAAGAGAACTTTAACAAAGAGATAGAAAACATAAAAATGGAAATAAAAACATAAAAGAGAACCAGTCAGAAATAAAAAAATACAATAATTGAAATGAAAAATAAATTGGAGGAAATCAACAGATTAGATGAAGCAGGGGATCAAACCAGTGATTTAGAAGATAAAGTAACAGAAAATACTGAAGCAGAACAGCAATGAGAAAAAAATAATCTCTCCTCCAAAAAAATGAGGATATTTTAAAGTGCCTCTGGGACAATATCGAGTGTATCACTGTTACCATCATAAAGGTTGCTGAAGGTGAAGAGAGAGAGTAAGGGATTGAAAACTTGTTTGAAAAAATAATGACGGAAAACTTCCTTAACTTAGTAAAAAAAAAAAAAAAAATAGACATATAGCTTCAAGAGTTCCAAACAAGATGAACCCAAAGAGGCCCATGCCAATACACATCATAACTGAAATGCCACAGGTTAAAGACAAAGAGAGAATCTTAAAAGCAGCAAGAGAAAAGCAATTAGTTACCTACAAGGGAGCTTGCATTAGATCATCAGCTGATTTCTCAAGAGAAATTTTGCAAGCCAGAAATGATTGGCATAAAATCTTCAAAGTAAGGAAAAGCAAAGACCTACAAACAAGATTACTCCACCTAGCAAAGCCATCATTCAGAATTGAAGGACAGATAAAGAGCTTTCCACACAAGAAAAGGCTAAAGGAGTTCATCACCACCAGGTCACTATTACAGGAAATGCTGGAGGGACTTCTTTAAAGAGAAGAGAAAAAAACCCCAAAAATATAAATAATGAAGTGGCAATAACTACATATCTACCAGCAATTACTTTCAATAAAAAAATTGCATGCCCAATCAAAAGATAGGGTGGCTGAATGGATAAGAAAACAAGACCCTTACATAAGCTGCCTATAAGAAACTCACTTTAGATTGAAAGACACGCATAGGCTGAAAGGAAAGGTAGGAAAAAGATATTTTTTATAAATTGAAATGAAAAAAAATCTGGGATAACAAACAAAATAGACTTTAAAATAAAGGCTATAACCGAAGAAAAGGAAGGACCCAGTAATCCTACTTCTGGATATTAATCTAAAAAAATGCAAAATATTACTTTGAAGGGAAATGTGCATCCATATGTTCATTGCAGCATTACTTACACTAGCCAAGATATGGAGGCAACCTGGGTATCCATCAATGGGTGAATGGAAGAGATAATACATATATAATGGAATATTATTTAGACATAAAATTTAAAAAATAAAATAAAATCTTGCCATCTGCAACAAAGGATATTGTGCTGAAGGGATTAAGTCAGACAGAGAAAATCAAATGCTGCATGATTACACTTACATGTGGAATCTAAAGAACAAAATAACAAACAAAGAGAAACAAACTCATGGATATGGGGAATATTTTGAGGGTTGCCACATGGGAGGGAGGTAAGTGGGTGGGTGTAACAGGAGAAAGGATTAAGAAGTACAATTGGTAGTTATAATATTGCCATGAGGGTGTCAAGTATACCATAAGTATAGCAATATTATTGACTGTATGGTGTCAGTCAATATAAAGTGTCTCTTCCAACTACAATGGAATGAAGTGATATATCAATAATAGAAATATTAGAAAATTTCCAAAGCGAAGCAATTAAACAATACACTATTTAAACGACAAATGCACCATGGAAGGAATCATAAGTCTAATTAGAAAATACTTCGAGATGAATGAAAATGAAAATGCAACACACCAAATCTTATGGTGTGCAGCAAATACACTGCTCAGAGGGAATTTAGAGCTATAAATGCCTATGTTAAAGAAGAAAAAAAAATCAATAATCTAAGTCACACCTTAAGAAGAGAAAGAAGAGCCGACTAAATCCAAACCTGGCAGAAAACAAAAAAATTAAATAGTGTAGTGACAAAATAGGAGGTTGAGAGAAATAAATGTGAGACTTGTTTCTAACATGGTGGCTCTCTATTCTGTCCCTGCCAGTGTGATGAGGGAGAAGAAGAAAGTTAAAATATATTTGTTTAGAGGATCTAAGGGCAGAGGAGACCTCTCCTTTACTTTCTTGTCGCATTAACCGATGCTCAGCATTGTATGGGCCTCATCGAGCTTTGTGACTCTGTACCATGTCTAGATTTAGTGGCCTGAGACAGAACCCAAATAATTATGGTACTTGCCATGGAATGTGAAGCAATAACAGAATTTGTATTGCTATAAAACATAAATATATATTTAGATAAGAGGTTTGTAATCAAGCAAAGAGAAAACCATGGCATTATGTAAGATTCACTAGAAGAATAAAGAGAGTAAAAGGGGATTCCAGGGGGTTGATGATGCCATAGCTAGACACTTTGTGAATCACTGTTTTTTGGAGTGGGAACATGAAGTGAGTCAGATCATATTTGTTACAGGTGGAGTCAAAACAGAGTCATGGAGAAATCAAGATCACATATAGGGAACACAATTTTTAGAAATTACTTTTTAGTATATCTCTTTCACGTAACTTAAAGGGATTGTCAGTGTATGTTCTCATTCCATGTCTAAGATTGCAGCAGTTCGACTTTTGCCTGTTTACATAACATTTCAGACTCTTGGCTCCTTGCTTTCCAGCTCATATTACTACTGTAGTTGAAGGTCCGGTATGAGAAGAACTGGTAAAGGAGAGACATTGGTTTATCTATTATTTACCCTGTAAGGAATGTGAAAATGCAAACTTGAGATCAGAACAGGGAGGCTGGCTGAGCAGAAGATTTTGATGGGTATGGGATATATGGGATGTGTGAATGCATGAGCATAAGTTGAGAGGCTGATATAGATGAGAAAGATAGACCTAGAATAAACCATTGTCTTTTTGCTCTTTCACAACCTTCTTAACTTCTCAAAGAGGTTCCATTTTATTTATTCAGGAATACATGCATTTTGGTATAAAGCGAGAATTGTGTGCATGTTTGTGGGTGTTCTCAATTATATATATATATATATATAATATATATAAAAAAGAACATCAAAGTGCTTAATTTTTAACCCTGTATCTATTTTAGCATTGTAATGTTTGATAAATGAAATTTACTCTTTAAGCACAAGTTTTTCATGTGTAAAATGAGGATATCAAGTGCAACCTTCTCTGATTTTCTAAGTATTGCATAAAATAGTTCTATATGACATCACCTAGCAGAGTATGTGATTATATAATGTCTTCTCAAAAAACTACAAAACTCCCTTATTGTTAAACCAATGCATATCTTGGGTGGATGGGATGTTTCCTGCCTTTGAAGGGAGAACTTCTTCCCAAACCTTTTCTTTAGTCCAGTGTTTCTGAATCTCCACACATATTTTAGGTTATATTCACATGCAGACACATAATACCTGCAATAATATCGGCCACACTGAAGAGTATATTTGAGTATAACTGACATTATTATAGATATAATATTGCATCCGCTTAGTGTTATTATAGGTATAATATTGAGTATAACCGACATTATTATAGATATAATATTGCATCTAAATAGTGTTAATTTGAAAAAAAGTTATTAAGTAATTCTTATATTTTTGCCACCATATATTACAAATAACATACCTGAAACATACCTTATAATTGATCTTTAAAGATACATTTTCTTATGGAAAGCACATAGATTTAATCTCAGAAGACAGTTCCAACAAACTGGTAAGGACTGTCTTGATTTCAGTATAGATGAAGAATGAGAGATGGCACATTAGCTCTTTCAGGAGGGGTACTGTAATTGATTACCAATATGAACCATTAAGACAAAAGGAAGGGATGGCGGCTCAATGCCAGGTTATTTGCCATTTTTGTTTAATTTTGTAACATCTATTGAAGACAGTCTATCATATTGATGACTGTTTAGAATTTGTGAAAATACTATATACTTTGGAGTAGAGAGCTATATAGAAAATTTCAATTCTTTGTGTCCAATAATCTTCATAAGAAATTATAATTTTCTAAAAAAAAAAGCAGTCTAAATTTGTTCCAGTATGCCATATTTCATTTCAAGTAGAAAGAATCTAAGCAGTAAGCAAGATTTTCATTCACATGTGCATAAGCAAAACTTTGCTTTGATAAGAAATACAATAGACATTACTTTGCAGTGTTCTATAATACATAACAAAATTTGATTAATGCATTTGCAAATGACATTGAAAGAACCTATATTATCTATATATGGGCATGAATAAAATAGTGTTAATTTGAAAAAAAAGCAATATTTATGATTGAGGCTATTTATCTTCTTAAGAAATAAAGTCAAGAAAATTAATTACTTTCTCACAATGATTAAAAATAGAATTTCACTTAGATGACCTCCCTTGCTTACCTCTGAGAGAAGGATGAGCCTGTATTTGAATAGTTTAATGCACCCACTCTTCATTAGCTTGGATATCATGTAGGGAAGTCTGTCTTCTAACAAATACATATTATGTGAAGAACAAGCTATGGAACAAATACCTTTTTTTGTTCAATAAAGCATCAAAAGGTAATTTATGTTTCATAGTTACTTGAAACATTAAAAAATGCATTATATTAAACATTTAAATACAAATTTAAAATAGTTCTTAAACAGCAGTATGTAATGCTTCCAGTAAATTAGTATTAAACAGTAACTTTGTAAAAAGTATTTTATTCATAATAAAACATTTTTATGGCAAAGATAAGATTAAATCAAAGCTCAAGATTACATTGAAAGATTTTTACCTTTATTAGAGAAATTAAGATATGAATAATCCTGTACAGTTTCAAATTGTATCACATATTTTTTGTGGCCCATGAAGTTTAATGAAATCCAAATCATAACTTTCAGTATTCTTTCACATGTGAATATCCTATTTTCCCAATTTATTTATTGAAGAGACTGTCTTTTCTCTATGGAGTATTCTTTCATGGCTCCCTTGTAAAATATCAGTTGCCTATATATACATATATGGATTTATTTATGGGCCCTTGATACTGCATCATTGATTTATGTGTCTATTTTTATGACATTACCATACTGTCTTCATTATTTGTCTTTGTAACATAGTTTGAAATCAGGAAGTGTGGTGCCTCTGCCTTCGTTCTTCCGTCTCAGGATTGCTTTGGCTATTTAGAATCTTCTGTGTTTACATACAAGTTTTAAGATTTTTTTTTTCTATTTCTGTGAAAAATGTCTTTGCAATTTTGATACGGATTGCATTAGATTTATAGTTGGCTTTGGAATTTATAGTATGGATATTTTAACAATATTCATTCTTCCAATCCATGAACATGAGATATAGTTTCATTTGTTTGTATCTTCTTCAATTTCTTTTCTCAAATCCTTGTAATTTTCACTGTATAGATCTTTTACTTCCTTGGTTAATTTTATTTGTATTTTATTATTTTTATGCTATTTTGAGTGGGATAATTTATTTATTTCTTTTTTGTTTGTTTTCATTATTAGTTTATAAAAATGCAATTCATTTCTACATTGTTGATTTTATCGAATTTATTGTTTAAATAAAGCTATTGTGACTTTTTTGAATCTGTTGTTTAGTTTGAACAGTTCTTTTGGTTGAGCCTTAAGAATATTCTATATAAGATTATATCATCCGTAAATAATGGCGACTTTACATTTTGAATTGTATGCCATTTATTTTATTTTTTAATTTAATTTACTTTCTTTCTGATTTGGATGTCTTTTATTTTATTATCTTGTTTGATTGCGATAGCTGGGACTTTCTGTACTATGTTGAATGAGGGTAGTGAGTGGGTACCCTTGTCTGGTTTATGATCTTAGAGGAAAATCTTTCAGTCTTTCACTATTGAGTATGATGTTAGCTGTAGGCTTGTCATATACATATGGACTTTAATATACTGGAGATATTCTTTCTATATCCAATTTGTTTAGGGTGTTTTTTTTTTTTGTCATAAATGGAAGCTGTATTGTAATTTGTCAAAATTTTTTTTTGTATCTGTTGAGATGATCATACGATTTTATCTTTCTATCAATGCAGTATGTCACATTTCTTGATTGCATATGTTGAAAAACCCTTATTTCCAGGGATAAAAAAAATTGTAATGTTTAAATAGAGGAAATGACAGGAGCAAGGTTCCATGATGAGTTGTATGGGATTTGCTTAGGAGAGCAAAATAATTCATTTTCAAAGTCACTTAAGGCTCTCAAGGCCCACCACACACATTTCTTCCCAAGTCTTTGTTCAGGAATGATCTCTTGGTAGCTTCTTAAGTTTGCAAATGATGGGAATACTAACACCACAGAAATCTTCAGACTTTACAAATCAGTGTTTCCCTTTCCACTCACTCAAACTGAGAATTGGTTTAGCTGCCTACTACTGAGTCAGACAGTTTGTTTTTAACCCTGTCTTCTACTACCTCCCAACAACAATATAATCTTGGATATTTTTAACCTCTATGATTTGAGTTTGGAGGGTAATAGTAAAAACAGTTACCTTTTTGTTTTGTTATGATTATTATATGAGATAACAACATAAAGCACCAAGAACACTGCCTATTACCTAGTGGATGCTTGATAAATGTGTGTTAATAAAACATTTATTATTATTTTGGTTGAAGATTTTCAGAAATTGACATACTATACTGTAAGATAAGGCAATTGAAGAGCAACATAGTGTAAGAAGATTAATGTGGCCCAGGTGTGAAAGGTTCATTAGTGTTTATAGGAACCCAGGGTTGAACAGTTCAGCAATCCATGTATAACATAGCCAAGAATCTGGGTATTCTGAGCAGCATTGAAGAATAGGCATGTTTTGCAAAAATTCCATCATTTATTTCCAAAGATCCAAAATGGTTTATTTGGGGGAATATGTATATGGGTCCCAGGTCTGGCTGTGATCCAGGCTCATGGCTAGGGATAGGGCTCTGGATTTAGATTGTTACATTAACATAGTAGGGTGCCTGTGCCTAATTTATATAAGTATGATTCAGCTTATTATATCACCCATGAGTGAAAGAATGCCACTCTTGTTCTCTGACATATATAAAGCCCATGCAGTTTCCTAGGGAGCAGAAGAAGAGCAGAAGAAGTAGCGTTCTCCCCACAATAAAACTCCATTTCCTGCAATAGAAGCATGCTCTTCACAATAAAGTTGGTGCCTGCCATTTCATTCTCATGCTGGTTCCTCCTAGGTTCTTTCCACTGGGTGTGTCACCACTGAAACCTTCCCTTCTTGATCAGCTCAGCACTGACAATGTATTTAATAGCACATAGATTTAGTTACAGTCATAAAAGTAAAGACCCAGGAATAAGAAGACCTGTTTTCTGAAATATTGCATAGCTCTGACTGGTCTATTAATTACATTATAAGCTGAGCTTTTCTAAAATAGAACTTAAATAGTAAAATAATATTTACAAGCCTAATTAAAAATTCAAATTCCAATAAATTATATTTTCATGAGTCTGAATAATTAACTCAGAGTCAAAAATATGTTCAGGTACTTATCAAAACTTTCAGGTTACTTAAACATGAATACAATACATTCCCTAACCTGAATAATGTTCAATGTATTTATGGGGTGTGAATATACATAAATTTACAATTAAACATGTCTCTTTAGCCACAATAAAGAAATCTAAAGATCAAAAATCATAAATTCAGTTTGAGTAATAGAGAAGTCTTCTTAGAATAGACAAAATTTGATGAAAATTTGACAGGTAGAGAAGAGAAACAAAGCAGAGATAATGCATTATATGTTATGTCTCTGAGTCATGAAAAAGCTGAGATTTAATGGAGAAAAGATTATCAAAATATATAAAAAAAATAACTGAATGACCATGTAAGCCAAGATGAAAATATCAGGAATTCATATTTAATTTAATTTTATAAATTATCTTTTGACAAGGTTAAGTAATTTTTTTATTATTGTAATTCAGTTCTTTATACATAAAGTCCCTTGTAAAAACAAAACAGAATAAAAGCAACTTGAAAAGAAAGAGCAGAGCATAATTTTTTTAAAAAAAGGAAAAGGAAGGGGGGAAAAAACATGGGCAGAGGACTTATTGCGTCTCTTTAGCTTTTGCCTTGTTCTCATCTTTGGACTCCTGGCTCTCCTTTGCTGAAAGACCTTCTAGCCTTTCAGCCATTTTCCCATCCTTATCACTTTTTGTCAAATCTTGCCTCGTAAAAGCCTGGGATACACTCACCACAGAACAAGCTGCTGTTCTACTGTACATCTCCAGAGTCACCCAAATAAACATGTAGTCACACCTGGGACCTTGGTCATTCTGCTGGATTACATCTGATCATTCTTTATGGCCACCACTGCTGGCTCCAAGTAGGCAGCTGACCATGAGGACCTCTCAAAGCCCATTCAGTCTCTGTAGGACTCTAGTCAGATACCATGACTTGGCCACCTGCCCAAGTACAGGAAGGCCAGACCAGTGAGCATGAACTCGGGGCCTGGATGGCTCCTACTTCCCCAGAAAACACCCTGTGTCCCTGCTCAGTCACATCACTCTTGACAGGTCACAGCACCTGGGAATGTTTCTGTGGCCAACAGAAGAAGCCCTGGCTTGGGACTCCAGCTAAGCGCAGAGTGAGTTTACATTAAGCAAAATCTTATAAGGGAAGTATTATCATAAAAGTCTTGTTGTTATTATTTTTCTACTTGGCAATGTAGAAACATTTGATTATTGCTAACATCATCATCATTATTACATTAATTATATGGCAAGAGAGACATACTGCTTTTAGGCATATATGACACATGAGAGTTACGACATGTATTTTTGTTTTTCCTCCTTTTGAGTACATCTCAAGGTCAAAAGTAGCCTTTATATGTATATTTTTTCCTTATGAGCAATTGACATTTCATTTTGTTTTATACTTAATTTTCTCATCATGTAACTTTATTATCAGTGTTTTCCTTGAGCAGATTCTTTCAAAAAATATGAATCTTCAAAGGTCAACAGGTGTAATTCTCATTGATGAGAAAAATAAGCGCTGAAACAGATTGTCTCACAATCTTCAGTAAAGCTAATAAGGAATCTGATAAAAATGGAAGAGCAGAATTAAGTTTATAAGAAAAAGAAAATACGAAAGTGACAGGTTCATTAGCACCGATGCTTTTGACTTAAACTACAAAGTTAAATAAATAACAATGCAAAATCCATTATAAAGCTCCATTTAGTTTAGCAAAAACTGGTAGTTGGTTAAAAGAGCAGATGGTGACACTGTTTGTGGAGAGCACTCTCCAAAACCTAATTGAGAGTGCTTCAGGAGGAAAAAAAGAGTCAGGTGTAATATATGGATACCCAAATTTACATTTTGCCCTAGACAGTCATCATGCACATCTGTTCTTAGATATCAAGAAAAAAAACATAATTTCTTTAGCTTTTTTATTAGCAGGCTCATCAACTGCTTGGAGACTGAGGTGGGATATTATGAGAAATGTGTTTGAGTTTGATGGTTTCTTAATTCTCAGTAACTTCAACCAAATAGAAATGCTAAAAACTAAAATTATAGTATTGTTTCAGAGGGAGTCTCCACTATCAGAAATTTGAAAAAAATATAAGAAAATAATACTATATTTGATTCTGGAGAATAGAGAAAAACATCTATAATTTTTATCATAAATTATTTAAATGGTTCACAAAAAG
Source organism: Rousettus aegyptiacus (assembly GCF_014176215.1). Taxonomy (NCBI): domain Eukaryota; kingdom Metazoa; phylum Chordata; class Mammalia; order Chiroptera; family Pteropodidae; genus Rousettus; species Rousettus aegyptiacus. Next base: position 69,787,755 of record NW_023416288.1, read on the forward strand.
TCTCTGCTATGCATACTCAGATTTTTATCACTAAATTTGATCATTATATCTACAGAAAATGATTACATGATTTTGTGTTGTAATAGGTCAGTCAAATAATTCTATAATTGAGTAAACCAAGCTTAAATTGGATTAACTATTTTCAAAGAGTATGCAGCTTATGAGAAAAAAATGAGTATTTAAAATTTGTTAATATCAGTCTATGGCCGTGCTACCCTGAACAAGCCTGATCCCGTCTGATCTTGGAAGCTAAGCAGGGTGAAGCTTGGTTAGTACTTGGATGAGAGACCACCTAGGAAGACCAGGTGCTGTAGGAATAAAATAATAATAATAATAATAATAATAATAATAATAATAATAAGGGATTGTAAGCTGACAACGTCCTTGCAATCTGTGAGGTCAACCAAGGGTTGCTTCACATAAATGAATGAATGAATGAATGAATGAATGAATAAATAAATAGATAAATAAAATTTGTCAGTATCAGGAAGATTTTCTATGTAATGATAATTTCTGACTCTATCTGGCTTAAACAGTGGGGAAAGTTATTATCACGCATAACAAAATCTTTTGAGAGATGGGTAGAGAATCCAGCAGCTAAATAAGTCATCAAAGATCAAGATATTTTCCACATTTTTACTATGCCATCTTAGATGTGAGAGGTTTGTCTTCAGGTTGATCTCTTTCATGGTTAAAAGATATCTGAGCTGCAGAAATCCTCTGCGGAAACTGGATTCTTTGTTCCATCCACTGAAACCTAGAGAATTCTCTTTGCCAAGTACTAAAGCCATAATTTTTAATCCAATTTGGCCAATTTAAGTCACTATATTCATCTTGGACAAAGAGGCAACAAAATCCAAGCAGAATAATAATAATTCTAACATTAATAATAATAATAATAATATCTATCCCATTCTTTAAAACTTAATGTGACAAAAACTTGTTATTTGATAAGCTAGTCTGTTATTTCAATTAAGACCTATGAAAAAGGTATCAATTCAGTTTATGTAATCACCAACAGTTCACTTTTTCTCCTTATTCTTTGGCAGTAAAATATTTAAGTGTTTCTATATTACTGTTCCTATTTCCAAAAGATATGAAGATATGAAAATGTGAAGCTGCATTCTACTTTTAGTCTTTATAAAACATTTACGCTAACTATTTTTGCTTTAGGTTTAAGATTGATTCCCACGGGTATTTTTTGTTTTTCAAAATTTAACTAAAGTATAATCATGAATTTTTAAAAATTTAACACAATTACATCCAAATCAAAAACAGAACATTAATAGCGGCCCAATTACCAATAATTGCATGGGTTTTGGAATTGAAGAGAAATTCCAAACTTCAAAAATATATTGTGAGAATTTCAGATTGAAATTCAGTAAGAAAATTTATACAAACCATGACGTTGATATAATAAAAACAATTGTATTGTGCCGATGATGAACATTTACTTTAGCAAATACTCTATTCTTTATTTGATGACTTTCATTGACATGATACCAGAATGTTGAGGGTAATGATAAACAGTAAATATATCCAGTATTCATTTATTTATTTATTTGTTTGTTTGTTTGTTTGTTTGTTTATGGTTCTTTTGCGAGTGTCCTTATAAAACTAAAATTATCAATTTATAATGTTCATTGTTTATGTCAATTTTTTAATATGTATAGATTAGATTTATATCCTCATTATCATGCTGACATTTATACGGGCAATGCCACTGTCAAACTGATACTGTAAAGCATTCTTTTTCCTGAGACTCTCTTAGAAAATAGAGTGAATCATTAATTCAGTTAACAATGCAGAGTTAAGATTTATTCTAAGTACTAAATAAGTTCACAACTATTGTTTTTCTACAATTGAAAAGATCAATAGAGTAAAAAATAAATTTATTGTATTAATTTTCAAAGTTTAAGTATTCGGAAATTATATTAAATGATTTTTTGTCTGGTTTGTGTTCTTTTTTCTCTTCATGTATTGGATTCTCCATAGAAGAATGCCAAAAAGTTACATTTTGTTTCCAAATAATAGCAATGCAAAAGGTTCAAATAATCAGCCAATTGGTTTAGTAAACAAAATCAACCCAATTTTTGACTAATTTTTTTCTTCCTTAAACTTAGCAATAACCCAATTTAAATGACATATGTATGTAGATATGGTTTGGATTTTCTAATCAAAGTCGTTATTTGATAACCCTCTGAAGATGACTTTAAGACATTGTTGATAATTCTTGGTTGGTGTAAATATATTTATTTAAAGTTATCAGACTGTTCAGGAATCTCTACAAATCATATCAGTAATTGTTACTAACTAAATTAGAATACTGATTTTAATAGCTTTTAGATGAAAAGTTAAAACTGTTAAATGGCTTTTTAAAATGGTATTTCCAAGTGTGTTTGCTTAAAATTTCTTAGCATGAACTCTTCTATAAGGTAATGTTTAAATGTTAATGTAAATGTGCAATGAAATTCTATAAATAGTAATTATGCATTTTCTATGTTCTGGCTTTATTCTAAGAATTTTACATGTTTTATCTCTTTTCATTTACAAATAGATGAAGCTGTTACTGGGAATAAAATGTGTGTATAGATAGATGAATGTATATATAATACATCCATGTCCATATACACATTTATATGTATTCTGTGTATACATATGTATGTGTATTCTGTTCTATGCAGCTAAAAAGTACATTTTAGAGATAAAATGCTACTAAAATCTTATTGAATAGTAGGAATCACAAATACAAGTAAGTTAAAGTATAGATAAAGACAAGTATAAGTCAAAGATTTGAGATGTGAGAGGATAAAAGGGAAGGTAAAACTATAACCCACCTTAGCACTGGAGGTGTGACTTAGGAGAACTTTTAAACATGTATATCCAAATAACATATTTAACCTGAAGAATTTTACAAAAATAAATCTGCTATACGTGCAAGGTTTTTAAAGAGCTTCTAGCGTGCCCCCAGGTCTGTCTTTTGCTTCCACGGTGTTTGGGTGGAACAGACCCAGGACACTCCGTATTCTAGCCTCCAACCACCTTTCAACGTTTTTTCCAGTTGTAACCTTCGGAACCTTCTCATCCATCCTTGGCCTCTGAGACCAACCAACAATGCGTTTTGAGCTTAAATCCTTATTTCCGAACAACCACAAACTCTCAAATCTGTCAGAATTATTCTACCGAGGTGGAGACCATGTCAACTGTCTGGTCGACCTGCGTCTGCAAGCCTCGTACACCTACCTCTCTCTGGGCTTTTACTTCAACCCTGTTGATGTGGCTCTGAAATACGTGGGCTACTTCAGAGAGTTAGCCAAGGAAAAACGCAAGGATGCCGAGCAGTCTCTTGAAAACGGAAAACCAACGTGGCAGCCGGGCCTTTTTCCAGTACCTGCAGAAACCTTCTCAAAATGAGTGGGGTAAAACTCAGGATCCCATGGAAGCAGCATGGTCATGGAGAAGAACTTGAACCAGGCCCTTTTACTGGAATTATTCAAAAGATTTAGATAAATTTTCACTTAACTTATGCCTACCAATGTACATTGAAATCCATACATCTAATTTAGAAATATTTTGAGAAATTTTTGTCTATAATTTTTGCTTATTTAACTGATGTATTTATCACTAAGGTCAGAGAAGACATAGTCTTGGTGCAAAAATAAAATGATAGCAGGTGTGCGTGTTGCGGTAGAATGTTTCTTTCCACTCAGTGAGCTTCTCAGAACCCCCAAATTTCCCATCTTTAAGAAAAGTAAGTGAAGGTAAGAGGTAAAATCAAAATATGTTTAGCTCTATTTGCTCAGAATTGAGGATGAGATATAAAGTTGACATAAATATATAGAATGTTTTAAAGTACTAAATCTTTGTATTATCCTTTAAATAAATGAGTTAATCTTGCATCGGAAAGAGGTGACAGTTTAAAAATGAATTAAAATTGGATTGAAATATTCTATTACTTTTCAGTAATAGAATTACTGAAAACATTACTCCTTTTTTTTTAATCGAAGAACTAGTTCAATTATAGATCAATATTAGAGAGTGGCTTAGGAACCATTCTACAGCATACCAATTTTTTTAATGATTCAGATTCAATTTTACACAAAATTCTCTTGATAATATTTCTTTTTTCCTGTTTCCTCATCACATTTCTGACCTCCAAATTTATGTTCTTCTTTTCCATTTATCCCCTAGGTAAAATATTATTATTATGCTGATGACTCCCAAATGTGTATTTCTTCTCCCTAACTACCCCTGAACTCCATTTCTATCTATCTTACTCTATAGTAGACATCTATTCCCAACTCTCTTTCCCTAAATGTATTCCTTACTCTAACCAGTGGCAATAAATGGAAATCCATTATTTCTATGATTAGAATAAGAACCTTAGAAAGTATTGACTTCTCTCATCTTCTCATCTAAATCAATCTGCAAATTTCCCTGAATGAAACTTCAGCATCTGTCTAGAATTTAGCTACTTTCCAGAACTAACACCACTCATATAATTTCTCTTCTGCATTATTCCAATAGCTTGCTAACAAGTCTCTACATGTTATCTTACATTCTGCTTGCCACCAAGCAATAAAGTAATGCTGCTAAACCATAAATCAGACTCTTCTGCTTACCATGGTGTCCTTATATTTTATCTGCTTGAAATCTGAAATCTAATAGAATAATATTACAGCATTTTTATACACTATCCATGATCTCTACTATCCTGAAAAGAGATCAATATAATGATCAAGATTAATTAAACGCATTTTTATAAAAGTATGCCCAAATCTTCCTAATTAATGGCTTGGAAAGGAGTGACTTTCAAAGTTCTTAAATAGCTAATGAAAAAGAAGTATGTGTTTTTACATATTTTTGTTAGTCGTATTGTTGCTTTTACGACACTGGGTGAAGAGCATAATACTTTACTTCAAATAATAAGTTTTAATATTCTGAATTTGTATTAGTTTACTTGATACTTGAAATTTAATTTTTAATAAAGAAAATATTAGATGTTTTAATGTCAGAATATTATAGTGCTATTATTGTTTAATGTAGATTTGTTGTTTTTTTTTTTTTGAAGTCTGTATTCAATTTTTTGTATTAATGGCTGAGTATGCATGCTTAAGTATAATGATAAGAGGATGGTTCCATTAGCTAAAAAAAAAAAAAAAAAAAACAGAGATATGGTATAATTGTGCAAGACATTACCACAGCTCACCAGTATCTCCGATACCTTCCTTACTCCATGCATGAGAACGATTACAAATTCCTATGTCCTCAAAGTTAGTTGTGGTCATGAGACACACATAAGTAAGGCAGAGAAATGATGTCTTTAATTAGATGTGAAAACACTTAAGGTCCAGTAGTGATTCTCTATGTGTTCTCCTCTCCTTGCTTCCATGTTCAGAGATATTCCAGACCAGGAAGTCACTGAGTGAGAATGACATGGAGCAGTGGCCCCTTTAATATGTAGTAGGTGTGTAGTTGCTTTATGATACTGAAATTTGGGGGTTTTACTTTTTTAAAATTTTTGTGTATTTTTAATATGGAATAACCTAGACTGTCTTAAGGAATATACATCAAAAACTGTTGAAAGGTCTAACAGTAAAGCCCATAATTGAAAAGTCTGACACTCATATATAAAGCTTTTAAATAACTATGTTGCTTTCTATCCTAAATATGAATGAACAGCAAAGTATCTCCATGCTTCTAAGAACATGGAAGTTGAAAATATAGAATTTAAAACAAAAAGACAGCAACTTGCAGAATTAAAAACTCTGAAGAGTAATGAAAACTAAAAGGTAAAAGAAAACTCCTCAAATAATATTTTCAATAAAAATGGAATGGGATACTGTTGAATCATGCACTGTACAGAGAAACAAATTAACAAAAAAAGCTTTTGCATTGTAAAAATAAGATGGCAAAAACAAAAACCTCAGTAAAAGTCTTGGTTAATAAAATTAATTATCTTCGGTGGAAAAAAAGAAGCAAAAAATACATTGACATTAATTAGGAGGGGAAAAACCCCTAGTATAAGTCTGGGGTTGTGCAATCTCAAAATAACTGAGGTCTCTGAAACAGCAAAGAAAGAGAAAATGATTAGAAAAAGTATCAAAAAACTTTTTAAAATTTAAGACTTGAGTTCCAGATGAGTACTTGGCACAATGTATAAAATTTGACCCAATCAATGTAGAATATCACAAAACAAATTTTAAGTGAATAGATCACAAAATGTTTCTGTGAAATGGCAGACTCTGTTCTTCATTTTAAAGAATTTTTCCTCCAATTTTCTAACTATACCCATCTTCCTCCTATATACATTAAAATTTCATATATATTTAAAAGACATTCTCAAAGATACCTAACTTTGGTAATAAACCGAGATCTCAATTAAGATGTGAATGTTATATGTCTGTGGTCATTGAGAAGTGTTATATTATTCAAATCCTTACTCATGGCTGGGGGAAATGAAAGTGTTAATATATATAGGGACAATGAGCAGTTTCACTTCATATACCATAGCCTGAATTAGAATGTATACTTAAAGAAAAGTAAAGAAGAATTCTTTGTGACTGGTAAAGGAACTGTATATAATCATAAGACATACCTAGAATATGTATGTCTACATTTGTCATATTAAAGGGATCATTCATTTAACATAATTTCATTAAGTATGATTTGCTATTGGTATTATTATATTTATTATCACATTTAAAATATTATATTTAATATATAAAGCATTATATATAGCATATATACTTATAATCTGCACAGCACACAATTAAAGTCACCAATTCACATAATCATAACTAAATATTCTCTACCCTAGAAAATGAATTGAAGTTTTCTTATTAAGGTAGATATTATTGCCACCTCAACTATCATTCATTATTTGAAGTTTTAAAGAAAGTACTAAATCTTTGTATTATCCTTTAAATAAATGAGTTAATCTTGCATCGGAAAGAGGTGACAGTTTAAAAATGAATTAAAATTGGATTGAAGTATTCTATTACTTTTCAGTAATAGAGTTACTGAAAACATTACTTATTTTTTTAAAAAAGTAATATTATGAACAGTAGTAAAAAGACTATGGTCATAAATCTGATATCTCTGGAAAACTATAAAGTTCTTTCATGTTTCTAAAAATCCAATAAATAGTAGAATTTTCTTAATGTGTTACCTAACTTAGAATTTCATAATCTATATATACATAGGGTACTGAGGTCCTGTTACATCATTTTTCCTTCTACAACTTTTGATATGAAGAAAATCTGTCTTCAGTAATATCCAAGGGTCATTAGTGGTTTTATCTCACAGATGCCAGAATAAATTCATCTTCTGCTGGTTTTACAAATTGTTAGGATTCACAAATTGTCAATGATAAGATACTAAGGGAACAACCATTTTTTCTCTATTTATTCTAGTTTTGCTATTTGAAAAGTGCATACGTAAAAGATCTGATGTAGAGGCTTTTTGGAATGTCAAAAAAAGAAATGACTCTATAATAAAAATGAATAAATTATTTCAAGTTAAACAACAGCAAAGATTAAAGGACAACTTAAGTCAACAGTGAGCTCACAGAAGAAATACAAAAAGACTAAGAAGAAAATAAAAAATTGCTTAACTTCGATAGATGCCAAGGAAACAAAAATAAACAATCTTTTATTTTCCTAATCAGATAGGCAAAATATTTGAATAATTTAAAGCCAGTTTTTCTCTACATGAGTAGACAAGAACACTCAAACGTTTGAGGAGAAAGGACTTATGTTCATTTTTATTGGTTGGCAAGTTGTCATTTCTTATTTAGTTAAGATGTATACTCTTTGATTTTAAACTTCAACTTCCATGAATCTATATTTACAAAATATAGCATAAAACATGATCTTATGAAACTATATTTTAATGTTCAGTGGTTGAGGAACAATTAAATAAATGTATCATATTGAAAGTTACAATTCAGTGATTAAAGGCACAGGGCTTAAATATTACCTCTTCATCCATTCATTCATCCATCCATCCATCCATCCATCCATCCATCCATCCGATCTATCATCTATCTATCTATCTATCTATCTATCTATCTATCTATCTATCTATCTATCTATTATCTATCCATTCATCTATCATTTATCATCATCTATCTATCATCCATCATCATCTATTTATCATCTATCTATGCTTTCATAGAAATATATTTAGATAACTTAAGGAAAAAGAACACAATTTGCTGGAGAATATGAACAGTACTTAGCACTGAAAAATGAACTAATCGACATTATATTTATGAGAAAAATATCAACAAAAAGAATTAAAAAGAACCACAAAAAAAAAAAAAACCCAAACATTTAAAACAGTTATATCCAGAATGTGCAGTGGGTTGGGGTAAAGGTGGAAATATTCATTTCGTGCCTAAAAACAGATCCTTGGCATGGAAGCAACCCAAATGTCTTATGATAGATGATTGGCTGAAGAAGCTGTGGCACATATATACAAGGGAATATTACTCAGCCATAAGAAGAGATGCAATACTACTATTTATGACAACATGGATGGACCTCGAGATAATCATGCTAAGCAAAATAACCCAGATAGAAAAAGTTGAAAATCACATGATATCACTTATATGTGAAATATAAACCTAACAGCAACTAATGAACAGGACAAACAGAGACTCAGGGACATGGGACAATAGACTGGTGGTTACCAGAGGGTAGGGAGTGGGGGAGGAGGGTAAAGGGGGTCAAATATATTGTAGTTGAAGGAAACTGGACTTTGGGTGATAATCACACAATAAAATATATAGATGTCAAATTATAATGTACACCCGAAAATTATATAATTTTATTAACCAATGTTACCCTTAAAAAATAAAATAAAATAATATAATAAAATAATTAATTCCCCTTTAACAGCATTATTAATGAAAGGAAATGTATTTTAAGAGAGCTTTGCGCTGGTACCCAATTGCACTGATAAACTGTTTTCAGAGTTTGATGGGAATCAGTTTCAAATAAATAGCGACATTTAAACAAGCAAACAAACAAATAAATAAAAATAAAAATAAAAACAGATCCTTGAGTCAGAGAGAGAAGTTCAAAGAAAAATTCTATGAAGCTAAGTTAAGCATGTTGCTTAGGTGAAGTCCATTGTTCCAACTGTTGTTCGAAGCTTATTTAATTTTAGTCTTGCTTATTTTCACCAAGTAGATGTTAATAAAAGTCAAAAATTTCAGACATTACTTCTCACTTATCCTTCCTAACTTATTTAGAAATGCGAAAATCTATTACTGAGATAGAATGGCAGAATGTGTATTGGATAGACAATTACCAGTCTATGCTACTCATCTCACCCATCTAAGTCTCAGAATTGAGCCAGTTACCTAAGCTAAACAACTTGGACTCTCATCCTTTCCCATAACGACTCTAATTCATCAGCAAAAAAGTTGAATCTACTTTAAAAATATATCTCAAATGCAAGAATTTATCATCTTTTCCACTGCTACAACTCTAGTCAGTTACCAGCACATGCCACTTGGTTTTTACAACAGCTTACAGATCAATGCCTTTGTTGTTCCTCAAGGATGTAATGCATGCTGCAAGATTAAGCTCGTGATTTTAGCTCATTCTCTCAACTAAGTACTGCACACTGAAAAAGAGCAGGTCTTGGCATCCCTCTCAGTTTCAATTCAAATGTGGAGAGGTCTTTAATATCAAAGATTTTCTTTGACTTTTCTTTTACCATTAGATGATTTGTTTCCAAATTAGGGAATATTCAAATTCATACAATTTTCTTAGTTCATATTCTTTTAACAGTATTTTTCTTCAGAGTAGTCATTGAGCAGAGCCATGTGATTATGGTGGAACAAAATTTTTCATCTCTTACTTGGCTTCCATTTTTTAAAATTGATCATACTAACGTACTCTACCTTCTTTTGCTCTTCCCAACAAAATTTTGGAGAATGTAGCTAGAGTTTGGCTCACAGATGGTTGCTTAGGTGTTGACGCTTTATACACACAGAGACAGACAGACACATACACATATGTATAATACTTATATAGGTTTATTATAGGTAGAATATATATGTTTATGTTTATTATACACATTATATATGTGATATATATATGCATATGTATATTCTTTTTTTTTCAATTTATTAGGTGAGGGTTCTGTTAAGAGTGTAAAGTATAGCTAAAGTCTGCTATTCTTTAATCAGAAATACTTTCTAAATTGGATTATTGTATTTTTTAAGTTTCCATTTTTAGATACTAGATCCATGAGGAAAGCAATCAGAACACCACTAGATATCAGGATCCCTAATAATTGCCACAATGTCTTACACAAAATAAACACTCCTTAAACATTTTTGACCAAGGAAAGATAAAAAAAAATGTTTCTTGTTCTTTGTAATTATTATTGAAAAATTCTGTGATAAATAATTCAAGCTAATTTCTATAATCTTCCTCCACTTCCTTCATAACATCATAAACATGAATATTATTTTTTTGTTTATTTTATTAGCTAGCTGCTGGGATAAAAGTTTTGACAAGACTTTGATAATGTTTAAAATTTAATCCATGCAAATTACATGTACTCTTTCAATCTCAAGTATTATAATCAATGTTCAAGATACTAGCGTGCACATAAGAGGGTTACCAATAAATTTATGAATATACCTAGGATGGCTTCCCAGATAGTACTGGGCCATGAAAATAATAAATATGTATTTTTTTTAAAAAAAATGCTGAAAACAATAGCAGCAACAAGATGTGATTATGATCAATTAAGGCTTATTCTTTTCCAGGAACCATACTAGGTGATTTTAATATATTATTTCATTTACAGCTGATGAGAAGTATATAAATAATATTATTCCTATTTTAAAATGAAAAACTGAAGGTTCAGTAGATCTAAATAAAATATGTACCCAATTATAAGACAATACTTTTTCTTTTTCAAAATGATCTCTCAGAAATCACCATATATTCTATTTCTTACTAAATCTGATATTATAGAGCACTCAAACATTTTATACTAAGCAAGATTTTGTGTGTTAAGGAAAAAACATATAGCTTTGAGTTAGTTATTTTCTTACTTTTTAGCCAAGAAATTAATACAAAATCAATATTATTTCTAGGAATATTAAATTACTAATTTTTATTTCAATTTATAAAAATTTCTAACTACATAGAACAGGAAGCTGTGCTATGGAAATACAATGTATATATTTATTGGATTAAAAGTCTCACTATCCTGATATTAGACAAATACATTTTGAGACTTGAAATAAGTTTTCCAATGTCAGTATCACATATGAATTTTAAGAGTTGTAACTTAAACAACTTCAAAGAACAGATAAAATAATGATACGCTGAGGGAAAATGAAGTGTCAGATGTGATTTCACAGGGCAGTTTGGTGGGTGTAAAGGATTGATCATACAGTTTTAAAATAACAAATGTATTTTAAAAAAGAGGATAAAGATTTTTATTTATGTTAAGGTATGAATTTATTTAATATGCAATTTGAAATAATTATAAACAGGCATTTAAGAAATCTACAACATTAAAAGTGAAAAATTTTTGTTTGTTTTCATTGGAATGTTTTGGGCTCATCTTAATCCAGAGTCTCTTTATATATGGGTAAATTTTAGGACTTATTAAAGCTCACACTGCAGTTTAATGTTAGACCTGAAATCCTGTCTCAGTGCCTGTTTCCTTGACCATGACACACAATACTTGCCTACAGTCACTGAAAAATTAGCTAGGTCAGAGGTGCAGAAGTGTGTCTGAAGCAGAGAGAAGACAATATTCAAAGGCTTTATCCTATTCCAAGTGATACAAACGTCGACATTTGGTCAATGCAGATAGCAAGCGGAGGACGAATGACATCAAGAAGCTGATGTGTTGAAGGAGATGTCAGATTTCAAAGGGTCTTCTAAACCATACTACGTAAAAATAATGAGATATTGCTGAAGGAATTTAACAGGAGGCAGATATGATGAGATGTGTTTCTTAGCAGATATAGCTCCAATCAATTTCTTGTGGGGATTTAGGAGCCTTTCACCCATTTTAAATAGTCTCCTCCATCCTTGGGTCGAATATTTAATGTTTTCTAAATGTTACTACAAACATAATAGAAATGCAACTTCACACCACGTCCTTTTGTTATCAGACATCTGGAAAATATAAGCCAATCTTTTATAGTCATTTTCCTAGAACCACCAGTGTTCCTTAGAATGACATTGCTATTGTGAAATGCAATAGACAGTGTCAAAACTGAAGGCTGAGAGCTTAACCAAGAAGTTTTTACAAAAGGAGGATCTGGCCCCAGGTGGTAGCAGTAGGAAAAGAGAGAAGAGGCTGCTTTAGAAAAATAATCAGGAAATGTAGGATAGGAGTCGTACCTGATTTGAAGCGAAAGCTGAAGAAGAGGGAGGAATTGAGGATGAGAATCATATTTCTGGCTTCAACAACAGAATTGCAAATAGTCTCATTCATTGAAATCAGAAATACATTACAAATAGTAGAATTTTGGAGGGAGCTGTGATAGATTAAAGTTCAAACATGCTGACATGAGTTATATATAGCACATGCAGACGCGATGTTTAACAGTGTTGTGCTTTTGCTGTTGTTGCTTTTCCTCTCTAGTTAGCTCTCTAACTTCAGAATTAAGTGTTCTTATCCACAGATTATCTCTATCCAATTTTATTTCTATGATTTTCTACAATGAATCAAAAATACTATGATGACAGAGTTCACAATTGAAGATCATGTCTCTTTCTTATTAAATAGAAGCTCATGTGTCTTTAAAATGTTCTAATGATATAATCTATAGTTAATCAGATGTATCTCTATATCTTGTACAAGCTAAAATAATGAATGACTCGACAAATGCAATTTTGTCAACATATTAACAATGTGGTTGTAGATATGTTTGTTAAATCATACAGTTATCGTATAAATCAAGTTTTAGCCACCACAGTTTTACGATAATATTGATTTATATTTGCATATAAATTTTAAAGTTTTTAGTTTTTTCTAAACATTTGGACTAATTTTTTCCTACAAATCAAAAACAGGAAAACAAAAATAATCTTGCACAAATATAATCCTATGCAAATAAGATAATGGGAGGATTATAGATTAAGATTTATTCGCAGAACGTAGGTATGAGACTCAAATGTAAGCTTTTATATCGTAAAATAATTAGTGAACAGTCCTAAATAGCTAGTATTTTGGATTTTATCCAGTTATATAAAAACGAAACAAAGAAGAAAGTGCATTTCATTTAAAGACAGTGAAGATGGGAAAAAAAATATTGAGGATGGGTTCAAAAAATTCAAAAAGAACAAAGCTCTGCATGATAAAACTTGCAGGAGAATCTACCTCAGCAGCTCTCACTGCTGCAGTGATATTATCTGAATTATTGAAGAAGGTAATTCAGGTGAAGCATTATCTACAAGAGATCTTAACACTGATGAATTTGTTTTGTTTTGAAACATATTCCTTTTAGAACTAAAAGTAGGGGTGTGTGTGTGTGTGTGTGTGTGTGTGTGTGTGTAGGCGATGTAACAGAGGATGATTATTCCAGATATCTGGATTTCACTGGATAACAAGGACTGCACAAGATGAAGTAGAAGAGAACAACTTAAGATCAGGAGAAGGGGTGCAATACCAAATTCCATTGCTGAGAGAAAGGCTGCATCTGGAATAAAAGTTAAAACTGTCCCGAGGATTCCAAGGGCTTAAAAATAGAAAATACAGAGAGGTTTTAAATAAGATTTCTACTTTCAAACTGTTGTTCTTTTACATTGAAAAGGACTGCAAGAAACTAAATTCTCATTTCTTCACTCACACCATAAAAACTACATAATACAGGTCTAGAATGTGGGAGATTCTGACTTCATAAATGGTATATCTATTTTCTTATTTCCCAACCTATAGCTTCCTGCATGTTCTTTTTCTTGACTGCCATAACTTTAACAATACTTTTTCCTTAAGAAACTTAGAAAGATCTTTGTAGATAAAGACCTTGCTATTTGAGACTCAACATTGAATTTGCTGTTTAAAACAAGTATTGGTCAAGGCTCTGCCTCCTAATAATAAAACTTGGGTAAAGTGACTTTATTTTTATGATTTTTTTTGTCATTTGTATATTATGGTTAGATCAGATAAAGGATAAGTATATTTATACATTTAAAGCACTGAATAAAAGCATTTAATACATTATTAATATAACTGATTTATTTCCATAGCCACGTTTTTATTTAATGTTATTGTTTTTTATTTAAAACCCCATTAAGAACTATAGAAATCAATTATTTTTTAATTTTTAAAATAAATTCAGTATTATTGTTTTTTAAATCAAAAATAAAAATTGATTTCCAGACATTCAACTTACATTAATAACAAAATTAATTATATCTAATTATTAGTCATTTTCCTAATAAAGTAAGAAACTGTAAATTATGGATATGTATATTATATATTATTATATATATAAACAAAATACATAAATATGTTTAAATATAATTGAAGACATTGATGAGAAATCAAAAGCAAGCAGAAAAATGGAAGAAAACAAAGCTTTATCAAGCAATATAACAGAGAAAACTTCCCAATTTATACAAGCAATCTTACTGAATTATGGAATCAGAATTTGAATTTGGATTTCTAGCATGGCTGCAAACTGAGGAGGTAAATCTTAGCTAGGACTAAGAAACAGAAGAGTGAACTACCAATTGTAACAAAATCATCTCAAAATTATGGCTGACTCCTTATGGTACAAAAGAAGGCTGAGACTGCACACTGCAGGAACACAACAGGAAACCACATTAGAGAGACTAAAATTGCTGAACAGGGATGAAAGTGGCTAAACAGAGCTGTATAGACTGGATTAGCAGTACAGAATCTGCTGAGTTAAAGGATTTTGGCAAAAACTTCATACTGTCATCAAAATTCCAGAAATCAAGCCTTAAGGATAAGAATTACATAATAAGATTAAGAGGTACAGTTTAAGACTAAAGACAAACTGAAATAAACTTGCCACAATAAAACCTAAAACCAACCTTACACCAGATCAAGAAATTTCACCTTTAATTGCCAGCCTGAGGAACAAAACTCATAATTTTTGGAGGCCAATAAATATCATCTAAACTAAACCACACTGAGAAAAATTTTTAGAAGATAAAACACACCTAAGCAATAACACTGAAACTGCTGAAAACTAAAAAAAAAATTTAAAAAAAAGGTACAATCTTGAAAGCAAATGCATAGCTGGTTTCTTCTCTGTAACAATAAAGAAGACAAAGAGAAACTTAAATTGTTTAAAAAACATATATTAACTTAAAATTCTCTTTATAACAAAAATGCATTCAAAGTTATGGCAAATAAAATCATTTTGATATAAAAGAGAGCAGAGGAAATTCGTTGCCAGTAATCTCTCACTACTAGAAATACCAAGAGAAATCCCTCTGGATGAAACAAAGTTACACAAGAGGAAAAAGATCTCTGGGAAAGAAGGTACAATGAATCATACCACAGCTGTAGTAGATCAAAATTAATTAGCAAAAAGTGGAGTTAAAATGCAATTGTATAAGTAATTACACTAAATGTAAAATGACGAAGCACTGATAATAAAAGCAAAATTTATCAGAATGAATTAAAACGAAGAAACAGATAACATCAATTTATCATAGGGGCTCCTTCAATATAAATACAATGGTAAAGGAGATATCATGTAAACACTAATCATAATAATGTGCCTATATGAATATCAAACAAAATAGACTTTAAGGTAAGGAATATTATCAGAGATGAGAGGATTTTATGATGATGACTGTGTAAATAAATATAGAAGATATAATAGTTTAAAAGTATACGCACCTCATAAAGTAACTTAAAAACATATAAAGCAAAAATGACGTACCTAAAGGGAGACATAAAGCAGTGCTCCTTCACAGTAGAAGAATTTAAAATGCTTAAGTCAGTAATAAATAGAAAAAGAAAGAACAATTTATTCAAATATAGAAAATTTAAATAGCACTATCACCGAATTAATTTAATTAGTATTTACATAAAACATTGTAACAAAGAAATGTAGAATACCCATATTTTGTGTATATAGAATGTTCACGAGATAATCTTCTGTAGCACACAACAAGACAGACAATTTCAAGATGAAAATATACATTGGGATGTTTCTTAGTATACAATGTTGTGATTAATGTCAACAAAAAACTACAACAACCCAAATTAGGCAGGATTGCTAATGGTCTAGACTCTTTAGAAACGAGTGTTTGGGTCACCCCACCAGGCAAAGAACCACAACCAGCTAAGGTACTTATGAGCTCAAAGAGAATATAAAATGGGTAGTAAATTTTACAACAATTAAAACTGAATTTCAAGTTCTGTGAATCAAGAACAATTATATTTATGTATTTTCAAGATATTTTAGGCTGATCTCTTGCATAAAACTAGAATTTAAAATTTAATATGACCCCCACCCATGACTTTAACTCTCTGACCTCCTCTCCTAATACTTCCTATCAAAAGGCTGATTCTTCTTTTAGTTTTGTTTTGTTAAATAATACTACTGTAATCGAAGCACTTTTTCATCTATTTAAAGTATAATGATGTTTGAAATTAAGTTGCTTACACATATGGTAATTATATACAAAGTGATGGTAATTTAAATATAAAATGAGAAGAAATAAAATATGTCATCTAGTCTATGTAGTTGCACACATATTTAGTCATTGCAGTTTGGCATCTAAAGGAAGTGAGAGAAGCAGAACAGGTTTTTACAAATTTCAATATTAAATTTAAAAAATATTTATTTGTTAAAAAAAGAAAAACAGTTTTCATGGAAATAAAATCTGAAAGTAAGTTATTAAATGGATTGGTAGGAAGACTTTCCCATATAGTGTTTTTGCTTTGTATTTTAGTTAAAGACCTTTAACTCTAGCTGTAGCCTTCCGTTTCTACAGACTGCTTGTGAATGAAGATGTGTTTAGTTGAGAGTGGGTTCAGACTATAAGTCAATCTGGGCATAGTTAATTTATTAATCCTAAATATTCCAACTCGTGAGCACAATAGATTTTATACTTCTTTAAGTATTTCTAATCTCTCTCAACAATGTCTTCATTGTTCATAATTTTCATTGTTCCACTATTGTACACATTTTGTTCATTTTGAAGCTATTATATATGTTTTAAATATTTCCAATTGTTTACTACTAGCATATAGAAATATAACTGATTTTTCATATTAATCTTCTTGCAACCTTGTTAAATCCACTTATTTTAATAGTAATTTTGTGGACATTTCAAGATCATTCTCCATCGAAACTTACACAGTTTCACTCTTGATATGAGGCTTATATTTCAGCTATGGAATCAATTAGAACCTTATACACACTCATGCCCTCTTCTCTACTTCTCTGTTCCTCAGATTCCAGACACCTTAACTTTTTCCACTTTGATTACTGTTCCTCAACTCAGTGAGACCATTGTGTTCTGCTAGGAATATCATTCTTTACACTCCTGTCCATAAAATACTTCTGGGAAAGTATCCAGTGTGATCACAGAGTACACCTCATTTATTTCCCTCTGGTAAGCATAACAGCACTTTACTGCCTTTAATTCAATGTCTATAAACAGTTCTATTATATATTTTTCAATGTTTTAGTTGTTTACAGTGAAAGAGAGAATGCAGTACTAATTTGTTCCTAATGATCAGATGCAGGATATAGTTCGTTACTTTTATATTCTATTGCTTGAGAAAATAAATAAATACCGTCTCCTCTCAACTGGTTGTTTACAACTTCTTTGCACATCTCATAATTTTTGCTGAGATATTTAAAGTTTAAATGCCTTAATGCTGTAGTTCTGGAAATCAGATTCCAAGCCCTCTCCCGGGCCTGTTGTTATTCTTTGCTTGTTTAGCACCTTTTCTGTGATAATTAGGTGAAGTCTATATTTTTTGCCATGTTCAGCCTCTAAAGTCTCTGCTCAATTAGCTTAGTTGTCAGCTAATGGTAGCACAGAGATTTCCTTAAACGTCTGGAATCTTTCTCTCATAATCTCTTATGAAGGGCTCTATGTGTGTGTGTGCTGGTGCATACCTTCAACACTCAGCCAATCGGGTAAAAATTCTACCTTTATCTTTATTTCTTGCTTAAGCAGAGTATCGAGGTCAGACTAAAGTGTGAAATTAAGGCTGTCTCGTCTTTCTTGAGTATAAACACAGACCTATACATGTGTGTGGCCTTGTAGCTTCCCAGGAATATATTGAAGCTTTACAATAACTCTATGGACATTTTATTTCTCAACTTTCCCCTACAGCTTTTTGGTTTCTCTATTTTTTTTCACAGCTTTAATTTTTCACCTTAGGCCAACCAAAGTTAATGCCTCATAATTGTTTTTGACAACTGGTCCTGGAAAAAAGGTTATTCCTCTGGAGGAGCTCCAAGTGAGGTCAGATATTGACAGACTTGCAAATGGGGCCTTACAAAGAATTACCAGATTGGTCAAATGATAACAATGCTTAGGAATGAGGTTTTAAAGGAGCTGTAATCCCATTTTGTCGGGTTTATCATTATTTTTATGGAGAAAATTTCCAAAGGCCCCTCCTCCACCATTTTATCATTTTTCTAAAGTTTCATGGGGATTATATTTTAAATTGCTTTATTTCATACATTTTATTTATATGATAGACTTATCCATCATCTTTTTTTTTTTAATGGAAAATATTTTTTATTGCTTTCCTAGTGGCAAGGCTCTTGGAGTTAATGAAAAATAACTCTAGCCAATAATGTATTACAATAAAAATAAACATAAACTAGGATGAAAAGAATCACAATTTTATGACTCTCTGAAGATTACTCTTACAAGGGAGTATGCTCTGGAAGTTGTTAAGGAGGTCTACTTGACATTTATTAAAATGTGATAAAAGCATGTGTTATTTTATTTTTACCTATTTCTGTTTAGAGTAAAAGATCAAGCTGGAAAATTACAGATACAAATACTGTATCAAGCAGGTTTGTAATTGTGTGTATCTTACTACATTTTTCTTAAATGTAGTAAGGCATATAATTTTCTTCTTCCATATTAGTATAAAAATGTCAAGTCTCTTGAATCTTTCCATATTTCCGTCTGTCTGTCTAATCTATATATAGGGTTTTTTTTTTTTTTCTTTTTCTTTGGCCCAAAAACTATTTAGCAGTTTAACCAGTGATCTCATGGTTCAAAATATTTCATATATTTAAACATGATATTAGTCACATTTTAAAATGTGAGGTTTTTTTATTTGGTAAAAAGTAACATTTATGTAGATGCTGTTTGTCAACAAACACCTGGAACTGTGTGTGTGTGTGTATATATATATATTTAAAAAATTATAATTGTGGCATTTAAACTCTGTTTAGTAACTGGGCTTAAAGTATAAAATTTCTGGGCAATATAAGATCATACCTTTTTACACAAAAGTCACTCCTCCCCTTCTTAAGTACCTGAGTTTTATAATCTTTATTCAATTACATTCATTCAAAAAAAGTAATTTAAAGCAATGGATTATGCTTTAAGAACTATTATAAAAGGAGAAATGTACCTGAAATGTCATAGATATATTGCATCTTACCACAACCAGTAGAAATATCTTGTTCATATTAAACATTAAATTAGGGTTTAATGAAATGACTGTTTACATTGATGTAAATTAGAGGTTTTTAAGTGGTTTGGGGACCCCAGAAACAATCCAGTCTTCTGAATTTCATATTCTCATGAGTGAAGAGGGAAGTTTTCCAGAGGTTACACAACAATGTAGTTAGATCATTTGTCTGACAACTACTGGAATGTATGCATACATATTATTTTATTTTTAAAATTTTCAGTCTTAATTCCTAATGGGAAATATTTATAGATATAAGATCCATAACCCAAGTTTTCTGTGGTCCATAATAATTTTTTTTAAGAGAGAAAGAGAGTTGGAAACCAAAAAGTTTGAGAAACATTGATTTAAGAGAATACATATTTGTAAATTCACATTTATAATAAATAAAATAGATATTTTTAATGCTCAGTCTTTAAAACTGACTGAATGTTTAAATAACTTCACCTTTATTTGGAAGACTACAATATTTCAGTTATATTTAATGATGACAAAAGTTATTAAACAATAGTCTTAGTCTTTCTCATAAACAGAAAAAAGTCATTAAAATTAAGAAATACAAAAAATATACATTTTTAATTTTGAGAAACACACTTTCTAACATCCAATAAAAAAATTTTATTAAATCTAGAAAACATGTTTAGGTGTATATTTTAGAAAATTCAATAGACTGAAGAAAAATAACAATTTGTAATATTTAAATAATTACATGTTAAATGTCTCAAGTATAATCCTGTATGTCATTCACTAAGGCTCCAGTATTTTTGCAACAGCTACTTTAAATTAAAATGGAATACCTAGTGGATATAATTACAAAACAACTCCAGTTTTATTCTAAACTGTAGTAATTGATCCTACAGTGAGATTTATTCTGTAATCATGATAGTCAATGGCATTTACAACTAGAATAAATTAAGGTAAATGAAGAGGAAAATTGTATTCTGTGTAACATTTAGTTCATTATAGGCCTAAACTACTATGTCAATCCGTGTTCATCAATAGAAGTTAGGGTGCTTGCAGACATAATTGAATCAAAATATTATCTCCAAGAAACAGACTATGTTACACAAGCACAGAAATTATTGTTTTTTTTAACTGATTTGCTTTTCAAGCCCTTATTAAAATGGATTTTTAAAAGTGGATAATTTACAACACTATTGTATATTATCTCTTTTTTATTTTAATATTAAAGAAAGAATTTGAAATTGTACTCTGTAGCTCCAGGGGAACTTGTTCCTTTAGGATTCTTTTTAGAAATTATATTGTGCTTATTTCTCTACCAGTCAGTTTAATTGGAATTCCCAGGATTAATTCAAAAGATTAAATATAGATTCTTGAGGAAACAATTCCAGTGAGATTTATAGATTCTAATTCTGAATGCAAGATTATTACTTACTAAAAGGTGAACATTATGTTTACAGAAACATAATATTAATCATAGTAGTGGTAGTGTGGTAATATTGTCAATACTTTGAATAATCTCCCATAAAGCAGATGAAAGAATCTCTTCTTTAAGAAAAGGCAGGACGGCTAAATAAGTCAGCACCTAACTGGAAATTACTCCAGTGTTAAATTATAATATTATTATCAATAGAATAATTATTTAATATTTAACACATATTCTCATTTATTAGGTGACTATAGCATAACTCTATTGAGAAATTTTCCAACTTCACTTTAAGAATATACTTCTTTTATTATTATTTTTTAATTTCTAGAAGTTATATTCAATTTTTTATCAAGCATATTTGACCATTCTATACCGGCTACAATTTCATGTAAAAATAGGTAAGCTTGTCTATGGCAATTTACCTTGTAAACTAATTTCTGTGAACTATTTTCTCTTTTCACTTTGTCAAGCTTTTCTTGCTGTAAGGCAGGAAGGACAACTTGCAAGATCTTTACATGTTAGAACTGAAACCAGAGTCTTGCTTTACTTTTGAAAAAATGCTGATATTAGTTTAAAAAATGGGGTAAAAGAGTATTAAAATATTAAATATTATAAATGCTTGGGCCCTTTAAGATTCCAGTTTTCTACAATTACATATTGTGCTATTTAAATCATTTAAAAATTTTACTTTGTCCTGCATCATAAAAATCTTGAAATTCAGATGTTAGCTACTACTTTTATTTGCATGAAAGAAACATGATAGCCAAAGTATGAATAATTGAGTTATTTATTTATATTTATAACACTAAAAAAGGTCTTGACTCTTCTAATAACACACAAAATATGATATAATATAATTTATTTAAAAGGCTTAATTCTAAAAATTTGTTGAAAATGTATATTATGTATTCTCAGAGTTTACAATTATTATTAGTAGTGTTACTAAGGGTATGGGTTGGGTTACAGTATATCTCTATGTAGGATAATTTAGATAGTCAGTTAAAATATAACATGCTATCTGCAATAGGCTCAATAAACTATTTTATTAACCTCATAATTTAAAAATTAACTTATAAAATTTCTACATTTAAGATAATAATTTCCATGTTTTCATCACTAGGAAACATTCCGCCAATTTGTGTGCAAATTTATGTTGAATTTCTGGAATATACTCGATTTTGTGGACCAAATAGTTGATTATATCATTTAGAAAAGTGTTATTTTATTTAGAGCATAGAGGAGAAAAGAGTAGAAATGAAATGTTATATACAATTTATAATATTTTATTAGTATAGTTAAATAACTAAATTCTTACCATGAACCCCAAAAGACAATGATGGACACTTCATTTTAAGAAAATTAATAATAGCTTTAGAAAAATTATTTATTTATTTTAATAAGTTTCAAGTATACAGCACACTGGTTAGACTTCAATATAGTTCATGAAACGATCCCCCCAATTGCTACCTCCCTCCCCTAACCCTCCACCTACCCAACATATTAATGCTAGCTACATTCCCTATGCCGTGCTCCTCATCCCCATGACCAACTATCAACTACAAATTTGTATTTCTTTAACCCTTCACCCCACTCTCACAGC
Source organism: Rousettus aegyptiacus (assembly GCF_014176215.1). NCBI lineage: Eukaryota > Metazoa > Chordata > Mammalia > Chiroptera > Pteropodidae > Rousettus > Rousettus aegyptiacus. Next base: position 69,810,401 of record NW_023416288.1, read on the forward strand.
CCTCCATCCTCCTTCCCCTCTGTCTGTCACCAAACTGTCCACTATATTTGTGAATCAGTTTTTTGATTAGTTTGTTCTTTGTTCCTTAGATTCCACATATAAGTGAAATCATATGGCATTTATCTTTCTCTATTTGACTTAAATGCCTTCTAAGTCCATCAAGGCAATATCTTTTTCCATTCCCTTCCTTTTAATCTGTGTGTGTCTTTTAATCTGAAGTGAGCCTCTTCTAGGTAGCATGTAGGGGTATTTTCTTATCCATTCATCCATTCTATCTTTTAGTTGGAGCATTTAATTCTTTTCCATTTGAGGTACTTATTGATAAGAATGTAGTTGTTACCATTCTTTATTCCTGTTTTTGATACAGTTTTTTCTTCTTAAAGAAGTCCCTCCAACATTTCCTGTAATACTGGCTTTATCTGTTTTTTATCCCTAAAAGATAGCTTGCTGAATAAAGTATTCTTGGTTGTAGATCCTGGGTCTTCATCATGTTGAATATTTTGTGCCAAACCCTTCTGTCCTGCAAAGTTTCTTTTGAGAAATCAGCTGCCATTCTTATGGGTGCTCTGTTGTAGGTAACTATCTGCTTTTCTTTTGCTGCTTTTAAGATTCTCTTCTTATATTTAATCTTTGGCATTTTAATTATGTTGTGTCTTGGTGTGGGCATCTTTGGGTTTTTGGTATTTGGGGTTCTCTAAGCTTCCTGGGGTTGTATGTCTCTTTTCTTCACTAGGATATGGAAATTTTCCATCATTATTTCTTCAAATAGCTGTTCAACATCTTGTTTTCCTTCCAATACACTGATGAGATGAATATTTTTACCTTTAATAGTATCCCATAGGCCCCTTAAATTATTATTATAGTCTTGGCTTCTTTTTTCTTGCTATTCTGATTGTGTCCTTGGCTTTCACAGCCTATATATAGGTCATTTGATCCTCTTTTTTATTCACTTTGTTTATTCCATTTAATATACTTCTCATCTCAGATAATGTGTTCTTCATTTCAGACTGGTTCCCTTTTATATTTTTTTTTCATTTTTATCTTTTTCCTGAAGTTCTCATTGAATTTATCTACACTTCCCATAAGTTTATTGAGCATCTTTATAACTAGTGTTTTGAACTCTGCGTCTGTTAGATTGCTTGACTCCATTATTTCTGGATCTCATTTCTGTTTTCTCATATAGTTTATGTTTCTTTGTCTTCTCAGTTCATCTGCCTTTCTGTTTCTGTTTCCATGTATAAGATACAGCTCCTAAGTCTTCTGGTCTTATTAGCATGGCTTTGTGTAGTAGGTGTCCAGTGGCACCGTCCTGAGAAGGGTTCAGTCGCAAACCAAATTTAGCCCAATCCTGTGCCCCTCTAGGGCCACCTGTTAAGATTTAGCAAGAAATTCACAGATGCTGTGCTTATAGTTGCCTCAAAAGGCCACACCAGAAACCGAGGTCAGCTGTTTTCACTATGAGTCTAGGTGCTGCTCAGCAAGGAACACCTGACTCACTGAGGCTATACCTGGATGTGGCTTGAATGGGGCAACAAGTTGGGGGAGGCAGGGTTTCCGGGAATCCTCTGGGCTGAGCAACCTCTATTATCTAGTTTCATGATATCTCCACAATGGAGTCGCTGCATCCAGGCAATGGGAGGAGAGAGGGGTCAACAGAGGAGCAATGAATACCACCAGCATTCTATACAGAGCAAGTCTCTTCCTGGCCCTCATTATATCAACTCAGTGTCTCAGTGGCCCTGTAAGTCTCTGGTTCCACCTGAGCGCAGCTGAACCGGCACTGGTGTTCAGAGTGAGCAGGTCTATCACCTGAAAGTCCGCTGATGGGCACAGCCCCATTAAGAGGCATCTGCAGCTGCCCACTGGCATTTTTGCCTCTATAATCCCACTCAGCTGCTCAGGACCAGGCAGCCTCATGTCTTTGCCCTGTTCTGCCTTCTTCCATTGCAGGGTGATTTCTTAGATTTCACCCTATTTGTATGGCTTGTTGATCTAGATCCCAGGCAATTTTTCCTTGCTTTTTGCTCCTTGTTTCCATCACAACTTTGATCTGGTCACCAGAGAGATGAACAGAGCCTCTATCATCTATGCCATTTTTTTTCTCCCTTGATAATAGCTTTTTAAAAATAAAATATTTGGGCTTATTAATAACTTAAATAGACTATACATTGAGGGTATCATTTTTATATTCTTATTATAAAGTGTAAATTCTCATGTTAATTATTTTTAAAATATATGAAAGTTGCTGTTTACTCTTCCTAGAAAATGTATTTTAAGTGCTATACAATTCACTGTGAGGCAGAAAATTATTAAATACAATGAATTACAATAAATAAAAGACTAAGAAACTATTTACCAGATTACATATATGTAGAGGGGAAGAACCCCTGCTAAATTAAAGGCTTTTAACAAGCCATGGTCAATCTGCAATGGTTTCTATTCAAATGTCTATTGTTAGCTGATGACAAAATAATAAATATGATAGAATAATAAATATATAAATTTCAGCAACCAAAAAAGGATAGCCAAATACATATGAATAAAATAACTATACAAATACTTCAGCATTTTGAATTTGACTTTATGGGGCACATTTTGAAAGTTCATTTATAATTTTGTTATCTGTACTTATAAAATTAGAGTAATTGCTCCCTCTTACCCTTTTTCCACTAAGAAAAGAGCAACTACTTAAAAATTAATGCAGCTCTTTGTGACTTTGGTAACTGAAAAAGAGAAAGAAACAAAACTCATCTCTAAAATAAGGTGGGCATCTTACTGTTGCAGAAAAAAAAATGTCGTTAAATAAAACAGATTTATTGTAGAGGCTTCAAGAAAAAGAATGGAAAGATACTTGAGAGAAGAGTTTTTTTAATAGAGTAACTGGAAAAGAAACTGGGAGATCTTCAATCCTTAGAACACTGTAAAGAAATTAGGGAGTTTGGTAGTTTAACTAAAGACTTAAATTTTAAATCTCTGTAGTCATCTCTCCAGAAATACACTGATCAGAGAGAGCGAAGTTAACAACCACTACATACCCCTTAAATTATAATCGGCAAAAAAGGAAAATTTGATAAACTAGAATATTCATGGTAAGTGGAGAAATTAGCATTTCAAACCAGCAGGGTTCACCATAGAGATGACATCAGAACAAAATGACAGGAAAGTATTAAGTAAAAAAGGCATATGTAGCAGCACCCCTAGTGGTTGTGGAGGAAAGTTTTAAAAAAATCACTCTGAGGCAGAGAGGGTCATACCCTGAGTTAGGCAGTACTGAGCACTTCTCTGAGACCTGGTATATGAGAGTACTGGTTACTGGGATGACAAAAGTAAGGGATTTCAAAGTGTGTGAGAGCAGAGTTACTGCTTCTTGGCTTTTCCAGTGGAATTAGTTTGCAGATTCATTTGCCTATAAATTTTTATGTCTATGCTCCATAAATATCTTCTTTTCAAGGACTCAGGATTTGAAAGCTCTATCTCTCCCCATAAAATAAGTTACTTTTATTGAGCTCAATGTGTTTTCCCTAACACAATGTCCCAGTTAGAGCCTTGTAGTTTGCAGGAAGTGGTTTACCATCAGAATTCCTTCCTAGTAAAAAAGCTTTTTAAAATATTATAACAAAAATATGAAGAGTTATGGCATAAAGAATATAAACTTGAAGTATTATCCTAAGATGTGAGTAAAGATTGGAATGGTCATTCTAATATATGACAAAACACAGGACGAATTTAGAAATTAAATTGGTGAAGTTTAACTATAGTGAAGTTGCTTCATCTTATAAAAGTCTAGGTTATGAGGTGCATTGTTCAAAGGCTGTTTTTTAGATCTTTTCTTTAATCAGAATTTTCTGAGATAGAGGTATTTGGCATTACTCAAGGCTTACTAAATTGGAATTTCTAGAGAATTTAGGAATCTGGATTTAAGATTTCTAGGTAATTCTTCGGGGTGAAAAAGTTGAAGAATGTGATAAGTTTCTTTTTTGAGGCCACACAAACATTACTCTGGCTTCAAATGAAGTAAGGACTTGGTAAACGAAAATAGCTCAAGTAAAAGTTAGAGGAACTTGCTTGCATTAATAGGAGAGTGAAATGTTTTTGCTAAAATGAGGGACTTTTACTTATTTTTTTCTAGCAAATTGATACTTTCTGACAAACATGGGTAAATGCCTAGAATTAGGTAGTTCGTTCTGTGGTCTTTACAAGAAGATGGTCACTGAATCTTCTCTTGTATAGTAATCTCCTGTACCCATTTACTGGAGGTAAAAATGAAGTACTGCTCTAGTCCACAATTTGATAGCACCTTCTTTCCCACACGAAGGCCAAGAAGATGTAAGGGTTAGGGAATTAAGCATACTTTATACTGTTCTATTATAATAAAACACTAAGTTCTTAGCCTAGCTATGCTACAATTCTGCTCAAATAAAAAGAGAATTTTATGAAAAATCACACATTTGAAATAAAACTAACTATTCTTTTTATTTTAAAAAATGTGTCTGAAATATTGGCACTATTCTGAATCTATACTCTGAATTTCCTGAATATAATACTAACAGTATATTTCACCTGCAGACAGTTTTCCAATCTGTAGTCTAATGCCTCTCACTAATAACATGACTCTGGCATAAGTGCTAGTAGAAAGTTCTGACACTAAGAAGGAGCCAATGTAAATTTACTAATAGCTCAACGCCAACTCTTTTCTATCAAAATTCATCTCTATCAAGTTGATTTAAGTTTCTTTATGGGCACAACTTACTATTTTTTTTCACGATTGCCAACATCCTTTAAAACATGTGTGCCAAGTTATATTATCCTCTGCTCAGAGTTATACAGTGGCATTCAATCTCCTCAATGTAAAACATGTTCTTATAAGAATATGAAAGGTACTATGTGACCTAGCCCCCGCTTTTGCTCTGACATTATTTTCTACTACTTGTTCATTCTGCTTTGGCTATCCAGATCTTCATGCTCTTTTTCAAATATTCTAGCCACACTTCCCTAAAAGGCCTTAGCACTTGCTGTTTCTCCTTCCTTGAATGCCGTTTCCTCAGACAGCCCCATGGCTCAACCACTCACTTCTTTTTTTCTTAAATATCACTTTCTCAGTGAGGAACTCAACATTTCTACTTTTAAGTACTTAGCAATATCCGACAGATGATGGTAGATAGGTACATAGGGAGGTAAGGGGCGGGGGAAAGAGAGAGAGCGAGAGAGAGAGAGAGAGAGAGAGAGAGAGAGAGAGAAATGATAGGTAGAAGATGCTAGATAGATGCTAGATAGACAGATAGATGATTGATAGATAGATAGATAGATAGATAGATAGATAGATGATAGATAGATAGATAGAAAGATAGATAGATAGATGATTGATAGGTAGATAGATAGATAGATAGACAGACAGACAGATAGAGTTTGTATATTTTATCTCTCCTCAGAGGAATATAAATTCTACAAGGAAAGAGAAATTTGCCTCTTGCCAATTTTTTTTTTCCTTTGCCTTATCTCAAGCACAGAAACCAAAGCCTAGAACATGGTAAGAACTCAAGAATTATTTGATGAATAAGTGAATTTCAGACAACACAGCTCAACGGTTTGGGAAAAGTTATTCTTTGGAGTGTAGGGAGGAAGATATAATCTCTAGTGATTTTATAGTAAATAGAAACAGTTTCATTTGCTAACAAAAAACTATTGAATCTTTATTTTAGGAGACATTTAATTAAAAACAGGAATCTATTAGTTTTATTTTTTTCTTCATAATTTAGTGATAAATTACATTTATTATAAAAAAAATTCTAGCACATCAAAAATGAAGTTAAAATTTTCAAAATGTAAAAAAAAAGTAAGAGTAAAATACTAGCAGGTATTCCCTCACATTTCTGACCTCAGCCTGTTGTTTCCCACTCCCCAGAAGTAATCACATTAAAAATATGAAGGACAGCATCATGGTCGCTTTCCAGGCATATACAATTATATATTTATACATTGCAAGAGTATTGCAATGAGCATTTTTATTTTTATTTTATTAGTCTCAAAATTTTCCACTTTCACTGTATTCTCTATAAAATCTGCACAGTATTCCACAAATTTACCTATAGTACCTCATAATGATTTTAAATAGCCCTCAAGAGATATTATTTTCATTGTGAATCATTTCTTAATGCTGGAATTAATATTTCAGATCTTATATATCCCAAATAAATAAATTCTAAAATATATCTTCGTTTAAGTTTATCTTAAAGTTTAATTCTTAATGTTACAACAGTGGAGAAAAAAGATGTGCTTTTTCATAGATACTGCAGATTTATAGTTATACCTATGTATAAATATTTTCTTTTATGTGTTTTGTGTGTCATAATTTATAAGGTGTTATATGTTGAATTGTGTTTATCAAAAATATCTTGAAGTCCTAACCCCTAATACCTCATAAAGTAACCTTAATTGATTTAGAAATAGAAAATAAGAAATAAAAAATATTTTACAGTGGCAATCAAGTTAAAATAAAATAATTAGAGAGGACAACATGTTCATTAAGACCGGTGTCCTTATAAAAAAGAAATATCTGGACACAGAGACAGACATGTACACAGGAGAATGCCATGGGAAGATGAAGGCAGGGATCAAGGTGAAGCCTTTAGAAGTCAATGAACAACAAAGATTGATAGAAAATCACCAAAAGCTAGGACAGAAGCATGGAATAGAAGCTCCCTTGTAACCCTCAGAAGCAACCAACATTGCTGACACTTTGATCTCACACTTCTAGACTCCAGATAGGTAAGACAATAAATTCCTCTGGTTTAAGCCACCTAGTTTGTGGTACTTGTTACGGCAGCCCTGGGAAACTAATACTAGGGTTTTATGCTAGGAAGCATAAAGCTATAAAGATAATCACCTATGTTTATTTCTTAGCCAGGTAAATTTGTAATCTTTAATGTAATTAAAAAATATTTTCCTTTTTTTTTTTTTTTTTAACAGAGACATGATTATTAAGCAAGTAGGTTTTATAAGTTTGCAGAAGAAAACAGATGCAGATGGCTTACTCAATCTGGGTTATTTGAGGACAGTATAAAAAAGAGTTTATTTATTTATAAGTGTGTGGGGACAGTTTAAGGAAACCAACAAGGGAAAACACAGTTACAACAAAGCTGGTAACTGCAATCCAGATAACATAGCAAGATCTTTACAATGTAGTCAAGAAAGAAAAACTGGGTCTCAATCTGAAGCACAAAATCTTAACCTCTGAGGGGTGAGTCTGAACTGTTTTCTTCATGCCCTCATTTAATGTTCTAAAAAAAGTCAGAATAGTAAGAAATATACTTTATACTGTGGTTCAGCAGTTTATACCACTACTGTTTTAAATATCTCTGCTCAAGATGTTTCTGAGACTAGACAGGTAGCATTTCAACAGAGAACAGCTGCAGATATAATACTGGCCTTTTGAGTCAGATCATGGATTGCCTTAGGTAAAGAATATTGCTCCTATGTCCCAACAGATTTTCTGAGATTTTTAATAATTGTAGTTCCTCAGGCTACTGTAACAAATTACTACAAACCTACTGACTTCAAATAACAGAAATTTATTCTCTTACAGTTCTGGAGATCAGCATCAAAAATCAAGGTATAGGCAGAGCTGCCTTCTTTGCAGAAGCTCTAGAGGAAAATCTGTTCTATGCCTCTTATCACTTCCGGTGTTTGCTAGCTGAGGTTTGTGGCCAAATACTCCAACTTCTGCCTCTGTTCTCATATCACCTTCTCTTTTGTTTGTCTTCTCTGTGTGTCCTTTATAAAGTCAATTGTCATTGGAGACAGGGTCTACCTGTCTAACCCAGGATAGCCTCATCTCAAAATCCTTAGCTTAATCACATCTACAAAGACACTTGATTTAATTAGGACAAGAGTCACAAGTTTCCAGGGATTAAGATGAGGCTACCATCAAGTCACTAGAGAATGTTACTAAAAATTTTGATAAAGGAAATTTAAAAAATTATTAATTTGGCTGATTCATATCTGATACTGCAGGCTCTATAGACTAAGGCTTGGATTTGGATTTAGTCACTTTTTTTTTTTTGAGTTATCATTGACATGGAACAAAGCTGTTTAATTATCTTGAAATATAATCGACATTAATAATTTCAATGCTTCTCGAGGGAATTTTTTCTTAGACAAAGCAAAGAAAACAGAATTTCTGAATTATATAGAAACAATAAATGTAAATACAGTTATCTATCTCAGATAGTTTTGCAAGTCAGCATATTGCTCTTCAAAAAGTCCCTGACTTTCGTTTGGACTCTATCCTTTTCCATTGAATCAAGACTTACGGTACTGGTCAGCAGAAAGCAACTGGCTTTGCTTGAGAAAGCAGCATGCCTGTGTCCCAGAATAAGCTAATCAGATGCTCAAATCTTCAAATATGAAACTACAGTAGAGTAACATGAAGACAAATATAATTATTTGAGCTGCTTTTCCATTATATCTCCCAACTGAACAAACTAGCTGTTAATTATTACACCAAAGTTGGCATACCTTCCATCCTTGCTAAATTTGATTCTTCTGGATTTTTAATTTTTTTAGTAAGCTACTCTATAATGAAAAGTTTAATACATCCTTCCCTCATATTAGGTAGCTACCATGCAGATTAGTTGATATTAACTTCATTCCCATCTTCGGTGTTAGCATCTGGTTTTTACAACTGTAGATATTTCCTCCTATTGTCCCAATGACTTGTTGACTTATCCAGGCCTATGTCCCTCAGTGCATAGAAACTCTCCAGCCATAGAAATTGTCCCTATGGTTATCCCAGTCCATAAAAGCTTACAACTTTTGTTAAGAAATAATAAGAGTGCGTGCTGTGTCTCCTTCTGAGTGGCATCATGTAAAAATGTGAAGCTTCAAGCCCGATCCCATCTGATCTCAGAAGCTAAGCAGGGTCAGGCCTGGTTAGTACTTGGATGGAAGACCACCTAAGAAGACCAGGTGCTATAGGCATAAAAAAAAAAAAAAAAAGAATGTAAAGCTTAAAAATTCTGTAAATTTTTCTAGCTCCAGTTCCAGGAAAAAGCTAATACATAAAAATAAACAAATGTACTCAAATTCTTCAATATTTTTTGTATGTTTTAATTTATTTCTGTGGGTTCTATAAGTCTCTTCCACATAAACTTTATACTTAAAATATTTTATATGTTTTGCCTAGCAATTTTACTGGAAACCCCCACTTCAAGCAGCAATAATCTATACTATTACTGGAAATAAATCCAGATGTTAAATGTAAAATAAAAATAAAATTATAAAAGTTATCTGAAAGTTAAATGTTTGTTATAACTGTGACATTAAAAAATTATTCAAATTTGAAGCAAGAGACAATGACAAAAAGATTGTAAGACTCTACTACATGAATTACAAAGCTTTAGTGAATCATGAAATATGCCATAACTAAGATAAAACTAAGTGAAATATTAATAAGCAAATCATATTTGAATACTGTATATAATTTATAAGTAATTCATTTAGTTATATTAAAAAAATTGGAATTCCAAATGGTAATTGAGAAAATTAAATGAAAATTTTACTTCACATAAAGAAAGGTGAGCAAACATATGGAAAATGGTCATCTCATGGTAATAAAAGAAGCGTAAATTAAAACCATATTGTTTTACCTAATATATAAAGTGACATTTTATATTAATAAATAGTAAGGCTTAAAGGAAGTATTGGAATAATTGTAAATTGATATATAGCATTCCATTTGGAAAATGATGTGGCAATATAAATCAAGAGACATAAAAATGCTCAGAAACTTTGTCCTAGTAATCCAACTTCTATGAGTTTATTTTGAAATAAAAAATCCTATACAAATGTAAAACATTAGACTATACATATTCTAATCTATTTGTGATAATTTACATTACTCTAATAAAAATTAGAAATTATCTCCATATTCAGTTCAATAAACTGACCTAACTAGTGAGCATTGAGTGAATGTCATGCTCATTTTTGGTGTATATCAATTTCTTTTCAATGTTCAGGGTGGAGAGAGTAGGGTCTATAACTTCAATTTATTGAAGTTTCTGGTACTCAGAGAAAAATTGCCCTCTGATACAGTGATAGAGAAGTTGCTATTTCTGCCTTCCAAAACACTCATGAGAACGTTGCAGAAAAGTCTCCCAGTGAAAAATACACAGTTCACATGATGGGGATTATGTGGTGGATTCTGTGTTAAATCTTTGAGGTTTGACCTCTGGCATAAGTTGTTGACCTGCTAAATACTTAGACATTGGTTTTATCACACTACTGCCAATTCAGTATATATAAAAACACCATAAAATTTCCAATCAAAACCTGTTTTAAAATTTAGTAAACTAATTTGTCAGTGACATTGCGTTATAACAGAAAATGATACTTATAATAATATTAATTTACAAATTTAGATTACGATTTTGTATACACACATTGCATTAATCATGTTGTAAATTTTTTAAGTAAATCACACAAATTCATAACTAAGGAAATTATTTTTTTAATACCAAATATTTTACATAATAATATAATATATGCATTTATATGTTAATTATAATGAGTCTTAATTTTCCCTAATCACTTAATCTCTTAAGTGAAAAAGCAAAATTCAAAAACCACAAACTGATTATGATAATAAAATATAATTTCAAGGAGTCACTAAAGTGAAAAATAGTTTTGATAGTGCAGTAGTGTTTTCTGAATGACAATTTATATTTAAAACACTTTTTTAAATGTAGTTATCCTGAATAGATGATTAAAAGTAAAAAAGGAAACACTCTAATATACAGTAATATAAATATGGTTAAAAATATCCTCCTGGCATAGAGATATGAGGAATAGGGTAATACTTTTGAGGAAAGTTTTAGGTTAATAATGATTTTAGTGCTATGTGTTTTAGCATTTAGTCTGAGTCTACGGGACTGAATCCTTCATATTTTTAATTTAGATGATTAGTTATTTGGTGTGTCTATAGACATATAACCTGTGGCAGAATCAAGTAGCAGCCACAATACACCAAATAGGTGTACGTACCACTATAATCTCATGAATGAGAGCATTTTCAAAACATATTCAAAGCATATTTGGTAGGTTTTCATGTTTCCCTATTTTTTACCTTTGAGACATAGCATTTTTCAAGATTATGTTAACTGAAATAACTTATTAAAGATAAATGATAAGTTTCGGTTCAGTCAAAATTACACGCGGAGTTTACCGACAATTTTACTCTGAATTCCAAAGACAAAGGGTGATTCATAAACTCTCCTCCACCTAAAATACTATTTCTTTGACTCATTTGCCTGTTGATTTTTCCACTGTAAATCTGTCTAGTAAAAAGACTTATTTGACATCCCTAGTAGGTCATTACTTTGTACATAAATAAATATTTTTACTGAATATTTTTACTAAATATTTTTACTGAATATTTTTACTAAATATTTTATATTTTTACAAAGATTGGTGGTGATTAATTTAGGAAGTAATCAACTTAGTTTTAATAAGTTCTAAATATACAGAACAGATGGAAGAATATTAAATGTTGCTATTTATAAAACTTCTGTTAAGAAGAAAAATTAAATAAAACAACACAGAAATATAGATTGCTTCTTAATGCATATGGTTACCTATTAATAAGATGTGAAATATTACTATATATGTAAAAATAAATGAAGCAATAATGCCAATTATTAATGACCATGTAACAAAAAACATACAAATACTAATATTTTAATACATTTTCTTAAAAGAAAAGAAAATATATGAAAATCAGGTTAATATAAGAAGAATATACAGTTTAGTATTTTACTAAAATATTTTGAATGTAGACTTTTCACTTTGTTTAAATATAACACTTTAGAGTAAGTGAAGTGTCCTAGTATCCCAATTTTACCTACACTCTCAACTCTATAATTAAATATGTGCTACACATAGTTAAATTATTCTAAGATTAGAAACTAAGTTGTTAAGTTAACAATAGAAAGCTTATACGAACAATGCCTTAAGTTCTATCTTGCAAATATTAAGGACTACTTTCAAGACTTCTATGAGGTGAAAGGCACTCAAATAAAAGCGGTAGGATATTTAAGTATATTCATGTTTTTGGTGCTTTTGACTAAATGAGATCTATTTATTATATGAAAGAACAGAAGCCTCCTTAAATTCTGTTAGTTAGCATTAGATGTAATTTTTATGAATTAAAAAAATGTAACAAATGCTCCAAATTTATTGGTTTTCTCCCTTCAGATGTGATTAGTAAATAACATTCACTGTATAATGGTATTTATAAAGATAGTATGGATAGATACAATCTACTTAACTGTTGTTGATCTATTGTAATGAAGTAAGAAAACATCTCAACTGTATAAGTTGCTTACTTAGAGAAATAATAAATTTCTGAAAGCAGCACAAAAAACTTTGAAGGAAATACACAGGAAATAAGCCTAACTGGTTTGGAAAGAAAAAAATCAGAAAAAGGTCTGACATTTTATTTTTGAAAAAAAAAAAAACATGAAATAAAACTGTGAGAAAAGGTTGAAGTAGAAAATAAAAAGTAGGTTTCTAGATCTTTTTTTTTTCTATAGGAAAAGAAGAGGTATTAATGAAGGAAAGAAAACAAACAAATAATGTCTTCTGTCTTCTACCGTGATTGGAAATGGAAAGGGGAAATATTTCAGAAGGCATCAGATAAGTTAGATAGTGGTGTCTGCAAAGCATTTGTCTCAGAATCATGTGAGGGCTTGCTGAAAATGCAGAGAGGTTTGGGTCACACTCCAAGCCTACTGAATCAGAAATTCTTAGATTTTGGGCCTAAAATTTGCATTTCAACAAGATTGCATTGTGTTTTATATGCACGCTAAATTTGAGTAACAGCACTTTAGGCAGAAATTTGTAAGAGAAATCATTTCACAAGGGAAAATGGTCTCTCTTTAAGAGATTTTTTTGGTAGAGACCTGGTTATTAATTCAATTGGGATGAACCTTGGGGACATAGTGGAAGTTAAATCCTGCAAAGTAAGGAGTTTTATGTGTGCTGCAGATCAGCACACAGATTTAATTTATTTTAGATAGTATCAAGACAAAAAGGAACAGAATTCATGAGAAAAATTTTGCTACTTTCTTTAAACTGGCTGAGTGAAAGTAATATTTTTCTTTAGAATAACATAGGCAAGAGGAATTGTTTTGTTCCGCTTAAGAATTTACTAGAATAAACTAATAATATGTATAAAAATAGTGCATCGACCTGTGGGTTGGACTAAGCAATAAGAATGAGAACTTTTACTGAAGCAAGAAGGGCTTGATGAGATATGAAATATGGGCTAAGATAATCACTTTCCAAATGTGGATATCAGTTCAAAGTCCCAATGACTCTCAGCCTAAATCCCCCTTTAGTTATGTTTTCATCAGCCCAAGAATGATTTAATCCCTATGTGGGTATTGCTACCGAATTCCCCCTCTGCTCCCTGACTCGTTTATAGCACAATCTGATATGGAAGGGTCCACCGAATGCCCAACCCTGCACTTTCCTACTGAGCCTGAACAAATTCAGGGACTCTTAGTTTTAGATACTAGTAACTATAGGGGACCCAGAAATGTTTAAAAAATAACAAATGATTGATAATTTGGAGAACTATGAGAAATAATGAAACTATTAGATTTATTCTCTCTCACCTCAATTAAAATGGAATCAGGATTTCTCTTCATAGTTAAACGTCTCATTGATTTCATTCTCATTGATTTTACAAATGTTCCCCGAGTGTGTAGCAGGGCAATTTATTAAGGTGTTTCTAGTTTTTGGTTCCTGTACATATTTTCTTACATTCCCCCAACATACTCCACTTCAATCAGGTAAACAGCTTTTGTAGTGTCTCAGCGAAAGGGAAATTAGAAGCAGGAGACAAAACGAAAGTTCCTGAAGGACATCTCCTTCCAGGACAAGGGTCCCCAACCCCTGGGTCATGGACTGGTATCAGTCCATGGCTTTTTAGGAACCAAGCCTCAGAGCAGGAGGCAAGTGACAAGCAAGCAAGCAAGGGAAGCTTCTTCTGTACTTGCATCCACTCCACGGCGCCAGCATCACTACCTCAGCTCCATCTCAAATTATCAGACATCAGATTCTCATAGGAGCACTGGTCCCTGGTACCAAAAATGTTGGAGACTGCTGTTCTAGAATACCTGTTATGCTTAGTTCTGGGACCCTGAAATAGGATTATTCTAAATAAATAAGGGCGATGAAATGAAAAAAAAAAAAAAAAAGCAAGAAGGAAAAACAGAGTAGACATCTCCAATTGGGAAGGAAAAAATGTTCCATGAGTTTTATGATTACCAGCCCTACATGCCTCTTTATATATATAGGATGCCTTAGGTAAGTAGAAGTAGGTAAAGTGGCAAAGGGAAATGGATGGATCAATGGAGATCTTATTAGGCTGGACCTTGAAAATCATGTTTCCCTCCTCAGCCTCTGAGCACAACATAGGAATCTCATGTCTGAGCAATTTAAAGGTTTATGTGTATTAGTATCACAGGATTCTCAGAGACAAGAATATAGATCAAATTTGGAGGCATCAATCTATGTTTTGCTGTGCATATTGAGTGGGTTTAAGTAAAGAGTGAACTATTAGATATTTTGTAAATATGTTTCTAGGCAATCAATATAACGAGAATTCAGAGTAAAATTAATTTTACTTAACAGAAACAATGTCACGTTTTTGCACACCCCAAATATTGGTTACAATTCCACACTTTTGAACATCATTCAAAGTTCTATGTAAGGTGATACAGAGAATAGTAGAGCATACTCCTTATGCTCAAGCAATTAATATATAAACAAGTGAATAAGTTCATTATGACATGGTAAGAATTATTTTTAAAATATGAGAAAAATTTTATAGGAGCACAGTGAGGGAGTATTTTCTATTACAGACACTATCTCAAGCAGAACCACCAATATTAATATTTTCACCACCACTACTACCACCACCATCACTGTCAGCGCTGTTATCACTCTTATCATCACAACTACTACCACCACCACCATTATCCCAAACCAAACCAATACCCTGACTATAGATGATTCTACAGTTCCATTATTAAAATAATACAGAAGTTTTAGATGCTACTATGGCTTTTATTTCCAGTCTATGAGAAACTTGCAAGATTAGTCTGAAAATTTTCTTTTTTTTTCCCTCAATATTTGTGCTATAAATCTAAGTTAGCTCACCTAAATGTTTCTATAAACTAGCGGACCTAGAAGACAATTATCTCCCTTGCTCAGTCTTATTGTAGCATAGTCATTATTTCATTGTTCTTACCTGGTTATTTATGTAACTAATATGATGTTCTGAATTTTATTAGCCCACAAATTTAGATGCCGCAGCAAGAAACTTATACAACTTTTATATTTCACTATGATGAACTATGACAATATTGGAATATGCCCTACAGAAAGATAACTATAGAATTGGAACATAGTACAAAAGTATCTACCTGAAAGTACTGGAAAGTAAGCAAAAGCAAACTGCCTGTTGAGCTATGAGTACATGAAGGAGAGGATCAAAGAAGTTATACAAATCAGTCACCCTCTCCACAGTATTAGCCCATAGCCAGGCCGTGAGGTATGCACAGACATGGTGGAGAAACATGTGGAAAAATTTACAATGTTCTTACATGCGGAAAAATGTTTGGACATGAGGGGCACTGAACAGACTAGAGGAATCCTGAAAGGAAGGAAAGTGCTAGAGAAGAGATTATAAAACTCAGCACCTCCCCCCCACCCAAAAAAAAATTACCTTCTGAAAAAGAAAACAGCACCATTGAAGAAATACAACAATCCAGAGTATCCCTAATCTAATATTCGTAATGTCTGGGATACAATCCAAAAATACATTCTCGAGAAAAAATAAAATCTATAGCTACGCGATGAAACAGATGTTCCAGCTATCTGACAAGGATTTAAAAGCATCTATTATAACTATCCCCCGGTGTAGGAAAATAAAACATGTTTAATAAAGGATAACTTCAACAGAAAGAGAGAGGGTTTTAGCTGATAATTAGAAACAATAAAAATGGAAATTTTATAACCGACATTTTAAAAAAAGAGTAGGTGATTTTACAGTCAAACTGAAATGACAGAGTAGAGTATATTTGAAGACAGATTAGTAGAAAGTGTCAAAGTGAACTCTAGCCAAAAGAAATGAAAATAAATAAATAAATGAATAAAGACCAGAACCTCAGGGACCTACTAGAGTATAACAAATAAACATTGACTATTCTATACATATATAATCATTACACATACATGTAACTGAAAATCCACAGAGAAAAGAGTAAGAGAAAATGGGCAAAACAATTTGAAGATATTATTCTCTAAATTTTTCCAAATTTGACAAGAAATTTTCATTGAAATAAACTAACATTAATCATAATAAACAAAAAGAGGCTCAAGCTTGGCAACACTATAGTCAAACTGTTGCAAGCTAGAAATTAAGAGCAAATATTGAACAAGACAAATGAAAAATGACATTTTACATACAGGGAACAATTTGGTTAATTGTAAACTTTTCATGAAAATCCATGAAGCAGAAAAGGAGTGAAACAATGCTAATGTGCTGAAAAGAAATAGATTTCAAAGATAAAGGTTTATTTAGATATTTTCAGATAAAGAACACTAGAGAATTAATTTTCAGCAGACCTGAACTACTAGAAACAATGCAGGAAGCTGTATATGGACAAAGGGAAAAATGATGCCAGATATAAACTTTAGTCTTCAGAAAACAAAGTTTTTGTAATGATAAATATCTAAGTCAATGAGAAAAACTATTCTTTTGGACTTTTTTCTTTCTAATTATTTCTTAGTTAATTCTTTATAACCACATAAATAATAAAAAATTATATTATTAATCTGTGATGTCTATAATGTATGTAGAAGTAATATATGTAAAAATGCGTTATGATGTCAAAGTAATTGAATCAGAAAAAAATTCTTTTCTACAAATTGTGTGGGACAACTAGATGGGAAAATAACAAACCTTGACTTTTCTCACACCTTGTACAAAAACTTAACTCAAAATTTGTCACTTACCTAAATGTCAGTGCTAAAACTATAAGATTTATAGAAGAAAATGGGAGTAAATATTTGTGATATTTGATGAGGCAATTAAAAAAATTTAAACCAAATGTGTAAAGCAAAAAAGTAATAAAATAGACTTAAGTTTAAAATCTTCTCCTACCTTCTCTTTCTCCTCTCCCACCCAATAGGTCTCATTTGTACTTCAGAGCAAGGGTTAAGCCAATTCTGTGACCTGTTGCCTTTGTGGATACTTTTGAGGTTTCTTGTGAGGAGTCATTTCTTTAAATTATTACTGTAGAATATGGGGTCTTTGTTCACAGAAAACATCATTTGTCAATCGATATGTTCCCATTTACCGGCCAGATTGTGAGAAACAAAAGAGAACAAAGGCAGTAGAATTATATATCATTTACATTCAATATAATTTAAAAGATCATAATAAACTTGACATTTTAAGCACATATTGCATTCTAAGCTGTGTTACCCCTTTATATCTTATTATTACAAAAATTGTATGAAATGAAAGTTGTTATCTCATTTTGGGCTGAAATGTGTGTTCCCCTAAAATTCAAATGTTGAAGCTCTATAGTCCACTACCTCAGAATGTGACTACATTTAGGAATTGTTTTTTTTAAAAGAGGCAATTAATTTAAAATAGGATCATTAGGGTGGGCCCTAATCCAATATGAATGCTGTCCTTATAAGAAGAGGAGGGAAGCAACAAAACAATGAAAATTTTTTGACACCTTGATCTTAGATTTTCCACTTCTGGAATTGTGGGGAAAAAAAAGTCTGTTCTTTAAGCCATTTAGTCTGTGGTATTTTGTTATGACCATAGCCGTAGCAAACCAAAACCTCCTCGTTTACAGAAGAGTGAATGTAAGAATATTAAGTGTATGTCTTCAGAAAATGTCTAATTTCGCCTTCTAATCCACATATGAGATTTTAGAAACTATTTATTTTACTATACTGCACTGCTACCCTTCTCCACTCCTTCTTTCATAGTATCAGTATTAAAATTTTACACTTATGTGTGCAATTCTTTGTTCAATGAGAATGGTATAATATATAATATGCTCCATTCAACCTATACTGCCTCCCTTTCCCTACATTCTAGACTAGAGAGCTAAGTCACGTGTGGTGAGAAATTAATTTATGATTTGTTCACAGTACTTTAGGTGGATGGAAGGAATAGATGACGTATTCAGTTTTCTTTTTTCAGGATCTAGTTAATGTCCTTAATCCCCAGAAGAAACAGTCTAACTTAAAACATAATGTCTTAAAAGGTAAATTTAGGCTCGAATTCGCAGAAACAGGAAGAAGGATGTCTAGACAGTGTCCAAAAAGAACTGGGAAAGGAATTATGATTTCATGAACTATACTTCCTCATGAGTCTCAGGATGGTTATGCAGTACTACCTCTTGGGTTGCAGGCACCTGTCATACTACAGCCATCAGCCCTGCGAAGATCACTGGTTTTAAGTCAGGGAAAATGGCAGCAGGGAAGACATTTTACAGTTGGCCAGTATCAATGAGCATATCACTGGGAATTTGTGTGGCCAATCACAGGAAAGTCTCTCCACTAGAGTAGGATTCTAAAAAAAAAGGAAGTCTTCCTCACTTCACCCAACGTTATAACCCAACATGATTTCTCTTAGCCTGGAAAATGGGCTCATGGAGCAACCTAACAGGGTTTCAAGAAATAAACAGGATGTTTATTTTTTTCAGCACAGTATATTTATTGCATATATACATGTTGCATGATTGTTTTATTTCCTTTCACTTGTAATATCCTCCTCTCTGACTCACCCACATGGCATTGTATACTAACATTGTAGGGGGAAAAGTGGAAGTCGGTAGAATAAAGTGCAGTTTCTTTATATTATCTTTCCCTTGGTCCTCTACAGAAGATGAGATAGGCACTTCTAAATGATGACCAGGATGGGCCATGGGTCACAGCAGAGAAGGACACAAATAAGATTAGAAGCTGAGGTACAACTTCAGATCAAACAGGATGATTTAAAAAATAATGTTTGTTTTCTATGTTTATTGTAGAAGAGAGAATATTTGACTCACCAAAAAGTGTAAGGGAAGATTAGATGGCAGAAAAAAACAAAATTTTCTTGAGATATGAGAATGAGTCTTATTACTATTAAAATAATTTTAACCAGGATATCTTATTGGCTGTCTAAAATTTATGGATTTATGTGTAAACTTTTTATAAAAAAAATACAGTTTTCTATATTTCACTGAACAATAAAATCATGCAATAACCTTGTATACCAGAGGGATTCAGGTAGAGCTTTTTCAAACTAACCTCAAAGCTTCTAATTTTTTTCTATTTTATCACTTTGGAAAATGTATACTTGTCCATTTAAACATTAAGGCCAGGAATTTGATTATACAATTCAGTTCACTGTGTTATTCTATTAGCCCGCCACTTACTGAATTAGAGCCATGTAACATTTGGGTAATTAAGAAGAAAAAAAGAATGATTTAAAATGCTTTAATAGATGAGATTTAATTACAGCTTTCAAAAGTAATTTAAGTATTTCTACAAATCTACTTTACTTTTATTTTTATAATATCAAAAATGCATTGATTCACATTACATACCTCTGGAAAGTCTATATTGATCATTTAGTCACACCCCCTCATTTTACAGTTGCAGAAATTGAAACATAATAAATAATAAGGCTATATTCAATGAATATTATAAGATAATTTCCTTATGATAAATATCCATATTTTATTTATTTTAATAAAAAGCATGCATATAAACATTATTGGAAAGAGTTTAAATACTATATGCAAGTTAGGCATTATAAATTAGAAGAATTTTTAATTAAACCTTAGCAAAGAATTTGATAATTTACATTATATTTGAACCTTATTTTATTACTGCAGCAGAGATATATGAGACACATTCACCAAAAATTTTTATTATAAGAAGATAAGTGGAAGAAAGATAAGGAGACTGGACAAGAGAAGCTTCAGGCCCCCTACTTGTATTCTAAAACCAAACCAAACCAAACCAAACCAAACACATAACAGCTATATAGATATCTAGATATATATATATATTACAACACTGATTATTAATTTTTATAACCTTATTCAGCTTGAATTTTCCATCTTTGAAACTCTTGTTCAACTTTGCTTTCTAAAATAAATTTTCTTCTCTATTTCTCCATGTAATTTTTAACACCTGGAAGTTTCACACTGTTTAAATTTGAACAAAGCTTCGTGATTGAGACAAAGGTTCTCAGTTCTTTTTAACCCTTTTTATTATTATAAACACCTGTGTTCTTTCATATTTTAAAAGTTTCTTATAATATTAACATCTGATATTAATAAGATAAATTGTTTGCCCTCTCGAAGAAAGCCATTCTCTTTCGTGCTTCTGTGTTACGCTGTCTCCACTCTTTCCTTAGAATTGACGCATCTCTCATTAACACAAAAGTCTTCTCCTTTACCATGATTTTCTCAGTGTCTTCAGGTATAAGTATCCACTACTTCATCCAGTAGTATTTCTTTTCTATTTGCTCTCAGATTTAACATCACAGCAAATTACTATACGGTGCAATAAAGTCACTGATAGCACAATGTTTGAAACAAAGACACATAATATTTATTTATTATAAGATGTCAACACTTTATTATTACGAATTCAAAAATTATATGGTGTCTCTACTATGCATTACTTTTTGATTATGGTGTCTTTTCTGTGCTGATAGTTTTATTCTGAAGGTAAAAGAAGAGCAAACTAAAAACAAATTAAGTCTATCGAATAAATATACATTTAAAAGTAGTAGAAAAAAGAGAAAATGATTAAAATGTTTTCTTTACAAAATAATAAGCATTTACAAATCTTTATCATGATTGATTAAGAAAAATTAGATATAATACTAACAACATAAGTGATAATACTCCTGAAAATATAAGTAATAATATAAAAATAATACTCTGGACTAATTGACTATGACCATCAGAAAAAGTAACTCTGATGCTACATAATTTAGGGAGGGGAAATACATTTGTTACTCAGGTGTTTATCTGAGGATTTTTTTGGTATTCTTTAATCTACTTTAGACCAAAAGTGGACAAGTGCCACAGCTATAGCTAGGGGAGAAATGAAGGGCTCGGACTGACCCCTAATTTATTAGGGTATAAATCACTACATTAAGTAAGCCATCTAGATCAGAAGAGTGCCAGCCTAGGGCAAGAGAAATCTTGAATGTATAATGGATGAGAATATGACATGGGCTTCAGTGATTAGGGCCTCAGGTAGTCCCACTAACCTAAAGTTTTCGAAAAAATTTATAACATCCTACCTTCATTGCTCTAAGAAGCAAATGCATATAAAGAGTACAATGGATGAATTGTAGCAGATACTGTATGATGCCAAAAACACCTCCTTTCAGGACCCAAATATTCAGTTCCAAGCTGTCAGTGTGAATGTTGTTGACAGTTCACAGTGGAAGCCCTCTTAGAATTAACCGTCTGCCAAATGGTGTTGCTTCGCCTAAGTTTACACACCATCTCTGTGTCTGAAGTTGTTAATGATTGGGCAATATAGAATATGTGAGGGCACAAGACCCCTTATGTCAATTCTACACAATTCTTAGTGCTCATGCCAACTTTATGGCTTCCCCTGTATCATCACCTCTATTGTGATCTTTCAGTTTTACTGATTCCTATACCACTCTGTTTCCTTCACACCCCTATAGGTATTGTTCCCAAAAACATTCCTCAGTAAACTCCCTTCTTACAGACTTAAAAATCATCATCTCAAAGGCTGTTTCCCAGGAAAACAGACTTCACTAAACCAAAACACTTTGAGAAAGAATGTGTCCATTTCCAACACCTTCTGAGCCCAAAGCATGCCAATACCTCCTCAGAATGATATTATCCAGGAAGAATCCTTTGAGATTATATTCCCATTTTCTTCTTTTCTCCAGTTATCCCTGTGGCATCCTGGAATTAGCAAACTTAGGGAATGAGATAGAACTTCTGGCTAAAAATTTTAAAAAAGAAATAGAAATTTTCTCTCATCTCCTATTGTAGGAAACCTCGGGAACAGTAATCATGACTTTGTAAATGTGTGCTGTTATCCTAAACAGTCATGTTAATTATAAACTGAGGCCATTTTAAAGGTTAATGTGACCCGAAAACTTTTTACCGTGTGACCAATGAAGTCATGGATTCCTTGATATTCAACCTAGGCAGAAGTAACAAACGAGTTGTCAAATAAAGTAAAACAATCGAATTGTGTTGTATTATATTCATCATGCAACATGTTGAACCTTGTGAATGCATATACAAATGAAAGCAAACTAGTGATGGTGTCTTTGCAAATTATACCAGTCTCTTTGCCGAGACACTGATTCTTAAGGACTTTATATTTCCTGCCCAATTACTGAATATGGTAAGTAAAAATAGTTTTCGAAGTTCTTGAGAAGTGAAGGAAAACCTTCCAATTTGTAACTAAATGAAGAAAATAGAGAATGTACTTTCAAATATAAACTGTGAAGATAAGGAACAGGTGTTAATAGACAGCGTTATGGAAAATGAGACCTGTTCATAGATTTCTAAGTGATGTTTATAATAAAAATTTCTTCAGAAAAATTGTTTAATTCTCCTACATAATATCATAGTCTTTGTGTTCAGAGAACTGTGACTGTCAGTATTTTATGTGAACACATTTCTAAGACTTACAGAACCAAAATAAAATATTTATTGAGAACCCACGAGGCAAGGCAAACTCAGTCGCTGTTAAGTACATGCATTGGCAAAGTACTTGTAACCCTTGCTGTGTGCTAAAGTAGACTCTGAAATATACACCAAATTCAAATTAATGCTTAATACTTAATAAGGGACAATTCTTATTCTCTTAATATATACTTATACCCTTCCATTTTCTTCTGGGTTCATAACAATAGGACCAGATGTAAATTATCAGTTTGGGGAAGATTGGCCATACTGAAATTTTAGATCTAAAGTATATTTTCTTGCTTCTTCAATTTTCTCCTACTAAAAAGGCAATTATTAGTTGCAAACACAAAAATTGAGGCAAAGAATCATGATTATCTCAGTGTTAACACAAGTCCTATCCTGATACTTGGGTAAAATAGGAGATTTGACAATAGTTTATTGTACATACTTGAGAGTGATCTCAAAATCCCCATTATCATAGAACTTTAAGGGGAAACTGTCTATTTGGGGGGGGGGAGGAAACAGTCCTTCTTTACTTACCCAAAACTTCACTCTTATTCATTGGTACAAAATGAACAATCATAAAAAGACACTAAAGCAAAAAGAAGTAAGTGGCTTATCTACATTTATACTCTAAGAACCAATCCTTCTCCCTCACTTACTCTTGAATTCTATACCCAGGAACATGAAATCCTGGCAGAAAAGTGAACCCCAGATAGTTTATCATCTATCCATCTATATCCATCCATCTATCTATCTATCTATCTATCTATCTATCTATCTATCTATCTATCTATCATCTATCATCTATCTATCTATCATCTATCTATCATCATCATCTATCATCTAGCTATTATCTATCATCTATCTATCTATCTATCTATCTATCTATCTATCTATCAATCATCTATCATCTATCTATCTATCATCTATCTATCATCGTCATCTATCATCTAGCTATCACCTATCTATCTATCTATCTGTCTGTCTTTCTGTCTATCATCTATCATCTATCTATGTATCTATCTATCATCTATCTATCTATCTATCTATCTATCTATCTATCTATCTATCATATATTATCCGTCTATCATCTGTAACATATATATGTGGTTTATTCAGTTCAAAGATAAAAGTTAAAATGTCTAATATTTTACTTATAATATATGATAGTTAAAATTTCTAAATAACAAAATCAACTATTTCATAAATGTTTTTAATTCATTATTCTGGCTTTAGAAGGAGAAAGTAGTAAAGTTAAGGAAGATGAATGCTGCAGGTGTTGACTCAACAGTACAGTCCCCTTCGTAATCTGTGCTTTGGCTGTTCTTTTCATCATATATCATCATAAGAGATGGACTGAATTGGAAACTTGCTTTTGACAACCTCATATCATTATCGAAGAGGATGGTATAACCAAAGTGTTTTCTCAGGATGAGCCTTGGTGCTGGTGCACTCTTCCCTTCCACCTCATCAGCTCTACTCAGGCTGAATTCCTTGACTTTCAAGGCATGGTGCCAGTTCCATCTGTTTACTCACGCATTTCTGAGATTTTGGGTAAAATTTGTTTATGTATATATTTATCTACTGAGAGATTACCTTTTAGTTGCTGATGCTCATCACTAGCGCATGGTGTTCAATACTAATTGTGTTCTGAATGTGCATATTCGTATATTTAAAGAATGAAAAATAAAATATATATTTTTTAAAAAAAGGTAATATAATTTACACTAATTAATTTGACATATGGTCTCAGAGTCTAGCCAAAGCCAGGGTTTCACTGAACAGTACAATTTCTACCTAATGCCAAGGAAGGAAATGAGAAAATCTGTCATTGAGTATCTTACCAACTTAAAAAAAAAAAAGTGTTATTATTTCTTAGTAAGAAGTAAGCTTTATATGTTTCATAACTCTATAGCTTTTTAAAATATAATAGTGATAATTTGCTTTCATATAGCACTTTCGATAAGGCATATTCCCTTTTAAAAATAAGTCCGCAATATGTAATAATCTAGTCACTTGTTAATATTGACATCTACAACAAAAATAACTGACTCTCGTAATTCCTGAGATAATTTCAATGTGTGTGCTGTGCTCATGTGCATACACACATCTATCCTCTAGTCTTTTTTACAAAATCAAAATGTTTTACAATTACATTAAATACATTAGTAAGGAAGAAAGACAAGATTAAATTAGAAAATGCTAAGAGAAAGGCTTTAATGACAACAGCACTATAGCTGAACTTCTCCTGAATTAAAACTGACAGTCAGATGACAATCTCTCTGTGTCGGTATTAGTGGTATTTATGTAGCAGCAGCCATGCTACTGACAGGAAGGGGTTCACTCTTATAACTTAAATTTTAGTGCTCTGTTATAGTATTGAATAAGAAGTACCTAAAATATTAATGAAAATCACAATAACTAGATGATTAGATGTTGGATGTAATTATTTTCTATAGCTTTAAAACTAAGTTAGAGTTAAAAAAGAAGAAAATAGGTCAACAAGGCTGGTTCACAACTGTTCTTGCGATGATACAGTCTAACATGATCTAATTACAGTATCCCCTTTATCTGCGAGGGATGGTTTCTGAGACCCCCCAGTGGATGCCTGAAACTACGGATAGTGCGAACCCCATATATACTGTGTTTTTTTCCTTTACATGCACACTCTTATGGTAAAGTTTAATTTATAAATTAAGCAAAGAATGAAATTAATAATAACTAATAATAAAATAGAAAAATTATTAAAATATACTGTAATAAAAGTTACGTGAATGTGATCTTTCAAAATATGTTGTTATATAGTAGTACTCACTATTTCACTTAAAGGAAGCACTTTGTGGAGTTTTTTTTTTGACACATTCAAATTGCCAGCATTACTACTCTTGTGCTTTGGGAACCATTATTAAGTAAAATAAGGGTTAGTCGACCATAAGCACTGTGATACTACCACAGTCGATCTGATCACCAAAATGGTTACTATATGACAATTGTGAGTGACTAATAGGTGAGAGTATGTAGCCCAGAGACACTGGACAAAGGGATAATTCACGCCCTGGGCAGAATGTCTGAAGATGTCATCTCACTGATTCTAAAAAACTCGGAATTTAAATCTTATGAATTTCTTAATATTTTTGGACACCAGTCGACCTATTGTTAACTGACTGAGAAAAGCAAAACCATCAATAAAAGGGGCTATTACATTTTATATTCATATTTTCTATTCTAACTATTGCCATCTAACAACATTCTAAACAAAAGTATGATATGTTTTTGTTTTCTTTGCAGAGCTCAAACAACTGGAAAATGTCAAACCAATGAAATTCTCACCTAAAATATTAAAAATGTAGCCATACATACTGGTACAGAGTAAATTTTAGAAATCGAAAATAGTTCTCCAACTCTGAAGTATTTTAATTTAATTAAATAGCATTCATATGATGATGTAAATCAAATGTTCCTATTGTAAAATTTATAAATATATTTCTACATCTACTACTATTTCTATCTAAATACACAAAAGGTAGGGTGTCCTAATTTCACTACATCTTCTACCTAGCTATTCCTAAATATCTACTTGAGCTAAGGTAAGTTCTTTAATATTTTCACCTTCAAAATGAGAGGATTGGCAAAATGTATTTAAGCTCCTTTTAAGTTTAAACTTGAATGTTGTTAGATGACAAAATATGGTATTTAGATGTCTATTTATTGAATTTGGATGTTGGAAACAACATCATTCAGCCAACAACATTCAGCCAAAGACATCAAATGCAAGCTTTCTTCAAGCTTTTTGCAGCATCAAATGATTTGATAGCATCAAATCCTGCATTTATTAAATTAATCTGATGTAACATTTCAGAAGCATTATTGGTCATTCACCCCTTAGTTGACTTTTTTCCTTCATAGACTGATTATGAAACTCCATAGTTTACTTCTATTATTCTTACCATAGTGACTGAACAAAGTTAAAACAAAAATAATTACAAAAGTAATTTTAAATCTGGCATTCCCCCAAAGTTGAGAAAAACAATCAATGCACTTTCATTGGAAGAGAAAATTTCCATTCCAACAAATAAAAACTTTCATACAAATTAAAAATCTCTTGACAATATTTAAAAATTCAACATTGGTAGTGTGGGTGTGGGGATCTTTTATTAGATATTTTTTAATTTTTTTTTTTTTTTTTTTTGGTAATCACTGTGAATACAAGTAATGTCAGCCTGCATGACAGGCAGAGTAATAGTTTATATTCTAAAATATGTCACACTTATATTTGAATCTAGTTTACTTTTTCCCTTACCAGCAGGACACCCTGAAACAGACATTTTTTAAAAAATATCATATATATCTGCTCTGTTTACCTCAAATTGTTGTGCTTCCTTTTTTTTTTTTTCTTTTCTTATTGATTCTGTCAACCTAGCAGGAGTTTTGTTATTCCTGACTGGTTAGTAATTCAATGACTCATTATATAAATTACTCTACAAAATTGCCTGTAGAGTCTATCTATACCCTATCTAGATATTTCACTTATTAGGGATGAAAAATGAACACTACCACAAAAATAGAGGTTCTAAACCAAAGTTGAAATTCTTCTAAATGAACTTTATTTCAAAAAGTAAGCTTAAGAGAGCTAAGATAATTGAATATTTCCAAGTTCACAGTTACCTGAAAAATGGAAGGTTTAAATCAAATCTTAGTTAAAGCCTTTTGACTCTTAACCTTGAATCAATGGATTACTCCATTTATATAATAGAATTCGAGGACTAGGCCATTCAAAAATAAATTCAAAATTATTAGTTTTCTAAAATTTTATTTTTTCATATCTTTATTTTTCTTTATATTTATAATATTTTAATATGTGAATATTAAAGATATTTGGGTGAATCAAGATAGAGGTCATGATAATTGGATAGCATCACCCATAGATCGCACTTCTAAAAGAAGCTAGACATGTTCATTGTCACTAATCATCAGAGAAATGAAAATTAAAACCATGATGAGATATCACCTTACATCTTTCAGAATGACTGTCATCAATAAATCAACCAACAACAAGTATTGGTGAGGATGTGGAAAAAAGAAACCCACATGCATTGTTGGTGGGATTTAAACTGGTGCAGCTACTATGGGAAACGGTATGGCGATACCTCAAAAAATTAAAATTAGAACTTCTATATGACCTAGAAATTACATGTCTAGGTATAATGAAAGCACTAATTTGAAAAATTATATGAACCCCAGCATTATTCTCAATAGCCAAGATATAAAAACAACCTCAGTGATCATCAATAGACAATTGGCTAAAAAAGAAAAAAAAAAAAGTAGTGGTATATATACACAATAGAATATTCCTCAGCCATAAAAAAATAATGAAATCTTGCCATTTGTGACAATATGGATGGACCTACATGGTATTATGCCAAATGAAATAAGTTAGACAGAGAAAGACAAATATCTTATGATTCCACTTATGTGTAGAACCTAAAGGACAAAATAAACAAACAAAAAACTAACAGAAACAGAGTCATAGATAAAAAGAACAAACTGATGGTTGTCAGATGGCAGAGGGTTGGGAGTTGGTATAAAAGGTAAAGAGATTAAGAAATACAAATTGGTAGTTACAAAATAGTCATGAGATATAAAGTAGCATAAGGAGTACAATCAATAATATTGTAATAACTATGTATTGTGGCAGATGGTTACTAGACCTACTGGAGGATTATTCTGTAAGTTATATAAATGTCTAACTACTATGCTGTATTCCTGAAACTAATGTAAAATAGTACCAAATGTCAACTTTAATAAAAAATAAAAATTTTTAAAAATTAAAAAAATAAAAAGATAGACTATATCAAGTAGGCAAGCGTGTGGAGCAACTAGAACTATCATACACTGTTGGTAACAATGTAAAATGGAATAACCACATTGTACCATATGATACAATTATTCTCTTCCAGGTATCTGCCCAAGACTTGTACACTTGTAGGAAGAGTTGTACACTAATATGCATGTCAGCTTTTATTTGTAATAGCCAGAAATGTGTAATATACAAACCGTTCATTAACAGATAAAATGATAAGCAAACTGTGGTATATTCAAACAATGGAAAACTAATCAGAAGTTGTTTGAGAGAAACTATAAAATCATAACAACCTTGATGAATATCACTTGACCAGCAGTATCCATATCATCCAGGAATTTGTTAAAATGCAAATTCTCAGGTCTTACTCCAGACCTACAAAGTCAGAAACTCTAGAGTTGATTAAAAAAAAAATGAAAATTTAGTTCATATTAAACTATATTAAGATAAAGAATGTCTGTTTCTAACTATTAACAGAGTGAAAAGGCATTCAACAGAGTGAGAGAAGATTTTTATAATAAGACTTCCTTAAAAAAAGACAATCCCCTCAAAATGAAAAAAGGCTCAACTCAATTGATTAGAATAAGCAAATAATCAATAAATACATAAAAAGATCCTCAAGTTAATTAATTTAAAAGAAATGCAAAACCATAATGCAATACAACTTATCAGCAAAATGTCTAAAATGAAAAACACAAAAAATATCAAATTTGATTCTGTGAAAAAAACTAGAGCTCTCATGCAGTGTTTGGGGAGGGAGACATTAAACTGTTGCAAATACTTTGAAAAATTCTTTGGCAGTCATCTACCAAAAGCAGACAAATCTACTGTTCACCCAGCAGTTCTTCTCTTAGGATTTACCCAACAGAACTGTATGTCCATAGTCACCTGCAGGTACATGCTATGTTAAAAAATAAAGTTATTTTAAAAGATACATACTATAATGTTTAAAGCAGCACAATTAATAACCATCTCAAGCTGGAAATCACTTAAATATCCATCAATTGATAAATTATAAATATATTGTCCTATATTTACAGTAAGAAATACTATACAGCAATTAGTGATATGTAATTACACACAATATAAATGACTCTTATGATTCAATGTTGAATGATAGACGTCAAACACAAAGAGTCCATTATGTCACTATTAATGTCAAGGGTAAAAAGGAAAAATAATCGATGAATCTGGAAGTTAGGATAGTATTTACTTTTGGGGTGGTAGTAACTGGAAAGTAAGGAAAAGGGAACTTTTATGTGTTCTTATATTTATATTCCTTGATCCAATTACATTCATAATATAAATGTATTCTATTTCTATTTCTGAAACTTCCTGAGCTGTATGCAAGGAAATATGTAAGTTTCTTTACGTACATTACGCTTCTGTAAACCTTAACTTACAAGGAAATAAAATAAATTATAGGGACTTAAACAATTGACTAATGTTGCAGAAGCCTTTCACTTTAGTTTTTTTGCTTTACTTGGAGATGAGAGCCAGGTCTGTAAGAACATTCTACAATAGGATATTGGGTGAGAATGAGTGGATGGGAATTGGGTGGGTAGAAATTGTCGAAGCCACTTTATTCACAATACTTTTGTCCTATCATTGTCTGTGGTACAAACAGTCCTCGAAAATTCAAATAAGCAATCTGACCATTATGTCGTACTAGAAAATATTCTGCAACAGTGGTGATAAGAGAAATATGGTACCTATTGAGAGGAAGGAAGAGAAATCTTAGGCATCTTAGTCCATATAAAAACCTTTAGGAAGAAAACCTAGTCAGAAGATGAGAGGGAAAGGGATTTTTCCCTGTCTCTCAAGAATAGTTCTATCATGGAGACAAGGGTAGTCAAATCTTAATTAAGTAAGATCCTATTATACAGATGTCGAAAAGGACTGCCGATATGATTAATCATCAGAAAAAAGAAAATAATGGAGGACATTCTTTGATTTTATGTTCTTGTTTATATATTCTTCTTCATTTCCATGTTCCCATGCATCATCTATCTTAGAACTCTTTAAACTCATCCTAAGTAACCCAACTTCAGTGCCAACACACCAAAATACACAAAACATACATTTCATATTATAGTTTTCATTCTCTCTACTTTAATTTGTTTAGTATCTTCATATTATCTTCATCAAAGCCTATTTTATATATTCTGAAGTGAAACATGTAAAATGATCTAGATTTAGGAAACCGAACAGATAGAAAGAAAGAAAACCAGAGGAACAGGTTAGTGAAACTAAAAGTATAGGGTCATTTGAATTATGATAAGGCAGAAAAAAGCTAGGTAGTACTGCATATGTAGCTAGGTAGTTTTGGCTTTCTACATCAGGGACTAGAATGTGAACAAGGAAGGCAATTAATCACCTCTGGGTCTAGGAGTTCAGGAAATTAGTATTACTATTACGAGTTTACATAACATACAGACAACTCTCAGGGTCTAAGACATCTGTCCAATAATATACCCAGCAGTTGCTCCGTCAGCCAGGGAGTCCATTAGTAATGTTTTCAGTTAATATATTTTTAAAGCTAAGGCTGCTATCTGACCTTTTAAAAATGTACTTGACATTTTTTAAGTTCTTATTTAATATATTTGAGAAATAATGATCTCAGATTATTGTGGTTTGGAAACTCTAGTATTTTTGCACAAAATTCTGATATCATTTTATCATTACAAAAAAAAGAATTAAACTTTACAGATATCTGCTGCAAAAACATCAGTGACAACCATTTCTAATGAATCAATATTACAAAACAAAATGATTTGTTAGTAATAAATTTGCTCTATTTCTCTTTTAAATATCTGATAATTATAATGACATCTCATTAAAAATATATTCTCAAATAATTTTCTGAATATTTTATTTAAAATTTATTATATGAAATAACTCATTCATCAGTATGTATGTTGGATACATATACCATTAAGACTTAATTCTATAAGAGATGCTAATTAATTAACATTGTTTCTTAAGTATTGTATGCAAGCAGCAGAAAGCTGAATCAAGAATATAGAATCACTTCTATGGCCCAAAGAGCTATATACATAATTGACTAAATAATTAAGTTACTTTTAAAACTACATAAACAGTTTATGAATTATATATGAACATATGAAATATAATAGGTGTGTATATATATTTCAATACACACATAAACATATATGCATACACATATGTATGTGCACATACATATGTATATGCACATGTGTGGCTCTGTTCTATTTCTGGCTTTTCTTGTACCCTCAGAGTTCCCCTTTATTATGCATTTGTGCTTGTCAAATTCTTTCTCCTTACCTGTTGCTAATATGGATCAGAGTCCTCATTTCTGTATTTAAGATTCTCTCAATATCTGTATGTCATACTTAAAATTTTGCTTTGAAGCAACAAGTTTTTTAACTATTTTTTCTATTTTTTTTTTTTTTTTTGCTTTTTAAAAAGTTATACTTTTACTTTCAAGTGTACAGTACTTTAGTTTATAAAATGATCCACCTAATTGCTCTTTCTCTCCTCTGGCTCTCTACCTAGTCTTTACATTTATATAGTTTATAAAATGATCCACCTAATTGCTCTTTCTCTCCTCTGGCTCTCTACCTAGTCTTTACATTAATGTTAACTGCAGTCCCTATGCTATGGTCCCCATCCTTGTGACCATCTGACTACTAATTTGTACTTCTCTAGCATTTTACCTCTTTCTCCTAACCCTATAACCCTCCTCCCCTCTGGCTGTCACCAGATTTTCCTCTGTATTTGTGGGTCTGTTTTCGATATCAACTGTATTCTTAAAAAAAAAAAAAAAGAAAAGAAATTATGCCAATATGCTCTACAAATGACAGCTGCTAATTATCTATCACTTTTGGAATGACTGTTCTCTCCAGTTTCTTTAAGCTCTAGGTCTCTAGCACTTTTTCTCCTGAAATTTTCACTTTTCCCAATGATAATATCTCTCTGTGACAATGGCATATTTGTCAAGAAAGAGATAAAGCATAATGTATTCAAAAAGTAACATTTGCTGAAGGTTTTAAGGGTGTCAAGTACCTGTTTTTATCATTTAAATGTAGTTTTTGAATGTTTCAATTACAGTCGATATTCAATATTATATTAGTTTCAGGTGTACAGCATAGTGATTAGACATTTACATAACTTACAAAGTGTAGTACCAGTGTGGTACAATATCTAGTTACAACAATATGACTGACTACATTCTTTATGCTACTTTATATTGCTGTGACTATTATGTAATTACCAATTTTTACTTCTTCGTCCCTTTACCTTTTTCACTGAGTCTCCAACCCCCATCCCATCTGGCAACCATCAGTTTGTTCTTTGTATCTGAGTCTGTTTCTGTTTGTTTTGTTTATTTTGTTCTTTAGGCTCCACATATGGTATTTGTCTTTGTCTTATTTCACTTAGTATAATTCTCTCTGGGTCCATCCACATTGTAAAAAATGGCAATATTTCAACATTTTTTACGGTGAGTAATATTCCATTGTGTATATGAACCATTACATTTTTATCCAATTGTCTATTGATGGAAACTTAGGTTGCTTCCATATCTTGTTTATTGTAAATAATGCTGCAATAAACAAAGAGATGCATATATGTTTTTGAATTAGTATTTTGGATTTCTTTAGATAAATACTCAGGCATGGAATTACTGGGCCATATGGTAGTTCTATTTTAAATCGTTTGAGAGATCTCAACAGTGTTTTTCATAGTGGCTGTACCAATTTGTAATCCCACCAACAATGCACTAGGATTTCTTTATTTCCACATCCTTGGTAACATTTGTTGTTGGTTGATTTATTTATTATTGATGACAGCCATTCTTACATATGTGAGGTGATATCTCATTGTAGTTTTAATTTACATTTCTCCAAACATGACATTGAACATTTTTTCATATATCAATTGGCTTTCTGTATGCCCTCTTTGGAGAAATGTCTATTCTGGTCCTTTACTCATTTCTTAATCAAATTGTTGGTGTTTTTGGTGTTAAATTCATGAGTTCTTCATATGTTTTGGATATTAATCCCTTATTGGGTGGATCATTGGTGAATATCTTCTCCCATTCAGTAGATTGTCTTTTCATTTTGTTAGATTTCCTTTTCTGTGCAAAAACTTTTTAGTTTGATCCAATTCTATTTGTTCATTTTTTTTTTTTATTTTGCATCCCCTGCCCAAGGAGATATATGCAAATATACATTTTATTTTACGTCTTTGAGTAATGTGAAAGATGTTACTGCTTATAGAAGGGAGGGGGTTTGGTGAACTGGGAGAATAGGATGAAGGGTTAAAGAAATACAAACTAGTAGTTGATGGTCACAGGGATAGGGAGCATAGCACAGAGAATCCAGTTAGCATTAATATATTGGCTAGGTAGAAAACCAGAGGAGAGAAGGAGCAATCAGGAGGATCGTTTCATAACTATATAAATATCTAACCAATGTACTGTATACTTGAAACTAACTGAAGCAAATAAATAATTTTTTTAAAAAAGATGTTAAAGCTTATGTTTTCTTCTAGAGGTTTTACGGTTTTTGGTCTTATATTTAAGCTTTTAATCCATTTCTAGTTTATTATTGAATATGGTTTTAAAAATGGTCTAGTTTAATTTTTTACGTGTATTTGTCCAGTTTTTCCAATACCATTTATTGAACAGATTTTTTTACCCTGTTACATAGTTTTGACTCCTTTGTCATAGATTAATTGGCCATATTTGTATAAATTTATTTCTAAGTTCTCTATTTGGTTCTTTATCTACGTGTCTGTTTTTCTGCCAGTACCACACTATTTTGATTATTATAGCCTTGTAATATAGTTTGATGTCAAGTAGCATGATGCCTCCAACTTTGTTATTCTTTCTCAAGATTGCCATGACTATTAAGGCTCTTCTCTGGTTCCATATAAATTTTAGGATTATTTGTTCTAGTTCTGAGAAAAATGGCATTAGCATTTTGATAGGGATGCAATGAATCTATATATTGTTTTGGGGAACATGGACAATGTAACAATGTTAATTCTTCCCATCCATGAACTTAGTATATGCTTCCATTTATTGGTATCTTCTTTAATTTCTTTCTTCAATGTCTTGTATGTTTCTGAGTAGAGGTCAAATTTATTTTATTTAAATTTATTTCTTTAAATTTATTCTTAGATTCTTTTGTGATACAATTGTAAATATGATCATTTTTTAATTTCTCTTTCTAATAGTTAATCATTGGTGTATAAAAATGCAACCAATTTCTGAATATTAATTTTGCATCTTGCTATTTTACTGAATTCATTTATCAGTTCTAAGAGTTTTTTGGTAGAATTTTTGAGGTTCCTTATATACAATGTCACATCATCTTCAAATAATAACAGTTTTACTACATCTTTTCTAATCTAAATATTTTTATTTATTTTTCTTGTCTGATAGCTGTGACTAGGGCTTCCAATACTATGTTAAATAAAAGTGATGTAAGCAGACATCCTTGATCTTAAGGAGAATGATTTTAACTTTCTCCCATTGAGTATGATGTTAGCTGTGGTTTTGTCATAAATATCTTTTATTATGTTAGATATATTCTGTCTCTTCCCACTTTGCTGAGAGTTTTTATTATAAATGGATGCTGGATTTTGTTGAAGGCTTTTTTCTGCATCTATTTATATGATTCTATGATTTTCATCCTTCATTTTATGTGGCATATCACATTAATTGATATGCAGATATTGAATCACCCTTGCATCCCCAAAATAATTCCCATTTGATCATGGTGTATGATTTTTTTAATGTCGCTAGATTGGATTTGCTAATATTTTGTTGAGGATTTTTGTATCTATTTTCAGCAGTGTTATGGGTTTATAAATTTTTTTTCTGTGTGTGTGTGTGTGTGTGTGTGTGTGTGTGTGTGTGTGTGTGATGTCTTTGCCTGGTTTTGGAAACAGGGTTACATTGGCCTCATAAAATGAGCTTGAGAGCCTTCTCTCGTCTTGAAATTTTTGAAATAGCTTGAGAAGAACAGGTGTTAATTCTTCTTCGAATGTTTGTTAAAATTCACCTGTAAAGCTGAAAAAAAAGTCCAGGATTTTTTTTTGTTGGGTGTTTTTTGATTACTTATTTGATTTCATTAGTAGCAGTAGGTCTATTCAGATTTCATTTCTTCTTGATTCAGTCTTGGAAGATTATATGTTTTTAAGAGTGTATCCATTTCTTCCAGATTGTCCAATTTGGCATATAGCTGTCCACAGTATTTTCTTACAATAATTTCTGCAATGTTGGTTGTCAGGAGCCATTTTGAGGCA
Organism: Rousettus aegyptiacus; assembly: GCF_014176215.1. NCBI lineage: Eukaryota > Metazoa > Chordata > Mammalia > Chiroptera > Pteropodidae > Rousettus > Rousettus aegyptiacus. The sequence continues at coordinate 69,846,341 of NW_023416288.1, forward strand.
GGATTAAACTGCCAGTAAAGCTGGGAGTTTTGCACAGTTGGCAAGCTGTGCAGTCTGCTGACTCCTGAGGAGGTGCACCTGGCTTGGGGGAGAGAAACTAAATGTTCTTTGACCATGGGAAAGAGTATGGTTAAGATAGCTACAAAGTGTCAGTGATTGTTTGTTACTTAGAGGTGTTTTGTTTCTTATGCACTCTGTAGGGTATAAATATGCTATGCAAAATAAACTCGCTGCTGCAGTATTCACTGTTAGCTCTCCTGAATCTATCTCTTGTCTCTGTCTTTTTCTTAATCCTCACTCTCCCTCTCAGGTGCTGTTCGACCTAAGCCGGCTGGCTCCGGCAGTTGGTTATCACTTCTTTTTCATTTCTGATTTTATTTTTTAGAGTTCTCTTTCTTTTTTTCTTGATGAGTCTTGTTATAGGCTTATCAATTTTGTTTATCTTTCAAAGAACCAGTTCTTGAGTTCATTAAACTTTTGTTTTGCTTTTTTATACTCTACTCCATTTATTTCCACTCTGATCTTTATTATTTCCTTCTTTCTACTTCCTTTGAACTTTGTTTGTTGTTCTTTTTCTATTTCCTTCAGTGTAAAGTCAAATTGTTTATTAGAAATTTTTCTTGTCTCTGGAGGTAGGTCTCTTTGCTATAAATCTCCCTCTTAAGACTGCTTTCATTGTGTCCTACAGATTTTATGTTGTTGTGCTTTCATTTTAACTTGTCTCAAGGTAGCTTTTGATTTCTTCCTTGGTTTCATTGTTAACCCACTCATTGTTTAATAGCATTTATTTAGCCCCCATATGTTTGTGTGTTTTTCAATATTTTTTTAAATAATTATTTCTAGTTTTATCCCCTTGATTTGGAGAAGACAATTTCAGCCTTCTTAAATTTATTGAGACTTTTTTTTGTGACCTACTACATGTCTACTTTGGAAAATGTTCCACATGCACTTAAAAAAATGTATATTCTGCTGCTTTGAAGTGAAATGCTCTAATAATATCATTTAAATCCATCTAGTTTGTCCTTCCTGGACTTGCATGTTTATATCTTTTGCCAAGTTAGGGAAGTTTTCTGTCATTATTTCTTTAAATAGGTTATCAAGCTCGCTCTTTCTTCTTTCTTCTCTGTCTGGCACCCCTATTATGCAAATGTTGGTATGCTTGATGTTATCCCAGAGGTATTTTATATTATCATTATTTTTTTGATGTTTTATTTTTCTGGTATAATTGGGTGTTTTCCACTACCTTATCTTCCAAATCACTGATTTTATCCTCTGCTTTATATAATCTAGTGTCGATTACTTCTAATGTAGTCTTCATTTCAATTATTGTAGTCTTAATTCTTAACCAGTTCTTTTTATGGTTTCTATGTCCTTTTTATGTTTACTATCTTTTTGCTAAAGTTTTCACTGAGTTCGTCTATTCTTTCCCTAAGTTTATTTCTTGCAAGTTGGGTGGAGCAGGGTGTCAGGGTGTCACCAGGGTGGGGTGTTTGGTGTTCGCCAGGTTAATGTAGATTCAGATTTGGTGTCCACCTGCATCTGCTAGCCGTATTGGAGGAGAGCTCAACATGGGAATAATGGCACCACCAACCATTGCTGTACAGCCACACAATTTAGTTTTTCCCAGTATGTCCCTGATGTCATTCGAGTTGCTGTTTCCTTCGCTTGAGCTTAGATTGAATGGTCCGTGTTCAGGCCCTTTAAGAGGAAGGCCTGGGACTCCAGCAGCCCTTCTCACCTGGATGGAATCCCCATTAATTTTTACAGCCAAATGTTGTGGAAGCTCATCTTCCTGGTACTGGTGCTCCAGACTGGGGAGCCCGGTATGGGGCTGGGACTGCTTGCTTCTCAGTGGGGACCTCTGCAGCTGAGATATCCCTTCCAATTCTCAACTGCCACACATGGGTATGGGACCAGCTCATTTCACATCTTTGCCCCTCAAGGTGACTTCTTCTTTATATCCTTAGTTAGAGAACTTCTGCTCAGGTAGTTTTCAAATGGTCCTCCAGAGTTTTTGTTTGATAATTTGGTTGTAATTTTGATGTGGATGTGGGAGAAGGATTTACCTACTCCACAATCTTGACAGAACCCCCCAGTACTGTTCTTAGTACTTAAACATTAGCCTTTTAAATCCTCAAAATGACCAAATAATTAGTTATCATTATTATCTTCATTTTACCCATTAAGAAAGTGAGGCATAGCAACATGATTGAGGCAGAGCCTGGTCGTGAATGCCAAAGCCTCCCTCTGGAGTTCATGTTCCAATGCTAGAAGTGCTATGCAGCTTCCAGTAGCTCCCTAATTGGATTTCCTAAGCAATTACTTAGACTCACACATCATGAAGTGTCTTTATTTTTCCTCTCCTGGAATTTTTACATTAAAGAATTCTTCCAGATTTTGGGGCATAAAATCAAGTAAAAACAAAAATTCTTCTCTCTACCCCATGTTCCACCATCTCATATGAGGTTTATCAGTTTCCTTTACTGTCTTGTATCATGATTTATGCTTCCTATTTCTCATTTACTCTACAAAAGTTAAAGTAAACTTTTGAAAACTCAGTATATGCCACACTTTTGTTTTAAAAATATGTGCATGACTTCACATTGCCCTTTTTGATTGTCCTCCTCAAAATAAAAATAGTGATAACAAAAAGTATTTTTAAGTAAACTACTTTTTTATAACACTTTTTAAGCTAAAAATTACTTAAGGAAAAATAAAATAAGTCTAGGATCTTATTGTTCATTTTCTTATAAAATAAAATGATAAAAATCAATTAGTTTTTATAAATATTTTTTTAACATTCACTCTGTTTCAGTTTCATTTTGCTTCTTAGTAAAAATACATCATTTGTGTTAAAACATGTAAGAAAGGGTTGACAAAAAATAGTAATAAACAGTTTATTCACTCATATATTTTTCTATTCTAGTGGGAAAAAACAATCTGAATAATTCAGTGTCAGTATCCTGTCTAAATATCTGAGGTCCAAGTAATTATATGATAAGAAATTCTAAACAAAATAATTTCTTGATTAAAATTCATTCCAAAGCTATTGCCTTTATCTACAATGTTAAGAATAAATAATTTGAAAACTCTTATTAATAATAGTTTCACTAGCTTTTATGTTTAACTTTTACTATGTTACATGGCATGAATTCCTGATGGAAGATACACATGGTGCTCGTGCTGGCTCTAAATTTCATTTTTCTTTGAAATGTTCTTGAAGAAAACTTTAAAAGTAAATATATTTTGGCTCATATTGTGTTATGGATGCCATATCCAGTCTGTATGTTTTAACGGAAGTAATTATTTGCTATTTTGCACACAAACGGGTTTATAATTTCAAGTGAAACAAACCAACTATTGTTCAACTGACTCCTATCAACAATGATTTCTTTATAAAGCATATATGATGGAAATTATGTCAGGAGACATTTTGAGGAAAACAAGACTTTTTGAAGCAGGATGTTTTTGCAGAGTCAGTCAGCCGTGCAGTCTGGTTACTCAGGAGAAAGTGCACCTGGTGTGGGGGCAGGAAACAGAATGTTACAGAGTTTCCATGATTGGTTGTTATTTAGAGGTGTTTTGCTTCTTACGCACTCAGTAGAGTATAAATATGCATTGCAAAATAAACTTGAGGCTGCTGCAGTATTGCCTGTGAGCCCTCCTGAATCTGTCTCTTATCTCTGTCTTTTCTTTAATCCTCACTCTCCCATCTCGGGTGCTGTTTGACCTAGGCCGGCGGGCTCCGGCAAAATTATAACAAAAATATCTCTTAGTACATGAATATAAAAGTTTCTGACCTGGTCTATGTATTATACTCCCAATGTAGTCATTCATGTTTTCCTCTGAGAGTCTAATACATAGCCCACTTCATGAATGTACATAGCCATTGATGTTTTTGTTCCAGTGCTGCTATAATGTTTTATTTACTCATATATATAGGAGTTAGAAAACATATATATGTTGGAAAACAGATACATAAATACATGTATCTCCTTTCACACACTTCTAACAAATATGAGTTATATATTTTTATTTCTTATTCACGGGTAAGGGGTCAGAATTCATATGATTTCTCACATTTTATTTCTTTACAGCTAGTAATAGTGTACTAGTATCTTCCACTTATTGAAAATAATATATTTTCTTATACTGATATTTTTATATTATATGTATCATATTACATATATACTTTATTACACAGGTTATTTATCGTGCAAATTATTATTTTTTTGATTGATAAAAATACTGCCATAAGTGAGATAGACCAGATGACTAAATCATTAATGAAGATTTTAACATGAACAAACAAGAACTCCCCAAGATATAGCGTAAAAAACTCATATTACAACCTGGTCAAGGATCTACATAAAGTTAGTTATACAAATGCTATGCTTAATCTAGAAAAGGGAATTCATTCATATATATTTTCCTAACCAAGTTTTTTCCACCATCAGAGAAGTAATAAAAACAAACTTAATTTTAAAACTAGGAACAAGGACAAAATATCAAATTATTATAGTTCTTTATATTATGCTTTATGTGCACAAGTGTGTGATAGTTGTGTTATCACATTAGCACAATAAATTCTAATAGAAATTATTATTAATAATAATAATCATATTATTATTATGATGTTACCATTGATGAAACAGATGTTCTTTATACTAGGTGATTTCCCAAAGACCCAAACCAAAAAACCCATGTTATTTCAATCATACTATGATGATTTGCTTCAATCATTTAACTCAGCTCTTCCAGAAATTTTTTCTTGTAACTCACACACATTAGACATAGTGATCGGTAGCATAAGAGAGTAGAGTCCAAGATCGCTTAATATAGGAATACTAATTAGTACACTCTATTATAAATGTTAAGGGAGAGTCTGCATAAGTAAGTAGTACACATCCTCCTAGAAGTCGACATTTCATCAATAGATTTTAAATCAGCTCATAAGTGGCATGAACTGATCTCTTACCACTGTTGCTCAATATGGATCAAGAGTGAATACAAATATTAGGTCTGATACCACAATTTTCCATTTTTTTAAATCTGTCTTCAGGGGTGAAGACACTAGGATTTATATTCCTCAGGCCTTTCTGCTCTATCATCTTGATAAACTCACCATTCCCTATCCTGTATAAATGTCTTCCTTCTCAACTGGAAATAATAATTAAAAAATTCTTATTCCCTTAATTTGCTTTATAATAATTGTTGTCCTTCTGTAAACTCAATTTTATATAATCCGCTCCCTTCGTCATTATCTTTTCATCTAATTCCTTCTCTATTACCTGTTCTCCAATAATTACCCAATCCAATGGTACCAACAATCCACTCTACTTTTTTCAAACTATCATTTCACTGTCAGTCCTTATAATCACTCACCTAAACAACTTTGTCCCTTCTAGCATCACAGTTCTATTTAGTCAAGTCACAACAATGGTGAAAAAACAAAACAAAACAAAATGCACACACACAGAACAAAATAAATCATCTCTCTATTTCTCTCTTTAACCCCAATACAATTAAATGTGGATGAAGAAAAATTTAGCACCCCTTTAAATGGACACAGCTTACATTTACAACCATAACACTCAAGAGGAACTTCAGTGTGGCTCATCAATTATAATATACTATTTATTTTATTGACTATTCCAGTCTACTAGGAAAAATATTTTGTACCTTCTTCTTAAAACCCTCCCCTGTCACATTAACATTCAGCAATACTCAGATCCTACCTCACTGAGAGAATTGAGCAATCAAAGAGGATTCTCAGATGTTCACCTCACATCTACTTACCTACTCCTAATAGTCTACCTTCCTTTCTTTTTCACAAATGAAATATTTGTCATCTTATTTATACTCAGTGGAATCCTTCTGGAAACTCCTTCCCTTCTACAGCAGTATTTTCATTCTCTATTACTCACACCTACACCTATTAATAAAATAGCTATAATTCTTCACATCTTAAATTCTAAAAAAAATTTTAATGACATTTCTGGCAATGAGTGCTCAATTTCTTTACCCCTCCCCCCATTCCAAATTCCTCAAAAGTGTTATTCAATAGTTATAATTCTTCTCCTCCTTTTCTTAATCTGCCCTCCAACCAGGCAGTTTTCTCTATCACCCCCTATTCCAATCTTTCATTAGATCACCAATAACCTACAGATTATGTGACACGTAGTATGATGAATAAGGACCCCCAAAGATGTTCATTTATTGATCCGTTGAACCTGGGAATATTTTACCTTAAATGATAAAGGGGACTTTGCATATGTGATTATATTAAGGGTCTTGAGATAAGTAGATTGTCCTGAAATATCTTGTGTGTCCAAAATAATCAGAATGGTCTTTAAAGGAGAAAGAAAACAGGAGTATTTGAATCAGAAAGAGAAAATATAGGGGAGAAAAAAGTGGCCAGAGGAGAGAAAATGCTACATTGTATGTTTTAAATAGAGAGGAAGATAAACCAAGTAATAAAAGTGGCCTCTAGAAGCTGGAAAAGGCAAGAAACAGATTTCTCCCATGTCCCCAGAGGAAGTATTGGTTTGCAGACATTTTGATTTTAGTCCAGTGAAACTGCTTTCAGATTGCTGACCTCCAGAACTGTAAGGAAATAAATTTTAAGCCAGTAATTTTGTGGTAATTTTTTATAATAGGAAATATGCAACTCAATGATCAATGTCCACCTATCATATGATAGATGATAATGATGATAATGATGATAGAAAAATAATCAGCAACACTTATTAATGTTATTTAATTCAAATTCTAACATGATAAATGAGAAGTAACAAAAATATTAACTTTTCATTCGAAAGTTTTTAACACTTAAAATAATCTATCCATGAAATGTAAAGGATAGAGCCAATCATTCAAAATCATATAGAACAAATTGATTGTAATTGCTTGAGATGATTTTGTTGGTAGATAATGGGCTTCCTTTTAATTATTATTATATTCAAAGCTAATCAGTTATTTTTGTTGGTAGTGGTGTTTAGACTCTAAGTATGATCAGATTGTTCCGAGATTTTTGAGAAATTTTGAGAGATTCTGACAAACAAGTATAAAATTGTTAATATACTATTTAAAGTGAAAAAAAGTTTGCTTCTTTCTTTTTAAATTAATCCAGTTCATGAATGAATAATGCGATTTCAACTGAGGTACTTTAGCCTCTGTATCTAGAGACCTTTGCAAAATCCATTTTTATAAGAAAATATGATGAACTAACAAGGGTGAGATTTTTTAATCTCATGAAATACTAATGAAATTAATAAAGCTAAAATGTGCTGTTTGATTTTATTAAAAAACAAAGATTTTTAAATTAATAATGTAGAGTGAGTAAAATCAATTTCAATATAGCATATTCGTCCCTAAAACCAAAGTAATAAGTTTGTGTACTGGTGCAGGACAGACAAACAGACAAGTCCACCAGAATACAGAACACAGAGATATCCTGTTTATTAAGACCTGAATGTAAGGAGTAAAATAACAAAGTTAGTGGAGAAAACAAATACAAGAATATCTTTATACTGTAGAGACAGGAAAAAAAAAAACCCTCAAAACTTCAAAACTGTAAATTGTAAGGTAAAGAAAATGATAGATTTGATTACTTCAAAATTAACAAACTGTACTCAATGAAGAAAACAGAAAAATTAAATGAGAGAACATATTTGCAACACCTGAATTAGTTTCTAGATTATATTAGGACTTCCAACAAAACTCTAAGAAAAAGCACAAAAGATAAGCATAGCACATGGTGAGACAACTTAAAAAGTAGAAACTCAAAAGAATAGCAATCATAGGGTGAGAACCTGAAATCCATTAATAGTCAGAGAAATTTAAATTAAAGCAATAAAATAAATTTCTTTACATTTATCAAACAAAATTATGAGGCAATTGTTTAATACCAAGTATTGATAAACATAAAAGCGAGAATATAGAAATCCTGTGCATAGCTGATAGAAGTTTCTATTTGTGCAAACATTCGGAGAGCAGCCTACCCTTACAAAGTAAAAATAAAATTTATTGTTTTATTCCTTATAGAGCAGAAATTCTTCTTGCAGGTATATTGTAAAGAAACCAATGATGAGACGAGGGGCAGGCTTGGAGATAACCTGAGTTTTAGCTTCTACTGGATACTTAAATCTCATTCACGCAAACTACCATGGAGAGCTGCATAGAATTTAAAAGGGAAGGCTAAGCAATAATTACAGCAACACGAATATCACTTGAAAAAAATGCAGTTCCGAAAACATGAAAGGATAAGAAATATGATGGGGGTTATCATATAATCTATTTTATGAAAATTAAAATATTGCATACTCAAAATAAGAGCACACACATTTCAAGAACAGACACAAATTAAAAATAAGCAGATAAATGCATTAAAATTGTTACCTGGGGAGTAGAGGAAAATAGGATGGGATTGAGGAATACAAAGAATGAATGACTTAATGAACAAATAAATCAATCAGCCACTTTAAAACATTCTTAGCAAAACTGACAGTGTATCATATACACACTACATATATACAAAAAAGACATTAGACACTTGTTACTAGAATCATAAATGTCTAAGACTAAGACCCTATGATTTTAATTGTTATAATATTCTATATCAGTGGTTCAGTATAAAATAACTTTTACCATCATTTTACTATTTTATTGAGTTCCTCCAATTTAGTCATTCACAAGAGAAATATCATGCTAAACTGAAAACAAAACAAAACAAAAAAAACATTTAGAGAAATGATGAAAAATTCACATTTTTCAAAGATTTGCCATAACAGTTTTTTTCTTCCTTCTCTTTTTAGATTCATTGTGATTTTACTGCATATTTTAATATTATCTTCCAAAATGATTTCCATGCAGTTACTCAGCCCGCAAAGGAATACTCCGCAGCCACTCTTTTCTGTGTGCTAACAATTAATTTTGCTGAAGCTTGGTCTAAATATGCAAAAACCATCTAAGTAACATTTAGTTACCAAGCTTAAATTCTCCAAGTGGAAATTAATCCTTGGGAAACTGGCAAATGTTGGCACACTTGGCAAAGACACCAGGCCCAAAATTATCATTTATCCATGCATAGTCTAGTGTTTCTTTTGTAAATAAAAATATAGACATGTTGTAATGTTTTAATATTTACTAGTGTCTTACAGCTGACTCCCAGAGACTGAGACAAAAACTGCAGACTGAACTATGATTCTTCTCAGGTTGGCCTTAAGCAATATAATGGAAGAAAAGTAGTTCAATTTTTGGTCCCCTACCTCCTTGACTGTCCCTCTGTTTGTACCTATGGTTTCACAGCTCTAAAAATATAGATATCATCAGCCGTCAGTCATTTTTATTCTAGCTTGAACATGTAATTGTGTTTCATCTCTCAAGTCTTTTTATGTGTGAAATAAGATAATTTCCCTAACTGAAATTATATCAAATGGTAAGTTAATATAAAATTAAGCCTATAAAGATTTTTTTTGTGGTTTAATTGTTTATTTAAAAGAAGACATTAAGAAAACTGTAACTACAATCAATAGAAAACTATCCTTGTTTCTAGCTTAAAGCAGTCAGATTCAAATAAATTTAATTTCATGTAAATTCCTACCTCTTGTTAAAGTAATCACATTTTTTCTAAAACTTATTAACTTTTTAGAGTATACGTTAAATTATATTGATCTATATCTATTTAATGTGGAAACATCTTGATTGTTCAAGTATAATGTATTTGCTGAAAAATTAGAAACTTGTTTTTACATTTTTAGTACTAAAAATTATATTAGTTTCAGAGTAGAATTTTGATAAATAATTAATGACTTGAGTATCTCTAGGCATACCCCAATAGTTAAACAACTTCACAACATCTCTTCTATGAGAAGATTTTAGAATTTTCACTTGGTACTAAAAAATATATAGTTAACAAGACATGTTGTACTTTGATGGCTATATAAATTCTGTAAATCATTTTGAAATTACCCTTTAGCTATATTTGCAAAAGTCTACATTTTTGGAAAAAGTAAGCAGTCAGACAACTGAATACTATTGGTATGGAAACAGAAAAAAAAATCCTGTAGCATTTGAAAATATAATACTAATAAAAAGTTTAATCAAGATTACAATGCAGATTCTTATCTCTTGTTAAAGTATCACACTTTTTCTAAAATATAAAAACTTTATCTAATTGAAAGGTAAAGCAGCACAGTTATATTGTGCTAGCAAGCAATTCTATGCTGGACACTACCTGGACAGGAAGAATTTAAAGAGACTATACTAGATCATCTGTAAACATGATCAGTCGGTTCATTCAGGTCCAGAACTTTATAAAACACCATCAGATTTGCACAACTGGATATACTGATCTGTGAACATATGTAATTTGGTCTTTGAATATACATATATATGCATGCAGGTGTGTGTGTGTGTGTGTGTGTGTGTGTGTGTGTCCAGCCAATTTAAAATGTAGATAAGAGAAACGACTGGATAGTGTATGAGGAGGTGAGAGAAAATGAGGAAGCCTGTGTGCTGCTCTAGTTTGTTATCTTTGATACATATATGACCAACCAATAGTGAGTTAGCAATTAATCATAACAGATTTGTTTTTGTGCTCTGTTGAAAGGGTCTATATAGCATGTGTGCTCAGTACTACTACATAGCATATACTCTAGGGCAGTGGTTCACAAATTACAGTTTACTTGCCAAACTCAGTCTATGATCTGTTTTTATTTGTTTGTATATTTTGGTATGTTTTTTAAAAGATGTTTTAAATACCCACATCTGCTTAATATATTGTCTTTAGCCTTTTTACACGGAGATGACAAAGTCAAGTAGTTGCTATAGAGAATATACAGCCATGAAATCCTAAAATATCTACTAACTAGCCCTTTACACAAAAGCTTTGTCAACCCTGCATTAGGACACAGTCTTTACTCCTAAAGCATAAACTTTCTGTTTTCTCAAATGAATGCCAAATATCTTAGAGGTCTACTCTGGGAAGACCAGAATTCCTAGCACTGTGCAATCCCTAGGATGTTTATTTAGCACTCAGCCCTTTAACAACTGTTATGTTTTAAGCCTCATAGTATCTCACTCTGTTTATGGATAGTCCAGCTGTTAGCTATAACTTGGAGAGGAACATCATACAAACTCTAGGTACCTCCCTCTGTGCAAATTTCTTGTTTCCAATAGATTCAACCACAAATCTTAATGAATTTAGCACTCTCAAATTTAATTCTATGCCCTCATCTCAACAAGATAGCAATTCTCTTGGCATCCATACCCCTGCTCTGTAATCAGAAAATACTATAGGATGAAAGCCCAGGTTCATGTGTTTCTGTTCTCTCAAGATTCTAAAACCTGTGCAACCTATTGTACAATGCCCAAAAAGTGTCATATTTTATGTTGTGTCCAGTTTTCTAGTTGTTTACAATGAGAGGGTTAGCACAACACAGTTATTCCATTGTGTCTAGAAGTGCAACCAGTAATAATAATTCAATATTTATTTACAAAGTGAAAATGAAATAAACTTCTCTTATAGTAAATTAGTGAGATTTCGAGTATGGCATAGAAAACTGTGAGGTGCAGAAAACATGTTTGAAATTGCTAGCCAATGTTTCAATGAAGAGGAAATAAAATTCTGAGTATTGTCTGTAACACAGTGGAATATATAAGCAAAAGTCACTGAAGAGATAATACAACTATATAAATATGTCACTTTGGCCTTCTTTTGCCCCCAATTCTCGGTAGGATCTCGGGAAATATGGTGGATTGAGAGATGTCTCCAGATTTCTCTCCTTGAAAAAACAATAAGCTGAACATCTAAAACTCAACAAAAAACACTCAAACTGCACACCAGCATGTTTGAGCATGGGATCTGTGCATAAAAGCTATCACAGGTTAGAACCCTGGGTGTCAGGCGGTAGACTGGGAGAAATAAAGAAGCTGCCTCTCCCAGCAGCCAGAGCATCCTGTAGGAGAAAAGAGATGAGAAGTGGCAAGTTGCCTGCCTAAGATAACCATGAGCTCCCTGTGGCTGCAGGACCCAGTCATCAGTGCAGAAAGCAGAGAAATGGGACAGGACCATAGAGGAACAACAGCTGATTTTTGCTGGCTGCAGTTGCAAAACTAGTGCTGAGCTGCAGTCCCCAACCTCCAACCCAGAGGGCACCTCCCTCCATACCTTCCAAGACCGATCACCATGGAGCCCCAGGGGAACCTGAACAAACACTGCCAAGACTGTTGCTGACACTGACAGGGACTGAAACTGAGGGTAGCGAGCATGATTAAATATCTACAAGAAAATTAAAAACAGCAGAATACATTTCCATTAATGCCCAGGAGGAGAAATAGTCCATTAAACACAATGAAAACCAAAGTGATTAGGCATCTCAGAAAGAAAGAGAAAAATTTTCAGAAATAAGCTTATAGACATAGAAATATGCAACTTAAATGACAGAGAATTCAGGATGGTACTTTTGAAAACTCAATGAGATCCAAAATAACTCAAATCAACAATTTCAGGAATTGAAAAAACAACTAAATGAGCAGAGCAAGGAGATTGAAACTCTCAAAAATAACAAAATATAACTTCTGGAGATGAAGAACACACTGCAAGAGTTAAAAAATGAAATAGCAAGCTTGGGAAATAGAGTCAACCAAATGGCAGAAAGGATCAGTGATATCGGAGACAGAAATCTAGAAATGAATCAGAAAGAAGAAGAGAGAAAGCGAAGAATGAAAAATAATGAAAGAGAAATTCAAGAACTAGTTGATATCATCAGGAGAAGAAACATAATAATGAGTATTAAGGAAGGGAAGGAAAAGAAGCAGGGATTAGAAAGCATTTTCAGACAAAGAGTTGAAGAGAATTTTCCAAATCTAAGGAATGAGCTGGAGCTTAAAATTCAAGAAGTTAATAGAACACCCAATTATTTCAACCCAAAAAGGCCTTTACCAAGACACATTGTATTAAAGTTATCAAAGATCAACAACAATGACAGAATTCTCAAGGCAGCCAGGAAGAATAAAATGGTAACTTATAAAGATAAACCCATTAGATTATCCTTGGACTTCTCAGTGCAAACTTTATAAGCCAGAAAGGAATGGAATCAAATATTTAAACTATTAAGTGAAAGGAAATACCAACCTAGAATAATGTATCCAGCTAAGCTCTCCTTTAGGTATGAGGGAGAAGTTGACTTTTCCAGACATACAAAAATTGAGGGAATTCTCAACTATGAGGCCTGCACTACAGGAAATACTGAAAGGGGTCAGTTCACCTAAAATAAAATGATGAAAAATACATAACTAGAACTAAATTGACTATTGGGCAAAGAGAAGCAGAGGAGTGCAAACTTTACTAAGAACAGGGCATTATAAGCTTAAATAATAAGAGAATTGTTATAACGAGATAGTAATGAATGTTCAGCATACATAGGAACAAATTGAGATAACAATGACTGAAAATGGGATGATTCAAAAGATCCAAATTCACAAAGGGGAATGGAGATAAGGCACATGTAGAAGAAAATGGACGATTATTTGTATGTGTGTGTGTGTGTGTAACTATTCTTTACATATTCATAATGGTATCCTCATGCCAAAGATTCAGAACTGTCATATATAACACGAAACAAGGAAGACCAGAGGGAAACCCCATAAAAGCCAATGAAAATAAAGAAAATAGAAGCAAAAGAATAAAGAATCAATGGAAAGACCAAGCTACCAGAAAGCAAAAGATAAAATGGCTCTAAGAAGACCTCATATTTCAATAATTACCTTAAATGTAAATGGATTGAACTCACCGATAAAAAAGCACAGAGTTGCAGAATGGATCAAAAAACAAAACCCAGCCATATGCTGCCTTCAGGAGACACATCTCACTGCAAAGACAAACATAGACTCACAGTGAAAGGGTGGTAAAAGATATTTCCAGCAAATGGCATTCAGAGAAAAGTGGGAGTAGCAGTATTAATATTAGATGAAATACACTTTAAAATAAAAAAGGTAAAGAAATATACTGAGGGACACTTCATAATGATAAATGGAATCATGCACCAACAAGACGTAACACTTATTAATATCTGTGCTCCCAATAGGGGAGCCACGAAATATGTAAAGCAATTACTCATAGAACTTAAGGAGAAAGAAACCAAAACATTATTGTGGTAGGGGACCTGAATACCTCACTGTTGGATATGGATAAATCATCCAAACAGAAAATCAATAAAGAAATAACATCCTTAAATGACACATTGCACCAACTGGACATAATTGACATTTACAGAGCCTTATACATTTTTCTCTAGTGCACATACAACATTCTCAAGTTTCAACCACATACTGAGACACAGAGATAGCCTTGACAAATATAAGACAGTTAAAATCATACCAACCATAGTCTCTGATCATAATGCTTTGAAACTAGAGATCAACTGCAGAAAGAAATCAGGAAGAACCACAAATACATGGAGATTAAACAACATGCTACTGAAGAATAACTGGGTCAGAGAAGAAATAAAAATAGAGATCAAGAGATACATAGAAACAAATGATAATGATAGTACAACATATCAAGACTTTTGGGACATGGCAAAAATGGTCAAAAGAGAAAATTTCATATCATTATAGGCCTACCTCCAAAAAAACAAGAATGAGCCCAAATAAACAACCTAATGCTTCATCTTAAAAAACTAGGAAAAGAAGAACAAATGAGGCCTAAATCCAGCAGAAGGAAAGAAATAATCACAATCAGAAAAGAAATAAATGAAATTGAAAACCAAAAAAATAAATAAAAAAATAAATGCAACAAAGAGTTGGATCTTTGAGAAGTTTAATAAAATTGACAAACCCCTAGCTAGACTCACTAAAGAAAAAAAGAGAAAGGACACAAATAAACAAAATCAGGAATGAAAGAGGGGAAATTATGATTGACATCACAGAAATACAAAGGATCATATAAGAATACTATGAAAAAGTATATAACATCAAATTTAATAACCTAGAAGAAATGGACCAGTACTTAGAAAAACGCAACCTTCCTAGGCTGAATCAAGAAGATCTGGAAAATCTAAATAGACCGATCAGCAGTATCTGAACTGAAACAATCATCAAAAACCTACCAAAAAGTAAAAGTCCAGGACCAGATGGCTTCACCAGTGAATTCTACCAAATATTCGAAGATGTAATACCTATTCTCAAACTCTTCTAAAAAATCGAAGAGGAGGCAATACATTTTATGAGGCCAATATTACTCTGATACCAAAACCTGGTAAAGATAACACACACAAAAAAACTACACACCAATATCTCTCATGAACCCAGATGCAAAAATCCTAAAGAAGGTACTAGCTAACCAAATACAGCAACATATTGAAGATTATTCATCACAGTCAAGTGGGATTCATCCCAGAGGCACAAGGATGCTTCAACATACACAAATCAACTAATGTTCTATATCACATATACAAATTAAAAAATAATAATCATATTATCATATAAATAGATACAGAAAAAGCCTTTGATAAGATACAGCATACATTTATGATCAAAACACTTAACAAAATTGGTGAAAGTGCCTTAACATAATAAAGGCCATATATGACAAACCCTCAGCCAACATTATACTTAATGGTGAAAAACTAAAAACCTTTCGAGATCAGAATTAGGACAAGGCTGTTCACTATCACCACTCTTATTCAATATAACTTTGGAGATCCTAGCGAGTGCAATCAGACAAGAGAAAGATATAAAGGCATCCACGTAGAAAACAAAGAAGTCAAACTGTCACTATTTGTGGATGACATGATTCTCTATGTAGAAAACCCTAAAGACTCCACAAGAACACTACTAGAAACAATAAGCAAATGCAGTAATGTCTCTGGATACAAAATCAACCCTCAGAAATCCATAGCATTCCTATACTTTAATAATGAAGTTTCAGAAAAGAAGTGGAAAAAATATTTTGCAATTGCAACAAAAAGAATAAAATACCTAGGAATAAATTTATCAAAACAAGTGAAGGACCTATATAATGAAAACTATCAGACCCTATTAAAATAATTTGAAGAAGATACAAAAAAATGGAAAGATATTCCATGTTTTTGGATTGGAAGAATCAACATAGAATGACCACATTACCTAAAGCATTATACAGATTTAATGCAATCCCCATTAAAATCCCATTGGCATTTTTAAAGAAAAAGAGCAAAAAATCATTTGATCTGTATGGAAGCACAAAAGACCCTGAATTGCCAAAGCCATCCTGAGAAAAAAGAACAAGGCTGGAGGCATCACTCTGCCCAACTTCAAATTATACTATAAAGTGACATTAATCAAAACGGCAATGTATTGGCAGCAAAACAGACACACGAACCAAGGGAACAGATTCAAGAGTACAGAATTAAACCCATATTTATACAGGCAAATAATTTTTGACATAAAATCTAAAACATACAGTGGAGAAAAGAAAGCCTCTTCAATAAATGGTGCTGGGAAAACTGGAAAGCCACCTGCAAAAGAATGAAACTAGACTCTTGTCTATCACCACATACAAAGATTAACTCAAAATGGATTAAGGATCTAAATATAAGACCTGAAACAGTAAAATGCATAGAAGCAAACATAGGACCTAAACACAAGGATCTTGGACTTAAAAAAGATTTTATGAATTTGAACTCAGAAGCAAGAGATGTAAAAGCTGAAATAAATGAATGGGACTACATCAAACTAAAAAGCTCTGCTCAGCAAACAAAACCCTCAACGAAGTAAAGAGAGGACCGTCTAAATGGGAAAATATATTTGCAAGCAACACCTCTGATAAAGGCCTAATATCCAAAATATACAAAAACTCATACAACTCAATAACAACAACAATGACAACAACAACAATAACAATGAAAACAAATGATCCAATCAAAAAATGGGCAGAGGACTTGAACAGACACTTCTCACTAGAGGACATACAGATGACCAATAAATATATGAAAAGATGCTTGCTAGTTTTAAGGGAAACGCAAATTAAAACTCACAACTGATAGAATGGTTATATACAGGACAAGTAATAACAAATGTTGGAGAAGATGTGGAGAAAAAGAAACCCTTATACACTGCTGGTGGGACTGTACATTGGTACAGCCACTATGGAAAACAGTATGGAGGTTCCTCAAAAAACTAAAAATTGATCTACCATATGATCCAGCAATCATCGCTACTCGGTTTTACCACAAAGACTTAAAAACTCTTATCCAAAAAGATATTTTCACACTTATTTTCATAGAAACATTATTCACAGTGGCCAGGAGATGGAAACAACCAAAATGTCCAATGATAGATGATTGGATAAAGAAGCTGTGGTACAAATATACAATGGAATATTACTCAGCCATAAGAAGAGATGAAATACTGCCACTTGTGACTACATGTATGGACTTTAAGATAATCATGTTAAATGAAATTAGCCTGACTGAAAAAGTCGAAAATCACACGATAACACTTATATGTGGGATATAAACCTAAAAGCAACAAATGAGCAGGACAAACAAACAGAGACTCATGGACATGGAATATAGACTAGTGGTTACCAGAGGACTATACACTAGTGGTTACTAGTAGGGTGGGTGATATAGGGTATATAAGGTAAAAGGGGCCAAATATAGGGTTTAGGGAAAGGGTGAAGTGGGTAAAGAGGATCAAATATATGGTAGCTGAAGGAAATTGGACTTTAAGTGGTAAACACACAATAGAATATACAGATTATGTACACCTAAAAATTATATAATTGTATTAACCAATGTTACCCTGATAAACTTAATTAAAAATTAAAAATCAATAAATAAAAAGAAAAAATTCACTTTGATTTAATTATATCTAAATTTCCTCTGGTACTATTTTAAACTAAATACACAAAAAAGAATAGTAGTGCAATCATCTCTCTTCTAAAACCTATGTCTTTGTCTTGATGATTACATGTAGAGACTATGAATGCATGATTAACAAATTAATTGAAAATGTTAAATTTCACATCTTTGGTAAGATATATTTATGTTAATAACCACTTTATCATGATGAATGTCAACTCTAATCACTAATAATTACATACAAAAAAAGCATTGTTAATGTGCTGAAGAATTGATAACATTAAAATTATAGCTAGTGGAAACAGTTGAACAAATTAATCCCGGATTAAAATAACAGAATAGTTTATGTTTTTATTGGGAAGGCCACATTTTCAACAACTGAGTAGACTCACTCTTCATTTTGAGATTGCTGTACTTAGGCATAATTATCCATGGATCTCAATTAAACACATTATATCTGTAATTATCTTATTGAATTAGCCTAGATGCTGGGCCTTGTAATTGTCAACATATCAAAATATTAACTAGTAATACCATCTATATTTTAAGAATTATTCAAGAGTCCTTTAAGTTCCCAGAATTATGATTTAATTGGTTTTAGACCATACACACACTAATATAAATGTCTGATCAATTGGCACATTTTTTTTCTAAACATAAATTTTACCAAATTCTCTAAGCTTATTGTAGATAATTGATAAGTATTACCTAACCAATTCTCGTAAGATTTGAGGAAGGTTTTTTGTATGTTTGATTTTTTTTTTTCTGTTCTGTTTCTTTGGTTTAGGAACAGTAAAACTAAGCTCTATATCAGAAGCCAATTACTAATTAGGCTGGTAAAGAAGCTATGTAAGTAGTATATCAAGAACTGCCTACTTATCATAATATAGTCTGCATTTTAATATTTATATTTCAGAGTTTTGCTTTAATATTTACTTTCTCCTCCTTGGTATCTTCCAATAAGGGTAACATACAAATCGTAACTGTGTTTTGTATAGATAGACATACCAAGCAGGATCATCCTATTTAGCTCCAATTAATTTGGAGCTAATTCTTGGTACTGATTATGTACAAATATAATAAGGTAGACTACACATGAGTCAAATTTTTATTTATTGGCTTCCTGCACAAATTATATAGGCAAAATAGTTACAAAAACTTAATAGAAAAGAAAAATTTCTAGTCGAATTGAAGAGTATTCTATTTATAGTGAAAAAAGTACATTTATAAAATTTGAATATTTGAAATAAATGTATAGATGTAATTTTTCCAAGGAAATAATTTTTAAATGTGGAAGATAGTTAAAGTGAAAAGATTTTTTCCAAAAAAGAAACAAACTCTTTCAAAGTTAAATAAAGGTACCAGAATATGTTAAAAAAAAAAAAAAAAGTTAGTTTTTAACAAAATGCCAGATTCCCATGAATTGGCAGGCATCTAGTAGGAAAAAGTTAGAGTGTGAGTCTACTGGTCATCTTGAATTCTCTTGGCACTATTGGATGTATGTGTATAGTTCATAATGATGGGTCTTCAGTGTGATACACTTTGCTAAGAGCAGCCTTTTCATGACTTCATATAATTTGATTCAGTCAGAGTTCTTGAGAAAGCTGCAGAGGTGAGAGTTCTAGACCTGCAGACACAGTCATCCATTTCTCATTTTCAGACAAGATTTCAGCATTGAGCTGACCATTTGGAAAGAAAAATATACCATGGATTTAAAAACAACAATAATAACAACAAAACAAGCAAACAAAAATCCCTCTACATTTTCTAGAAAGCAACCCCAAATCAAGCCATCCCATACAAAAGTGGAAATGTGTGATATTATTGAATCAATAAAATGCTTAGCAAATTAAAGTGAAAACATTTTTTTACAATTAGAAAAACTATATTTTGCTACTCAAAATAAGATGAATGAATACAGTACCTAGAAAATTATTTTTTTTTCTATACACCTGCACTTAGCAATTACAGCTATGATTTTCTCTCTTTGTTCAGAAAAGGTACATTTTATATTGCATCCCACCTGCATTCAACATGAGTAAGTCTCTATAGTAATTATGTAGATGTATTTAAAAAGCAAAGAAAGTATGTAATTATAACTTTCAAGAATAATTTGCAGTAACGGTGAAAATTGGGCTTGAATTTTAACCATACATCAAATAGAAATAGAGGACAATAAATTTTACTTGTAGAATGAAAGTTTTATCTCTGGGAGAGGGAAGAAAAATTCTCAAAACAATGCACTGTCATTGAGGCAATTAACAGTTGATGCTATTACAACTGAGAATGAGAGTTTCCGGCAGCCAACTCCATGGCCTTTCTGTCTAGTAAAATCAATAATAAAATTTATATTTCATTTAGGATTTAACAAAGAAAAAAGGCAAAGAAAACTGTAGACAAAGTTGAAAAGGATTTGGAAATCACAAGAATTTTCCTGTCTTAACCAATAACAAAAACCATGTCAAGAAAGGTCAAAGGAATTTACCAAGTCCATGCCATTAATAGTTTACATTGTTTACATTGTTAGAATAAAATCTAATCCCCAAACGTCTGCTTCTCAATTGCAAACACTCTCCAATAAAAAAAAAAAATCAATCTAAAAAATGTATTTTTAATTGCAGTATAATTGACATGTAAAGTTATATTAGTTTCAGGTGTAAAATGTAATGATTCAATATTTGTATATATTGCAAAATGATCACCAAAATAAGTCTAGTTAATATCTGTCACATACATAGTTACAAAATTTGTGTGTGTGTGTGATGAGGACTTTTAAGATCTACTCTCTTAAGAAATGCATTTTGATTTAAATACTAATTATAAATAGTGAGAGAAACTGCTACATTCGTGAGGGATAGAATTCTCTGGCAGAACTATATGCCGAGGATATTGATTCTTATTACCTGGTCTCAATTTCCTCTTGCTTTACCCAAATCAACACACCAAAGTACTTTTACTAAAGATTTCTCTCCTTCAGAAAGTCTTAAAGAGCCAGGTCTCTTCCCAGAATAAATAATTTAGGAATCATGGGTAGAACTCTCAAAGAACTATTACATTGTATGGGTTGATAAGGTTTGGTTGTACAGTTGCTTCAATGTCCCAAATATTTTATTCATATCTTGATAATATATGGAATTAAGTGATTTTTTTTAGTTTCCTGACAGCATTGACATTTTAAAAACTCTATTAGTATTTAATTAATGTTATTTATTTATGAAATTACTATAATATATTTATTATTTTTAGAATTGCAAGAAGAATAACCTTTTTGAAGAAGAGTGAAACTCCACTCAGTATTTAAAGTCCTCACCAATGTCAGCTTACCTGGTTCCCTTAGACAGAAGTGATTGCATCCATCAGCATTATCCTGGAGTCTGCCTTCACACTTCTCTGGGGCACTCAGCATTTCATCCTGTGTCATGGTTATTTATTTTCATGTCTTTCCCTAATAGTTTTTAAAATCCTTGAGGGCAGAGTCTTTATTTTATTCATTTATATATCCCCTAGCATTACCATGGTACCAAGGAGGTATGCCTTGTCAAATTAATAAATGAATTGCCATTAAAAAATCTGTGCATCAAAACACAAACAACACAATTATAAATCAACCTGTCATACATGCAATTCTAGGATAGCATTATCTTTTTCTATAAAACTTAAGTTATAGGTGATGAATCATGTACATACTATCCATCCTTTTGGGAACATTATTTCATGGTTCATTTATTCATTAAACCCTGAATTTTTATAAAAAAGAAATTAAATAGAATCGCTTAAGCAGCCAAAAAGAAAATATGGCCATAGTTTATAGATTTTTAATATAGTCTAAATACACTAAATAGAGAATATTCAACCTACAATATTCTTAACTTTTCAATTCAATATAGCAAGAAAAAATAAAGCTGATGTAAATTATGGGTAATTAATAATCATTTATATTGTGGCACTCCTGAGCAATGTTTTTGGGAGAATCAGTTGGTATTTGAGTGACAATTTAGCAAAAATATAAACTTTTTTCTTATAATTTGATTCCTCCACTTTATATCTAGAAATATATAACAAGAAAACAGTATTTTTTCATTTTTTCTTTTTTGATTTCAATAATAAGAATAAAATATCTACGCATAAACTTAACAAAAACTGTGAAGGACCTATACATGAAAAACTGAGATATTATTAAAAGAAATTGAAGAATATACAAAGAAATGGAAATATGTCTTGTGTTATTGGATTGGAAAAATCAACATAGTTAAAATGACCACATTCCCCAAAGCAATATATAGACTTAAGGCAATCCCCATGAAAAGATCTATGGCATTTTTAAAGAAGTAGAACAAAAACTCATAAGATTTGTATGGAATCACAAAAGACTCCAAATAGTCAATGCAATTCTGAGGAAAAAGAGCAAGGGCTAGAAGTATCACACTATTTGATTTCATATTATACTAAAAAGTGACAATCGAAACAGCATGGTACTGGCAGAAAAACAAACACACAAACCAATGAAACAAAATTGAGAGCCAGGAAATAAACCCACATATATATGGCAAATCATTTTCTACAAAGAAGTGAAAACCTTACAATGGAGAAAAAAAAAAAGCCTCTCCAATAAATGGTACTGGGAAAATTGGGAAGCCACATGAAAAAGAATGAAACTAGACTCCTATTTGTTACCGTACACCAACTATAACTCACAATCGATCAAAGGCTTAACTATAAGATTGAAAACAATAATACTTGTAAGAAAACATAGGTACTAAACTCATGGACCTTGGTTTTAGAGAGGATTTTACGATTTTGACCTCAAAGGCAAGGGAAATAAAAGCAAAAATTTTTTTAAAAAGGACTACATCAAACTCAAAAGTTTCTACACAGCAAAAGAAACCATCAACCAAACAAAGAGGCAACCAACTGAATGGGAGAATATATTTGCAAGCAACACCTCTGATAAGGGCCTAATATCCAAAATATATAAAGAATTTATACAACTCAACAGCAAAAACCAAACAATCCGATTAAAAAATGAATAGAGGACCTGAACAGACACTTCTCCCATGAAGACATAAAAACGGCCAACAAACATATGAAAAGATGTTCAACTTCACTAGCTATTAGGGAAATGCAAATCAAAACCACAATGAGATTCCACCTCATACCTGTTAGAACACTTATCACCAACAGGACAAGTAATAACAAGTGTTGGAGAGGTTGTGGGGGGGAAAAAAACACGTTTATACACTGTTGGTAAGAACGTAAATTGGTTCAGCCACTGTAGAAAACAGTATGGAATTTCATCAAAAAACTAAAAATTGATCTACCATATGATCCAGCAATCCCTCCACTGAGTGTTTACCCTATAGACTTGAAAATATATATCTGAAAAGATATATGCATCCCGATGTTCATAGCAGCATTGTTCACAGTGCCCAAGACATGGAAGCTACTGAAGTGCCCTTTGTAGTGTTGGCCAGTGAGAAATAAAGTGAAGTTCACTAGAAAATTTTGATTTTCATTTCTTGTAAAGTCATCCGAGGGCGAAGTAATAAGATCTACCACATAGTTTTTTGGTGAAACAAACAAACAAACAGATAAACAGACAAGCCTGGCACACAGTAAGTGCTAAATGGGTATTTCATGTAAATGCTACAGCAATAAAAATTAAGGGAATGCAAGAGGATGGCCCAGAGTTCTGACAACTCTTAACCATTAAGTCTATGAACAAAATCTGTCCTCCAACTTTTTATGAACAGAGAAGATTCAGCCTCAATTACAAAGATATTATTTGTTTAGTGTCTTTAACGAATACCTAAAAGCACACAACATAATAGCTATCCTACTTGTCTCTGTCAATACCTTTGAAACTTTTCCTGGCATTGACTCCTAAAAAGATGCTAATTCTTGAAAAGATATTGAACTCTTACTTCTCTCTCTTGCATCCAGTAACTTAGACATAAAAGAAACCAAATAGAAGTTGAAAGATGCATAAAATAACACTCTACTTCTCAAAAACCATTTACAGTGTAGAAAATTTGATTAGCATCATTAATAACAAAACAAAGTTAAAGAATGTTTCTTTGGAGAAGACTTGTGATGCAAACACAACTTCAGCAATAGTTACTATTTTACAAAAGAAGGTAATAGTAAACAAAATATAGAATTTAAAATAAACTTAATTTAGACAAAATATGATACATAGATACATATACAATGTACAAATAAATATATGCATATATTAATGTGTGCATATATACACATTTGTATGTATACTCACAAAAGTATGTACCTATATATTTGTAAACCTAGATGAAATGAATGCACTTTTCTATAAAAAAATGAAATGGCAAATTGGCAAAGCATATACACACATAAACAAGCATATCCCCCACGCCTGCACTCTTACCTCCTGCATAATCTGTATGCCTTTATAAGATTATTTTATATAAATAGCCTACTTAATTACTAAAGAACTCTCTATTCTATACAAGTTTTAATAGATAAGCAAAACATGAGAGAAATATCTTACTTATCAAATAAACTTAATTCCAGAATTAGTAAAGAGTTACAATAAAAGTAATTTCTCTTGTGATTGAAAATGCCATGATTCTAAATGATTACATTATGTAATTGACTCTATCTTTAAAATGCGTATATGTTTTGTCCCAGAAATTTAAAAGGGATTTTAATAAAAGAAACTTTTGTCACAATGTCTTATCATTAATGAATTAAAGTAGAAATTGTAAGTCAATGTGAAAAAATTATTCGAGAATGTTCAACACCCCAAAATGTTTAATAATGCTTAAATTACAATAAGTTAAAATTTTCCTTATCTAATATCGCTTGTATACCGACATCATATAAGAATTAACATAAATAAATGTATATAAAATCCCTTTAAAAATTAGGAAAACACTAGCATGCCTACTTTTGTTCAATACCGATAAGATTCACTACAATCATTCCACATAATTTCAGAGAAAAAAGAGAGAAAGTAAGGCATGATTCTAAAGAAAAAATGCTGCATAGAAAAATCAAGATATCGACAGCAACCTATAACCAATAGGTTGCCAGATACAAGTTTAGCTAAAAAAATCAATAATATTGCCATATGTCAGTAATAATCACCTAGAAAAAGTAATAGAAAGCGAAATCTTATCCACAATAGTAATATACACTTTGAGGTATTAAGTATGATTCTCAAAAGATATACAGAAACACTAGGAGAAATGTTGGTTTAATAGATTAGACTCCTTACTATTTGTAAGGCTGCCAATTTTTCCTAACCTATTTTTAAAATCTTCTGTAAGTTTCATTACATTTGTAAAAGGACTTTTAAGGAGCTTATCCTAATTTTGTACTGGTCAGCTTCCAGAACTTATATGCATAGAAAAATTGAACTCATAACCTTCCTCCTCTTAGAAATCACTCAAAAACTATAAGAATAAAACTCAAAATTATTTGATAAAAACAGTAATATTAATAAAGACTGTCAAAAGCAATATTTTTTTATTCAAAGTATTCATATAAGGAAGAAGACAGAAATTCAAGATAGATTTCCAGTGCTAAACTCAGATACAACAGATTACAAAATATACTTTCTGAGGGCAAAATACATGCTATGAGCAGAAAGCACAAAGATGTAAGAAAACATAAAATTAGTTGAATGTTGGTAGAAGCCATTCCAACCCAGCTAATTTCAAAGAAAATCAATAAGATTGCACTACAATTATACAAACAAGTAATATTTGCAGGGAGCAGTATACATTTGTGGTTACCGAATAAGAGAAGACTTTTATATTGTGAATATAAGCTATCCAGAAGCACTGATATTACTGAACCCTAACAGCAAGAGAAACCTAGTAAACCACTCACTGAATAAGGAAAAACAAACTCTTTCATCAAGAAATAAAAAAGGAAACAACTAGCATAGTATCTGGAAAAACATACTACAGAGAAAAAATATTAAAATATTAGCAAAGTAAATTATTTGATAAAAAATAACGATATGTAAAATGTTGCCATACTGTTTTCGCGCGTGTGTGTGTAATTACAGGCAAAGAAAATCCAACATATTTATAATAGACACATTGTGATGAGCTTTCCATATATCCCTTTATGAATGACTTATTGCCTCCAGCTACTGGGGTTGCCACCAGAAGATAACCCTCAGCTGTCAGTCCCTTTTGAGATTTCCTCAGTTAAAAAATAACTGATTTTCTCAAAACTATGATATTTCCAGAAGAAGCCAATAGCCAATGGCAGATCAAGGTAAGAACATGAAGGCATGGCCCCTGTGCCCCAACTCAATAACTTTGAAAGGCCCTTCCAGTTCCAGAGCTCCTCATCAGATTACAAGCCCCTCTTTGGGACTGTTTAGTAACATGTCCCCTTCTGTCCAAACCTCCATCTTCCATCTCCCTCCCATAGGTGTCAATACTGAACACCCCCTAATAAAAATCTTTTACATTAATCATTTCTACTTCTGGGACATTCAAATTTTGGCACCTGTTACCAGAAATGGAATGATTCAAGAAAATAAATGCTAATATTGGATTTTGTGCTTGGATCATCTTCCCCGAAGGGCAAGTAATGACTTCATTACCTGTGGTAGATGGAGCATAGATAGCTCTGGTATGAGACAATGGGACAATTTCTCAAACATTTATCTGTGTAAACTGGGATTTTAAACCCTTAGAAAGAAATGAACTGGCTGGGAGAAACAGTAAGTAGAAATACAATGCAGACCACTAGATTTGTAGACCAGGCCATGTCATTTGCAGTTGAGAATTAGGCACTTTTTGAAAAATAGTTACTGGCAAGTTATTGGATATGACAGAAACAGAGTTCTGGACATGGAACACCAATGGATGATATGGGAAGTACTACTCATCATGAACTGGGTTTCCTCAGACTCACTGAGTCATAAACATGGACAGACTCAACAATTATCCATCATAAGTTGGGAGTGTATATCTGTGATCAAATATAAACAGGACTGAACAACACAAACAAGCTGCAAGAGCAGGTAGCTCAGCTATGTAGGTCATTCACCAAGAGGCCCCCCTTCAGTGCAGTTATGGCCTCTTGAGGACATTCCTTATAACCAGGTAGCAGAGAAGGAAAAATTCCAACTTGGTTCATGAATAAGTCACCACAGCAAAGTTGCTCTAAAGCCTCACTTGGTAGTGGCCTATATAGATAGCAGTAAAGAAAATCTTCCCAGTGAATAGAAATGTGTACAGTGTCCCTGATTACATATTTGAATGAAAGGAGTAGCTAATACTTTTATTATATACTTAATTATGAACATTAGCCAGTTCATTGGCCATGTAGTAAAAGGCCTGGCAGGAGAAGAATGACAGAGCTAGGAGAAGGAGGACTGAATTGAGGCATGTGGTGGGCATGTGGGAATAAAACACAGAGTGGAAAGCTTCAGATTGCATATTAACAGCCACCACGGTGTATCTACCATAGAACAGATACATAGCAACCAAGTAGACAAAATAGATTAGCCAATTGATCTCTACCCCCACCCCTCCAACGTTGATACAACAGGTGCATGAAGGAAGTAGTCATGATGGCAGGGATGGAGGCTGTACATGGGAAACTTGCCTTGTTTCCTAACTGCTACTATCAAATGTACAACTTGCCAGCAACAGTAGTCTATGCTGATTCAAAATATTGTACTATTCCTTAAAGACTTGTCTGGACAACTGGTAGAATACTGACTACACTGGAGCCCTTTCACCCTGTAAAGTAAAGAAAATCACTTTGCCACACACACACACACACACACACACACACACACACATTTGTGTGTACACTCACAAAAATGTATATCTGGGATCAAATATGAACAGGACTGAAGAACACAAACAAGTTACAAGAGCAGGTAACCCAGATACCCAGGTCATTCAATATTGAAAAAGAGGCCCTCCTTCCATGCATTTACGGCCCCTTGAGGACATCCTATATAAACAGGTAAAAGAGAAGGAAAAATTCCAATTTGGTATACATACATATTCTCATAAACACAATTTGTGTTCCCTGATGCTACAGCTCTAGTTTATATGTGTTAAGAAGCTCTGGTATCCAAAAGGGATTTGCTCCCATCAGGGGGTAACAGCATTGAGCTATAAGCTATGGCTGCCATCTGGACACTTCAGACTCTTCCAGGAACTAGCAGACAAGAAGATGAGGAGTCATCATCTTGGCAGCAATAACTGTCTCTACTTATCAAGAGGAAATGAGAGTTTTCATATATAATGGAACCCTAAAGGACTATGTTTGGCACCCAGGAGATACACGTGGGTACAACGGTGTTGGTGAAATTTTCAAGTGCAGTAGTCTGAGTTTGAGAAAGGTTTTGAAAGTCTGGGTAGTGCCAACAAATAAGTCCCCGATATCAGAATAGCTAGTGAGGGTGAGGGAAAACTAGAATATAAAGTAGAAGAGGAAACTAGAAATAGCAAGTATGGCCCCAAAACCAATCGCATCACTGAAAATTATACTATATATCACTAATCATTATTTTCTAAGATTTCCCCAGGAATTCCTGAGGATCTCATTACAGAACACATGCAAAGAAATAAAACCAAGCACTTCCAAAGAATGGTCTGTGGTGGATGTCGTGTGTGCCACACAAATTTCTCTCTCTTCAACAATGAATGGCTTATTCTGCTAAGCACTGGGAGCACTGCTGGGAGATGCCTCACACTCTTAGACTTCTCTGGTGACTGCATTGGCTAAAGAAAACTTCTTTACCTTAAGTTTTACCTCCTTCCACGGGTAGCTCATATCCAATTATTTAACAGTAAGGAGAAATAAGTACCCAGCCTTTTTTCTCCCAACTCTAAACGGATATTAAGGTTCATTTAGCTCCAATCCTCACTGAATTAGCAAAGTCCTATCTGGGGACAGTATTACAGTTAAACATTTTCCTCTTCCCTATCATGCTTCTTTCCTCTAATTTTCATGGATATTTATCCCAAGGACTCTCTCTAGGAAGTATCTTGCATACTAATCTCCTCAGAATAGCTTTAGCTATTCTGTATACGTAATTGAAGACTTTAAAAAAGAAAGTAAAATGATGTTGCAGAGAAAACAAATACAAATGTATTAAAAAACAATTTCCTATAAAAACAAAGATCGAATCTACATATTAAGAGGCCTACTATAGCCAGCAGATATTCATCTAGAATCACCTACATTGAAAAATGGCCTAGTAAATTTGGGCTTCAAAGAGAAAGAAAAATGCCTTTGCCTTGTTAAGAAAAGTTTTAAAACATTTATTCAAAGGAGGAAAAAAAACAGGATGGCTTAAGCAATTTCCACAGCTATCTTTAATACCAACCAACAAAACAGTGGAGCAGCAAGTACGAAATACTTGATATATGAAAGTATAACCTAAGGATTTTATATCTAGCCAAACTTTCCTTTATACATAAAGACTTTGTGCCATACTTTTGAATGTGGAAGAACTCAGAATATTTTTATAAAACTTTGTGTTAACCAATTTATAATTGCAGATAATATGACAAAAGAATTAGCAATATGGTATTAGACTTGAGACTAAAGCAAATGTGGGAATTTAAAAGACTAATCTGTTTCAATGACCTAGCAATTACAGACACCAATAATTGCTAGGGGAAAAGGCAAAGTATATGGAGCAAACGTAAGAAGGTTGATTTCATTTATAATAAATGTAAGAGGATCATTCAAAAGATATAAATCAAGTAATGGAACTGTATGCACATTCACTTTACAAAGATAAACTACTTATTAATAGAATTATTAAAAAGCAGTGGTAGTGGAAAGAAGAGGGAAAGAAAAAAATATATATTATTTTTCTTACGTTCATAAGACAATTATTGAGTACTATCTAAAAAATAAAAAAGTAAATTTACTATAGATGGTTATAAAATTTATGGTGTTTAGTAAAAGAATAAATCAAAATAAAATAGAAAGAAAAGCTAAGTAAATAAAACACAGTCAAAACAATTATGCGTACTTAAAATTCATCAAAGGATATGACAGAATTGAAACAAAGTACATATATTTTTATTAATAAGAGATTATAAACCTAAGACACCATTTAGCACAAAATATAAACAGAAAATCACAAATATCTTTAAATAACACATAAAAGAAGATTCACATTACTATAAAATGATACACCTAAGACAAAGTGATTCATAAATTTTGAAAATAAACTAGTCGACAATGATGCAGGAAAATGCAACAATGATAAAATAGCAGGGGTTGGTAGAAATATAAATTGTAAAACCAGCTTGGAACATTAGCAGTATTTGCTAAAGCTGAGCAAATGCAAATCTCATGAACAGCAATTGTTCTCCTAGGCAAATAAGCTCAGAAGTATATCAGGAATATACAGAAAGATACAAAATAAAAGTTTTAGCAGCATTATTTACAAAAGCAAAAAACTGAAGCATCTCAAATGTCTCTCAGCAGAACTAGGATAAATTAGTCTATCACCAAACAACTGAATACTCCATAGTATTGAGAAAGACCAAACTACCTCTACACAAAGACGTAATTTAAGTGAAAGAAGCAAGGTACAAAACAGAGCAAACTACATGACTTGATTTATAGAATGTTCAAAACCAGGCAAACTAATTTTTGACGATAGAAGTCAGAATAGCGGTTATCTTCTGGTGAGTAATGAACAGAAGTGATGAAGAGATTTTTGGATGCTGACAATATTCTATAATTTGATAAGTGTGAGAGTAACAGAGGTATGCTCGCTTTGCAAAAATTTGTCCAGCTACACTTGATCTGTTTCTGTATTCAATATTTTATTAAACTGTACCTTTTTTCTGCTCTGGTACCATGTTTATTTTATTGCTATAATTTTGTAGTAAGCTGTATTTAAAAAGCAAACTCTTCCCTTACAATTTTTATTGAATTGATAGTTTCCTTGGAACTGTTCCTCCATATATGTTTTTTTAATTGTATTTTAAATGTCTAAAAATTTACAAATCAAGCAACAAAAAAATCAGATAAGTACATAGTTAAGTTTTTCTCCAAACTGTGTTCCTTATCAACGTTGTTGTCATTCTAATAGGTAACCATGGTTATTAAAATGTGCCAACAATCACAAATATTATATCCTTTATATGGGACATAGTAACGCACGTGGTAAATTTGTGCACCTTTCTTGTTTCACATAAAAATATTTATTGGAAATCTTATTAACACATAAAGAACTTTATTCTTTTATACAGACATATGGTTTAACAATATATGGACAGTAAACTAATCAGTTCCTCTCTTTTAAATAATACAAGTACCTTTTAAAGGGCAAGTTATAGATAACTATGCCATTAACAAGTTAGTATAGATGTTTGTATCCCTCTGTTCCTCTCCATGGAGACTCATGTAACATCTCAAAATGACCTTCCAGTCCAAAATAGTTTACAAATCTTCAAAACAGACATTAAGGTAGTCGGCAACACATTTCACCAAACAAAGGGAACTTCTCACAAATCTGGTCACATAGATAGAGGAAGAAGTAAAAATTAGAATGAAAATTCAAGACCAAGATGGAAAAATACAAAAGAAAAAAGAAAAACATAAGTATGGACACCAGGCATATTAACATCCCACTCAAATCTAGATGTTCTATGAAAGAATTTCATGGCAGTAATTTATATACAATGATACCTATCAGATGATTTGAGTTCTGCCAGCGATTATGACAATTTTATTACTGGAAAAGTTTGCCTCTTCAACTTTTTCATTGTCAAAAAGGCAGTATGTCAATGGAATGTTATTCAGTTTTAGGACAGAAGGAGATCCAGCCATTAATGACAACATGCATGAACCTGGAGGAATACATTGTGCTAAGAGAAATAAGCCAGTCTCGGAAAGATAAATAGTGTGTCATTTCACTTATATGAGGTACTCAGTCTCATAGAAGCAGAGAGCAAAATGGTGATGGCCAGGGCTGAGGAAAGGAGTAAATGTGAGTTGTTCAATATTACAGAATTTAAGTTACGCAAAATGAATAAGTTCTAGAGAGCCACCGTACAACGTAGTGCCTGTAGCTAACAAGATATCGTGCATTCAAAATGTTGAGAATGGAAATCTCATGTTAAGCCTTCTTACCAGAAAAAGAGAAGGGCACACAAAGAACCTTTGGAAATGATGGATGTGTTTATTACTTTAATTGTGATAATAGTATCATAGGTATATGCATGTGTCCAAACTCATCAACTTGTATACATTAAACATGTGCAGTTTTTGTTTTGTTTTTGTATGTCAATTATACATTAAAAAAAAAAAGCTGTTATAAAACTTGTATGAGCTTTAAATCCTATGGTCGAGGTTCAAATCCCATCTCTCTCCTTGGTAGCTGTGTGACCTTGAACAAATTAGGTAATTTCTATCTTCCTCATAAAATATTTAATAGCTGAATTTTTTTTTTAAAGACAATACTTCTAAAACATAGATCATAGCTCTTGGCACAAGGTATTTATGTTATATACATAAAAAGAAAGAGAGTTGTAGAATAAAATAAATCCTTGATTGAGCTATTTGTTGATGTAATCATTAAATTGGTTTCCTTATACAGGTGATAATGTGACAAAGATTGATAACATTATTCTTTGTGATTCTGCCCTCATATCTCAGAGTCTACCAGTTATGCCTTTTGAAGTTGAAATCCTAATAAAGTGCACATGCTGTAAATAGGGATCTTCATGCTCACCGAGTTTAGAAAATCTTAAGGTACTAAGATTTACTTGAAAAATATCAGAAGAATAATACTTTGTTAAAACAAATAAATGAAGACCAGGTTTGAAGATCCTTCGAGCAGACAAAATCATTTAAGCCACATAAGCAAAATTTAGTCTAGTTTTTTTTTATGAACATAATGAACCTTCACATAGGTTATTTCTTGAAAATACCTCTGATAATCATAAACAAAACTAGTCATCTTCCAGAAATAGTATAAAATAATCACTTTTAACCAATTTTCTGCTGTCCAGAAATCCCCATTGTTATAACCAATTATTGTAAACATTTAACAACTTCCTTATTTTCACTTTATAAGCCAACCC
This sequence comes from Rousettus aegyptiacus, assembly GCF_014176215.1. NCBI lineage: Eukaryota > Metazoa > Chordata > Mammalia > Chiroptera > Pteropodidae > Rousettus > Rousettus aegyptiacus. The sequence goes on from NW_023416288.1 coordinate 69,879,267, forward strand.
GAAACATTATGCCTCTTTCATACCAGCTTCAGGTTGAAGTATCCCTGATCATGAGCAGTTTGTTTCTTACTCAATAAAATAGTTATATCAAATGAAGCTCTCTGAATTTTCATTTAATGCTTTCTACTAGTACAAATATAAACATTCTATTACAATCCCTACTTAAGCAAGATTACTTTCTTTAGTTCCGGATTTAATTTACCAGGTATCTATAATCTTGCAGCATAGTATAAGAAAATATCAAGAGAGGGCATGAGAAAAAATGAGATAATGAGATATGTCTGGGAATACAAGAACAAACGCAGGCTTACAATAGAATATTATTCATCCATAAAAAGAAGAAAATGCTGTCATTTGAGACAACATGGATGCACCAGATGACATTATACTAAATGAAATAAACCAGGCACGGTAAGACAAATACTGTATAATCTCATTCATTTGTGACACCTCAAAAAGTTGAACTCAGAAGCAAATAGTAGACTAGTGGTTGCCAGGGCCAGGGAGGTAGAGAAAATGGGGAGGGGTTGGTCACAGGGTATAAATTTTCAGTTATAAGATGAATAAGTTCCAAGGATCTAATGTACAAAAAGTGGTTAGAGTTAATAATGTTGTATTTTATACTTGAAATTGGCTAAGAAAATAGATCTTAAGTGTTCTTAACAATATCAAGAAAAAAAAGATAACTATGTGAGGTAATGGAAGTGTTAATAAACTTGATGGACAACTGCAGAAATTATTATACAGTATATACACATGTTAAATCATCATAACCATCATACCCATATACCCTAAAAACTGTACCTTGTACAACTTAAATAAATACACTTTCTGTTTGTCAATCATATCTCATTAACATGGAGAAAAAAGTGCATGACATTTTCAATAAAAATATAGGGAATTTTTTTAAAGGCAGTTGGGTACAGAATTTAATTTAAAAAAATAGAACGTTTGTAGTTCTGGCATATATATGAAAGGGAAACACTTTAAGCAGAAATGTATGCCTTTGGGAGAGAACAGAATTTTGGAATTCACATAGTGAAATGAGAACTGGTTGGAGGGAAAAAAGATCGTCCTTGTACTAAGAACAGTAGGAGGGAATTCATCCAGCTAAATTGCAAATTCTTCTAAAATGTGTACTGTCTTTATCTGTCTACAAATGAGTTAAAGAATCTCTCAAAAAATTTCTGTTATAGTCTTCAAAACCTGTGTCGGAGGAAGAATAGAATTTTTATAAATGGTTACAAAATACCAAAAGAGGATAGAATTTTTATAAATGGTTACAAAATACCAAAAGAGGAAGTTGCACGTTGGAAATCTGACTTTGTGGCCACACTAGCTGCATTGAGACAATGCTGCATAAATGGAATTAAAGTCTAAAATATAACTCTTTCTTCATATCCAATAGTTAAGAGGAGTTATGTGTCTTTTTACTGAGTTTCAACACCTTGTAATTGGTAATGCTGTCCAAAAGCCTCGTTCTGAGCCAGATACCATGAATACTTCTTTTTATGAAAAGTAACATAAAATGAAACATTCACTTTGCAATTATGTAAGTCAATGATAGCTTAGGTAGTGTCTGTGGACATGTGGATGAGACTTGAAACTTTACTTTGAGAAGCTGATGAGAGACAGAGAACAAATGGTCTACTGAGTATGTGTGGACATTGTCCAGTGCAGAATCTGGGCAGGCAATTTGGATAGAAATTACAGCAACCAAAAAAGATATATCATTTCATACTATGAGGTCAACTTGGTCTGTTTCCCCGCCCACAATCCTAAAAATGGGGAATGAAATCTGCCCAGAGAGAATAGCACTTTGCCTGTAACCAGGTACTAGATCGATAGGAAGATTCTTGAACATGTTAGCATGACACTAGCTTTGCTTGTAATACAATACCTGAGATATATACAATGGGTGAATAGCAACATTATCTGCAAGCTTGTGGTTTCTTAGCAAACTGTTTAAATGCTTTAAATTAAAATTTGATGTAGGAGAAAAAGAAAAGCGTTTAGAATAAAAAATCCATTTCAGGAATATTTACTTTTAAGTAACTTGGAAGCATTACCTTACAGAATTTTAAAACTATTTGATTATCAACTAAAAATAAATGCTATTTAGTAGGATGATAATTCTAGAATATAGAGAAATCTCTAAAAGTAATAAGAATTTTTTTTCAAAAAACCAAAAATCTGAATTGACATGAATGCTCAGTTTTAACAGATCGCATTATATTAGTTGTTTAATCCTGACACTTGCTCTAATGTTCCAACTGGCAAAAGTTAAAATATTTGGAATGCCAAATATTTGAAATGCACAATTTTTTGAAAGACATTATTTTATTGTTTTTTCTATATACAATAATTTCCAGATGGCAATATTTACAATCTGTCCAGTCAATGAATATGACAAAAATAAATGTGAAGCTCTACCAGAAGAAGAAGCCCTCAGAATAAAACAGATTCAAGTGACCTCGATAAAGAGATGTTCACTAAATGTTCTACAAGTCTGGAGCAACTACGAGGAAAACTTAGGTTGACAAAACCTATCAGTGGTCCTCAAACATTAGCATGCATCGGAATCACCTAGAGATAATCTAGAAATAGGGATTACTGGGCTTAAGGGTCAATTTCTTATTCATGAGGACTGGGGTAAAGCTTAAAGACTTGTTTTCTAGAAAGTTCCCAGGTGATGCTGATGTTGCTGGTCCAGGGACCACACTTTGAGAATTACTGCATTAATAGGATAGATATGACTATACAGGAAAATAACGCAAAATCCTCATATTCTAGGCAACTTTTATAATTTAACAACATCTGTTTAAAAGAGATGTAATTTCAGAAAATTAATTACACTGGATCTAAGTTTTCAAAAGCAACCTTTTAGAAAAAGCAATTTAGGTGGAGAAAATAATGGGTTGGCAATATTAATTTTCATTAATTTAATGAGTCAGAGGTGGAGAATCCTGACACAGTCTGAAAGAATGTTATTTTCTCAGTCACATATATAGCCTAGTACATTCTATTTTTCTTACTGATGTTCATCTTAATTTAATTTCATAGAAAACCTAACTGATGTGCTAGTATTACTCATGTTCTCATTTCTTTTTAAATTGTCAAAATAAAATTAACATTGATACTGTCTTATTAATTGTCTATACTAAATATCATTTATAATATTATGTAATTTTTTCAGATTCCTATAGGCCAAAATATTTTATATCTCTAGTGTCTATCTATTCATCCATCTATTTGTAATCCTTCCAGATTTTATACACTTGCCATAATAAAATTGGCATGCCATTTATCACTTTATTGCTTCTCAGCTGCAAATCCAATTTTCGTTGCCTTTCTGAACTCTGCAAATATTTCTCCTTAGCCAGCTGGAACAACATTTAAGCTTTGTCAGTAGATGGTGCCAGAGGGACATTGGAGGAGAAAGGCATTTTCTTGATTCTGTAGCACTTCTGTTCTCTTTCTTCTCCCAACATATACCAGCTGCTAATGAGGCAGCCAGCTCACTCACCCCAGCATATTCTAGCAGCTGCACCTTTATGCACAACTTCCCAGTAGGTCTGGCAGGTGCCTCAGAGGGCACGCCCACTTGCCAGCTTCTGCCTGGTCATCTCAGCAAACTTTTCACCTCCCAGGGCCTGAGCTGCATGCTCTGCAGTGAGGCCTGGTTGGCAGCTGTGGGGAGAGTATTTTTCAAATTTGTTCCTTCTTTGGGGGCTTTGCCTCAGCCTTATAGATAGTGGCCATTGCCTATATTTATGTATTCTTTCTGGGCTCTGTGCAGTTAATCCCTTTTCTCTTATTAAAAAATCTCATTATATGTATTTTTTTATTGAAATTACTGTGTTGTCCCTGTCTCCTGATCGAACCCTAATGCAGTTGGTTTCCAGATTTTATGCTTAACAATATATTGTGTATATTGTATAATTTTTCCATGTCATTACACATAATAAGGCATAATTTTGATAAAGACATTATAATTTAATATAAAAATCAATAAATACTTTGATTTTTCAACTTCTATATTTTCAAATATGTTAAATAAATATATCAAAAAATTTTAAACTATATGATTTACAAAATTTCAGAATTTATGATAATTCAAGTTAAACTCATGGCCTTTTTTGCCTATGTAGTTTTTAAAAATGTATGGTTTAGTCAAATATGTCAAATGCTCAACTCTATTCTTTATTTTGGTTATAAAGGCTTAATCTAAAAAGACTGAGAAAAATAATATCTATGTGATTATAAACATTCAGATTCTGATAACTATTGTGAATTGTATCTTCTGAAAAAGTGATCACTTTGAGGCCCTCAGTTGTATAGCAGCTTTCTTGCATAAATCGGATTCAGCAGGGAGCAAAGATAACTCCCTTTCTTCTCTACCAATGATCATTTAATCTTTGCTCCAGATTCCTCCTTTCTTATTTTTGGATTAAAGGACAAAATGCTATGTAACCTTTCTAGTTTATTTTTTTAAGTCCTATACATACTAATTTATCAGTAATTAATAGAAGTCATTAATGTCAAAACTTCCAACTCTTTTCCATTTTACATCTTTTCTCTCCGTACAGTTAAGACACTTTCTTGCGAAACTGTAGCAAGAACATTGGCTGGCCTCCTCTCTCTTCTCATTATACTTAATGCCTAATTCACCGACTGCTCTTTCTGACTCTTCCAGCATCTGGTAAAAGATGTAAGAGAGGTTAGTGGGTCACATTTGGAGATTCCTCCTCTTCTACCCCAGACGAAAATATCTAAATGTATTTGCTTTGGAGCAGCTAAGTCCTCTTTGCCCTCTACCCTAGCCAGTTAAGATTCTTTTCTTAGCCTCTCAGCTTCCAGTCATCCACCATTCCTAGGAAAACTTTGTCTATCCCTTGGACACTATCCTGCTGTGATGAGCAAATGCTGTCTCTGTCTGAGTCGAGTGTCCAGAGACATGTGCCTTGCCCAATGACTAAAAGGCAACTTGCAGAAACTTCCTTTTGCTCTACCTGCAGGCAGAGGTAGGTCCAGGCACAGATTTGGCTTCTTAATATTTCATATTTAAATAACACACGAAACCTTTGTTTCTCAAATTCCAGAATAAACATATCAAACTTTATGAGTATTTCCCTTGAAACATTTTTCTGAATCTAGAAGGGAGGAGCCACCATTTCCTTGCCCCTTGGAGAAAAAAAAATCTAGCACATTAACAATTCTCTCCAAAGAATACCTTCTTGGCCTCTTCAGCCTTTTATATAAACTGAAAGGGGCAATTAACTAATCCTAGTAGAACCGATTTTATTCGTCTCCTTTACATGTCTTTAAAGGAGAAGATGGACCCCATCTCAATTTATAATGTGGAATTCCTTGCAATCTGTTACTCCATTATCCATTTTGAAGCCTCTATCAACACTGAGAAAATAAGAATTACACTCAACAAAACGTTAAATTCACATAATCAAATGATTATGATACCATTTTCCTGTGACTAAGTTGTTGGAACTAAAAATTCTGCAAAAGAACCATAGATAAAATAGTTATTCAAACCTTGCACTACAAACGTAATCTTACAACCCAATATATAAACTTATTTTCAGACAACTTTGTAGGACAGAGTTGAATTATTAGAGACTAGGTATATACTCTCAGAAAAGAGTTGTGATTTGTATGTGGCAAGATTCTATCACTAGAGTCTCCAACAGTAAGAATATATTGTTTGATAATCACTGCTTAATGGGTAAAATTTATCACTATAAATGAGTCAGATCCTTAAATATAAGCCACTCACAAAGCACTTTCTTCAAGTTTTTGAGACGATTTTCCTGACAACTATGTTATGAGAATTCTTGTTTATGATTAGCTCAATCTAAGATAAGGGTATTATTAAGATCTTTACCTATGTCCCTTTGTGGTTAAAATTGTAATCTAGAAAACAACATTGAACCACCAATTTATTGCCTGCATACCTATGAAGCTGCTTTTATTAGGATGTAGAATATTTCCGACACACAAACTTATTAGTCTCTTAGTGATTTACAAGTACAATGTAGTTTATTTTATACAGTAAAAAATAAATTTTATTGAATTTAAAATAACATTTATCAATGTTTTTTATGTCCACATACAGCTATTCAATAGTATATAGTCCACAAGGGACAGTTGACATATAAATGCATCAACAAGTCAGATCATTAAATATTTTAATAGAGGTATACATGAAGAGCTACAAACCTTAAGAAAGATTATTTCCATTTGTAGAAATTTAGTAAGGCTTCATGAACTGAATCTTGCTGTTGTACAGTTCTTTAGTGATCAAACTACAAGCTCCATGACAGCTGAAACCAACTCTGTTTACTCCATCTTTATATATAGCACTTGGTGTAGGGCATGAAACCATGAATATTTATTGAATTTTTCATTGTGATGATGTTGTATTATTTATGAGTGTTTAATAGATATGTTCTACAGAGGGTCTCATAGAGCAATGCAACATCAAAGTCTCATAAATGATTAGGGTTGGAAGTATGATCATGGGAACCAAAAAATGATTTTTATAGTTTTAGTCCTCATCATATCCACTAAGAGATAAGTTAGTCGACCTAAAATTATCTGACATATATTTTCAGACTATAGGGGGGCCCATAAATGACAAAATGAAAAATATAAAACAGGCGGTATATTTTTCTTTTTTATCAATCCTGGAAACACTAACGCTAGAAGGCAGGTGAAATTTCTGGGGGAGCACATTAGATTGCCAAAAGTGATGCAATATTCATAGAGCTATAGCAGATAGTTTTCAACATGATGCCTTCTGGATTTGAAAGATAAATGAGAAGGTAATTCTGTTGAACTCTGACGTGTATGTTTCTGTGTATGTGTGTGCTTCTGCATTATAAATATGCCTGTGATACACAGTCCTGCATGGAGCCTAGAACGGGTAAGTACTCTATGAACACTTGTTGACTGAAGATTTTTAACTTCAGTCCCAAACCTTAGTAAATAAAAATTTATTACCTCATGCCCTCTCACTTTAAGTCACCACCCATTGTTTCAATTTATTCCTAACAAAATTTCTTGAAAAGCTTTCTGCTGTAATCTTTCACTTTATACTCAAGCTTTTACTGTTGTAAATATGTCAACTTCGAGTTCACCAATGAAACTCATTTAACAAAATTTTTGGAATATTTACTCTGTGCAAAGCATTTTATAATCAATTAATCAAGTAGACCCTTTCGAATCTTGCATAATCATTAGCTCCTTGGAAACACTTGACATAACCTATCGTTTAAATGGAAGCACATGGGTTCTTTAGCCTTACCAAACTGTTAGAATATGTTCTCCTTTCTGTTTTTTTCCCTCTCTTTTCTTTGATGTCCAACCTTATTCTTTCCCTATTCAGCATTTTAATTCTTTAAAAGCTGAAAATATTCTCTTGTCTCCATCAGTGACCTTTTCCATAGTCATATACTTAAAGAACAGAGCTTCATTTACATCATATTTTTCAAATGATCCTCCAGTCTTTTCATTATCCTTCATGTATTTTTTAACCTTTAAGTTACTCATATGAAATAATAATTATTAAAACCTGAGTATAAGCTAGACATTGTACCAACATTGGAAATGTACATATAAAAAAAAAATAAAGTCATCATTGATTTCTCCATCACATTACATTAACTTATTCTAAAAATATATACTATTATTATCTTCTATATGATTATATTATATCTGTGACTGCACAATGTTTTGTAATGTTGTCATTATTGGTATTTAGGGTGGATACCTTTGCAAGGTATGTGACTCTCCAACACATTTAATGTCCTTGCTTTCTTTTTTTCATTATGGTACAAAATATATAACATGAGACCTACATTCTTAAAACATTTTTAAGTGTACAGTAATGTTAAGTATAAGTTGAATGTTGTACAACAGATCTGTAGAATTTATTCATCTAGTGTGAATTTATTTATCTTTATACCCACTGAATAGCAACTCACCATTTTCCTCTCCCCCCAGTTACTGACAAACTCTATTTTACCTTCTACTTCTATGAGTTCACCTACTTTAGCATAGGATTTGAGTCCAGACAATTATTAATAGTTCCTTATGTAAAACAAAATCTTAATAATTCTAAGAGCAATCTGAATTAATTTTTTAAAGTTCATTTTCTTTCTTTCAAGAATCTGGAAAAAATAGTCATTATTACCCGAGAAATAAATAGTAGAGATTCACTTGCAAACAAAAAATAATCACTTTAGAGTTTCTATACAGTCAAAATTTGTGCTAAATCCTGAAAATAATCTGTTATCTTTCATGTATCACACAGGAATATTGTACTTTTCTGCATGTTTCACTTTATTAGTTATTATTTTATGAATAGAATAGTCTAAATAAAATTATTGCAAATTCTGTAGAGTGGAAATTTCATACTATGTAAGTGCCAGAAATTTCATCTTAAAGAATCCATTAAAATTTTAGAAACTCAAAGAAAAATGGCTACTCTACAATAAATGTACATGATATTTAAATTATTCATAAATGCATACATAAAATACACCTAACTTTATGGAACATTCTGATATAATAGCTTTTTGTCTGTATGTTCAATTTAAAAGTCTAACCAATAGGATGCAAATAGCCATGATTAGCGATTTAACAACTATTAGTAAATACTCCTAGCATTGCTCAACAGTCTCATTTATTATTTTAATTTAATCTTATAGGAGCTTACAAAGGCCACATAAAATTTCGATCTATGAATATAATCCAAAGGTTGGATATTATTATTAAGTTTCAGGTAAGTGTCCATAAAACCAACTTTCCAGGTTGGCCTCATTCTGTGTTCTCGAAGATGCTAGCACTCTATTAATGTTAAAGTCTGCAAAAGGAAATATAGTTGAAATTTTATTTCCAGATACTCAAAATGATCTTTAAAGGAAAGTATATTATAAATAGTCCTTACTGCCATTTAGGTACAGTGTCAACGTCCTGCCCTCAAGTCTCTGTTATGATGATCTCCCCTGTCAGCACAACCAAGTAGCTTCAAAATTCCATGTACCGGCATGAGGTTATCTAAACTGCTCTTGTACCGCCTACAGGAAGGAGTGTTTACTTTCAGAACTTTCACTGGCACTACTGACTTCTACCCTGAGAAAAGAATTAGAGAATTCACCAAGTTCCAGCATCCATTCATAATCTTTTAGTCATTTATTTTTCAGTTTGTAGTCAGTAGATGATTCCATTTTACATATGCAGATCATTCTGAAAGAACGTGCTAGTTTGTAATGGTATTTTTCAGATGTCTCTGCACAAAGTTACATTTCCTCTAAAATACTCTCTTTAAGCATTTTCATTCCTTATAAAAACTGAAGAAAGTCAGCTTGTGGCAAAATAACGTTATATGAAAATGCATCCCATCACGCATTTAAGCTTTCTATTAGGGGATCATTAGTAGGAACTAAATCAATGTTTCCCAGCCCGGAACATCAGCCTGTTAATTTTAATTTTGAATGTATGCTACTGGCTAGCTGCAGTAGATTTAATATTATATAATACTGCATTTTATGTGTTTGCACAGGGCCTCTTTGTCTTGTTTTTCATTCAACTATACAGTTTATTATTGATATCTTTCTGCTCAGTTTTAACTATCGAAATAATTTTGATCAATGGAAGTCCTAGAAAAAGATAGGCCATAAAAAGCAACAGTTATTAAGAATGATTTTGTCATCACTAAAACTTTTAAGTGTTGAAAACTGTAGAAAATCTCAGTCCTTTCCTACCCTTTAAAGATTTTCGGTGTGCTTCTGCTTGACTATTAAGTACGAGCTGCCTATGAACACTTAGTTCATCCTTGAAGAAGCACATTGAGTTTGAAGTTATTTAATGCTACCATATAAATTTCTATTTGAAGGTATTTCTAGTTCCATCCTGAAGTGTATAAAATAATGGGGCAGAGCTAGAAGCATGATTTAATACCTTCCTCCAGAAGCAGTTTTGCCTCTAGCAGAAAAACTAGATTTTAAGAAAAGAAAAATGAAAAAAACATTGCTACAGTGTTTTTGTTCTTTGTGAACTCTTAGAGGAAAAAAGCTGATTTTCTTAATAAAACCAAGTCAAGAAAAATAAAGCACTAAAATAATTTTATAATAATATCCCCTAAGATGTTTTCTTAATGATATTTTATGCAAAGTATTTGTTTTGACAATAAGACCTGTTAAAAATTGTTTCTGATACAGTTTTATTTTTATCCTTTTGTTCTTAATTCACAAGAGCAATTCAGAAAGAACTATTTATAACGTATAGGTTTCTTAGAGTTTACTTTGTTGATTTCATTAATTAGCCTGGGTTCCACACCATTTCATTGTCTTTACTGTAAAGGAAACCTCTTCAAAACTTGATAATGAGTAGTACAGAAACTTTACTGTGGTATATGAAAATATGTATTTCAGCTGCTCTAAGTCTCCATTAAGCTAAATTAGAGCATAAGGAGTTCTAGGACACCAAGCACAGGTTTCATACTAGATACGTTATATTTATTTTATTTATTATAATATTATATGTTTGAAGCTAAGAAAATTGAAATTAAAGAGAATTCAAAAAAGAGCTTCATATAGATCTTCAAATATTTCCTGAAACCATTTTCCTAAATATGTTTGCATTTATATCCTGGTCTCAATGTCAAATTATTGCATAGTTTTGGGAGATGAAAGAACTATGTAATTCATATAATTCATTCATATCTTCAACAACTCATCTTTTACACACACTATTCTATACTATAGTATACTATCTAAATTCATTTTTTGTAGTACATGTTCTCAGATTTGCTTGATGAGTAAACTTACTCTGTTTGCCATTGCATCTGTAAAAGGCTGTGAAACAAAATGAATCAATATTGAAACATGTTTTCTGGGAAACTTAAACTAAATGACTAAGAATTTTTGTTTGTTTGTTTGTTTGTGTTTTTGCTTAGTGTTTTTTTTTTTTTCCATATAATCTTTTCAAACAACTCTAGGCTACCAAAGGCTTCTCAGTTGTACTGTGACATTTGACTTTTCTTCATTTTTAAATTGTGAGACAACAATCAGTAAAATACACAAATATCAAGTATATATCCTGACAAATATTTACATATGTATGTATATTTATGACTGTATCTGTACATAGCAACAGAAATAGAGGTAGAAATAGTGATGAATATATGGTATGTTTCTGTAAAAGCATTAATCATATCAACATATGGAACATTTTCAACACCAACCCTAGTCATACTCCCTTATAAGTAACTGCTGTTTGGTGTCCTAGCACCATAGATTAATTTTGTCTGCTCTACATTTCATACAAATGGCATCATACAGACATATTTTGTCTGGCTTTTTTCATTAATTATGGTATTGAGTGTAGCAGTCTTTTTTTTTTTTTTTTTTATTCCATATACCCTTGTAGTATTACATTGCATCAATATCAAACAATTTCTTTATCCATTCTATTATTGATGGGCATTTGGGTTATTCCATTTGTCAGCTAATAAATAAAGCTTCTATAAACTTTATTATATATGCCTTTATTAAATATGCATTTATTAATCTTGTGCACACACCCAGGAGTGGAATCGCTTTTAGGAGATATTTTGTTGGTATAAGTTTAATAAATATTGATAGTTTTTCAGAGTGATTATTTCATCTGGCTTTTTCTTAAATACATGGTTCAATTGCACACATTAGGACCTTTACATGGTTATTGGAAGTAGTATCATTTTCATGTTTCATGTTTCCTATATATTTTGAAAGTAGAGAAGCCTTCACTCTGCACTATCCTCTTTCCACGTGAAATAGGTCATAACCCCAAGCCATGGCAAAGCTAGTGACACCAAGGGGAGACTGGTCTGCAGAGGCCTGTGATCAACATCAAGTCGTTGCTGGTGATTTGATGCTCAAACAGGACTATACAGTGTCCTAGTGCAGGGGTCGGCAAAATTTCTTTAACAGGATAGATAGTAAATATTTTCAGCTTTGTGGTCTTTGACACAACTACTTAACTTTATTTATGGACAATGAAATTGAATTTCATAAAATTTTCACGTGTCACAAAATATTATCTTTTTTTTATTTTTGTACATCCATTTTAAAAATGTAATAACCATAACAAAAAAAAAATGGTTTGCCAGCTTTAATCCATGGGCCATAGTTTGCTGACATGGAGGAAGGAATCTTTCTAAACAACTCTTGGCTAATAAAGGCTTTTCTGTGGTGCTGTGTCATTAGACTTTCCTTCATATTTTAAATTGAGGAATAATATACAAAGTGAAAAAAGAAAAGAATATAGTTTTTTTAAAATCTTTGTTATAAATATGTTTGATGCGGGGAAAATTCGGACATGTTCAGGCATTATTTGTTATTTTTGGACAATCAAACCCAAGTTTGTTATAGTTTTAAATACATTCTATGTCAAAGTGGTATCTTTTTAAGGATAAACAGAGCTCATGAAGTACTAAATAAGTCTTTTTAAAAATAAATAACTAAACTTTTGATAATAATTTTAAGTCAATATGTGTAGATTTCTAAAAGGCAACTAATATTTAATGAAAATTTTGTTGATTATTGAAAAAATATTTTAATTTGCTTTTTAAGAAGCATTGTATCATATATACTTTTCTTTCAGCTTCCATTGAAAGATCACAAACTAAATAATAAAGAAGTACAATCTGCTTTACTTATAGTCAAATGATTTCAGCATAATTTATTAAATTCTTGCCATATGCAAATAAGTGCTGAAAGGAGTAAAAAATTGACCACGTTATTGTCAGTTATCCATTTTATACACATGCATGCACGTACGCACAATCTGTTTACCTATCATCTGTCTACCTAGCTATCATCTATCATCTATCTATACATCCATCTATCTATCAATACATCCATTATCTATCAATCTAATATTAATACAATTATATTTCTCCAGGAACCAATCAAGATTTAAATATTACATTCGGTTGTTAGATCCCTTTATTTTTTTCTCCTTATTTATTTATTTACTTTTTAAATTCTTTAATTCTTTACGTCTCTAGTCTCTTCATCCAGACAATTCTCTTGAATTTGTTTTGTTTTGTTTTGTTTTGTTTTTGGTCATTGCTAATTTTATTAGTTATATATATTTTTTAAAAGACTAAAAAATTTTTGTAAAATGACATACATACTGTGCTTTTTTAGATATCTCTTCATGTTTTCCTTTAACTTTTGGCTATATTCTCTGTAAATGGAGAGTTAGGGTTAGAGGTTTGATAAAATTCAGGTTCATTTATGGCAAGATTACTTAATAGGTGATATTTTGGGAAGTCAATTTCTGCAAATTAAATTTTTTTATGAAAAGAATCAATTAATCAAGCTTGTTTAAAAATACATATATAGAGTTTTACAGAGTTGTCCAATAAATTTTTTTAAAGAGCTCATTTCTCACTAGCTAATTCCTCCTCGTCATGTCTAATTTGGTATTTTTTGAATTTTTTTCTTTTTTATGAATTAGGTTCACAATTTTCATATTTGGATAAATTACTTTTTCAGAAAAAACATTTAAAATTAATTGTTTTTATTATTTTCCATTAATTAATTTTTGTTTTATCTGCAATTTTTCTGCTTTCTTTGTTTCTTGTGTTATATTTTTTATGTTTTCATACCGAGAATTTAGTTTTATCATCTTTAGACATATATTGTAATTTTATTTTAACTATATTTTTATTTTTATTTATTTATTTATTTATTTTAATGTTGGCATTGGTTAATGAAATCCAATAAGTTTCATCTGTACACTTTAACAATAAGGCGTATATATATTTACACTGTGTGCTCACCTCCCATAGTTAGATTTTTTTCTGTCACCACATATTAGACCCCCTTTACCCTGTCTACCTATCCCTTCCTCCTCCACCCACTTCCCTCTGGTAATCACTAGTCTATGGTACATGTTCATGACTCTCTGTTTGTTTGTCCTGTTCTATTTTTGTTACTTTCAGGTTTATATCCCACATATAAGTGATATCATATGGTTTTCTACTATTTCTGTCTGAATTATTTTGCTTAGCATGATTATCTGGAGGTCCATTATATTGTCGCAAATGGCAGTATTTCATCTCTTCTTATGACTGAATAACATTTCATTGTATATATGTACCACAGCTTCTTTATCCAACCATCTATAATAGGACACTTAGGTTGCTTTCATGTCTTGGCCACCGTGAATAATGCTGCTATGAACATCAGTATGCAAATATCTTTTCAGATATGGGTTTTCAAGTCTTAGGGGTAAATACCCAGGAGAGGGATTGCTGGATCATGTGGTAGATCATTCTTATTTTTTTGAGGAACCTTCATATGGTTTTCCATAGTAGCTGTAGCAATTTGCAGTCCTACCAGTAGTGTATGAGGGTTCATTTTTCTCCATATCCTCTCTAAAATTTATTACTTGTCCTGTTGATTACAGCTATTCTGCTAGGTGTGAGATAGATCTCACTGTGGTTTAGATTTGCATTTCCTAATAGCTAGTGATGTTGAGCATCTTTTCATATATCTGTTGGGAATTTATATGTCCTCTAGTGAGAAGTGTCTGTTCAGGTCCTCTGCCCATTTTTTGATTGGATTGTTTGGTTTTTTTTTGTTGTTGTTATTGAGTCATATGAGTTCTTTGTTTATTTTGGATATTAGGCCCTTATCAGAGGCATTGCTTGCAAATATATTTTCCCATTTGGATGGTTGTCCCTTTACTTTGTTGACAATTTCTTTTGCTAAGCAGAAGCTTTTTAGTTTGATGTAGTCCCATTCATTTATTTTAGCTTTTACTTTCCTTGCCTTTGAGGTCAAGTTCATAAAATCCTCTTTGTAAACTTATACTTTAAGACAAAAGTATTAAAATTTTTCCTATTCCTATGGTCAGAGCTTTAATTGAAATCCACAAACATTAAATATTCAGTATCTTCATTATTAGCATGCTTTAGAAATTCCCAAATTTTGATTTTTCAGTTTGTCCTAAGAGTTGCTTAATAGGATTATTAATTTCTTGGTGAAATTATTGTTTTATAAGTAAAATATTTTCATCATTGTAAAATAATTTCATCAACATATTTTGAACCAACTTTTTTTTTTAGAATAGAATTAGATTAACAAAAGTTTTGACAATGGTACAGAGAATCTCTACATCCAACAGTTTCTCCTATTATTAACTTTTTTCATTAATGGTTTCTCTGTTACAATCAAGGAGCCAATGTTAATAATTAATATAAACTAAAATCGATACTTTATTTAGATCCTTAGGTTTTTTACTTAGCATCATTTTTTTTTTTTCTATTCTAGGACTCCATCTAGAATGCAAAATTACAATTAGTAGTCCTATCTCTAAGCATCTTTTGGAGTTTATGTTTCTTAGACTTTCATTGGTTTTGATTACCTTGACAATTTTGAGAAACATTGATCAAGTGCTTTGTGGAATGCGGCTTTATTGGAATTTGTCTGATAATTTAGTTATGATTAGACTAAGATTGTAGGGAAGGAGATGAAAGAGATAAAGTACCATTTTTATTACATCTATCAAGAGTACATGCTATCAACGTGATTTATTACTGCTGATGTTGACCTTGATCATCTGATTTCAGATTTCTCTGCTGTAAAGTCACTCTGATCCACCCATAACTCCTTCTCCATACTGTAATTTTGAGAAGGAAATCACTAGACGCAGCCTCATTTTAGGAGCGGAAGGTTATTCTCCATGTCCTTGAAGGCAAATATCTACATAAATTATTTGGAATATTTTGCATGATAAATGTGTTTCTCCTACTCTATATATTAATTTAAACATTTATCATATTAATATAAACACATGGATATTTATTTTATACATTCGAGTACACTACTACTTTAGTATTTTCCTGCTAAATTGTTCTATCTTTGGCCATTGAGAGCCTTTTCAGTTGGCTTCTTTACCGCTTTGACATACATTCATAATAGTAAATCGTTTTTTTAGCTTACCTTACGTTCTGGCACTATAGGTTCATCTTGCTTATTTACTACACAGAATTAGAATCAGACATTTTTCAAAGACATTTGTCTTTACCCATTGAGAGTAGGACTTTGTTATATAGAATGTTCAAGGCGTATTTCAAAATGATTATTCTTTCTTTCCTTTTTCCAAAGCAAGGGGAGAGTCTTGAATTTTTATCATGAGAATGTGTCAGGGTACTGAGAGGTAAATCTACAAAATTATGATGTTTCTCTATAAAACTGAAGCTTCAGGAGTTGCTCAGATATTGTACACTCAGCTTCCAACAATTCATCACATTTACATGCAAGTATTCCTACCAGTAGTTTCTGTTCTAAATAGTCTACCTGTGCTGTGACTCTCAGGATTTTTGAGATTTCTAGGTGGTGGTTTGCCCTGCAAACTCAGTTCTCTGATGGGTCCATGAAACATCAATGATTTTCTGTTTAAGTTTTTTCTTATTTTTATGATGGGAGTGATACGTTCTGGGCTCTTTTCATGTCAGATCTAAAACAGTACAGCAATGTATTTTAAATTATTTTTAAATATATATTTTAGATTTAAAAATATTTATAAACTGTGGAAATAAAATAAATACAAATAACTTTCTATTGAATTACTTGAAAGTAATTTGAGAATTCATTGCCTCATGATCCTGTTTTTTGGGTTTGTTACTACTGAGAAAGTGAGAAATAGGGCTCCAATGATTTTTAACATGTATATTATTACATCACTTCATTTCATCCTCATGTAATAGATCTCTCACTTCTGCTACTATATCTTTTGCCATTAGGACAACTTCCTCTCTTTGCTTTGATTCCGATTTTTGTTGTGTCTAAATATATTTAAATTAAATGTATTGGGGTGACATTGGTTAATAAAATTATAGAGGTTTCAAGTGTACAATTTGATAATACATCATCTGTATATTGCATTGCATGTTTAACACCAAAGTTAAATCTTCCATCACCATATATTTGACCCTCTTTCCCTTACTTACCTCCCCCTTTCTCCCATTTCCCTCTGGTAATCACTAAACTGTTGTCTGTATCTATGAGTTTTGTTTGTTTGTCCTATTCGTTCATTGCTTTCAATTTTATATCCCACATATGAGTGAAATCATATGATCCTTAACTTTTTCTGTCTGACTTATCTCGTTTAGCATGATAATCTCAAGATCAATGCATGTTGTTGCAAATGTTAGTATTTCATCTTTTGTTATGGCTGAGTAATATTCTGTCATATATATTCACCACACCTTCTTTATCCAATTATCTATCAAAGTGCACTTGTTTCCATGTCTTGGGCACTGTGAATAATGCTGCAGTGAACATTAGGAGATATATATATATATATATCTTTACAGATAAATGTTTTCAAATTATGGGGGTAGATACCCAGAAGAAGGATTACTGTGTCATATGGTAATTATATTCTTAATCTTTGAGGGAGATCCATACTGTTTTCCATAGTGGCTGTACTAATTTACATTCCCACCAGCAGCGTATAAGGGTTTCTTTTCCCCACAACCTCTTTAACATTTGTTATTATTTATCTTGTTGGTAATAGCTTATAATAATCCCAACAGGAGTGTAGTAATATCTCCTCATGGTTTTGATTGGCATTTCCCTAATAGCTAGTGAAATTGAGCATCTTTTGATATGTCTGTTGGTCGTTTGCACATCTTGCACTTAAATACACTCAATTCTGTTTAAATTACAATATGCTATGACAATCAATTTTTCCCTTTAGATGGTAATTGGGCTGCCCCCATGAATGGATGTTATTCTGGTTGTTTAGCCTCTCATGTCTCAGGCCAGGCCACTCCTCTCCCGGAACAATTTCTTTACTTTGCCTGTGCCCCTTACTCTTCACAACAGCTCACTCTCTCATATTTTGTTTTTTATTGTTAAACTGTAAGTTTTTGTAGAATGTATCAGGAGACTCAGATATATTAACTTCTATTGTATCAGGAGACTCGGATATATTAACTTCTATTACTCTTCAAATGTTCTTTGAGAGTAATCCTAAAAGTTAGTATTTAAGAATTATGTTTCAGGTATGGCTGTATAGCTCCTATTGTACCAAAACTCATGTAGATAGCAAATATATACACCAGAGGCATCAGAGAGTTTAGAAAAGTACATAGACAGCAGAGGGAAGTCAGAATTGAAACATGGGAACAATATTGATTGAACAACTTATTTTTACGGCTCTGACCCTATATAATGACCCATATTGAACCATACAGATGATTAAAACACTAATAAATACATTTATGGCTTAAAGAATCAAAGGACAAGACCCAGGAAAACCATAACCACATCTGCTGGAAATTAAGGAGTTAACTCAGAAAGAAGAGGGCCAAAGAAGTAGAGCCCAAATTCTATATAAACTCTTTCTGAGTTTATTGCTAACACCTGAATTATGCAAACACAGGAAAACATAAATATGCTTCAACTCTTATTTGGAATTCTGCTTACCATACTCAGTACAGGTTAACTATAGCCCAATTATTGCTTGAAAAATGAGAAATCCAACTTTGACTTTGACATCAAGAGGCAAAAATAATTTACATTTCTGAGCCCACATCTGCCAGTGAAAATAATTCATGAGGAATAAAGAATAATTATATCAACATATATTATTCTTGCCCAACACCAGTTTCAAAGTAAGAGACAAGATAGGTAATCCATCCTGAAATGCCTTCCCAACTCTCAGATAATATGGTCTATGCACATTTTGTTTCTGTCACCTGTAGTCAAATTATTGTGACAATTAGCAGATACTATATAAGATACAATATGAGTTACTTTTAGTAGTAAACTAAATCATGGCTTAGTATTTTTAATTACAAATTTGTTAAAATTGAACAATTTCACTTAGTGTTCTCATTAAAGATAAATTGTAGACTATTACAAGGTTAAATTAATTGCTTGTAGTAGTCTTTAGTACTGATCTATAGCATTTCTGCTTCTCCTCCTTCCAGTCACAAAGTAGAACACATTTCACTCTAATAGTTAATGAGATGTGAGTATAAATAACATGTAAAAACTCTGGAATAAAGCTTTCAAGATTCAATGAACATTTTTCTCTCTTCCCATACTAATTTCATAGTTGCTAGTGATATTTCAGAAGGACACACTTTCGATCCCTGATAGAAAATAACACAGAGGGTAAGGTATAAGAAAAAAGA
This sequence comes from Rousettus aegyptiacus, assembly GCF_014176215.1. Classification (NCBI taxonomy): domain Eukaryota; kingdom Metazoa; phylum Chordata; class Mammalia; order Chiroptera; family Pteropodidae; genus Rousettus; species Rousettus aegyptiacus. The sequence continues at coordinate 69,898,489 of NW_023416288.1, forward strand.
GACAGAGGAAAGTATGTTCTCTATCTTCATACAGACACACAAAAGACAAATACTTCCATAAACTAAACTGGAGGGAAGGGAAAACTAAGTCATCGAAGAAAAGAGTAAACCAGACAATAAGAAAGAGAAGATAAAGCGATGCATCTGGTAGATGTTGATTGAGTCCAATGAACTAAACAGGAATTCTCTAAATTTCCTTTCCTTGAGTAAAAAGAAACATGCTCAAATGGTCTTTATGTACATGTTTCTTTACCTGGCCATATATGCTTGTCAGTTTAAAAAGTGGCTTTTTAGAGCTCTCAATCATATATAAAATGTTGAAAACAATTTAATCATTTGTCAATCATACCATGAATACTAAAATTACTTTTTGGGATGGTTGTATATATTATGTAGATACATGAACACTGGAAGAAGACGTTTACAACATGGTAGCTGTAATATAAAAGAGTTCTATATCTGCTATCTTAAAAGGCAGTCAAAGTCCCTCTCAGCTTCTTTATACCCCTTCCCCTCAACAAAGCACAAAAAAGACGTCTTAACAGAAATTAAAACATTTCATTTGAATCTAAAGTATTTCTAACTTTAAAATACTTGCAATGCTTTTTTTCCCCCCCTAGAAAATTAGGTGCTTTGAATAGCCCAGAAATGTTAAGTAGTATTTCATCAACACGATCTGTCTTTCCATAACAGGACAGAAAATGATTTCCCAAGTTCAAAGAAAAATGAAAATCACTAATGTTCTCTAAATAATTCAGACTCCATATGCAAAATAGATCATCATTGTGCTTATACTAGGAAATGAACAAATCTAAATATAAGATAGCTGTAATGATATAAATTGAAGTAGTCCTACTTCATTACTTCATTGAATAGGTAACTGAGGAAACGTAAAAATGTGAGAAAAAGTGAGCAGTAAATATAGCAATGACAAATATGCTCAACAGTTCCCTAAATTTTTCAATTATTCACCTTAGATTTTCATTTTGTGTGTCTGTGTGTGTGAGGAAAGAGATCTTGAGTATAAAATTCTAAAATATGTGAGCTTTTTGCTCTCTTACCTGTGTGACTATTCACTCATATAATGGGATATGACAGAAAAGTTATTTTTCTAGAGATGTTTAGCTTGGTTGGACATTCACAGAGCATAATTTTTTTATTCTCTATGGGCCAGCAAATACGAGCTTTACTTATTAGAATTCTACAACAGCACAAGTCTTCACTTCAAGTAAAATGTGTTTGCTTCCTTTGCTGCTCTATCAAGTTTAATTATGCAAATATTATTGAATGAAACTAGACTCCTAGACTCCCTGTGTAGTCTTATCTGTTACTATTGCCTCTCTGAAAATGTTCTAAAGATATCTGTAAAAATGTTTAGACAACAGTAATAACACTTAAAAAAAAAAAAAAAAAAAGAAGAACCAGAAATGCTTTCCACCTAAGAAGGATTTATTAAAGCTGCTATTTGCCTATCTATTTCAGGTACTATTTTGTATTTAAAAATAGTTCTGACTTGGACACTTCGCCCTTAAGTATTTTAAGTTTTCATGCAAAAGAAATAAAGCATCCAAAAAAATGTGTTTCAGGACGTGGTTCCATAATGTAGCAGTTAGCACATCTGCTTTACACGCAGAAGGTCCTGGGCTCGCCTCCAGTGGAGCCATGATCCATGGTATACAGCCATGCCACACTGAACAAGCTCGATGTCTGATCTCAGAAGCTAAGCAGGGTCGGGCCTGGTTAGTACTTGGATGGGAGACCACCTTGAAGACCAGGTGCTGTAGGCATAAATAATAATAATAATAATATATATAAGAAAAATATGTTTCAATTAATGAGCACGAAGAATAACAGAGGGGAAAATAATTAGAAAAATCATTAAAAATATGAACTTTGATTATTTGGCAATCACTACATACATCATATGATCAAATGATACACTAAACTTGAGAGTAAAGGGGGTCAAATATATAGTAATGGAAAGAGGTTTGACTTTAGGTGGTGAACACTAGTACGATATACATATGATGTATTATAGAGTTGTGCTCTTGAAACCTATATGTGAGATCATAGGGTATTTGTCTTTCTTATATGACTTATTTCACTTAGCACGATGTCATCAAGGTTCATCCATATACAAATGGCCAAATTTCCTTCCTTTTTAAAGATGAGAAGTATTTCATTATATACATATATACACACACCACATTTCCTTTATCCAGTCATTTGTTGATGAAACCTTTAGTTGCTTCCATATCTTGACTATTGTTTAAAATGCTGCAATAAACATGGGAGTGCACATATCTCTTCTAGATCCTAATTTCAATTCTTTTGGATATATTCCCAGAAGTGGGTAGCTGGACAAATTGGAACCCTTGTATCATTAGTGAGAATGTATAGTGATCCTGCAGCTATGGAAACAGTTTCTAGAGTCTTCAAAGAATTAAATATAAAACTATCATAAGTCCCTCCCTCTTTAAAGAACACTGAATATGGTAAAGGAGATAGAGGAGGGAAAAAAAGATTTAAAAAAGCAAAAACAAAAACAAGGACAAAGGGCATTAAGAAAAAAAAATGGAGTAATTAGGTAATTTCTCAGGTCAACATCTAAAGCAGGAAGCCAGTATTTGAAGAACATGATAGGTATGAGAGAGCTAAACCACTATCCATAGAAATTGACTAATAGAGATTATGTATTGAAAAACTACTTTTCTTGACCTTCTAATGCCCAAAATATGCCATATTCTTTTCTTCTCTGTATCCCCTATGCTAAATAAATCTGGGTAAATTCTAGTATCATCTTTTTCAGAGTACTGAGTCAATAAATATTTTTGTTTTTGTGTGCTATAATTTAATCTATCATAATGAGAATTTGATCAATTGGATGGGTAAACTTGATAACCCTTCAATGGGAAAATGTTTTGTGACTATTTGTTGAGTAGATAAAGTGCACATAAATCCAAAATATAGTTACTTTGACATTTCTTCAAAGTTAAGGTTATGACTTGTGAATCAGAGTTGTAAATATTTTACTTAGATGATAAAAAAGCATATATAACTATTTACTTGAAAATACTTATTTTATCTGTACCTGAGTTTGTGACTCAATCCATCTCTTCATATATTCTGAGGAAGGGTTTTATTTTCTTCTCACACAAACTATATTTGAGGACGGAAAAATAGTCAGTCTCCAGTAAGTCACTGAGGAGGGAGAAACAGGGCTCATCATAATTCACCCATACTGGATTTTTCATTCTCTAAATAATCTTACCTGAATGTTAAATTTAAGAAAGTAGAATGACCTAAAAAAAAAAGGAGAATTATATAAAAGGGAGGCAGGATTAATTCTTCAGGAATGCACAGAGCATAATATAAAGCAATGTGGCATAAATGTCACTGGCAGAGAAAAACAGCTTCAGACTGGAATGGAATAAAGCAATCAACAGCAGCATGACTGAAGGAAAACACGGTGTGCCTGCTAGGGTAAGAAGCAGCACTTCTGGAGACAGAGAGAGGCTCTATTGGCAGAGTCTAAAATAATAATTTGTCAAATGGCTCACAAGATTTTCGGAACAGAAAGGGCAGCTGGTCATTGTGTATTTTATCACAGTTGTACATGTGGAACATAATAATAGCAACCCAAACCATCAGTTGAAGGACAAATACATAATTGTAATATAAATAAAATACATATTCATATAAAGATACATTAAATCAGCCGTCGCTAACCCAGTTAATTTTTTTTTCAGATTTTTACTCTATACCATATATTTGTATAATGTGATATACTTAATGTAATATTACATGAGGTAATTACAATATAAAGTTGTCTTGCATTGGATGAATAAGCTCCATAAGTTCCAGGGCACATAACTATTTGTCTAATCTTTGGAAATGTTCAATTATTGTTCACCAAATTAGTGAATACTAACTGATACATTTTAACTCTCATGCAATTCTCTTCCACATTCAGGGGTTTGAAGAAAATCAAGAACAAATGCTTCACATAATATAATCCTTATCCCCCAGATACTTTCAATTTATTTTTATACACAAAATTAAATAATGATTATATAACATATTTGAAATATGATAAGAGGTTAGTTTCTGCTCACTTTAAAAAAAAACAATTAAAAATATCTTAGTGTTACTCTTGTTTATGAAGATGATACAGTATTTTAAACAGTATGAAAATAGTTTGAAGACCAATATTTCTAGAGAAAACACCTGAACACTAGACAAATAAATGGAATACAGACACAAACTTTTTTTTTTTGGTCAATGTCAAAATGATGCTGAAGCAACCTCACTAGGAGATCTAAGAGTCCTCAGGAAGGGAAAATATAGAGATGTCAATTTACAGTCAATAATCACAATATTCTAGGTACAGGGCAAGAGACTTTGAATCCAGGCTTTGTTAGTTCACAGGGATACTGCTGAAGATAGAGAGCTGCTGGTAGTCTCATGGGATTGGAAAGAAAAATTTAGAAACTTAAAGGGCTAGATACTAACTACTTACAAGCTAAAAGTGAAAAACTGAGCCTGACACACTATCATTTTTCCCTTTAATGGAGGCCATATGGTTTAGAAAGTTAAAAAATTGCATAAATATTACAATGAGCAGATCAGAGTATTCGATAATTCCATTGTGCTTTAAAAAAATTACCATAGGGTTACGCCCCAGAATCTGAAGCAAACAAAATGTTGACAGAATTTTATGGAAAGTTCAACTCAATCTTAAATTCCTAGTTAGATTAACATGATTGGTCCCTAATGTGTCTACCTAAAATGTAATACAGGAAATTCTCAAAAATGGAGGATTTAAAAATATCATACCAAATGTCTAGGATTCAGGTAAAAATGTCCAGACATATCTATAGGCATGTATATATAACAGAAACACAAGACAAATAGACAACAGATATAAACTCCTTTAAATTACTAATATCAACATGTTCAAAAAAATAGAGGTAAAGGTGCAGGAAAAAATTTCAAAAAGACAGAAAATTTCACCAGAGAATAAAATTCTTTAAAAGAATCAAATGGCTGATGTAGACTTATAAATTCAAAACCCAAATTAAACAGTCGATAAATAAATTTAATACTTCAAGACAAAGAAGTAAAATGTCAGTAGAAAATCAGATCGTCAGATCAGTAGAAAACATACAAGCCGAAGTACTGAACAAAGAATAAACATCATAGTAAAATGGTGTGATACATGGATAACTTTGGTTTCAGAAAGAGTTGAGTCAGAGAATCAATACTAAAAGAGACAAGAATTGGAAATATTCCCAAAATGATGAAAAAGATTCACCCACAATAAATATTAAGTGAATTCCACATTGGACAGAGCTTCTTAATATGAAACTAATAAATCAGAAAACATTTAAATAACACATTTAAAGTCCTAAAGAAAATAATATTCAACACAAAATGATGTATTTAGCCAATGAAATCCCAAAGATGTTTTGTGAAAATCGAAGTTGATTCTAAAATGGGTATGTAATACAAATAACCTAGAATATCCAGATTAAGTCCAACCTGAAGAAGAAAAAAAAAAGAACTTTTACCTCGAGGTATCCCAGCTTGGAGGTATAATTTGAGACAGCGTGATTTGGTACATCGAACAAATGGACCAATGGAACATAATAGATGCCAGAAACAGAACCACTTACATGATGATCATTTGATTTAAAACTAAGGCTCTACATAATTCCATGGAAAAAGTGCAGTATTTTCAATAAATGGACTAGCGAGTATGACCGAACACCACACGAGGATTATATAAAGACTGGTGACTCTTGAAAGAACACAACTGGATACAGAAGCTACTGCAGGATGCCTCAATTAACCCAGAGGGCCAGGGAACACATCAAAACAATCCACTCAGATCACCTTCCAGGATTATATTCTCAGGTTTGGCATTCTTGAACTGGTCTCACAAATACTTGGTAATTTCTTTGACCAGGGCACAAAAGACTTCTCCAGTGCTGTCAGAAAACTTCACAATCACCAAATACTTTGTAGACTGCTGCCATCTCTGATTACACACATTACCCATCCAGCATCTACATTTCAAGTCCGAAAAACTGAATTTAACATCTGGACCACTCTTTGCAGACATCTCTTGGAACAGGAGAGTTTGAGAGAAGAAGTATCCCAAATCACCCAATAACCAATCATTCCTCAAGTCAGCCAGGTTAACGGAATACCCACATATAAAAATTAATGTTAACATTTGGGCTACATCACATAATAAAATCAATTCCAGACAAATAACAGTTACATATTACAATAGCTATAATCAAAAAGACAAGTAATAACAAATATCAGAGAGGATGTGGAGAAAAAGGAACCCTCATACACTGCAAATTGGTACAGCCATGAAGGAAAACAATATGGAGGTTCCTCAAAAAACTAAGAATTGATCTACCATATGATCCAGCAATCCTTCTTCTGGCTATCTATCTCAAAGACTTGAAAACCCATATCAGAAAAGATATTTGCACACCAATGTTCATAGCAGCGTCTGGGTTGTTCACAGTGGCCAGGACATGGAAGCAGCTGAAGTGTCCTATGATAAATGATTGGCTAAAAAAGTTGTCGTACATATATACAATGGAATATTACACAGACATAAGAAGAGATGAAATATTACCATTTGCGACAACACAAATGGACCTCCAGATAATCCTAAGCAAAATAATCCAGACAGAAAAAATTGAAAAACACATGATATCACTTATATGTGGGATATAAACCTAAAAGCAACAAATGAACAGGACAAACAGAGGCTCATAGACATGGAGTATAGACTAGTGGTTACCAGAAGGTAGGAGGTAGGGGAAGAGGGAGGAGATAGTCATGGTAAAGGGGGTGAAGTATGTGGTTGGAAAGAAATCTAACTATGGGAGGTGAACACACAGTGTAAATATATATGCCTTACTGTTAAAGTGTACAGATGAAACTTATTGGATTTCATTAACCAATGTTACCATAAAAAATGAATAAATAATTTTTTAAAAAATAAAAAAATAATAGTTACATAGGTGATCTCATTTTGCAAAAATTAATTGATCTATATGTTTATAGTTTGCATACTTTTCTATTTGCATAAATATTAACCTTAAAATGTCTTTGCATATCTTTTTTCAGTTATTTTAATGTATATATTCATATTTTCTCAGATTATATAAATATGACTATAGCATGTAAAGTAATATTTTTCTGAGTATAAAATTATTGAATATTTACTATAGAAAATCAATTTCAGTATATATCCATCCACATGACCATACTTCTTTTAAATGTAAGTATATTTAGTATACAGTATTATAATAGTTATATTAGTTTCAGGTGCACAATCTAGTGATTCGACATTTTTATACCTTATAATGTGATCATCTTACTAATTCTAGTAATCATCGGTCACTGTTCAACCTTATCACAGTATTATTGACTATATTCCCCTTCACCTTTTTCTCCATCCCTCTCTCCTCCCCCCTGCTGGCAAGCAACTCTTTGGTCTCTGTTTCTATGAACCTGTTTTTGTTTTGTTTTGATTGTTAATTTATATTTTTAGATTTCACATGTAAGTGAATCATATGGCATTTGTCTTTCTCTGTCTGATATATTTAACTTAGCATAATACTGTCTAGATTCATCCATGTTGTCACAAATGGTAAGATTCTCTTCTTTTTATTGTTGCATAATATTCCATCATATACATATATACCACATCTTCTTGATCCATTCATCTACTAATGAACATCTGGGTTGTTTCCATATCCTGGCTATCGTAAATAATGCTGCAGTTAACACAGGAGTGCATAGATCTTTTCAAATTAATGTTTTTTGTTTTCTTCAGATAAATATCCAGAAGTGGAATTGGTGAGTCAATGGTTTTTAGGTTTTTGAGTCATCTCTACACTATTTTCCGTAGTGGCTACACCAATTTACAGTACCATTAATGGTGTACAAATGTTCTTTTTTCTGCATGTCTTGGCTGATGCATGTTGTTTGTTGACTTTTTGATAATAACCATTCTGACTGAAACAAAACAAAAACACAATCTACTGAATAGGAGCATATATTCTCAAGTTATGTATCTGAAACAAGGTTTGATAGCCAAAATATATAAGAAATTCATACAACTTAATAACAAAAAAAAATAATCCAATAAAAATTGATTGTCCTTTTCTAAATAAAGATGTTTATGAATCAAAAATGTGAAAGATCATATTATGCACACTAATTAATTTTTTAAATAACAGCATATTTAGATATAATACAAACCCATAAAATTTTATCTGTTCAAATTTGTACAATTCAGTAGTTATTAGTAGATTTACGCAACTACACAACCATCACCAGCCATTCCTCAAGTAAGCCAGATTAACTGAATACCCTCATATAAAAAATAATATTGACATTTGGGACACATCACATAATAAAATCAATTCCAGACAAATAACAGTTACATCTTAGAATAGCTATAATCAAAAAGACAAGTAATAACAAATGTTAGAGAGTATATAAAGAAAAAGGAACCCTCATACACTGCAAATTGGTACAGCCATGAAGGAAAACAATATGGAGGTTCCTCAAAAATCTAGATATACCAGACCATTTGACTTTTAAAGAGATGCAGTTTTATTTCAAAAGGTTGATGCGAAAAACCAGAATCCTTTCCATTTCATTACCAAGAAGTAAACCTTGTATCTCTCTTTTCAGGAGGAAGAGGGAGCAGCTGCCACTTTTTCCTGTATATAGAGGAGAAAATCCAGTTTTTATCCCTTGTCTACGAAAGGTCTGGCCACTATAGGTAATTTTTTCCACCTGGCTTTCGCTATACCAGCCCAGAGGTAAGCATCAATAAAAAGGTGGCTAACATTATTATGTCAATAATATCTAATCTGTTTCTCATTAAAAAGAAAAAAAAACTTCATGTGCACATTGTAGATAAAATTAATAAAGTTTAATATTAAAAACTACATGATTCAGATGTCTTTTAATGCACTTATTAACCACATTTATATCCCAATTTTTGAAGTGCCAGCTAAAGGATTTCGACCATTTTCTATTGGGGTCATGTCAGTTTCAACGATAAGTTTTAGTTGCAGTGGTAACACCTTAACAACAGGAGAAGAATTCATAGAAAAGGGAACAAAAGGAAAGATGAAAGACATAAAAGAGGTAAGAACATAAAGGAATTACTCCTCATGTGAATCAACTCAGAAGTTCTAGGTTTATTAAAACCTATGTCAATAACAGTCAGTGACTCCTTGTTTGTGAATTTGGAAACAGAATAATGATTTGAAAGTTGAAAGCCATTGGTTGAAAGTTCTGTTAGTTATAGAACACCAATAAATAGGAAAATAAAGAATAATTGATTTGGTTTTTTGATTTTCAATGAATAGATGAGAGCCATAAAAAGCAGTAAACGAGGGATATTTCTGTGATGCTAGCCATTTCTATGCAATTTGTTCCTTATATAGCTTCACTATTTACCTTCAGGATCCCTTTAATTCCAGGGTGGATTAAATAAATAAATCTGTTTTAAAACTGTTATTTGTGGTAGAAAGTATTAAAACATTTTTAAAAGTACAATTGCTTGTGTTATTTGAGACACACTGTGCTGTGGTAATTTCATCTTTCTGAGGGAAAAAAAAAAAAAGTCCTGCTCTTGTCCTGGACAGAAGCTGCAAATAAACTGTATGAATGGTAATTCCCTAGAGCAAGTATTTCAATAGTAAACTTTAACAGCATGATTGAAAGAGAGTGAACTAGTCCATTAAATTTGTTTTATTGCTGTAAAATTTTTCACTCCAAACAGAAGCAGTAGCCACCATTCCCCACAGAGTGATACAGTCTTATCTAAATAATTCTCTCTCCCTTGCTGAGCAGAATCGTGAACTCCACTTTGATTATATGAACTTACTTAGAGAATAGTCAGCTGAACAGTTGACATTCTTTACATAATGTGTCTGAAAATCCTTTCCTTGCTGTGAAATACATAATCTTTCTCTGTGAACTATGTTCAGCTAGAGGTGTTATTACTTCATTTTGGAATTTTTGAAATTTTCAAGTAATACTATTGTTTCCCCCATTTTAAATCTTGTTTCCCCCATTTTTAAAATTGTTATTTTATAATTAGTTTGAACTTTCCTTTTTATATTCAGGATATGAATACTTGTGCAACTATCTTCTTACTTAGAGTTTGCCTTTTTCTCTCTTAGTAGTATTTAGTTGATAAACAGAAATTCTTAATTTTAATAAAGTCTAATTTATCAACCTTTTCTGATGATTAGCACTTTTTGTGTCATGTATAAGACCTCTTTTACTATCCTAAATCATGGAAATCTACTCTAGAAGTTTTTTTGTTTCATGTGTCACCTTTAAGAAAATGATTCTGCTCAAATAAATTTTGTATTTGGTATGAGGGAGAATTCAAGGTATTTTTTGTTGTTTCTTCTTTGTTATTTATGTTGTTTGTTAGGTTGTTTTTCTCACTCAATTGACCGAGGATCTTTCTTTTAAAGTTCACCATTACCCTTTCACCTCTTTAGATATTCTTATACAAGCTTTTCACAATACTCTCTTGAAGAAATAGAAAGCTAAGTGACTTGATAAGATATGAAACTTATGATGAACCCACTTACACTAAGGCAGATATGGTAGGGTTAGTATAATTCTTTTGGTTGTGTTGAGTTAGAGTTGCATGGTTGTACATAATTAACCTGTACATTACGTTTTACATATTTTCATATATTCTCCAATGGAAAGAAAGTGTAAAAAAGAAACGAAAATCTTCACATTGAAAGAAATTAGCATCAAGTTGTTACAGATATTTAACAAAATGATTACAACAATAAAATGATTTGGACAACGTAGTTAGATGATTTAGCTACAAAATTAAGAGTTAAAATATCAAAAAACGATGGTTCAAAATTTGTGTTCATCTATTTTAAAGATAATACCATTGTTACAACTATAGAATGAGTAAGTGGAAAGTTTAGTGTATCAGTATCAATGAGCATTTCATATTTGAGTTCTGACAATTCTAATAATTGCACACATTGCATCAGAAAGTATGGTAGTCTTTTTAATGGGGCAAAATATTTCATTTGTTAAATCAAAATATTTAAACTTTCGATAGGTGAGTTTACAATATTCTGCTTAACTGATTTTTTAACGTATAGTCAAAATGCCATCAGAAAACAAGGGCAGATTCGAAAAAGCCTCATCCACTTGCAGAGATAAATCATGTTCTTATGTTCTTTCATTCTGCAGTATCACAAGGATCTCTTTCATTCATTCAGTTCTTCACTCAGTTTGTATTAAGCAGCCACGATGTACCAGGGACACTTCTGATTCAATGTTTAAAATATTTAAGAAAATAAACTCTTTAACCCCAATTTCTGTTAAATTAATAACAATAATACTAATAATTAATAATACTGTTTTCCTTCTCCTCTTCATTATGATTTTTTAAAATAAGGCTTATGTCCAAAAAACCTTTCTAAGAAAAATCAGCTGTTTCATTAAATCCCCACGATAGACTCCTTTTTCAAATGTGAAGATTGAGACTCAGAAAAGTTTAGGTATTTGACCAAGATGCCATAACCAGTAGAGTTGGAATAACAAACCTAATTTCTTTGACTAGTATAATATATTGCATCTCCTTCTTTCAAACAAATTTGAATAAAAGAATGAATAAAGAAATGAATAAGCTTTGTAATTCTCATGTGAGTTTAAGTGTGTTCATGGCATAATAAATTGATAATTGAATGTAGTAAGACATCATTTCTTTAGACATATTATTTTAGACTTCTATCCTTGTCCACATTTTTCTCACTATAGTCTATTTCTAAACAGACTAGCCATATCTCAAAGAACCACACCACTCCAAACTGCTGAGTAAAGAGCTTTACAAATTTATAAATGTATAGCTAAGTAATAATAATTATTATAATAGAGTGCTTACCATACATCAAACAGTTTAATACTCATTTAATCATCTGTAATAACCCCATAAAGTAGGTGACATTATTATACTTGTTTTACAGATGAAAAAACTGAGGCACAAGTGGCTAATTATCTCCTTAAATTACAAAGATGTTGAGTAACATACCAGGGCTCTCTTTCAAGCAGCTTAGCTCCAGAGTCTCCATATGAAACTTCTACAGGTTGCTGTCTTTCAAAGGTATATGAGTACTATATATATATATAGATATATAGATATAGATATATATATATTTCTTCATATTGCCCTAACCTCTGCGAATTAGATTTATGTATTGAGAAAAAAATAGTTAATTTAGGATCTCTAGATAAAAATGTATTTGAAATTAAACCACTCACCATCATTAGTTTTTTACCTCATACAGCCAATAAGGATTACTTGCCTTGACTTTGCTTCCAAAGAACAGGACAGCAGGTGCCCAGGAGGAAGGCAACCCAGAGAACATTACCTCTATTTTGAATATTAGGAAATTACACTCATGTAGGGGAAAAAAAAGTGCAGAAAATAGTTAATACATGGCAGAGCTGTGACTAAATTCAAGCTCTTCCGAATGTCAGAGTTTCCATCATCTATAATACCAAGACTTATCTCTGAGAGTTCTGTGCATATTTTATGTTAGATATGCAGAATGCTATTATTCTCAAAGAAGCAGTGCCTATGGTAAGGCAGGTGCACTTTCTCTAATGTGTTCAATGAAATGGACATCTGCACTTTCAGCTGTTGCACATAAATAGAATTTTGCAAAGATCTGAAATGAAAAGGATGTCCTCTCCAATGAGTTGCATTTGGCAATTCTCAACTTTATAGAGAACATTTTAGAGACATTCATTTGTGCAGATGTCTAAGGTGGAAAACATAATTTTTTTTTTTTTAGGCAAGGCAACCCTTGGTTGACCTCACAGATTGCAAGGACCTTGTTACCTTACAATCCCTTACTTTTCTTTTCTTTTTATCTATCTATCTATCTATCTATCTATCTATCTATCTATTTATTTATTTATTTCTGCGCCTACAGCACCTGGTCTTGATGGGATTGGGCCTGTTCAGAGTGGCAAGGCCATAGACAAACTCTTAAAATTATTGACATTCTAGTCAAAAAGCAAAGATCTGTTAAACTGTGTTCAAGGAGGAAGTGATTTCAAATGTTTCCATTGACAAATATGAGTAGTAATATAATAGGTATTTTATTCTGCCATTTTTGGAAACTAAAATGAAAGTTACAGAAGCTGAACATCAGTCATGAAAAGAAGAATGTCATATATATCTTGAAGTTTGTAGACTTTAGAACAGATTTAACAAAATTCAGGCAGAGAACTGACAAGCATGTACCCTATTCCCAACATTACACATGTATCCATCTTATTATTCTAGTTAATTTCATGTTCCTTAAAAACAAGTTATAATTTTAATGGAGACACATTGCATAAATTAGAAGAGTAGGATTGATATTTGTGAATGCCTAGGAAGACCAGGTGCTGTAGGTGTAAAAACCAAACAAACAAGCAAACAAACTATATATATATTTCTTCATATTGCCCTAACCTCTGCGAATTAGATTTATGTATTGAGAAAAAAAATAGGGTACCAAAAGCACAATTTGCTAACTGCTCTATACTGAAGATATGGTTCTTTATATGTTTCAGTCTACATCAACATCAGCTGAATAAAAAACAAACGAACAAAAAACACATGTTTGTTCCTTTTTGGATAACTTATTTTTATCACTGATGAATCTTAGTGACACATATATAAATAGCACTATTTTAAGTAACACATGATTAAGTAAATGTAAATTACTCAACCAATTTACAAAAAAGGTTTAGATTCAGTATAAATTAAGACTAAGAGAATACTGCTCAAACCACCTTTGCTAACAGAGGTATACTTTGAAATTGATTTAATGCAAGTACATGCATAAGGAAAATTGTATATCTTTTTGAGGGAAATCATACCAACCCCAGACAGCAGGTAACTCAAAGTTGTTTTCTCCTTTCAAGCAATTATACCATACATATGAAATATTTTCAGTTATGCAGCATTGCATTAGAAATAAAATTAAGTTAATTGGCTTATTTCATCATTCCTGTCATCAGGCCCAAATAATAATAAATATTATACCATTTCTTTATACCAATGACATTATTAGTTGAATTTAAAAGAAAAAATTACACAACACACTCATACTTTCAAGACCTAGCTCTAAAGTAACTAACATAATCTGAAAATTCTTGGTGAATATGGACCATACAGCATATCTAGTAGAAAAGATCTTTACCTGTTATTTTATGATGAATATCAACTGGAGACAATGTCTATATTCATACAAAGATTAAAATATCACTAGCAAAAACTTAATAAAAAGTAGTGCTTGTCACATAATGTCTACTTAATTAAAGATAAAGAACATTTATTTTACATAATTATTCTTCCTCTGCTTAATTAAAAGAAAATTATAGGATTTGAAAGCGATGGTAGCCTGAGGATCAGGTATCTTTGAATATTACAGGTAGCCATCTGTTCCCAAACCTATAATGAACTTTGCATGAATCAAAAAAAATTGATGAAACAAGTTAGTTTCTAGAATTCATGACAGTTCAGCACACCAAGTGAAGCATCTGATGGCACAGTTATCTAAATATCTTTTGCTAATCACTCAATTCAAGAAGGGATTTTTAACATATGGCCACTGAACATCTTTCAGGATATAAAAGATGACTTCTGTATTTCATTAAACATATTTGACTTTATGAACCTGAAATTACTATACCCCTAAGGAAAAAAAATTATTTCATCTTGATTGTCATTATATGGTATAAAATATCCCCTGAACTATGTGGGAATCTCAAGTATATTTTCTGACGTATTTTGAAGATATTGTGAAAAGCTCTACAAACCAAGACTAATTCATCATGGTGAAATATAAAAATAAATGAGAAAAATATTCAAAATACATAACATATACAACTCAACAATTTTTTTAAAATCCAATTAAAAAATGGGCAGAGGACCTGAACAGATACTTCTCCCAAGAAGACATAAAAACAGCTGATAAATACATGAAAAGAGGCTCAACTTCACTAGCTATCAGGGAAATGCAAATCAAAGCCACAATGAGATAGTATCTCACACTTATTAGAATGGCTATCATCAACAGGACAAGTAATAACAAGTGTTGGAGAAGTTGTTGGAAAAAGAATCTTCATACACTGTTGGTGGGAATGTAAATTGATTCAGCCACTATGGAAAACAGTGTGGAACTTCCTCAAAAAATTAAGAATAGAATTATCATATGACCCAGCAATATCTCTTCTAGATATTTTTCTTAAAAACCTGAAAACATTTATCCACAAAGATATATGCACCCCAATGTTTATAGCAGCATTATTCTTGGTGGCCAGGGCATGGAAGCAACCAAAGTGTTCTATGATAGATGAGTGGATAAAGAAGATGTGGTACATAAATACAATGGAACATTACTCAGTCTTAAAGAAATGATGAAATACTGTTATTTGTGACAACATGAATGGATCTTGAGATAATCATTCTAAGCGAAATAAGTCAGATAAAAAAAAATTGAAAAACCATTTTATTTTACTCATACATGGGATATAAAACCGAAAGCAACAAAATAAACATGACAGACTCCTGGAGACAGACAGTGGATTAGTGGTTAGCAGAGGGGAAGGGGGATGGGGGAAGTCAATAGGAGTAAAAGGAGTTAAATATTTGGTAACAGAAGAAAATCTAACTTTGGGTGGTGAACTCACAATCATGTGTGTGTGTGTGTGTGTGTGTGTGTGTCATATATATATCATATACATGACATATTGTTGAATTATACACTTGAAATATTTGATTATATTAACCAGTGTCACCCTAATAATTTTAATAAAAATAAGTGGTTTTTTTACCCCTTCTACGAGGCTGTAGTAGTGATTAGAATAGAATGCAAATCTTCAGAAAGAGAGAAAAAAGTGTTCCTTTCCTGTGTCTCTCACCCCCTGCACAGAATTCATTTGAATTTCCATGTGATGTGCATTTAAATGCCAATTTCTTCAATACCCTAAACATTTGGTACTCAGCTATCTTTCATAATTTTTTAAAAATTATGATCAAGTAGGTCTCATCTACTTCCAGTTATTCATAAAACAGTTTCAATATGTATGAAAAAATTAATCATAAACATAAACAAAATGGCAGCTTTTAAAATTATGCAGCACCGTAATAAATAAAGAAGGAAAGAAAGAAAGAAAGAAAGAAAGAAAGAAAGAAAGAGAGAGAGAGAGAGAGAGAGAGAGAGAGAGAGAAGGAAGGAAGGAAGGAAGGAAGGAAGGAAGGAAGGAAGGAAGGAAGGAAGGAAGAAGAAAGAAAGAAAGAAAAGAAAGAAAGACGGACTAGGAGTGAAGAATTCCTCATTCTAATTTCAGGTCTTCTATCCAGTTGTGTGGATTTGACTGAGTCACCATCATCTGGGCATCAGGTCTGTCATCTGTACAATGAAGAACTAAAATTGATACTTAAAATTTCATTCTACTTTGTTATTCTTTACAACATTTCTCAATGTATGTAAGAATATTAGTCTTTCAAGACATTCCTCCTCAAAAACAGTTTTATGATCAAATTCACTTGGGAACTGCCATATCTCATTCATTCAATGTATACTCATACAATCCTTTATAATGATATGACTTAAGATTACCTTGAGAAGTCAGAGTCTATGTCTTGTTAAGTATACAGATATTAATATAGTAACATAAATACTTAAAATAGCAGTTGTATACCATTCAATGAATGGTATTTTATAGTATGAGATTTGAATAGAAGGCTCTGACCTAATATGGAAAGTCTACAGTCTTTCTTCAGGAAGTGACTATTGAAATGAGATCTGATAAATGTGCAGGAGTTAGCTAGAAAGAAAGGGAAAGGCAATAAAAACATCCTGTATCAACAGAGAAGATAACAATGTATGAAAAACTTAAATAATACCTGTACTTCTGGTGCAAAATAAATCCCCCAGATAGGACAATTATGTAAAATCAGGTGTGCAAAGCCTTATAAGCCAATCAAAAAAATGTACCTTTAACTAAGAAAGGAAGTTGTTTGGAGGACTATGAAATAAAATATTTGCATTTCATAAAATACCCTGGGAACACCAAGAATAGACACAAATGTCAACTTCAAACTTTGAGTGCTAATTATGTGTAAGTGCACATTCAACTAGAACTAATATACTAGTATAGTGGGGGATGTGGATAGTGGAGGAAGCTATTCATGTGTGAGGTTAGAGAGTGTATGGGACATGCCTGTACCTTCCCATTAATATTTCTATGAATCTAAAACTGATCTAAAAATAAGATTTATTAAAAAAATTATAGTGAGTGCTAAGGAAATATTGGAAGAGACCCAGAACAGACCCAGAACTTACGCGTATAAACCAGTTTGAAGATAACTACAGAGATGATAATAACAAATGTCATGAAATTGTCCCAGAATAATAGTGGTAAAAATTGAGTGGCAAAAAAGTGGTAAAAATAGTGGTAAAAAAACTCCTTTGTTGGATAATCAGAATGATGGATTAAATATGGAAAGTAGAGTAAGAAAACAATGATGTCTAAGATCTTTGCCTTCCAGATTTGGACAGAAATGGTGAGGTGTATTCAATAGATCTGGGGGGGGGGGGGAAATGTCTGTAAGCAAAAGAGAAGATTATGAGGTCGGTTTTGAATATGTTTAATATAAATTCATTTGGAATTTCCAAAAAGATATACATATCTCAGAACTCAAAGGAGGGCTCTGGATTGGTGCTAAAATTGGTAAGTATTCTTTCCTGTAAGTAGTGGGTAACACTATTTGCAAAGATGATGTTGCATTACTTGTTATTCATAATGGGCATGTAATAAATATTGTCTAATATAATATAAGATGAACATATTAATATAAATATAATTATAAAAGAATTTCCCAGAACAAAAAATGTTAACCCTTAATAATCACACACATACACATACACATATGTACACACATATATACACCCCCCTGCATTCTAAATAGTTAAAAAAATTTTTTTAATGCCAATGACTATACAGAACTGAGAACATATATTCCAAACACAATCCATCCTCAATAGTATAAAAGGGCAACATGTATAATCTGCATCTTCTGACCTTAATAAATTACTAGAAATTAGTAATAATATCAGAAAACGAAAAGATTCTGCCACCAGGAAACTAAAAAATTAATTTCCAAAAACTCTTGGCACAAATAAAATGTAAATAAAAGATTTCAGTTATGTAGTAAACAATGTTAAAAGAAATATTTTATTTGGAAACTTATATATGCAGGTAAATCAATGTTGGTAGAAAAATTTATAGTTAAAAATGCTTTTGTTAATCAAAATAAGTGATTAAAACATTCATCTCACAAGTTACCTTAAGAGAAAGTATCCTAAAAAAAGGAAATAGAACAAATAAATATCTACAAAAGCAGAGCTAACAAATAAGAAAGATTTTTAATACTATTTAAAATCATTTCAGTATTTAAATTTGAATTTAAATATCTAAATTTTGTGAAGCAAATATAACAATAACATTAATACCAACATGTAGTCAAAATTGTATAACAAAATAAAACTACGAAGAAACTGCTTAAAGCTTTCAGTTCAAAAATCCTATGTTAAGTATTAATACCAGTACACATCAGCACATAAAAAATAAATATACAATTAGGAAGAGGCATCTAAATCTGAGAAAAGATTGAAAAATGTATTTTTAAAATATATTTTATCTTGGCCAGTCTGTGTAAAAACAAGAATTCTCTTACTAATGTTTAGCATAACCCTGATAAATAGTAATTTGATAATAGTAGCCCTGATAAATAAATAGTAATATCTATTAAAATTACAAATGCAATATGTTTGTACTCAGCGATACTACTTTGGGAAAATCAACTCAATATACACTACACGTGTGTGAAACAATGTATGGACAAAGTTGCTGCAATTTCATAGTATTAACATACTGAACACAAATGTCTTTGTAAGAGCAAAAATTCTATCGATGCACTAACATGAAAAGAACTTAAATATATCCTGAAAACTTAAAAATGAAGATATTAAATATTGTGACATGTTAATCTTCATGTTAAAAAGAAAAAATATGTATACACATATATACATGTACACATGTCTGTCAATATGTAAAGAGACAGTATTTAATGACAGCGAATAGCTGAATTTGGGGAAAGGCCAGAGTATGGATTAGCATAGTAAACTTTTTACTTTATACATTTTTATACATTTTGACATTTGAAATATACAACTACTAATCTTCAATATTTAGATAACAAACCTGAATTTTTAAAAATACCATGAGTAATCAATGATGCTAAATAGTGATGAAAAGGTTAATATACTGAGGCATGAAAAGCTTGAAATATTTTAATTGTATTTGATGCATTTGTGGGATTTGTCAGTGCATGTATCAGACTTTTAGATTGTCCTGTGGTATTGAAATCCATATGAAAGAGTTTAATACTTTTCCAAATTTACTTGGTCATTTGTATCCTCTTCAAATAGCACATACTAAGAAACAATAGGAATAGTGTTCTATGTAATACATTTTGGGAATACATAAAATTATGAAAATTCTTCCATGAAATTAAAAGAAAAAAAAATTCTTAGTACTTTATCAGGCACTGACAATTATCGCCTTAAAAATTTCATAATCTGGTGGACATGTAAAACATATGTTCAATTCAATTATATATGATTTCATTAAAATGACATATAAAATTAGAACCATTGTGAGAAATGGTTTGCAGCAGAGTAAGATCAAAAACTTGGATATGAGGAGGTTTGAAATCACTTCATGCTGAAGTAGCACCATTAGTCCTTTGAATGACCTACATTTTTAATTTGGCATGAAACCATTTCAAGCTATGTAGTGAAACTAATGAGGCTGCTACAACTGTGCAAAGCAATAATCAACACTACTTTATTGTGGAGGGTTTATTAAGTCCATGCGTGAGGTGAACTAAAACAACTTTTCTTTAAGAAAAAAGATGTGTTTATACTGTTTGCCTGAAAAAAAATAAATATTCCAAATGTGTATGATGCCTGGAAGAAGTCCAACGTCATTAGTTATTTTTGAACAAATGTGCTGCTCTGAAAATCACTCAATGCAATGATTACAGAGACAGTTTTAGTGCTTCTTGGAATGTTTCTTCAACTACTAAAGAAAAAACGGCACTGCGAGAAAACTAATGACGTTAAAAAACAAAAGCAGCTATTCTGGCTTTAGATTGGGAAAAAATAAACACATATACAAAAGAAGCACATATCTCTAACCAAAATCTTCTTAATAAAATGGTGTGTTTCTTCTAAAGCAATCTTGATCAATAACAGCAAATCAACATATTTTACCCTAATACATCTGATAGCAAAATTGAGCTCAGGTTCATCCAAGTTCCATAGCATGACAGAAAAAAGAAAATTGCTGAATCTCATATTAATGATGTATTGTTCTTTCTTTTCTTCACTTGAATCATATACAGAGGTTTCTCAGAAAAAGAAAAACACTTCTGTAATAATTAAGTCAGAATAAAGTTTTGATTAAGACCAAATGATATGGTTCTTCTTGCCACTTCATTTTAATCTTAATATATCTTATATACAAATGTGGTGAGATGGAGTTTAAGCAAACAAAGCATACCACATGTACTTTCATTTATTCAACACCCACACACCTATTCACTGGCTTCTCCAATAAAAACTGAATGCAATGTGGTCTCAGCACCGAGACTGCATGTATAGCTTAACCACAACTCATGTCTTCATGGAGCTAACAGCCTGGTAGAGAAGAGTTTTTCATGCTACCAAGGATTATTACATTGAGAGCTGTAAGGAGAGTGTGTATCTAATTCAAGTGGGGCATCAGGGAACATTTCTTGTAGTATTGACATTGAAGAAAATCTTGAATGTCGACTAAGAGACAGGGAGAAGGCAATGAAAGTCATCCCATGGCCATGCGCAGGATATCAAAAGAAGAAATATATGCATACAAGGAATGAGAATCTGCCCATTAAGATCAAGGGACAATAAAGACATGAAGGTGAAAGAGTAGATAGAGATCAAAAAAATGTACATTTGAATTTGAGTGTTTGAGAAATAACTGTGAATTTATAGAAATCCCCTAAGTAAAAGACATGAAAAGTAACAGAAATACCCAGAAAAAAATCTTAAAAACAGCATTTGAAGGACTTTGAATTAATCTCATGTTTAAATTTATAGAAAACTGTCATCTCAACCATTGAAAGCACAATCATCTCAACCATTGAAAGCATGTTACTTTTATTAAGTTGAATGACATTTTAGGAAAAAAAAAATAAACCATAAACAAAATGATATTACCTGACAAAAATAAGTGTTGTATCTTGTGTGGCCAAGAAAAGATCTAGATAATGAGAATTGAAAGGGGCAAGTCACACTACCTATGATAGATTGTTTCCTTTATTTACTTTTGCATAATGTGAATACATTTAGCAGTTATTTTAATCATGTAGAAATAATTGTCTTTGACTAAAGAGTGTTATAACATCACGACATTCAGTTTCATTACTGCCACAGATATACATTTCTTGACCACAGATTTTCTAACCTTTCATTTACTGTTGAAGTGTGTGTGTGTGTGTGTGTGTGTGTGTGTGTGCACGCGTGCGCGCATGCAACACCTTATCACCAATTACTGGCATTTATAATATTCACCTAATTTTATTGAATCTCAAACCTATAATATCTAAAGTACTGAATGACTTGATTACACAATATTGGACAACATAGCTTAGTGAAATACAGGGCAAATCTACTTAATCCATTCTCTAGGGACAACTACGTACGTATAAGCTAAATAACAATATTAAAGATTAGTTAGAATCACCAAAACAGTAGAAATGTAAAATAACAAAAAAAATTTTTAGGGATCAAGTAGTCTGTAGGAAGTCAGTAAGTCACTAAATATAACATGTAGTCTTGCTACAACCAAATGAATCAACCAAACAGTTTTAATACACAGATTGTTGAATTACTCTAAATAATTTTGTTCACTTTCTTTTTTCCAACTATTACCTAAGATTGCTAAGGCTTCCTAATTAAAGAATGACCCAATAAATGTGAAATTTATATCCTCTATTATTTTCTCTATTACAAAGTCTATCTCTTAAACATGGTTCTGAACTTTGTTTTAGAATGGTAGTAATTTTTATTGTGAAAATACCAAAAACCCAGTGTACTTTAAGGACAATTGTTAAAATAAATAAAATTACTGCCTTAAAGAAGATAATCGTAGTATAGAACCACAGCAGCATCAATCAAAAGTTAAATGTTATAAATTAAAAATAAAAAATACTATTATTGAATTTTATCAAAAATGACACCTATTGTTTACTCTAGCAAGTGAGATCTTTAACGTGCCTGTATTTATGTGTTTCCATTTCTCTACATTTATAGGCCTGTGTAGGGTTAAAGTTATTAATTTTTAATCATGTGATTTACCAGTAGCAGTTGAAAATTTGGGATAAATAGAAGAGCTATGCTGTTTGATATAGGGAAACCATTAGATACATGTAGCTTTGAGCATTCATAGAGTTAGTCCAATAAGAGATGTTGAAAGTGAGGGTCCTTATGACTTTGATTAAAGTTAATTTTAAATCCTAGCTCTAGAAATCTTCTCTCTCTCTCTACACACACACACACACACACACACACACACACACACACTCACACACACACTTACACACATATACACCCCTCAGAGACCTAGCATTTTCCACCCTTCATAATCAGTAACCCCTCCAGTCAGCAGAAGACAGTAGCCTAGACCTGACCAATGGTCCCAGGATCTGGACCTCCCATAGGCTAAATATCTAAAGATATCTCTTGACCTAAGTTTTGTTTCAGCTCCTAAGCCTTAAGATGAAATAATCACTAGGCTACTTTCAAATGAGACTGAACAGAGGGACACCAGAAAAGACCTCAGAATGTCCTCAAGATCTGAGAAATGATTTATTACCATCCTCATCTCCAACCAATCCGCTCCCAGCACGACCTTGAAACCCATCCACAGTATCTTGTGATTTTGCCCTGTATAATCTGTAACCTACACACCATCAGGGAATTTGGGCTTTTGAGCATTTGTTTCTCATTTGCCTGGTGACTCCATTCAACAATAAAATAACCAATATTTCTCCACTGTAATTATTGGTATTTAGGGGTTGGCTCTGTTAGCACCAGTGGACAAACTCTTTCTGTTCTACAAAAACATCCAGCAAGTATAAAATACACACTGGATGTCATAACCTAGTAAGAAAAAATGGAAAATGTCTTTATAATTACATATTGAACACATAGCAAAAGAATAACATTTTGACATATTGTTTAAATAAAGCATATGATTAAAATTAATATGTTTATTTTTATTGTTTCAATGTGGTTATCAGAAAATTTAAACTCACGTATGTGGTTCACTTTTGTGTCTTGCATTGTATTTCTACTGGACAGTGATGATCTACAGATCCATCAGAAGATACTGGATTTTAGTAAGATCACTCTGAGGGTTTACTGGTCTGCAGTGGTGCCTAGAATGCATGTGCTCCTGTCATGAGTATGTCAAACACAAATGGAAAACAGTTCTCGCATCAAAGATATACAAATTATTTAAAAGTGTCATTTGATTAAATATTAAAATGTTCATTTTAAATAAAATGTTCATTAATTATTTTTATCAAAATTTTAAACTAATTATATAATTCTCAAGGTATAATATATATCCACAAACTAATCATGTTTGTGAATGAGTAGAAAAGTCAAATTACTGAAAATATGTGGGTCTTCAACATGAAGTACATGTTGTCTATAGAAAGCATTAACTTTAATTTCTCTTTTTCCTTAGTAGTGTTTCTAAATGTTTTTAAAGCCACATAGGTATTTTCATCTCCCTCTTTAGATTTTTTAAAAATTGAAGTTTAAAAGAAAACAAAATTAATCTTTCTTTGGAGCAGTCTGTCTCTCTAAGGTAATATAATAAAAGTTGTGTGAGCTGCATAGATAACCATGAATATATTTTATACAGAGCATTTCCCACAGAAAATTCAGAAAATGCATGTTTCAATCACTTAAGAATAAATCTGATTTTGCTATTATTTTAACTTTTGCATAAGTAGGAGAACTTCTATAATTTTTTTTTTATTTTTTAAATATGAGAATTGTTGTTACCTTTACTGGCATTCCCTATAATTATGACCAAACAAACATGTTTACTTCGAAGGGTTTCTTACAACATAATTTTAAAATGGACACTCAATGGTAAAAACTGCGGGGGGAGGAGATCTGTAACAAGTATATGGATTCAAATAAAATTGAGTATCCTTTGAAACCAGTAAGAGAATTCACTTAGAGCAAAAGTAGTGGGTGTATTTTAAGGGGAAATGTCTCTTGGGAACAGAAGTTATTTGGTGGGGATGGAGAAAAAGTTTGCAGTCAAACTCCAAAGCTAGGCTTTAGGAACAGAACAACAGATGGTCTTTAGAATGCTTTTTATTTTGTTTTACAGAAGCATTAGTTGCTGGGCCTTTGTCAGGCTTTAAGGAGGGCGGGGTCACAATGCCTAACTCCTCAAGGGAGAAGTCGAGGAAGCGAGAGAGAGACAGAGAAGAGCTGCCAGAGATGTGAGCAGTAAGGCAGTGGAAGGATCTTTGGAGACAGGATACTTTCTGCAGAGATTCAAGAGGTGTGGAGAGAGGTATGTGAGACACATTAGATTTGTTTGGGACTAGTGTGGTCCCAGGTCTGGCTGTGATCCAGGCTCGGGTCTAGGAATAGGAATCTGGATTTAAAATGTTACATTAATATAGTAAGGTGCTGCACCTAACTTATACAAGTATGATTCAGCTTATTGTATTACTCGTGTGTGACAGAATGCCACTATTGTTCTCTAACATATACAAAGCCCATGTGGTCCCCTAGCATGGAGGCACGTGTTCTCCTGGCAAAAATAGTTGGTACTTGCCGTTTCATTCTCATGCGGGCTCCTAGTATATTCTTTCAACTGGGCATCTCACCACTGAAGCCTTCCCTTCTTGATTAGCTCAGTGCTGGCAACTAGGAAAGAGTTTATCCTAAACCGCTGGTTGTTGGAGTGTTTAATTTTCAAATAAATCATTAAAATGAAACATTAGCAAAAACAAATTAAAAGTAAAAGCAAACCCGGCATGAATTAAAAGAGCATAAGTTGAAGCCAGCCTGACACAATAGAAAAGAGCTCTCTGGAGCTTTGTAAACATCTGTCTTATTTTTTTCCCAGTTCAACTGTATTAATTTTATTCTTCTTCAACATATAAATCTCTTTCAGGCACACCTTTAGGCTCATCCAATTTGCAAACAAGTTTGTTTATCATGGCTTCATTCATTAACTACCTATGTGAGCACGTATTATAAAAGATATGAATTTGCAGCCAAAAAAGAACATGGAAAATGCTACTGGAACTATTAATTCAGAGTGCTAAAGTGATGACTGGGGAAAATTTGCAGCACCTCAGAAGAGCTTTCAAGAATCTAATGAAAATGTTAATTTTCTTTACTGAGTTTCATTGATAACTAAGTATATAAAATGAAGAGCCCAGCCCTAGAGCTATTTATCTTTAACTACCAAAACTTTAATATTAATGATGGTGAATTAACCATATGTTTTTCCATTGGTAACTGACTATGCAAAATGCAGTGTTGTAATTTTTAATTAATATTAAAAAATTAAAATTAAATACATTAGAAAGCCATTTTGATAAAGCATAATTTTCTAATGGCATATTTGTATCTGGCATTCTTAACAGCAGGTAAATGGGATATACATTATGCATAAAACTCATAAATTTACTATCCTTTAAAAGTAGCACGATGACCCATTAATTGGTTAAAATATACTTATAGTTGCCACAATTCATTCCTAAAAGACACTGTCATAGTTAAATAGATTTTTTCATCTGGATAAAAGTAACTAAATGTTTATCCACTATACCTATCTCCATGAATACTGACCTTGATCTTATTCTTTTTAATATTCACCATAAGACAGTATCTATGAGACAGGACATCACTTGTAAAATTCTTAATCTTTTAGCAGGAAATGAAATAGGACATCTCTTGCATAGCTAATCTTTTTAGTAAACCTAGTTTTCTTCCCTCCTTTCCTTGAGAAAAAGGCGCTCTCCCTCAAATCCTGATAATTGCCCAGAAACTGGAACTGGTGACTCAGATCTTCTGGCTATTGATAAGCGTTATCAGCCCATTGTTAACAGAAATGATGTTAAGCCAGACAGGGCCCTTAGACTCTGAGAGGTGAGAGGACTTTAGGCCAAAGGCTTTTTTTTACTCTTTAAGAAATACATTAACCAAGCCTGTTTCCCTTTACTCATTTAATAGGCAAATCAATAATAGAAATTAATAGATGTATGATTTAAATAACAAGTTTGTATTTTCCTTATCTAGGGACTGAGGTGGCACTTCAGCAGGAGACCCGAGACCCCACTCTGACTGAGGCAGAAAGGGAAAGCGCTCCATGAAACCCCTGTAGGCAGAGACTAAGGCTATTCTCAGCAGAAGGCAGATATGAAAAAAGAGCCTTCCCATCCCTCAACATCCATACTAATAATAAGAGGGTTCATGGCTCTTAGAACTTAGAAAAGAGTTAGGCAAGAAAGTTATAGAGAGTTTTGGGTCTGCCTGCAAAGACACTGAGTGTTGTGGTTCAATCAAATCTAAGAGCCACAGAGCCAATTGAGATGAATTGTGAGCCTTTATTAGTTGGCCGGTGACTGACTCCCTACCACGCAGGGTCAGAAGAGATCAGCCCCGAGCTCTCAAAAGAGGCAGTTTATAAAGCCTAGAACCACATCCTGGTTAACATCAAAACAAGTAAGCAGATTAAAGAATTAGAAGTTGGCTATTAGCATATCTTTGAGTAGATCACCACACCCTGGTTAACAGAGTCAGAGTAAATCCTTAATGCCGGTTTACTGGAAAAATTTCCACCCTTAACATGAGGTCATCCTATACTAGAAGGGATTCACCCTAATCCATCCACAATTAAGCAAGCCAAAAGACATTTTTTAAAACAAATTTATTTATTTAAATTAGTTTCAAATATACAGTACATTAGTTAGACATCTATATTGTTCATAAAATGATTCCCCCAATTGCTCCCTCCCTCCCTCCCCTGGCCCTCCACTTAGCCATCATATTAATGCTAACTGCATTTCTTGTGCCGTGCTCCCCATCCTCATGCCCAACTATCAATTACTAATTTGTACTTCTTTAATCCTTCACCTCATTCTTTGCAAAAGGCATTTTTTTTTAACTCACACATAAAAAACAAGTAGGCAAAGAATTAGGTACCAGTTTAAGCCAATCACTCACACCTGCACAATGAAGACCCTAATGACCGTCAACTCACCTGAGCCTCATTATACCATTATTATAATAGGATGCATATGCCCAGAAGTTCATTAATATCATTATAACAAACTGAATTCTGGGACCAAACATGTGTAGAATGCATATGATGAATCACTGAATCCTGTCTATCTTAGTTGTCAATCAAGGAAGCCCACCCCTCTAAGAAAAGTAACCACCTCCGGCAAAAAGGAATAAAAACCCTGAAGGCTTTGTCCCCAGGTCTTTTGAGTCACGCTTCTCTTGCTCAGGCCCACTTCCACGTCTAGAAATGTACTTTCCCTTCTAATAAAACTATTCTTTTCTACTGTATTTTGGTGTCTTGCTCAATTCTTTGTTCGAGACATCAAGAACCTGGACAACATTCCAGGAGAGGATCCCTACTCTCTGGTAACACCCGGAGCAATATAAATGCTCATATGTTGGTTAAAATTATTTCACTGCTTCATTTTTCTTATTAGTCCCACAGGTTAAACTAGAGCTTGACACAGTACTGACCAATCATTCTATCTCACTCAACTGTTTAACGCCTCTGAGGTTGTACTGATGATTCCCAGTCTTATCAGTGATGACTAAATTTAGTCATCATATCCATTTTTTAAATATCCTCTCTAAAATCCCTGCTGCAGCTCTATTCTGGGGTCCAAAAGATATAGAAAATAGTAGTTGTGAAATTATCTCAATAGTAAAGGCTGCCTAGTTATCAATCCTGCAATTCTGGTAGGCAGCACTTTACTCAGCACAAATGCGAATATTCAAATGCTTATATGTATTATATTTGAATAACTTTTAATATTTGAAGGCATTGGCCTAAAACCAGGTAAGAACATTGGGTTTCTTCTATAGAAGTATAATAACAGCTGGTTTGATATTTTTGGTTCTTTTGATGCAGTACAGGACAAATTCCCCTGAGTGGCCCTGCATGGAGAGAATCCCTGACTATAGGCAGGAAAGAATTAAGTGCACGTCAGAGTTGGAGTCAAAAAAAGTTCATTAGAGAAGAGGTAATGCTGCACAGACAGAGTGCGGTCTACTCTGAGACATAGAGTAAGAGCAGAGCTGAGGAGGATAGAGGAAAGAAAATGAGAGAGACACCGAGTGTTTGGGGAATTCAGTTTATATATCATTCTTAGTTTCTATGAATTACAGTTTAAAGACTTTGGTTACCTATTTTTCTTTGATGGTAATGGGTACGTAGTGTAAAAGATAAGAATATAATGGCTTATAAAGGCATTATAGGGCAGGAATGGCTATGTGGCTGGAAAGTCTGCTGGCAATTTCTAGCCTTCGATCTATAGGTTCCCTATGTTTTTTGGAGGTAGGGAGTGAATAACTTTGTTTATTTATGTAATGTGGAACTTAAAGGCTCTGTTATATATATATATAGAGATATATATATATATTTTTTTCTTCATAATATAGGTAAATGGTTTGTTAGTAATCCCAACAGAAATCTTCCTTTGTTCAGCAGGTTTCCTGGTGGTATGGCTGTTGTGGATTTTCTCCTGTGAACCTGGAAGAACCAAGCAGAACTCAGCGCACTCAGCGAACAAAGGAGTTTTATTTATGTCAGCAGGCTCAGAGGAGTCACTCTCCAGAGCCTGAGCCCTGAACAAAGGCAGGCAGGTAGATTTATACATTGACTACTTCCGCACATTTAGTGGTCTTTTGTTTTGACCATGCGCTGAAAGCTAGTGTTCCAGGGAGAGGAGGTTGTTAAAATTCCTCCCGGACAGGGTAGCCAACTTAGATTTCTTTACATTTCCCATATCATAGCCATAGGACTGACTAACACAATGTAGTCTCTGAATACAGCTTGATTTAGCATTTAGTTCTCTTGCCCCCTTCCTGTATTATTTTCATGTCAACAATTTAGATTCTGTCCTGCAAGTCTAACAATGGCCAGATGATAATAGGAAAATAGAACTCTGACGTACAACCTCTATTGCCACCAGCCCAGGCAGCCACACCATCTCTGCAGTAATTGGCCCAGAATCATCAGGATTTGGTCAATGACTGCCAGCTTCTCTAATTTTTGCCTCTTCATCCAACTCAGGACTAACTAGAGAAAGATAAATAAATATGCTCTCCAAATCAATTATAGAAGATGTTGTGATTCTAGTTTACCTTCCTCCTACTTCCTCGTGTCAAATAACCTCTAATCAGAACATAATGAATCGTTCCATTTATTTCACTGTAAAGCCTTCCCACTCCCTGGCTGGCTTTAAGTCTCTGACAAGCGCAAGTGATGGTTGCTGACACCCATGCTCTAGCAAGCTCTGAATAAATAGCCTCTGTGCTCTATAAGGTTGTTTTCATTTATATAGCCCTAAGGCTGTTCTATGTTTTCAGTGTCCCAAGGCAGACTGAGAAGTAAGATCAATGACTGGCTATTGTTCTTACTAGGTGAGAATTAATTATCAAAGAGGTACCCCCCCTCCTTAATTTTCTGTTTTAATGTTCCCATAATTATACTAATTTTTTTTAAGTAAACATGTAAAGCAGCAATATGAGCATCATTGTTTCAGTAATTGATTTAATGTGCATAGCATTGCTATGAAACAAAATGTTATTGGTATTCCAGGTATTCTAATCAATAAGACAACTGCAAGAAGCAAAATTTTCTTTAAATCTGATCCGTTAAAAGTATATAATAGAACGACGCTGGATCAAAATCTGAGCTCAATCACTTTCCCAAAAAATTAGTGACTTCGGATAATTATCAAGTATTTATGTTCCATATCTGATCTCACTTTGCAGAGATACAGGTGAAAGAAAATGCAGACAGTGGAAATGTAAGATTTATTTCTATTTAAAACTATTCACAAACTTAAATTCCATGTGACTGTGTCTGCTTTTTAAGGTAGTTTGGATAGTAGAACAACTAAGAGAGAAACTCAGCTCAATTAAGAAAATTTTCCTTCTGCTTAAAGCTTCACTCTTTTCTGTCTTACATTCCTCCTTAGCACTGGTACTGATCATGAATGAAATGACTTTCAGGTTATGTGTGAAGAATAAACCACAAAGTTCAACAAAAATATGCAGCAACTAAAATGTATTTATTTAGAAATCATGGCAGATGTACTTGATAAAATGACACAGGAAAGAAACATATAAAACTGGCTAAAATGGGGTTTTCAAATTTTAACAGGCATAAAAATCTCCCCAGGGATCTTGTTAAAATGCAGATTCTGAATCAGTAGGTCTTTGATATTGCTAGAGAGTCTGCATTCCTAACAAGCTTCCAGGTGATGCATCAATTCTACAGATAGCATTTTGAGTATCAAGGGCCTAGAGACATTCAATTTGGAGGTAGGGAGTAGCATGCAATTAAGCCTCATATATGTTTTCAAAGAACAAAGTGAAAACTCTGTCTTAGTCTCCTATACACTTGCAAAATTCTTAATCTTTTTTGTAAACCTAGTTAAGTCTTTTCTTTCCTCCTTTCTTTGGAGAAAGATCCTCTCCCTCCGACTTAGATAATTACCTTGAAACTGGTGACTCAGGTCCTCTGGCTATTGATAAGAATCGTTGAAACTCAACATTCTCCTTGGACTATTATAAAGCAGAAATGGCTTTAGGCCAAAACAGGCCCTTGGAGTCCGAGAAGGGAGGGGAGCTTTAACTCAAGTTTTCTTTTCTCTTTTTTCCTTTTACAAAATATATTAACCAAGCTTTTTTTCCTATACTCACTTAAAGGGCAAATTAATGATAGAAACATAACTAGATATATGATTCAAATAACCCATTTGTATGTTTTTCCTTGTCTAGGGACAGAGGCAGCACTTTGGCGGGATACCCAAGGCCCCATTGTGACTGAAACAGAGAGGAAAAGAGCTCCTTGAAACCCCAATAGGTAGGAACTATGATCTTCTTCACCAGGAAGCAGATACAGAAGAAGAGACCTGTTCCCCAACATCCATACTAATAAAAAGGAATTCATAACTCTTAGAAAGTTTAGGCAGGAAAGTTAGATAGGGGATTTCGTTCCACCTGCAAAAACCGTGAGATCATCCTATTCTAGAAAGGGTCTGGCCTAGTCTAAGCACAATGAAGCAACCCAGAGGGCATTTTGGGGCTAAAAGTATTTCATACAAGGAAACAAGTAAGCAGATAATCGGGTACTAGTTTCAGCCAGTCACTCGCACCTGCGCAATGAAGACCCAACGACTTTCAACTCACCTGAGCCTCTACATACCATTATTATAATATGATGCCCGGAAGTTTGTTAATATCATTAGAACCAACTGAATTCTGGGGATGAACATGCACAGGAAGCAAATGATGAGTCACTGAATCCTGTCAATCTTAACTGTCAATCAAGAAAGTCCACTCCTCTAAGAAAAGTAACCAGCCACAGCAAATATAAATAAGAACCCAAAAAACTTTGTTACTGTGCCCTTGTGTCCTTCTGTTGTTCAGCCTGCTTCCATGTCTGGAAGTGTGGTTGCTTTACTTTCTCTTCTAATAAAGCTATTCTTTTCTGCTATATTTCAGTGTCTTGCTCAATTCTTTGTTTGAGACATCAAAAGCCTGGATAACATGCTGAGAGGGGAACCCTACTCTCCAGTACATCACTACTCATAGGGTTGATTATAAAAATTACACAAAAACAATTATTTTAAGCTGCCTGACTCAGTGCATGACTGCACATAATAGATGTTGGTTATTACTGTGATCTCACTTTTGAATTTTAATAAAATATCTAACATTGAGTTCAAGTGTAATATGTATTAGGCAGTGGTCTGAATTTCACATGCATTATTTCAAAATATAAACTATTACTAATCTCCATTTCATGGGCAAGAGAATTGAGAGGTTAGATAACTTGTCTGAAGCCCATAGGTAAGAATTGAAGGGACAGGGATTCAAATCTAGAGAGTCTCAAGCAAGAGCCAAATCCTAAGCTAACATGAAACACTGCACCATCACATCAGACTCACATGGACCAGAGATTTAACCAGTGTAAAGCTTTACTAAAACATAGGCAATTAAAGGACTCACACAAAGTAGAGATATCAAGAACTGCTCTCAAGTTTCTTCTCATGTCACATAAGCCTTTCTGGCTCAGAACACATGAAGTTTAATTGAGGTTCACAGGATTACCTCACAGAAAGCTAGAGTATAAAACATCTCCATTTCGTGCTCCAGAGAGTTGAGTCACCTCTGTGATATTTTCCACGGAGTCCTGCTGGTAAGTCCTTGTTAAGTCCAGAAGGGCTCAATCCCTATACGCCTGTAGTGTGGGACCAGACTTCTTTCTCCCTTACCTTTGTGTGGGAACCGGACCTTGCTTCCAGGTTAGCAATGCTACACGCTCACCTCCTGCTTCACTGGACTCTCCTCCCTTCCCTGCCAATTTACCTGTCCAAAATATTCCCACCAAAAAAGCCAACTGTAAGACCCATATAAGTTTCAGGTCCCCTCGCATTCGGGACTGATGCCATCTTTGGTTCAGTCAGGCTGTCACTCTGCTACAATAAATCTTGCTTAATCCCTTCAGCCTTATGCATTCCTCCTTTGGAAAACCTAACAATTCTGAGTAATCTTTCAGGGGTGTCCTGTTGGGGACATCTATTACCATTTCAGAGATGAAGTCCTTTCTTCCTGGGCAAGTATCTCGAGCAAGTATTTTGTTTACCAAAAGGTCAAGTTAGCCAAGTCAGTCCAGGTGACATATTTATTCCTCACCCATTGGTCTCCTCCAACTGCACTCCCCATCCAACAGTGAAAGAAAGGATCTGAGGCCAGATGCTTTAAAACATGTTTCAACCCTTTAAACAACAGGCAATAGAGCCACTCAAGAGAAGAGAGCATATCTGGCATAATTAGACAAATTGGCTCCTTAATAAATAATGATGATAATACAATTAGAAAATGCACCAGCAGTATTGGGGATTATTTATCTGAGGGCTCTCACTGACAGAAAAAGTCAGAAATTGGACAGATGGAGAACAAAACCAAAGGGACAATCACCAAAATAAAGAGCAGGGCATGTGGTCCACAGTCAGGGAGAGTGGGGACAATGTACCACAAATTGGGGGTTCAAGAGTACAAGGCAGCAGTCAACAACCAAAATGGGATGCAGAAGAGAGACCAGTCAGAGGATAGCAATAAAGCACAGACACACAGTAATACTACAACAGCAGCAGCTGTCTGACTCAGGCCCTGGCTTTTGAAATGATTGTTGATGAATGCAGTGGCTACTCCTAGTGCACTTTGCCTCGATCTTGCCGGTGAAAGGAGCTAATCGGTAGAAGCTGTCTAAAATCAAGATGCCCAAGTTAAGGGAAGCAGCAATTCCAGGCCAGCAGATTAGACCTATCAGATGTGAGAGAAATAAAAATTGGGGTTATTTGTGAGATTAGTAAAAAATATATATAATTTTCAAAGGAAAATATCTAAAATTTATTTATATTGTGATATAAATATGTAATTCCACTGTATTAGTCAACTTCTTCATTTATATATTTATGAGGAGAAAGAAAAACGGCTGCAGTCAGGCTCCCTTCCAACACTCTTAGAAGCTAACTTCTGAGCAGAAATGACTCAGCACTTCCTTTATGTAACCACGTGCCGATCAGCATGCATGGTTTTCCATTATATGACTGTGTGCCACTATTGTTATCCTGTGCACCTTGCAGTTGCCTGGGCTCCCCGCATTTTCTACCAATTGCCTGAGCCTCATACCCCTTACCTCGGAACCTCAAATCTGCAGCAACACAACAATCTAAGTCTACCTAAAATTTTGGCTGAAATAGTAAATCCTGATTCATCATCACTTCATTTGGACTGAAGCGTGTCTGTTAATGCTCACTGGTCACAGAAGTGAGCACTCATCCAGAAGGAGCTGAAGAACACAGAATGCTAGGAAATTGCTCATATGTACAAAGGTTAATTTAAATTTAAGACTTTTCATTACCTCAGCATATTTTAAATCATAATCTGTAATTCTAAAGATGCACAACGTGCCTGTGCCCCTTGTTTGGAGATGATGAGAAATGAATAATATTGTATTGATTTTAAAGGCTAAGTATGTCTGGGGATTTGTCAGGAACCAGCATCAGAGGAGATGTATCGTTTTTGTTTTTTTGTTTTTTTGTTTTTGTTTTTGTTTTTTTTTTTTTTGAGATTGAAGAAGAGTGAAACTCAGCATTTCCAAGAATTGCACAAATACATTTTTTAAATACGTAGATTAATATTATTTCTTTACAAAACGGTGACAGTTTTCTTTCAAAAGAACTCAAAATCTAGTAGCAAATCTCTTAGTAAAATGCACAGTATCCTGTTCCCTTCGACAAATAAATTGTTATATCTAATGTCATTGAGTGATGGATGAGAAAAAAACATGCACATTTGCTATTGATTTAGGACACTGAGCTGCCTTCCAGATCATTCGGCATTTTGTGATAAATGGTACCTACCAGTTCTCCTGAATTGTTTGTTCATTTAATTAGTTTCTGAGACCATCACCTAGCAGATATTTGCAGAGGTTTTACTTTCGTGAATGAGATCACAGTTAATTGCCTCGAACTGAGTCTTCCTTGCAGATCATCTATTTCTCTTCCTATGACTTTATGCAAGTCACTTTTCTCAATGTCAGTTTCCTATGCTTCAAAGGAGGCCACTATTTCTTGTTTGACGAAACTCACAAATGTGTGAGACACGAAAGGCAATTGGCTGCAAAAATGTTATTTAAAAAGGTAGAACTGGTATGAACATTGAAGTACAAGCATACCTCACTTTACTGCACTTCACAGGTGTTACACTTTATACAATATTGAAGGCAAGACACGCTAGCAAAAAGATTACTGCTAACTTTCCTGTGATACCCACTGTACTGCAGTGGTCTGGAACCAAAACTGAAATACCTCTGATGTATGCCTATATTATAATTATGAAAACTCTCTTTGGCCCATGATTATTTTTTATGGCAATTAGACATTTTTACTAATTATGTCCTTCACTACCTTCACTTTAGCCTAGATTTCTATGCCATTAAGTTAAGAAAACATAATCAGTACTTTATAGCAACTACAGATATGTGCCACCTAGACTTCCAGTGACATATAAACAGCAGGAGGCAAAAGTGAGAGAGTCTATAAATTCTTCTAATCTGATCTCTTTTTATGTTCATTGCTCATAGATTTAATGTTAGTTCCTGTGCATGCCAGCACATGCTTCTTTTATTGGCATTCCAACGCATCACAAACTTATATATCCCCAGAAAGTTTTTCTCTAAAGTTTACGATTTTAAAAGAGAATTCTGTGATAGACCAAAAACAAAAACAGACAATATTACAATTATTGGAAGGGTTTTACCAGACCTCTCTGGCCTCACATTCATCATTGGCCCATGCAGAGAGGGCTGTGCCAGAATTTTCACTAAGTCAACAACCTTTTTTTTTTGCTCAATGCTAACACATACATACATTATATCTAGCGTCTGAACCAGGTACCATAATCAATGGAGGAAAATTAAAAGGCATTCTTTATTTCAAAGAAGTACAATGCATCTAGAAAACATCACACAGATGCTGCATTATTATGCAGAAAAAAAAGAAGAATGCCATTTACAATAGTTGATATAGGCTGGAGGAAGAATCAAGAAACCTTGGGCGGGGGAGAGAAGCAGTGCCTCCAAATCCTGGCTCCACATAGAATCCACATGGATGCTTGTTAAAAATACGCCCCCTCTCCCCCCACTAAATCATAAATTCAAACAAGATACCAAAAAAATCTATATTAAAACCAACTCTAACGCAGCTGCTCTATAGTCAGGTAGTGAAAGATAGCTGCCAAACCTTATAGTCCAAACTCTATATTAGTAGATAATATTAAAGAACAGAGATTTCATTTCTCAAATTCCCCCCATCCATCCCCATGCACCATAGCTAACAGAAACTCAGTTTCCTAACTCTAATTCTTTCCTCCCCATGGGATGTTTCCACATGATCAAAATGCTTATGGAGATACCATTTTTACTAACGTACATTCACCTGTCCTTGGAAAAATCAAAATATCAAGCAGATTTACCTCATGCTTCTTTTCTGTGCTGATCCCACTACTGCATCCTTTATCAAGAAACCCTTTGCTCATATTTCTTGTCTTGAAAAGTAAACAAATAAGTAATTATTTCCTCAGTAAAGGATGTGGGACATAGATTCTACTATAGGCATCTGGCTATAGTAGTATGAAAAGGCTGATTACTTCTTTCTCTAAAAGAAAAATAAATTTTTTCAAAATTTCCATTAACAGTCATTTGCGGGGGGGGGGGGCGAGGGGAGTGGGGGGCTCTAGAAGTCAATTAAAGGAAAACTAGAAATTGAGAAGCATTTACTCAGAGGGAAAAATAAAACTGATGGTGAGAACCAATTTTATCAGTGCAGGAAACTATGGGTAAACTAGCGACATTGTTGCCAGAGTTTGTGGACTTGGTTTTAAACAAGGAGTGTAAATCAGTGGAGACATTGTCAGTAAATGAAACAAACTAAGTAGGAAACAATTGGAAAAACTTTCAGATCTGCTAGCCTGACCTTTCAATCCAAGATGGAACGTTAAATGATCTCTGAAAAGAAATTTAGCATGAAGATTCTTGAAAGAGATCCAGACAAGACAAGGATAAGCTTTCCATAATAAACTGGCAGATTGGACATACGTAGACTTAGAGGTAGACATAGCTATCCCAGATGAAAGTGAAAGCCAAAGAAACCTTGAAAATTGGCTGAACTTTCAAAATGTCTGCGTGGAAGATATAGGTTGTTGCAAATTGTGAAAAAGAAACAGGAAAGAGCTGCATGTTCTACAGCTGAAGTCCCTACCTGCTACAAAATAAAAAAGAAAGAAAAAAGGGTGAGGAGGAGGGATGGAAGAGAGAGAAAGAGAAAAAGAATAAAAGAAAGACAAAACAAATCAAAATTCAATTTTGCTACAATATCGTATCTATATTACATTTTTCAACAAAAAAAAATGAGACATACAAAGAAATAAGATAATTTAACCTATATTTAGAAAGAAAGCAGTTAACAGAAACTGTGATTGGGACAAGATATAGAATTTAGTATACCTCACTAGAGAGAAAGTGAGAGAATTGAAAAGGACTAAAAAAACTGAAATTAACACCCACTGATTCACTAGAAGATATCAATCAAACTAGAGAAGAACAAATCAGTAAATGAAGATAGATCAATAGAGATTGTAACATCCGAAGATGGAAAAATAAATTGAAGAAAGTATACAGAATCTTTGATTGTGGAACTACTTCAAGTGTATCAACATAATTGTCAATGAAAGGCCCAGAAGGAGAAAAGAAAAACAAGGAGAAAAAAATCAGTGTTTGAAGAAATAATGTTTAAAACCTTATGAAATTAATTGTAAAATATTAATCTACCTGTTTATAAAACTCAGTGAACTCCAAGTAGAATCACACAGAAATAAACATCTAAATAGAAGAAAATGCTCGAACTGTTCAAAGACAAAGAAAGAGAAAATCTTAATGAGATAACAAAATCAACAAGAGAGATAGTGGTCCATTGGAATATATGAGAGTAGGACGCTCCAGGAATTTCTCCTGTCACCGAAAATATTCCTACTGAACAGGTAATAATTATCTAAAGAAATAGGATCCAGAAACTTCCAAAATTTGATGAAAGACATGAATCTACACATCCAAGAATCAAATAAATTCCAACTGAATACATTCAAATGGATCCACTCAAAAACCCATAATAGTCAGTGGAAAAAAATGAATTTTTAAAATGTGGTATACATACAATGGGATGTTATTAAGCTATAAAAAGATAAAAAACACTGATACATGCTATTACTTGAATAACCTTGAAAACATTATACTAATAGAAAGGACCCAGATACAACAGGTCATATATTATATGATTTGTCTTATATGATATATATATAAAATATATAAATTTGAAGAGACAGAAATCAGGGGCAAGGTGAATGGAGAGTGATCACATAATGGTACAATGTGTTTTATTGGATGATAACTTTATTGCATAAATGTACTATTTTATCAAGCAATATTTATAGATCGCATTCTCATTCCTTTATATATCTCAAAGATTTTGTTAAAAAATAAGCAATAAAACTAAGCAAATATTATAAAATAATAATAATTATATAATTTATATCATAGAGATATAATACATATGATAATAACTTGATGTCACTGTAGCTAATAGGAAAAAAATCTGGTATATTTCACCAGAATTAAATCAGTATCAATTTGAAGTAGATTGTGATAAATTAAAATCTATATTTTAATACCTAAAGCAACCAGCAAGTAAATCACTAAAAAAGTATAATTAAATATCAATTAAAAGTTAAAATGATATACTGAAATAATTGCATGCCACAAAAATATGAAATTAGAAACAAAGAAACAAGAAAATATGTAAAAAATAAATAATGCATTTTCATATGTAAATTCAACCATAACAATATTTATGTTAAATGGAATGAATTAAACACATTGTCTACAAAAAGCATGTTTTATATTCAATAAAGCAAAGAAGTCAAAATTAAATAGATTTAAAAGACATAGCATACAAACATTAACCATAAGAAAATTAGAGTGGCTAACTTAATATTAGACAGAAGAGATTTTAAAGCACAACAAAATATTAGAGAAAACATTCAAAAATATTTATTAGCATTAAAAGGGTCAATGCAATATGAAGATATAAAATTTTTACATGTACATTTACATAATAATAGTGCCTCAAATTATTAACATGCTAAATAATAAATGTGCAAAGTAGACTATTAAAAATTTAGAGTTGTTGATGATATCCCTCTCTGAGTACCTGATAGAAATACTGATAAAATTTCAGTGAAGATAAAGAAATTTGAGTGACACTATTAATCAAGTTGTTTATACATACAGTCGTTTATGTGTATAGAGTATATACACACATACACATAACTATACTAAAAAATACCATGATCATTTGAAAACAGTTAATTTGCTCTTGTATATAGTATATGTATTTGTATGTGCATGTGTCTACAAGTAATCTTTTTTTACTGAAAAGAAAAAATGTAAAACTCCAAGTCAAAGTGTCTGTCTCAAGAGGTCAAATTAAACCTAAAGGAAAGGAAGAAATAAGAAAAAAGTGAAAATCAATGAAGTAGAAAACACAAATGGAGTAGAAAAATGGAGTAGAAGCCTAAAGTTATGTCTTTGAAAATATC
Source organism: Rousettus aegyptiacus (assembly GCF_014176215.1). NCBI lineage: Eukaryota > Metazoa > Chordata > Mammalia > Chiroptera > Pteropodidae > Rousettus > Rousettus aegyptiacus. The sequence continues at coordinate 69,938,223 of NW_023416288.1, forward strand.
ATCAAAATTGATAAGACTTTTTTTAGAGTGGCTAAGGGGAAAAAAAGGAAGTGAAAGAAGAGGAGACATTTTACCGAAATCAGGAAAACATCACTATAGATGTTATGGAAACTAAAATTTATAAGCAACTATGATTAAATAAATCTTTATCCTAACAAATCATACAACCTTGTTGAAATAGACATATTCCTAAAAAGAAAATACACATACAATATACCATAACTGACTCAAGAAGAGAGAAAATCTTAATAGACCTATAACTAATAAATGAATTAAATTATAGTTAAAAAATCCCTTTACAAATAAAATACCAGGCCCAGATGTCATCATTGATGAATTCTACTAAGTTACACCACTGTTAAATGAATAACAAAATATAAATAAAACGCCACTTGATTCATCTAATAAACCAATACTATTCTGATACCAAATCCAGATGCAAAGAATACACTAAACTCATCAAATGATATACATTAGATATGTGAATTTTTGTATATCAATTATGCCCCAATAAGGCTGTAATAAATACATAAATAAATACATAAATAAATAAAATCTGATAGTTGTCTCCAATGCAAAAATAAAGGAATAAGTAAAATGAAATGAAAAAAATTGAAAAGTACAGACCAAAGTCCCTCATGAACTTTGATGCAAAAATTGATAATATTAGGAAACCAGATTCAGCAATACATAATACCATTCATACGCAATGACTAAATGGACTTTATCTTAGGAAGGAAAAATTAGTTTAACATTTGAAAAACAATTAATGTAATACACCATATTAACTGGAAAAAGAATAACTTGATTATCACAATAAACACTCAAAAAGCGTTTGACAAAATCTAAAAGTCTTATGATAAAAATTCTTACCAAACTAGTAATAGAATCATATTTCTTTAACCTGATAAAGGGCATTTACAAAAACTTTCAGCTAACAACAGATTTAAAAGAAGGAAGAAAGGAAGCATTGAAAAAATAAATCAAGAAATAAAATAATGGAGAAACGAATGAAACAACAACCCGAAATCCATTGCATCTATGATTTAGTCTTTTTTTGCCTTCACTTATCCCCTCTTGTGAAATAAATTTTCTTACTCTGAAAAAAATTACTGCTTCCAAAAAAATTGGAATTATCTATACAAAGTTAAGAGATGAGGGAGCTATTTAGGGTTAACAGAGAGGTTTGTCTCAGTTTTGATTATATCTTAATATCACCATGTAGATTTTATAATTTGGAAAAAGAACAGAAATGAGTAATTTTTGTTATTATTAATTCGATCATTTGTTTTTACCCCAAGGTCTTCATTAAATGAATACCATATTTCAGCCACTATGCTCTTAGTGCAAAAGTTAAACCAATAGGTCTTTGAGTTTTGTTGTTCAAAAATAATTGGTGAAAAAATAAAAGGAGGAAAGGAAAGTAGAAAGAAGAGAAAGAAGCATATAGAAATAAAAACAACAAAAAAAGATAAAAAGTTTGTTGACACGTTACTACTTTTCAGACTATGTTCTCTATATTAACGTGCTTTATTTATTTTGACCCCACTAATTTATTTTATTTAAACCCCACTATCTTCATGTAAAGTGTTTTATTAATATTTCTCTAATTTTCGAGTTTAAGGAAGAGGCTCTGGGAGATTTTGAGATAAACCATTGTTGCCCATCTGATTAGTGATAAATGCCACCACTCTTTTCAAGATAAGAGGCTGATTTTCCAGACACAAATCGTACTCTGTAAACATAATGCAAAGAGAAATTACCAAATACTGTATTTACTTATACAAATTATATGAATCAAAGTGCTGTGTAAATACAGAAGACAAAGACACTAACTGCATAGGGATACAGTGGAGGTAGGTCCTGTGAGCACGTAGAGAATGATGTCCTAATCACCTGGAACAAAGAGAATTAATCTCGATTCTTTCAGCTCATTAGTCATTCAACAAATTCTTATTCTATAGAAACTGGGTAGAGGCTCTCTATCAGGTACCGAGAATAGAGTAGTGGAAAAAAACATACACAGTCTTTGACTTCATAGAGTTTGGAGCTTATAGATTATAACTATGATAACTGCTACCAAAAGAAAAAAGGAAAAACAAACAAGCAAACAAAAAGATTCATAAGATCCTATTGAAGGCCTAACCCAATTTAAGTGGATAGGAACCCTCAGTCTTAAAGATTTGTAAGAATTAGCTAAGGTGAGAGAATCCGAGCGGTTGATCAAGAAGGATACTCCAGGCCAAGGGAGGGCAAGTAAAATGTCAAGGAACTGACAGAGAGCAAAATATAACAAACATTTGAATGAAACTGATATTGACTATAATATATTTTTACAAATATAAATATATGAATTTTAATACCATATAATAATGTATGCCATATAGTCTGGTAGTTTCTTTAGAATCATTTATTTTTAATATCACACTTTGAAGAAGATATATTATTAATATTTGTGATGCTGAGAAATTCCAATTATCTTTAGCGTTTTCCAGGGCTCAGTGTCACATTCGATAAAGCTTTCTTACATTTCAAGAGAAAAAATAATCCACAGATTGGGTAAAGACAGAGAGGTAATATTAATTATAACAAATTAACATCATAATTTGTTTCTTCTACCCAAAATAGGCTATTATGGAAGACAATTTTTATTAAGCTTATTTTTATTCCTTACTAGAAAACATTCAGTACTTGGAGCCAGGACATCTGAATTTTCATACTTGACTTTGCCATTTAACTACATCTTGGTACTTTGATTTTTGTTCTTATTTTGTTTTATTTTAAAACTATCTAATGAGTATTGGTTTTACCTATCTAATAAAGGTTATTCTGTGTGAAATATAATGTTCCATTCTGCTTCAATTTTCCTAGTTTAAATTCTCACCATTCCAAGCCTGGACAGTGTAATCACTTTCCACGTTCTTAAATCCTATATCCTTTTAATTCAAACAATGGCATAACAACAACCTCTTACATATTTCTTTTATCAATTTACTTTAATATTTCTAAATCATACAATGGATTTTCATTGCCTATAGAGTTATGTTCATACAATTCTGTCTATATATATATATGTGTATATATATATATATATATATGTCTGTATCTTCATACACAATCATTATTCTCACATAACAAGTGGATTAACCAGAATTCCATCATACAGCTGAGAACAAACATACCATCAACATAATGCCTCTCACCAGAACTTCAATTTACCTTCTTTGTCATCATCTTTATAAACTCTACCCATTCTTCAATATCCAACACCATAAACCTGCCAACCTTCATGACAATTTTTTGAAACAATTGCAATCCACATTAATTTGTACTTTCTATGAAGGCCAAGAATACTGATTACCTAATACATTTGATTAAGTTAATTTAAATAACATATTCTAGGAATTTCTTGGACTGCACTCCCAGTAAATTTTAAGCTTCCTAAGGGCAGAGTCATGTCATGTTTTCTTCCAAATCATTTACATCTGCAAGTGCTGACTACATATAAAATCAATAAATTTTGAGATAATTGTATTAGGCAAAATTGTTTTATGTTAGAATAAGTTAGGAGACATGACCCAATGGCCTTCCCTCCAGAACAGGTTGCACCACTTCTTTTTTTAAAATTAAATTTATTGGAGTGACATTGGTTAATAAAATTACATAGGTTTCAAGTGTACAATTCAATAATACATCATCTGGTTATTGTATTGCGTGTTCACCAACCAAAGTCAAATCTTTTTCCAACACCATTTCTGTAAGCCCACAAAGACAGAGGTGAAGAACTCACAGACCAAGGTAATTCTTTCAGTGTCTAAAAGTATTGCCCTAATCCTCTATGCTCTTAGTTTTCAGAGTAAACTAAAATAACTTCCATAGGTTTGTGATTTTTTTTCAGAACAGACTATCTTTGATGAAGAGTAGTAAAGGGTATTTTAGAAATACCTATCCTCTTAAGTAGATGAGCCATAAACAATAAAGGTGAAAAAAAAATTCCATTCTTTTTGCCCTTTCAATACAAGCTCAAGTTTTTCAAAATAGCAGCAAAAATGTTTTCCTTTTCATGAACAGCAGTATAGAAGGTCCTAATTGAGAATCTTCCTTGACATAGAAAATACAAGAATTTTGCTATTGCTATGGTCTGATATCAGTTTATTCAAATACTCTAAACTCACTGTTAGGATATTTTAAACATTGCCATAAAGAAAAAAAAAGGCCTGAATAAATGTTCAATTTAATCACTAATTTATATGTTAGCAATTATTAAACTCTGATTTTAAAAGTCTGACAAATTAAAACTAAAATTAAAATTAAAATTCTAATTTAATGAAGTTTATTGTTAACTTTCTAGAATACAAGCACTGTTAGTGGGCTTATCTTATTTAATCTTTCCAAGGTAAGTGTTATTACTCCTATTTTTACATTAACTGAAATCAAATTTGATATGAAACCTATCCAATATCATAATATTAGAAAAGAGCCAGATTCAAACTCAGGTCACTTGCCCCAAGAATATTCTCTCATTTTACTAGTTAACAATGCATAAATAATAATTAGCAGTAACATAATATTATTTCAATTTACTTATTAAAATTGATCATTTCTAATACCACATTAAACTTATCAACTACATACTTCTTAAACTTACTGAACCTGTGATATTGCCTTTGAAACTAATGAAAGCTAGAAAGTATTTCTTCTTCTCTGACATTCTTGATTTTCATTAAAATCATGTCACCAAAATGTACTGGTCACATATTTCAGACACGTATATTTGGATATTTATTGTGGGATTTCTTTTCCTTTATGGTGGCAGAAATTTAATAAGTATTCCTATAGCTTCCAATATATAATCTAAAAATATCAGAAGTTTGCCAGATAAAGTATTTGAAGAATTTTAGGGTCTCTAACATTTTTTAAAATCTAACTGCAAAACATAAATGGGTTTCTTTATTTCATAAATTGGAAAACCCAGTGACTCATGTATAGACTAGCTAGGAGAACAGATGTGATTTGTTGTAGCAAAGATTTGAAGCCCTACTCTCCTATGATTAATGTTCAGTTGTCTCCTTGGTGCTTTTGAGCTATTTTTTACATTAAAATTGTTTTTTGATTTTAAAACTGAGTTCACAACTTTTATAGAGCTGATTACTCCAACTTCGTCAATTATAAAGTACGAATCACTAAATCAAATGCATTTTTGTACTTGCATGTTTCATAAAAATACTCAACACTCAATTATATCCTTATTTCTTATGAGAATTATTAGATGGACTGATGATGCTACATGAGAGAACTTCAGATTTATATACACCAATGTTCATATCGAGACTTACATAATAATACTAGAACACTATGAATAAAACTAGTTTATGAGTCTGGGTGCAAAAATAGGTTGCATAAAACTTAGTTGATTGATTCTCATTTGAGGGAGCATATGGTAAGAAGAAAATAAATTAAACAGTTAAATAAGTGTAATATGTCAATAGTGAGCCCCCCAAATATACATTCCCTAGAACTTTTGCATATGGTTTTATTTAGAATAAAGAACTTTGCATGTGTAATTAAATCAATGATCTCAAGATGAAATCATCCTGGATTAAGGTGGGTCCAAGAGAGGCTAATAAACATCTTTCTAAGAGTAGAGGAGAGAAAGATATGGAAGAAAAGGTCACATGAAAATAGAAGCAACAATTAGAGTTATGCTACCACAAGCTAGGGATTCCTGGAGTCATCAGAAATGTAGGAGGCAAAGAAAGATTTTCCTCTTTAGTTTTCAGAGGAAGAGTGATTCTGTCAATATCTTATTTTTGGATTTATAGCCTCCAGAAATTTGAAAGAATAAATATCTATTGTTGGAATCCCCCAAATGTGTGGCAATTTGTTAGGGTAGCCCTGGAAATAAATACAGAGATAACAGATTATTAAAATGTTTTCAAATTTAAGATGTTTTGTACTTATTTCTTATTTAAGGCATTTTGTGGACTAGGTAACTCCAAAACATTCTTTATAAAACAATTGTTTAATTTAATGATTGAAGTACTAAAATAACCTGAATATTTGAATTTTCTAGCTTTTTTTTCTAATGTAAATTCATGAAGTGGAAATCTAGACAATCTTGAGTTAGATAATCAAGTCTACAGGTCTAGGAAAGAAAATAAGATTAGATAGGTAGACAGATAAACAGATAGATGATGATGTTGATAGATGACAGATAGATATAGATAGATGATGAGAGAGAAAGACAAATGATAGATGATAGATGAATAGATAGATAGATAGAGAGAGAGAGAGAGAGAGGAGAGAGAGAGAGAGAGAGAGAGAGAGAGAGATAGACAGAGAGAGAAAGAGAGAGATGATAGATAGACAGACAGACAGACAGACAGATAGATAGATAGACAGACAGACAGACAGAATAACTTTTATGTTGAAATGTGGGGAGCAGCCTCACCTCAGTAGAGATTATATCAATGTGGGTGAAATACTTTTTATATTTACTTACTATGATTCACAATAATTCTTACACTCAATTAAATGGACATCAGATTAATCGTTTAATGTAATTTAAAAAGGTAAAATTTATACCTACAAATATGTTCAGGGGCATCACATATTATACCCATAAACAACCAGTGCATTTAGAGGATAGTTGTCTGATCTCAACTTAAAACCATCCAAACCTCGAAGAAACATCTGCACTCCTTTGTTCATTACAGCATTATTCACAATAGCCTAGATATGGAAACACCTAAGTGTCCATTGGTGGATAAGTAGATTAAGAAATTGTTATATACATATATGATGTAATGTTACTCAACCTTAATGAAGAAAGAGATCCTGACATTTACAATAACATGGATAAACTTGAAGGGCATTATACTAAGTGAAATAAGCTGAGACAGAAATTTAAAGACTGCATGATCTCACTTATCTGTAGAATCTAAAAAAAAGTCTAATACATAGAAGCAGAGAGTAGAACGGCGCTTATCAGTTACAGGGAGTACGAGAAATTGAGAGACATTGTTCAAAGTGTTCAAAGTTGCAGTTATGTATGATTACTGATTCTGTGGCCCTAATGTACAACATGGTTACTAATAGTTAATGTCATTGTACTGAATACGAAAATCTGCTAAGAGTAGATTTCAGATGCTCTTGTCACATATACAAAAATAATATGAAAATAATAACTATGCGAGATATGTTAATTAGCTTGATTATAGTATGCATATACTATATACATACCACTTAAGAAATAGAATCTTTCATGATTTGTATATCAAATCATTTTGTATACCTTAAACATATATACTTTTTATTAAAAAATAAAATTTAAAAACTCTCCAAATCCAAAAAGCAAATAAAAAGCAGAAATACTAAATGAGGCCAAATTCTTAAAAAAGATTCAGACTCACATGCTCTAATACCATGTAAATACTAAAGGAAAAGAGGTGATTCTTTTTAAGTTTCTTTATCTAATTTCAGAAAAAAAAATCTACTTTGAGTAAAAATCATGCTCAAGTAAATCATCTAAGATTATCTGGAACTTTGAATTCTAATAAATTAACCCATATATGTTGCTCAAAAAGTTCTTTCATTTCATCTGAAATAAAATTCACATTGAAATATTTCATCAAAAGGAAAGAACACTGTTCATCTCAATCACGGAAGCTCTTATTAGAGAATCTAACACTTTTATTTTTTTGTCTAATATTAAGGAGCATGTGAAATGCCAAGAAAGACAGAATTTGTTTTATAACAAATTTGAAAGATTCTATTTCTTAAGTGGTCAACATCATCCCACTCTAACCTGTGAGACAGTTTAGAGACATACAAGGAATAGCTATGTAGGTAGCATATTAAAGTAGCTTTGCACAAGTAATAACAAGTGTTGGAGAGGATGCAGAGAAAAAGGAACCCTCATACACTACACTGCCAGTGGGACTGCAAAGTGATACAACCACTATGGAAAACAATATGGAGGTTCCTCAAAAAACTAAGAAATGATGTACCACATAAACCAGCAATCCTCTACTGGGTATTTACTCCAAAGACTTGAAAACTCATATTCAAAAAGTTATTTGCACACCTATGTTCATAGCAGCATTATACACAGTGGCCAGGACATGGAAGCAACCAAAGTGTCCTACGATAGATGATTGGATAAAGAAGGTGTGGTACATCTATACAATTAAATATTACTCATCCATAAGAAGAAATGAAATACTGCTATTTGTAACAACATGGACGGACCTTGAGATAATCATGCTAAGTGAAATAAGCCAGACAGAAAAAACTGAAAACCACATGATATCACTTATATGTGGAATATAAACTTAAAAAGCAACAAACAGGATAAATGAACAGAGACTCATGGACATGGACTAGTCGTTACCAGCAGGTGGTGGGGAGGGGGGAAGGAAATGGGGTAAAAGGCATCAAATATGTGGTGACAAAAAGAAATCTAATTATGGGAGGTGAACACACAATGCATTATATATATGCCTTACTGTTGAATTGTACACTTGAAGCTTACTAGATTTAGTTAACCAATGTTATCATAATAAATAAAATAAAATAACATAACGTAAAATAAAAAATAAAATAAAAATAAAGTTCCTTTGTAACAGACAAAATGAAAAAAGGAAATATTGTTTTCAATCACAATTTCCAAATTTCCCAAAGGATTCATTATTTTATTCATTATTTTTCACTGTTGACACACATGTGAGAAACAAGTATTTTTAAAGATAATAACCATAATAATGCACAATTTCATCATAATGACAAGTGACAATTCTGCTATACCTTCTCTTAGCTCATTTAATCCTCTTAACCAACAAGCCAATATTATTATTACTCCTTACAGATGACAAAATGGAGGCACAAATTTAGTGATTGTCTAAGGTCTCACAGTTGACAAGAGGAAGAAACAATTTGAACCTTGGTGTGTGTGACTCCGAAGTTTGCGCTTTTAAAGATCTCATATTTCTGTTCAGGAAGCAACATGCAATTAAGGACTAATCTTCAATTCCCAATAAATAATACATTTTACCCATCTATTCACTGGCATGCAGAAATCTACAAATATCAAAAGTGATAAATATTTTTAAATAAAACAGTAAAAACCTAGTTTGGCCTCGATCATGAATTATCAGGTGAAAGGAATGTAAGTGAAAATACATAAGAAACTTTTGGACTTTATCAATACACGTATTAGCTCTTATTGCACAAATAATAAAGTATTTATATGTTCAAGACGACAAAATATTATATGTGACAATTCTCAACATATGTTTTGAAAGGCTTTTTACTTAGCAAACTCAATGTCACATCATTTCTATAATTACAATTTGTGTACATATTTTTGTATTTTATTTATCAGCTTTTGTGTTTTTGCAAAAATGACATACAAACAGATGGTTGATTTTGAAAAGTTTTACCTCATGCAATAAATGTATCTCTGTCCAGATGGACATTAGGGTTCAGTGCCAGTAATGGACTTTTACCATATGGAGAAGAAGCTCTATGGCAGGAGACACTATGTTCAGCTTTGTATCTCAACACAGTGTTGACCAATTGTCAGCCATTGTTAGTTTTTGTGATCAGGGAATCATGAAGCAACAGAACATTTAAGTAAAATATCAAAAACACTATCTTCAAGATATCTAGCTATATATATTTTGGCAAAAAATTTTTTAATACATTATAAATTTTAAGATAACAGGACTATTTTTAGTCAAAATTATCAAGGTATAGTATACTTATAGTAAAAGTCACCCATTTTTTAGGGATACAGTTCTATTGGTATTGACAAAGTTGTACATTCATATAACCACCACCACAATAAAAATATAGAATATTGTCATCATTCAAAACAGGTTTCTCATGAAATTTGTTACTATGATAAGTTACATTGTTTGATTTTTTAATGTTATACCAACCTTGCTTTTATGGGATAAATCTCACCTGGTTTTGAGTTATCACATTTTTTTGTATAATATAATTTGAATTTAATTTACTGAAATTTCAATTAGAATTTTTGCATCTGTTTATGAGAGACATTGGTCAACAGTTTTATTTTCTTGTAATGTCTGTGTGATTGCAGGATCAGTCTAATGCTAGCCCCATAGAATAAGCTGGAAAATGTCCCATTTCTTTCAGTTTGGGGGAATGGTTTGTGTAGAGATGGAATTTTTTTCCCTCAAAAGTTTAGTAGTGTTTACTAGTAAAGCCATATTTACAGAACTTTTCTTTGTGAAAAGTTTTCTAGTTCTATGTGACCATGGGGCTGGGAGAAAAGGGTAAAAGGTTAAAAAAGTATAAATTAGTAGTTGAGAGATGGTCATGGGAATGGGTAGTATAGCATAGGGAATGCAGTCAGCAGTAACAGAATGGCTCTGTATAGAGCCAAATGGGTGATGGAATAATCAGGGGGATCGTTTCATAAACTATATAAATGTCTAAGCAATGTACTGAAATTATTAAAAAAATAAAATAAAATGCTAAAAAAAGGAGAAAAAAGATTATACAGTTTATATTTTCTCGAATTAACTTTGATAAATTGTTTCTAGAAATTTGGCTATTTCATTCAAGTAGTCGAATTTATTAGTATAAAAATTTTATAATCATTCCTACAATACTTTATTAATTGTAGCATTTGTACTGATGTCATTTCTCTTATTCTTGATATGGATATTTTGTGTTTTCACTTTTTTTCCTCATCAGTCAGCCTAGAGGATTATCAGTTTTATTGATCTCAAAGAACCAGCTTTTGATTTCATTGATTTTCTACATACTTTTTTTTCTACTTCAATTTCATTGCTTTCTGGTCTGGTCTTTATTATTTTCTTTTTTCTACAAATTTGGGGTTTAGTATGCTCTCCTTTTCCTATTTTAAGGTGTAAATTGAGCTCTTTAAGACTTTTCTTATTTCCTAAAATAGATATTTAAAGAAAGACACTACTTAATTTTTCAATTACAGTTGACATTAAATATTATTTTATATTAGTTTAAGGTGTACAGCATAGAGGTTAGACATTTATGTAATTCACAAAGTGGTACCTCTGATTAGTATAGTATCCACCTGGCACTATACATAGTTATTACATTACTGATTATATTTCCTATGCTGTACTTCACATCCTCGTGACTGTTTTGTAACTATTAATTTTTACTTCTTAACCCCTTCACCTTTTTTACTCAACCCCCCAACACTCCTCCATTCTAGCAATCACCAGTTTCTTCTCTGTATCTATGAGTCTATTTCTGTTATGTTTGTTCATTTAATTTGCTCTTTAGATTCCAATATAAGTGAGATTATATAGTATTTGTCTTTCTTGCTGCTTTATTTCACATAGCATAATACCATCAAGGTCCATCCATGTCATTGCAAATGGTAAATTTCATTTTTTTTATGGTCAAGTAATATTCTACTGTATATATATATATACCATCTCTCCTTTTATTTTTAAAAATTGTATTATTAGTTTCAAGTATACAGTACCTTGGTTAGACATTGATATAGTTTATGAAATAATCCCACTGCTTATCTTCCCTCTGGCCCTACACATAGACATTACATTACAGCTGACTACATTCCCTATGCTGTAGTCTCTTCTATCAATTATTAATTTGTACTTTTTTAACTCTCCACCACTTTCTCCCAGCCCTTCACTCCCCTCCCCTCTGGCTGTCACCAGATTGTCCTATATATTTGTGAGTCTGTTTTCAATTAGTTTGTTCTTTTTGTTCCTCAGATTCTACATGTAAGTGAAATCATATGGCATTTATCTTTCTCTGATTTATTTTGCTCATCATAATAACCTCTAGGCCTATCCATGTCATTGCAAATGGTAGGATTTCATTTTTTTTATGGCTAAATAATATTCTATTGTACATATGAACCATAACTTCTTTATCCAATTGTCTGTCAATGGGCATTTATGTTGTTTCCATATCTTGGCTATTGTAAATAGAGTTGCCATGAACAACTTTGCTTCCCTTGCCCAAGGGGTACATATATCTTTCAAATTAGTGTTTTGGTTTTCTTTGGATAAATACCCAGGGTGCAATTGATGGGTCAAAAGGCAGGTCTATTTTAATTTTTTAAGAAAGCTCCACAGACTGTTTTCCATGGTGCTTTTACCAATTTGCAATTACTGCAATAGTATACAAGGGTTCCCTTTTCTCTACATCTTTGCCAACACTTGTTATTCTTTGATTTATTGATATTAGCCATTCTGGCAGGTGGGAGGGGATATCTCATTGTGGTTTTAATTTGCATTTCTCTGATGATTAGTGACCTTGAGCATCTTTTCATATGTCTATTGGCCATCTGTATGTCCTCTTTGGAGAAATATCTATTTAGGTCTTCTACTCATTTTTTAATCGTTTTTTGTTGTTGAGTTATATGAGTTCTTTATATATTTTGGATATTAACCCTTTGCCAAACATATCTTAGGCAAATATCTTCTCCCATTCAGTAGATTGTTTTTCCATTTTGTTAATGGTTTACTTTGCTGTGCAAAAACTTTTTAGTTTGGTGTAGTCCCATTTGTTTATTTTTTCTGTTTCCTTTGCTCAAGGAGATATATCAGAAAAAAATATTACTAAGAGCAATGTCGGAGAGTTTATTGCCTATGTTTTCTTCTAGAAGTTTTATGGTTTCAGGTCTTATATTTAAGTCCTGAATACATTTTGAGTCTATTCTTGTATATGGTGTAAGAAGTGGTCCAGTTTTATTTTTTGGCATGTATCTGTCTAATTTTCTCAACACCATTTATTGAAGAGAATGTCTTTACTCCATTGTATATTCTTGCCTTCTTTGTCATATATATTAAATGAATGCATAGATGTGGATTTATTTCTGGGCTCTCTATTCTGTTCCATTGATTAATATATCTGTTTTTATGCCAGTACCATGCTGTTTTGATTACTGTGGCCTTGTAGTATAGTTTGATATCAAGTAGTGTGATACCTCAACTTTGCTCTTTTTTCTCAAGATTGTTGTGGCTATTCAGGATCTTTTATGGTTCCATATAAATTTTAGGATTATTTGTTCTAGCTCTCTGGAAAATGCCATTGGTATTCTGACAGGGATTGCATTTAATCTATAGATTGCTTTGAGTAGTATGGCCATTTTAATGATGTTTATTCTTCCTATCCATGAGCATGGTACATGCTTCTATTTATTTATATCTTCTTCGATTTCTTTTTTCAGTGACATACTTTTTGAAAACAGATCTTTTACCTTCTCTTGATTAATTTGATTCCTAGGTATTTTATTTTTGATGCAATTTGAAATCCATAGTTACTTTTCCTCTTTAATTTTTGATTTTATTTATTTGAATCCTCTCTCTTTTTTCCCTGATAAGTCTGGTTAAGGGCTGGTTTACAGTTTTGTTTATCCTTTCAAAGACCTAGCTCTTGCTTTCATTAATCTATTTTCTATTTTCTAGATTCTATTTCATTTATTTTTGCTCTTATCTTTATTTACTTCCTTCTACTCACTTTGGGCTTTGTTTGCTGTTCTTTTTCTAGGTCTTTTAAGTGTAAGGTGAAATTATTTATTTTAGCTTATTCTTGTTTATTGAGGAAGGCCCATGTTGCTATGAACTTCCCCCTTTAGAATGATTTCACTGTGTCCCATAAATTTTGAATTGTGTTCTTATTTTCGCTTGTCTCAAGATATCTTTATTTCTTCCTTGATCTCATTGTTAATTCACTCGTTGTTTAGTAGCATGTTATTTAGCTCCCATATGTTTGTGTACTTACCAGTTTTTGTAATTGATTTCTAGTTTCATACCATTGTGATCCGAGAAGACAAATGATAAAATTTCAATCTTCTTAGATTTATTGATGCTTGTTTTGTGGCCTCACATATGCTCTATTCTGAAAAATATTCCATATGAACTTAAGAGGAATGTATGTTTTGTTGCTTTGGGGTAGGGTAAAATGCTCTAAAACTATCTATTAAATCCATCTTGTCCAGTGTGTCTTTTAGGCCCATTGTGTCCTTGTTGATTTTCTGTCTGGAAGATTTGTCCTTTGGTGTCAGTGGGGTGTTAAAGTTCCCTACAGCGAGTGTATTACTATTGATCTTTCCTTTTGTCATTCAATAATGGCTTTATGCATGTAGGTGCTCCTAAAGTTGGGTGTGTATATGTTTACTAGGGTTAGGTTCTTTTGATATATTGATCCCTTTATTATTATGTAATGTCCTTCTTCGTCTCTTATAGCTTTTGTTTTAAAGTCTATTTTGTCTTATGTAAGTATTGCTATCTTGGCTTTTCTTTTCCATTTCAATTTGTGTAAAACAATCTTTTTCTATCTTTTTACTTTCAGTCTGTGACTCATTTGATCTGAAGTGGATCTTTTGTAGACAGCACATGCATGGGTCTTGTTTTCTTATCCATTCAGCTACCCTATGTCTTTTGATTGGAGCATTCAATCCGTTTATATTTAAAGTGATTATTGATAGATACATAGTTGCTGCCATTTTGTTATTCATATTTATTTATTTTTTCACCTTATTTTATTTTTTTACAGAAGACTCTTTAACATTTCTTGTGATATTGGCTTGTTGGTGATGAATTCCTTAAGCTTATCCTTGTCTGGAAATCTCTTTATTTCACCTATTTTATTCAAGAGCTTTGCTGGGTAAAGTAATTATGGTTGTAGATTCTTGTTTACCATAACTTTGAATATTTATTGTCAGTCTTTTCTGGCCTGGAAAGTATCTGTTGAAAAATCAGCAGACATTCTTAAGGAAGTACCCTTGTAAGTAACTAGCTGCCTTTCCCTTGCTGCTTTTAGGATTCTCTACTGGTCTTTGATCTTTGGCATTTTAATTATGATGTGTCTTGGTATGGGTTGTTTGAATTTCTCTTGTTTGGTACTCTTTGTATTTCCTGGACTTGTATTTCTAATTCCTTTACCAGGTTAGGGAAGTTTTCTGTCATTATTTCTTCAAAAGGGATTCTCAATCCCTTGTTCTCTCCCTCTTCCTTCAGATACTCGTATGATGCAGATACTGTTACCCTTCATGTTGTCCCAGAGGTCTCTTATATTATCCTCATTTTTAAAATTCTTTTTTCCTTTTTGTTGTTCTGATTGGGTGTTTTCTGCTACCTTGTCTTCCACTTTGCTGATTTGATCTTCTGCTTCATCCAATTTACGGTTGAATCCTTCTATTGTATTCTTCATTTAGGCTAATGTATTATTCATTTCTAATTCTTTTTCATGGTTTCAATATCCTTTTTTATGCTTATTATCTCTCTGTTGAGGTTCTCATTAAGCTCATCCATTCTCCTCCTAAGTTCTTTGAGCATCCTTACAACCAATATTTTGAACTCTGTATCTGGTAAGTTGCTTGTCTCCATTTCATTTAGTTTATTTTATGGAGTTTTCTCTTATTGTTTTGTTTGTGAAATGTTTCTTTGTTTTTTTTTTTCATTTTATTAACTTTCTATGTGTTAGGAAGATTTGTTTTGTCTTTCAGCCTCAACTAGATGGCCCTATGTGGCAGGTGTCCTGTGTGGCCCAGTGGTACACTCTCCCTGATAATCTGTTCAGGGTGTCATGGCCATAGACCATGGACCATGGCTACACTGGGGCATGAACCCAGACCCTTCTGTGTGTAAAGCAGACGAGCTAACTACTACACTATGAAACCACGTCTGAAAGATTTATTTTTAAATGCATAAATATTAGCATCATTATGTGCTCTTGATGGACCACTTTCTTATTATGAAATAATCATCTTTATTCCTAAAAATAGTCTTTGTTCTGAAATCTGTCTTGTCTGACATTAATATAGCCACTTTTTTAAAAAAAAATATAGTAACTCTTTTGATTAGTGGTATATTTTTCCATTTTTTACGTTTTTATGTCTTTGTAATTGCATTGCATTTCTTAGGAAGCACCTGGTTGGATCTTTAATTCAATCTGATGACCTCTACCTTTTAATTAGAGTTCCTAGTCCATTTATATTTATTTTTATTTTTTACATGGTTATTCTACTAGAAGTCAATACTGAATTTGTACCTTTATGTTAGGGGATGTGTACATTTTTAAAAAGCATAACAAAAACCAACATTTCTACTAAAAAGGTGATAAACACACACACACACACACACACACACACACACACACACACACACCAAAAGAGGTTTACCAACGGTTGGTTGAAATAAACATTTTAAATCTTTTCAACATACTAGGGAGTAGAAGTTCTAAAAATACTGAGATTGAAGCTCAGGTATAGAAGCAGACTTCTATTGAATGATTGTGTTTAAAAATAAAACCAAACCAAATTTTAAAAAAATAAAAATTACCACTTATGTATAGCATTTAATTAGAAAAAAAAGTCACTCTTATTTTAGACAGTTTTGTTTCCTTTACTATGACTCTCATTCTATTCATACTGCTCCTGTTGAAAGTCAAAATTTATGCAGGCCAAGTTATCTATTATACATAAGAACAGCATCCATTCGCTATTACCCAGGAACCTAGAGGTATCAAAGTTAAATTCATCAAAAAGTCTCAACAGTTTAAACAATCACGTATTTCTAAAATGTTTCCATACAAAATTATATATGTGTGTGTATATATATAAACATATTCATATACACACATATATGTATTTTTCCTCAAATGTTGGTAATCTTCATAATCATTTTTCATTTTTAGAATATGATGCCCATTCTGCCTGATGAAGTAGTTCACTGTTTGCTAAACTGAGTTAGTATGCTGTTCTTCTATAAATGTTATGGTTTTAAACCTTTTCTATGTTTTCCCCTCTGTTAGGCTTCATTTCTAACTCTGATTAATAGTTGTAGGTTAGGAACAAGTTAGATAGCCAGTTTTATGGAAATCCGTAAAATGTTTATCTGACAATAGGCTTTGATGATTTATTTGTAAATAAAGTACGTGGACTTTTCATATGAACTTTGAAACTTCTGTTTTATCTTCATAGAAACTACTCAAAGTAGCTTCACTTCTAAATTCTTCTCTTTGTTATAAGAAGTTAAGAATACTTAAAAACTTTTGAATAAGATGTTAAAGCATTTTAAAAGACTCCAAATGGATTACACAGATATCCTAGATATTTCAGGAATAATCAAGGGATAATCAAATTTGGAATACCCATAAATCATTAATAGTTCAGAAAATCTAAGTTCCAGTGCTTTCTAAATTAGATAATGTACTATATTCTGAAATTTTATGGTAAATCTATGACACAAAGGTTAAATTACAAATACACATGAACTAGTATTAAAAATCAAAATTCTAGATATTCATAGCATGTCATTTCTCCTTCAGTTCCTGTAAAAGGGCAGCTGAGAAAAAAGAATTTATGTATAATATTTTACTTGAGTTTGAAAAGCACCATTTTATTTACCAAGAAGTATCATAACTCCCTGGGTTTGGGACACAAGCTATCTAAAAGACTGGGAGATAATTTCAGGATAATAAAATGCTTCTCCTTCCCTCAAACCTTACCACTATGTCAGTAGGGAGTCTGTACTTTCTACTCAATTTTTCTATGCACCCAAAACTTCTGTAAAATTTCATTAACAACACAACAAAAATGATTGGGAAGCCTGAATGAAGATCTATGCTTCAATTCAAAAATGATTGGGAAGGCTGAATGAAGATCTACTAGAAAAGTACAGTTGTGAAAATATCTAATATACATATTAACATTAGCGTAACATTTAGAGAGAGCGCTATATTTGACACATATGTGTTGACTACTTTATATTAACACTCTCCCTGCATATAAGTGTAATGATAAACTTTTAACTTGTCAGGAAAGTTAAGTAACTTGCCCATATTCACCCAGTTATTAAGTAGCAAAATTGAGAATTAATTTAAAGTTTATCTGGATTGAACTTCCATTTTTTTGTTGATACTTTCCAAGATTTCAAAGAGACTCTTCATATCTAAAGCTTCACTGAGACATTTTCAGATCAATCTAGTTCAAGTTAGCACAAATGGATATTCTTAAAATAATACATGCCCATGAATGTGCAAATTTATGCTCATCTTTTTTGGCTCCTATATATAGAGCCCAGGAGTTATCAGGGAACATTACTTGTACACTTTTAATGCATTTCATTGCCCATTAGCTATAAAGAAAAGAGTATATGAAAATATTTTTTCTTCTATTTGAAGACAAATATAGTTTGGGACTTATAAGATAAAATTAAGTTTCGTAATCATTTGGAGATTTTTCATTTATTTTCTCTGTCTCCAGTGAATAAAATGTATGTATTTTTTAAATTCTAGAAATAATAAAAATATTGAATTTATTTGTCTGTTTTGCATGAAAAATGTTTTTTTATCTAAAACATAATTATAGAACTTCAATGTAAATATTTAAATCAAAAGATTCAGTCACTAACCCCTTTCATTGACTTGTTTATTTTTGTGCAGAATAACTTTACCCAGAGCTCCAGATGAATAAATACTATCAAAACACTTATGCTTTGTGCTAAAAAATAATTGCTGTATACTTCTTCAAGAGTCACTGCTATCTCCAGTTGTTAAAATTGCTATTTTTACTAGGATAGGAAAAAAAGAAAATAGGATAGAATATAAACCAAAGAAGAATCCCCTGATCCTCAATTTGGCACAGACAAATAACTCTTGCAGTGGTATGGCAATATTATATCCATTCATTATTGCAAAATAAAATTGGTTCCTTAGGAAAAATGAACTGTGCTTAAAGCCTTGGCAATCCTATTTAACACAATGAAACAACTATTTATTAAAACAGCCTAGGTCTTTCCAAGAGAAACTGAGATAAATAATGTAAAGCCATAATTATTTCTTTGAGGTCCTGAACAAAAGGGAAGAGGATAGTTACTGGTCATGGTCAGAATGGAGACTATTTCTTAGCACAGCTATAAATGAGTTAAAATGATTACTGGGTAGTAAATATTCCTCAAAAGCCACTGGAGTTGAAGATGTAGACTTGTGGAGAGATGTAGGACAATTGCCAATGAAGACAGAAGGTTTAAATCAGCAGAGCATTTGGTTTAATCAAATATTAACTTAGAGTATTGACCCAAACTGTTTATGAAACAAATATTAATTCTAGAATTTTGCAGTCCAGAAAGAAAGAAAATGTCATTCATATTCTAGGTAATACGAGCTTTGAGGGTCTAATTTAGCTTATTAAAGGCTACTCAAAAATATCTCCACTTATTTCTAGATTATTCTCTTTGTCCTAAGATATTGAAGATATTAGATAAAGTTTGGATAAAAAAGATGTTAAAACATTTTGAAAGTCCCCAAATGTATTAAACAAATACCTCCTAGAGATTTCAGGAATGATCAAGATAAAACAAAAATTTAGAATCATCTTGGCTTTCTCAAAATAAAAGGCATTATTAAAATTTGAATATAAAACAGAACTGAGGACAAAAAAGAAAAAATATAGAATCTATTGACCTTGGAGCTTTATTTACATTTGAGTAAAATACGCTTAGAAAGGAGAAGAGGACATTAAGTGTCTCCCAGAGGAAGCAGAAAACATGGCAGATATCTCCCCTCGAAATAACAATTAGCTGAACATCTAAAATTCAACAAAAAACACCCAAACTGCACACCAGCACATCTGAGAGTGGGATCTGTGCATAAGAGCTACCACAGGTCAGAAACCGGGGTGTCAGGCAGTAGACTGGGAGAAATAAAGAAGCGACCTCTTGAAGCCACCAGAGCTCCTAGCAGGAGGAGGGGAAGGGTGAAGGTGCAGCAACTTCTCTCATTAGCCTGCCTAGAAGTGCCAGAATTTATAGAAGCTGGCAGCAGGGGCTCAGTCAAGGCAGAAAGCAGAGCAGTGGGATAAGACCACAGAGAAACAACAGTTGATTTTTACTGTTTCTGGCTGAAAAACTGAGGCTGAGCTGCAGCTCCCAAATCCCAACCCTGATGGCCCATCCCTCCATACACTCTGAGACCGATCACCGCAGAGCCCAAGGAGAATGTGAGCAAACACTACTGAAAATACTGCTAATATTGACAGGGACTGAGAGGAGTAAGAGTTATTAAATATCTACAAGAAAATAATAAAGACATTTATGCTTTATATAAAGCAGGGATCCAAGAGGCTTAGATGCTACCTACTGGACACCAAAAGAAAAGCACCTTCTTTACAGCAGGCTAAAGAGAGGCCTTTATATAATAAATCTTCTTTCTGAAAAAACAACAGAATACACTTCTATTAATGCCCAGGTGCAGAAATAGTCTATTAAACACCATGAACAACCAAGGTGGCAAGGTATCTCAGAAAGAAAGAGAAAAATCTCCAGAAATAAGCTTACAGACATAGAAATATGCAACTTAAATGACAGAGAATTCAGGATGGCATTTCTGCCATCCTGAAAAAAACTCAATAAGATCCAAAACAACTCAAATCAACAATTGCGAGAAATGAAAAAACAACTAGATCACCAGAGCAAGGAGATTGAATCCCTCAAAAGGAGTCAAATAGAACTTCTGGAGATGAAGAACACACTGCAAGGGTTGAAAAATGAACTAGCAAGCTTGGGAAATGGAGTCGACAAAATGGTGGAAAGGATCAGTGATATCAAAAAAAGAAATCTAGAAATAAATCAGAAGGAAGAAGAGAGAAACCAAAAAATGAAAAATAATGAGAAAGAAACTTAAGAACTACCTGATATCATCAGGAGAGGAAACAAGAATAATGGACATTATCAAAGGCTAGAAAAAAGAGCAGAGACTAGAAAGCATTTTCAGACAAACAGTGGATGAGAATTTCCCAAATCTAAGGAATGAGCTGAAGCTTGGAATTCAAGAAATCAACAGAACACCCAATTATCTCAACACAAAAAGGCCTTCGCCAAGACACACTGTATTAAAATTATCAAAAATCAAAGATAAAGACAGAATTCTCAGGGCAGCCAGAGAAAAGAAAATGGTAACTTATAAAGGAAAATCCATTAGATTATCATCAGGCTTCTCAGTGCAAACCTTAAAGCCAGAAAGGAATAGAATCAAATATTTACACTATTAAGTAAAAGAAACTACCAGCCTAAAATAATGTACCCAGCTAAGCTCTCCTTTAGATATGGAGAAATTAAGACCTTTGCAGACATAAAAATTGAGGGAATTCTCCACAATAAGGCCTACATTATAGGAAATGCTGAAAGGTGTCAGCTCATCTAAAACAAAATAACAAACAAAACAAAAATACAGAATTAAGAGTAAAGTGACTATCAGGCAAATAGAAGCAGAGGAGTGCATAATAAGCTTAAATAATAAGAAGAGAACTGTTATAACTAGATAGTAATCAACGTTCAGCATACATAGGGACAAATTGAGATAACGACTGAAAAGGGTAGGGGGATTCAAAGATCCAAATTCACAAAGGGAAATGGAGATAAGGCATATGCAGAAGAAAATGGATGACAGTATATATATAACTACTGCTTATAAATTCATAATGGTAACCACACAACAAAGATTCAGAACTGAAATAAATAACATAAAACAAGAAGAACCACAGTGAAAACCGACAAAAGTTAACAAAAATAAAGAAAACAGAAACATAAGGACAAGGAAGCAATGGAAACATCAAGTTACCAGAAAGCAAAAGATAAAATGGCTATAAGAAGACCTTGTATTTCAATAATCACCCTAAATGTAAATGGACTGAACTCACCAATAAAAAGGCACAGAGTTTCAAAATGGATCAAAAACAAAACCTAACTATATGCTACCTCCATGAGACACACCTCAGCTCCCAATTTCAAGCAAACGGCATTCAGAGAAAAGCAGGAGTAGCAGTACTAATATTGGAAGAAACAGACTTCACAATAAAAAAGATAAGGAAAGGAACTAAGGAACACTTCATAATGATAAAGGGAATCTTGAACCAAGAAGACATAACACTTATTAATATCTATGCTCCCAATTAGGGAGCCCCAAGTTATGTAAAGCAATTACTAACAGAACTAAAGGGAGAAAGAGACCAAAACACTATCATAGTAGGGGACCTAAATACCCCACTGTCAGATATAGACAGATCATCCAAACAGAAAATTAATAAGGAAATAACATCTTTAAATGAAACATTAAACTAACTGGACATAATTGACATTTACAGAGCCTTCCATCCCAAAACAGCTGCTTATACATTCTTCTCTAGTGCGCATAGAACATTCTCAAGAATCGACCACATACTGGGACACAGAGATAGCCTCAACCAATATAAGAGGGTTGAAATCATACCAACCATATTCTCTGATCATAATGTTTAGAGATCAACTGCAAAAATAAATCGTGAAGAACCACAAATACAAGGAGATTAAACAACATACTACTGAAGAATAACTGGGTCAGAGAAGAAATAAAAAGAGAGATCAAGAGATACATAGAAATGAATGATAATGACAGTACAACATATCAAAACTTGTGGGACATAGCAAAAGTGGTCATAAGAGGAAAGTTCATATCATTACAGGCCTATCTCAAAAAACAAGAATGAGCCCAAATAAACAACCGAATGCTTCATCTTTAAAAACTAGAAAAGGAAGAACAAATGAGGCCTAAAGCCAGAAGAAAGAAAGAAATCATCAAAATTAGAAATAAATGAAACTGAAAACAAACAAACAAAATAATAGAAAAAATGAATACAACAAGGAGTTGGTTCTTTGAGAAGGTTAATAAAGTTGACAATCCCTTGGCTAGACTCGGTAAAGGAAGAAGAGAAAAAAAACACAAATAACAAAATGAGGGATGAAAGAGGGAAAATTATGACTGACACACAGAAATACAAAGGATCATGCAAGAATAATACAAAAAAAGTATATAATAACAAATTCAATAACCTAGAAGAAATGGACCAGTACTTAGAAAAATACAATCTTCCTAGACTGAATGAAGAACTTCGAAATCTAAATAGACCAATCAGCAGTATGAAAATTGAAACAATCATCAAAAAACTACCAAAAATGTAAAAGTCCAGGACCAGATAGATGGCTTCACCAGTGAATTCTACCAAATATTCAAAAAAGATTTAATACCTATTCTCCTCAAACTCTTCCAAAAAATCGAAGAGGAGGCAATACTTCCCAACTCATTTTATGAGGCCAATATTACTCTGACACCAAAACCTGGTAAAGATAACACAAAAAAGAAAACTATAGACCATGAACACAGATGCAAAAATCCTAAATAAGATACTAGTGAACTGAATACACAACATATTAAAAAGATTATACGCCATGATCAAATGGGCTTTATTCTAGAGGCACAGAGATGGCTCAACATACCCAAATCAATTAATGTTCTACACTACACATACAAATTAAAAAATAATAATCATATGATCATATCAATAAATGCAGAAAAAGCCTTTGACAAGATGCAGCATACATTTATGATCAAAACACTTAACAAAATTGGTATAGAAGGAAAGTACTTTAATATAATAAAGGCCATCTATGACAAACCCTCAGCCAACATTATATTTAATGGTGAAATACTAAAAACCTTCCCTCTAAGATCAGGGACAAGGCAAGGCTGTCCACTATCGTCACTGTTATTCAATATAACATTGAAAGTCCTAGCGAGTACATTCAGGCAAGAGAAAGATTTAAAAGATATTCAAATAAGAAATGAAGAAGTGAACCTGTCACTATTTGACATGATTCTCTATATAGGAAACCCTAAATGTTCACAAGAACGCTACTAGAAACAATCAGCAAGTATAGTAAAGTCTCTGGATACAAAATCAATGTTCGAAAATCCATAGCTTTCCTATACTCCAACAATCAAGCATCAGAAAATGAAGCGGAATAAATAATTCCTCTGGAATTCCAACAAAGAGAAAAAAACACCTAGGAAAAATTTAACAAAACATGTTAAGGACCTATATAATGAAAACTATAAGACCCTATTAAAAGAAATCGAAGATGATACAAAGAAATAGAAAGATATTCTGTGATCTTGGATTGGAATAATCAACATAGTTAAAATGACCATAGTACCTAAAATATTAAACATATTTAATGCAATCCCCATCAAAATCCCAACTGCATTTCTTAAAGAAATAGAAAAAAAATCATCCGATTTGTATGGAAGCACAAAAGACCCCAAATTGCCAAAGTCATACTGAGAAAAAAAGAATGAGGCTGGAGGCATCACTCTGCCTGACTTCAAATTTACTGCAAAGTAACAGTAGTTAAAAGAGGATGGTGTTGGCAGCAAACAGGACACACGGACAAGTGTAACAGAATTGAGAGTCCAGAAGTAAGTCCAGAAGTCCATATTTGTATAGGCAAATAATTTTCAACAAAGAAGCCAAAAACATACAGTGGAGAAAGGAAAGACTCTTCAATAAATGGTGCTGGGAAAACTGAAAAGCCACTTGCAAAAGAATGAAACTAAACTGTTGTCTATCACAAGACATCCAAATTAACTCAAAATGGATTAAGGACTTGAATATAAGACCAGAATCAACAAAATGAATAGAAGAAAACATAGAAACTAAACTCAAGGACCCTGGACTTAAAGAGGATTTTATGAATTTGATTTCAAAGGCAAGGGAAGCAAAAGCTAAAATAAATGAATGGGACTACATCAAACTAAAAGCTTCCGCTCAGCAAAATAAATCATCAAGATAGAGAGACAACCATCCGAATGGGAAAATATATTTGCAAGCAACACCTCCAATAAGGGCCTAATATCCAAAAGATACAAAGAACTCATATGGTTCACTTACAACAACAACAACAAAAAACAAATGATCCAACAAAAAAGGGGCAGAGGACATGAACAGATACTTTCCACTAGAGGACATACAAAAAGCCAACAAATATATGAAAAGGTGCTCAACATCACTAGCTGTTAGAGAAACGCAAATCAAAACCACAATGAGATACCATCTCACACCTGTTAAAATAGCTATAATCAACAGAACAAGTAATAATTAATGTTGGAGAGAATGTGGAGAAAAAGGAACCCTTATGCACTGCTGGTGGGACTGCAAATTGGTACAGTCACTGTGGAAAACAGTATGAAGGTTCCTCAAAAAACTAAGAATGGATCTACCATATGATCCATCAATCCCTCTTCTGGCTATTTACCCTAAAGACTTGAAAATATATCTGAAAAGATATTTGCACACTAATGTTCACAACAGCATTAGTCATAGTGGCCAGGATATGGAAGCAATCAAAGTGTCCTACAATAGATGATTGGTAAAGAAGCAGTGGTACATATATACAATGGAATATTTATTAAGCCATAGGAAGAGATAAAATACTGTCATTTGTGACAACATGGATGGACCTCAAGATAATCAAGCTAAGCGAAAGAAGCCAGACAGAAAAAGTTGAAAATTGCATGATATCACTTATATGTGGGACATAAACCTAAAAGCAACAAATGAACAGGACAGAGACTCAGGGACGTGGACAATGGACTAGTGGTTACCAGACGGTAAGGGGTGGGGGAGGAGAGAAGCAGTAGACAGGGTAAAGGGGACCAAATATATGGTAGCTAAAGAAAACTGGACTCTGGGTAGTAATCACAACAGAATATATAGATGTCAAATTATAATGTACACCTGAAAATTAT
Source organism: Rousettus aegyptiacus (assembly GCF_014176215.1). Lineage (NCBI taxonomy): Eukaryota > Metazoa > Chordata > Mammalia > Chiroptera > Pteropodidae > Rousettus > Rousettus aegyptiacus. The sequence continues at coordinate 69,963,834 of NW_023416288.1, forward strand.
ATAATTGTATTAACCAATGTTACCCTAATAAACTTAAAAAGAAAATAAAAGGTCTCCCTATTTTAAATGTTTGAGTCCTACAACATACAGATTCAGAACACTACCCAAGAAGAAGTCATCTACTACCGGGGTCTCAAATGTCCTTTTATTCCTTATTTATGCACACACTCATGCACACCTCTCTCTCTCTCTCATTTATTATGGTTCTTAAATGCATTAGGCAAAAAGACTGTGCAAAATTATTTATATATATATATAATTTCCTGAAACTACAGAGGTACAATTTTAGTTTACTTTATGAAGACAAGTGGTCTTTTTTTTTAAAAAAAAATCATTTTATTCTGATATGAAGAGTTGGCAAGGCTTGCCCCAATCAAGCTTATAAATTTTGCTCAAGTCAAATTTCCTCAGATCATTAGTTTTCCCAACAAAAAAGGAAATGTATGTTTGCCAATGAATACCATTTTAATCCTTTCTAGAATCCTTCATTTTTAATTCCTTTCCATTTGTCTCTAGATTTTTGGCCTCTCCTTTTGAGATGGACATTCCAACTCTTTTCTAGAAGCTTAGTCTCTCCCAAAGGACATGGGAGGAATAACTTTAGAAACACTCTTATCTGCTTTGCTTTAATTCTTCTATCTCTTTTATTGGAAGGTTGGGGTAGAAAATCCAAGTGTCTATAACTGTGGGCCACAAATCTTTCTCAGCCAAATTCTTATTTATAGAAAAGCAAAGGACTGTTTGACCTCATCTTCTCTTTAAGAAATATAACTGCTCATAACTAAAACTAAATGATGTTTAAAAAATTATTGAACTAAAACATGCTATATTAATAATAATAGGTAAGTAAAACTATAGCCACTATTAATTTGGTCTAAAAACAGGAAACAATTATTATCATTTAACTGACAGGAAAAAAAAAAGGACAATGAGATAAATTGCAGGAGATAAACAAATGTCAAGCAAATCTGAGTTTGAATCTCAACTCTATTATTAAAATCTATGACTTAGAGATGTTATTATCTTACCTGTATCCTGTTTCCCTGATTATAAAATGACCGTATAAATCTACCTCATGTAAGGGCTAGAGAAGATAGCAAATTTCTTTCTATCTTTTAAAAAAAATTTTTGTTTGCCTGTTCGTTTTTTTTTTTATGAGAAGATAGCAAATTGAGGACCAAAATCTTACTAGTGAAAAACTAGACAGAAAAACAAATAATAATAAAATAGAATAGACAACCTAGAAGTTGAATTACTGACAGAAAGGAATATCTTAAATTTTATTAATTGCATTAAATGACATGAAAAAAAATTAAAGAATAGTAGAAAACAAGTCAATTAAGTAAAAATAGAGATGAGCAAAAGGATATCTGTAGCATTTGAGTTATAAAATCTAACAAATAACATTTTTAAAGTATTCAATTGTTTTAATGCAGAAAACCTTCTTACCATGTATGAAAAACTATATATACATGGATCTATATCTATATCTATATCTATCTATATTTATATCTATATGAGAGAGAGAGGAGACTCTTATTAGCTTTGACCTGAAATACTATTTCCATTTATATATGGGGATTTTATAAGTTTTCTTTTCATTCTTAGGTACAATTTGGGATAACTTCTCCCACATATACTTCAAGAATGTATTTCTTACTTTATAATAAAAATATTGCAAAAGTTTTAATATAACGATTTATAAGTAGCATTGTGCATTACTTTCCATAGTTGGATTTCTTTTCATCACCACATATTTGATACCTTTTACCCCATCTACCTCCCTCCTCCCCCTTTCCCACTGGTAACTACTAGTCCACTGTCCATGTCTATGACTCTCTGTTTGTTTGTCATGTTTGTTTGTTATTTTTAGATTAATCACTTATATGTGGGATGTAAACCTAATTTTTCATATTTACAGTAGTGATCCTGAAATCCGAGGAGCTTAAGAGTGGGAAGGAGAAGGGGGAGCAGAGAAAGGAATAGATAAAGAAATCGATAAGCAGAACAAGAAAATCACCAAATAACAATAAGACATGAGAAAGGAAGCCACAGCAAATGCAATAGAAAATTAGAAGAATGTAAACAAATAAAAAGATCAACAGGGAATAAGGGAAAACACAAGCAGCAAGCCAAGATTTGTTTTTAATTCCTTAATGATAACTATTAGTGTGTTTTAAATGAAGTCAGGCAATATTCTTTTTCTAGCCCTGCAGGCTTGTACTTTTCAGAGATTCATACAAAATTGACTTTAAACATTCAATATAAAAGACAAATAAGAAAGCTTACAGTCCAAATTCAGATAAAATGGGCATCTCATCATTTTAAAAAATATAAAGTCTTCCAAATTTGAGGGCAATAGGTAAGTCTACTTAGTTCACATTACCTCTCTCAGTACAAGGTTCTTTGTTAAAATACTCGATTTTCTGAACCTCTGCCTAGGAAAATAGTGTGCAGTCAGTGGAAAAGCATTGTGATGTTAAAAAAAAAAATAGTAGAATGTTGCTTTTAATCCTTTGGATGCTCATAAGAAACCACAAATTCATTTTGCAGATATGCTTTTATCTGTTTGCAATTGAAACTGAAAATTGCAGTGAGCTACTTAAAAGGAGCCCCACTGAATGGAATTTGTTATATAATAGAGCTACTTTCAAAATTGTCATTGTAGATCTTAGGGCTACCACCAGCCTTTTGCATGGTAGATAGTATACATGGAATTAGAGGTCAGTATATACTAAAGATATTTAAAAATATAGTTACTGAGCAGCAATTATGGAGAGAGGTTGTGCTTATTTCCAAGAGTGAAAAGAGGGAATATATACACTTCCCCTGGTCCGAAGGCATTTAAAATCAAATTGCTTCACTGGCAGTACGATATCATCATAGCTGCTTTATTTAGGAGGTACTTAGAAAACTGAAAAGAAAGATAATGATCCATCGTTTAACATTTTAAAAGGTTTTATGACATATTCCGATAACCAGGTGTTGATGACCAGGCTGTGGATCTGGACCAACAAATCCAACTCCTCACCAAAACCCAAAGTTGCAAACCCCAAATTTAATTCACAATAAGCCTAGCTCACTCATATTTATTTATGTTTATTCTGTTCATTTGTTATACTGGGGAAGAGTTCTTCAGAGAAACAGAATAAGGAAGATGATAGATAGATATATAGATAGATGATAGATAGATAGATAGATAGATAGATAGATAGATAGATAGATAGATAGATAGATAGACAGATAATAGGTAGATAGATGATAGATAGATAATGATGATAATGATGATAGATGATGAAGAGAGAGAGAGAAAGAGGTAAGTAGATAGATGATAGATGATAGATAGATAGATAGATAGATAGATAGATAGATAGATAGACAGACAGACAGACAGATCAAGAAATATGGCTCACACAGTTTTGTAAGAACTGTGAGTCCAAAATTTGTAGGGCAGATCAGCAGCCTGGAAATTCAGGCAGAGTTTCTATCTTGCAGTCTTGGAACAGAATTCCTTCTTCTTCAGAAAAACTCAATTTATGCTTTTCAAAAGCTGTCTAATCTAGGTTTTTTATACACCAGGAGGTTTCCTCAGAATTTTTGCTTACTTGTAATACTGAAATTAGAAACTCTAAGTAAATATTTTTATTAAACTTATCGCTTAAGACAGAACCTAGAAAAAAATATATATGGACAGGAGAATATAAATGCCTTTTAATCCCAAATTTTTTCAGTCTTTTCTTAGTTTTTGTTCACTCTTTCTCTGTTTTAATTTCACTAAGAGAGTGATGTAAATAATTCATTTGACTTTTTAAAAATACAACTCTCGTCTGCCTGAAAATATGGCTTTATAAGAAGAAGATATGATGGGCAGAAGTACCTAGGTATGTTAGTTTTCTTTGGGAAATCATCCAACATAGCCACTAAAGCAGTATCAATAGGGAGAAAATTTCTATTACACAAGATGAATAAGTTCTAGAGGTTTGCTGTACAACATTGTGCCTATAGATAACAATACTATAATGTACACTAATAAATCTGTTAAGAGGGAGATCTCATGTGAAGTCCTTTTACCACAATAAAATAATAAAGTATTTTCTTCCTGTGCATATTCCTGTTTCTCTTCACAGATTTTAGATATGAGAAAGTCTCCATAGGCATCAGTTAAAACTGTCTCATTTCTTACACACACAAAAAAAAAGGAAAAGAAAAAGAAAGAAAAAAGAAACTTCGTAAGTTTATAAGTAAGAAATAGCTACAGATCCAAACTAGTATTTTTGAGAGCTAAATGAAATACAAATCACTTTCCAAGCCATCAAATTTTTAACTACTCAGATACAGTGACTTGCATTACCTGGCCAGCTTTTCTCAGTACCTTTACATGGTGCCAGTGTAACTATTAGCTTTGTCTAAAAGTGCTCATTTGCTACCCAGTGATGACAATTATCTGTCTCCTCCTCTTCACAGACTCTTAATCTCTAAACTGAAAATGCTGTCAGCCAAATTTATAGATGTCCTCATTTGAGGCAAGGACATCAAATCCATAGAGTATGTTGAGCAGTGAGTATGCCAGCAAATCAAGCCATGACATAGTAAATAAAAGAGCCCAACAGGCAACAAAGTCAAATGATGGCTGCCAAGTGATGGTTGCTTGATCTAAGGAAATGGGCCAGGCTCCACGGATCAGATTAGAATTAAATGATTAACCCACAGGGTTGGAAGAGCTTACTGAGATACCAGCTAGAATCCTAGTGACCTAGAGGGATCCCCACAGACTGAAGCAGCTGCTACTTCTGCTATGCCAGCAACACACAGGCTGAATTCATTTCTACTTCCTCAGCTTCTAATTAATACCATGAAACATGTATTTTACCCCATGTTCGATCAAAACATAGACTACATTGTTTCTTCCTTTCCTAAAGTGTCATCATAAATATACTTTAGAATTTATCAATATGATGCTCTCAGCAGCCTAAATATCTCTCCCACATGGAGAAAAGTTGACTCCAGTCCATTCCAGGCCACCTTCTTCATATAGCAGGACAAGCTGTACTCTTGGATCTTCTCCAGATCCCAATCTCCTCTTCCTGGCATTGGAGACAAACACCTTTGCTCTCAGCTGTCTAATTCTGCAACCTTCTGGAAGAGCATGGGACATGGGGCTTAATTCTTCCCCTTCCTAAGTTTCACTGCTCTGAATGTTCCATCTCATGCTGTTCTTCCCCTCCTCTAATTAAGACTGTGTTTCTGGCCTATACAAAATTATATACTTGTACAGTACTTAGCAGTTTTCAAAGTGGCATCACCTTATTTTCTCATTTATGCTTTAAATTTAAATCTGCTGTAAACTAGGAAGGAGTTATTATTCTCATTGTAGATATAAAAAAAAGAAGGTTCAAACATTAATTAAAGACTTCCTCAAGGGCACAAAATTAAAAACAGAGAAACAATTTTGTGGTCCAAGGTAGATTATTGATCACACATAATGTGTGACCAATAATTTATAGGTTGTCTGAATTACCATTCTTAAAATACTATGATATAGCTAGAGAATTCAATCCTTAAGATTAATAAATATATAATTTAAGTTCAAGTAACTTAAATGACTTTGATTAGAGGAAACTACAATATCATTTTTATTATCAGCTAAGTGATACAAACAAGAGGTAAGTTCCTATGGCATATTTCTGATCACAAAAACATTACCAAACTTCTAAATAAAGATCTAAAATGGTTCTAATATTAAAAATTGTGTTTAATCTGAGCTATACATACATTTAAGAAAGATTAATAAAAGCAAATAAGATAATATTTTTTCAACCCACTATTCCAGGTCAGAGTCATGGGTGGCCAGAGCTTATTCAGGCAGCTCAGGGCACAAGATGGAAACCAACTATGGACAGGACACCCTTTCATCGCAGGGCACACTCACACCCTTACCCACACTCACTCACACTGGGACAATTTAGACATGCCAATTTACCCAATGTGCACGTTTTGGGGATGTAGGAGGAAAATGGTGTACCCCGAGGAAATCCATGCAAATGTATAGAGAACATGCAAACTGCACAGAGACAATGGCCATGGACAGAAATCAATTTTTTTCTCATTTTCATTATAACAAAACAATGTGAACAAAATGGCATTATTTGAGGATCTGCTGTACCTACTGTGTGTAAGATATACTTTGTTGAACACTTTATAGGCCTTAGTTACTTCACAGATCAAAAACCTGAGCATATAAGGTTAAGCGATCAGCCCAAATTTCCCAGTGGGTAACAGTCAAAATGAATTTAAATAAAGGACAGTAATTTTTAACTTAACATTGTTGATAGGTTCTTGGAACTGTGGCAAAACAATGTATAACAAAACCAGTTTTACTATATATCAATTTTGTTTATTGAAATAAACAAGTGAAGGAAACAACTTTGAATGAAATAATGTTATTCGAGGACCTGCTACCTACTTAAAAAACAACACAACCTAGTCAAGTATAACTTCCTGGCTCCTTGATCTGTTATTTGCTTCTTCAGTCTTTTCCTCAAATTAATTTCATACATAACAAATCCAAAAAGTACAAAAATATTCTCCAAATAAACTAGCAAGAGTCACTAAACTAGAGGAATAAGAAATAGTCCCCAGATATGTATGAAAGAGATATCTTTACCGGTGCTATTGCATCTGATAATGAGAGACAGAGCAGAACCTAATCTGAAATTCTACATGATAAAGAAAAAAAGAGAAAATATTGAATTCCTAATATCTCCAGTCCATGCATTGAAGGATGTATTATGTCAAGGAGTAGAAGAGATAAGAGGGGGAACAGTGGAAGAAAAGATCTGCATAGAGATAAGGTAGAATGGACAGCCAAGCAGCATCATCCCAGGAGCTCTATATCACTTTATCACAACAGTACTCTTGTCATGACAGCATCAGTAGCTGTGTAGTTGCCATACAGAAACCACCAAAAATGTAACCATTCCCCATTAATCAGTAAGAACATCTGCATCTACTTGGTCACACTCATGTAGTGAATAATGATTTAGCAGCTCTGAATGCTAGAATAAGGCTTTGTGAGATTTAGGGAAAAAAGGATAATTCATATATCATTCTGAGAAAAATTCCAGCTTGTACAATCGCTTTTTCCCTCAGCAAATAAATACAAAGGATCTCTTCTAAAGAAAGGAAATAATGATTTTTTTTTTTTTGCTTTAAGCCATGCCCATGGATGTTAATATTTTGGTGGCATACATTTGGTTAATAAATAAATGAATCATAAGGTAAATTGTTTTTTTTTAAATAGTTTCTTTGAAAGGTTTTTATTTGCTTCTAAATTTATATGAATTCAAAGTTGACTAAGATGGAGATACAGGAGGCTCCCGAGCTCATGAATGCACAAATGTAAATCTACGCACAGAGTAATTTCCTCTGAAAGAGATCCAGAAACTAATTTATCAACTCTTACACATAAGATGAATGAGAAAATATCCAAATAGAAACAGATAGGAAAGGCCGAGTGACATTTTCATCATAAATCCCAACCCCAACACAATGCCATACAACCAGAAAAAAAAAAAAAACCCAACTCCCTGAAGAGTGAATGGTTTGAATACTACTTTTAAAACTTTCACTGGAGTGATGGGGTTCCAAATTACCTAGTTCTGAAAGCTATCATTTAAAGACAAAGTGTCACAAAAGACAAAGAAGGTCATTATATAGTGATAAAGAGGTCAGTTCATCAAGAGAATATAACAATTGTAAATATTTATGCACCCGAAACAGGAGTATTTAAACATATAAGGCAAATATCAACAGATCTTAACGTGGATATAGACAGTGATACAATAATAGGGGACTTCAATATGCCACTTTAAACAACCAATAGATCATCCAAACAGAAAGTTAATAAGGAATCATTGAACTTAAACTACACATTAAACTAGATAATCCCAGCAGCCTTATTGAAAATGTTGCATCTAAAATTAGTAAAATACACATTCTTCTCAAGTGTACATGAAACATGTCCCAGAATAGAGCATATGTTAGTACAGAAAACAAGTTATAATAAATTCAGAAAGATTGAAATTATATCAAGTATCTTTTTTGGACCACAATGGTATGAAACTAGAAAGCAATTACAAGAAGAAAAATAGAAAATTTGCAAATATGTGAGAATGAAATAACATGCTCCTGAAAAATAATAAGTCAAAGAACTCAAAGAGAAATGAAAAAATATCTGAGATAAATGAAAATGAAAACACAACTTACCCAAATCTATGGATGCAGCACAGCAATTTTAAAAGAGAAGTAATATTAACACCTACATTAAGAAAAAAAAAAAAGACTTCAAATAATTAATCTAATTTTATATCTCAAGGAACTAGAAAAAGAAGAAAAAACTAAGACTAGGCCTAAAGTTAATGGAAGGAAGAAAATAATACAAAAAAAGTGAAAATAAATAAAATACAGACAAAAAGAAAATAGAATTAAAAATTAATGAAACTAAGGAGGTTTTTTTTTTTGAAAAAATTAAGTATCCAAACCTTTAGCTAGACTTTTGAAGAAAAAAGAAAGAGCTTAAATAAATAAAATAAATTATAAATGAAAAAGATATTATGACTGATATCAGAGAAATACATAAGATCATAAAAGACTACAATGAATAATCATACGTCAAATAATTATATGTCAACAAATTGGACAACCTAGAATAAATAGACAAATTCTTAGAAACATACAAACTACTAAGACTGAATAATGAAGACAGAAAATCTGAACAGACCTACTACGAGGATGGAGATGAATCAGTAATAAAAAAACTTCCCAACACAGAAAAGTTCAAGATCATATGGCTTCACTGGTGAGTTCTACCAAGAATTTAGAGAAGTAATACCAATTCCTCGTAACTATTCCAAAAATAGAAGAGGAGAAAATGCTTCCCAACTTATTTTACAGGGCAGCATTACTTTGCTATCAAAGCCAGAGAAGGGCATTCCAATATTCCTCCTGATGAACATATACGTAAAAGTCCTCAACAAAATATTAGCAACCTAAATCAGCAATACAGTAAGAGGATCGCACACCATGACCAAGTGGGATTTATTCCAGAAATGCAAGAATAGATTAACATCTGTAAATGAAAAAAATGTGACAAATCACATTAACAAGATAAAAAATAAAATTTATATAAACATCTCAATAGATTACAGAAAAAAGCATTTGAAATAATTCAACAGTTTTTCATGATAAAACTTACAACCAACTGGGTGTAGAGAAAACATACCTCAATATAATAAGGGCCACATATGACAAACCCACAGCTAACATCATATTCAACATTGAAATGCTAAAAGCTTTTCTCCAAAATCAGAGAAAAACAAGAATATCCACTCTTGCCATTCTTATTCAATATAGGACGAAAAGTTCTAGAGAGCAATTAGCTAAGAAAAGGAACTAAAAGTCACCCAAATTAGAAAGGAAAGGGTAAACCAGTCTCTGCAAATGACCACATCATTTACAGAAAACACTAAAGATGCCACCAAAATATTATTAAACTAATAAATGAACTGAATGAATTTGCAAGATATAAGATCAATATACAAAAATCAGTTGTGTTTCTGTATACCAATGAGTTATCAGAAAGAGAAATTAAGAAAACCATCCCATTTATAAAAACAATGAAAGAAAAATATTTAGGAATAAATTTAACCAAAAAGGTGAAAGACCTGTATTGAAAACTATAAGACATTAGTAAAAGAAATTGAAGAGAACAAAAATAAATGGAAAGATATTTCAGATTCACAGACCAGAAGAATTAATTGTGTAAAAATATAAAATTATATTAATACTACTCGATGTATTCCAAAGAATCAATGCAATCCTTATCAAAACTCCAACAGGATTTTTCAAATTAGAAAATAATAATTCTCAATTTTTTTAAAGCACAAAAGGTCCTGTATAGCCAAAGCAATCTTAGAAAAGAACAACGTTAGAGGCATCACATTTTTTGATTTCAAACTGTATTACAAAACTACAGTAATCAAAAGAATACAGTAATGGCATAAAAACAGACACATAGATCAATGGAACAGAATAGGAATCCCAGAAATAAATCCATTTAAATGTTGCTGATTAATTTTTGACAAAGGAGACAAGAATATACAATGGGAAAATGATAGCAGGCAGGAAATTTTTAAGAGCAACATTCACTATTCTGTCTGTGAACGTCGACCTCTATAAATGAATCTGACAAATAAACGTGGTCTCTAAGCTACCTACTTTCTCCCTGGCCATCTGTTGTATAGTATGATGCCTTACTCGAAGAGCACTGACAATTTTATTTTGGAAACAAAAATTACAGTCAAGATAAGATGAGATAAATTGCCTCCAAAGAATTTACATTCCATAGACCTACATGTTTGTTTTTAATTTTGATTTTGGTTTTGTTTAGTTTTATTCTACTCTTGCATTTTCTTGCTAGATGAGAATAGAGGGCATGCTAACTGAATCCTCACATAATATGGGGAGAGGGAAGCCTCAGAACAACGACAATGAAAACCCGTCGTTTCCTCATTAAAACTGGCAATATGTGAAATTACAAGCATCATTTTATCAATGGGAAGGGTCATTCTTGGCATCATTATCCACGTTTACTAGCTGATTCTCCTTATAAAAAATAAACCTGAAAAAATGAAATAAATGAGAGTGAGATGAGAAGAGACTAAGCCTTGCTTTACAGAACATTTTGAAGTTAGAGATTAGGCAAATAAAGAACACACTAGTAGCATGCCTATGAGATAAAGGAATCAACCAGCAGGCACTTCATTCAAATGAAATCCCTTGAAAGACATCACCATCCAATCTAATGTTAACAGAGCATTAAAAATGGTCTCAATCACAAACTATTTATAATATTATTTTGGCTTCACACTTTTTTAAAAAGAATTTTAAGTACCTGGATAATAAGAAATAAACTACCATCCTTAGTTGATAATTAAATTTAATTGACTTTTTTTCTTTACTTGGTAGATTTTATGTCTTAATCCAAAAAACCATCATATTATTAAAGATATGCTTTCTACAGTATTCTATGTTTATCCTTATGCTATAATTTCAGAATATGGGTAATCTCAAGGATGAGAAACAGGGCTAATAATTTCCCCTACCATCTTTGTTCTCAGAGATGTGGGAGGTTGTAGTCTAACTGTGGACTAACCTTAGAGATCTTACAGTAAGATAATGCTGCCTATAGTAAAATGCTTAATGACTTTTGCATCAAGAATCTATATTATAAAGAAAAGAACATTTTTTGCTTCCCTGATAATGTATACTTCTTGATAAGGCTCTTTTTTTCTCTTTTAAGGTAGATACCTTGGTGATATCTCACTTATTCTCTTTGCCTAACACAACTATGTAATATCTAGTCAGATATGTAATATACTTTATACAAAGCCACATGTAGAGACTGTTTAATAAATAACTACATATAAACCTTAAAGATCTTTTCATCAATGTAGTTTTTATAAATTGGCAATTTCCTAAAGAACAATTTCACACTCCGCATAAATCCATCCATCCATCCATTCCTTCGTTCATTTCACATCTCATTAAACTTCACTCCAGGGACAATGTCATGCATCTTACTTTTAAGAATCACTCATTTGCACACTGATGAGAATGACATGGAAAAAGGCTGGTAACCAAGAGAGTTCAGGGATTTAAAAAAAGAGCTAAATCTCTGAGAAGGTGAGTGTGAATGTGCTCCAGAACCTATGAACAGAAATTCAAGGGCAAAATTGAGGAAATTCTTTTTTTCCCTTTAACAATGGTTTTCTTCCCATTTTAAAAGGAGGGCAAGAAGTGAAATGGTACCAACATTCATTGGTTTATAATTTGAATACAAAGAGTTAAAGAAGCATTTGTCAAATGGTTTTTTATTTGTTCAATGACATATGGTATAAGGCCATCAACTGAATGAAAGCAATAGGGGAAAACAGGTAGAAGTTCTAGAGAGTGAAGACAAGGTATGAAAGAAAAATAGAGTGAATTTACTATAGAAAAATAATGGGAACTAAGGACAGTATTAAGGATCCGCTTGTGTTATTGTCAGTATCAAGTCACCATTGTCCACCTTCCTGGTGTATGATTTTTGTACCAATGATTAGTTGCTGGGTAGCTAGTTACACCTAGTCTTGGCTTTTGTCAAATAAGTGCAACAGAGAGTTGAGAGTTAAGAGTATTTTAAAGGAGCTAGAACAATCATCAATAAGGAATCAAGGCTGGATAAAAAGAAATCTAACAAAGGCAGCAAAGGAATAGGCCTAGTGAATATTGCTTGATATTTGCAATGCTCTTCATCACAGTAGGCATTAAATAATAATGTAAAATACATTCTTTCATAGCATGTTTCTGCTTTGAGTTCAGTATTGTTTTTTGCATATATTAAAGAATAATATTGACATGCTCATAGTCAAGAATTACATTGTCTATCCCTCACTAAGAGCGGTAAGGAGCTACAAAACTACATAAAACCATAATGTGTGTGTGTATGTATGTATGCATGTATGCATGCATGTATGTACATGTGTGTTCACTTCACACAATTTTCATGCTTCAACATATGTTCAAGACTGACATCCAAAGAAATAACAACTAGCCGTGATGCCATATTTATGAAACTATAGCTTTTCCAATGAAATAAAGTTTATAAACCATTTTTAATGTCTCCCCAAATTATTTTGAGTGTGAATTTGATAAATGACATATGATGAATTTCTGCATAGATGTATATTATGCTAGAAGTTTGTAAACTTGTTTCCTAATCAGTCCCTCAAAGGTAACAACTGTAAAACTAATGATCTGAAAATTACATATGACAAAAATGAATTCAGTAAAATTTATTCATTTACAATAAACTGACACTTGCAAAAGTCTTTCACCTTATTATAATTATATAATAATTTTGTGTATAATATTTAAAAATCTCCTAAAAATATAAAGGAGAAAAAGCTAATGGAAAGACATAGAGGCACTATTTCAGTCTCTTGAAAAGCATCTGCTTTATAGAGAAACACAGTAACTTAGCCAGACATACACAATAACACTCTGTCACTAATTCCTTACAGAACATCATCTGATGTTCTTATTCTACAACACTGAATTTTTTTCAAAACTATATTTTTAACCTGTTAAAAAAAACATCATTGCTTATAGGAAGCACTTTTCCATAGGGAGAAAAAACTCTAATATGAAAATGGAATGTTAAATAGATTTTTCATTCTCTTAGTTTGGAAATCAGGCTAAAAGCACTAAAGACAAATATAAATGCATTTTTCAATATTACTTACACTGATCTCTATACCTGGCTGACTTTATTAAAGTTAACAACTCAATTTCTCCTTCCACTAAAACTAACTTCCAGTGACCCCAGAAGTAATCTGTTCGTATATGATAGAGTAAAGCTGCATAATTTTTTATCATGAAACACTTGATTTGACAAAGTTTACAGAGGACAAAAATATTTGTATTTTCCACTCTTTTAAAGACTTTTAACATTCTATTTTTAATGAAAAGAGAAATTTAATATACAGAGTAGATGTAAACTTAAAAAATATCTTTGAATATTGTTTCTTCCAGACAACTAGAACTCCATAATGCTCAAAGAGAAATTAAGGGCAGTGCAGAATAGTTTGCCACTTAAAAAAATTGACCTTTCTGTTTTTACACTTTATAAAGATTTAAACATTGGGATAACAAAAGAGGTCAGAGAGACTTCACAAAATTGGGAAAAGATAAACAAACTGCTAAAAAAAATTCTATGCACATGGCAGGATCATAAATAAGCCTCTAATACTAAAAGAAATTATTAATATGTTAGCAATAACTTCATTTTTGATTATAAATGCAACCTGACACTTTATTATTTGTCTCTAAGTAATGTATGTATAAGTAACAATTTTAACAAATAAAAATCTAGCTTGATAATATTTATTATTTGAAATTAGACAGTATAACTGTATCTGTCAAACACTAATCTCTACATAGATATAACTATCAACTAAGTAGCAGTCTTAGTATGTCTCCCATTTCTTCCCTCTTTTTGCTATAATAAATCCTTAAATTCCCAAACTCACACCTCCCCATAGACTATCTCTGGAAATTATACTTTTAACATCATTACATTAAGAAATAACATTGAGGCCAACTTTAGATATGCAACAGGAGCATATAAATAGTTGGGTCAGAACATGAATGCTGGGAGAACTACCTGTAGACACAGAATTTTGGATCCACTCTGTGGGGAGAAAACAGACTCAGAGGAAAGAGTCTGGATTCCTGGATAGAGGAGAATGTAAGGTCAACCTTTTTTATGTTCTTTTGATACTCCACTGCATGGCCCTGTATGGATCACTGTCTGCTCTACTTGAGGTGAGGAGGAAAAACTGTAATGTCTGCCCTTGTTAACTGTTAACTATGCAGTAGCATCAGGAAAGTACCAGAGCTAGGGTCTGTGGGAGAGAGGATAAGGAACAGAACATGAATACACTCTGGCCATACCCTCTTCACTCAGTCTTTTCACTCCCTTCCCCCAACCCATTCCATGGGTTAGATTATCTCAACTATGGAGCACTTAAGAAAAGTACAGTCCCCTTAGATGAAGGTAGGGGGGAAGATCTCCAATGACCTAGAGGGGAAAAGCCGTCCATCTCCACACCCCCGCAGTCTTCCCTCTTTTAACCCTAGAGTCCAAGCCACGGTCAGTGATTCACAAGCTAGATCCTGGGATTTCACCCCACCCCAAAATTCACATTACTTTGCAAAGCAGTTGCTATTTCCAAGTAACTGTGCATTTCTGGAGATAAATTCCACAATATTTAAAAATCACGACTATCATGAAAGACAACTGAACAACTTAATGGGCACAATTTAGCCTTTCCCTCAGCTGTACTAACTTTAGACAGGCTACTTCCTGACTCTAGGCCCTGACTTTCCTTTTCTTAGACCAATTAATTTAGAAAATTTTTATTGTAAGTCCTCTCTCTTCCCCTTTGAGATGTAGGTCTTTTTTTAAAGCTTTTTGTCAGCTTTACAACCCAAGAATATTTACTTTAAGGACTCCGGAACTATCTCTTTGAAATGTAACCACTGAGAATAGTAGCACCCCTACTTCCCAGTTTCTGGGGGAGGATAAGAACTTGACCTCTGAGGATACCTTGTTCCAAGTTCCAGGACTATATCCTGTCATAAAGATACCAGAAAATTTACCTTTGCCTCCAGAAAAGTCAGTTAACAGCTATGAAAACCTAAGATCTCCCTGTTATTCCAGCTCTTAGAATCTCTACCATCTTTTATTTCAGTGGAGTTAAGACTGTGTTCGCTCTCTGTGTCCTATTGTAATAAACTTGAAAAATCTTCCTTACCTGCTCAACATTGTCCAGTGCAATCTTTGTTTGACATAACCTATGGCAAAATAAGTATGATTGATGGACCAAACAGAATTGGAATTTAAATAAGCATAAAAGTAAATTTAATGGAATAAGGAAAGATATAGAATAAATTAAGCAAAAACAACTAGCATAAAAGTGTCAAGTGGAGGCACTGGATACAAAAATATAAAACCGAAATAAATTATTCAGTATGACAGTAAAATAGCACAATAGATACAGTCTTAGAACAAATTAGAAGACAAGGAAAGAAGATCAAGAAACTTACCCTAAGCAGTATCAGGGAGAAATTGAGTGGAGAATGTAAAACAAAACTCGAGCTACAAGTGTTAACAGTTTAATGACAGGAATCTTAGAAGTAAAATATGTATATATATATATACATATACACACACATATATATGTATCATTAGAAACCCATAACCAAATAATAGCTTAAAAATAATAAAGGTCTAAGAAATTAACAAAACAAACTATTAATAATCTAAGGATAAATATTAACTTAAGAAAAAAATCTATAAAATACACATACATACAAATTACACGGCAGAATTTATGCGAGTGGTTAATGCATTGCTTAGAGGAGAAATAGTTAGAATACATTATTTATTTAGAAAAACAGAATTAGAGTGTGAATACATTATTTATCAAAAAATAAATGGGATGGAAATGAGTTACAATTCAACCCAACAACCAGAATAATGGAATAGAGGAGCATCAAAAGAATATGAAAGAATAAAATACTAAAGTACAAGGCAGCATACAAATTAAAGAAAGAGTAAAACCAATCAAGAAAACAAAAGATGGTACTGTGAAAGAATGGATAACAAATCTTGGGCAAATTTCATACAGAAAAAAAAAAGACACAAACAAAAACAGAATGAAGATTTCAATAGCTATTTATTTTAAAAATAAAATTACTGTATTTTATTAAAAACACAAAATACAAAAGTGCATTAGAATGTACTAAAAACTATTAAAAATAGGTATTGAAGAAATAAAAGTGATAGTTGTAATAGACCTTCAGAAACAAATGCCATGCATGCCCAGATATTTTAGATGATGTCTAGAAGAGTTTCATGATACATTTTAATACCATTTATAGGGGATGGTACAAATAATAAAAAGAATAACTAAAAAGGAAAGATGAGAGAAATATATTCACTTCAGAATATGATGTCAGTATAACTTTATTAAAAGAAAACAGAAAAATATCTATAGGCCTAATTAATGGATAATGTACATGAGAAATTATAACAGAACTTTAGCTAATTTGGTAAAATAATGTATCAAAAATTACGCATTATGAGCACGTGGGCATAACCATCATCTCTTGCTCATCTCATTGCAATAATTTTTTAGCTTGTCTCCACTTCCATGCACCCATGTCCATATAGTTGATTCCCTATCCATCAGTGCTCCTTTTATTGGCTAAGCAGGCTAAAGTCATGTCACTTCTCTGCCTAAAACTCTTTAGGCACTTTCTATCTCATTCAGAATAAAAGCTAAAGTCCTTTTTTGGTGGTTGATTTTATGTGTCAATTTCACTGGATCACAGGGAGCCCAGATATTTGGCTAAACATTACTTTCAGGTGAGGGAGTATTTCAGGAAGAAATTAGCACTTGAATTGGTGGACTCAGTCAAGTTGTTTGCCTTCCTCAATCCACTGAGGACTTGATATAACAAAAAGGTAGAGGAAGTAAGAATTTAACCCTTCCTACCTGATTGTTTGCACTGGGATATAGAAATTCTTCTGTCCTAGTGCTCCTGGTACTCTTGCATTGAGTAGTTCAGAACCAGACTGGAACCCACATGATCTTGGCTCCCCTGTTTCTCAGGCTTTTGAACTGGGACCTAAGTACACCACTGGCTTTCCAGGGTCTCCAGCTTGCAGATAGCAGATCAAGCTTCTCAGTCCCCATAATTGTGAGCCAATTCCTTATATAAATCTCTAAGTCTCTTTGTGTGTGTATCAGGTTCTCCAGAGACAGAGAACCAATGAGATGTATGTGTGTAGATAGATAGATAGATAGATAGATAGATAGATAGATAGATAGATTGAATATATATATAAATAGATTGAACCAGACTGGAACCCACATGATCTTGGCTCCCCTGTTTCTCAGGCTTTTGAACTGGGTCCTAAGTACACCACTGGCTTTCCAGGGTCTCCAGCTTGCAGATGGCAGATCAGGAGACTTCTCATGTATGAATATACATTAATATGAATGCATATGAATATTTATAGATTCTGTTGGTTCTTTCTCTGGAGAGCCTTGACTAGTACACTTCCCAAGGCCCACAAAATCCTAGTTTTCCCCATCACCCTCCCCCATCCCAACTGCATGTGTATCTTCATCTCTTACTACTATGTTACATTGTCAGTCACCCTGTTTTAGCTACATTAGTCTCCTTCTCAAACACCCCAAGTCTGCTCCTGCCTGTGACTTTGTCCACCTGTTCCTTCTGTGGGAAACAGTCTTCCTCCAGGGACTCCATTGGCTTATCCCTCAATTTCTTCCAGTTTCTTCAATATCACAATATCAGAAGTTCTTTCTCTGACAAACATTTTAGGGAAGTATAATTTTCCATGTGCCCTGGCATTATCCATACCCTTTTCCTTGTTTTTTTTTTTTTTCCTAGAGCTCCACTCATCATTCACCCCAATGTAAGCAGTTGCTTTGTTTTGTTCACTGACCTATCTCAGTATCAGTAGAAAAAAATGGGAAAAATACAAATGGGGAAAAAAATGGAAATCCAAATGGCTAAGAAGTACATGAAAAAGATTAAGAACACAGACCCAGGAATAAAACAGCCTAGTTTGAATCTTACTGTAGGGTTCGGCTGCTCAACAGACAAGAGTCTGACTCATGATTAACAGGCATCCTTTATTGAAAGGGAGGCCGTCCCAGGCGAGGTTCGAAGTTCCACCTGGGCAGGGTCAGGGCAGGATTTTAAGGGTCGCATTCAGGAAGGGGAAGATTCAAAAAGGCAAAAAGCATAACGTGAGGCTTTTTCATTGGTGCAGCGGTGTGGTACCACAATGTAGTCCTGGCACCTGCGGACTGGTCCATGGGCATCAGGTGACTAGAGGGCGGGATCTAGGGATGGGGACCTGCCCCTGGGGCCTTTTCCGGGATTGCTGGCCTTACATCCCACCCTGTTTCGTGTAATAGGGAGCCAACTCAATCTATAGCTACTTCCTGCTGAGAAGGGGCGAAGTGGTTGGGGAGTCTGAGGCCGGGACTTCAGTGAGGAGGCGAGCATATGGATATAAAAGTAGCTGGTTGACTGTAATCCAGGAGACATCATGGATGTGTTCCATGTATCACAGGGTGGAGCACGCTTCAGGAAAGTGAGATACCAGCACTGATGACTGAGGAGTTTGGCAGCTGTCAGTGTGGTCAGGATGACAGTGTGCGGACCTGACCACTAAGGTTCTAGTGCCCCAGGCTGCAGCTCCTTGAGGAGGACCTGGTCCCCTGGAGAGAGCGGATCACTATTTGAGGAAGCTGGTCCAGTAGCTGGGTCTGTTGTAGGGGCTGGGGGTCATGAGTCCCTTTGCTGCCTGAGTAAGCTCCAGAGGAGAGAGAGATAAGGTAGATAAGAGATCAGTGGTGGGGGAATTACGGGTAACGTTGATCAGTCAATAAGTGGAAGGGTCGAGCAGGGGTTAGGTAGGGTGAGAGAGGGTGCCGAGGCCAGGGCGTCTCGGAGCTTAGAAAAATACCATTTAACAAGAGCTGGAGCAGACATAATAAAGACTATAAAGTAAAATAAATTATTTTGATAAGATATAGAATCTTTGTTTCTTTAGTGTATTGCTCACAGGTAAAGAAAAATCTTTTACAGACCAATAATCCAAACTCTAGTTTTATGTCAGTACACTGTTGATATTAAAGTTCATTTTAAATACATTTAATTTTAGCCAACTTGACTGTATAAAACAAGATTTTCTTTTCCTTTACAACTTCATATGTTCACTTATGTTCTTCTGTTTATTTTCCTCTCAGGATTTCTCTTCACAAACTTTCTACTACTTTTCTCATTCCTTCAGTTTACCTCTTCTCACTCACTCAGAAATAACCAACTTTAAGACAAACACCTTTCCTTCAATTCCCTTCAAAATAAATCTCCATACTTTTTACCTTCTGTTACTAAAACCGTATTTTCCTTTCCATCATAATTAGAATTCTTAACTGAACTACCATATTACATATAACACAAATATAGATCAGAGGCCATGCACATACTCATATTTCCCCGTCATCAGTATTTGTAACTTCACTGGCAGCGCACATTTCAGGGAGTGATGAAATAGGTTGGGTCCCGAGAGAACTCATTTCCCCCTCAGAGTCCAAGGGTGAAGTGGAAGAAAATTCCTGATTACAGAGAGCATGAGAAAGGAAGGGTTTTAGGTGGGCATGAGGCTGTGCCGTCAATCTCCATAACGAAGATAGGTAAGGGGACTGTAGGACCCGAGTGAGATGGTAAGACAGAAAAGGTAGCTCCCGTGTCCACCAGGAAAAAGATGGACTTACCCACCACTTGGAGCGTTACCCTGGGCTCGGTTTGGGTGATGGGGATCCCCGAGTCTAGACATCTTCAGTCGTTGGCAAAGCCAAGTAGCTGGAGGGCGGGGTGGGTGTCTGCCATTTGTGGGGTCGGGCCGCGGCGTGGAGGCGTAGGAGCCAGGCCCCGCTGTGGGCAGTCAACTTTCCAGTGGCCCATTTGGGCATACAACGGGCAAGGCCAGGTGGGCTATCGTGGATTTGGGCATTGGCGAGCCCAGTGGCCCTCCTTTCTGCATCTGAAGCAAGATCCAGGGGGAGCCGCAGTCTTCTGGGGACCCCCTTTTTGAGGAGGATGATTTTCAAAAACTGGCCTCAGGGCATCTACAAGGGCTCGGGTTTGGAAATCTACCTTTTGTTTTAGTTTGGCCTTGCAGTCAGCCTCAGCTGTCTCCTCCCAGGCATTATAAACTTTAAAGGCCATTTTAACCAGATCTCGAAGGGGGGTGTTGGGACGGTCCTTGGCCTTGGAAAGTTTCTTTCTAATATCTGGAGCTGATTGGGAGATGAATCGGTTTGCCAAGGAGGCAGCTCCGGCTGGGGATTCGGGGGTCAGTCTCGTTTGGAGAACAAGAGCCTCAGTCAGTCTATTAAGGAACATGGCCGGGTTTTCATCTGGGCCTTGCGTAATGTCATCTAGTTTGAGCAAATTGACATTATAGGCCGCAGTCTCCATGCCTTCTAAGAGGCACTTGACCATGTATTTTACTTGGTCTCGTCCCTGTTGTTCTTCTTGGTAATTCCAGCCTGGGTCTGTGTCAGGAACTGCTGTGGGGCGGGGTGGGGCGGGGGGTGGGGGGGGCACTCAGGCGCCGGGTCGGCAAAATGGTGTTGGTCAGCAAGGGTTCTTGCTGCCGACCAAATGGCCTGTCGTGCATCAGGGGTGGTGGTAGAGCCTATAACAACATAAATGTCTTGGAAGGTGAGGACATAAGCCCGGGTAAATTGTTTGATATAGTTTGAGGGGTTGATGGAAAAGGAATCTAATTTTTGTTCTATGTGTGTGAGATCTTGAAGAGAAAAAGGAACATGAATGTGTGCTAGGCCTTCAGTGCCCGCCACCTGGCAGAGGGGGAGGAGAGAAGCCATGGAGGGACCTCGGAGAAAGGGGGACTTGGAGGGGGCAGTAATTTGGGTGGTGGCATGAGAGCGGGTATGGGCACTGCCAGGTGACGTCATGGGTGGGAGGGGAGGATAGGAGTGGGTGGGGAGTACGAGGTGGGGGAGGGGAGTAAAGGAGGAGACTGGGCTGGGGTAGATGATGGAGGAGCAGGAGACAGGGCGGAGACGGAGGAGGATGAGGAGGCTGGAGAAACTGGGGGAGGAGGAAAATAGGGCGGGGGAGGTTGGTTGGGAGGAGTAACTAACTCTTCAGGAGCAACGGTAAGAGAGGATGAAGAGTCTTCCGGCTCTGAAGGCACGGAGGGTTCTGGGGAGGCAGTGGAGAGTGGTGGGGGCTTGGGGGAAGCCATGGTCAACAGGATTTGGGAAGGGGAACAGCAGGTACAGAGGGTAGGGCGGGACCGCAGCGTAAAGAATGCCTGAACATAGGGAACCTCAGACCACTTTCCCGTCTTACGACAGTAATTATCTAAATCACGGAGGATATTATAATCAAACGTCCCAGTAGATGGCCATTTGGAATCATTATCGAGGGAATATTGAGGCCTGGCCTCGGTGCAGCAGAAAATGAGCCATTTAGGGCGGATGTCCTGATCTAAGTGTAAGGTTTTCAAGTTAGACAAGAGGCATTGTAGGGGAGAGGTTGCCTCGGATTTGGAGGGAGCATTCCCCATGGCTGAATGGGCTTCTCCCTCCCAGAAGCTCGTTTTCCAACAGCCCCAGGTGTCCCCTTAACAGAGGGAAACAGTGGAACAGGGGTGGGATTGAGTGGTGCGGAAGTCTCTGGTCCACCCAACCCCGATAGGCCTGGCCAACCAGAGGAGCGCCTCTGACATGGCCGCACTTTCAACAGAGGACTCGAGAGACAGAGAGAGCGTTATCCAGCCAAGGAGAGCGGACCGATGGAGTCTGGAATGACTTACCCCGTTTCCTGTAGGACGGGTGGCATGGTCCTGGTGACCGGCCCGAGGTTTTCTGGGAGCGGCGGGATGGGCCCCTCATCTCTGCGAGGAGAGAGGGCACTCTTTCCCACCCCATGTTGGGTGCCAAGAATGTAAGGTTCAGCCGCTCAACAGACAGAGTCCGACTCATGATTAAAAGGTGTCCTTTATTGAAAGGCAAGGGGTCCTGGGTGAAGTTCTCTGGTCCCGAGGAAAGGGCCAGAGAAGTTGCACCCAGGTGAGGTTGAGGCAGGGTTTTAAGGGTCGCATCCAGGAAGGGGAAGATTCAAAAAGGCAAAAAGCATAGCGTGGGGCTCTTTCATTGGTGCAGCAGTGTGGCGCCACAGCGTAGTCCTGGCACCCGTGGATTGGTCCATGGGCATCAGGTGGAGGCGGTGGGGACCTGCCCCTGGGGCCTTCTCCGGGAGCATTGGCCTTACACCTACTGCTAACATTCATTAAGTGTGTAATATAGAACAGATGATTTAACCTCTCTTTACCTCAGTTCCCAACTATACCCAATTGAGATAAAATAGTATCTAGCTCACTTAGCTAAGTGTAGTACATTGGTCCTCTGTATCTGCATGTTCCACGTCTGTGGATTCAATCAACTGGAGGTCAAAAATATTTGGAAAAAAATATACCTTGTTGCTGACCTGTACCATGTAGTTAGGCCTACAATCGTTGCATCTGTACTGAATATGTACAATTTTTTTCTAGTCATTATTCCCTAAACAATGCATTTTAACAACTATATTCATAGCATTTATATATAATTAGTTTTTATAAGTAATGTAGAGATTATTTAAAGTATATGGGAGGATGCACATAGGTCATATACAAATACTGTGCCATTTTACATAAGGGACTTGAGCATCTGCAGATTTCGTTATCTGGGGAAGATCCTAGAATTAATCCCCTGTGGACATTGAGGGACAACTGTAATATATATTAAGGACTTTGAAGGGTACTTGGAACATAATTGCTACATATTTGTTAAATAAACATGAAACAATGTTTAAAATGACAAGGGGGTCAGAGGAATGGACAAAATGTTTCCAGAAATTAGAAAAATAAGGTAACATGAAATGTTGATTCAGATATGAATGAATGAAAACTAGAATGTAAATTGTATAAATACTTTGGAAATCTCTGTGATAGCACTCAAGAAAGTTGAGTATACTTGTATCTATGACCTAGAAAACTTACTGGTGGTTTAAACAACTCAAAATGCACTCATATATATAAGGATGTTCATTACAGCATTGCTTGTGATAATAGAAAGTTATAAGAAAGAGATGTTCATTAATAGCTAAAATAATGTTTAAAATGTAGTTATATATATTATGGGATACTAAGTAGAAGTGAGAAGTGTAGAAAACAATACTCGGAATTTTTTTTTTTTTTCAAACAGATAGGTCCAGGGACATACATAATGCTATTATTACATACATTTGTGTAGATGGCTATAGAGTGGGGAAGAATGAGATTTGGGATGGGGTGAAGAATATAATTTAAGGAAATTGTTTTTCTTTAATGAAAAAGAAACTGGACCTTGACAGGCTGATGGGAGAAATATTTTTGAAATACCAAGGATATTGTGGCTTTCTCAAATCATGCTGTCGATTTTTCCTACAGCCTTCTACATAAGGCAAGTCCTGAGCATTTAAGTGTCTCTGAAGGAATATAAATATTTTACGAAGATGAATATGATTCTTTTGGCAGGAGTAGCAAAAAAGAGGAGAAGCTCACAGATGTGACATTATAAGATTTTATATTTACTCTCTTATTCATTGCCCTGTCTAATTACTTCTAATTTGAATCCAAATGCTTAAGGCTCCAAATTAATGAGCACCTACAAGAAAAAAAAAAGGCAAATAAAGAAACTTTTAGATAGTTGTCAGATAAAAGCAAGTGGTATTCAAGAGCAATCACAATTATTTTTATGGAAATCATAATGCTATATGTAAGAGAAACAAGTCTACAATTTAGTATAGAATTTAAAGAATTTGGCATAGAATTTGAATTATTTTTTATGGGAATCATAATGCCATATGCAAAAGAAACAAATCTACACTCTGGTATAGAATTTGAGACATTTATTTCAGCTTCTTCTAAGTTCCAAATACTATGCTATGCTGGAAAAATAAGATCTGGTTTTGATTTTGGAAAGCTCATTATTAGTCACTATTGGTTTATTTATACTCTCTAAAGTAGCAACGTGGACATAATTTAATACATTTTATTTTAGAATATTATGTTTTAATAGAATCATATTTCTTTCCTTAATGCTTAGATTTTAACATTCAAATTTAAAATTACTGAAAATAATTATGTATATTTATGTAAAATAATGATCACTTCCATATTTGATAGTTAAACAAAATTGTTCTTATTGTTAGACATCATTTACTTAGATTTATAGTTAGTGCATTATCTCACAAATCATTCTGTCATTCCACTGAAATAAACAAAGATAAAAACATAACAAGAACTTTTTCAGACTAACAGAGAGACATGCTATACTAGATTACTGAAAAGTTTGAATTACGACTCATCTTACAAAGAATGGTACCATTGTCCTTTCATCTATGCATAGGCACTTGAATTTAGCTCTACAAGAATTCTGACTGCTGGAATAAAGAAGAAAAAGATGTGGCAGCAGAGAAAGAATGATGGCGTAGCAGGTAGGGAAATAAGAGTCTGATCTCTGGTCTGCCAAACTGGTTGCTAGTGCTCAGATTGACTTACCTCCCTGGTAATATACATTTGTTCAACAAATTTATTTGTGGAAGCTCCTATGTTCTAGATGTTATGGATAAACTGAGTAAAAACCAAGCCCTTGCCTTTAGAGCTCTCTTGCAGTAGGGGAAACAGTGAAGTAAGAAGTAAAAAGTGAATCTACATACAAGATCATGTCAGTGTTAATTACTATGGAGAAAAACAAAGAGGCATGGAGACTCATAATGGCAATACTTTTTAGAAATGGTGTCTGGGAAGGCCTCATTGAGGAGGTTGCATTTGAGCAAAGTCCTGAATGAAATAGTGTGAAATGCAAGTTTATGAGAAAACTGTTCCACACAAAGGAATTAGCATTGCGAGGGAAGAAAGAGCAAGTTAGAAGGCCCTGTCACAAAAATGACATTAGTAATTTGAGTGATGGCAGGAAGGCCTAAGTGGCTTGAGTTCAATAGTCAACAAGATGGCACCAATAGCAGGGGCAGAATGCATAGCATAGTTCATTGGCTGTTAGTGGTCAGGAGAAAAAAGAGATCTATGAAGAGGCCTAGAGATCATGGTGGCTACTTCTAGGAGTAATAGGAGTGGGCGCTGTGAGTTATGGTCAGATTTAGGATTATTTTAAGTTATGCAGGCAGCATGTGCTGTAGATTGGGATGTGACTAATGAGAAAGAGATCAAAGATGACATCAGGGTTTGGAGCTTGAGCTATTTGGTGGACAGTGATGACGTTTACTGAGATGGACAATAAATGATGTGTGGGGAGGGGAAAAATAAAGGCCTTGGTTTGAGACAATATGAAATGTTCATTTGGGAGACGGGTCCTCTAACTCCTGAGCTATGGAGTCTTGGAAAGTGAAAGTTAGAAATCTAAGATGGATGAGAAAAGGTGGATTGGACAGAGAGGATGCAGCTGAGTTAAGCAGCTGGCGACAAGCACCCACCAGAGAAAAGAGATTCGATATATTTCAAAGAAGTTAAATTTTCAAACTCAACTTCTGACTCAAAAAATGGCCCCAACAGAGAATTTTTAGTGCAGTGAAACTGTTCTTTATAATGCTATAAATGGTGGTTACATGTCACTATACATTTGTCAAAACTCACAGATGTACAACAATTTTTCTGTGAATCTAAAATCACTCTAAAAAAATAGTCTACTATTTAAAAAAATATTCATTTGCAATCAAAGGGGCAATGTTGAATAGACAATTGAATATATTTATCTGAATATGAAGGTGAAGAATACAACCAGAGATGTATGTTTGATAGTAAATTTTCTTTTCTCAATTGAAGATGCTAATCTGAAGGCCTGAAATATTTGAGACATCTACTTTAAATTGACATGTTTATATACACATATATATATCTAAAATAATATTAAAAGAAAAAAGCATAGAACAAGATAAAAAACTTGAAATTATAGAAGTAATTATAACTCGAGAAAGGCTTCCTTAAAAATAAATCCCCTGCTATAGACCTAGCAACAAGTATATTAGGTGATAAAGCTGTCATGAAATTATAATAAAAGATGACCATATTATAAGTATTTTAGCCCAGAGAAAAATACAAACTTATTGTCAATTAGTTAAAAAGTGTAGCTTTTAAATGTACAAATTTAAAATATCTAAAATTTTAGTATAAAATCATTAATTCTAAATACTTTACTTAAAAAAATGAAATGTTTAAAATTCAGCTGGACACAAATAGTGATATTTTAGAGCTCTTCATGAAAATATAAGCAAAAAGAATATTCTTTCAGGTAAATAATAAGAATACTTAATACACAAAACATTAAGATAAGGATTTGGACAATTTTTAATGTACCATCAAAAGGGCTGGTAAACATGTGGCAATATCTTCATTGGTGGCCAGAAAGCAAGGAGAAAAAAATGTCAAACTGGTGAATACTACAAAGATTTTAGTTGAATTTTGTTCAAGTAATCATTAAGTGAACAAACATTAGTGTTTGAAAACATTCTAGTGTATTTTTTTTTAAATTAAGTTTATTGGGGTAACATTGGTTAATATAATTACATAATTTTCAGGTGTCCATTATAATTTGACATCTGTTTATTCTATTGTGTTTACCACCCAAAGTCCAGTTTCCTTCAGCTACCATATATTTGATCCTCTTTACCCACTGCAGTCTCCCTCAATCCCTGTATACTTGACCCCCTTTACCCCATTTACCTCCCCGCTACTCCTCCACCCACTACCCTATGGTAACCACTAGTCTGTTGTCCATGTCCATGAGTCTCTGTTTGTTTGTCCTGTTCATTTGTTGCTTTTAGGTTTATATTCCCCATATAAGTGATATTATGTGTTTTTCAAATGTTTCTGTCTGAATTATTTCGCTTAGCATGATTATCTTGAGGTCCATTCATGTTGTTGCAAATAGCAGTATTTCATCTCTTCTTATGGGTGTGTAATATTCCATTGCATATATGTACCACAGTTTCTTTAGCCAATCATCTATTATAGGACACTTTGGTTGCTTCCATGTCCTTGCCACTGTGAATAATGCTGCTATGAACATCAGTGTGCAAATAACTTTTCAAATATATGTTTTCAAGTCTTTGGAGTAAATACCCAGTAGAGAATTGCTGGTTTATATGGTACATCATTTCTTAGTTTTTTGAGGAACCTCCATACTGTTTTCCATAGTGGCTGTATCAATTTGCAGTCCCACCAATATACGAGACTTCCTTTTTCTTGGCATCTTCTCCAGCATTTGTTATCACTTGTCCTTTTGATTATAGCTATTCTACCAGGTGTAAGATGGTATCTCATTGTGGTTTAGATTTGCATTTCCCTAATAGCTAGCGATGATGAGCATCTTTTCAAATATTCGTTGGCCATTTTTATGTCCTTTAGGGAGAAGTGTCTGTTCAGTTCTTCTGCCCATTTTTTTATTGGATCATTTGCTTTTTTGTAGTTATCGAGTTGCATGAGTTCTTTGTATATTTTGGATATTAGGTCCTTATTGAAGGCATTGAGTGGAAATATATCTTCCCACTTGGATGGTTGTCTCTTTATCTTGATGATTTATTTTGCTGAGCAGAAGCTTTTTAGTTCGATGTAGCCCCATTCATTTATTTTAGCTTTTATTCCCTTTTCTTTGAGGTCAAATTCATAAAATCCTCTTTAAGCCCACGGTCTTGAGACTAGTTCCTGCTTTCTTCTGCGTATTATATTGTTTCAGGTCTTATATTCAGGTCCTTAATCCATTTCAAGTTAAATTTGGTGTGTGGTGACAGACAACAGTCTAGTTTCATTCTTTGCAGGTGGCTTTCCAGTATTCCCAGCACTGTTTATTGAAGAGACTTTCCTTTCTCTACTGTATGTTGTTGGCTTCTTTGTTGAAAATTATTTGCCTATATAAATATGAGTTTACTTCTGGACTCTTGATTCTGTTCCACTGGTCTGTGTGCTGTTTTGACTACTGTCACTTTGTGGTATAATTTAAAGTTGGGCAGAGTGATGTCTCTAGCCTCATTTTTTTTTCCTCTCAGGACGGCTTTAGCAATTCAGAGTGTTTTGTGCTGCCACACAAATTGGATGATTATTTGTTCTACTTATTTAAAAAATGCAGATGGGATTTTGATGAGGATTGCATTAAATCTGTTTAATGTTCTAGGAAATACGGTCTTTTTAACTATGTTAATTCTTTCAATCCAAGAACATGGAATATCTTTCCATTTCTTTGTATTTTCTTCGATTTCTTTTAATAGGGTCTTATAGCTTTCATTATATAGGTCTTTCACATGTTCCATTAAATTTATTCCAAAGTATTTTATTCTTTTTGTTGCACTTGCAAAAGGAATTATTTTTTCCCACTTGATTTGCTGATGTGTCATTATTATAGTTTAGGAGTGCTATGAATTATTGAAAGTTGATTTTGTATCCAGAGACATTACTGTATTTGCTTATTGTTTCTAGTAGTGTTCTTGTGGAGTCTTTAGGGTTTTCTATATAGAGAATCATGTCATTTGCAAATAGTGACAGTTCGACTTCTTTACTTCCTATTTGGGTACTTTTTATATCTTTCTCTTGCCTGATTGCACTTGCTAGGACCTCCAATGTTATATTGAACAACAGCGGCAATAGTGGACAGCCTTGCCTTGTTCCTGATCTTGGAAGGTTTTTAGTTTTAACCATTAAGTTGGCTGAAATTTTGTCATAGATGGCCTTTATTATGTGAGGGTACTTTCCTTCTATACCAATTTTGTTAAGTGTTTTGATCATATGTGGACACCGTATTTTGTCGAAGGCTTTTTCTGCATCCATTGATATAATAATATGATTCTTATTTTTAAATTTGTTTATGTGCTGTATCACACTAATCGATATGTATATGTTGAAACATCCATGTGCCCCTGGGATGAAGCTGACCTGGTTGTGGTGTATAATCTTTTTAATATGTTACTGTATTCAGTTCGTTATTATCTTACTTAGGATTTTTGCATCTGTGTTCATGGGAGACACTGGTCTGTAGTTTTATTTTTTGTGTGTTTTCCTTACCAGGTTTTGATAGCAGAGTAAAAATGGCCTCATAAAATGAGTTGGGAAGTATTGCCTCCTTTTCAAGTTTTTGGAAGATTTTGAGTATAGGTATTAAATGTTCTTTGAATATTTGGTAGAATTCACTGGTGAAGCCATCTGGTCCTGGACTTTTACTTTTTTGGTAGGTTTTTCATGATTGTTTCAATTTCCATACTGCCGATTGATCTATTTAGATTTTGGAGTTCTTCTTGATTCAGTCTAGGAAGATTACATTTTTATAAGTACTGGTCTATTTCTTCTAGGTTATTAAATTTGATGTTATAAACTTTTTCATAGTATTCTTGTATGATCCTTTGTATTTCTGTGATGTCAGTCATAATAACCCTTCTTTCATTCCTGATTTTGTTTATTTGTGTCCTTTCTCTTTTTTCTTTAGTAAGTCTAGCCAGGAGATCATCAATTTTGTTAACCTTCTCAAAGAACCAGCTCTTTATTGCATTATTTTTTTCCATTTTTTTTATTTTCAATTTCATTTATTTCTGCTCTAATTTTGATTATTTCTTTCCTTCTGCCAGCATTTGTTCTTCCTTTTCTATTTTTTTAAGATAAGCCTTTAGGTTGTTTATTTGGGCTCATTCTTGCTTTTGGAGATAGGCCAGAAATGGTATGAACTTTCTCTTATGACTGCTTTTACCATGTTCTGCAAGTTTTAGTATGTTGTACTATCATTATCATTTGTTTCTATGTATCTCTTGATCTCTCTTTTTATTTCTGCAACTCTGTGACTTTTTATTGATGAGTTCAGTCCATTTACATTTAGGATGATTATTGAAATATGAGGTCTTTTTATAGCCATTTTATCTTTTACTTTCTGGTAACTTGATGTTTCCATTGCTTCCTTGTCCTTGTGTTTCTGTGTTCTTTATTTTGGTTGTCTTTTGTGGGTTTTGCCTGTAGTTCTTCTTGTTTTATGTTATTTACTTCAGTTCTGAATCTTTGGTGTGTGGTTACCATTATGAAGATATAAAGGATAGTTATATATTTATATAGGTGTGTGTGTGTGTGTATACATACAGATATATATACATGTATATACAGATATCTATATATGTGTATATATATACACACACATATATATATAGCCATTCATTTTCTTCTGCATGTACCTTATCTCCACTCTCCTTTGGGAATTTAGATCTTTGAATCCTCCCCTTTTCATTGTCATCTCAGTTTGTCCCTATGTATGCTGAACCTTCATTACTATCTTGCTATAACAATTCTCTTATTAAGCTTGTTATGCACTGTTCTTAGTAACGGTTGTACTCCTCTGCTTCTATTTGCCTGATAGTCATTTTACTCCTAATCGTGTTTTTTGTTCATTTGTTTATTTTGTTTTAGGTGAGCTGACCTCTTTCGGTATGTCCTATGGCACAGGACTCATGGTGGAGAATTCCTTCAATTTTTATATGTCTGGAAAGATCTTAATTTCTCCTTCATATCTAAAGGAGAGCTTAGCTTGATACATTATTCTAGGCTGGTTGTTCCTTTCACTTAATAGTTTAAATATTTGATTCCAATCCTTTCTGGCTTATAAAGTTTGTGCTGAGAAGTCCGAGGATAATCTAATGAGTTTTCCTTTATAAGTTACCATTTTATTCTCCTTGGCTGCCCTGAGAATTCTGTCTTTGTCATTGATTTTTGGTAATTTTAATATGATGTGTCTTGGTGAAGGCCTTTTTTGGGTTGAGATAACTGGGTGTTCTGTGGACTTCTTGAATTCTAAGCTCCAGCTCATTCCTTAGATTTGAGAAATTCTAGACAACTATTTGTCTGAAAATGCTTTCTAGTTCCTGCTCCTTTTCCTCACCTTTGATAATGCCCATTATTCTTATGTTTCCTCTCCTGATGGTATCAGCTAGTTCTTGAATATCTCTTTCATTATTTTTCATTCTTCAGTTTTCTCTTCTTCATTCTAATTTCTAGATTTCTGTCTTCGATATCACTGATCCTTTCCTTCATTTGTTTGACTCTATTTTCCAAGCTTTCTACTTAATTTTTCAACTCTCAGATTGAATTTTTTATCTCCAGAAGTTATTTGGTTCTTTTTGGTGGTTTCAATCTCCTTGCTCTGCTCATTTAGTTGTTTTTTCAATTCCTGAAATTTTTGATATGACTCATTTTGGAACTCACTGAGTTTTTTCAGAAGTATCATCCTGAATTCTCTGTTATTTAAGTTGCATATTTCTATGTATGTAAGCTTATTTTCTGGAGCTTTTTTCTCTTTCTTTGTGAAACGCCTTATCACCTTGGTTGTTCATGGTGTTTAATAGATTATTTCTCTTCCTGGGCATTAATGGAAATATATTCTGCTTTATTTTTCAGAAAGAAGATTTATTATATAAAATTCTCTTTAGCCTGCTGCAAAGTAGATGCTTTTCCTTTGGTTTCCAGTAGCTGGTATATAAGCCTCTTGGATCCCTTCTTTGTATAAAGCCTTAATAATGCCTTTGTAGAATGCGTTTATTTTCTTGTAGACATTTAATCATGCTTGCTAATTCAGTTCCAGTCCCTGATGGTGTTAGCAACAGTTTTGGTAGTGTATGCTCAGATTCCCCTGGGGCTCCACGGTGATTGGTCTCAGAGGATATGGGGGAGAGGAGCCCTCTGGATAGGGATTTGAAAGTTGCCGCTCAGTCTTGGTTTTGCATCCGTGGCCGGTAAAATCAACTGTTGTTTCTCTGCCATTCACTTCTCCACTTTCTGCCCTAATACTGAGCCATGCCACTGGCTGCATGGAACTCACATACTCTCCCAGGGATGTTCAGGGTAGTCACTGCTCCTTCTCTCCTCTCCTTCTTTCCTACAGGGAGCTTCGGAAGCTGCAAAAGGCAGCTTCTTTATTTCTCCCAATCCACTGCCCGACACCCAGAGTTCTGACCTTGGTAACTCTTATGCACACATCCCACGCTCAGATGTGCTGGCATGCAGTTTGGGTGATTTTTGTTAAGTTTTAGATGTTCAGTTTATTGTTGTTTTAAGGGGAGAGAATGGGGACATCTCTCACTCCACCATATTCCCTTTCTAGGGTATTTCAAAACAGATAAAGATAATCCCATCAACATTAAAGCTATGTTAATTTAAGATCTTAAATAATAGGTATTTCAGAGTTCTTCGTAATACTAATATAAATAATTTACAAAACTCACTCTTCCACTCAGATATGCTTAACCTAGACTTCAGAGGCAAAGTGATAGTTTGAATAGTTCAGATGAAATAAATTATTTTTCTAATTTTTAAAAAAACTTTTAGTTAAACATCACAAAATATATAATAGTTTAGTAATTCAATTTACCAACACAGGTCCAAAATTATTCTGCTTAAAACAATAGCTAAAAAATCTGGAAGATTTGGATATAATATATAAAAGAAATAAGTGATCATTTTGAAAAGTTGAAAATATAACTGAAATATGTATCCATGTGTCTGAGACTTTTATTTATTTTTAAAAAATGATTAGAAACTAAAATTCACTTTTTCAATGTATAGTTTTATGAATTTTAACACATGTATAGATTCTTGTAACCAGCAATACAATTAGAAACAGTTTTATAACTTTTCCCCCAGGTAAACTCCTTCATGCTGCCATTTTAACTTTATCTTCCCGTATTTCTAACCTCTAAGACCAACCGATAAGCTTTCAACCACTA
The DNA here is from genome assembly GCF_014176215.1 of Rousettus aegyptiacus. NCBI lineage: Eukaryota > Metazoa > Chordata > Mammalia > Chiroptera > Pteropodidae > Rousettus > Rousettus aegyptiacus. The sequence continues at coordinate 69,996,858 of NW_023416288.1, forward strand.
TAATTTTATCCTTTCGAGACTGGATTTTTTTCTGTATTATATATATATTTCAGACTGTGTATTTTCTTTTGAGACATAGTCCATCATTTTCTTAAATTCGTAGTGAAAAATGTGTTGACAATTTATATCTATTCCATGGAAGCATTTTCCTGGAGTATTTGTCACTTATAGTCTTTTTCTTATTATTTCTTTTTAAAAATTATATATATCATATCATTTTTAATTACTCATTTTTGAAGAATTTTTTTTAAGTTGAGACAATTATTTTAAAGATGTTCTTATGAGAAAAATACAAGATTAGATTCCAGGCTTGTGAATGAATATCTTTATTTTACTTAGCATTTACTTCTAACCTAGTAAATAAAGGTAGGCAGGCATGGATTTTAAGTTAGGAAATATTTTTGTCTCCTAATCTACCATGGAAATAGACTATTACTTGAAAATATGGCTTATGTGTATGATTCTATATTTATATGGCCTCTATTCCCCATGACTATTTATATCCATCTCTATTCTTCAAAGATAAATAAAGTATAGAGACAATCTTGATAACAACCTCTCCCATGCGCACTATGTCTACTTTTATAAACATGAGATTTGGGCCTTCCTTCTTCCTCAGGTTATGTCAGTCCCCTTCACGAGAGATACTCTGTTGGCTTCTTCTCTGAGGCCACTGTGGCACCTTCTCTCTGCTTCCTACCACAGAAAGCCTGGTGCTCTCTCAGGTACTAGCAGCACTTCCAATTATTCTATGTTAATTAAAGTAATCTATGATCTAGCTTTGCCAGAAATAGTTTATGTATTGTTTCTTTTTGTCCTTTTATGTTTCAGGTAATTTTTGAAAAAAATAATGAAAGCTAGCTTAACTATATACCCTGATATTCAAACTGAAAGTATCAGATGCAGCATTTCTCCAAACAGCTTCTCTCAGCTTCCAGTTTTTTTGCAAAGGACCTGAAAGTGGTGGAAATACCATGTACATATTGTAGTCTGGCTGGATCTGGAAGCCTAGTTGCTGGTTATAACACAATCCTTTCATGTGGAGCTCATATTGCTTTTCAGGAAAAATAAGTATAATGTATGTATTTTTGTAACAAAATTTTGCAAAAACAAGGCTCTCATGTTTTGTTTTCTTTTTAAATCTATAATTGAAGTAAAAGAGTTTTTGTTGAGATATCTTCTCTTGTAGCCAATCTGTAAAGTATAGCACCAACCTTAATTTTCCAAGACATGTTTTTCAAAATCACATAGAGAGATCTAGTTAAAAATGCACTCTCTAAAGCCCGATCAGAAGTATCTTAACACAGTTAGCTCTCCTGTTTTTACAATATGTAGATGAATGCCAGAATACTTGGAGCTTTTTAATTAAAAAGTGACTGGAAGTAAAATATAATCGACAATTGACTCACAGAAATTGCATTGTCACTGGTTCTCCCCAAAATTTTAAAATAAATTCTGAAATGTCCCAAGAAGCCTGTTTGTAACAATGTATAGAATAAGAACTAACTCAAATTAATAGAGATCACCACAGCAATTGCTTCCTTTTGAGGGAAATTATGTGGTCTTTCAGTTAATGTCCATAATGATATTAAATTGTCTCTGTGCAACTTGATAATGACTTAAAATAATCATCTTAGAATATTTCAGCAAAGATGTTCTAGAAACTTTAAAGTCTTTTTCATAATTGTAAAGTTCAATGGTATCTATAAGCAATGGCATCAAATGTTCCTTTATAAAAATTCTGAAAAAAACTTCTATACTTGCTCTCTCCAACACAAATTGATGTATGCATGCACATAAAAACATGCTCACATATGCATATAAACACATATACATGCACACAAACATATTATACATGTACACATATATATGTATATACATGAGTATGAGAGTTTTAGGACCCTCTAATGTAAGTACTCTATGTATCTAAACTATATAGCAGTTGCTAATTGCTACACAAACTTCCATCATGCAAAATACTAAGATTTGACAAATGTGATTATTTTCTATTTAGTTTTTTAAAAAATATATGTCCATATGTTTGTACTCTGGCACTGCTGGAATGGATTTTTAAAGGTGCAATATTTCCTTCATATTAAATTTTTAAGAACTTTACACCTTCAACCACACCCTGGATTAAATTCTTGTCAAATATTACTTTAAGCAGGTCATTTCATATTTAACATATTTGCTTCTTCCCTGCTGTGTGTCAGAGCAGAGAATTTAACCATAAAATAGTTTCCTCTTGTATTGTCTCATTTTTGCTCTACATACTTCACTGTTAAACTTGACTCTACCTATCTTTTGAGAGAGAGAAATTTTCTTTGAACGCTCCTCTTTACATTTCTCTATCTTCTCTGTGTTCTCACAACCTTTCCTTTCTCCTGACTGTAGCCAATCATTAAGTGACAGTTCATGTCCCAACTCACTTGTAAAATTTTCCGTGACCTTCCAACCCTCAGTGTATGCTCTCAAATTTCTCTAACACTCATCATTACACTCTTTGTCGCATTTCATATACTTTTTGTCCCATTTTCATATATGTTTTTATGTCTCCAAATTATATCATGATTGTAATAGAAAACAGAGATAGACTTGCTTATGTTTTTGTCACAAAACATTCAGTGTATTTGTTCTATTAAATGTATTTGATTGATTTATCATGAACCTATTTTCTTTGTACGTTGCTTAACTGATGATAATGAGTCTTTAATAGTAGCATTTAGGTTAAAACAAATTTGAAATAATTTCCTTTCATCCTCATATTTGATGATATATTTATGCCTAATATTAATCCTAAACCTAATTTAAAACTTCCACAATAATATTATTCCTGGAATGTATTGATATTGAGAGAAAATTTCTATTGCCATTATTTTTAGACTAAACATTTAAAGATTTACAAATATATTCTTATAATGGGGTCTCCACTCTCATGGCTTCATCTAAAATTAATTACCTTTTGGAGGCTCCACCTCCAAATACCATCATATTGGCGTTTAAAGCTTCAATCTATGGATTTTGGGGAGAACCCAAGCATTCAGTCCATACCAATACTGATCTATTAAATTAAAATATACTATAGGAATCTTCAAGAAAATTCTTGAGTACAGCCTGAGATTCCATGGCATAAACTCTACTAAAGTCTCTGTTCCATGCCCTTCTACTCTTCCCTTTCATTTCCCTTAAAACTGCTTTGCTCTTGCTGTTCTCTCTCCTAAAAAGTTTATATTTAAGGTGTTCACACTGCTGGTTCCTTTAGATCTCTCTGGTAACATTCTAATTCTTCCTCCTCTGTGACACATTTTCTTACGAACCTTACCAAAAGTCACTCCACATACTCTGTTTATTACCTTCATACTTTCAAACATAATGTCTTATTTTCAATATTTTCATGTTCATAAAAGTTAATAAAAATTAAGCTCTATAATAACAGAGACTTTGTCTTATCTATTGTTGAGTCCCCGGTATCTAAATTGTGTATGGCACAAAGTGAGCATTCAGCAAATATTTATAATTAATTAATAATTTAAGAATTAAAATTTAACATCCCACACAGAAGCATTCAATAAATGGCCTCTGTTAAAAGGAACATATATTTATTTCAACTTTAACAAAATAATCAAAATAGCTTTGCTTTAATCCCAAATTTCAAAGGTCATACAAATTTTGAAATAAGAAAGATATTTTCAAATGATGTGCTCCATTATATACTTTTAAAAAATTCACTTTCCTATGCTAATTACATATATTAAGCATTAAAGTAAATTTATTTATCAATGTGCAAATGAGTGTTTTTAACATAAATAGTTAAAATTTATATCTGCTAATGCAGAATTAGATTTTCTCATAAAACAAGACACCTTCAAACATTTAAGGACAATCTATAGCCTATGAAGCCAACCTTGGGAGAAAGGTAATATGTTTAAACAGAATGCTGGCATCATACAGTTTGGGAATAAATGGAATAAACAGCGTTGTGTCTCCCAGATGTATTCTGTCATTATCACTTTTCCTTTACTCCTTTGTTCTTCGTTAATTTCTCTCCCATGATTTGACATCAATCACACTCCTTTGTACTCCTCTTGTCATTTTTCCTCCCTCAATCTCTACACATAATCCATCATCCTTCCATTTTCTCATCCATTTTAATTTTATTTTTTCATAAAGTAACAGGTAAATACAGATGCTATTAAGGTTAAATGATAACTGACAAAATATAAGCAAGGGAAAAAAAACAGTGTCAGTATCACCTTTCCTCACATCCAATCCCTCTCTTGGAACTTTCCATTTCTTACTGCTCTCCTGATTTCAACAACTAGAAACATAATAGTTTAATTTTCCTAATACAGCAAGTCATTCATTTAATTAATATTATAATGGCTTTGAGTAATTGTCAATAACAAAGACTAAGGAAATAAATTAGGCTTTGAGGACAAAAAGTTGAAATGACTAGCCACATGTATAGAACCAAAAGTAAAATCAGTTTAGTGAAGACTGCAAAAAAATTTATAAATGGAGATAGTTGAAGATTATGAAAAGCTATATGTGAACCATTGATCTTACAATCTCATCTGATATGTCTGTCAATAGGCAGTTTAAGAATATGCAGACAGTGGCCGATATCATTCCCTTTAGTAAAGAATCACTTGTAGAGACTCCAAAGGGGTATGGTAATTTTGAGGCACATGATCTACAAGTGCCCACAAATACCTATGTGACAGATGAAAGATGGCCATGAATTCTTTGATATTTTTCCTATTGAGAAATGAGATCTAGTTCTAGTTTTAAATATGTGAAGACAATGTGACAAGTTAACCAATAGAAAAGAGTCAAAGTGACACTCTAGGCACAGAACCCAAGAGACAGGCCACTTTCACTTTCTGTTCATGAGACAATCCTTTGGGGAGCCCTGAAGTTCCAAAGAGTCCAGCTATGCTAAGATAGCCATATATGAGAGACTACGACATTTAGTTGTCCTATTTAACAACTCCAGGTATGTCCAGCCTCCCAGCCATTCCCACACAAAGAGCTAGATAAGTGCTTGAAATCACCTTGAACACTCCAGACCATTTCATCTGCCGAATGAATCTTATGAAGTGTCCTCAGTTTGTGTCATGTAGACAAAAAAAACATCACCTAGCTGAGTCAGGACCCAAATTCTGGACCCACAAAGTTATAGGTATGAAAACCAGCTGTTTTAAGCCTTAAGTTTTTTGAAATTTTATTTACTTTTTAAACTAATTATTTTTTAGTTAAAATTATTGGGGTGACATTAGTTAATTAAATCAAATCGATTTTAAGTGTACAATTCAATAGTACATCATACATACATTGCATCAAGTGTTCACTACCCAAAGTTAAATTTCCTTCCATCACCAAATATTTGACCCCTTTAACACCCCCCCCACCCTTTCCCTCGGCAACCACTTATCCACTGTCAGTGTCTATGAGTCTCTGTTTGTCATATTTTTTGTTTTCAGTTAAGCCTTAAGTTTTGGAGTACGTTTGTACACAGCAGTAGATAGCCAGAACATACAGGTATTTTCATGTGAAGGCAAGCTACATCTTTCAACAAGTGTTAGCATCTTTAAGAGCGAAGTCCATAAGGACTTTGGGGAATGATGCAAGGAGGTCTAGAATCACGGCCAAAGTGCTAACCTCCTTGTCAGATTTTCTGTACCTTGTGTCAGGGCAAGGTCCTACCAACAACTCTGGATAAACAAACAAATAAACAAACAAAAAAACATGGTGGAGGGTAGAAATAACTTCATTAATTCATGATGATAATTTTGTTTTATGATAATGTCTCTTTATTTAAGGGGAATGGGGGAGCATAATGAAAAAAGTTCAGATAGCCATGGTATCTTGTTCCTTTTGTTGTTTTCATTGTTTGTTTGGTTTTGCTTTTTTCTTTTTCAAAGAAGAAACAGAGAAATTAGTTTAAGGTGACTGGCGCAAGGTGTAATGAGTGTTGATATTTGAACTCAGTACTTAATTTTATTTAGCATACTTATCTATGTTAAGGTAATCAAAATCTTTAATTTTACTACAACATTATCTGTTTTTTTTTCTTTCCCAAAGGCTAATCATTAATCATCCTGTTCCAGTTTGTTTTCATATAAAATGTATGTAAATTGTCTTTGAAAAAGATGTTACACCTGTACATACAAACAGAAGAAAAGGAATAATATCTGATATCTAAACTCAACACTAGGCTCTAATAAGCAGAAGACATTTCTGTACCAGCTACTGAATTCAGGTAGAAAGAGAAAGACCGATATTAGGTAGAAAGAGGAAGATTAACATTATTAGGGATGGTCACTTGTTTCTCATTAAACAAAGGCTGTTGGAGAGACCAGCTTACAAACCTAACCTTTAATCCTAGAGTTATCTATTTTGGAGTGTGTGATACTCTTTATGCTTAGTTCCTTCTATAAGACAGCCATAAACACCATGTTCTACATACAGACAGATCACTTAAGGCCCTCCAATTAGAAAAGACTCTCTTACATTCTTCTGCAATAAAAGTCTCAACTCTTTTTTAGTTTCACAGGTTTTAGACTGGACTCAAGCTGTATCATTAAATAATAGGCCCAGAGCAACCTAGCAACTGTCAACACTGAGAATCAGGCTGGCAGCTTTGAATGACACTCTGGCAATGGCAGCCAGCTGCCAGGAGAATGAGTACATTATCCTCTGAGCATCTACTTAATTCTTTGATAATACCTTCCATTTTGCAAAATCAATTATTTATAGGGCAATAGTCCATCTAAACTAAAGTGAATAAATATTAAATGTATTCTCCTCATGATACTGACGTTGCTCCCTCCAAAAACATAACCAGACATTATAAAACATATACCAAAAATAGCTTAAGTATTTGTGTATTATTCACATGTCTTGATTTAGGATCTTGAGAGAAACACTTATAACAAACTTAGATATCAATTATGACAAAGTCTTAAATGCTAGCCGAACAAACGTGTGGTTAGTCAAGGAATCAATAGTTTAGTTTGAAACATCGACTTCCTAATTCTGATGGTAAGTGCTTTTCTATGCCCTAAGCTATGATAAGTTAGATTTCTCCTATTTTGTGTTTGTCTATAAATGTCCTCTGATGCATATAGTCGGTGTCTATGCTGAGTCCAATATAAATTATTGTTGTTTCTTTAATGATCAGAAACGGCAGAGCTAACCACCCTAACTTAACATTTCAGAGCTCTAGGGCCACCATTTAACCATTAGGCACCAGATAAAGTTGGACTCTTGATCTTTTCATACATTTATAGACTTTGAGTTTAAAATTCAGTGACTTTGTTTACTTTTTTGCCATTTACCTTCTTCTGTCATGACCTGATGCTCAGATCCCTCATTCTTCTGATATTTGGTTTGCCTTTCATACAACTCCAAAGTGGCATTTATATAAGTATAATTTCTTAGTTTCTTTCTAAAGTAAGCTCTTTTCCTGAAATCTAACACAATTCTAACACCTGGGCTGCAAATTTGGCATTATAAGAGTCAAGCAAGAGTAAGAATGATCAAATAGAGAGAGATTGGTATTTATCAATTGTTACTCTAGCTGCTTTACATTTGTGATCTCATTAATTCTCACAAGGCGACTTCAATGTATCATGATTCACTGGTTTTACATGTAAGGAAAGTGAGCTTCACTATAATGAAATATTATCAAATGATAGAGTACAGAAATACTTCTTTCAATGAAAGAGCAAAAACAATGATAATTCTAATATGTATAAATATATATGTTTTATAGGTACATATAAAATTATTGAGTGATGTGAATAAATATGAGCCAGTGCATACTGACTTGAGTCAATTTTAATCTTCAGAAATGTTGAAATTTTTGTATTAAACACAACTATTTAAAATTAAATTACATAAACATAATTAAATAAAATTTAGTAAATATGAAGGTGATTCAAACTAAAAATTCATATGTCCTGATTAGTTTTACTACATGTTACTATTACATAAGTTCTTGAGGTTATTTACCTCTTGTGCATCTGTATGAGAGGAATCTTACATAATGGTATGCTAGTGCACTTGTCTGTCCAGCTTTGTTCAGTGCTGTCACATTTATAGCTTGAAATTAGCCATGAGAGAAGTATTTCAACCACTAAAATAAGCAAACACTAAAAATAAGGCCAATTTCCTGGAGAGTCAGTCACTGAATATTTACCAGTACACTGTTGTATATAGTTATATGGTTATTTTCATCAATTCTCAATGACCACTAAGTTGATAACATCAACACAGCTGATATCCGAATCAGGCAAATAGAGATAAAATATGAACTTTATTAATGATAAAGGTATTTTCAGAAGCTGCTTTCAGATCTGCAGCCAAATGAGTTTTCTAATCTTATGATGCATAATTAGGTGGTCACTCCTGGTCCCCAACCAGCTGACATCTGTAAATTACTCTTGACCAATCAGTTCTAAGTACAGTCACCCTATAGGCAGATAAATCTACAAATCTGAGACAGAGAAAGGAAATGCTGAGCCAAGCATGTTCTACAACTTCTTTTGAAGTTGCAATATTATTTAGTTTATGTCCGGCTGCTTGTCATGGAAAAATACAAAATAACAGTGGTTAAATAAGACAGATCCCACATCACAGTAGCTTGGAGGTAAATGTTCCATCAGCTCTTCTGCAGCTCTGTTTAACTTGCTGTTCTGCCATCCTAAACAAGTCGTGAGCATAATAAATGTGATTCACTGTAGAATCATCGTCTCATCTGCACTCAGCCAGCAGCAAAAAGAAATGAAAGGAAAATAGCCCACTCTCCCTTATAAAGGAGACTTCTTAAACTACCACCCAAATCTTCCCATTTCATCATTGAAAACTTAGTCACATGGCCACAGCTAATGCAATGAAAACTAGTAAATTTAGTCTTTTAGTTAAGAAATATTAATGCTTGAGATAAATTTTATGTGTTGTTATTAATGAGAGAAGAAATATATATGGAGAATCTTAGTCATGCTCACCAATTACATAACTAACTGAATAGGATGACAGACCAGAAACATCAGTGTAGTTGAATGCTCCTCTAGAAACATGAAACATGGTAAATCATAACCTCTCCTTTCTTACTCCCTGAATCCATTACAATGAAGACAGCAGAAATCTCAATCATAGACACATATATAATAAAATATAATAAAATTGCAAAGCAATTGTAAAGGACTGTATAAAAATTAAATTCTAATAACTTTGCATGTAATTAGTCATTGAGCTTAGACAAAGGGAATTGTGTAATCATGTATTCCTACAAAGCATTCCATATTTAACAGACATTAATTAAATTAAACCTTAGTTGTTGTGAACAATTTGGAAGAAAAATCTATGTTGTAAGAAGGCTAAAATATAGTATGTTCTAAAGAAAAAATATAACTCGATTACTGATTGTCTCGAATTGTTTTTAAAAAGCAAGACCTTCATAAGTCTTAAGATCTGCTGTTATAAACAAATAATAATCTGTAAATCTACAGATTACTTTTAACTGAATCTGACATTCAGAAAAAATTGAGAGTTTCCTCTTAAGAGTTTAATCATTATTACAACATGCATTCATGTAGCACTTTATACATACTACGAGTTTAAGCATCATTCTAATGCTTGTCTAAATTTCTGCAAATTCTGAAACACTGACGTCTGAATTCATGAGATTTTACTATAAATTTTAAGTTTTGCAAGGACATAGAAATTTCATAATCAGTAATGTACTTTTCAATCCTTATAAAATGCCTGAAATAAGTATTGTGTTGTGATAAAGTAATTCCAACTAGAGAAGAACATTGAATATGCCTTAATGTCTCTTCCTGTAGTACTTTTTAAAACACTAGTTCAGAGACACTTAACATTGTGTGATTAAGTTAGCATGTTTTAAACATTTAATTTTTTTTTTTTTGAGTTGGCAGTAAATCAGCATGTTCCTACATGCTGCTGAGGAAGAGTAACGTCCATCTACAAAACAGGAATTTTAACATTTGCCTAAAATTATGCCCAGGCTGTAAGATTTCCTTTCTCTTCAAAGTCAACATAGGAATCATTTTTAATCAGAGAAAATAAGCATGATAATCAAATGCAAAGCAGTATAGGCTCATTGTGAATGTTTGTCCTAATGAGAACTTAACTTTTGCTTATGTCAGATAATTTAGCTCTCAAAGCTGTAACTGACAGTTAAGCCAAGAAAAAGTCTAAGCAAATCTATAATAAATTCCTCCAGGAAGGAAGAAAAAATATTTCCCTATAACCTTTTTGCATTTTCTCATTGTTAACGATGTCATAGTTTCTCTGGAGTCATAAGTACACCCACATCATATGCCTCATCAATTCTCAGTCTGTATAGAGTTCTTCAAATAATAATTAGGATGATAGAAACACTAACAAAAACTTTACTTGATCTAGCTAGGCTCATTTGTTGAGCCTGCAAGGTTAAACTAGTCTAATTAAAGGTGGTGGTGAATTTTAAATGACTTTTGTATGTCTTTTCTTCTATCCTCCAGACATTGCTCAAAAGACCTGAATGTTAACACTATCTTTAGGCTCACTTTTAATGGCATAAACTTTACATAAAGTGAGACAGGTCATGCGAAAAACAGAAATAAGCGAACTACCTAATGTCATGAGAAATATTTAATTTGTTTTCTTGAGCAAGAGAACAGATAAGCATTTGGTTGCCCTAATCCATTAAGAGATCACTGGGATAGGTTTTCCCTTTAAAATATTTTCAGAATCATAAATATAATACTTCAATTTAGGTGTGTAAAAAAAAGAGAATATACTAAATATGGGTACTTAAATATCATAAAATTTCTACTATTTGCTCTTAGTAGATTTAGATTGTGAATACAGAAAGAAAGAAAGAAAGAAAGAAAGAAAGAAAGAAAGAAAGAAAGAAAGAAAGAAAGAAAGAAAGAAAGAAAGAAAGAAAGAGAGAGAGAAAGAAAGAAAACATGAAAGTGGGAATCAGTTTTAAATATTGTTGAAATTAAAACTCTCAGATGATACTTTTTCTTACTTCTCATTTGGATTATACTTTTTCTTACTTCTCATTTGGATTAAGTGAGATCCTCACATACTACATTTAGACTGGATTCCTGAGTGTCTGGGGTAGACACAGTCATGATATTGAACTGATACAAGGGTTGCAGTAGTTTGAAAAATAGAGGCAATAATAATATCAAAAACTAAACACAGACTTCTGACTTTCACTTAAAATGAAGAATTCAGGAAATATTATAGCCCCTAGTATAACAACAAGAAAAAGCTGAATCATAACTTTTCTTAAAAATGTCTGAGACCTGAGACTGGAGGTCAACCAATTTGCTTAAAATTTAGAGAAATGCAGGTACCTCCAATGGAGAATGGCACATGGACAGAGACACATGTCAAACAAGGAATGGGAGGAAGATCAGGCTGCCACACCAAGAGTTAAGAATTCAGCTATAATATATATTGGTAATGAATTGTTAAAAGTTGAGTGTGGATCAGGGTAACAGTATAGAGTCCTTTGGACCTGTACACAATAGTTTTTAACCCAATTATAGGCTCTTCTCCACAGAACATTAGTGAATGTTCAAGAGAAAGACTGTAGGTAGTGTGGGTACTGGATAAAGCCTTTGTCAGTGGTGCCAGATGGGAGGGTGGAGGCGGGGTGGTCATTACTTCAGGAAATGCATAAAGCTCTGTAAAAAGCCCTCCTGGATTATTACTCTTACGGGATAAAAGCTTTAGGCTGCCACGGAAAGGGAAACACATAGGTTGTACCCAAATAAGAGTGTCAAGACCCACAGCAGCTGAAAGAAGGAGATGTAATGTACCTCTAACAGGAGAAAAGTGGAACGGGACTAATCTTGGTCCAGACTCCTTGGTAACTACTACCATTAAAGGAAATAGACCTAGGGACTTGAACATGGCCTGTATCTCAATATGAACCAGGACAATAGAGAATACAGATCTAGACTTAGATATTGCCCAATTGTTAGAACTACCAGGTAGAGAATTTAAAATAATTATAGTTAACACGAAGACTGGTAAGAAAGATGTACAACAGGTATGAATGAGAAGCACAAATGAGAAATTGAAATTAAAACCATAAGGATGAAAGTAAAATTCTAAGCAAAAAAACAATTAAATATGAAGAAACAGAAAATATACACATGATAAATCGGAATCTGCATTTTTAAACAAGCATCCCAGTTGATTCTTATTCCCATTAAAGTTTGAAGTGCTTCTGTTTAGTATATAGTTGAAGTAACACTGTCAACAGCAGCTTCAAAGGAAGGGTAAAAATTAACAAGGATCACAAAAATAATTGACCATAAATCTTAATGTTTAAAAATTAGCATAAAAATTTAATATTTTAACTTTTATAAAGGGATGACTACAATAATTTATTTTTCACATTATAAAATACATATGGAATAGAAATTTAAAAGGTTGAAATGAACATAAAATGTTTTAAAGTATTTCATTTTTTATTTTTAATGTTATAAACAATTTTCTCATTAAATTTATTAGTAATAATGTTAACATTATACTATTTGATATATTTACATTTCTTTCATGGTAACATTAGTGAACAAGTTACTAAAGGTTCAGTTTTTTGGAAAAGTTCTGGTTCACATTATAGAGAAATCTGACTACAAGTGTATAAATTCAGTTTATATCTATGCTTAATTTTTATAGGTCTAATAGTTATTAAATTGACAAATTTATATGCATTATAATATGTTGTACTAAATTGATATGATACAATAATCTCACATAGTGCCCTGATATTCTTGGCTTCCAATACTTTTCTCCAATAAAGGGAACCAGAGATCCTTGGATAAATGGTTGATTGCAGAACTGGGGCAAAAAATGTAAAAGATAAGCCTGGTGCTTCTGGAGCTGCTTGTAGGGCTAGAAAGTAAAGACGTTCTAAAAACAAAACAAAACAAGCAAATAAAACACAGTCATGTAAATATACCTAAGAGACACAGAGGCAGTGTCCTTTTGCCAACAGCCAATACTGGAAAAATTTGAGCAACAAAGTAAAGCCGAAATTATATTGTACTGGATTATAGCTGAAACTGTAAGATAGACATCCATGATTTCATACTGATATAAATAAATGACTGAATAAATAAATAAATGGGAGATAAAAGACAAATTTCAGCTCAGAATCATTTCAAAAATTTACCCAATTACTCTGACCTTAAAGATAATGGAGCACATTATCTTGAAAAATAAGAAAAAAGTAGAGACTTTACACTTTCTGATTTCAAAGTGTATTTTAAAGCTACAGTCATTCAAAAAGTATGGTACTGACATAAAGACACGCATATAGACCAATGATACAAAATACAAAGCTCAGAAATAAAGTCATACATATATAGTCAACCAATCTTCAGCAAGGCTTCCAAGTATACACAATGGGGAAAGGACATTCTCTTCAACGAAGAGTGTTGAGAAAATTAGATATCCATGTGCAAAATAATGAAATTAGACCTTTATCTTACAGCATACACAAAAATCAACTCAAAGTTGAATTAAAAACTAAATGTAAGACCTGAAACTGTAAAACTCCAGGAGGAAAACACAGGGGGAAAGCTTCTCGAAATAATATCTTGGATATGACACCAAAACCGTAGACAACAAAAGCAAAAATAGACAAGTGGGACTCCATCAGGCAGGTAACCAACAATTTGTCAATCAATCAGACTATAATTTGTTTTTGTTTCTGCTGATTAGCAAAGAAAGGTTCCAAGCCAGTCCGCATATTGTAGGAACTCCATGTATATTTGTGGTGAAGCCATGTGATGGCCACTGTCTTTTCCCATAGCAGCCATGGAGACCTGGTTAGGGAGGGAAGGTAAACACATGCAGAAATAAAACTGTCAGAAAAGGCAATATATGATTTAAGCTTCGAGTTATTTATTATGTGTCAAAGGGTTTACATACCTAATCGAAAGGTAACAACTCAGTAAATTGGAAATTATCTTTCTCTTTTAATCTGTAACTGGGACCCAAAAAGATTAAGCAATATGCTGAAGGCATGTCCTCACAGGTACTAAGTAGTAAACCCAATGTATGAATCCAAGAAACATTTGGGCCCTTGCTCCTAACCACCAGGGTACACTGACTACTAATACAAAATTAACTAGCAAATAAGGAACACAGAAAATGTGTGCTTTGAGAATCATGCTGTGCAAGTGATTTTTTTTCTTACCTAGGAAAATGTGAGTATTCTCTGTTTAATAAGCAGAAAAAAATTCTAGGTATATACAAAGGCTACTTAGAGGTCTACTCTGACCTCGTTATTGAAGAGACATGCAGATGAGATTTTGAACAGCCAGAAGCTAATGGTTAATTCGGGGTTTACTGTGAACTCCTGCATTCAGACTCTACCTTCTTTTATTTCCCAATGTGATCAAGAATAAAGTTAAATGACCTGTCACTAATGCTGGTGTAAATTCCCAGCAGCTATTCAGCTACTTGGAAGTTGCTTATCACTAGAGGATGGATTTTCTCAGCCTACTTCTCTCTCTTTTCTCACTACCTGCTATTCCTTTAAGTCTCTTTTTTTGAGGAGTAGGGGGGTCAGGCTCTATTGAAATATAATAGACAATTAATTGCTCATATTTACATTGTACAAGTAAATGAGTTTTTTTTTTCAATTATAGTTGGCATACAATAATATACCATTTTCAGTTGTACAGCATAGTAATCAGAGATGTGAATAATTTGCAAAGCGATTGCCCCACTAAATCTAGTACCCCTCTCCCCCCTTACATATTTATTAAAGCATTATTAACCCTCTTCCCCACGCTATACTCTACATGACTATGTCTATTCTGCAACTATCCATTTGTGCCTCTTAATCCCTTTGCCTTTTTTTTCTTTTTTGCTGGCCTTCCAACATCCCTTCAAAATATTCTCTGTATCTATGAGCAGATTTTTGCTTTTGTGGTTGTTGTTTATTTTGTTCTTTAGATTCCACATGCATGTGAAATCATACAATATTTGTCTTTCTCTATCTGACTTACTTCATTCAGCGCAATACCCTCTAGGTCCATCGAGGCAATATCTTTTTCTATTATATTCCTTTTACTCTGTGTGTGTCTTTTAATCTGAAGTGAGTCTCTTGTAGACAGCATATGTCGGGATTTTGTTTTCTTATCCATTCAGCCACTCTACCTTTTGGTTGGAGCACTTAATTCTTTTCCATTTGAGGTACTTGTTGATAGGACTGTAGTTAATACCATTTTTTATTCCTGTTCTTGATGCATGTTTTTTCTTCTTAAAGAAGCCTCTCCAACATTTCCTGTAATACTGGCTTGGTGATGATAAATTCCGTTAGCTTATTTTTGTCTGGGAAGCTCTTTATCTGTCCTTCAACTCTAAATGATAGTTTTGCTGCATAAAGTATTCTTGGTTGTAGATCCTGGGTTTTCATCATGTCAAATGTTCTGTCCTGCATAGTTTCTTTGGCAAAATCAGCTGCCAGTCTTATGGGTGCTCCCTTGTAGGTAACTAATAGCTTTTCTTTTCCTGCTTTTAAGATTCTTTCTTTGTATTTAACCTTTGGCATTTTAATTATGATGTATCTTGGCATGGGCCTCTTAGGGTTCCTGGTTTTGGGGACTGAGCTTCTTGGGGTTGTATGTCCATTTTCTTCATGAGGTGAAGGAAGTTTTCCAACAATACTTCTTCAAATAGTTCTTCAATGTCTTGCTTTCCTTCCGGTATCCATATGATATGGATGTTTTTACATTTGTGTCTCATAGTCTCCTTAAATTATTATTACAGTCTTGGCTTCTTTTTTCTTGCCGTTCTGATTGAGTGTCCTTGGCTTCCCTATCCTCTATATCAGTAGTTCAATCCTCTTCTTTATCCACTCTGTTGATTCTCTCTAACATACTCTTCATTTCTGATAATGTGTTCTTCATTTCCAACTGGTTCCCTTTTATAATTTCCATTCCCATTTTTATGTTTTTTATCTCCTTGTTAAAATTCTTACTGAATTCATCTATATATCCCCTAAGTTCATTGAGCATCTTTATAACTAGTGTTTTGAACTCCGCATCTGTTGGATTGTCTGACTCCATTATTCCTGGACCTTTGTTCTGTTCTCTCATATGGTTTCTGCTTCTTTGTCTTCCCATTTTGGCTGCTTTTCTGTGTTTGTTACTATTTACTAAGCAAAGCTCCTAAGTCTCCCGGTCTTATTAATGTGGCTTCGTGTAGTAGGTGTCCAGCAGCACAGTCCTGAGAGGGGTTCAGCTGCAGGCCAAGTTTAGCCCCAGCCTGTGTACCTCCAGGGCCACACATTAAGAGCATGTTAGCACAAAAGCAATCCACAGATGCTGTGCTTTTAGTTGCCTCAAGAAATCACACCAGAAACTGAGTCCGGCTGTCACCAGCGTGTCTTTGTGCTGCTCAGCAAGGAGCATCTGACTTGCCATGCACACAATTGGATGTAGTTTGGGTGAGGCCATGAGTTGGGAGAGGCGGAGTTTCAGGGAATCCTCTGGGCAGAGGAACTTCTGTTATTCAGTTTGATGACATCATGGCTATGAAGGTGCTGTGTCTACACACTGGGAGTAGGGAGGGGTCAACAGAGGAAGAATGGATACCACAAGCGCTTCCACCTGAGAGAAAGCCTCGCTTCTGGCCCTTGCTCCGTCAACTCGGTGTCCCCCTGTTAGTCCCTAGTGCCCCCCGTGCTGCCCACCTGGCGCTGGTGCTCAGAGAGAGTAGGTCTGTCACTTCGAAAGTCTGCTGGTAGACACGGCCCCTTTAAGAGTAGTCTGCTGCTGCCGGAACCTCTGTCCTACTCAGCCACTGGGGCCCAGGCAGCCTCGCGTCCTTGCCCCCTCCAAGCGCCTACCCTTGCAGGTTAATTATTTCTATCCTCAGTTGTAGTGCTTCTGTTCATCTAGATCCCAGAGGACTTTATTTGCTGTTTGTTCCGTGTTTCTGTCACAACTTCGATTTGGTTGCAAGAGGAATGAACAATGCTGCACCATGAGAGAAACACAGCAAATTGAAACAAATTAATAGAGTTCTCCTCTGCTCTCCAGATGTTTGATGTGTACCAAGTGAGAAATACAGTAAATTGATGTATGCTGTTAAATGTATGCTTAATATTGTCTCTACCAAATAATATTAGGAGATTTAATTTTAACTTACACCTTTTTCAATTGGGTTTTAAGAATTTTCATCCCACCAGTTATGGTTTACATTCTTGGAAACTCATTGAAAAACATCACTAAGCTAAGAGAGCAACATCCACATAATAAAAAAAAAAAATGGTGGCATATTTGTACTTCACTGTGTACTAGTCTTAGCATGTTAGCTCAATAGCATCACCCAGTTTGGTTTTCAAAAAATAGTTACTGCTCTTTGCAGAGATAAATCGGAACGCACTCTGGATATGCAGATTATTTTGTCTTATTTAAACCCTACTTTTTTGATAAATTGTCATAGAGGAAGTTAATAAAAATATCTGTGAACAAAAGCTCATAATAATTAATAAAAGAATTAAAGATAGGTCTTAGTCTAGAAAAGAGAAAATGGATAGATGCAATCAATGTCTTCTTTAAACATTTGAATGTAACTTCCATTCACTCCAATTTGCATGTAAATTATAATCTTCTTTGAAACTCATGCTCCCCTTTTATGTTAGGCCTTCGTACTCTTGTCTGCATCAGAAACAGTTACTCTAGACAGAGGCTTTTCCTCTTTGAATACTTTCTTGACACCAAACCTCACTGGTGAGAGGAGAAATCCTTGTGTTAGCTTCTGTAACAACTCTGCATATACTTCCTTCATAGCATTAATCATACTGGCTATTTTATTTGCTCACTCATCAGGGATTGAGATTTTTAATATCTATTTCTAAATTCAGGATCTGATACAAATTTTGGTTATTAGGTATGCATAGCTGAATGAATAGATAAATAAGTGCATGAATAACATACAGAGGCAGAGTAGATTTGAACTCTTCATCAATGGTCAAAATTATAGAGACACAGAAATGACTTCTTGAACTGTCAAGCAGGATGCAGATTACCTTTCAAGAAAGTAAACTGATACCTTTGCATTTGGAGAAATGTAAAGTAGATAACTTCTAAAATGCCTTTCAATTACTTTTTGGTCCCTTCTTTTGAAGTAGGACATTTTAATAAAAGTTTGCATTAGCTACATCTAGGCATTTTGAGCAAATGAATTTCACATACAAATTCTAGTATAAGCAAGTAGTTCTTTTAACTATAAAAGAATTACCCTCTACTGATCATATAGTTGCCAGCTTATTTTTAATGATTAAAGTTCAGTGCATAAAATTAAATTGTTATATTTTTAAAAAATTTATGTTCAAGATAATCAAAATTACTTTTTAATTGTATTTCCACCTCTGTCTGGAATTAGGGCGTGCTTAAATAAGTCATTTTAACTCTGCATCCTAACCATGAAACTATAATCTGCCTCACCAGGATACTCTGTGTATTGATAGCCTAAACTTTCTAAGTTATTAAAGAAGTGCTGTGCTATATAAAATGCAGTCATTAGTACTAATACAATTCTGTTGAGATCCATTATTGAAATTCTTCCTTCCTTGCTTTTTTTTTTTTAACAAACTATATACTTGGAATAAATTAATAAGTTCTGAGTGATCTAACCAAAAGAAAAAATTTATTACCAATACTATGTATTATCCATGGAGAGTTAATAATAATAACATCAAGACCTCAAATGACAAGGCTACATATAATTTTAATTAGCTGCCACAATGTACTAATTTTATTCAAAAATAAATAACAAGCATACATAGTAAAGAACAAAATTACATTCTGCTTAAGAATGCTAATGTAAATATTATATACTCAGAAAATAAACAGATATTGAAGATTTAAAATGCCTTTAAAGATATTAGCTTGTGCCATATGAAATCGCAAAGTCAATATTTTCCCCTTAAAAAAATACAATTTGAACTCCATAAAGTAAAACAAAACTGAATGTGAGAGTCTTGAAAATTTGCATAAAGAATTATCTCATTCAGAAAACATGTTTTACTTAGAAAATTTTACTATTCTATCTAAATTCAAGATAACGAGGGAAATTTCAAATATAACAGTTTTTAAAATTCTTCTGAAAATAGAGATGATAAAAGTGTAATGCCTGTCACATAATACCTACTAAATGAGTATGAGTGTGTAAACAGAGAAAAAAATTAAATTAAGATTTTAGCTTACTGGAATAGACTTAATGTCTATGAGATTCCACCACCTCTATTGATCCAGTAGCTTGTGTTTATGACCACTCGCCATGTGATTGGCAGAATTCTAAGCACATTAATCTATTTAACCCTAAGAATAACTCTATTATTATTTTAATCATAGACAAGAAAACTGAAAAGATAAGGAAAAGAAATTTGAGTGAAGTCAAAAATTTAGAAAATGAAACATGAAGAATTTATAGGTTCATTCTCTAGAACAAGCCCATTTAACCACTCCGCTGCCTCCTTTGTGTAGAAAGTCACTAATGAGAAGGCTCCACTATTGTTGGCAGAATAAATATGATTAGGTCTTCCTATAATCTTAATTTTAGTTAACAGTACTACTGATTTGGTGGATGTGTGGTTTTCATTTAGGATATAAAAGCAGGAAGGACTATAACTCCTACCTAATGATAAGAAATAATCAAGAAAATCATAGCTTTTCTTGAACTCATCAGAGAGCTGAAGTCACAGGCTAAGTACCTAAATTGAAATTCAAAGCTAAGGAAAGAAAATGCCTCCCAGGAGAGAGAGGCAAGACATAATCACTGATTTACTTGTGACAGAAAGCTGCCATAAAAGCAGGTGATAATTCATCTAGAAAATTCAGTGGATTGCTAAATGATAAGGTAGGCTACTCTGAAAGCACAGAACTCCTGGAAGACAGAAACATGAAAGGAATTTGCCCTCTCTTGAAGATGTTTCTCTAGGGATCTCCATTCTGTAGTAAGGAAGTAGCTGCAGAATGAAAAAGCAGGAAACCCTTCTAGATCTTTCTTCCTTATACAACAAGAGTTTTAGGTCACTGTGAGAAAACATCAGAACCAGGGTTCCAGCAAAAGGAGACAATCCACTGTGGCTCTTGAATAAAAAAATAATAATAAATAAAACCAAAAAGCCCTCTCTTCCTAGAAAGGGGGCAGGCAAATGCCTTTCTCCCGGACCATTAGAAGCCTCCTGCTGCTGGGGAGGAAAAGGAAATACAATACGTTCCATGCAAGTTACGACAAAGACACATCAACATTAGGCTACAGTTGCAGCACGTGTGGGTAACTGAAATGTCTAACTCCAAACTCCCACAGACATAGGGCTTGCCTAATACTGTTGTCCAACAAGAAGAGCAGGCCTTAATGTTAAGAAAGTTATTTGTCCTACATAGTACAATAAAGGCTCTTTGTCATTAATGTCCTTTAGTTGAATCTAGCATAATGACCTTAATAATTATTGAAATATACGTGGAAAGTAAGATGTATCATTATAGATCAATCTAGATTTTAATAATTAAATCTTAAAAATATTCTTGCGACTTTGGATATAAAATTATTTTAATTGTTTACTTAAGTTACAATAAAGGAAAATTTAGTTGATCTTTATAGATTTTTTCCAATCCTAACCCAAATTCTGATAATATTAATAATTAAACTTTATACTAAGTTTAAAATTACTTTTGACTTTCCAACTATTATTTAAAAAAAAAAAAAGTTTAAAAACTATTATGGATAACCCCTGCTTTATCTGGTGACACACTCAATGAAATGTCAAGCTCATTCTTGTTTACATTTTAATTTCTTGTTAGGAGAAGCCTCTCGATGTCAACTATTGTAAATTGAACCTTATGCTCTTCATTTACTTATGATATTTGATATATTCTAGGACCCTGTCTGTAATATGACCCATAAAAAAAAAAAATTAAGCATTCCCTCCCAAAATAAGAAACAAACAACTAGAACATATACCTGGTCATCCGGAAGTCCTCAACTATTTCCACTGCACTGTTCTGATTATTAAAGAGTTACCATTATTCCCTTCTGAAATTACTTTAATAACCTCCTCTATGTCGTTATACTTACATATGAAGCCTACCTTCATATCATTTCGGCTTTAGCTTTTTTAAAACAAATACAGTGTCTAAAATTAAATTTTTATATTATGGAGTCTACATTGTTTTTCATTTGGATTTGAGACTGGTCATAAAAATATATGATATAGAAAAAATTTCATCACCTATATATTTAAAAAATATATTTTGGTTAATTACAAATAAACACAAAAGCTCAGTAATTACTTTTTTATGTTTTATATTTTATATTCATCCAGTTATTTTCCTTTGACTAAATATCGCCAAACTCTCAATACCCCCCGAAATTATGATTATAAAAATTTTCAAAAGTAGAACATTTTTAAATTGGAAAATATCAAAAATAGCAATTTTTACCATTTGTCTTGCTTTTAGGGAATCAATGCATCTACATGATTAACTTTCAGTATTCAGACTATTATCTAACTTATAATAGATATCTTACATTTTTATCCTTAAAAACAATTTTAGATCATTTTTAGTAATCATGATTTTACTATGTTGTGTTTTCTTTTAATATAGATGAAGTTTTTTTAACAAAGGGAAATATTAAAATGTTTAAATAAAAAGGCAAAATATACAAGTTCCATTAAACAGTCAGAGCAAGTCCTATAAAATTCCTTACTTTCTGTTTACATTAAACATTTCTAATAGAGACTGAAAGGAAATAGAATAGGGCTATGAAGGTCTTCAGAAACTATTTACAGTTCACTTATATAACATGTATGCTGTAAATACTTATAGAGTGAATTCATAAATAAGTGAATGAATGTGTCAAAAGTATGTTAGTGGTACAAAATTACTCTGGATAAAAACTGCCTTAAACCTGCACCAGATACCACTGAAAATTCTATAGTATTCTGAGGCATATTGCCTTATAAACTCTGGTTACCCTATGGCCAATGATCTGTCTCTCTGATTGTTCCTTAATAATGCTTCTTCAAAGGTGTGGTGTTAGTATATTCCCTCCAAGTATAGACTCCTTACTCTCCCCAAACCCTTAAGTCCCTAGGTGGGAATGTGAAATGGCACACTCCTTCCTGAACCAATTATTAGTCTGAGCACTTGAAAATTCTTTGAAAAATGTGGTCTACATGTTGTACTGATCTTGTAGAAAAAGTCTTATCTCAGTTTTATGGCCAATGCTTGAAATAAAAGCTGCTAATTTAATATCTATGATAAATAGTAATTCAGTCTCATTGGCATAGGACTTTTCTTGAATCATTATATATATCAGAATTGGATAATTCAAGATGTACATTTTTGAGATTTTTAAAATAAAATCTACCTCTAAAAGGACATCCAGGAAACTTTTGTTTAAGAAAATGATCATAATTACAATTTGACATTCTTCTACAGTATAAACAATGACTACTAATTTGGTATTTGAAATTTAAACACCTGAATAATGCCTAACCTATAGTATAGTCTCACAAAATTACCAACACCTTTTTTTCCATGATGAAGACTAGTGAAAGATATTCTTACTGCATGTGTTTACCTTTTGTAAATAGGAAGGAACCTGACACACATCTGGCCAGGACTCCTTCTTGTGTTTTGTTTAAGATAAAATTGAAACCTCTAATACCATAACGAATACAAATTCGGAAGCACAATCACTAGCATTAGACTTTTCATTATATTCACAAGTTTCTGGGTCAGTAGATTTAATTGTTGCAAAGATTTAAGAGTAAAGTTATATGTGATAATATTACTAAATATGTACATTCATAAGTTACATATTTATATACTATTAAAAATGTAGCAAAATTCCTAATACTTGGCAAAAATAAATAAGAAAATGAGTTATTTCTCATCCTCAATGAATTTTAAGTGAGATAAAATAAATAGCTATAATAGAGCATTATAGACGTATAAAAAATTATTGAATCTAAACATAATTAGAGCAAGTATACTAGATAGTTCAAGCAGCTTAATAAATTGTGTTTATTATCTGGAACTTTATACAAATACCATAGATTTTCTTTATTCAAGAATCAAACAAATTTCTCTCTATTTACCAGATACTACCCACATCGATTACTTGAATTCATGCATTTAGTAATTCATTTAGCAAATATTTAATGTTATTATGTGCAGAAAAATATAAAAACTTGTGAATTAGTCTTTTCTGCATCAAATCATTGCTTGGATGTCTATTGTTAAGGGCAGTGACTGTTTATTTTTCCATGTAGGAAAAATATTATGTCTTTTCAAGCTGATATAATTTCTGACCCAAAGATCTGCCCACCTGTCCCTAGAATATATATCTCTATTACATTTTCTTGTATTATAATTTAAATTATTATCTCTAGAAAAACTAATTCCAAATGGAAAGCACTCCCACACAGAGTACTTTCACAACAAATTGCAGAAGAAATAACAAAATAATTATCAGAGTGAAGTCGAAAGCAACATACTAAAATCTACAGAATATTATTGTCAAAAAGTTTTTAAGTTCCATGGGTCTGATGAAAAAATAACAAATTTATTTGTAAATTAGAAGAATATGGCATATTAAATTAAAACCCAGCAATGTTATATTTATAGCAACATGGGTCAGTATTATTTAAGCTGATAAAACATTAATTAAATAGAAAAATTAGCAAATGACATGAAATGATAATTCATGCAAAAAGTTGCTCTTCTGCACATTTCTTAGGTCCATGTGTCTGGAGAAGCTGTGCTCAAAGTAAATTCTGAGGATTTATTACTAGATGATGAAAAAATGTCTTAAACATTATCTATATTTATTCCCCAAATCAAGATAATAGAATTTAGTTTTATTCTTTGTTAATTCAACTAAAAAGGCATCGTCTTTATATTTCATAGCTTCTATGACAATAAAATAGTTTTAACTTTATACTCATTTTGCAAAAAAAGAGATAAATATAATGTTAGATTATCATTGATTTCAATAATCATCTCTTGACCATATTCTATCTCATTCTGCACATAGAAAATTTTTTGATGAGACAGAGTGAAAGCAAATAAATGATTATCATATTCTGCAAGTTTTTCATGGATACTGCATATTATTTACATTAGTTATTTGTTATCTACAAAATCCACATTTCCTATATAAACTATTTATACTATATTTTCTTATTTGTGTATATTTCATCATTTTCTAATGGGAGCTTATTGAGAGACAAGATAAACATTACTAAAATTATAGAGAAATTTGATCACTGGAAGTTAAGTCTAGACAAAAAAAAAAATATTTACTATGAGGGCTCCTTATGAAACAGGTTATTAGACCAGTTGCTAGAAATACAGAGGTGATAAGGACTCTGCCTATAAGGATCTTAAAAGGTAGTAGAGAAAAAAAACACACAAGGAAAAGTAAATAAAGTAAGACAGAAAAAAGACAATTCAACCATAGTATGTACAGAAAAAGCCAAAAGAAGGAGCTATGGAACTCTGGGGAGAAAGGCGCTTTCAAGAAAATGGGGAAATGCTGTTAGAGGAGGTGATGGTTGAACTAAATCTTGCCAGGGACCTGACATGGATGATAAAATTTTGCTGGCACATATTTTGCATTCATCTTTTAGGTCTTGATTTAGGAGTTTTTAAAAATATAGTTATTGTGAGCACAACTTTCTTCTGTAAACAGTCGTTTTTAAGGGAAAA
The DNA here is from genome assembly GCF_014176215.1 of Rousettus aegyptiacus. Classification (NCBI taxonomy): domain Eukaryota; kingdom Metazoa; phylum Chordata; class Mammalia; order Chiroptera; family Pteropodidae; genus Rousettus; species Rousettus aegyptiacus. The sequence goes on from NW_023416288.1 coordinate 70,021,640, forward strand.
TAATCTGTTAGTGGTAATCTAAACTCAGAAACCATGCATATTAATACTGTTTATGTGAGACCTAATATACAGCTTAATTAATTATCCAGTTTAATCAATAGTAACATTTAGATAATATAAATATCATTTTAAAAAGTTTTAATACATGAACTAGCTGCACTGGCCATAGTCACCCAAAGTTTGAGTAATTGTCAGCATTACAAAATAGCAGAATAATAAAATGAGTATTAAAATTCCAACTTTTTCCCCAAAAGTGAATTCAGGTAAATACTGCATATGATGTAAAAATTCTTGGGAAAAAATGAAATATTAATTTTCCAAAATATTTGGAAATATGCATTTTCTTTAACCAAAAGGAACTGACTTGAAGTTTCTGCTTTACCAATAATCGATGTACTGATCAAAATGGTTACAAACGGTGATCACTGAAAGATTGAAAACTTATTTGTAAGATATTATTTATGAGTCTCATAATAGGTGCCTGTAATGCCTTACTTACTTTGTTTTTTAGATTTATATTTGTTTTAGATTAACTATCTGGAACAAAGCCTCCAAACTTATGTGTGCAAACTGAAGTGCATTTACTTGACAATTATCTGTGAAGCAAAGCAGCAGATTATAAGCAGTTTAAATTCTGAAACCAGCAAAGGATACCAGAAAAGAAAAAATATGAAAAAGAAGATAGACACATAAAGACCATAGAAGTAGAGTCCATTATTGATGGCCACAGAGTCCAAGGGCTCTTGGACTCTTACCATGGGCATTCCCATTTCACAGACCTGCCGAGTAACTAATGTTTATACCAGAGGGACAAAGTCTTCAATAAATGTTTCTATATGCTATGTTTAAAGTGACATGAAGATGCAGAATTCACTTTAGACAAATTTCACCTGCAATGATGACATGCCCCCAAATGTTGTTCTTTAATTAGGGACCGTAACCACTATATTTTTCCAAGAAATTTTTTATCATGTGTTTTCTGCTCCCAAGTAAATGGAGTAGAACAATCTATTTAACATCGATTCTTTTTGTACAGATTGACTAAATTATTGCAAAGTGCTCATCTGTATATTATTAATTAAATAAGATTATGAGTTTTTAAATAAATTCTCAATAGTTAATGAAGATAGAATATTTTTAATTATGTCCTCAGTTTACTCAATGATCTTATATTTCAGTTAAAGTTTATTAAATGGATAGCATATTCCAAATTCATATCTTGCCATATGGTGAATATTAAAGATTAATTAAAATGATTATTTTGTTAATGCAGTAAACATATATGAATAATATTTTTAAAATTATTTGGATACTTGTTAAAATGATAAGGAAGACTTTATCCAGGATTATATGATCAGTGTCAAGATTATCATAATAAGAGAGAGAAATAGGACACAATACTGAATACAACAAGGAAAAGTGAGAATTTATACCCAAGGAGCACAGTGTGTGATCAGTAGATAGATAATTACTAAGAGGAGACATCAAGGGTAGAGAGCTTCTTGCTTGTGATCAGTAGATAGATAATTACTAAGAGGAGACATCAAGGGTAGAGAGCTTCTTGCTAAACCAACTTAAAATTCTTGCTGGAGGCAGGCCAGGATGAACAGATATCAAGGGTAGGGGATGAGAAATTTGATCAGATATCAAGGGTGATCAGATATTCGGGGTAAAGGATTTTGTCTAAACCGACTTAGCACAGTTCTTCCTGAAGCCAAACTAGGCAAGCCAAAGACAAGGCCAAAAGACAAGGCTGAGATGAAAAGAAGGCTCAGGGGAGACCCCTTAAGTTTTGTCAATGAGAGCGTTTGTCAACTGTGACAAGAATTTACATATTCATATTAACTTAGTTAAAACAATGTGTAAGGCACATTTGTTATTTTTGAGGTGATTTCAAAGGCAATTTCATATTTTCAATCTAGGTAACTATACCCAATATTAGTCTGTTTTTAGACAAAAATAAAAAAATCTATCAACAGATTTGTATTGTTTAAAAACATATGTTCCTTTTAACAATATAACTTCTCATATTTTATTAGAAAACTGTGTGATCATTTATTTTAATCACAAAAACATATTCCAAGCAGAGTCAGCCAACCAACATTTGTCTTGTCCATCAGCCTGCATGAGTTGCACACAAAAGGACTCTAGGTTCCTAGAGAAGGAAGCTTTTCCAGCTCTCAGTTCTGGCAGTTCCTGCAACAGCAATCTGACTCTTGTCCAATGTCTTGTCCTCTGAGCCCCAGAGGACTGTCCTAGCCTTGCTTGGTGACTATGAAATAGCACTGACTTGAACTACCCAGTTAATCTTCACCATCCAGTGGGGTGTAACTATAGCTTCTTTAATAAAATTTGAAGCCCCAGTCTAATCTGTTCTCTGAACATTCTTCTTGACTAAGCCTCAACCTTGGGCTCCTTTATCCATCCTTATCAAGTTTAGCTTTAGCAAAAATCCTACCAGATCACCTCTGATATCCGATCACCCTCAATATCTGATCAACTTCCTCATCCTCCATCTTCGATGTATAAGTCATCCACCTGCCTTCAGCATGAATCCTGCTGCTGGTTTAGCAAAAAATCTTCCCATCCTTGATATCTTCTTTAATAATTTTCCACCCACTGACTCCTTCACTTTGCTCTTTGGCTATAAATTCATAGCTGTCTTTGTTGTATTTAGAGTCTAAATTGATCTTTCTCCTCCATGGCAATAGTCCTGAATAAACTCTTCCTTACCATTTTAACAAATGTCAGAATTTTTTTCTGTGACAGTATTCTGAACTCCTCTCCTCCTCAGCTATCATCTAGATAGGTCTTGGTGGATTATTTGGCAGTTAAACAAAACTTTCTTCTCTAGAGACTCTGGACATTTCATTTTCCTAAATTTCTTGGGTTGTGGTTGTTGTATGTGCCATTCGTAGTTCTGTTGGGGAGACAGAGTATCAGGAGGAACCTACAAAATTATTGGGGTTTCACATGTATTTACTATCTCCATTTTATTTAAAAGAGCCTGTCCTCTCTTACTAATCAGTGCCAATTGTCTTTGCCAGACAGTATTGTGACCCCTTTTCTCACCTCTGAGTCTCTAGGCACAAGAACTTCAAAAGGCTCTGGCAGCATTCCATGAAAACTTTACGGAACTGCCTGGTTAAATTTTAATCTCCTTGTTAGGACCAGCTTCCAAATGTGCAGAAGCCAAAGTTGGGATATGGTGTGAAAAAGACAGCCGGCTCATAAAATACATCATGTTATTTCTTGAAAAAAAAAATCCAGGTTTTCAGACATTTTGGCAGTTATTTGGGCCCATGTGACTAGTTCTGACCAACAGAATGTCATGAATTTCTTCCAGGCCAAACCAGGAAAAGACTCTCAAAATGCACGAATGTTCAAAATGCACGAATGTTCCAGACATGAAGCACTGGAGTGACCTTCAGCAGGGTTCCTGAGCGACTGTGGATGTAACCTTCCACTAAATTGTATTAAACTGTCTTGAGTGAGGAAAAGAAACACTTTTAAAGGCTTTAAGTTACTGATAGTTCAAGTTTAAGTTGTTAAATTAGCATAACATAATCTATTCTGAGTAAAACATATCTAAAGATTTTTTAAAACAGAATTATTATAAATACTTTACAAAAGTTTATAAAAATATATATCTATATGCATATATATACATATTGATATAACTAAATATAATAGATGCATTAAAAAGTTACTTTTCCTCAGAAAATTTTGCCTTTCATACCAAGCTGACATATGGTCGTTTGTATTGTATGTATATTAAATAGATATAGTATGAATTTGTAGAGTGTAGATCTGGGTTCCTAAAACTAAAATTTAAATATCTAGAATGAGTGGGTAGGTTGATATTTTTCTCCTCCAGAAAATAGAACAAAATAGCCTGTCATACATTATTATATTTACATAAATTATGAACACAATGATGTTGTTACAGAGATTATCACCTGGAAAGAACACATGAATACACTTATATACACATTCATATATATCAACATGAAGATTACCTGTACATACACATACATTCACACACACTGTAGGAATTCTATATTCTGTGAAATTAAAAATAGGGAAGTTGAAGATCGATACATGTCAAGACTCTGTTAATGAATAAATTCCCTCATCACTAAAACCAGGCTGTCATTGACAAGAGCTATCTTTTTTCAATGTCGTTTGATGATGTGTTTGATTAAGAGTTGTCTAGAACTATTATTCAACTCAAAGTGTGTAGGTAAAACTCCAGATAAAATCTTTTAGATAGTAGTTTAAAATAAACTTTCGATGTCAAGCTTGCTCTACCTCTAATTATCTACTCCTGGCTTTAATAAGTTCATTCTTCCATGTGTACCAATTATTCTATTAATTATATGATGCTAAATCCATAAATTTTCTTTGACGAGAGTATTTTTCAATGCTAATATGACTTACAATTAGAGAAGGAAGGCATTTATAATAATATTCTGTAACCAGTAGTTTAAAAATCAGTTATAATTTATGGGATGTAATACTTCCATTCCATATATCATAAAAATAAATAAATTACTATGGAAACTCAGTAATAATATATCTAGCAAGTCATACACTTGGAAAAAATAATCTTATGGTCCACCTATTCATGCTATACAATGCAAACTATATTTATCATTCATAAAGAGCTTCTGCCGAAACACATCTTGTCCTTAAAACTATTACCTTTCTAAAATGAACACTTCAGTTAAGCAAAAAGTGAGCTAAGTAACTCTATATCCCTGTTTCCTATGCTATAACTGGTTTTGTTAGGGTCTTATAACAACCTATAAGATAACAGAGAAAGTTATAGTCTCTATAAAACATAAAATTAGAATTATTTACATTTATATTGAAAAGAAGAAGTGTCTGTTTTGAAACAACTTCCAAAGGAAACTTCTCCGTATAAGTGAAAACAAAGTTCAACCCCAGACACTTGTGCTCATTCAGACCAATCACGCTGATGTCAGCAATCTGCACTCCTCATGGCATCACTACAAGATAGCCCACAGATGCTCTTGGATACAGAGAATGAGTTGGTCTCAGTAATATAAAATGCAAGACTCCTCATTCTCTACTCTAGATAAATTTGTGATCAATGAGTAAACTATTTTTGTAAATAAAATTATTTTATGTTAACTTGTCTGTCAACAGACATTTTGTATTTATCTCACTAATTTTCTATCAGCAATAGTTGCTACCTATATCTTATTTTCTTCAGTTCCGAACCACTCTATGAAAAGTTGATTATGTGTTTTCAAGAGAAATTATATTAAGGAACTCCATAGGTTTCTTTTACTGAAGTCTAGTGACTTGTTTTGTTTTGTTTTAAATGAAGACTTCATTTTTTACAACTGTTTAAATTTCACAGCAAAAATGAGAGGAAAGTACAGGGATTTCCCATATATCCCTGACCCCAAGCATGCACAGCCCCTCTAATTATCAACATCCCCCACTAGACTGGTACATGTGTTACAACTGATGAAACTGTTTTGCCAAATCATAATCACCTAAAGCTCATAGTTAACTTTAGAGTTCACTCTTGGTATTTTGCATTTTGTGAGTTTGGACAAATATATAAATGTATCCATCATCGTAGTATCATACAGAGTATTTTTGCTACCATAAAAATCTTCTGTGCTACACCTATTAATCTCTATACCCCAACATCTGAAAATCATTGTTTTACTGTCTTTATAGTTTTGCCTTTTCCAGAATGCCATCTACTTGGATCATACAATATGCAGACTTTCAGATTGGCTGCTTTCACTCAGTAATATGTACTTATGGTTTCTCCATGTCTTTTCATACCTTAATAGCTTTTTCTTTTCAACACTGAATAATAATCCACTGTATGGATGTACCACAATTTATTTATCCAGTCACCTAATGAAGGACACCTTAGTTGCATCCATGCTTTGGTAATTATAAAGAAAGTTGCTAAATATCTATGTGCTGGTTTTTGACTCTTTTATGTAAATATCAAGGAGCACAGTGGCTGAGCTGTAATGTGAAAATTATATTTAGCTTTATAAAAAAATGCCAAATTGTTTTTTCAAAGTGCCTGTACCATTTTACATTTCCACTAGCAATGAATAAGAGTTCCTGTTGCTCCATATCCTCTCCAGCATTTGGTATTACTGTGTTTCTTTAGATGAAATAAGTGTATTCTTACAAGATAAGTTAATCTTAAAATTTCTAGTAGATTTCCAGCATTGAGTTCATGCTTTTAAAGGAATTGATGGAAGCAAAGTTTAAAGAACAGTAAATATTTTATCGAATTGTAACCAGAAATTACATTTATTTATTGTTTCTGCAACTATTTATTCAGTGTCTTCTCTATGTCTGATACAATGGTGTTCGTGCTATGGAAGCAAAGGTGAACAAAACTAAATAATGATTTTGTTCTTAGGAGGCTTATATTGTCATGTATGAAAAAAAAATGAAGTCAATTAATTAGTAAATTTATATTATTATGCCAGAGTATAAAATTAAACAGTCATTCTAGAGAACAATTATCAGTAGTCAGATAATGAAATGCATAAGTTATGTGAGAGTGAAATAACTTAAGTGGCCATTACTAGCATATTTTATCAGTAAAATATGGTGAGACTTAGAGTGGAATACAATGCAACAATCAGACACAAGTCTGGAAAACCTCTAGTAGGCAGATATACAGAGAAGAGGGTCCCCTAAATCTGTGTGTGAATAAATGTCACATGCATGCATGTGACAGGTTCAAAGGAGCACTGCAAAGGTTAAAAGCATTGAACTAAAATTTTAAAAGGGATCACATATAGTAGGTGAGATAGAGTTTAAAGACTGAATAAAATACCCAGGATATGTATGTATAAATAATAATATATGTATGTACATATGTGTATACACAATGTATTTTTACATAAAATATGTATTTCAGTCATAATAATTGTAATTATATAGGTACGTATATATGAACATATAGAGAAAAAGTATAGCAATAGACGTTGAGTAGTAAGTACGCCATATCATTTTATCAAAAGTATCTGTAAATATCTCTCTCCCTAAAAATGTACATGAATTTCTTAAGCCCAAGGCTCTCTAGGACATGAATAAACAATACACTATCCCTATGGAAAATTAATGAAGTCATGCAATAAAGTGTTTAAATCCCTATTAAAAGTATATGTATTCTGTGGCCATGCTACTCTGATGTGCCCAATTTCATCTGATCTCGGAAGTTAAGCAGGGTCGAGCCTGGTTAGCACTTGGATGGGAGACCACTTAGGAATACTAGGTGCTGTAGGCTTAAAAAAAAAAGTATATGTAAATCTATAGTATATGTAAATCTATGAGGGATATGCAATATATAAACAAATAGTGGTTCCTTTCAAAGCTCTTTCAGGGCACATCTACTTTGAATATTTTTAATCCACTGATTCTCTATGAAGAATAATTTTTTCTCTCAACCCATCACCTTGTACATGGTCAAATATGATTACTCCAGCCCTGACATTCTGTTTCAAGATCCATTTATGGGTTCCCACTTGGAATGTGAATATCTTACTGTAATTTTCTGAGATAGAATTCAATCGCTTCTGCTTACATGCATAAAATTGAACTGACCTTGATTTAGGTGTCCACACTGGTCCAAGCATATATGGCAAAAGGAAAGGTCATGTGGTATAAAGCTAGACTGGCTTGTCAGTAATTACTGTGACTTTTTCCAACAATGATGGGCCATTTTCTCAAACAAAATTATCTGAACTAGCCAGAAACTCCAGACTATTTAACTCTATTTATAGTGTCATCTCTCACTTTCTTTACATATAATTGCATTTAACCGTGACCCTCTAATAGCCACCCCTATACTCAGAGACTTTAAACAGTTTTCTCTGACCACTCTTCAAATTTTCCAGCTTCTCTTGGGTAATGCTGTCAAATATTGATTAACACTCAACCCAGGTACCTTGCCACCCATCATTAGCAATCTTACTTGTCAAATGAACAATATATATTTACTCCAACTGCGAATGCATAGTTTATAAGTATTCGGATCATTAAAAGCATATGGATTTTATACTAGTAAAACTTTAGTAAATTGGGTTACAAATGATCAAGATTGTCAGGAGCTGTCAGATCTGAAAACAATTATCTTGTAGAGTATTTACACATTGTCTAACTCAATGCAGTGTAGCATGCTACCTAAATGTTGCCAGACAACATAAAAACTCCACCAAATACAGAACACTAATGTAACATTCAAATGTGCCCCTAATTATAAGCTAAATATACATCAGGTTTTGCTATGATAAACTTTTCTGCTTCAATTAGCCACAAATAATTAAGTAGCCTACAGTCCTCCCAATATGTTCATGTGTGTGGGATTATATTTTGTGTGTGCATGTGTGTGTGTGTGTGTGTGTGTGTGTGTGTGTGTGCGCGTATTTAGAGAAAAGAGAGAGGGAGAGATAGAGAGGTGTTGTTGTTCTTTGCCCAAAATACAGCATCATCAATTTTTTGAAGAAAAAAATGCTGAGTAATTTCACCTGATATCATGTGTCAGATATCCAATTTAGTAAGCACTCTAACAGTTTCAAGCAAAAGCGGAAAGTAAAAAGTAAAGTCATTAAATCTCTGAAAACTCTGCAAAATTATCCCTGGTGTTCCCTTTATTGTAATCAAATAAAAAAAAATAGTCTTTATTATTGAACATTCAATGCAATAATTACTTTTTTAATTACTAATTTTAAGTTAATTTTGTATTACAGGATAAAGAACAGACTGATGTCACAGTAACTGACAGACTGTGCTGCCAGCCTTCTTGTATTATTATGCAAATCATGTACTTCATCTAAAAACACACTGTATAGCAATTTTAGAGATGAAATATAATACTCTGAAAGTTATCTTGATCATTTTTTAATTCATCTCCCTTCAATTTTCTACAAAGATAATAATAGCAATCTTGCAATTTGTTTAAAACACATAATTGCAGGAATAGAACAGATCTAGAGAGATCACTAATAGATACCTCCCCGTACAAGAGAACCATGTAGAAATAATTTTGTGATATAAAACATACCTTGCTTTTAAAAACTTACAAAGGAGTATCCACAATCTCTTTAAAAATTCTGACTTCCAAAGATCGAGCCCTTCTTTGTCTTATCACTCATGTTTCACATCATTACTTAGGTCTATTTTCTTTAATTCTCTTTCAACACATAGAGGAGTAATTTTATTTTAAAGAATTGTATTTTAATTTTTCCCAGACAAATGACTCTAACCTATCTGTCATTTCACATGAACAGACTAATTCCTAAACTAATTTAATAAGTTTTTTGATGACTGCTAATTTTGGCAGTTGCTAAGAACTATAATAGACACAAATGTTGCATATGATATAAAGCCGATTTTGAGAAATTAATATTGTTTGAGAACAATATGTGTACATAAGAAGTAATGAAGAATTAAAAAAATAAAGACTTATAAAGTTCAATATAACAAAATTCCAAACATATTTTAAGAAAAATAATCTCTATGAAGTTTTAGAAAGATGAGAAAGAAACATGCTGTTGATAATTCATTGGAGCATTTAGAACAGAAAATACTCCTTCATTAACAGGCAGATAATTTTTAAGCGAAGAGGGGAAAAATGAGAATATTTGATGTGCAAGAGGAAAATAGATACATTTAAAGTTCTGCAGAAATAAGGGATGATTTATTTAAATTTATAAATCATCAGGTCGAGAATGTTACTGAATAGTAGGAAAAGCAGTGGGACAGCTTCAGAGAAGGTGGGTTTATTGCTATAACTGGATGAAGAGTATGATCTCAGAGAAAATGAAAAATAGATAGATTCTTAAATGAGAAAGTCACTCTTTTATAGCAATGCTTTCAGCATCACTTTATAGATTTCATTCCAAATAATTTCTATGTAATTCAAATCGAACCCTTACTTTTATTAATTTCTGGTTATGAAAAATACCCCCAAAAGGAAAATTAATTTCTTTAATTATCGATTTGGAGATATCTATTTCAAGCATGCTAGAAAGAAAATGAAAGACATAAAGTTCTATGACAATTAATCTAGTTAAGAGTTCAAAAATTATATGAGATACAGGACAATATTTTTTGTAAAATTGACAGAAAATTTTAAAATGTATAAGTCTGAATTTTAAGAAATGGGGAGTAAAAACAAAGTAAACAATATGTATCCTCAGGGGTTTCTTGAAGGAAGCGAACAGTTTCCTTAAGAATTATGTAAACAATGCGATAGATTTACATTATTCTGAATTGCCTTTGGATGTTACTGCTTGTATTTCTGGAACTAAGGCATTTTTATTGAGAACTTATTTAAATGAAATGATTATCCTGAAGTGCTGTGGACTATTCTGGAACTTTGTGGGTTTTTTTCTTTTACAGAATTATAGTCACATTTTCTATCATTATTTTAATCTAGTAATTTATCATTCATTCCAGTCTTTTAAATTACAGGAAACCTATTAAAGAAAGCATTTTTTATACAGACATCAGAAATGCATTTTTGACACACTGTTAAATGCCTCAAAAACAATCATGTTTTTAATGGGTTGGCTCTTGGTTATGACCCTAAGAGCAACGTCAATGTAGCCTGGGAAATGCTGGAAGGAAACCTTGGGGATAGGACCCATCAATATGTTATTTTACGAGCCTTCGAGGTGATTCTGTTGGAAGTTTGAGAAAAACAACTTAGGTCAATATGGCGTATTTATATATTTTTTAATGAGATATTCATAATTTTGCATTTAATGACTTATTTTGAACAGTTATTATAGTTGGAATCAAATATAGTACTTTTCTTCCGTAGTAATGTGTTTTGTCTGTCACACAATCCTTTTATGAAAAATTTAAATTGGTATAATACGAAGTTGTTCTAAAAGTTTATAAGTAAGAATAATATATTAAATGTAAGGGAAATATGTGAATTATAAAAAAATGTAAAAATCTTGGTTAACATATTAGCTACATAGAAAAATACATGATCCCATGTTATAGAAGGTAAATTTTAGCTTATGACAATATATCTGACAAATATGTATATAATTACATAATTTAATTTTTCCTATAAACCATAAACCTTCTGACAAACAACTATACCTAGAAGTATATATTTGTAAAAATTATTGAATTATACACAAATTGGTAAATTTTATTGTATGCAAATTATATCTCAATAAAAGCGACAAAAATTTAAGACATCCTTTTATGATTCCACATAAATTCTTCTCTCCCATATTTATACATCTCTGTAAAATTGTTTTTATCCTGAGTTAAATGTTATATCTAAATTATATCAACCTAGATAAGCCAAGCAAAAGCAGTCCTGTGAACATGCCAGATTTCATAAATAATTTAGCTTTGAATATGACAAAAGGAAAGTAAGCTGACCTAAAAAAGTTGAACCCTCACCATTTCAGAAAAATCAGGAAATTATTCTCTTTTTGATACTATCGCAATGAATTAATGAACAATGAACTCAGAGAGATCAACCTTTTCCTTAATAAGGATGGAAAAGTTCTTTCTTACAATACATAAACTGTTAAAGCATTGCCATCCACTTTGTAACACTAAAGATGTTCCTATAGGAGAACACATGGGCTTTTAAGTCAGATGGCTATGGAATTTAACACTAACTCTCCAACATGTAATAACTTTAGTCAGTTACTAAACCTTCTTAAGCCTCAATTTTCATATCTGTATATTAAGATTCTGTGTACTAGTATCCATGTAGTACCTAGCATAACAGTAGGTACTAGATAAGTGGATGGCAGTGTTATTTTTCTTTAGCTGGCACCACGTGGCTCTATAGTTTCCCCTGAACTTCATTAATTCCGATATAACCTAATTGGCAGGTGCATTATATTCTTCTTCTATATCTTTAAATAAAAGTGTCCCAACTGCTTCTTAATTCTTATCTTCTGGTGAGGAGAACTGGTAGGCTTGAATGAAGTTCAGGAGGTAAGGAAATAGAAATCAGGTAAATTAGGGGAGGTATTCTGCCTTAATTATTCTCTGTGCCCAAATTCCAATGTCAAATCAGATGTTAACTCATGGGGTTATTTCTGGAATAGCTGCACCCCTGAAAGTCCCTGCCAGTAACAGATAGCAGAATAATCTTCATTCATAAAGAAATAAACCAAAGCGGAGAGCTACTCCCAGGTAATGCCCATCGGTAGCCAGGACCTGAATGGATTTTATCTGCCCAGCCAGACCCCTGGAAACTCCAGAGGCTAATCAAACTAGCTCACTCAGTCCTTTCATTAACCTTGCAATACTGTATCTCCATATTTTACATTAAGAAGCTTTCTAGATTTTGCTAGTTATATTATGATAGGATTTTACTCAATGTGATAATATATTGATTATGCCTTTTAATTTTGTTTTTCTGATGCTTCGACATCTTAGGGCTTTACTGAACCTGAAAAGACTGCCCCTCCCAGGGCCAATTCCTAGAAATAGTAAAGGACTAACCTTTGTACATTTATATGCACACAACTCGTACAGAGCCCATACCTCCACAAGTCCTTCATTTGTCTGTTATACTCCAGGTCACTATTCCACTGCCTTGATCACCCCAGTACCAGATACGAAACAACTTTAGACAGCCTCTATATCTATACCCTCTATACCATGGTGCCTATTGAAATTATTCAAAAGAGGCAGTTCTCACACTGCTTATCCTTCATTGCCTTGCCTTTCATGAAGATTACAATTAAGGTTCTTGCCCACATTTTCCCCTCACTCCCTGCTGCTTCCCTGTGTGGCCCCCTGCATGATATGATATGCCCACTCCTCTTGGGAATTATGAGTAACAAACTATCTTTGCTTCCTGATCTACTAGCCTTAATATACCTGATTAATAATAAAATCTACATTTTAAAACAGATAAAAATTGTGACAAGATATTTAATTGGCACTTTGCAAACTTTAATGTGCAAAGGAATCACATGGACATCTTGTTAAAAAGCAAATCTGAATTGGTAGATCTGAAGTGCGTCCTGTATGTCCAACAACCCAATGCCAAAACTTCTTATCTACAAACCACACTTTCAATAGCAAAGTACTCAACCGGATGTACTCATTTTCAATATTCTGTTTTCTGTGATTTTGGCTAATTATGTTACCTCTTCACAAATAGTTTCCTTCTTTGTAAAATGGGAATTAAAAACATTGCCTACCTAATAAATGACATGAAAGCTAAAATGAGGCAATATGGATAAAACAATAAACATTTATTAAGCTGTAATTATAGGTAAAGCTATAAAAAGTATAAACTGCCATATAAATTATTTCAGAACATAAACTACTTGTATTTCGCCCTTAAATACTATAGAAATAACAATTTACATTTGAAATGCTTTATGGATTTTCTGTACCTGTATATTAAAGTCAGTCTCCAAAGATCACTTTCCCATTAACATTCCTTCTTATTTTCATATAAAGTCAGAAGTAATAAAATTAAACCTCTCTAAACATACAGATACTATTAGAAGGCCTCAAATTCAGAAGTATCTTCTTCAAAATCAACTATGTTTCTGAGGTTTTGTTGCCCAGAGCACAAAGTGATTCAAAGTGTCTATACTAAGTTAAAAAAAGGCATCCCCCTAAAGAATATTTGTAAATGTGTTCTTTAAGCCAGAGTAATAATTACAAAGCTTGCTCTGAAAAACAAATATAAAAACCTAAGAGAAGTTTTGAGATTATTTGGCGAAGGACTTAATCTTTGTAATACAACTGAATTTTACCAGCAACCAAGTAGGTATAATTTAATTGAACAAATATAAATCAAGACTCTATTGTTTTCAAAATCCCACAGTTCCATGAGGAGGATGGGGCAGGGCCAGCCTTTAAAGAGCCGATCTATAGGGTAATCCAGATTACTTTACAGGAGACAGAACATGGTAAATATCTTATGGGGAAAAATCAGTAGTGGTGGTTCCCAGAAACCCTTTGGATAAGGTTAGCTTACATGAAGAAATGTGGAATTTGAAATTCTTTACAGAGTTTCATTTAGAGATAAAAAGATAAAGTAGAGAATGGGATTAAAATCAGAAAAGACATGAATGTGGGAGCTCCTGGACAAGGTGAGGGAAGATGGGTACAGGTTCTTCGGCTTCACAATCTAATTTCAATACAATAAAATCTATGTGTGATAAGATATAAACTAGGGGGAAAAAAATGAAGCTGGATCTACTTTGTAGAAGGCTTTTGATTCCAGATGGGGTCCCATAACAATAAAAAGCTAACCTCTAAAAATTTTTGACTTTGTTAGCAAATTAAGTAATACATACTGGTGAGCATACACTAATGAATTCGAGAATTTGGGTAGTCAAAGAATCTGTAAGAAACATCAGGAAACAGACAAGTTAGGGCTGTGCAGAGATGCTTTATAGCATGTCTTACATGACATGCTTACTTTTGAGTAGTAATGTTTAAGGATGAAGAAATAGCACCAGTCTCTGCAAGTGATGCTAAGGGACATTAACAATAGCAGTAACAAGTTAATAAAATTTGGAAAACAAAATACAAATGACTAATAAAGTTGAATATGACCAACTTAAGAAAATCAAATGCAAAGAAATAGTATTTTTACTTATAAAATTATCAAATGCTGAAATATAGCAAATGCAGAATTTTCAAGATCAATGAGAATGACCACGCTATGCTGAGCATCTAAATTCTGAGAGAACTTTGGTATTCAAGAGGCTTAAATAGATTCAATCCCACTGTCCTAGTAATTCCTAAAGGAGTTTAGCATAATGAAAGAGTCAAAAACTCAAAAGAGTATGTAGAAAGACATTAATCATTGTATTACTTTTATTAATAAAACAAAATAATTTTAATGTTCAACAAAAGGAAAATGAGGCTTTATAACATCAATAAATTCAGTTTACTTTTTATTCTATTTCTTATACCTTGAAAACTTACTATTCCATTCCCATAAGCTAATCACATTTTAATAAATTATAATCTACACCATTCAAATACTTCTCCAATAAGTAGAGGAGTATTTATTTACTTTACATCAAATCTCATGGTCTGAAACACACTTTCTTGTATAGCAAAAGTCCCAGAATACATGTATATGCAGGACATAATATGTCTAAAAGGAGAGAAAGCAGATTTGAATACCAAAACTATAATTATTGATAGATATATTTGATAATTACTTCGAAGAAACAAACCAGCAAATAAACCAGATGATTTAAGCATTGTTCAGTCTGAAGAAAAGTGATGGAGATTAAAAGTAAACAATACATTTTTTACCCTCAATTCACAAGTTAGTAGAAATATTAAGGTGTCTGGAAAATTTATAATTAAATGTATATATACACACATGTATTAAGTACTGAATGTTTGCAAATATAGTCACCATCTACAGTAATCTATTTCTTTTCTTTTCACTAGATTCCCTGAGTTATCTAAACATGTAGATAATTTCATAATCACTACAACTCAAGTATTTTGAGAGTATGTATGTGTGCTTTCACAAAGTACAAGGAAAAAAAATAATGATACATATTATCAGGGCATTATTATTATTATTATTATCTATTAATCACCACCTAACCTTCTTAAAAAAAAGCTGTAAAAGGTAAAATGTTCACGAATTCATATGAACTAAAATTACGTTCACCTTTATTTCTGAGAAACATTGTGATATTTTGGAAATAGAGAGCTACTATAAAGGTAACCTCCCACTTCCCTAGCCAGGTCTAGTTTGAAAATTTTGCTTAAACTCTTTGACCCAAAGGCAAATTTTGGAATAAGATACTGGCCTAAAGAATTTCCAATTCCTAGACCTAAGATTGGAATATAACATTTTAAAATTTCACACCCTATCAAATGTATTATTTGACTCAGGTCTATTTTTCCAGGAAAAGACAAGTCAAGTATAAAAAATAAATTATAATGATGCATATTCTAACAGTAAAATCAAAAGAAAATATTAATGGATTTTTAAAACAACCAAATTTTTTAAAGATTTATAATATTACAAATGTTTTAATGTGTAAATTTAAAAGCAAAAAGAGTTTTAAAAATGTTTTGTTCACTATGGAGTTGCTCTCTCCAAAACGTTTGAAGTTCTGCATTATAAAACCACTTTAATGTTTTATTATGGTGCTCTAGGTAGCAAGTATTTCCACATTAAGTTATAGCAACTATAATAATTTAATTTTCCTGAATTGTTTTGTTATGAATTATAAAAGTAGCAGGAACATACTGCTCTTCAAAAATAATGGTAGCCTAATTATGGCACAGAAAACTGTCTAATTAATCTCCCTTTTCAAGATTAATTACCTATCAATCAGTTAAACTGTCCTTCTGAAAATACATTTCTTGTATTAGCCATTTAAATTATAGGTATTTTCATAGGAACACTGGGTACTATAAATCTTGAATAAATTCTATGTCACATCTGTTATTTTGAAAAGAAAAAAAATAGTCTCCTTTTCAAAAAAATATTTAGAACCAATATTCAAGAGAAAATATTTTATGAAGAGTTTTGGGTCACTTGTTTTGAGTTGTACTTTGTTTAGTTTCTCATTAAAAGGCAAAAGACTTTCTCAATGGCAAAGGGACATTATTCATTTAGTATTGCTTAAAATGTTGCTGTTTGATTTTTTTTTTTTCCTTCTCAGATAAAAAGCCAAATAGAGAATACTGTATTTAAACAGTTAAGTGGTTATAATAAATGGGTCAGTTTTTTAAGAAGATATAATAATCCTTAATGTTTATGCAACTAACAACAGTGAATGAATATACATGAGGCAAAAACTGATAGAACTGAAATGAAATATTGTCAAATCATTATTATAGGAGACTTCAAACAAAAATTGAGAGATTCAACAGGTAGAAAAATCTGTAAGGCTATGATTTTTTAAGTCTTTGAGGTAAATACCCAGTAGAAGGACTGCTGGATCATATGGTAGATCGATTCTTAGTTTTTTGAGGAAACTCCATACCACTTTCTAAAGTGACTGTACCAATTTGCAGTCCCACCAGCAGTGAGTGTGTAAGGGTGTCTTTTTCTCTGCTTCTGCTCTAACATTTGTTGTTACTTGTCCTATTGATTATAGCCATTCTAACAGGTGTGAGATGGTATCTCATTGTTGTTTTGATTTGCATTTCCCTAATAGCTATTGATGTTGAGCATCTTTTCATATATTTGTTGGTCATTTGTATGTCCTCTAGGGAGAAGTATCTGTTCAGGTCCTTTGTTCATTTTTTGATTGGATTGTTTGTTTTGTTGTTGTTGTTATTGAGTTGCATGAGTTTCTTGTATATTTTGGATATTAGGCCCTTATCGGAGGTGTTGCTTGCAAATATATTTATCATTTGAATGGTTGTTTCTTTACTTTGTTGACAGTTTCTTTTGCTGAGCAGAAGCTTTTTAGTTTGATATAGTCCCATGTATTTATTTTTGCTCTTACTTCTCTTGCCTTAGAGGTTAAATTCATAGAATCCTCTTTAAGGCCAAGGTCCTTGAGTTTAGCTCCTATATTTTCTTCTATGCATTTTATTGTTTCGGGTCTTATATTCAGGTCCTTAATTCATCTTGAGTTAATTTTGGTGTATGGTGATAGACAGTCTAGTTTCATTCTTTTGCAAGTGGTTTCCAGCTATCCCAGCACCACTTATTGAAGAGGCTTTACTTTCTCTACTGTATATTTTTGTCATTTTTGTTGAAAATTATTTGCCTGTATAAATATGGATTGATTTCTGGACTCTCGATTCTGTTCCCCTTGTCCATCTATTTTTCTGCCGTTTTGATTTTTCTGCCATTTTGATTTTTGAAAGTTGATTTTGTAATCAGAGACTTTACTGTATTTGTTTATTCTTTCTAGCAGTGTTCTTCTGCGGTCTTTAGGGTTTTCTATATAGAGAATCATGTCATCTGCAATCATGTCATGACAGTTTGACTTCTTCATTTCCCATTCGAATGCCTTTTATATATTTCTCTTGCCTGATTGAACTCAGTAGGACCTCCAACGTTATATTGAATAACAGTGGCAATAGAGGACAGCCTTGCCTTGTTCCTGAACTTAGAGGGAAGGTTCTTAGTTTTTCACCATTAAGTATAATGTTATCTGAGGGGTTGTCAAATATGGCCTTTGTTATGTTGAGGTACTTACATTCTATACCAATTTTGTTAAGTGTTTTGATCATAAATGGATGCTGTATCTTGTTGAAGGCTATTTCTGCATCTATTGATATGATCATATGATTATTTTTTCATTTGTTTATGTAGAGTATCACATTAATTGATTTGCATATGTTGAACCATCCCTTGATCATGGTGTACAATCTTTTTAATATGTTGCTGTATTCAGTTTGCTAGTATCTTATTTAGGATTTTTGCATTTGTGTTCATGAGAGATATTAGTCTGTAGTTTTCTTTTTTTGTGTTATCTTTACCAGATTTTGGTATCAGAGTAATATTGGCTTCATAAAATGAGTTGGGAGGCATTGCCTCCTCTTCGATTATTCGGAAGAGTTTGAGGAGAATAGGTTTTAAATCTTATTTGAATGTTTGGTAGAATTCACTGCTGAAGCCAACTGGTTCTGGACTTTTACTTTTTGGTAGGTTTTTGATGATTGTTTCAATTTCCATACTGTTTATCAGTCTATTTAGATTTTCCAGTTCTTCTTGATTCAGTCTAGGAAGGTTGTATTTTTCTAAGTACTGGTCCATTTCTTCTAGGTTATTAAATTTGATGTTATATATTTTTCATAGTATTCTTGTATGATCCCTTGTATTTCTGCAGTGTCTGTCATAATTTCCCCTCTTTCATCCCTGATTTTGTTTGTGTCCTTTCTCTTTTTTTCTTTAGTGAGTCTATCTACAGGTTTGTTAATTTTATTAGCCTTCTCAAAGAACCAGCTCTTCATTGCATTTATTTTTTCTATTGTTTTTTTTTATTTTATTTTAATTTCATTTATTTCTGCTCTAATTCGGTTATTTCTTTCCTTCTGCTGACTTTAGGTTTCATTTGTACTTCATTTTCTAGTTTTATAAGAAGAAGCATTCAGTTGTTTATTTGAGCTTGTTCTTGTTTTTGGAGGTAGGTCTGTAATGACATGAACTTTCCTTTTATGACCGCTTTTGCCATGTCCCATAAGTTTTGATATGTTGTACTATCATTATTATTCTTTTCTATGTATCTCTTGATCTTCCTTATTATTTCTTCTCGGATCCAGTTTTTCTTCAGTAGTATGTTGTTTAATCTCCATGTATTTGTGGTTCTTTCTGATTTATTTTTGCAGTTGATCTCTAGTTTCAAAGCATTATGATCACAGAATATGGCTGGTATGATTTCAACCCTCTCATATTTGTTGAGGCTATCTCTGTGTCCCAGTATGTGGTCGATTCTTGAGAATGTTCCATGTGCACTAGAGAAGAATGTATAAGCAGCTGTTTAGGGATGGAAGGCTCTATAAAATGTCAATTATGTTCAGTTGGTCTAATGTATCATTTAAGGATGTTACTTCTTTATTGATTTTCTGTTTGGATGATCTGTCCATATTTGACAGTGGGGTATTTAGGTCCCCTACTACAATTTTTGTATGTTTAGAAAGGTCTTAATTTCTTCTTCCTATCTAAAGGAGAGCTTAGCTGGATACATTATCCTTGGTGTTCATTTAATAGTTTGAATAATTAATTCTACTCCTTTCATTTAATAGTTTGAATAATTGATTCCACTCCCTTCTAGCTTGTAAGGTTTGTGTTGATAAGCCCGATGATAATGTAATGGGCTTTCCTCTATAGGTTCTTTTCCCTGGCTGCCCTGAGAATTCTGTTCATCTTTGATTTTTGATCATTTTAATATGGTGTGTCTTGGTGAAGGCCTTTTTTGGTTGAGATAATTGGGTGTTCTATTGACTTCTTGAATTCCAAGCTCCAGCTCATTCCCTAGATTTGGGAAATTCTTGTCAACTATTTGTCTGAAAATGTTTTCTAATCCTTGCTCCTTTTCCTCCCCTTTGAGAATTCCCATTATTCTTAAGTTTCCTCTCCTGATGGTATCAGCTAATTCTTGTATTACTCTTTCAGTATTTTCCATTCTTTGGTTTCTCTCTTCTTCTGATTTATTTCTAGATATCTGTCTTTGATATCAGTGATTCTTTCTTTCATTTCATCAACTCTATTTCCTAAGTTTGTTATTTCATTTTTCAACTTTTTCAGTGTGTTCTTTATCTCCAGAAGGTCTATTCAGTTCTTTTTGAGGGTTTCAATCTCCTTGCTAAAGAACTCATTCTGCCCATCTAGTTCTTTTTTCAATTCCTGAAATTATTAATTTGAGTTGTTTTAGATCTCATTGAGTTTTTAAGTACTACCCTGAATTCTCTGTCATTTAAGTCGCATATTTCTATGTCTGTAAGCTTATTTCTGGAGATTTTTTACTTTTTTTTTCTGAGTTGCCTTGTCACTTTGGTTGTTCTTAGTATTTAATGGACTATTTCTTCACCTAGGCATTAATTGAAGTGTGTTCTGCTCCACCCCTGCCCCCCTCCCCGAAAGATTTATTATATAGTGGTCCCTAGCCGTTACAAATAAGGGTTTTTCTTTTGGTTTCCAGTAGGTAGCATCTAAGCCTCTTGGATCTCTGCTTTATATAAAGTGTTAATAATGTCTCTTTTTTTCCCCTTATATATGTTTAATCATGCTTGCTACCCTCAGTCTCAGTTCCTGTCAGTGTTAGTGACAGTTTTGCGTTTGCTCAGATTCTCCTGGGGCTCCACAGCATTCCATCTCAGAGGGTATGGAGGGAGGGGCCTCTGGGTTGGGGGCTGGAGGCAGCGGCTCAGTCTCAGTTTTGCAACTGCAGCTGTTAAAAATCAATTGTTTCTCGCTGTCCCCGCTTTTCTGCCATCCCTGTTTCTCTGCCTTCTGCCCTGATGACTGGGCACTGCCACCGGCCACGTGGAGCTCACAGCAGTCTCAGGCAGGGCTGTTCAGGAAAGTCACCGCTCAATCTCCTCTCCTCTTCCTCCTACAGGGAGCTTTGGCTTCGAGAGGCAGCTTCTTTGTTGCTCCCAGTCCACCGTGCCCTCCCCTACCCCGCTCCCCGCCCTGACACCCGGGGTTCTGACCTGTGGTAGCTCTTATGCGCAGATCCTATGCTCTGACGTGCTGTGTGCAGTTTTGGTGTTTTTTGTTGAGTTTTAGGTGGTCAGCTTATTGTCGTTACAAGAGGAAAGATCTGGTAACATCTCTCACGCCACCATGTTTCATCTGATCTACTCCATGTTTGTTTTCATTGGTTTTATCATGCTATATATTTCTTTATCTTTTTACTTTTAACTTTGAGTCTTTATATTTAAAGTGGGGTTTTATAGGTATTATATAGTTGTTTCTAGACTTATGTCTGATTAAATTCAGGTAGATAACTAGACTGTTCACATTTGAAATACTTGTTGCTATATTTAGATAAGTATCTAATGCATTTGTAATCATTTATTTGTTACATTTGAAATTTTCTCCCTGTTTTGTTGACAAACATTGTACATATTTAAGATGCAAAACATGTTTCGATACACATATACATTGTGAAATAATTATCATAATCAAGCTAATTAACAAATTTCTCTTCACATAATTAACTTATTTTTGTAGGACCACACTTGAGATTTAATCTCTTAGCAAATTTTAATCCTAAAACACATTATTATTTAATAAATACATTATTACTATAGTCACCATGCTGTACATTACATCTACGGAACTTATTCATGTTAGAAATCAAAGTCTGTATGCTTTGACCAACATCTCCACACTTCTCCCAGTCCCTAGACCTGGTAACAATGTATACACTTGTTACTATGAGTTCGACTTCTTGTCTTTGGCTTATTTCACTTAACATAATGTCTTCCAGATTTGTCCATGTTGTTGCAAATTGTAGGTTTTCCTTTTTTTTAAGTAATTCTATAATCTTATAATTAAGAATAGTTCTCCATCTGTGAAATAATCAGGATAAGCCTAATGAGACTGGTCTTTTTAGAATCAAAAACTATATATAGCAATTTCTATATCCACTGTCCATTGACAGGCACTTAGGTTGTTTCCATATTTTCCTTACTGTAAATAAACATGCAATTACATGGGAGTGCATCTATTACTCTGAATATATACCCAGAAGTGGGATCTTTTTATTTCGATGTAGTCCCACTTGTTTACTTTGGTTTTTGTTGCTGGAGCTTTTGGTGTCAAATCCAAAAGATCACTGCTAAGACCAATGTCAAGAAACTTTTTTTCTGTATGGTTCTCTGTAGCATTTTTATGATTTCAGATCCTACATTTAATTCTTTAATCTGTTTTGAGTTGGTCTTGTGTGTAGTGTAAAATAAGGGTCCAATTTCATTTTTTATGTATGGATATCCAGTTTTCCAAACACCATTTATGAAAGAACATATTATCTATTCCATTTCATTGGTTTAATTGTCTATTTTTATGCAAGTGCAATCCTGTTTTGATTAGCATAGCCTTAAAATATATTTGAAATCAAAGTGTGCTGTCTGTAACTTTGTTCTTACTCTACATTGCTTTTGTTATTCAGGACCTTTTCTGGTTCCTTTCAATTTTAGCATTGTTTTGTTTATTTCTGAGAAAAAGCCTTAGAATTTTGATAGAGATTGTGTTGAATCTGCACATCACTTTTAGTATGGACATTTTAACAATATTCATTCTTCCAATCCATGAACACTGGATATTATATGTGTCTTCTTTAATTTATTTCAGCAATAATTTATAGTTTTCAACATGCATGTTCTTTCACATCCTTGGTTAAATTAATTCCAAAGCAGTTTATTCTTTTTGATGCTATTATAAATGAAATTATTTCTTAATGTCTTTTTTGGATAGTTTATGTATACAGAAATATAGCGATTTTTGTACGTTGATTTTGTATTGTAAAACAAAAAGTTTTCTTTTCTTTTTTAAGTTGGCGAAGTTTTTTTTTTTATTATTTTAAATTCATAAAAGGAGAAACATTCACAGAAAGAGATTCTGTTTATCTGCTTTGAGGAAATATATTTTAAAAAATGGAAGGTTACAACAAATCAAACTCAAACAATGATAAAAACAGATGCATCCTGTGTAAAACTCTAGACTAAACTGTTAAGTCATTCATGTCCATCCAGTATTCATAACATGATAAAGTATAATTTTTAAAAAGCCTCCATATTTTTCCATTATACTAAATCAACTTTATTAATATTGTTGATTATTTCTAATATATTTTTGCTAGAGTCTTTAATATTTTCTACATATTAGATCTTGTCACTCGCAGAGACAATTTTACTTCTTTTCCAATTTAATTTTTTTTTATATAAAATGTTCTAGTTAGAATTTCCATTACTATTTTGAATAGAAGTGGTAAGAGTGGGTATCTTTATTTTGTTCCTTATCTTAGAGGAAATGCCTTCAGCTTTCTACCACTGAGTAAGAAGTTACCTGCCAGCTTGTCAATCCAGTCTTTAGTATGTTGAGGTACATTCTTTCTAAACCTAGTTTGTTGAATTTTTTTTCTTTTTTTTCCATAAAATGTTGTTGAATTTTGTGAAATGCTTTTTTGCATCTATTGAGATGATAAAGTTTTTATCTCTCATTTTGTTCATGTCTTGTATCACATTTACTGATGTGTGGCTGTTGAACCATTTTTGTATCTCAGAAATAAACCTGACAGGATAATGATGTACCAACATTTTAATGTAATATTGACTTTGGTTTGTTAATATTTTGCTGAAAATATATCTATGTTCTATTAGGATACTGGCATGTAAATTTTCTTTTTTTAAAATATCCATCTCTGGTTTTGGTATCAGAGTAATGCTGGCTCAGAAGTGTTTCTTCGTAAATTTCCCGAAATGTTAGAGAATTAGTATTCTTCTTAAATTTTTGGTGTAATTCACCCGAGAAGCCATCTGATCCTAAACTTTTATTTGGCGGGAGATACTGAATGATTAAATATCCTTACTCATTATTGGTCTGTTTGAATTTTCTACTCCTTCATGACTCAGTCTTCATAGATGTATGTTTCTAAGATTTATGTGTTTCTTCTAAGTTATCCAATTTGGGACATGTAATTGTTCTTAGTGTTATCTTACGATGTTTTTATTATTATTATTTCTGTGTTGTCAGTTGTAATATCTCCTTTTTCATTTCTAAATTTGTCTTCTCTTTTTTTCTTAGTCTAGATTAAGTTTGTCAATTTTTTCAAAAGCCAATTCTTAGTTTTGTTAAACTTCTCTATTGTTTTCTATTGTCAGTCTCTATTTCATTTATTTCTGCTCTGGTACTTATTTTCTTCCTTTTGCTAACTTTAGCCTAATTGCTCCTATTTTTCTAGTTTTTAGGTATGTAGATAGATTATTTGAGATCTTTCTTCTTAATTTAGGTGTTTATTGCTATATATTTCACTCTTAGAACTGCTTTTGCTACATCCCATAAGTTGTTATATTGTTTCCATTTTCTTCTGCTCAATGTATTTTTTACTTTCCTTTTGATTTCTTCTTTGATCCATTGGTTGTTTAATAATGTGCTAATATCTTTACATTTGAGAATTTTCCAATATCTATCCTGTTACTAATTTCTACTTTCATACCATTGTGGTCAGAAAAAAATTGCGATATAATTTCTATCTTTCTAAATTTATTAAAACTTGCTTTGTGACCTAACGTGATCTATACTGGAGAATGTTCTCTGTGCACTTGAGAAGAATGCATGTTCTGCTTCTGTTGGATAGAATATTCAGTATATATGTTACGTCCATTTGATATAAAGTGTAGTGCAAGTCTAGTATTTCCCAATTTTCTGTCTGCATGAGCTATCCCTTGTTGAAATTGGGGTACTGAAATCCTTGTTTATTGTTGTGTTCCTGTCTATTTCTCCCTGAAGATATGTTTATATTTACTTTATATGTTATGTGCTCTGATCTTGGGTGCATACATATTTGCAATCATTCATCCTTTCACAAATTGACCTTGTGTCAATATATAATTACCTTCTCTGTTATGACAATTTATGACTTAGTCTATTTTGTCTACTATAAGTATAGCCTCTCTTGCTGTATTTTTGTTTTGCATTGCTTGAAAAATCTTTTTTCTAAATACTTTCTCTTTTATCTAAGTCCTTAAAGCTGAAGTGAGTCTCCTGTAGACATCGAAGAGTTACAACTTTTTTATTTCAATCCACTTAGCCACTCTGTACCTTTTTATTGGAGAATTTAATTCACTTACACTTAAAATATTAGTAGATAAGACTTAATATTGCCATTTAGTTCATTGATTTTTGTTTGTTTTCTTCCTCTATTTCTGTCTTCCTTTGGGATTTGACAGTTTTCTATAATGATATGCTTAGATCTTTTCTCTTTATCTTATATATATCAACTATACATTTTTGCTTTGGTGTTACATGAGGCTTACAGTTATGACAATCTGTTTTAAGCTAGAAACAAGTCAACTTCACTCATATACAAACCCTCACACTTTTACTTCTCCCTCCCACATTTTATTATTTTCTCCTCACAATTTACATCTTTTTGCATGTGTGCCCATGAACAAATTATTATAGCTACAATTATTGTTATTACTTGTGTCTTTTCACCTTTATACTGGATTGAAAAGTGCTTTATATAACACCATCACAGTATTAAAGTATTCTGAATTTGCCTATATACTTTATCAGAGTTTTATTTATACTTTCATATGTTTTCATGGTACTAATTAGCCACCTTTGTGTCAGTTTGAAGAACTCCTCTGCACCCCCCCCCCCCTCTGCCTTTAGCATTTCTTGGAAGATAAGTCTATTGTGATGAACTCCCTCAGCTTTTGTTTATCTGGGAAAGTCTTTATCTTTTCTTCATTTCTGAAAGACATTTTTGCCAGGTAATTCTTTTCTTCTTCTTCTTCTTCTTTCAGCTCATTGAATATATCAACCCATGTGCTCCTGGCCTATAATGCATCTGCTGAGAAATCAGTTAATAGCCTTAGCTAATATATGTGAAAAGTCTTCAAACCGTATGTGAAAAGGCTTTTTCTTTCTCTCTCTCTTGCTAGTTTGAAATTCTGCTTGCCTTTGAATTTTGATAGTTTGATTACAATATATTTTGGTGAAGTCCTCTTTGGTTTCAATTTGTTTGGGTACTTTTGATAATCACGTACCTGGATTTCGCTATCTTTCTCAGATATGAAAAGTATTCAGACATTATTTCATTAAGTAATGTTTTGCTTTTTTCTCTCACTCTTCCCCTTTAGGATCTTCCATAATGCAAATATTAGCTCTATTTTTGGTGTCACATAAATCCTGTAGGCTTTCTTCATTTCTTTTTCTTCTCTTTACCTCTTCTGACTGAATTTCAAGTTATCTTCAAGAGTACAGATTTCTTTTTCTTGATAAAGTCTGCTGTTCAGGTTCTTTATTGCATTTTTAATTTTAATCATTGTATTCCTCAGCTCCAAAATTCCTATTTGGTTCTTTTTTATGATTTCTCTCCATTAAACTCCTGATTTTGGTTATGTATTGTGTTCTTAATTTCACTGAGTTATCTTATCTGTTTTTTCTTGAAGCCCGTTGAGTTTCCTTAAAACAATTATTTTCCATTCTTGGTCAGGCAATTTGTACATCTTCATTTCCTTGGGATTGGCTACTGAAAAATTAATGTGTTCATCTGATGGTGTCACATTTTCTTGATTTTTAAAAATGTTCTTTGAGGTCTCATGTTGCTGTCTTCTTCACATTTGAATAAAGAATGGCTCTTCTTCTCCTGGCTTTACTAAATGGCTTCAGGAGAGAAACTTCTAGTCTGCCCACATATGTTTTCTGAAGCTCTCTGAGACCTTTTCTACGGATGCATCTGCTTCTCACCTCTTGTTTCCATTTGGTGGGGGGCTAATTTTTAAGGTTGTATGACTTTTCTAAATAGTACAAAGTCAGACTAGGTGCTAAGAGTCTTCCACTTATTGCTCTTGGGTGTTGCCTTATTTAGTCAAATTCATATACCTTCTACTAATTTCAAAGATCAGTCTGGCTTTCTGCACATGCTCACACTCACTATCTATGAGGTTGTGCATGGAGAGCCAGCTATAGGAATGTGGTTGAGGTGCCTGAATAGTTGGGTGTACCTGTGGGCCAGCTGGGGTCAGGTTTGCTGATAGAGTCTGAGAAGCAGCTAGTAATATCTCTGACCCTCTAGTGAGTTCTAAGCCCTGATTGCTGCAATGTTCCACTTCTCTTCTGTGCTCCCACTGTCTCTTTATCCCTCAGCCATGCCAATCTCCTCTGTATTCTGGGTAGGATGAGAAAGAAGTGAGCCCCTTGGACAGCAACCCATCCAGCTGCAGAAGGCAGGTAGTCCCTACATTCTCACTTACCCTCATGGAGAAATGCACTGGGATGTCTCTCTTGGCACTGAACCGTGCTGCCTTGGGGAAAGTACAACATGGGTAAAGTGAAACTGCTCTTCTTACTCTCTTCAATACATATTCTCCAATCTTTCACTCCTCTGTTATGCTGTAACTTCTCTGCTGAATGCCCAGACTTCCAGAAAGGCATTCTTGTCTGTGAATGGTTGTCAAAATCAATGCCTTGTGGAGAGATGGAAGTAGAAAACTTCTAGACTGACATTTTGCTGAGATCACTTCCTGTTGTCCTTTATTTCCCCTTGCCCCTCTTTTTCAACCTTCTCTGGTTTTAACTGATTGTTTTTCATGCTAAATTAGCATATCTCCTTTCTTAGAAAGTAAATACTTCTTTTAGGCGATTTTTTGCTGGATGCCCTGGTGTTTACAATATATATTTTTAAATAATCTAGTATTGTAAGTAGTATTATACTGCTCTAAATACTGTAGTATACCTTTTATTCAGGTTCTTTTTTCTAAGAGAATTTCTAATTCCTTCTTCTTCTTCATACAATATTACTGTCATTCATTTCACATATCCATATATAAGATTTAGTAAAGTTATTGCTTTAAAAATTGTTTTCAACTTTTTAAGATTAAGAAAAAATTAAATATTTTATTTCACTTTTGTTTATTTCTTATCTGATTCTTTTCCTTCCTTTATTGGATTCAAGTTTCCTATCTATATAATTTTTACTTTGCCTGCAGAACTTCTTTTAACATTGTGAGGTTTACTATCAATAAATTCCATTTGCATTACACTCCCATTTGCAATGTTTATATTAATCTGTCTTCAAATTCACTAATTCTTTCCTTAGCTATGTCAAATCTACTTGGTGAGCATATCTAAGACATTCTTATTTTCTTATTTTCAGAGTTTTTGGTTTCTAGCATTTCTTTTGATTCTTCATAAGACTATCCACATTTCTTCTTATATTGACCGTCTGCTTTTACATGTTCTCAACTTTATTCATGAGCTGCCTGAACATGTTAATCATAGTTTTTTAATGAATACTTTATCTTCACAGTGTTTTCGCTTTCTTTGTTTTGTTTTTTTCTTTTCTTGCTTTTCAATATGACACATTTTTTTGTTGTTGAAAGCTGGATCTGCTGCATGGGCAGTAAGGACTGAGTTAAATAAACCTTTTTAAAAAAGTGTTTAAAACTGTACAGCGTGATGGTTTAATATACATATGCACTGTGAAATGATTACCACAAATCACATTAATTAATACATGCATTATCTTACATAGCTACCATTTTTGATGAGATTTTATATTAATCCAACTGGAAGCTGAGCTATGTTTAATGGTTTTTGTAGCTATAAGTTCCAGAGACTTCAAATGCCTTTAGTGTCTTTGTTTTTGTCTTTACTGTTGACATTGGGCTTCCTTTTCTACCTTCCTCAGGAAGAGTCTGCATTTTGCAGCTTTGTCTGCTGCAATTTCCCATTATTATACCAGAGCCCTGTTGGTGTAGCAGTAAGTCGTAGGGGAAAACAAACAAACAAACATTATACAACCATCTGATTAAATCTCAGCCTCTCATTGGGCCTGTATGCTGAGGTTGTGACCCTCACAAGTATTTGTCTAAAAGTATTGCTTTTATTTTTCTCCAGCCTTCTGCTCCTTCTTTGGCACCAACATTCCCGATTTATATTTTTGAATGTCTGATGCCTCTTACTGATTATATATATTTTTTTAGTTTTGTCTCCCTCAGATGAGACAGGAAGATTGGCAGGAGCTGGACCGAGAAGGAATCTCTTCCTCCTCAAGTTGCGAATAATGGTCATAACTGAGCTCTGTCACAGTCTTATTTTCTGGAGAGTACGACTTTTTTTTTTTTTAATGATTCTTTATGTATATTTTAATGGTTATTTTTCTTGACTATCATAACTACTATTTTGAAATTCCCTAAATATTTTGATAGATATCTTTTAAATTCTTAAAAAACACAACAAGCCCTTCATCTGTTCAATCACCTGCTTTCTGTTAATCACAAAATATTAACGAATTAATATAATTTCACACATCAGACTCATAAAACTTTGAACTCCTCAAGGTCAAAGATTTTATTGTCATACCACCAGCACCAAGAACTTATGTTTAATAAATATTTCTCTGACCTATACTAATACATAAGTGTCTAATTTCCTTCGTGATCCTTTGATAAGTGAATACTACATATAGTTACCTAAGAATACAATAGAATGCAGTAAGAAAAAAAAAGCTAAAATATCAAAATAGGTTTTAAGTATCAAATCCATGAAATGGTTCATTTTATACCTTATTGATGTTAAATTTCAAAATTTTGTCTTATGAAAATATGTCTACTAAAACTACCAAAATTATATAATAATAGATAAAATTCCAAGTACTCTTAACATCACAAATCTAAATTATGTTGAATTTGATCTTTACTGATGTTGTTGCAGTTTATTATTATTAAACATCGTAACTTATAACATTTTGATTCATAAATATTTTTATGTTTTCCTTTATTGGGTTAGATTATTTCTTAAATTTAATTGTGAAATGAAACAGGGCATCCATTAAAATTATATAACCTTGAGATAGAATACTTCATACTTTTAATATAATCTAGTGAAATAACTAATAAACTCAATGTGTAAGATAAATAACTGACGATAATATAGTGGACTGAAAAGAATGTTTAATTAACTCAATAATATATACTGCATTGCTAATATAACCTTTGGCTTACAGATTTGTTATTTGGACTAAAAAGCAAAGAGTTATAGTGCCATCTCCTGGTTAATATGAGATCTGAAAGATGAGATAATATTTAACATGAGTTATTTAGTATTATTTTATATTAATCAAATTAGTATTTCATATTAATCAAACAATAAAGAAGGGGAGAAGAGAGAAGTAAACTCACGAATTGTGCTTCTGAGAGTAAAAATAATTCTTTTTAATACTGAGTAAATATTTCACCCTTAGAACATTATTTCTTCATCTTTTAGAAAATTACATCAACATACACTATTAATTCCTTTAATGTTAATATTAGGACATGTGCCGAGCTTACCAGCACAAAAAGTTAATCACCACAGGACACAAGATTAACTTCCTGTCTAATGTCAGGATTCTTACTTTGTAAGAGACCATTCCTTTATTTTTCAATTCTACAGCAATTATAAAAAGAATAAAAGAATAAGATTGGCCATAGAAGTCATTAAAATTGTATACCGAAAGTCTACCAGTTTGTTAAGAATACTCCTCTGTACCCCCATAGCATATTCTCAGACCTAAACTTTCTCTTGTTTAAAATTTTTTTCTTATTAAAAACCCTTTAATGGCTTCTTCAGTAATGTATTTTTGTGCTTCCTATAGGAAAGTCATTCCTGAGTTACTGAAGTCTTCCTTGCTTAATTTTTAATCCATTTCTTCTTAACTTTCTATCAAAGAAGTTATTCAAAAATGCATTTTATTTTTTATTTAGTTTTAATGTCTTATGTGATTTTTGCTATTTTGTGTTGAAATTTTGAGTTTTTACATTATTTTTTTAAATGTTATATTGAACTATACACATAACAAAATTTTGTCACACATATTACCATTTGGATTCACCCTCATTGTTTTGATGGTAGTATATTATTCACTTTATTATGATGTTGTTATTTGATATTACATAGGGAATGTTATTTAAAAAGTGGTATTTTAAACTTACAAAAAATCATATTTATGATATTTATTGACCCTTATTATGATTTAATAGTTGATAATGTGAAAAGCTACAAATATACAACATGCAATATAATAAAAACTAGAATAGACAATGCATAACTCATTCCTGTTTTCAATTAAATGATCTACCAACCATAAAATATCAAAAGGATACTGTTATCATTAGTTATAGCTATCCCCTGATTTTTGAAAGTTTGCTTTACTCCACTTTGCTTCTAAAGACCTACATTAGTATGTGTTTTAGCTAACTAAAAGAAATCCAAAAAGAATTTTTGCTTTTATGATAAAAGATGAAAAGTTAAAATAGCATCAGTGTTTATTTTGCAATGGAGCTATAATAGAGGTAGTGTGCATCCCAAACAGCGAGAGAAGCACCACCAGGCTCCTTCCTCAGAAACCATACTCAGTACATGAGCATCAAATTGCCAGAGCTTTGAACAGTATCTGTGAGCATTTGTGCTTTATCACGATTTATTCTGGGCATCTGTTGGCAAGCTATGTCCCAAAGTAATTGCTTCTTTGCTTTACACCATCTTGGCTTACGAAAGGCTTCATAGGAATGCTCTACTTTTAAATAATGGAGGAAACCCATATTTGTTACTTGTTTCTATGTTCAGAAGTTATCTATGGCAATGATTGTTGAATAAGGATAAATGGAATTTAAACTTTTTTTGAGTTTACTGTGGAATAATTTATATATAATATATTGTATCTATTTAAAGTAGACAATTCAATAAGTTTTGACAATTGTGTACACTATAGGAGTTACCAGCAAAATCAAGAGAGAAGAATACCCTCATCCCCAGTATATTTCATCCTTCACTCTACCACCTGCTCTAGAAAATAA
The DNA here is from genome assembly GCF_014176215.1 of Rousettus aegyptiacus. Lineage (NCBI taxonomy): Eukaryota > Metazoa > Chordata > Mammalia > Chiroptera > Pteropodidae > Rousettus > Rousettus aegyptiacus. The sequence continues at coordinate 70,053,635 of NW_023416288.1, forward strand.
CCATTTTCTTTTATCACCATAGATTACTTTGTATTTTTATATAATCAAGCAGTATACAATCCTTTGTTTTTAGGGTCATTCACTCAACATAATGATTCTGACATTCATCTCTATGTTCAGGTTTACCAGTAGTTTGTCCCTTTATTATGTTTATTTATTTTATTAATTAATGCAGTGCTTTTCTTTTTCTCTATAAGTAAAGAAAAAATTTTATCTATTATGGTAAAAATACAACTTGAGATTTACTCTCAACGATTTTTAAAGTGCAAAGTATAGTATTGTTAGGTATAATCTCAATGTTGTATAGCAGATCTCTAGAACTTAGTCATTTTACATAACTAAAATGTACTTAAGATTCAGCACCCTCATTCACTGTTAATGAAAATTTGCATTTATTTCAGATTTGGATGATACAATTCCAGCAGTTGCAAATTTTAGTGTACATGGCTTTGTAGGACATAGGTTTCCATTTTCTCTTGGATAAATATCTAGGGACAGAATGTCTGGGTCATAAGATGAGTATATGCTTAATATAACTGCAAAGTCTTTCTCCTAGATGTATCAGCAAAAAGATCTTTCTTTTCCCCTCTGAAATCTCATGGCCTATTATGTATTTTGAATTTTTGGAAATGATGAAATCCAGTCTTCTATATTAGTTATGTATGCACATGCTTTCTTCATTCCAAAGAAATTCTACTAAAAACACATGAAAACATGAGCCTCTTCTCATTTTTCTCCTTTACATAAAAGGCAATGCTGTGTCCATCATGGGTATTTAATAAGCATGTGTATCATAAGCAAATAATTTTACATTTTAATATAGAAGTGTCTCCATGTATTTGTCTGGCTCCTTCTCCCATCTTAGTGACATGAGGTTCTTATTACTCTACCTCCTACTATTTTCAATACTTTTTAGTGTTGTTTTAAAGGAAATTTCAGTATTGCTTTTAAAGAACATGTGAATGCTAAAATGGGAAGTCAAGTTGTTTTTCCAATGAAGAGAAATGAGATCATAAGATGTCACCATACCAACAAAATACAAATAGCCATCAGCAACACAAGTGTTAAAATAAATAAACCTGATACAAGGAAAACTCTCTTAAATGCATATTTTAAAACAATTGGTGTGTAGTAGGTTTTATTCTGAGATACAAATGAAATTAAAAGATAAGTTCTTACTTGATGTAAATCATCACTGAAACTTCAACATTGATTGTCCTTAGTGCCTGCTTTGAAGGTCAACATTGCATGCTGACCAATGAGAGACAGAGGCCAAAAGACAAGAATACATTTACCAAGAATCAGCTTAAATGTGATTTCATAATTATAAAACACCTTCGAAAAAGCCAGTGCACTAATTAAAAGTGCTCTTGGACATGAATAAGCCAGATATTTCAGCAATATTTATAGACACAATCTTTGCATTAGACAAGCCAAATGACACATCCAATATACTAAGAATCTCTCTCTTCATCAGACGTGATAAATAAGAATTATCTACTGCCTTTAGAAAATGTATTCCTCATGGTCAACAGAAAGACATTTCTAGTCTACAAGAGGGCTTTTAAAGGTCTTTTGAGAGCAAAGATACTGGTGTAAGACACTATACTTTGAATCATGATACTATAGGGACAAAATCATTGTTTATAATCATTTTAATAATCAAACTAATTTCTAAAATGGAAAATGGATTTGTTTCAAATGGATCTATATTTAAAACATTTTACTGGAAGGATTAAAAATCGGTTGAATATCATTAAATATTTGCATCGACATATATATTAAATTCAGAAACCAAATAGGTAATTAAATTTGGATTATTAAATATGTAGTTCAGAGATATTACCAAAAAAAAAAAAATAAGACAGTTGATGCTAGGATCTTATTCCTATGAAAGAAATGAGAGACAGAAATTCTACAAATCCAACATTTCAGAGCAGTAATTTAGAATATCAAGGTAAATAATTTTAAAAGGCAAACATTGGAAACATTTTAAGCACTCTTAATATAGTCTGATTAGTCATTTACAACTTATGTAAATTGCTTGAACCAGAAATCACCTTACCCTTTAGCTACTGTCTATTTTTATTATCTGCTGATTATCTATTATTTATTTTATCTTATTTTTTTCATCAAAACTTATACCCTTTCAAGGAACATGACTTCAGTTAGTTGTAAGGAGTATCTATATGTCCTGATGTGATGGTTAATTTATGTGTCAACTTGAATAGCTACAGGTATATATCCTACTGGATGTATTTCTCTGATGAATCCTGGCTAATAGCAGCTGGCTTAAAATGTATACCAATCCATATTAAATAAAGTTGTAAAACCTTCAAATGTACCTACTGTCAAGAAGGCCTCTCTTTTCAGAAACATCACCATCACACTGATCACTATACATAATCTGATATTCAAGTTTAAAAGCAAAACAAACAGCCTGACAGATATCAAATCAAAGCCTGACTGAACACTTACTGGCTACATGATCTTGATGAGTTGAATGTATTCTTTCTATATCTGTAAAATGAGGACAGAAACCATTGCTTTGCATGGTTTACTTGAGTATTATATATTATGTATTTGAAGACTAGTAGTAACCTTTAATATTTAATAAATTGGAACCTTTTATTTACTAGGTAAATCATAGAATTATTATGTTGCTAAAATCCCAAAGTCCTTTTCCATGAGAATGGCTTTGTTTTTCAGTTTCTAGAGAGTAAATATTTATACTCAGATTTTTACATAATCATACTTACAGATCATGTTCTAAGGAATTTTTAAATACAGAATTATTGACACTGATTGACAATTATGTGTATCAGACATATGTATTCGTATGCCTCTAAAGTAAAAAAAAGAAACGATGTTGTTTATGTAAGTAACCTGACAGAATTTATTTTTCAAAATATAATAATGAATCTGCTGACTTAAAAGAAAGAATAACAATAAAATAGTTCTATTTAAATACGTGATGATATTGCATAGAAAACACTGTGGTTGTTATAACGAAACCCTTCATCTGTAGTGTAATTGAGACTCTAATGTTTTTCAAAATTGCTGAATGTTCACTTTTTACATCAGAAGAATTTTCATGATTTATCCATTGTGCTCAATATCTAGTCAAGCTACCTCCTAGATTTATGTGATCAATTTGAAGCTTAAAAGCATAGAGACACACCTATATGAACCACCTTGCTAAAAGTGTGGCAAAGCCATAGCACATGTAATATACACTTCGGACAGTCTCATCCATTTAGCTCTGAAAATTAAATTGTGCAGTGCCTCCTCATAAATAGTATACAGAAGTATTCTGGTAAATCTTTATAGTTTGTCTAAATTTTCACATATCTAAATTACACATGGTTTCCTAAATTTCCTTATCATAGCTTATTCTCATCTAATAGATTAGTGGGTGCTATATTTTCATCTATCTTTTCTCCTTGATTTACTTCAGAATAAAGCTTGAGCCATTTCTCATTACTTTCATATGTTTAGGCAATAAAATACTGACTCATGAGTTAATGGTGTTGGCCTCTTAAAATTGGAGTATATTAGAAATCCAGGGACATATAATAAAAAGATATAAATAAATGTTTATATACATGCAGATACTTGTATATTAATTGAAACATAACTGGTAAACATCAGAACTGTCATACATAATTGATTAATAAATAAAGAACAATTTGAGGTCTCTTAATGTTTACACAGACATTAATGTATAATTGCATTTATTCATTCATTATATAAATTTTGCTATATGCCTAACATGTACAGGCAAATAATAGGCACTGAATATATGTGAAGTTTAATAAAGTTATACAACTTCCAGAAGCCCATAATGTAAGAGAACAGACAGAAATCTTAATAATTAAAAGTCAATAAAAATCAAGACAAACATTAATTAGTATCATAATTCACAATGCAAAAGAAATTCTCATGTACTGTAAGTGTCTAAGAGACTAAATGTTGAGTGCAATAAAATGAGGTCAGAAATCCAGATGAGACTCACAGAAGAGAACTCCATCTTTGAGAACTGAGAACCTTGATTTAGACAGTTAAGTTCTATGTGGTAGGCAATGGAAAAATTTCAAAGGTTTGTGAAAACAATGACATGGTCAAAGCTGTATTTTAAAGTATTAACCTTGCAAAAGAATTAAATTATCTTGAGTTCAGAGAGGAGACAAGAGTTGAGACCAGAGATAAGAAGGTTATTAGAGACTCTTTTAATTGTCCAAATGAGAAGCAATGAGAGACTAATTAGGTAGTAGAACAATGCAAATCAAGAGAAAAAGATAGATATGAGAGATAATATGAAGGTAGAATTGAGAGGTTTGGTAATTGGTTATATACTGGCTCTCAGCTAAAACCCAATGTTGTAAGAAAAGTATAATTATGGAAATAATAGTGATGTTATCCATTAAAACGCCCACCTTTGTTGGAGATACATGTCATAGCCCAGTGTATTCTGGAGGAAGGTGATTATAAAAATAATCTTAGATTTGTACTCACTTTCATGGGCTTTACCTATCTTTTTTTTTATGCAGATGATTCTTAAATACACTCAGGCATTTCACAACTTTATTTAGTTCCCTAATTGCTTTCTCAACATTTACCACTGACATTCTGCTGGTATTTCGAGAACCCCAAATTTAACTTTTCACGTCCATACAATCTGCTCCAATTTCTGTGACCCCTAGCCCAGTTAATGGCTTCACTATAAATTTGTTTCACAAATTTACCACAAAACAAAGTAACGACAAAAATTTCCAGTCATCAAACATGAAAACTAGTGTTCTCTTAGAGTTGGCCCTCTACTTTATCAAGAACTTTGAAGGGCCTGACACTGGACCCTACTTTTAAGATAACAGATTTGTTTCATGACACCAGAAGATATGAGACTCCTGAGTCAGAGGCAAAGATTTCATTATTCTCATCACAGAAAATAGTATTAGCCTTATGTTTACACTGATTACCCCTGGAACTCCAAATACAACAAGGATGACGTGAGTGACTCAGTTGGAAGCTGCATACATAGTAAATTTATGCCACAGTCGAAGCACTCCTAACTTAGAAAATCTCAGTATTTCAAAAGACCAGCTAGAAAACCTTCCTGATCTTTGCTTTTGATAAAGATATTATTTTTATTATTATGGTCAGGGATTAAATCTGGCCCTTCCCAGTAGGAAGAGAGTATCTCTGTTTTCCAAGGTTGCTTGCTATACTAACATCACTGAAAAAATAGTCCTGAACAAAAACTGATTCAAGATATGCAGAAATGTCACAAAGAATCATTTTCCAACACTGTTTACCTCTCATGTCTGTTTCCCAATTCTGCCAATTAAACGGAAAATATCTCCTTACTTAGGAAGGGAAGAGTTAAGGGAAATAAAGCATTAGAGTATGAAGGGGTTCATATGGAATATCAGCTACCTGGCTTTGAATCTTATCCGAGCTTTCAGAATCTGCCTAAATGTGATCTTACATACCCAAATTTGATGATGAAATACTTCTTTGCTTGCCAACCGTATAGCTTGGTGTATTAAGTAATACCCAATTCACTTATAGGCTACTCAGGAAACAGTTTCCATTGGTGTCCTAAATTTGGACACTTAGTCTCTACCAGTGCCTAGTTTATGAATTGTTTGTCAAAAAATAGCTTTGCACAGTAGTATATATTGTTCATAACTTGACAGGAACATACCTATTGTAGCTTACTGCCATTAAATACTGACCCTTAAGAATAATATCCTTGTCTGACTCCGTTCGTTGTAAGAATATTCAAGTCATTTGATGTGGCATGCTTCCTGTTAGTGAATGCACTGGTTTGAACAATGCAAATATCAACTTCACTTTTATATTTCTTATTACAAATGAACAAATTGAAATCCTGATTTTGTTTTTCTGGTTAGGTTTTTCTTAACTTTGATAATAAGTCAGATTCCTTGAATAGAATTAGTTCTAAGCACACTGGCATAATGGAGTGTCAGAAACTTGATACCCAAAATCCCATGTTCATATAGTGTAGACTTTAAAAGGTAAACACAGTCTCAGGGATTGGGGGGATAAATGGTCAAGTTTCTCCAGGAGACACGCCCATTGTTCTCATCACAGATGTTTTCCCTCTCCCTTCGAGTTCTCTTCAGTCTGAAACAATCTTCACATTTCTGCCTTTAAGGCTCAGCTTAAGGATAAATCGATGAAACCATCTATTTTATGCAAAGTCAGAATTAATAGCATGACCCTATACAGTCTTGGCACTTTAGGTTTACATCCATCTCTCTGTTTAAATTGTAGTTTTGTTTTGTTTTATTTTTAGCTAAGAAGTATAACATATTCATATTGTGAAAAATAATATAAATGGAACCACTTCAAAATAAAGTAAGAACTGCCACCCAGAAGAATTGTCCTGTTGGTCTTGTTGGTCTTGTTGGTCTCAAACCTCTGGAATCTTAAAACTGGGCAAAGAGACTTTGGAAAAGGTCAAACCAAAACTGTATTCTAAGCAACAGTTTGCAAAGATAACAAGAAAGCAGACATTATGACTATATTAAAGGACAATACAGATATTCTTTAGAATTATCATTATGTTAGCTTATCTACACCTATAGAAATTCCTTCCTTCCATTCATGTGATTATTCCCCTTCCCTTTCTCATAAATACCCCTTTCCTTCACTTCCTAACCAGAACACTTTGGGTTTCTACCTGAATCACCGCTCCCAGAATAGCTATTCTTTTCGTTCTCAAATAAATGCTGTTGCCTCTTGCTTTGACCTTTTAGTTTTAGGTCGACAATATGCATGATCCAAACAGCAAATGGAAGAGTGCTTTACAGATAGAAGTAATTTCAAAAATATATGCTAAATCAGTTAGAAAAAATTCAAGCTCCTCTATCAGGCCTTGACTCACATAAAATTGTAGAGTAATTTGAGATCGGCTGTGTTCTTTTAAATACATATTGTTCTTACCAATAAAAAACATACAAAATGAATAAATCACAAATAGGCAATTTATATATGAACAAAAAATGTATGAAAATATGTAAACCTCAAGTTAAATTTAATTAAAAATAGTAAAGTGCTGAATTTCACCAAAACATTGGCAAACATAAACAAGAATCCTAATACCTTGAAAGGAGGAAACAAATGTGCATAGGAGATGATACTCATCTACACTAGTGAAAGAGTATAAATTAGTATAATCTTTCTAGATAGAGATTGGTCAATATGTATAAAAAGCATTAAAATGTATATACACAGTAATTATACTTCTACAAGTTCGCCTAATTGAGATGCGTGTAAAAAGTATGTTTATGTATATTCAACAGAGCATGCTATATACAGCCTTCTTTTCTCACACATTATAGAATGAACATTCTCCATCCCAATAAATATTCTTCATAAATATCATCATTAGAAGCTGTATTATTTCAAATTGGAATGCCACACTTCATTTAGTCAGAAATCCAACGGTGAATATCCAAGTTATTTTATCCATTATAAATAATGTTGCAATGGGTAGCTTCTATGCATATTTTTTGTCTAGAGTCTTAGAAGAGAATTTGAAAAAAGGGTGGATGCACTTAAATATCAATGTATATGTCCAAATTTCATTCAAATTTGCTTTGAGTCTTCCAATTTAAACTTATATGAGCAGTATATAGGAACTATCTCACCACAACTGTTATTAGTATAATCAGATCTTAAAAATATGTTTTATTCAAAAAATTTAAAAGCCCTTAAAGTCTTACTATTACTCTTTTTGTTTTCTACTGTTCATTTTCATCTTTTACAATATTTATGATTAAATTTTTACATACCTATTAATAATATTTTCATTTTTATAATTTTTTCTATTCACTGTCTTTACTGTTTCTGTCTTGATCCTTCCTTAGGGAGTTTTGTCCTGATTTGTATGAACTTTATATATTAAAAGTATAAACTTTTGAAGCACACTGTTTTATAATTTTATGTAATTACAGCAATATATCTTTTTACCCTTGAGAAAGGAATAAATGATTGCTTTAATTTTCTTGGAATATACTTAGAACATACCATTTTGTAGGAGGAAGATATAATTCCAAGTATTTTTCTAATTTTTCCAATACTATTTATTTAAAAAAAAAAAACACATCTCCTGTTTCTAATTAATATACAACTCTTCTTTTATTTTAATTTCCTATTCATAGTTTATCACATATTAATTTCCTATACCCACCAGGGTCTATCTCAGGACTCCATAATTCTATTGTCAATCTGTCCTTACACAGGTCAATTTATTTTATTTTTTTTTTTAAATATTTTTATGTGTATAGTAGGACAAATATTTGTTTTTTGCACCTCCTTTTCAAAATGTTCATAGCATTCATGTCTCATAATTCTTTAAATAATGTCTTTGGCGGTGGCCCATATTATCTCTTGGGGAAGAATATTAACATAAGACACTATGGAATTCCCAGGTGCTGTGTTTTTAGGCATGAAAACATAATTCTTTCCCCAGAGACCAGCCCCTAAATCAATAAACCATCTGTGATTTGTATGGAAGAGTTGTTTAGAGATGTTATAATGAATAATTTCTGAAAGTGTACCAAGAGATATGAAGTCATTTAAAATTTTTTTATTGGAGGGAATGTAAATTGATATACCCACTATGGAAAACAGTATAGAGATTGCTCAAGATACTAAAAATAAAATTAGCATTTTGAAGGAGGACCCCCATATTAGAAGCTTCACAGTGTCCCAGGCCTCACCTCTTCTTATCCTATAGTTTGTAACCACATACAAACTTCATTTCTTTATTATAGCTTTTTCCTCCTTCTGATTCAAGCCTACCCCCATCTCCTACAGCCCTTATCCATGTATGCCTGCTCCTTTAATCATTAAGCCTTAGGACATAGATTAACTAAGCCTCAGGTTTATAATTATGAGGACAACAGGTTTCAGTTAAATTTTAATAGTCCCAGGCCAACTAAGGCAGAACAGCAGCCCCACCAGGCCAGGGACCAGAAGAGATAGTTTATGTTAGAACCTGACACAATGATCAATTACTTCACCCTCTTTTAATCATCCAATCAGTGATGCCCATGCTCCCAACTCCCTTAGTTTCCATGACGACTTATTTTTCCCTATATAATCTGTAGAGATATTGACGGAGCCAGGCCTTTCAGCACTGGCTTGCCTGTGTCTCCGGGAATTGCTATTCTCTAATAAATGCTTATTCTAAATTGCCCAATTCTTCCATTGGTATCTACATCAACAATTTGAAAATATTTATCTATAAATATATATATACCTCAATGTTCATTGCAATGCATATTCACAGTGACCAAGACATGAAAACAACTGAAGGATTCTTTGATAAATGATTGGATAAAGAAGATGTGGTACATTTATACAATGGAATATCATTCAGCCATAAGAAATGATGAAATACTGCCATTTTTGACAACACAGATGGATCTTGAGATTATCATGCTAATCAAAATCAGTCAGTCACCTCTCAAAGTTAAAGGCATTCTAGCCTCAAACTCAGGAGTTAACAATTGGACTGAATGACAGTCACATTTTATACTATTTTTTAAAAAAATTTTACTGAGATGAACTATAAAAATAAACACAAATGGAATTTATGGTAGTTTTTAGGCAATGCCATAGGTTAGATTTTAGGATCAATACATTTGTTTCTGACTTTAATGCTTAAAACGACTCCTTTATATACCTTGGAGTAAATAGCTTTTCTAATGTTATCATTTTAGAACATACAATAAGTGAAATTTTCTTCATCAAAAAAGTGTTTATTATTAGAATTAAGTTAAAATGATAAATCTTCCAAAATTTGTTATAAATCCTAAGATAATACTGAAATGTATAGGTCACAGAAGACTTCTTTCTGGAATTATCATATATCTATCTCTCTATTGGATTCTAATTTTTAGGAATAATCCTTTAGGTGTCCAGAGGGAATGATAGAGACTACACATAAAAACATAGCAAAATGATAGTAAATGGGAGCAGTTTAGGACTCAAAAAGCAACAAAATACAAATGCTACAATTCTTTTTCATTTGACAAAAGATTCCTAAAATCATGTTATGTTAAATACAAAGAACATACTTGGAGACAAAATACTTTTAGGGCAATTAAATTAAAGTTAACATTCATTCATACTAACACACATACATAACCCATGCATACTTTCCTATTGTATATTAGTGCAAAAGTCAAAGACATTGTTTAAAATATTACATGTGCATATTTAGTGGGGAGTGGATTTGTTTTTGTTTATATAGTATTGAATCATTGCCAAGAATATAACAGTAATGCATTTATAAATTTATGCACTTATTTCGAGAAAATTACTAATATAATACTTCATAATAAAAAACTGGAAAACTCTCATAATTTCATTGCAAATTAAATGTATTTACTGGTTCACTCTTTCATTTAGCAAGCATGCGCTGTGTACCCACTATGTTTCCAGGAACCGTACTTGTCTTGTGGATGAAAAATATATATATAAAGCTGCTTTAAAAAGCTCACAGCCCAGGTTAGTCTAGTGGTGAAGCTTACTCTACTGAGAGCTAAGATTCTTTTTCAGAGGCATTGAGAAAATGTTTTTTGTTTGTTTATAGAGGTAAAATCCTTTCTGATAAATTTAAAAACATGATATCGAAAACCAGGAGTAACACAAAGGGTCACTTTACAGAAAAAGAAATTGAGTGCTTAACTGATGGGTTGGTCATAAACTCGTATGTGGTCCAGCTAGGTCTATAATTACATCCCTTCAGCTATTTCTTCTGGTGGTTCCTAAGGCCTAGTCAGTAGAGTGGTTTCCAACCACTATGCTAAGGTTCACTCATGAAAATGATTTTTCAGTATGGTGCTAAACTTTTATGGACATTTAAAATTTAACTTTTCTAAATTGAAGATATATACTGCTATAGTATAGTAAAAAGAATGAAAAAAAAAACCTTACTGAGCATAGAAGAACGTGTTAATATAGAGGATACAATTTCTATGAATAAAAAAAGTAAATGTCAGGTGTAGAGAAATAGTTTGGTCTCTTGTTAGCGGATTTTATCCTGGAAACCAGGTAATAAAATTCTCACTGGAACTTTTTATGACACTGAAGTATTTCTGCAAAGAGCAAAAGTTAAAGACAGAAGGTAAAGCTATCTGCATGTTCTATAAAGAATGAAAAGAAGTTGCCAGATGCTCCCGCCAGGACTCTAAAAAGGTGACCAGAACAGTCCTGTAACCATCATCCATCAACCACCTTTGACCTATATAAAAAGATGATTTAAAATTTACAAAGTACAAGGGAAGGAATTAAGCATCAAGATATAAGCCCAGTAATAGAGTAGGATGGTGTTTGCCTTCCCTTATATAAAGAGGATTATTCCTCTACCAGTCAAAAATCGGGAGACCAAGAAAATCACTCATAGACGTTGAGGTTCCTATAAGAAGGAACACTTTGCCTATGTTTCCTAGGGCATAAAAAAAAAAAAATTGAAATCTGATGTTTTGTTCTTATCTGGAGATGTATAAAAGCAGGTGACAGACAAAAACCTTCTACAATGGAAAAAAGAGGAATAATTATAGTAGTCTGGAATTTTATCATTTCCTTGACAAGGATACATTAATTTCTTGCGGAGCAAGTGAACAATGTGGAAGATAGCAATGCTGGGTTACCTAGAATGTAACCAGTGCAAAATTATGTCCTACCAGATTAAGAGCATGTCAGTGGTAAGAGACTCAACTGAATGAAGCTGGAAGCAAGAACTGCAAGTCTGTCCCTAAAACACCAAAGGAGGTACATTGCCTGTACTGACATTGTGTAGTATAGAGTTCCCCACGGGGAGCCTAGGAAGAACTCGCATATGCCCCACAGAAGGATCTATAATTAGGCAGCTTATCAGACAGATGGCTCCAGTAGATATCTGTTTAGCAGTGAGAACTTCACCCCTTTATGCTAATATCCCATGCCCAAAGATAAAGGGGAGATAAAAAGATACATTGAACAGGACATGAGATTGATGTTTTGAAATAGATAAGACTGGAAATTTGAATATCGAAAAGTTGTAATTATCAAAATAAGTTATTCTTGCAATCCAATGTCAACGAAACCTAGGGAATCTGATATTTTGCCAAAAGGAAGGAGTATCTAAACAAGCAAATTTAAGTCTTCTGTTTACTATACTCAACCAAAATAAAACTGTTCAATTAACTAGCTATACTTACTAATATTTTTATGTAATAATTAAGATTCTTCCTGAAATTTTTAAACATGAAATTAAAATAATTTTTTCTGTTATTTATAGCATATAAAATGAATGCATATGTACAAGATTATATAGGCTCTCTAACAATAGAGAAATCAAATTGTTTTTCATTTTCATCTTCAAAATAAGCTGCTACCAATTTAAATAAGTGGCCAGAGCTCGACATTTATAGAACAAATGGGCAACTACTTTAGCAACCTTAGATTCGCTAAAAGGTCTCCAGGATGCTAAAATTCTCATTCAACTCCTATATACTTCACTGTTGTGTTTATATTTTTCTTTCTAACAATAAATGCTCTGGAAAATGTACAAAAATAATGTATTTAGCAATGTCATGATACACAAATGCAACGAATTGTTTTTCTAGATACTAGAACTGAAAAATAAAAATTTAAAAATATTATTTACAAAAGGATTAAGTCATAAGATACTTAAAACTATGTGCAAGACTTCTACATTAATGAGCCCTTTTTACAACATGACTTTGACACTCCTTACACCAAGAGTTAGGATCTGTGCTTCCTTCCTACAGGCAGTGGTTTGTAACTACTCTCACTAATAGAATATGATAAAAGTAATGCCCTGGGACTTTCAAACCTAGGTAATAAAAGGATTAAACTTTGGGCTAACTCTCTCTTGAAACTCAGCCAAGTTAATGAGGAATCTCATAATACAGACAAGGTATGTGCCAGTCAGTTTTCTGGCTGATAGCCACAGATGACACTTTAGCTCATTGCTAGTACCAACTGCAAGGTATATGTAGTGATAAGCCTTCAAATGATTCCATCCTCCAGCCTTTGAGATGCAACTCACACTGAGTGGCGTGTGAATAAGCTCTCACCTCTGAGCCTTGCTCAAGTTGCACATCCTTGAGCAAAATAAATGTCACTCTAAAATTCTAAACATTGAGGTGGTTTGTTATGTAGCATTAGAACTAAATAACCTAAACAACTAAAAACTACGCCATTGCTAATACAAATAAAGAGGATCTAAATAGTTGGAAAGATAAAACATTCATACAAATTTTAATTATGGTGTATATATATATATATATATATATATATATATATATATATATACAGTCTTCCCAAAATTCATCTATTGATTTAATGCAGTTCCAATCAAAGCTGCAGCAATTTTTAAAGAAATTGAAGACTTTTTAAAACGTATATGCAAATAAAGTTACCTAGAAAGTAAAAATAATTTTTGCCAAAGAACAAAATTGAACTTACAGTATCTGATTACAACACTTAATTTAAAATTACAATAGTAAAGACAATGTAATATCAGGGTAAGGAAAGACATTTACATAAAGCAAGCATTAAAAACTAGATGAACACATAAACACAAACTTTTATTCACTTTAGACAAAGATATCAGCTGCTCTATTCCTACATATTTATCCAAGAGAATGAAGAGTATTTATATATACAAAAATGTGTAAATGAATATTTACAGCAGCTTTATTCATAACAGCCCCAAAATGGAAACAACCCAAATTCAAAAAGTAAAGGAGTAAACTAATTGTGGTCTATGTATACAAAGAAATACCACAAAAAACAAAAACATGAAATATTAATGTACACAATAACATGAAAATCTCAGAAATACTGTGTTGAGTAAAAGAAGTCATAAACTGTATGATTTCATTTCCATGAAACTATAGAACAGGTAAAACTAATAGTGACAGCAGATCAGTGGTTGCTTGGAACTTAGGGTGAAAAATAGTGACAAAAGGTGCACAGGGGAATTTTGGAGACGATAAAAATGTTTACTATCTTGATTACAGAGGTTACATAGTTGTATACATTTGTCCAATTTTACATATAAAATCCATGCATTTTATTTTATGTGAATTGTACCTCAATTTATAAGGAAAAAAAGTACCCAGAGGTAACAAACTATTAACTTGAAGTGAATGAATATTTACAAAATCTCAGAAGAAGTTCCATGTAACATTGAATAGAGTTTACCATTTAACTGTAGTGATAATGACATTATCTCCTTGTTCTAGACTATCCTACTATCCTACTATCCTGAGGCCTAGTTTTACCTCTGTGGATATGATTATACAAGCTTCATTACAAATGAAGAGGTTTTAAGTGGGCAAAGTGCTGCATACTAACTGCTGATTTCTAAGTGAGGTTAAACTTCTTGTCTACATAATGTTCAAATGAAATGAAAATTATAAGTCCTTCTATGACCATTTGTTTGGGGTGCATGAGTCTACATGTCCCACAGCCTAACTGATGAACTGAAAAACAACCTTTTAGAGGATATTTACTTTCTTACATAATTACATTGAAACTGCAGTGTGTTTGAGCCTCCTTGTGTGAATCCATGTTTCAAAAAATATATAAAATCATAACATCACCTCAACTATACTCAAAACCATCACCAATTCATTACATAAAGAAACAACAACATTATACAAAAGGGCAAATAATTATAAACATGTGGATTGCTATGTGTCAGGTATAATTTTTGACTTCACATCTATTCACATAGGGTTGTGATGATTTCATCACACAACCCTATGAGAAAATTAGTATTAATTATTATTATTATTTACCAATTATGCTAATAATGAAACAAATGCTGATGATGTTAAATAACTTTAGTAAAAGTATTTTTAATGATTAAGAACAAATTTAATATAGTTATATTTTTATTTCTTACTTTAGAAGTGTGTTTTTCAGAATACTCCTCTGAGACAAGAAATTGGTAACTGTTAATTTTTTTAAGAAAATTTAAAAAAAAATTATGCCATATTTACCTTGGATACCTAATCATGCAGCTTATCGGATTTAAAAGTGGATTTCACAACAAAGAATTTATATAATCTGTCTCCTAAAATTCCACCCAGGCTGTTTTACCCCTTAGGACACATATAGTTGATTAGTGCTTCCCTTCCAGTCACATGTGAAACAACATTCTGCTGGGGAGCTTTCCCAATAGGGCAAAGGAGCTCTACCTTATCCTTTTATATTTATATTACCTCAAGCAAACTGCTTTCCACAGCTTTAGTATAGCCCCTACATCAGGAATAAGAAAATTAGGCCTCATATATGCCAAATTAAATATGTAAATAACTTAAATTGAAAAATTTCTAGAGACTGCACTGCAGTATTTAATACTCTGATAAATATACTACAATAGAGGTAGTATCAATGTAATATTGAGAAACTTTTTTTTTTTTAAATTTGGCAACTTTTACTTTAGGATTATATTGAGAGAAAAAATATGCAAGGTGTTATAGTGTTTAAAAGATTAAGAGTACTACAGCAAATTATGCTGTAGATATTTTTGTTGTTTGCTTATGTTTCTTTTGTTATTATTCTTCCTAATAGTTTAATCATCAACTGTGTCAACATTTTGTTATGTAAATTGAGGTAATTAATAGGTTCAATTTAAAAGTAATGTATAAAATTTGCTGTTTCCAATTCAGAACAATCTTGTGAGCAACAACTATGTGCCAAATATATTAGTAGGCAATTTCTTCATATATTTACCATCTAGTTGTTTGGTTTTTTTAAAAATATTCAAAGCCTGGTTTATCATCTATTCCTCAAAGGATCCACAGCTAGTAGGCCTTCCCTAAAATAATGCCTTAAGGGAGTTTTCAGACAGAAGGTAAAAGATACCAGAAAGAAACTTGAAACATAAGAAATCAAGAAAGTATAACAGAATTGGTAAAACTATGGATAAATATAATAGAATATTTTTCTCTTCTTGAGTTTTATAAATATATTAAATGGTTGAAGGCAAAGATTATAAAATTGTATAATGTGGTTTTCAATGTATAAATGTGTAATACATAAGCTAAAAATAAAATAGCATTCAAAAGAGACCCATATAGTGGTAAGATTTTCTTCCACTCTAATTAAGGCTGTAAAATATTGATTCTAAATAGACCATGTACAGTAAAATGTGAAATTTTTTATGCCAAGAGAAAAAATTTTAAGTTATAATAAAGTCAAAATGAATGTACTTAAATTAAAATGATACAATAAGGCATGTTCAAATAACTCAAAAGATGAAAAAAAGAGAATGAAAAATAGAAGGAACAGGGGGTTCTGGTCTAGATAGCAGAGTAGGTAAACACCTCCTCCCATGACCACATTAAAATTGCAACTAAATTATAGAACAATCAATCTGGAGAACAATCCGAAGACTAGCTGAACATAACTCCTATAACTATGGATATAAAAAGAACCATAGTGAGACTGACAGGAGGGATGGACATGTGAAACAGCTGGCCTGGCACCTGTGTGTGGCCCCTGAGCATTGGGGCAGGATATCTCTCTTGCAGAGGATACCCCCAGAGAAGCGAGGGGCCCCAAGCCCGCAGCACGGCATCCCAGACCAGGGCCTTAGTTCCGGGAAGATGAGTCCCCACAAAATCTAGCTGTAAAAATCAGTGGAGATTCTGACTATCCAAGTGAAACAGAAGTTGCTGGAAACCCAGACATCCCCTTAAAGGGACTGCACACAGACTCAATGGCTTATATACACTCACCCTGGGCTTCAGCAGAGGGACAGCAAATTGGAAAGTACAAGAGATTTACAGAAAAAGACTGAGCCGTGTAGCTTCAGGGAGACGGCTGGAGAGATAGCTGCCATTATCCTTGTGTTGAGTTCTCATGTGCAGTCTGTAGGTGGGCACCATTTGTCCATGTGTTGAGCCCTCCCTGACATGGCCAAATCTGAATATGCATTGGCCTGTAGAACTCTGCTCACTTCACCCTGATGACTCCCTGAGACCCCACCCCAGCCAACTTGAGCATCAGTAAAGGCATTTTTGTGTCTGGACAAACAGCCTAACCCCTAGTCCTCACCAGGAGGATCCTTTAGCAGCAATCAACAGGCTTTAGCGCACATGTCTCTAGAGATACTTCTAGTGACAGGCAACCAGCCCCAGTGCGAGCTGCAGTATTTCTTAAATAAACCTCTGTGATCTAAGACTTTTGTGAGTGGCTTGGTATGAGCACCAAATCTGAGTCTGCATGAAGCTGGTTAACACCACTGACCCCAATCTGATGACTTCCTGGAACCTTGCCTCACCCAACATGGATACTTCCCAAGGCTTTTTCAGATTCTGAGCCTTATGAGCAGCCAGCAGGCAGGCTCAGGCCTTAGGATTCCCTGGGCCTATTTCTAAGTCGCCCCTGGCATGATACTGGTGGCAGCCAATCTCAGCTCCCAGCATGGCCTCTTCCACATTCCTTCAGTTTCAGCACAAATAGAGACCAACCATAGATTTGAAGCTTCTACTGGGTAGCCCCAGGCAAGTCACAAGCAGATGCCGACCTTGGCTTACAGGAAAGCCCCTCCCAGAAACAGCATTCCTGGAGGCTGCTATGAGACCAAAATAGAGCACCACCTGATTAGCCCCATAGGTGGAACACACAAAGGGTGATCTCAACAGGTACATGAGCCCACTGGAGTAAATCCAGCTCCATGAGGTCAACCTCCATAGAGCAGCTCATAGCCTATAGGCATTGACAATACTCGCAGCCAATCAGGTTGTGATTCAGTCTCACCCACTGACATTCCAACAGCAATTGAAGCTTAACTACAAAGGCAGATGGTATCACTAGGTCACACAGACCAAGACTGGGAGACTTGGTAAATGTACCTAAGACACAGAAATGAACACAGAGAGGCAGCCAAAATGAGAAAACAAACAAACAAAAAATATGTTCCAAATAAAAGAACAGGAGAATACTCCAGAAAAAAAAAAAAAAATGAATGGAAGAAAGCAACCTACCAGATGCAGAGTTCAAAACCTTGAATGTAAGAATGCTCAACGAACTTAGAGGAAAAATAGATGATCTCAGTGAGAACTGCAACAGAGATAGTAAACATAAAAAAGAACATAGAAAGCATAAAAAGGAACCAGTCAGAAATGAAGAATACAATAATTGAAATGCAAAATGCACTAGAAGGAATCAACAGTAGATTGGATGGAGCAGAGGCTCGAAAAAAAGATTTTGAAGACAACATAACAAAAAACATCCGATCAGAACAGCAATAACAAAAACAAAGAAATACAAAATATGAGAAAACTTTAAGGGATCTCTGGGACAACATCAAGCATTACAACATTTACATCATAGGGGTATTAAAATGAGAAGAGAGAGAACAAGGAGTTGAGAACCTATTTGAAAAAATGTTGACTGAAAAATTCCATAACCTGGAGAAGGAAAAAGACATACAAGACCAGGAAGTATACAGAGTCCCAAATAAGAGCAACCCAACAGGTCCACACCAAGACACATCATAATTAAAATGCCAAAGGTTAAAGACAAAGGGAGAATCCTAAAAACAGCAAAAGAAAGGCAGCTATTTATTTACAAGGAAACTCTAATAAGACTGTCAGTTAATTTCTCAACAGAAACTTTTTAGGCTAAAAGAGATTGCCATGAATATTCAAAGTGGTCAAAAGCAAGGACCTATAACCACAACTACTGTACTAAGCAAGACTATCAATTAAAATTGAAGGAGAGATAAAGACTTTCCAAGAAAAAAAAAAAGGAATTCATCACCATCATGTCAGTATTCCAAGAAATATTAAAGGGATTTTGTTAAGACAAAGGAAAAATATAAATATGAATACTAAATGACAATAACTATGTGCCTATCAATAATCATTTTAAATGTAAATAGGTTAAATGTTCTAATTAAATGACATGAGGTGGCTAAATGGATAAGAAAACAAGACCTATACATATACTGTCTACAAGAGACCCACTTCAGATCAAAAGACACACACAGATGGAAAGTAAAGGAATGGAAAAGATATTTAATGCAAATGGATATGAAGAAAAAGTTGGGGTAGCAATAGGTATATCAGATAAAATAGACATTAAAATAGAGGTTATAATAAGAGACAAATAAGGACATTATATAATGATAAAGGGACCAACCCAACAAGAGGACATAATCATAGTAAATATTTATATACCCAACATAGGAACAACTAAATATATAAAGCAAATATTGGCCAACATAAAGGGAGAGATAGACAATAATACAGTCATTGTAGGGAATGTAACACCCCATTGATTCCAATGGACAGATCTCCTAGACAGAAAATCAACAAGGAAATAGTGGCCTTAAATGATACATTAGACCAGATGGATTTAATTGATATTTTAAGAGCATTTACCCCAAAGCAGCAAAATATACATTCTTCTCAAGTGCATGTGGAATGTTTTTCAAGACAGATCACATTTTACGCCACAAAAATGTCTCAACGAATTTAAGAAGATTGAAATGATATCAAGTATCTTTGACCACAATGGTATGAAACTAGAAATCAATTACAAGTAAAAAACTGAAAAATATACAAACGAATAAAGGTTAAATTACATGCTACTAAATAATGAATAGGTTAACAAGGATATTAAAGAAGAAATCAAAAGATACCTGAGACAAATGAAAATGAGAACATGCAATGACTCAAAATCTAGAGGATACAAAGAAAGCAATCTTAACAGGGAAATTCATAGCAATAAAGGTATATCTCAAAAAACAAGAAAAATCTCAAATAAAGAATCCAGACTTATACCTAAGAGAAACAGAAAAAGAACAATAAACAAAGCCCAAAGCGAGTAGAAGGAAGGAAATAATAGAAATCAGAAAGGAAATAAATAAGATAGAGTCTAAAAAAACAAAACAAAAGATCAATGAAAACAAGGGCTGGTTCTTTGAAAAGAAAAACAAATTTGATAAACATTTAACCAGACTCATTAAGACAAAAAGAAAGAGGCCCCAAAAGTAAAATCAGAAATGAAAGAGGGGAAGCGAAAACTGACTCCAAGGAAATACAAAAAATTATAAGAAAATACTATGAGCAATTGTAGGCCAACAATTGGATAATCAGGGAAAAAATGAATAAATTCCTAGAAATAGACAATCTTCCAAGACTAAGTCAAGTGGAAACAGAAAATTTGAACTGATTACTAGAAACCAAATCAAAGTGTACTCAAAAAACTCCCAACAAACAAAAGGCCTATACCTGATGGCTTCACAGGTATTTTACCAAACATTTGATAAAGAATTAAACCTATTTTTTCAAACTATTTCAAAAAATTCAGGAGAAGTTAATGCTCCCAAGCTTATTTTATGAGGCCATCATTACTGTGATTTCAAAACCAGACAAAAACATTACAAAAAAAATTATAGGCTGATACTCTTGATGAACATAGGCGCAAAAATCCTCAACAAAATATTAGCAAACCAAATTCAGCAAGACATTAAAAAGATCATATATATGATCAAGTGGGATTTATTCCTGGGATGCAAAGGTGATTCAATATCTGCAAATAAATGAATGTGATATACCATATTAAGCAATTTGAAAGGTATAAATCATATTATCACAGCAATAGATTTAATTAAAGCATCTGACAAAATTCAGCATCATTTATGATAACAACTCTCAGTGAAGTGAGAATAGAGGAAACATAAAAGCCATATATGACAAACCCATAGCTAACATCATAGCCAGCAGGGAAATAGTATAAGCATTTTCCTTAAGATCAGAAATAAGGTAAGGATGTTCACTTTCACCACTTTTATTCAACATAGTATTGGATGTCCTAGCCACAGCAATCAGGCAAAAAAAAAAAAAAAAAAAAAAGAGAGAGAAATGCATTGCATCCAAATTGGAAAGAGGTAAAACTGTCATTATTAGCAAATGACATGATACTATATAGAGAGAACCCTAAAGATTACATCAAAGAAAAAAAAAAACCCAAACCAACTGTTAGAACTATAAATAAATTTAGTAAAGTTTCAGGATACAAAATTAATATTCAGAAATACACCAATAATGAATTATCAGAAAGAGAATTAAGAAAACAATCCCATTTACAACTGTATCAAAAAAAATACCCAAGAATAAATATAACTAAGGAGGTAAAAGGCCTGTACTTGGAAAATTATGTCATTGAGAAAATAAATTGAAGGAGATACAAATAAATGGAAGCACATACCATGTTCATAGATAGAAAGAATTAGTATTGTTAAAATGTCCACACTATCCAAAGCAAATCTTTAAATTCTATGTAATCCCTATCAAAATATCAATGGCATTTTTCTCAGAACTAGAACAAATAATCCTAAAATTTATATGGAACTATTAAAGACCCTGAATAGCCACTGTAATCTTGAAAAACAAAGTTGGAGGTATCACATTTCTGATATCAAACTATACTATAAAGCTATGGTAGTCAAAACAGTATGGTACTGGCATAAAAACAGACATATAGATTGATGGAACATTATAAAAATCCCAGAAATAAATTCATGCCTGTATAGTCATTTAATTTGTGAAAAGAGAGACAAAAATATACAATGGAGTAATGATCTTCCATTCAATAAATCATGTTGAAAAATACAGAACATATATACCCACACACCAAAAAAATGAAACCAAACTAACTTCTTACCCCACATACAAGAATGAACTCAAAATGGATTAAATGTCAGAGACTTAAATGTAAGACCAGAATCCATAAAATTTCTTGAAGAAAATATAGACAGTAAATTCTCTGGCACTGTTTTTAGTAATATTTTTCTTCTATATCTTCTTGGGCAAGGGAAACAAAAGAAAAAATAAACAAATGGGATTATATCCAACAAAAAGCTTTTGCACAGCAATGGAAACCATTAATAAAATGGAAAGAATCTACCAAATAGGAGAAGATATTTGCCAATGATATATCTGATAAGGGGTTAATTTCCAAAATTTATAGAGAACTCATACAACTTAATATCAAGAACACAAATAATCTAATTTAAAAATGGGAAGGAGACCTAAATCGATATTTCTCTAAAGAGGACATACAGATGGACAATAAACATATATAAGGTGCTCAAGGTCACTAATCATCAGGGAAATGACCTGATGATCAAATTAAATGAGATATCACCTCACACCTATCAGAATGACTGTCATCAATAAGCAAACAACTATTGTTGGCAAAGCTGTGGAAAAAAGAGAACCTTCATATACTGTTGTTGGACTTGCAAACTGGTACAGCCATTATGGAAAACAGTTTCGAGGTTTCTCAAAATATTAAAAATAGAATTGCCTTATGATCCAGTAATTGCACTCTGGGTATTTATGTGAAGAAAACCAAAACACTAATTTGAAAACATACATGCATCCTCATATTCACGGTAGCACTATTTACAATAGTCAAGATATGAAAGCAATCTAAATGCCCATCAATAGGAAATTGAATAAAAAAGTAATGGTATATACATACAATGGAATACTACTGATAAAAAAATGAAATATTTCCATTTGCAACAACATGGTTATATCTAGAGTGTATTATACTAAGTGAAATAAGTCAGAGAAAGACAAATATCATATGATTTCACTTATATATGGAATCTAAAGAACAAAATAAATGAATAAACAAAATGAAGAGAGACTCATAGATACAGAGAACAAACTGGTGATTGTCAGATGGAAGAGGTTTGGGGGGCTGGTTGAAAAAGGTGAAGGAATTAAGAAGTACAAATTGGTAGTTACAAAATAGTCACAGGGATGTGAAGTACAGCATAGGGAATATAGTCAATAGTATTGTAACTCTGTATAGTGCCAGCTGAGTACTAGACATTGTAGGTGCATTAATTGATCATATCGGAATCGTGGGTAGGATACTCAGACTCATCGGAAGGATACAGTTAATAAAACGGTCTTGATGATTAGATTGATTGAGTACAGTTCTGGTATTAGAGAGCTGTAGAATGCTCCTATAAACAGAATTGCTGTGGGAGTATTTATATGATGATATTGGTATATTCAGTATGAAGAAGAGGGCGAATGGTCCTCCAGTGTATTCTACATTAAAACCTGAGACTAGTTCTGATTCTCCTTTGGTTAGGTTGAATGGGGCTCGGTTCATCTCTGCCAGTGTAGAAATAAATCATATTATGGCTAGTGGTCATGAGGATATAATGAGTCAAGTGTATTCTTGGGTGATAATTAGTGTTGATAATGAGAATGACCCACTTAGGAGTAAGACTGACAAAAGGATAATTGCTAGTGTAACTTCATAGGAAATTGTTTGTGCTACACTGCTCGTAAAGCCCCGATTAATGCATATTTCGAGTTTGAGGCCCAGCCGGATCATAAGATTGAGTAAACGGCTAGACTGGACATGGCTAGTATAAATAGTATGGCTAGGTTTATGTTAATTAAGGAGTGTGGTATGGGTAGGGTAATTCATATTGTTAAAGCTAAGGTTAGGGCTGAGATGGGAGCAATAATAAATATGAATGGGAAGGATGTAAGTGGGCGTAGGGGTTCTTTGATGAATAATTTTACAGCGTCGGCTATGGGTTGAAGGAGTCCGTATGGACCTACCACATTAGGTCCTTTGTGGAGTTGTATATAGCCTAGTACTTTTTGTTCTATGAGCGTGAGGAAGGCTATGGCTAGTAGGATGGGGACAATTAATGTTAGGAGATTAATTATAAACATGTTGTTAGGAAGAGGAGTTGAACCTCTGATTATAAAAGTTTAAATTTTATGCAATTACCAGGCTCTGCCATCCTAACATAAACCCTGTTCTCGGGTTAATTTGTGTTGTTAACTACTAGATTAAGATTATATCATCTATTGGTTTGAAGGTGCTTATGTTAAGTTGGCCTTGTTTCTCTTGTCCTTTTGTACTGGGAGAAACACAAAATAGGTAGAAACTGACTTGGATTACTCCGGTCTGAACTCAGGTCAGGTAGGACTTTAATCGTTAAACAAATGAACCATTAATAGCAGCTGCACTGTTGGGATGTCCTGATCCAACATCGAGGTCATAAACCTTATTATCAATATGGACTCTCAAATAGGATTGTATTGTTATCCCTAGGGTAACTTGTTCCGTTGATCAAATTTTTTGGATCACTAAATGAATAAATTTTGACTCGTTAGTCTAGATTATAATCACTTGGAAATTATTTTGTATTCTGAGGTGACCCCAACCTAAATTGTTAATCCATTAAAAAGTTGATTTATTTTTCTTAGAAATGTAACATTCTTTATTTATGTACTAATTAATTAAAGCTCCATAGGGTCTTCTCGTCTTATTTATAAATTCCCGCCTCTTCATGGGAAGGTCAATTTCACTGATTGGAAGTAAGAGACAGTGAAACCCTTGTGTGACTGTTCATTCAAGTCCTTATTTAGAGAACAAATGATTATGCTACCTTTGCACGGTCAGGATACCGCGGCCGTTTAACAGATGTCACCAGGCAGGGAGTGCCTCCAATAATTGTTATACTGGAGGTGATGTTTTTGGTAAACAGGCGGAGTTTGTGTTTGCCGAGTTCCTTTTACTTCTTTCAATCTTTCCTTGTATGCACTCCTGTGTTGGGTTAATAGCTGGATTGATAAATGTTTTAGTTGTGACGTTGTATTTATCTTGCTGTTAATTATCAGTGGTTTATCTGTTCTGATACAAGCTTGTGCAGGGAGAAACTTGTTCTTGTTACTAATATTAACAGTATTTCTTCTATTCTATATTAGAATGGTCCAATATCAAACTAGGGGTTCGCAGGTGATTATTTGGATTAAAATCACGGGATCGTTGAGCTTGAATGCTTTCTTAATTGGTGGCTGCTTTTAGGCCAAATATGGGGGGTTTTCGAACTTACTTTCTAGTTAAGGTAATATCCTGTTTGTAAAAGGCTGTACCCTTTTAGATTATGTTTTAAGTCAGCATTTGAGTTATAAGTTTTTTAGGCATGGCTTAAAGTCGAACTAAAATTCTATTCTGGACAGCCAGCTATCACCAGGCTCAGTAAGCTTTTCACCACTACCTAAAAGTCTTCTCACTATTTTGCTGCATAGACGAGTTTGCTCTTTGGCTGCTCTTGGGCAGCTTGTCTGGTTTTAGTTTATTTGGCTTAAGTTCTCTTTGCCGAGTTGTTCTGGTTAAATCATTATGCAAAAGGTACGAGGGGTAAGCTTTTCTGTTTTTTACTTTTAATTGATCTTTCATCTTTCCCTTGTGGTACTTTCTCTACAGCGCCGATTAACATTTCTATCTCCTATACTTTAATTAGGGTAAATGTTTTGTTTTATTTGGTGGTGTTAGTTGAGTTTTACGTGGTGCAGACTAGCATTTGTTCAAAGTGGCCATTTTTTATGAAATCTCCTGGGTGTAAGCCAGGTTCTTTTGTATAAGCTACACTTTGATTTGTCCAAGCGCACTTTCCAGTACGCTTACCTTGTTACGACTTATCTCCTCTCACATGTGTGTACACTTGTTAATAGGGTTAGCTAGTTGTATCTTGGTGCTTGAGGAGGGTGACGGGCGGTGTGTGCGTGCTTCATGGCCTTATTCAATTAAGCTCTCTATTCTTAATTTACTACTAAATCCTCCTTCCGTTTTCGGTTTCACGAAAAGTTTCGTTTATGTTCTATGTTAGAAAATGTAGCCCATTTCTTCCCAACTCATAGGCTACACCTTGACCTAACGTTTTTATGTTGCATAATTTTGCTTACTGTAATTCCTTTTTAGGGTTTGCTGAAGATGGCGGTATATAGGCTGTATTAGCAAGAGTTGGTGAGGTTTATCGGGGTTTATCGATTACAGAACAGGCTCCTCTAGAGGGATATAAAGCACCGCCAAGTCCTTTGAGTTTTAGGCTGTTGCTAGTAGTACTCTGGCGAGTAGTATTGTTGTGATTACTACTTGAGTTTAGGGCTAAGCATAGTGGGGTATCTAATCCCAGTTTGTGTCTTAGCTATCGTATGTCGGATCCATTTAAAGTCACTTTCGTGGTTTATTTTTGTCTAAGCTGGAGCTTTCTACGGCACAGTTTAGATTTAACTTTATTGGGAATGGGGCTCTTTGATACGTTTTACGCCGTAGATCTATTAACTTGGGTTAATCGTATGACCGCGGTGGCTGGCACGAAATTTACCAACCCTTTGTTAGTATGACTTAGTCGAACTTTCGTTCATGGCTAAATTTTTATCACTGCTGTATCCCGTGGGGGTGTGGCTAGGCAAGGTGTCATGAGCTACTGTGTAGTGTGCTTGATACCCGCTCCTTTATGATCACTGGTGATTTGGAGGGCATTTTCACTGGAGTGCGGACACTTGCATGTGTAATCCTACTAAGAGTTAATAGAAAGGCTGGGACCAAACCTTTGTGTTTATGGAGCATGAGATACTCATCTAGGCATTTTCAGTGCCTCGCTTTACTTGTTAAGCTACATTAACATGTGGCGTTGTAAAATGGCTGGCGGATCTAGAGGGGTAGCTGTCTAAGGAAAGTTAATTCATTAAAGTAGCATGCTTGTATCGGGCGTCGGTGGATATTTGTTAAATGTTGTTTAGGCTGTCTAGTTGTGTATCAGTTTATTTGGCATAGAGGTTAGAGTTTGATACTATGATTGGTATTATTAAAATTAATAGGGATAGCAGTATGGAGGAGGTGAATAGGTTTATTACTTTTATGGAGTTGCACCAATTTTTTGGTTCCTAAGACCAACAGATAACTACCATCCTTTAAAAGTGGGGAAAAGCCGTCCTTTTATACATGGGGGCATGAATAAGCCGTTCTTGCATACTTTTTTGGTAAATAAGAGTTTTTTAATCTCTGTTACTAGATTCACGATCTAGTGTTTTATTTAAACTATATTTACAGTACAGGGTGCCCAAGATAATTTCGGGGTTGATTGATAGGAGGAGTAGGGGTAGGATATATATTGCTATGAGGGTATTTTCTCGGTTGTAGGATGGTGGGAGGTTATTGATGTGATGGGTTTGTTTGCCTCGTTGTGTCATGATAAGCATATAAAGGGAGTAGAGGGCAGTGATGATGATATTAATTTCCATTAGGATAATTGATAGTGAAGATCATGAGAATGTTGATATTACTGCGAATAGTTCTCCAATCAGGTTAATTGAGGGAGGCGGGGCTAGATTTGTTAGGCTAGCCGGTAGTCATCAGATGGCTATAAGAGGGAGTATAGTTTGGAGGCCCTGGGCCAGAATTATGGTTCAGCTGTAGATTCGTTTGTAGTTGGAGTTGGCAAGGTAGAATAGTATGGAGGAGGTAAGGCCCTGTGCGATTATCAGGGCTGTTGCTCCTATATAGCTTCATGGGAATTGGATGAGGACGGCTACGATTACTAAGCTATATGGCTTACTGATGAATATGCAATTAGTGATTTAAGGTCCGTTTGGCATAAACAGATTGAGCTTGTTATGATTATGCCTCAAAGGAATAGTATTAGGAATGGATATGCTATGAAGCTGGTTGATGAGTTTAGTATGGTGGTAATTCTTAGTATACCGTAACCTCCTAGTTTGAGTAATATGGCTGCAAGGACTATTGAGCCGGTGATTGGAGCCCCTATGTGTGCTTTTGGTAATCATAAGTGTAGGCTGTATAGTGGTATTTTTACTATAAAGGCCATTATGCCTGCCAATCATAGGAAAGTATTGCTTCAGAAGTTTGCTAGTGGGTTGGATCAATGTTGGGTGAGTAAGATGTTTAGTGACCCTGTAATATTTTGTAAATAAATTAGTGTGATTAGGAGTGGGAGTGATCCCACTAGGGTATAAAATAGGAAGTATAGTCCTGTGTTCAGTCATTCTGTTTGGCCTCCTCATCGTATAATGATAATTAAGGTTGGTACTAAGGTTGCTTCAAATAGAATATAGAAGAAGATTTAGTTCTGTGGCTGTGAATGTTATAATTAGAAAAATTTGTAGTAGAATTAGTATTGTGATATATAATTTTTTTCGTGTGTAGGATTCTTTGATTAGGTGGAACTGGCTAGCAATAATTATTAGTGGAAATAGTCATATGGTTAGTATTAGTAATGCAGTTGAGAGGGAGTCTGAGAAGTATGTTAGGGAGAGATTTAGACTATTATCGTTGAACTGGTTTAGTAGTGGTAGACTAATTAGGGTAACTAATTATGCTTTATGCTATGGTGTTAATTCAGATCATGATGTTTTTCTACAATCAAACTAGGGGAATGAGTATGGCTGTTGGAATGATGATTTTTAACACTGTAGGAGATTCAAGTTTTGTACATGGTCTACATCGTATGTATTTGAGACCATGAATAGTAGGGATAATCCTAGAGCAGCTTCACAGGCTGCAAAGACTAGCAGAATAATGGGGATCATGCTAGCTAAGATTAAGCGGGATTTAAGGACTGTTACTGCTATGGTCACGAATAGGGATAGTATCATGCCTTCCAGACATAGGAGTGATGACATAAGGTGGGAATGGTATATTAGTAGACCCAGTAGGGACACTATAAATGCTGGTATTATATTTATATAGATTAGGGCCACTTGATAATTATGAGTATTATCATAATGAGTCAAAATCATTTGTTTTCTGTTAAACTAATTATCATTTATTCAGCTCATTCTAATCCTTTGTGAGATCATTTGTAGGCTTGGCTAATGGCTAGTAAGGAGATCAATGTGAGTGATATAATGATTATAATATTTAGATTATTTGTTTAGGAGGCCCATGGGAGTGGGAGGAGTAGAGCAATTTCTAGGTCAAAGAGGAGAAATGTGATTGCTACCAGAAAAAATTTTATTGAAAAGGGAAGGTGGGCAGATCCCATTGGGTTGAAGCCACATTCATATGGGCTTGGAGTAGGGTAAAATAACCACCTAGGTGAATTGTAATGAGTAGGGCTTGTAACATATTCTTGCGATTTCCTTCTATTTGGCTGTGGTGGGCGCAAGTGATGGATAGGCCTGAGGCTAAGAGAAAGGATGTGTTTAAGAGTGGAACTTCTAAGAGGTTTAGGGGGTGGATGCCTGTGGGTGGTCAGCATCCTCCCAGTTCTGGGGTTGGGGTGAGACTTGAATGGTAGAAGGCTCAGAAAAAGCCAATGAAGAAAAAGACTTCAGAGAGAATGAATAGGATTATTCCATATTGCAGGCCTTTTTGGACGATGGGCGTGTGATGTCCTTGGAAAGTGCTTTCTCGTACAATATCTTGTCATTATTGGTATATAGTTAATATATTGGCTGATAGACCTAATAGTAGTAGGGAGACTGAGTTGAAATGAAATCACATTACCAGTCCAGATGTTAATAGTAGGGCCGATAGTGCTCCTGTGAGAGGTCATGGGCTTGGCTTTACTATGTGGTATGCATGTCTAACCACTATGAGGTATACCTGAAACTAATATAAAATAATATTGAACGTCAACTCTAACTGAAAAATAAAAATTAAAAAAAAAAGCAGAGGGAACAAATCGGAAACAAAAAAATCAACCCAACTTCAAACATATGAATATTTATAACACTGTAAATGGTCTAAACACATGAATTAAAAGACAGAGATTTTAAGAATGAATTTAAAAATATGACTATATGGGCTATCTACAAGAAACTCACTTGAAGTAAAATGGTATGAGATGAATGAAAGAATAAAAGAATAAAAAAATGTATTATACTAACACAAATCGAAAGAAAGCAGCAGTAGCACCTATAGTTAACAATACTGTATTGTGCACTTAAAATTTTATTAAGAGGCTAGATCTCATATTAAGTGGTCTTACCACAAAGTGTGTGTGTAGGGGGAGGGAGAGAGGAAGAAGGGCGAGAGAGAGAGAGAGAGAGAGAGAGAGAGAGAGAGAGAGAGAGAGAGAGACAGACAGAGAGAGAGAGAGAGAGAACAGAAAACTTTTGGAGGTAAAGGATATATCTATTACCTTGATTTTGGTGATGGTTTCATGGGTGTTTGCATATATCCAAACTCATCAAATTGTAGGCATAAAATATGTGTAATTTTATATGTCAATAAGTCTTTTTTTAAAATCTAAATCATTTTATCTCTGTACACGAGGAATTTTACATGAGAAATACAAAGAGTGTACATAGGAGGTGCTAGAAGTTGGTGCTGAATTATAAAAATGTAGAATAAGGAACGATTCCTTAAAAAGCCTTTCAGAGGAGGAGAAATCAGTAAAACAGGTGGAATGGGTAGACAGAGAGAGAGATAAGTGGAGATATGAGAGACCATGTAGTCTCATGCAGAGAAGAGAAAGATAAGCCAGAGGCATGATGGTTCTCCAGCTCCCAGCTCTAAGAGACATAGATGCATTGTTCCTGTATGTCACAGAAGTTCCTCAAACTATCTGGAGTAAAACATCTCTTTCTTTCCAACTAAAAGTACTTTAACTAATGAATGATAAAAAAGAAGACAATCTCTGAGCCCCATTAGCATCTACTCCATCTCTGCTCTCATAATACCCAGGTCTACTATAGTACATACCACCTTGTAACTTATAGTTTACATTCCTGAATCTCTTACCAGACAATTGAGGACATTCGTTAAGGACAGAATTTGGACCCATTCATACTTGTATAAATAATGTCTAGGCACTAAAAATAGTTGTTTAATAAATAAACATATGATGATTCCATTTAGAAATAACTCATTTTCTTCTATTCTCTTAATATGAAAAAAAGGGGGGTGCAGAAATCAGAACAATACAAAGTCACTCACATAATTGAGAAATTGAGATAAAATGGGACTGGGGAAGAAGGAAAAGAATTCTAACAGTCACGGCTTAAGAAAAATTTAAGATAGGATGCAGTTAAGAAGAAAAGATACAGCAGACACAGTTTCGTTTGTATTCTGCTAAGTAGCACTAGTATTTTGAATGCTTAAATGACTCATTTTCTACTGAAAGAAAGTGAAGCAGAAGTTATGTACATGTAGGTACACCTCTCTCTTATTCACCTAAAATAGGACTTTGTAGTTCCAAGATGTCAATTCCATTTTTCTCATTCTGAAACAGAAAATAGTATAAGGAAGAGAATCTTCACAGAGGGCAAGCATTGGAATTACAATAGCCTAAGTACATTGTTTCCTCCCTAAAGGTCTAAATTACCTAGCACTATCAGTAACTCAAGGATAAAAGAGGCTGAAATTCCTATCCACCGACCCTCTTAGGGCCCAGTACATCAGGCTTTGGCAGTCAAAGTATGGTTAGTCTTCAGAGTGGTCAATATAATTTAGTAGCATTTTATTCCGAAGGCACCTTGACTGTTGTGATTTGAAATTTCCTTTACTCAGTAGAATTTACATTTTTAACAAAGATACTCTGTCTTGATTTCTTTTCTCTCAGTAATATAACATCTGGATTAGCCTCCTTTCACATCCTAAGCAGGTCTCCATAAATATGCATTTTTCATTGAATTTATGATACGACCACACTGAGTGCATTCTTGACATCATGTCAGTTCCTTAGTCATACATTGACATTATGTTATTTACTATACAGTCACATTGACAGTATCTTGGGAACACTGTGACAGCATTTTAGTTTCCATCAAAGTAAATACTGAAAGCATATTTGTATAAAAATCACTTGCAGAAAAAAATACAAAATAAGATCTAGAGATAATTATCATAGTTTTAAAAACGATTTAACAACCTGAACACTCATTAGAAGTTTGTTCTAGTTCAGTGGCAGATGAAGAAACCAACTGTTGCACTTTTTACAAATATAGAAAGGAATTTTGCTTGAAACAGAGACACAGGATTGAATCCAGAACTTGTTGATAGTTTTTAAATGCAATTCACACCTTCAGTTTTTTGTTAATGATTTTGTCAATAAAATGTCAATCTACAATAAAGTGGACATTTTGAAGTGTAGATTTTAAAAAAGATTTTAGTATAAGCAGTACAGATTATATATATTGCCCTAACACATTAATCATTAGATAGCTATTAATGAAAAAAATTATTCAAATTATTTTTTTAATTAGGCTCTTAGGAGTTTCAATAAAATGTGTGTTTCCCAGTGACTTTTAAGTGAATAGATCTGCCTGGCTTGCTCAAATTATTCCTATACATGGGAACTGGATGAGTTTCGATATAACCAAATATACTGCTGGTTTGTTGCCCTCGGTTTAGAAAAATATTTTGTGTAAGTAATTAATTGAAAGTGACTGTTACCTGAATCCCCGAATTCACATAAATGAGATAACATGAGTTAAAATAAGATCTTTCCCAAAAATCTTAAAATTTACATCTAACGTTTAAGGATTCCTCAGAGTCACAATATCTGTAACATTACTCACAACCAGCTCATGAGTAGGTAGATGATAAAATGTCTGGATTAACTTGCCAAGGTGATACTCCATGACCAGGAGGGTATGGAAGTCACAGCAGCCTAACTCTAAAGGTAATGCTGTAACATTTCCTGATTAACTTTAATAGCACAGAAGAACAATAGATTATTTAGATAAGGAACAAATGCCTCATTTTGTCTCGCCATCTCACTGAGAATCTCGTGGGATACTCTTTTTCATTTCCACTCGTTCTTATGTCCTGCCATGTTGCATACTCTTTTAAAATATGTAACATTCGCTCAAATTATTTGGTATGGTAAAATTCTCTAAAAGAGTACTTCCTCTGTGGCCATGGCTCTTTTTAAACTCACTGAAAGTCTTGAGCAGAGGAAAGGACAGAGAGGAATTTACCCATGGGACTAAAATGAAATGTCAAGACATGTGCATGAGCAAAGATAGAGAAAGGCTAGAATAGGGATAACAGAATGATAAATTTCTCTATTTTTCTGATAAGTATCTCTTCTAATAACTTTAACATAATAAACCTATGCATTCAATATTACATTAGGGAAGAATGGCAAATGCTTTAAAATTAATCACTCATCGCTTTACAAAAAATGAAATGCTGTAGGTATGCATCATAAAGTTGGGCACTCCAGTATTATATGCTGAATGCTCATTCCAAAGAAGATGGAAGACAAAGGTAATATTAAGTAGTGCAAAAATGGCATGAAAAGTAGAAGTATCATTAAAAATATCCAATAATATTTTATTCTCCTAGAGTCCACGATAATGGAATTTTATTGTAAATCTTTATCCATATCTAGTATACTTAACTCAGGTTTTAAATCTGAACCCTGGATTTATGTATATAGAACTGACAAGTCTTACTAACACCACACCAGTTTCATCTTAGCTACAAAAACATGATATTATTAAAGAGAAGATGCAAAAGTCATATCCAAGAAAATTGATTTACTCTATGAGCAAAGTTGATTTAGGATAAATGAAAAATGCATAAACCTTGAGGTACATGAATGTGAGAATATTTTTAAAATCATTTATTTTGCCTTTTGTTTAGAATTAAATGTTCAAAAGTTGATTGAAGGCATATAATTGATGGGTAAAAGCATCATATCCTACTTCTCTTCC
The DNA here is from genome assembly GCF_014176215.1 of Rousettus aegyptiacus. NCBI lineage: Eukaryota > Metazoa > Chordata > Mammalia > Chiroptera > Pteropodidae > Rousettus > Rousettus aegyptiacus. Next base: position 70,087,171 of record NW_023416288.1, read on the forward strand.
AGATTTGCAGGTGGCTGACAGAAGCCCAAGACTACTCATCAAAAATTACTCTGGAAAACAGAAGAAACTGCCCTCCTGTCTTTCCTAAGAGGAGAGATTTCAATACTTTGCCATTCTAAACTAGAATGAACAGGTATGTTAATTTAATAATACATGAATAATATTTTCCTATTATTTTAAAATGATAAATCTGGTAAACTTGTATTGTTTACTTACTTCCTAATATGAATCAGAACTAGTGTATAGCCTGGGGGATCAGTGATGAGCAAGAGAGAATTTTTGCCTTTAGGAAAAGGCAATATACTGGGAACAGACATAGGAGAGATAATGTCAAAACAATGCAGAAAATACTGTAATAATAATAACAATGATGATGATGATGATTAAGATTTATTACATGCTTAAGACGTGAAAGGCACTATGCAAAGGTGCTTTACAAGCATTAACTCATTCTATCCTCTATGTAGTAAGTACTATTATTATTGTAAGTATTTCCAGTTAACAAATGAGGAATGCGATGCTTAGAGAGGTTAAGGTTGCTTAGATCATAAAGGGTAGATTTTAGGATCAAAGCCAGACCTGCCTGAGGCCAAGACTATCAATAACTCTGTTGCTCAGCCAACTAGAGAAATGCTCAGAGTCCTGTGCAAGACTAAAGCAGGAGAGTTTAGTCCAGTTGAGTTTCAGGAAAGGTCTCCTGGAGATTAAGCCTAAACTGAATTCAGCCAGATGAAAAAAAAAAAACAAAGATGTTCCAAGAGGTGAAGACAGAAAGTGCAAGGGTTAAAAATGTGACATATTCCTGATGGTGTCTCCTTACTACCTCATGAATAGTGAGGCTGCTAGTGAGCTGTGGCAAGGGGGTAGGCCAGGATTAGTTTGCTCTGCTAAACAACTTGGGGCTAAGGCTTTAAAAGATTTCCAGCTTGACATAAATAACAGATTCAGGTTTGTATTAAGAGATCAACTAATTAGCTGTATGGGTAAAGGGTGGGGGGACAGTAAGAGCAGAATTAAGGCAGCCATGGAAAGTAGAGTCAGCTTCCATGTGGATAGCCTCATACATGATAAGTATTAAGGATATGTTAAACTGTTACACTTCTCCCTTTAATAGCTCAATTCTTAATAAATAGGTCATTAATTTAAATATAGGATACATATTCATACATATATTGCTACTTCTGAGCAGATATTTACCTTTTAGGGATTTGGTGTTCTTTCAAATGGACAGAAAATATGAAATTTTTCTTCCATTTATTTTCAAGACCATGGAGAAAAGAAAAAGTCTAAAACTCAAGGAACAGTCAATTATCTCCGTGTTAGTTCCTGCCTCCATTAAATCAAAGTTACAAGTTTATAAGCATTGGGATTCTAGGTGAATGTCTAACAACACTAAAATGATTGAAAACATCAAGTTTTAAATATATGCTAATATTTTACACAGTCTGTATAGTAAGAATTTATATTTAACAACTGTGTTTGTTCTTCCACGTTATATCTTAAATGTTTAGTAGGAAAATGTGTGAAAACTTGTTTAATCAGTTTGGGACCCCTATAAGAATTGGCCTTCAAATTATAATATAATATGAATTTCTAAACATGCTAAGACATTAAGGCATATAGTTTGTTAAGATTCTATTAAACTTTAGTGAAATTTGTGAAACTAACCTTTTGTACACATAATTTTTTTTTTACTATGAGACTAACATTTCTACTAGCAATCTAAGAATGCAAATTATCAACAGTGAATTCTAATTTGTTCTATTCTGACATCACCAGATTAGCTTATTGAACAAAGGATATCTCCTTTTTCTAACTTCTTTTCATGTTAATGTAAATAAAAGTTATTATAAATTACTTTTAGGAAATATAATTGGCTTACAAAAGAATATGAACAAAGTATAAGCTATTTTACCTAGGCCTAATTTTTTTTTAAATACAAAACTAATTATGAAAACTACATCACTTAGAAAAATAGATAAATTTAAAATGTACATTTTTATGTACATCTTGAGTTATTTCTATTGTCTATATGTGTGTCCATTAGGAGCTCAGCTGGGCTGTGACAGAGAGAGCTGAGCAATCAGATGTAGGAGTAACCAATAAAAGCAACAAACCATAAGTGAAAGAGCTAAACCTTTAATAACTTATTGAGGTGAGTAAGCAAGAGTCTAAAATCTGAAGAAACACTGATTCAGCCTGTTCCATTTTCCTCATAGAAGAGGCACACTGGTCAAGGGTCAGGGGATCAGTGCAGATGCGGGGGGTCACCTCTCCATGGAGGGAGCGCTGCACAGAAATCTTAGGCCATTTTATGGACTGGGGGATCAAGAAAAGGCTAAGAGTGGGAAAGTGCTGGGACCTGAGTTAGAATGCAGAAAGGGTCTTTAAGGTTCCCCATGTCCCATAAGGAGATCTCAGCAGGTGCTTAAAGAGGATCACTGCCCAAAGTCTCGGATACTGAAACCTAGAAACAAAGGCACTTGAGCTAGTAATGGAAATATGAAAGAGCATGACCAGCCAGCAGGGCCTGAGTCCTTGACTGCAACTCCCTTTAAAGACTGCAGTGACTGTGCACCAAATATGGTGTGTGGAGGGCAATCGTCTTGTGAGGTTCTCAGGCAAAGCCTTTATAATTGCTTATGGTCAGGCTTGAAAATCACACACATATTTTTAATAAAATTTGGTGTGGAAAATCACCACATCAAATGAAATATCTGCTAGCTTAATACTTCTACGTGGCTAATAAAAAGGTCATTTTTCAGCTTGACTGTAAAGCATTAACACATTGGTAACTCTATGGATGTATGATATATAAGTAAAACACCTACGTATTTGATGGACTGACTTTTTAATTCCCCAGAGAGGATGATATTTTCTTGTGCACAGAAATTAGCTCTTTTGTACTCCATTTACCACATTTTCACTACCCAAATTCAGGTACAGAATAAATGATCATCAAGGAAGAGATTAAATGTGATATCAGTGAACATATACTGATCAGGATTAGATATCCTGTTCTGTCTTCTCACTATGGAAATATATCAATAACACAAATAAATGCAGCTATCAAACTCCAAAAGTAGCAGCAGAAAAAAGGCAAGAATCAAGAACTTGAAAACTCATGAAATCAAATCAACGATTTTATTAAATACCGTATAGAGAGTTCTATGGAAAGACTGTATGAAAGTTGGTGGATGGAAACAAATTTCAATGTCCAAGATTCACTAAATATGTATATGGAGCGAATCTGAATTTCAAAAAAAGTCAAGCAAATAAACACCACTTGCGACTACTGAAAGTCAAGTGAATGCAGTGGACAGCTGGATCCAGACCAGTGAAAGAAGCAAAAGGGAATCAGGTTGGGTGATAAATGTTTGAGTAGGACAGGATAAGGGTATGCAAAGAAATTCAAGTAGCAAAGTTAGATGGGAACAAGAAAAAAAAAAGTCAGGTACACTATGAAAGGAGATGCTTATTTCAAGTCACACACTTCGTCCAGCTGGCAGCACTTTACACACTGCCTTCTAAAACTCACAACATTCCCGGGAAATTAACATTCGATTTTTCTGTTCCAAATGTTTCAGGATTTCTTACATAAAAATTTCTTAAGTATATACAAACCAAAATCTAAATGTCACCTATAGCTGTTGCAAAGTAATTAAAAAATACTAATTGAGTAGAGATCTTCCATTAATTAGCACCAAACACATAGTACAGCCAATTTAGAAAAACTGTTCATTAAAATGGCTAAAAATAGCCTGGAAAAGTTATACAAGGTTTATAGAGACAATAATAATTTTTCCTTTACATTTTCCATAGTTCTAATACAAAGCCTTACATAGTTAACTATTTAAAATTATATAAGCAATGGTAATGAACCCCAATTCTTCTTACTAAATATCAGGAACTGTGCAAGGCATTTACTATGCCATCCCACTTAAGACTGCTCACATGAGGAGACTATACTTTTCTCTCCCCACTAAAACCGAGAGATGATATATTGTAGCAGCTCATGACTCAAGAGACACTGAAGTTCTTAACTGCTGCAGACAACTTTCTTTGGTAACAAATGATCATATTTATTATCTGTTTCAAATCATAGCTATCCTCTTGATGTTTTTTATCTGCGTTACTCCCTGTGGTTTTGTCAAGATGACACAAGCAAAACTAAGTAATTTAATTAATCTCAATTCATGACTAGTGAATTTATTATTCTCAATTTATTGTTTACATATTCCTGACTATTTACATTTGAATGCTAAGAAATGATAGTCTAAATGGCAATCTAAATGCTGTTAAGAAATGATAGCCTAGGGATTAAGTGGATAATGAATGAACAGTTTGCTAGGCTTGGGAGCATGTGTAAATGCAGAGGATTTTTTTTACCCATCAGTTAACTGATTTGGATCACATAACCTGTTTGTGAAGTTAAAAGACACTTATCCTGAGCTTTTTAAATTTAATTTTGACTGTGTTTGTTTTAAATTTAGTTTGCAACTTAGTTACACTTCCCCTTATTCCTCCACTTTCTTTGCTGTTATAAAAAAATCTCCTTCATAATTTTATATTTTCTTGTCTGCCTTTGGAAGGAACACACTTTTTCTGAAGATGAGAAAAGTGAATCAGAAGCCAGAGTTCCTTAATCTTAATTTCAACTGTGTCACTTATATGATACGCATATTGAAAATCACTTATTTTTTTAATCAATCTATTTATTTGAATATAAATGCCTTAGGATTTGGGAAACGTAACTTTACTAATTTATATTTTGGAAAAAACCGAGGGATTTTTTCCAAATAAATTCTATCTAAATTGTTTGTCAAAGAAAAAAATCCAATATTTCTTGAACCCACATAGTTAAAGAGAATGACTTCCCAAGTGGGCAGCACATAAGGACCTAAATTAACTATATGATTCACATTATTCATAAGATAGCTCATCTCTAGCTCCTAGGTTACACATTTTACATCAGAGGTCCACTTTATACCAATGGTTTATAGTGTAAATTTTTTTTTTCTTTCAATCAGGAGAATGAAAAAAAAAATACATGGAAAAGTCTATAGCACTCCCTGAGGGCTAATGTTTAGGAGAATCCTTTGTTCTGAGTTGCCTAAAAGGATTTGTCAATAAAAAGAGGGGTCATCACTTTTGAGGTCATTTCAGTAGTAATTTGAGGGGTGTTGTTCTTTTCTTTCTTTTTTGAAAATGCCTCAGTGGACCTCTTTGAGTATGGTAAGCTAGTGCTACTGCTCCATCATGGTCCAAGCCATGGTGTGAAAAAGACATTAAAACAAAGAGAAAACTACATAATTCAGAGGAGAAATTTCGAATTTTGGAGAATAGTCAAGGAGCTTAGCAGATAAAAAACAAGCTCCTGCAAGAAGTAGCCCCTGCAAAAACAGTAAAAGGAGAAGAATATTCTAAGGGACATGACATGAGAAATATCCTGTGCTGGGTAAAGAAAATTGCCAATAACAATGGGAAAGACTGATTTTTAAAAATGTTTTCTGGTCCTCTTTTATCACCAAACTTCAATAAAAGGCTGCCAAACATGGCAACTTTGGGGGACTATACTGTGAAAAATAATCATTCACAGGGGTACAATTATCCATGGGGACAGAGGCACTAGCAAACTTTTGTTCTAGATAACTTTTCAAGGATATTTGTATAATGCACAGCCTTGGAATATGAAATAATGTCTCCCTCTGTAGCAACTGAGAAGTTTTATTTGCTGTCTAGTATAATAAAGATAATGTTGCCCTCTGGAGCAATGCTGTGCATGTTTTCTTAATGCCCATTGAGAAAGATTGCGGTTTCTTCCTCTCCTGGAATGCACCTCATTCATCGTGTCATTATGATAGTAACTAGAGTTTAGGGCAAGGGCAAAAGAAATGGTAATACTCTGGTCAGTGATATTACTGTGAATAATAAACTATCATTTGTCTCTGACCCAAGAGTCTCATGTTTTCTACTGGCATTCTTGAAACTGCGCTATTACCTTGTTAGCTTGCAAGTAAAGTAAAATCTTCTACTCCTCACAGTCCTTGAAAGAGGGATGTCCTGCATGAGATGATGCTGGTCAATGAGAAATAAAAGCTAGAGGCAAGTGCTCAAAGTGACATCTAAGAGAAGGAGGTAAATACTGGCTGATCTAGATGAAATGTAATCTCTACTCCATGTTATCCAGAAATCAAAAAATATTAGAGAAGACACCAGGGGATTTCTCCATGTAAGTGGTACAGATGCCAATACACTGTATTTGGGTATTTTTTTTTTTTGAAGGGTGGCTTGAATAAATTAGAGGACCGGTAGATATTGAAAAAATCAATTTTAAGCTCAACCCGATGGTTTATTTCCCTAGCAGCAATGACTGTTTCAAATATTCACGTGGCTGCAAGAATACGTTTTGGCAGAAAACCTTTTTCATGCCAACATATATTGCTTTGAATAAATCATATTTATATCCTGTTTAATTAAAGATAACCTTTCTGAATATTAATAAATTCCATTTGCCATACTCCATTTTTTAATAGGTTATTATTCTCCAGAATAAATTTGGGGACATTATATAGATGACACATTAATGACTAAGAAGAATGTTTATAACACTATAAATATTGATCATTTCTTTCTAATTTTAGATGTTTGATATTTGTGGTAAATTTACAAAGGGAATGAACTAAGGTTTACACTTACCACCCTTGTCAAAAAGAGTAACTAAAAAATTAGTATAGAAATAGGAAATAAATTCCCTTCCTTACAAAACAAGTGCCAATGGGATATTGTGGGTATTGTAAATTCAAAAATTTACCTGCAGTGGAAATTGAAGCCTGGTTGTATAGGTTAATGGTTAAATATACTACTTCATGAATCACTTCTATCTAGTAATAAATAAGGATATTTAATAAAACTTTTAATACTTAAATCTGAGTAATTATATGAATTTAAAATGGATAATACTGTCTTTCCTTAAATATTTTTATAATTCAGTGTATTCATTCATTTAGACTAATGTCCTATCAGTTTTGAGGTAATTAGTTTTTAGTAAAATGATTAATGAGAACTCTTGCCTTTCAAATGAAAATGTACATTTTCTTAAATCTCTCAAAGAAAATAATCTATAAAAAAAGGCCACATTTTCCTTCTTCAAAGTTCAGTATTTGCTTACTGAATAACATTATTGGTAAACATATAAATTATATACACAAATATGAACCTTACTATACATTCTTTACCTTAATATGCATTTTCACCACTCGTAGCTTGCTTTATCCAATCACACTAAGGAAATATTGGTCATATACATGTACGCAAATGCTATGGAAGACTTTAATGTATAAAATTTTTTTTTCAATGCAGAGTGAATTTGCAATTCTATTGCAAGATTACAAGCATAATAGTAATAAAAAAATCTAAATCTCACATTTAAATCACGAATCCTGATGAATATCTAGCCAATATATGAATGACCCAAAAAGGGTTATAAAATGCTAGTTCCAAGCTAATAGTTATGTAATTTAATTTATTCTATTATTACAAGCCTGGTTCCAAAATTCTTTATATATCCTTTAGACAACATAAGAAAGCTTCCTTCAACCAGTATGGAATTCCACTGAAGTTGGTCAATATGTAATTCACAAAATTCACCTGTTGTTCTAATTATAATTCTAATGTACATAATTATAATATGTCAATATAGTTCTATATCCATATATAGAATTCTAATTATATCTTCTCATTTTATCTTCATGACAACCTTTTAAGAAACAGAAGACTGAAGGGAAAGAAGAGGGGGAACTGTGGTTTAGAGAGATGGAGATAATGGGCAGGATTTGAGGGACATAAAAATAAAATTAGAATGAACCATATGAAATTTTTGATATTCTAAAACATTCATGATAGTTATCAATTAATGTTTATGAACATATTAGTTCCTAAAATATTTTCATAACAATCTATTTTCCAAAAGATAAATTCTAGTTAGTCTGAATTTTTTTTAGATTTAGAAACATGATGACTATATTAACAAAGAATAAAACATATTTAATACATTCATGAAGATGACATTGGTAAAAATTCTCTATATCTACAAATATATTTCTCTGCCCTTCAATCTCCTCACAGCCAGGAGTGAGGAGGATATTAAATATTACTTAAAAAGATTTTATGAAGACAAACAGAAAACTGGTCAACTGACACTAATATATGTATTTAAAAGAAACAAATGAACTGGTCACATTGGGTGAACTGGCTTTCAGCTGACTGACCTAGGGCCAAGTTCTGCTCAGTTAGGCTCTTCTAAGGGAATAACAGCCAAAATTTCATTTGGAGATATCGGGAGTCCAGCCATGCCCAGTCTACATAGAAAATTGCCCCTTCCATCTAGTCTGCATTATACTGTATCAAATGTAATCCTCATTAGTATCACTTTCATTTTTCAATTTTATTTTTCATTATTTCTCACTTCTTATCACCAACATTTCCAGAACTTGCAGGAAAACCGTAACTCTTTATAAGTGAAAAGAGCCCACCTATTAGGAATGCAGATCTTTGTTTAAAGATTTAAAGTGTTTTGTTTTTAATATTCAAACTTTCCTCATAATTCATTTTCTAGTTGCAGTTTGCCAAGTATTTGCTTCTTAATGGCCCACTTAGTTATTCAGCAGAAATTCTGCTGAATCTTCATTACACTTATTTATTATAGTCATTTGCACATTTCAATACATCCATCTTCAGTCCCTCATCTCTGACATTCATGATAGATACGATACATACAACAGTTCTAAAAGAAATCCTTTTTTGGATTCCGTAAAGGCAACATTTTATAAACTTAAATATACTGCATTAATAAAAACATTATTTTGATTCACCCACTAATTTTCATTTGTATAATTATATTTTCCCCAAGGTTTTAGGTGTCACATACAAAAACCATAGTGCTTAAAGGTACAATGACACTTCGATATACATAAAAAAATTAAATTCCAAAATGTGGGTCAGAGTTTTTCACAATGATTTTTACAACAGTGAAAAAAAATTAATAGTGTCTTCACATTTAAAAATAAATTATGCATTTTCACTTAAAATATATTTCATCAATAAATATATTACATTAATAACTTTAAATATTTACTATATATATATATATATATATATACACATACATACATACACATTAGGCACGGTAACCCTTGGTTGACCTCACAGATTGCAAGGAACTTGTCAGCTTACAATCTCTTTTTTTTTTAAGTTTTTTATCTTTTTACACCTACAGCACCTGGTATTCCTAGGTGGTCTCCCATCCAAGTACTAACCAGGCCCAACCCTGCTTAGCTTCCAAGACCAGATGGGATCAGGCTTGTTCAGGGTAACATGCCTGTATACTAAATATTTATAATATTCTAATAGAGCAAAATTTCAAAGCAGAACTTGATATTCAGCAGTTTTAATATAATGTATAATGAAGTAGTTGAAATGTCTATGTAATTTATTTATAAAATCAGAATAATTAGAGCACTGTTTGTATGAAAACATTACAGAATTTCTCTCTCAGAATTATTACCAAATTGTACTGACATGCTTGTGTTTCATTTTTGACAGACTTAAGTGACATTTTTTAAAAAATATCCTACATTCATAAAATTTTATGTTCAAGTTAAACAAAATGTTTTATTCATAAATATTTTATATTTTTTATATTTAAATGAAACATCAAATATCCTTTGAATTGCTTTTTTTAGTGCACAACTTCCATCCCCTTTTGAATGTGATAAGTTGCCAGATAATTTTAGAAACATAAATGGAGTAGTATCAGGAAAAAGAAAGAAGGAGGTGAGCAGTAGATATTAGTTTTATGTAAGTTTACAGCGAACTCTTCCTGGAATTTTCATAAAGAGACCTGTTTCCACCTGGAGAACTACTGTTAGGTCATCTGTTTATTATAGATTGTTTAAGTCTCTGCTCACCATAATAGAGAGAAAAAAGACCAAAGAAAGGAATCCGGACAAGACATGGTCCAAGTGAGGTGTTTACTGAAGGGAGGTGGACCTACAGATGTGAGATTCTGGGCAGGCTTCCCTCCAAACCAATATTCTTTAAATAATTTTCTCAATCTCTGTTAATGTGAGCAAGTAGAAAATTGATTGTCTACTTATTAAAACCGTATATTTCTTTATATTCAAAATAGTGATCATGGTATATATAGTAAGCGTAATATTACGTTTTAACTTACTATATATTTTAAAATATGTTTATGTCTTTGTTTTTACATCATTAATGAAATAGATGGTGCAGTCAAACTCAAGGTGTGGATTAGCAGACATTTACTTGCTTTCTACTCCCCAGGATTGCTAGTTTTATACCAAAACAAAACAAAACAAAACAAAACAAAACAAAACAAAAACCCAGAATAGCTAGTTATATTTCTAGTACACAGAACATAATTTTTAATAGCAATATATCCCAAATACTACATAGTCTATATTTTAGTATAAGTACATCCCATTTTCAAAGTATATTTATGCTAAAAATGTATTCATTGTTTATCTGAATTTCAAATTTAATGGATGCTCTATAGTTTATCTGATAATGTTATCGCCTGCATTTAGGAACCGTGGAGCTCAATTCAAGTTAAAATACAATAGCCAGAATGTTCTATACCCAGAACCCTTCATAGAATATACATTTTTAAAAGGATGAGCTGCAGGCTAAGTATTCTGGGAAAATAATGCTTCTGAGTAGTAGATGCAGCTGGAGAGTTTAGGCTGTTTTCTATTCCAGACAGGAGATGAAAGAGACTTGCACTAGGAAGGTAGTAGAAGAGCTGAAGAAAAGATAGAATTGTAGGATATGAAAGTGGTGAAATCAACAGGTCAGGCTATTTGTCAAAACTAAAAGAAGTTAAAGCTTTAGGGTATTCATTTAACAAAGACGTTTTCTGGGGAAACTGAGCAGCATCTATCTAGCAACCTGTACCATGCTAGTACCCCAGGCAATCAGTCTTCGAAGAGCAGACAGAGCAGCCAGAGTAGCCTTTTAAAAGGCAAATATGATTTTGTTGCTTCCATTCATAAGGTCCTTTAGTGGCTTCCTATTGCTATAAAGACAAAGATTATTCCTCATCTGGCCCTTGCCTCATACTCCAACTGTATCTACTACTCTGTTCCCCTGACATCCCAAATCCTCCAACTAAATTGGCTTTCTTCATCTCAGACCTGGCATTGGTTCTTCTACAATAGGGCTTTTGAATCTTTTGCTCTTGATTCTCCAAGTCGTGTGACTCCCATTTATCCTTCTAACATGTCACTTTCTGTCAGAAGCCATTTGCGATCTCCCTGGCTATATCAAATCCCTCTATCATGAGCTGTCATCAAACTGGATACCTCTTCTTTCACTTGTCAGTGTTAAATATTTTCATGTTTACCAATTTTTATTATAGCATGTATTATAGATATGTACAAGTAGAGAGAATAAGATAATACAGCCTTATGTCCCCAATGACCAGATCCGGTAAATAGTCAATCAAGTCAGTCTCATTTAACTATGTCCTCACCCAGACTCCAGTTATTATTTTTGAGACAATTCCCACTTCCTCTCAAATAATATGTTTGCATAATTATTGAGATTATTTGATTCATGTCTATCTTCCTCATGGACTATAAAATTCAAGAGGATAGGGACTATATCTGTTTTTAATTATTGCCATAGGACAACATTTAATACAATTTTAAGCACAGAGAAGTTTCTCTAGCTAAAATAAGTGTTAATTGAATCCTTTCATATATTTTTAAAAATTTTATCTTATCCTTTTAAGGCAACATTTTTCATTTATTTTATTTCCAGTTTTATTATATTTTGTAGCTAGAACAGGAATTACTACCATAGGGCAACATCAGTTAGTACCTCTGAGTGTTCATTAGCATGCCAAATGAATTTACTACTCCTGATTCAACTGTAGTTTCAGGATTTTCCTCAAGGGAAGGTTGATGGATGAATGCCTAACACAACAGCACCTGAAATGAAGTGGAGTCAGGCAGAAGGTTTCCTCAAATGCTGACATAACATACAAAATTTTTGGAGTGGATATTTAAAAAAGATTAAAATCTCACATGATGGAAATTTAATACAGAAAAATGTGAAGTCCTACACGTGGTTAAAAAACATTTCATAATTCCCAAGTGGAAATTATGGTTTAAGAGATCTTATGAAAAAGAATAAGGGGATTTTATTAAATGTGCTGCACTTGAATGTATCATCTCACTGTTCAATGTCTGTTTGCCTACAACAGAGACCTGTACTCAGTAGATATTCAATAAATATTTGATGAATGCAAAAGTGAATGAGTAAACTGTAAGTTCTGGCTGCTACAAAAATTCATTTAAAGCTTGGCTGCATTAATAGAATTGCAGGCAATGGAACAAGGGAGGATACATCCCTGTTCTGCTCTCAAAAGCCAGACCACAATTGTGGTAGGGTTGTGTCCAGTTCTGAGCAACATAAAGTGGGTGTGTAAAGCCAGATTGTTAAAAAGGAGGTTGCAAAAATGGGTGAAAACTCAGCAGGAATAGCAGATGTGACAGGTAGTGAGGCAGTAGGGTCACTATGTTTAAAGGTACAAAGAGCCATTTATATAAAAAGAGGTTATATTTGCTATAAGTGGTATCAATGAATAGAATTAGACCAAGCAACTAGAAGAGAAAATTCAGCTCAAAATGAAGGACGTGCTAAAACTAAGACCTATCCAAAAATGCCAGGGAAGTGTTAGAAACTAGTTTCCTTATTATTATTATTTTCTTTTTGAGTTTTTCTGTTTTGCCTTATTGAGATGTTCAAGTATAAAGTAGGCAAGCACTGGTTACAGGCAGAGGGATTAAGAACTCTCGGTAAAAAGGTTACAAACATCAAATAAATTATCAGACTAGAAATCTGTAAGAGACCTCCAACATTTAGTCTTTAAAAATTTTCTTTAGGATGACAACAAAGGTGAGAAACGTTGTTAAACACCTCATTAAAAATGGCAAATCAAAAAATAAATTATTTTACCAATAATACAAAAAATATTTTAAGGATTAGTACCTTAAGGTTCTTAGGTATATCTGGGGAAATGTGATGATCTAGAACACTGTAATGATGCAAAGGCATTAGATTTTCATCTGTGGCTTTCTAGAAATAAATCCAGACACTTATGAATAAATTACTGAATGTTAATATAATTTTGCTATTAAAAATAAAATTTCATATATAAATGCATAAAGGGACTTTTTCAAGAAGTAACTAGGCTAATCCTTTATAAAAGTTCATCAAAGTGTCTCTAGCCTCCCACTAAACACATACAGGTTTGAGGAACCCACTCTCTCAAGAAGTAGCTAGATCCATTTTGAGATTTGCTTTAATTATTGAAATTATTTTGTGATAAGTTAAATTTTCTCTCCACATAATTCCCCCCTTTCATCCTAGTCCTATCCTCCAGATCTTCACAAAACATTCCAAACCTTCCCACATCTGTGAGTCCTTGAAATAATCAAAAAGAGTAATCAAGTTCTTAATCCTTTCTTTCTCCAAGTAAAACATTCTCAGCTCTTTCAAGTGCTTTCCTCTATTCATAATTTCTAGATAGTGAGCCAGAAATGTGCTTATTGCCTACCCTTGAACATTCTTCGATTTGATTAAAGTATCTCCAAAAGCAAGCTTTCCAGGGGAGAACGCAGAACCCTATGTGAGGCCAGCCAGCATAGAGCAGATAAGCTTCAACTCACCCTCGCTTCCCTTAAAGCAAGATCAGAGATACCATTAACTTATACTGTGCTTATTAGCTACTAAAGTTAAAGTCCTTCTTATTATTCAATATTGTCATGTTAACTAGCACTGGTACTGATTAGCAAATAATCGAAGTTTCTACTTACTAGTATCATTGAAATTCCCATATACTCTTTTTTAGAAATAAATGGGGTATCATTCAATTAGCAAATAATGGGGTAAAAGTGTCATTATTATTACCACGTTATGAGGAAATTAAGACACTGATTAAATGACATGTCTTGAGGCCCATAACCAAAGAGTAACAAAAAATTAGTCTAGAATCATCCAACGCCTATGCATTGCACATTTCACCACACCATATGTATACCCTCTTATAAGTATTTTCCATCATCTTTATCTATAGCACTATTTATAACAAGTAAAATTCTTTATATAGCGATATGTAGAGTAATAAATAAGTGGAAATATATACTCTCCATTTCCTGTTTTTTATCCTCCCGTGTACATTTTTTTAAAAAATATGTGAACAAAAGGTTTATGGTTTGTTTAGTACTTTTGAACGAGAGGCTTTTCTTAAAATATTTAAAAAAGGAAACTACCTTTAATTCAAGCTGACAGGTAATTTTTCTTAAGGGTCTAGAATGATGAAAGTAGCATTTTATGCTAAGACTCTTGAGACAGTAAACAAAATAAGAATTATGCGCTTAAACCAAAACTTATGAACTATGGATTCAAAATTTATTATCATGGATCTAAAAGCCATTTAAAAAATTGAAAATGATACAGTTTTCATCAGCTTTTCAGTTTCTTTCCAGCAGTGAATTGAACAAATCCATTAGAGCTACAAACATTTTTCAGCAAAGAGAGTTCAGGTAGGAGGACCCTGCTGAACAGACTAGGGTTGATGCCCAGGAAGCAATGGGAAGACCCTTGAACTGGGATACCTGCAGAAACTTAACATGTGTGATTTGTACATCATTCGGTAGCTCTGGAAAATCCTTACTTTCTTATATTCTTAGAGACATGTATGTAGCTACATCTTCAATTAATTACTTCTGTATAATTGCTGTGATATATCATCAGATAATATCACAAGGGTTATTTAATGAGAATCACTTTTTATCTGATTTCATTGGGAGTTCTGCATAGCCTCTGGTGCATCTTAGGGTAAACCAGATACAAATGTCTCATCTGCAACTGCTAATTATTTCCCATGAGTGAGGACATCCTGGTCTGGCCATGTCAGGGTAATGATCACAGCTTTACAAATGATGCTAATTTTGTAATATAACCAGCAACACCATTTTACCTTGTCACATTTTACTGGATTCCCTTGCCTCCTGCTCTCAGGAGCCTCGTTTGGCTGTTTGACTTGATACACACTCTGCAACCTAAAAAGATTTTCTCCAATAAAATATTTATTAGGTCATGTAACAAAATTTTTCCTTATTGTCTTATTCTGTCTTTCAAAGACAAACAAGAAAAAAGCTCTCTTCTCCCTCTGAGAAATTAATCACTTACCTTTCCTCTGAGGACATGGGGCTTGCAGAAAATGCAGTAATATATTTTTCAATTTATTGTGGATTATTGTTTAAAAAATGGACATGAAGATTTGTCATTGAATTCAGACAATGCCACATGAAGTCATCTCTCTGAGTTTGGGTTTCTTCACAGGAATTAACACAATATCTTTCCCTGAAAGGTATTATAAACAAAATTAGGCAAAATATGTGAAAACTCCTGGCCCAATTCCTGACATTTAGTAGTTCTCCTAAATGTTTGCTAGACCTTAGCAAATAATTTAATAAATATGATGTGTTGATTATTTTTCTTAGCTGGATAAATAATTCTTTTGACTGTGTTTTTCAAAGCCCAACTCACCTTGCTGGAGTTCATCAAACAAATAAAAATAATTAACTGGGGTCGCAAGATATATTATGTTAACAGAAGATGGTGAAATCTCTGCAGAGTAAATTTAAATGTAAGCTACAAACTATACTTTATATATTGACAGCATCATTAAAAAAGTAACTCAAGAGTATTATTATTGCACAGATTTTCTTCTGAATACAGCCCAGAGCTTCATTTCCAAAGTGACATGCTTTACATTCTGTTTTCTAATTTCGTATCAGAAATACTAAAAATCTGTAGTAATCAAAACAGACTAAGTGAAGAGTGGCTTCTGTAGATCATGGGAATCTTTCAGATTTAAATCTCTGATTTAAAAAAATTAAACTTTCTTAGCTCTTGCCCCCTCCCATACCCCATTATTGCCTTACTGATAACCCTGCCATCATTAATTCTTGATGGATATAAAGGGGCATAACCAGATTACATTTTTTAATAAAAAACTGGCTATATATTTCGGATACAGAAATAGAATGATCTTGAGGAAAAGATATGTCTGCCTTAGCTTTCTTCAAAGTGATAGGTTCCTTTTATGACACTAAAGAAAACTGGTGGGAAAAGTTTAAGATAACCTTTGTTCACCTGAATTAATAAAAATCCCTATTGTGGCAGAACAGTGACTACTTATAAGGAAAGTGAACCTCATAACCATTTTGTATCATTAGGTGCAACTTTTTAACTTTTCTATGACAAGATTGGAGGGCATTTTTTCATTATTTCTATAAACTGACTTTAGGGTAAATTATTATCTCTCTAAAAAAAATAAGCAATAAAACGGATGAAAATAGTCAAGTGTCCGAAAGGACATAGATCAAATGGAATGCCTGCTACGATTTAAATTTATAAGGATCCCAGTCCTAAAGTACACAACTTTTGATATTGGCAAAGGTGACCAAGAGACTAAAATGCTAAGGAAACAGAATGAGATTAGTTTTGAGACACTCTTCCCATATAGACTTTGTTATTTCATTACCAGGGTCTTTCCAGCCACTAGGCTGAAAACGCAAATAACCACTAATCCATGTGAACGTTAGTTTTCATTCAAGTTTGAAAGCAATTATTTGCTTTTCTCCATGAAGTGTCTTGTTACTTCTTTTGCTGTATCTTATTTGTAGAGATATATCACTTACTTATCAAATAGCACATCGAAGCCTATACATGATGTTGACACCTGACTGACAACTATTCACAAATACAGTAACATTCCTTTGGCAGTGACTCACCATGAATAATGATATTCCTTTGTTTATTCCTAACTTGTTTCATTTTATAATACAGCTATGTTAGGTAGTTAGTCAGGCATGAGTGACAGGAGCCAAGGCCCAGCTCTGTAACCATAGAAACTTCCCTTGAAGACTGTCCTTAAGCACCTCCAAGAAATACCTCCTTTTTAGTGTTATAAATTATTCCAAAGCTTAGAGCACAAAGGCCATAAAAGCTGCCGGCTAAACCAGCTACAAATGCATGCACAGAAAGTACCGCCCATAACTTCAGCTTCATTATATCGTCATTATAATCTCATGACTATTCCTGAAAATTCATGAATCTAATTATAACAGACTGAATTTGGGGTAAGCACATGTGCGGTAGGCAAAGTATTATACAGCAGCCAACTGTTAGTCAAGGTGACCTCACATATGGATCCTCAAGTCCCTCCCATCACAGCCCAAATATAAACAGATCTTCTCATCTCTGCATTGTTACATCTTTACTGGCTGGAAACTGGCCCCTCCCTTTGGGGTGTACTTAGCTCTTCACCTCCTGAATTCCACAGGGCTGCAGCCTTCCTTAGAGTGGCCTGTTTCCTTCTAAAATGTACTTTCAATAAATCTTACTTTTCCAACCTCACCGACCTGTAATTTTTACTGCATTGTCAAGGAAGAACCAGGGAACAACACACACGCCACTGCCCACTGTACTCTGCAATCCACCTCCTCCTCTCCCACATCGCTGGGGCGACACTGGATTTCACCTCACCTCAGTGGTGACAGCTATATGTGGTCAACTTTTGTTCTCACTTGTTGTAATTCATATTATGTATCTCATCCTTAAATGTAACTTGATTGTTATTTTTTTGTCTGTAGTTTCCTATTATGTCTTTTTCTTAAATTTTAGTGCACTTTTTCTTTTTTCCATAAAACACTGGCAAAATACCCATAGGGAGGAAAATAATTACAGTTCTCTTACATTCAAAAGAAATTAATTGATGGATATGATTTACTGAAAATCACAATGGGTTTAGATACTGTTTTTATCATTTGTTTTTACATAATATTTTTAGCATTACTGAATTCACTATTACAAACTTTACTAAGAGAATTAATTTGGAACAATTTTCTATTGCAAGGTAAGAATTTGATAGTAAAATCGATGAATTCTATTCTACGTCTGCTCACATGTTTAAAAGAGGAATAGAACCCATGTAAAATCCCTCTCCAAAAAAAAAAAAAATGCATTTTTATTCCGCTGATGCCATAATTTTTGAGATTTTTTCTTTATTTCCTTCATAGTCTCAGTGATCATTTCATATTTCATATAACAAAATGTGGTCTATTTTAGCAAATCTTGGTCACATGCAACTAGAAAATTTGAAAGGGAGAAACAAAAACCAGTATTTCATGATAATGTCAATGAGGATAGTTTTCTTTTAATTATGTAAAATATAATTACAGCAGAACCCAGAAGAATGGGTTAATTTCCTAGAACCTGGAAATAAACCTTATTACACCAATTTGGCAGGTCAGGAAGTATAATTACTAATATATCATGATATTTTTCTTGGCTTCCAAATTTTACCTTATTGTTTTTCCCTTATTTTCTCCTTTGTTCATGTATGTTTGTGTTATATATGCACATATTTGCAACCACCAATCCTTTTGAAATAAAGAGAATTAAAAATGAATGAATGAACTATCAAATACAACCTGAGGATCAGCTCATTGTTTAGAATAGATGACTTCAGCTGTCACCTAGACTTGAGAATCACAAATTCACTAGATTTTCTACAGCAAATTGTTCTTTTCTCGTCTCATCGAAAAGCACAGAGGGATTAGGCAGTCCAGGGGTTGGTAAACATTCTCTATAAAGGTACAGATAATAAATATTTTAGGATTTGTAGACATACATTCTTTGTCACATAGTCTCTCTCTCTCTCTCTTTTTTTTTTTTTTAACTTTTAAATCTGTAGTACACCATTCTTGGTTGACATTTGTGTAAAAACAGGCCATGGGTCTACTTTCTTCCGTAAGCAGTATATTGTAAAATGCTGAGGACAGTGCTAAGGTATCTGCGGGCTGCTTCTTTCTCATTCAACGCTGCCTTGCACTTGCATGGCATTAACTCAAGAAGCCCAGTTTCCTGGTGAGATCCTCTCTCTGCTGCTCTAACGGGAGCCTCATCTAAAATTCACAGTAGCATCTCTCTGAAACACTCTCTGAACAGGACTCAGTAAACTGTGGTCGTGAAATGTGCTGAGCTTTGGAGCTGTACAAGACTGATCCAGATTCTGGCTGTGTGTCTTCCTGGCAATGTGGCTTTGTTTAAGTTAAAGGGTGAAATGTTTAATTTCCTCCCTAGTAAAGTGGGAACACTAAAACCAATGTTGTGTAGATGAACTGAAATAGGATAACATTGAGAAAGTGACTTCCCAGAGCCTAAAGCTTTGTACCGGCTCAGATCCTGCCGGGTTCATTCTTGGCCCTCCAGGCAGCTGCCCAGCAGCAACGGCAGCACAAGTGCTGACATCTTGTAAGTCTGCTGCATGGCCCAGGTGATTCCTTTATCTCCACGGCTAGCCAGCTTGCTGTTACTCTTTCAGAATCCTTTCTTTCCACTGAACTCGCTATCGGCAAACATTTATTAAGACACAGCTATTAAGGTACCTAGTCAAAATGCCAGAGCATGGAACTAAGGAAGTCAATCACAGGATGTTCCAGAAACCTCCAAATTTCCTACCCTGGAACCACGTCTTCCTCAAGCTAACCCTAGCAAGGCTTCGTTTGATTATGTAAACTTAATGAGATAATGTCAAAATCATGTTCTACATTTTATGTAGAGTGGACCATTTATGACTTTGCAAGAAATAATATTGTACCATCATATTTATGTAAGAAAAACAAGGTTGTATTTGATTTCAATGTTAAGTCTGATATGGTTTTATATCACTTTTAGATTATTCTCTTGAAGCATGGTCATAAAATGTTATAAGGAATGGCACACACTGTGCAAATCAGTGCAACGGCTCCTGGATCTAAAAAAAAAAAAAAAAAAAACTAAACTAAACTAATTCTTTTGAAATTCATTTCCCTTATTGTTATAAAACACTTAATTTCCACCATTGATTATTGGCTCCCAAGCCTACAAAAAAAACTTTCATTCTGAAATCCTGGCAGCTACTCTACAACAGTGTTAATAATAAGTGTTAAAGGTTTTAAAAAATATCAGATTCTTCCTTCAGACTCATTATTCAAGACACAATGTGCTGCACAGTTCTCTCTAGTCATGTGCTACCCATGTGTGCAAAATTCCTCATCATGCCTCTTCATTCTACTACTACATAATCAATCAACAATCACTTCATTTATTGAGCCCTTGGTATTGTTCTATGTAAGGCGTGTTTAACTCTGACTTACTATTAAATTTCTTATGGTAATCTTTCAATATTATATAGATGACAGGGTCCTATGCCAGAATTGGATTGGGGTCTAATTATGTCATAGGCATTTTTTAAAAAATTGCAGGTGATTCCGATGGGCATCTACAATTGAGGACTTCTATTCTTGGACTTATGAGGACAGAAGGTCAAATGAAAGAGTCTAATAAGGAATAACCTAATAAGTACTATCTTGTGATGAGTTACTAATATATATTGTAATTTAATCCTCATTGCTAGTCTATCAAGGGTTTCATTTTTTTTCCTAGTATCAAAAATTATACTTTGAAAGTAAAATAGTTTCCAAGATGACCTCAGACCTCCTACCCGAGGTCTCATGACATTTCCTTCAGATAAAGAAGCCCGCCATCTGGCTGAAGTGATGAAGCAGTCAGCGACTAGCATGACCCCTGTAGCCTTACCCTGCCCAGATATTGGAGGGGCCCAGTGCCCCACCTGCCACACTGACTCCCCTCAGCTGCAGTGCTGAAGGCGAATATCTTACAGACTCAAGTACACCCAGGGTTTAAGCCAATTCTGCCTGAATAAACTTCATGGATTTAAGAAATTCTCATTTTCTAAATAATATTTAAAGGGTACTTTCCTCTACTCAACTTAGTATATCTGGAGGAAGGCTCAAAAAACTTTGATTACAAAGACTAAATAAGATACTCCATATAAAAGCTCCAGCAAAAGAGCCTGATGTGGGACAAGTATCCTAATAGGCATACCTTCTTCCTATTTCACCTTCTCCAGGAAATAAACAAACAAAATAAAACAAAACTGAAATCCTGCTAAATGGCATCTCATTTGGCTGGAACACTGATGCTTTATCTACTTCTTCTACAGGCTGGCGTCCTTTTCTGTATGTATGACCACAATCCATCACCTTATAACTCCTACTACTACATCATGGGCCAGGAACAGCTCCTGAGTGAGTATTAACAGCTACTACTGGGCCCTGTTAGCCACTCAACCTTTGGTACGATAATTAAAATTTCTGACCACTTATTTGCAAGCTATCCTGCAGTAGTATATGCTTTCCCTCAACACTGCCACCTTCTTATTTACTTGCCAAGTTACAACACACTTAAATTGGGGAAAATTTTTGAATTGCAAAGCTATGAGAAAAAGAAAAAAATCCTGATTTGTATGTCAACTATAATTCAATTTAAAATATAAAGATAGACACACAGACAGATGTAGAAACAGAGAACAAAGTTAGATTGCTTTTTCTAATGTGATCTATGAAACCTAAGGTATAGAATATTGCAACCTGAAGATATAGCCTGAAGATTTAGTGAAAGATATTATCCCATTTTTAATGACCACAGGAATTTATAGAAGACTTAGCCTCATGTCAACACATTATAGCTGCTTATTAAATATTGTCAACCACCTCCCATTACCTTTGCTTTCTATGTATATATTTGTCTCAAAAAATTACATATTGCAAATTACAATAGAGATCCTTAAGGGGAGAATGTTGTCAACTTTAGGATATCTTACTTCATATCATGGTTTTCAAAATATGAAAAGGCAGGGAGTAAATAGAATTTGGTTTCATAAAATATTTTGAAACGGAAGGTTATATCTACATTTGAGGTAATATTTGAGACAAATTTTCTTCTGAAAACATATATGCACTATCCTTTAAATATAAATATTTGTGGTTTTTTTTAATCCTTACAAGAACACTTAGAAATGGGACTGTTAGCTCTAGGAGGACCATCTACTGCTTACATATTCTTTTTTCCAACTATCTAGCTATCTTTTCTTTCCGACCTCCTTTTTAAATGCCTCTACTTTGGATAAGTTATTTCATCTCTAGATAAATAGACATCAACCTTCTCATCTGTAGAAATGGGCATGATATTGGTTCTGGCTTTATAGGTTTATTGTGAGAATTACATGGGATAAAAGACTTTAAGCTCTGAACATAATGACAATAGCAGGTAGCACTATTAGTGATGTTTCCATTGTTTAAACAAAAAAAATCTTTTAAAAGAACATTATGTACTTTCTAAAGTAATAAAATGAAAATTAGAAGAAGAAAAAAATATTTACTGAGACTGGCAATGATAAATAAAAGCAAATGGTAAAAAAAGAAAAAATAATAAATAAATAGATGATAGATAGATAGATAGATAGATAGATAGATAGATAGATAGATAGATAGATAGATAGATAAAACCCCTCTGTGTGTTCTTTCTTTTGCCTTACTTTTCATTGTCTTTAATATCACCACTCTATATGAGCTCCAGGAAATCTATAGTTTAATTCCATCCAAACTTTGCTTCTCTTCTCTAGTCCCCATTAGTATGTTCAGTATTAAGACATGCAGGAAATTGTATCTCTCCTTCCCACAGAGTTTGTGAATAACGACATTTTGGTTAATCGGTTCTGTGACCTGGCTGCCAATATCTAAAGCTCTCCAATGCCATGACTCAGGCTCAAATGCTTTCATTTTTTAAATATATTCAGCTTTTCTATAAGTACAGTGACCTCTTTCTTCCTCTTTTAAAATTATGCTTTAAATCTTATTCCTTTTTCATTTTTTTTTACGTATTTATTACTATAATCTAGTTTGCTCACATTTAGGCATCTTTCCAGTTTCCATATTATCTTACAAATTGTTCTGGCCATACTATAATGTTCTACATTATTATTTTATTTCATAACAAAATGTAGTCCTAGCAGGCTTCACAATATTACCATTAAATTTTTCTAACAATCTCTTTCTTGTTTCAGAAAAAAAGCCTTTCTAGTATAATTCATAAGTCATTTTATAATTAGGTAAAAATAACACTGTCTTATCATAATAAGACATCTCTGAACTCTTTCGAGATGGTATTCTTCAATGATCCTGAATATTCTAGATCTCAAGTTGACAGATTACAACTTAGTTGGCTACCATGGTTGAACATAGATTTTTGCCTGCAGCTTACAGAAAAGCAGTTGGGTTTCAACATCTGAAGACTACAGGACAAAAAAATTGTTCTGGCACCCTTTTTATGTCCCCTTGGGACAGAAATCATGGGCTTTTATTGGAATCCTGCTATAATGTTCTTGACTCTTTTGGGATAGCCAAATTTCTTTCTACTTAATAACTGCAGTATAAATATCTGGTGATATAATTATAAACAAAGGTTTTTATTTTATTATTTACAATGTTTAACAAGAATTGTTTTCCCTATCTTCCGAAAAGGGGTGTATTAGTTTTCTACTGTTGTATAACAAATTACTGCAAACTTAGAAGCTTAAAGTAATGCCCATTTATTATCTCACAGTTCTATATTCAGAAGTCTTGGTGGCTCAACTAGTTTCTGTGCTTAGGGTCTCACTAGCTGAAAACAATGTTTCAGGCAGTGTGGGCTCATATGCAGAGGCTTGGGGAAGAATTCACTTCCAGTCTCTTTCAGGTTTTTGTAATAATTCAATTCCTTATGGTGTTAGAACTTTTCCTTTCTGGCTATCTGCCAGAGGCCACTCTCAGCTTCCAAAAGATTACCCAGATTCCTTGCCCTGTGCCAGAGAAAGCCTGCTGCTTTTAAACGATGTATGTGATTACACATTACATGTTCTTATATGTAAAAACCCTTTTTTAAGAAAGGAGTCCAGAGGCGCTGAATCCATGTCAAGTTACCCCTGCCCTCTTCAGATCTTCCCTCTGGGGGTTCAACCTGCCTTGGGCCTGGCACATTCCAGTCTGCAGAAGAAGAATTTGAGGATAGAACAAGGGAGAGGTAAATCTCCCAGGGGGAAGAAAATGGGTTGAAAGATTAGCTTTTGGTCTATTCTTGATCAGTCAATATTCAGCTAAAGCATGAATATTGGACAGTCAGGGCAGGGGTGAGACTGGAACCCTACATGGCCAGTAAGGTCACAGGCACCCTGGTTCCTGGTCAGGTACTCATTCTCCAGGAGGAGGCAGGGCAGTAACTCCCAGACCTTTCAATTCCAGGCAATTTCAGGCCTGGTTATTAGGGAACTTAACTGCTCTTGTCCTCGGCCTCCTCTGAGACTTGGTTTCTTCATCCCTGCTGGAATTGATGGCAGTGAGGTCATCATAATAGCCCTTATTAGGCCACGGGCAGAGGGGTTTGCTCAAAACCAAACATCCAATTTGTGTGTCCTGAACTTGAGATGACTTGTCAGGAGTCCTGCACACAGCAGGAACTCCACAAATACCACACTCCTCCTGGAGCCACCACTAGAATGTAGCGCCACCTCCTCCCCATCCTCAGCCCAGGTTAGACAAGAGAGGGGAAAAAAAGCTCTAAAAATTCCACCAAAATCTGTTGGAACTATTGAATTTAGTAAGCTGAAAAACAGAAAAATCAACATCAAAAATCATTTGGTATCTATGCACTAATAATGAACTATAATTTACAATAGCATCAAAAAATAAAACACTTAGGATTGAAATTAACCAAGGTGATGAATCTATATACTGAAAACTGTAAAACATATATAAAAGAAATTAAAGGAAACAAATGGAAAGACATCCTGTGTTCATGAATTTGAAGAATTAATGTTGTCAAAATGTCCGCAATACCCAGAGTAATACACAGATGCAGTGCAATCCCTCTCAAAATCAAATGGTATTTCCCACAGAGATATTAAAAAACAAACAAACAAACAAACAAAAAACACTAAAATTCACATGGAATCACAAAAGACCCGAATATCCAAATAAATCTTTCCCTATATCCCTCTCTGTCTCTGTCTCTCTCTCTCTTCTATTTCTTATGTACCATTTTTATTTACATGATTAAATGAAATTACAAGACTGGAAAAGAATCTTTAAGTTAACTTTCTGTTGATTAAAAAACACAATGAGAATACAAAATCAATAAATACTGATCTGTGCAGAGGAAGGAAAGTCCTAACCAACAGAGATACATAGTATAAGATGACAGTAACATGGCAATAATTTAAAATTTATGCAACAATCTAATGTATATTATTTAAGTTGACTCTTACCACAACCTAAGAGCTTATATTATTTTTCACATTTTACAAATTAGATTTCATATGGTTTCAAATAAAAATATTCTAAGTGTAGTATGTTTAATAAATCTTCTGGTGCCTTGCATTCATAACCCTAACAATAAATCTC
Organism: Rousettus aegyptiacus; assembly: GCF_014176215.1. Taxonomy (NCBI): domain Eukaryota; kingdom Metazoa; phylum Chordata; class Mammalia; order Chiroptera; family Pteropodidae; genus Rousettus; species Rousettus aegyptiacus. The sequence continues at coordinate 70,112,613 of NW_023416288.1, forward strand.
AAATACTAGTAAAAGAAAATAATAGTAAATATTTTTGGTAATAGCATTAAATTGTAATGATATCATTAGAGCCTTCCAATTTGAGGTTTTCAAGAGGTGGTAATATGGTTGCTTCTTTCTATTGATATGTTTGAATTCATTTTTGACATTATAATTTAAAAGTAATATATACATTAACCTATATGTTATCTAAAATATTAACATACATTCACATGGAAAATAAATTATAACCAAGTGAAAAATAAACAAAAAACAAATAAGAGTCAATGACCAAAATAGGTTAAGAATCACTACTCTAGAAGCAATTCGATAAAATAGAAAAAAGTCATAGCTATCACTCAACGGTAGTCTAGAAGTTCTACTCATAGTAGTAAGATATTTGTTTAAGGATGAGTTTACCTAAAGCTTGGAAATAAAACCATCATAATTTTTATATCATCATTATTTTCTTGAAAAATTGAGAGAATCAACTGAAGATTTACTAAACCTAATAAAAGACCACATTAAAGAACCCCTGAAAAACAGATAAAGGAAAACAGATCTCAACAACTTCTGTTTACAGCTATGGTAGATTTTAGGGGACACATTTACCTTACTATCCAAAACAATAAAAAAAAATGGACAAAATATACTAACTAATGATTTTCAAGACACTAGATGGTAGGTAACAAATAGTGATCCCCGAGAGATAGAGAACTAACTATAAGGCATAGATGTAATTATTCCTCCTTTCAGACCAAATATCTTTTACCAGTCTGGGTTCTGCTCTTTCTAAATAGGTGGGCTAGTCAGTTTCTGTTTCTTTGTTTGGCTTTAGTTCATATTTGGGTCTTTGATTATTTTATTTTGTCACAATTTGATACATAAATCTAATAATTATTTCCCAGTTAAGTCATTAATTTTAATGCTTTAAGTTCCTCTTCTATGAGAGGAAGCATTAGCACATAAAATTAAACTAGTTAACATTTATTATAGAGATTTTTCTCAAATATCAAATGGGCATATGCTTATATGTCATCTAGCAGTTGACTAATACTTAATGATAGTATATTAGTAAATTGTTTTGGTACTTCCTATAAATTCCCACCTTTCCTTTTCGTATTTGGAAAGAAGCCCAATCTCTCTCTCCTATTACAAAACCCTATTTTAGTAGGCTCCTTGTATAAAGTCTCTCTTGCTGTTTAATATATGTCTTTAAACATATATAAAATATTATATAAAATTTATATTCATAATATTGTTCCTTAGAGTAAAACTATAATTTACAAATCACTTTAATTTGGAATTAAGCTGAGCAAATTTCGGTTAACTAATAAATATATTAATATACTAAAAATAGTATAAAACTACTAAAACTAAATTTTATTTTAAGTCCTTAAATGTGTGTTGACTACCTCAGAATGAAAATACCTTAAAGGATAGCTTTACACCTTCAAAGAAAGAAACAGAAAAGATGCCAAACTCCTATGATCCCTTAATGAGATTTTAATCACATAAAAATTTTTTTTAATGATAAAATAAAGATAAATAAAAACAAAAGGTGAGTAGTAAACTTTTATTTTGGCTAAAAAATAATATTTTGTTACTTTTAATTATCCTTAACCATAATTCAATTCTTCTCCTTTTGTACGTTTTTTTCCCTTTCCAAATGAGGTATTAAAATATTTTTAAAAATCAGATTCCGACCATATTCGAATCTTGAGTAAGCAATCATAATTTTTGATATTTAGTAAATTACCTTGAGTTACACTGAAATATACATTTGCTGAACTGAAATGGACCCACTCTCTATAAAAAAAAAAAAAAAAAGAATGTGTTTGTAAAACAAATTAATCAAGAATCTCTTTTGTCAATCACCAAACACACTTTTAGCTCTAAAATTGTAGTCCGGTTCAGTTCTTTTTAAAAAATTAAATGGTTTACACTTAAAACTGCTTAGTATTAAACCAAAATAGTAGCAAATATTTACAAATATATTTATCTTTCCATTAAAGCAACTACAAAAAGATATACCTAGGAATATGTTAACAGTTGATGTTACTGAATGAGCTTAAAAGCCATAAAAATGCATTTGTTTAAAAGGGTTCCCTAATTCATACTTTTCATTTTATTCAAAATGTAACAAAAAAAGCTTTAAACTTAAAATAATATAGTTTGCTAAAGTGTTACAAGAACATGTTAAATATTAAGTATTTACTATATAGTCTCTTTTTTTTTTTTTTTTCAGATATGACAAGCTGCAGAGTTCTCAGAAAGTTGGTTTCTTCTTTTTAAAAAAGCAAATTTGGGTCTTAACATAGCTATACTATTCCTGTCTAGAATGATTATAGAAATAAAGTTTTCAACTATGATTCTGAAAAGTTACTGTAGATTTACACATTATAAAATTTAGAAAAAAAATTTAAATGAAGAATGCAGATATTGATAATGAGGTTATATAACTGTGTTTCTCTTCTCTGTATCAAACAGCATAATTACAATTTATGGTATATACAATATGACGCTTCTTGTGAAAACAGTACAACTATCCATTGTGCACAGTTATTGTGTTAATTCCTATGGAATATATGTTAATCATTATTCACATGCTCCAAAATTATAATAGTATGTTTTAATGTAATTACTTCATTTATTATTTTTAGCGTTATGCATAATTACATAAGTTGGTTAACCTACTTAGAAAAATAAAAGGCCTACATAGTATTATGCTCAATAAACACTTTCTACCTATAACCTCTAGTGTTTCCCTCCATATTGACCTTGTTAGAGTTGGAGTCTGCCAATATTCATCTTTACTGTAAATATTTAGTCTCCTTGACATTTCTAAGGCACACTGTTCCCACTTGTGATCCAAGTGGTTCTGCCACTGCAAAGGTTAGATAGTATCACCTAGAATGAACACATACACTTAATATAATATCTCCGGAAGGTTCTGAGATTGAAACTGCTTAAACATCTGAACACAGAGCTCTGTACAGAATTAATTACAATAAGTGCTGCATGAAAGTATGAATGAATGATTGAACAAAAAAAAATAGAGAATTTACTTATTCATTTTTAAGGCTGACATCATTCAGGATGCAAAATCTCTTAACATACAAGGAAAATATCTGTTGCCATTCAATCATGGAGATCTATTCTAAAGTAGAAATACAACTTCCTCTAAATAATTATTTCAAATTTACTCCTAAATTATAACACATTTTGGCATTCCTCTGCTCTGAAACCTTTAGTGATTCCCCATTTTATATTATATAAAGTAAAAACTCCTTAGTTTGCATGGGGGATAAATAATTCATTTGAAATTATGCAGGTGTTTAAGTTACAGACCTAGAGAGAAAGACTGGAAATGCAAGGCATTCTAGATATTCCGCTATCTGGCCCCAACATACATTCCTAAGTATTTTTCATTACTTCTCACCCAAAGCCAACTACTCTCCTTCTCTAAAGTCTTCTTATAGCTATGCTTTGAGCGTCCTCTTTATTACATCACTTCCTAAACTATCCGTTCATCTGTTAAAAGGAATAATAAAATCTTCTTCAATGGATCATTTTGAAGATTAAATTATATAACATATGTAAACAGAGGAGAGTGTAAGGGACTTAGAAGATGCTCAGAAAGGATAGAATAATAGTTCTTAAAATCATTATTGTTAGTGTGGTTTTACTGTTACAGGACTTCATAAAGCTTTCCAACCTCCAGGTCGAAGCAGCCCCTCCTTTCTGTGCCCCCCCTGCAAACTTTAATGTTAGTACAGGTATTTTGATTCTTCTAAATGCTTGTCATAGGTTCCTTCCTAGAATATAATAAGTGTCTTGAGAAAAGGAGCCATATTTTGTTATGCTTTTTTTCAATTTCCCATACCCTCTACCACAGAAGGCATTCTATAGAGGGGCTCATAAATGATCATCCCTGAACCTCTTTCCTACCCCCCAAATTGTTCATAATCTCTTCAGAAAACTAGTAGGCAAGAAGAGAGAGGACTTAATTTTTTAAAGTATTGAGAGTAAAAAAAAAAACTACCAACTTAGAATTCTGTACTCTATGAAATTATTCTTCAAAAGTGAAGGAGAAATAAAGATTTTCTCTGATAAACAGAAATTGAGGAAATGTGTTGCCAATATACCTATCTTGAATGAAATATTAAAGAAGGTCTTTAGAGAGAAGGAAAATAATACAGGTCAGGAACTCAGATCTACATAAAAAAGGAAGAGTATGAAGGAATAAAAATGTGAAGGTAAAATAAAAACTTGTTTTTCTTATTCTTAATTGATCTAACATATAATAGTTGTTCAAAATAATACCAAAGTATTCAATTATTTCTATGTACATATCTTATGTGTGTACATATACACATATATATGTACGGTATGTATTTATGTATACACATATATATGCTTATATATTCTTATGCATAAGTGAAATGGCTGACAGTAATAATACAAGGAATGGCAAAGAGGACTTATGATTATTTTGTTATAAAACACACTATGCATGAAGTTGTATAATGTTATTTGAAAGTGTACATGAATTAGTTCTAAATGTATAATGCAAACTTTAGGACAACCACTACTTTAAAAAAAAAAGAAAAAGAAAGAAAGAAAGAAATATAACCAACATTCTAAGACAGGAAAGAAAGTGAAATCACATAAAATAATTAAGACCACAAAAGGCAGAAAAGAGTATTCTCTGCTAATTACCAGAAACACTGGCTTAAGGAACTAAAGGGACATTGGAGGAAAGTAAGGCTGAGGCTTCTCCCATTCAGTGTGATAAGAACAGAATCTAACGACAACAAAAGTGTAGGATACCTGAAGAAGTTTTCTGCTGAACAACCATCGTGGTCCTGAGTTACCAACCACATGGGTTCTATCGCACAAACGAGCTTCTTCACCACGGTTAGTCTTTTTCCTAACCCTGCTAATTGGACCCGCATCCAGAAAAACACAGCCACCCCCGAGACATTTCTGAAATTGGGAGTTTGGGGAGTGGGGAATAGAGCTTGTGCCTGGGTTCCTGCAGGCAATGAGCGGTGCTGCACACGTGCAGTGTTTAGCCGCGTCCGCATGCACAGTTCTGCCTTTCCGAAAAGTGCGAGGCTGTGGGGGTTCCCGCGTGACGATGCGTGCTGCTGGAATGTCACACTGTGATCCCCAATGGAAACACTTCTTAAAATATGAAGAAAAGAAAAGCAACTAGAAGATAATTTGCCCGATCTCTTTCCATACCAACTGACTTACATTCAAAGAGAGTATCAACCAGATTTTTATTTTAATGAGATTGCATAAAGTACCCCTCAGGAATAAAACAGATTTTTTCTTTGTTTTTTTGTTGTTGTCGTTGTTGTTGTTGTTTTGTTTTGTTTTTACGGGGGAAAAGCTGCTGTTGGAACTTTCCATCTGAAAAATGAAATATTTTCTAATTTCATTAATTTAGATAGGGTCTAATTGAGAAAAGAACCACAAGTATGAAGTAGAATAAAAAAGTTACTCTAGTGGGCTCGACTGTTGCCTGTCTATGGTGAATAGTTCTATAGAGCGTTTATATTACCAGTCTTGTACATCACTGTTTCATACCTTCTCTATCATCCAACAATTCATTCACCTGTCTCCAGCTCAGCTGATTACTTCCTTTCTACTTCATTGAAAAGATGAAAAGCAACCAGAAGAGAATTTGCTCAAGCTCTGTGACCACATTTGCCCACTTGGATAAACCTTGCCTCTCCCCTGTTACTGTGAAACGTTCCAGCTCTAGCATAGGTCAGCTCTTCCTCTTGCGAAATAGATCTTCATCTTCACCTCTTGCTTTCTCAAGGATATTGCTCAATTAATTATTCCCTCTGAATTGTGAGATAATGGACTAGAAATTCCTCAAAAGTCCCTTTCCTTTAGCAAAACTGCTTTCCATTGAGCCTTTGCCAGTGGCCATCCATCCAGCTGTGGTGATCTCCTAATGGAGAGAAATGCCAGCTGGACCTCGGCAACGGTTATGATAGGACAGCTCTTAAGCCACCTATGCTCCAGTGTAAAATAAACTTGATTCATCTTCTAGAATTAAGGTGAATTTAACCCATTTAAATATCACTAGTTGGTGAAAATTTTAGAATAGTTACACTTATATCCAAAATTTATTATCTAGTTTTATATTGCATATTAACAAGCAGTTCAGTGCCAGAAGAAAAAATGTACAGCTATCCTGCTAGAACCTGGTGCAGACCCAAATCTTTGTGACAACAAAGGAAACACTGTTCTGCATATTGCTGCCTGTGGCCAAATCATATAAATATCAGTGACACTGTGATTAGATTAGGCCCACCTGAGTAATCCAGGATACTCTCCCACATTAAAGTCAGATGTTTAGCATCCTTTCATCTGTAACCTTAATTCCTCCTCGCCATGATAACATAACAACATTCTATTCTTAGGTTCCAGAGATTGAGATGTGGATAATGTTTGAGGCCCATTATTCTGCTTATCACAAAGCTTGGTTTTTTTAGTTCCTATTCTTATTCCTACACTTGAAAAGTTCAACATGGTTTTCAAAAAGTGACTTCATTAGGCAAATGATGGTTCCAAAAGATATGTCCATGTTCAAATCTTTGGAACACGTGAATATAACGTTACGTGAAAAAGGAATTTTGCAGATGCAATTAAGTTAAAAATTCTGAGATGAAGAAATAATATTAAACTTTCTGGATGATCCCTGAATGCTACTACAATGGTCCTTATAAGAGAGAGGCAGAGGGAGGTTATACACACAAAAGAGCCTGGTGTCATGCAGCACAAGTCAAAGAATGCTGGCAACCTCCAGAAGCTGGAATAGGCAAGGAAAAGATTCTTCCCTAGAACCTGAGAAGAGAATGCAGCCCTGTTGGTCCCAGGCCTGGCTGTCTCATGTCTGGCTGTGATCCAGGCCTGTGGCTAGGAATAGGACCCCAGATTTAGAATGTTACATTAGTGTAGTAGGGCCCTTGTGCCTAAAATATGTGAACATAATTAAGCTTATTGTATTACACATGTGTGTCTGAATGCCACTATTGTACTCTGATATGTGTGGAGCCCATGTAGTCCCTGGGGGAGCAGAAGAGGAGCACAAGAAAGGGAGAAGACCAGGAGCAGAAGTGGGCTCCCTGCAATAGAACTGCACTCCCTGAAATAAAAGCATGCTCTCTGCAATAAAGTTGGTGCCTGCCCTTTCATTCTCATGTTGGCCCCTTATGCATTCTTCCAATTGGGCGTCTCACCATTGAAACTTTCCCTTCTCCATCAGCTTAGCACTGACAAGCCCTGCCAACACCTTGATTTCAGCTCAGTGAAACTGATTTTGGACTTCTAAATTTGAGGCTGCTGAAAGAGTCTCAGGAGCTAAATACCATGACTCTTACTTTTTCATTTTTCATCCAAATCCCTAAATGATAAAGAGAATTTGCCATATGGATGACAGATGAGACTAAAACCATTGTCCGCTATTCTAGTTCTCAACTAGAATTGTGCATTGAAGTCACTTACCAAGTTAAAAAAATAATCAAAGGCAGGTTCTACCTCTGAATATTCAGTAAATCCAGTAAGTGGACTAAGTCCTAGACATGAATATTTATTCTATTTTTTATTTTTTCTTTTTAATTAGAGTTGACATTCAATATCGTTTTGTATTAATTTCAGATGTTGGGCATAGTAGTTAGATATTTCTATCATTTATAAGGTGATCCCCCAATAAGTCTAGTACCCACCTGGTACCATGAATAGTTATTAAAATACTATTGACTATATTCTCTATCATGTACTTTACATTCCCAAAACTATTTTGTAACTATCAATTTATACTTCTTAATCCCTTCACCTTTTTTACCCAGTTCCCCAATGCCAGCCCATCTGACAACCATCAATTTGTTCCCTGTGTCTGAGTCTGTTTCTATTTTGTTTATTTTGTTCTTTAGATTCCACATATAAGTACAATCATATGGTATTTGTCTTTCTCTGTCCATCTTATTTTACTTAGAATAATACTTTCTAGTTCTAGAAATGTTGTTGCAAATGGTAAGCTTTCATACTTTTTTAGAACTTCCTGGACTTCAGAATAGTGTAGACTCATTTCTCCTGCTCCTTCCACACTAAGCACCTAGCTGGTAAATGTTCTTCTAGCACAGTGAACTCTCATCCTGGGACACAATACTCCTTTCCTCTATCTAGAGACTGGATGGCCCACCTGAAGTGACTCCTTCATCTTCCTCAAATAGCACCAGCAGGGACCATAGAAGCCTTAGGAACACCATCAGATGTACCTAGTAGAGTGCAAAGACTCTGAAAATTGAATTGTCCTTGGGGCCACAACACACAAAATTAGAGTAAGTCTTAAACAGGGTGACTACCAAAATAAAAGATTTAAGCAGGAGTCATAGCTTCTCAACATAATAGCCAAAATGTCCAGGATACAATAGAAAATAACTGTAACACCAAGAACCAGAAAAATTAAAATTTGAATGAGAAAAAAATACAGTAGAAATTCAAATCAGGCAGACTAGCTTTGCATATTTACACCTAACTGCTTATTCTCAAGGACTTATAATGAATAAGGAATTTGTTGTAGAAGATATATCACTCTACTCAGTGCTAACCTGAGAGCAGAAATATGAAGAATTGATAATCAAAGAAAGAAAATTGGAGTGAGAAAACATTTCAAACTAATTGCAAATGAGTTAAAGTGCAAGTTTGTCAAAATTTCTGAAATACAAATGTATTGCTTTTAAGTAAAAATAAGTGCGGGACAAGCAAGAAAAAGGAGCAAACTTAAAGGCTGTAACTTCAAATTTAACAAATGAAGATACAGGAAAAGGGAACTCTCATTTATTTACTTTTTTATTAAATTTATTGGGGTGACATTGGTTAATAAAATTATATAGATTTCAAGTAGACAATTCAATAACATGTCATATGTATATTGCATTGTGTGTTCACTACCCAAAGACAAATCTCCTTCTATCACCATGTATTTGACTCCCTTTACCCATATCTATCTCTCCCTTCCCCTTTCCCTCAGGTACTCACTAAACTGGTGTCTGTGTCTATGAGTTTTTGTTTGTTTGTCTTGTTTGTTTTTTGCCTCAGCTTTATATTTTATATATGAGTGAAATCATATGATTCTTAACTTTTTCTGTATAACTTATTTTGCTTAGCATGATAATCTCAAGATCCATCCACATTGTTGAAAATAGTACTATTTCATCTTTTCTTATAGCTGAGTAATATTCCATTGTATAAATGTATCACATCTTCTTCATCCAATCATTTACCAAAAGGCACTTAGGTTGTTTCCACGTCTTGGCCACTGTGAATAATGCTGCTATGAATATAGAACAGCATACATCTTTATGAATAAGTGATTTCAGTTTTTTTGTGTAGATACCCAGAAGAGAGATTGCTATGTCACATGGTAATTCAATTCTTATTTTTTTCAGGAACGTCCATACTGTTTTCTATAATGTCTGTACCAATTTACATTCCCATCAACAGTGTGTGAGGGTTCCTTTTTCCCCATAACCTCTCCAACACTTGTTATTACTTGGTCTATGATAGCCATTCTAACAGGTATGAGATAGTATCTCATTGTCTTCTTGATTTCCATTTCCCTAATAGCTAGTGAAATTGAGAATCTTTTCATATATTTGTTGGCCATTTGTATGTCTTATTAGGAGAAGTGTTTGCTCAGGTCCTTTGACAATTTTTTTTATTGGATTTTTTAAATTGTTGAGTTGTATGAGTTCTTTATATGTTTTGGATATTAACTCTTTATCAGAGGTGGTGTTGCATACAAATTTTCTCATTCAGTTGGTTGCCTATGTTTTGTTAATAGTTTCTTTTGCTGTACAGAAGCTTTTTAGTTTGATGTGGTCCCATTCATTTATTTTTGCTTTTACTTCCTTTGTCTTTGAGGTCAAATTCATAAAGTCCTCTCTAAAACCAAGATCTGTGAGTTTAGCACCTATGTTTTTCCTCTATGCAATTTATTGTTTCAGGTCTTATACTAAGGTCTTTGATCCAATTTGAGTTAATTTTGATGTACTGTGACAGATAGCAGTCTAATTTTATTCTTTTGTATGTGGCTTTCCAATTTTTTTAGCGCCATTTATTGAGGAAGCTTTCTTTTCTCCATTGTATGTTTTGGTACCTTTGTTAAAAATTAGTTATGCATATACTTGTGGGTTGATTTCTGGGCTCTCCATTCTGGTCCATTGGTCTGTGCTTCTGTTTTTCTGCCAATACCATGCTGTTTTGATTATCATTACTTTGGAGTGTAATTTGAAGTCAGGCAGTGTGATACCTCTTACCTTGTTCTTTTTTCTCAGGATTGCTTTGGTTATTTGGGGTCTTTTCTGATTCCATAGAAAGCCAATGATTTTTTTGGTTCTATTTCTTTAAAAATGCCATTGGAATTTTAATGGGGATTGTATTAAATATGTATATGGTTTTAGGTAATATGGCCTTTTTAACTATGTTGATTCTCCCAATCCATGAACATGGAATATCTTTCCATTTTCTTGTGTCTTCTTCAATTTTTTAAAATAATGTCTTGTAGTTTTCAGTGTGTAGGTTCTTCACATGCTTCATTAAATTTTTTCCCAGATATTTTATTCTTTTTGTTAAGATTGCTAATGAAATTGTTTTATTCATTTTTTCCCTGAAATTTCATTGTTAGAATGTAGAAATGTAATGGATATGTATACGTTGATTTAGTATCCTGAAACCTTACTGCATTTGTTTATTGTTTCTAATGGACTTTTTGGTAAAGTCTTTAGGGATTTTTATATGGAGATCATGTCATCTGCAAAAAATCATAATTTAAATTCTTCATTCCCAAATTAGATGCCTTTATTTCTTTCTTTACTTACTGTTTTTGCTAGGACTTCTAACACTATATTGAATAAAAGTGATGAGAGTGGGCATCCTGGTCTTACTCCTTATCTTAGAGGAAAAGGCTTCAGTTTTTCATCGTTAAGTATATTAACTGAGTTTGTCATATGTGGCCCTTATTATGTTGAGGTACTTTTCTTCTATATCCATTTTATTAAATGTTTTAATCATTAATAGATGCTGTATCGTGTCAAATGTTTTTTCTACATCTATTAATATGATTATATGATTTTTGTTCTTTGTTTTGTTAATGTGGTGTGTCACATTGTTAGATTTGTGTGTGTTGGATTATTCAACTCTGGAATGACCCCCATTCGATTGTGATGTATTATCTTTTTAATGCATTATTGTAATCAATTTCTAGTAGTTTGTTTAGGATTTTTGCATTGACATTCACCAGATACATTTGTCTGTAATTTACTTTTTTTGTGTTGTTCTGTCAGGTTTTATTATCAGTGTAATGGCCTCATAAAATGAGTTAAATAGTATTGATTCTTCTTCAAATTTTTGCAACAGTTTGACTAGAAAAGTTGTTAAATATTTTTTGACAGTTTGGTAGAATTCAAAAATGAAACCATGTGGCTGTGGAATTTTACTTTTTGGGAGGTTTTTGATGACCGCTTCAATTTTTCTTACTGTTGATAGATCTATTTAGATATTGAAATACATTTTGCATTTGAAATATTAAGTTTCCCAGAATTATGTAACATGGATAATAGTGATCCTAAATATACTTAAGTTTGAGGGGGAAAAAGATTTTTTCATAAATTGAATCAGTAGATATTGTGGCTTTTAGTACATGATATTGAAACACAATGACTCACTCCTCGATTATTGTTCTTTATTCACAAACACATGGTCTACAGGCATTAAGATACATGGAACCATAACAGTTTGAGTGCTCTTCAGGTACCCATTGTATTCCAGCACCTTTCTCAGCTGATTATCATCTAGATGAACAAGTACACAGTGACTGTGGTCTTTTGTATGCATTCAGGAGGCAACAGTTCTTGCATAATATCTCCTAAAAGGGGTCTGTTGTCGTAGATAAACCTGTAAAATAAGCCCCAAAACACCATTAGGATTATGCCAAGTATTTCTTTAATATATATTGTTAGTATCGTTGAGATTCATAATATAAATATTCTAGATTGAATGCTTCTTAAATCACGCAGAGCCAACATGGATGTCGGTCTTACATAAAGGAGAATGTTTCAAGGACAAATGGCTTCACTCTTGTAGACATCTGTAAATATAGCTGAGTTGATATGTTAAAATTTCTTTCTTGAGATTTCCATTTATTGTTTTCCTTTCCATAAGTAACTACTTCTCACTTTGTACATTTGTCATTAATTTTTATTCAGCTTCTCCCCCAACACATCCCCCAATTTAAGACTATCAGATTCAGCCAGAGGACTACAGAAATATGAATCTGACCATTGCTCCTCCTATCATTCATTTCAAGTCTAATAGATTAAGGATATGAGTATGAATAATGACATGCATAAATTAAGAATATGAATCTTTTCTTGACCTATCATTTCCAATTCTCCTTATTTTGCCTTGTAGAAATATTTATTGTTCCACCTGTAATGTATGATCTTGTTTGACTGATTATATCTCTTCCTTTGAGGCTGTAATCATTGTGATGGAAAGGAAAATGTTTTATTTATCTTTGTGAACCAGCATCTAACTCTGTTTTAGTACAGATAAATGATTAAATTAATGAATAAATAAATGAATGAGGCTAGATAAACCAAATACAAGTAGAAGGTAAGAAATTTAAATAACAAAATGTAAACATAGGAGTGATAAGACTACTAGAAGCCACCTGCAAGATTAATTGTCATTAGTGAGGGGTGGGGTGATAAGAAAATAAAGAATTATGTTAGGTATTATTTTTCTAGGTTGAACACTTGGATAAACAATATAATTTTTGTTTGCTATATTCTATTCATTTAACAGGAACTTACTGATTGCTCATTAATGTACTTGGTTTCTAAATGTGCAGTTCTCCATCCAATGATAAAGAAAAGTTGTTGAAGTGTTAGGAGGTAATGACTAAAAGGAAGGCAAAGGTTCTATTTTCTACCTTCAGCTGCATCATTAACTCACTTTGCGAGTTGCACACATTATTTAATTCCTCCTACCTCAGTCAGCTCAGGTATAAAATTGGGTAGAAATCTGTAACAGACCGTCCACATGAGTGGTTTGATTAATGATGTCCAAGCAAATTAAATGAGATTGCATTTAAAGTGCCTTTTGAGACTGAAATTAACTTAGACTAAACATTTCGTAATGTCTCTATCATTACCAGAAATGATTATATTTCTTTTTAAAGCTCCAGGATATTTTAATAAAATAAAGCAAAGTTATAATAGGTAATTTGTTTCCAAGAAAGATACTCTTCTCCATTTTTCTCTAGGGAGGCTCAGATCTCATGGGCAAATATCCTTGTAGATCTATTATATTTGCAAGCTTGTGTTAAGTATCCCTGTAATTAGAGTTTCCTCCTCTTCTTCTTCCTCTTCTTTTTGGGTTCATTGATCTTAATCTGGACTGATTCACTGGATTTACCAGGTAGTCCACTTTAAAAAGCCCCATTTAGACACTTCCATTTTACTGATATGGACACTAAGGCACAAAGTGGGTGGATGGATAGTCTTAAAATATTATTATGAATTAGAACGTAGAAAAAAAAATGAACAACTTAAGTTTTGTATTATGTTCAAAATCTTTGCTGATAAATGTCTTCAGGATTTTTAGGTAAGAGGGATTGCTGGATCATATGGTAATTTCTTAGGTTTTTGAGGAAACTCCATACTGTTTTCCATGTGGTTGTAGCAATTTACAGCTTTATTTCTATGCCTCATACATCAGTATTCTTCATGATACAGATGGATAGCCATCTGCATAAATTTAACCCACATATGAATTTCAATCAAACTTTTATGTCCAGACTGATCTAAATGTAATGAAACTGCAATACTTATTCTATGGTTCCAGACCCCATGAAAAGATTATGTAAGCCTTTGGTTATTTAAAATACTCTAATGTAATTTAGTGAGTATTAAGCAGTAGTGTGATAGCTTAAGGGATGACTGACACCAGAAATGTAGCTCTAGATTCCACTCTCAGAGCAGGAGCTAATGAAGCCAAATTTGATGTAAATAAGGTGTAAAGCAAAAGGTCAATATAGTGAAATGTTTGTTTAATTTTATAACTTCCCCAATTGGATGATACAAACATTTTACATATTATTTGGGCCATAAAATCTTAGGTTTATCTTTAATAGAAATGTTTTAGAAACTTAAGTTTTATAACTCCTAAATAAATCTTGGTATCCTCTTATGATTCTCAGTAGGCTACTGTATTGTTTTATATAGAGAGCTTTTTTTGATTGGCAAGCAATCAAATTTTGTGTTAATAGTTAAAAATGTTCATAGCAGTCTATACAGCTGACCACAATTTCCACCTTGAAGCCTCCAGCTTCCAGTTTACATGAAAATATAAATGAAGTTTTCATTGGTCTCTCCTCTTCCTTTCTGGGATATTCCTTTTCTAGCCACACTCTAATTACTGGAATCTGGCAAAGTCTTCTATGTTCTCTTTTTTCCATGATTGTTGCCTATCAATAGCAAGGATTTTACATGCAGTATATAGCAAATTGTATATTATTAACCCAGACGTCATCCTCTTACCATATTCTGTGTTCTACTTGCTATCTCTATTACATATCTTATGGACCTTACAACCTTTTTATTTTTGTCTCCCCCTAAGGAAAGCCAAATTCAGATAGCTCTGCATGCTCATTTCTGCTCCCTGTTAGAAGTTTAGCAAAAGCTTTGTTCAGAATATTGGAAAGTCTAGACTAATGATAACAGCTGAACACAGAGGCATCCATTATGAGACTGTTTACTTTAGGGAAAATTTTAATTATTTTGTGATTAAGAAAATATTCTTTGTAGCCATTTACTTGCAAATACGTAGACTTATGAGGAAGAAGGTTCCTTTGTTGGAGAATGTTGCTTGGTGATGCTTGGTGAATCGAGCTATACTAGATCTCAATGCAATACTCAGAGGATGGCGAGAGGGCTGGGTCTCATGCTGTAAGTAAATTTTTCCAATAAACCTTACTTTACCCTTACACCATATATCCCCTTTATATGACATCTTCTTCCCCATATATGTTTTTCTCCTAGTAAATGACACCATTAATTACCAAATATAGAGTGACCAGGAGTCACTCTATATTCCTCCTTTCCTTCACTTTCACATGGATTCTATCAATTATCTTGCCCAATCCACCTCCAAAATATGTCTTAAAGGTATCTATCTTTCTGTCAACTATCACTGCTCTCTCTACAGCCCATCATTATCTTTAACTATTGCAATATCATTTTAACAGGTCTTTTTGCCTTTCACTGTGTCCTCTCCAATCCTCCTATGCAGCAAGCAGCAAAAGTGATCTGCCTCAACATGAATTGAATCACTTCACTTCTCCACTTAAAATCATGGCTCCCAGTATACTTAAAACAACACTCATATTTCTTACCAACATGTATCAGACTTCAACACAAACCCTAATTTTCTAACCTCTTCTCAGACTCTTCTAGTGACACTAAGCTATAGCAACCTCAAGTTTCTTTCTATTTTTGGAAAGGCTGTACTCTTTTCTGTACCATCACTTTTATTTATGCATGCCATTTCTAGTAATAAAAAAGTTGCCTCACAAAGGGCACCGGCTCCTGACCACCTAGTGGCCATTCACCTACTTCATACGCAAAACATTTTTTTATCTTCAAAATGACATTCTATAACTATTCAATGGACATTAGGTCCCCCCTAATTTTTATTGTTTTAACATCTTTTATCGAATTGTTACTTTTATTTTGAAATTTCTTACAAAATATATTTTATAGTTAATATTTATCAACTTGTTATTTTATTTTATTTTTTTGGTTTTTATTATGGTGATATTGGTTAGCAAAATCCAGTAAGTTTCAGGTGTACAATTTGAAAATAACACACATTCATAATATATATAAATTGCATTGTGTTATTATTAATCTTCTTTGGAATATTGATTCCACGTGTCCAGTGTTGACAAGATATGTACATATGATAAATGTTTGCTAAATGATTGAAGGATTGGTTTACTGTGATTTTTGTTTTATTAAATGACTAGAATTTTCCAGTTTTATTGAGGTATAAATTTAACAAATAAAAATTGTATAAATTTAGAGTATGCAGCAGGATAATTTAATACACATACACATTAGGAAATGAATCCTACAATCAAGTTAATTAGCACGGCCATCCCTCACAGTTATTTTTTGCGTGTCTCTAGTAAGAATATTTAAGGTCTACTAGCTTAGCAAATTTCAAGTATATAATATAATATTATTAACTATAGTCTCCATGATGTACATTAGATCCCTAGAACTTGTTCATCTGATACCTGAAAGTCTGTACCCTTTGACTAATCTCCACCCTGTTGTATTGTCTGGTTATATGAGTTTGACTCTAAAATTCCACATATAAATGAGGTTGAGATCACACAGTATGTGCCTTTCTGTGTCTGGATTATCTCACTCAGAATAAAGTCCTCTAGTTTAATCATATTGTTGCAAATGGCAGAATTTCCTTTTTTTATGGCTGAATATTGACTAGTGTATTGTGAATAGTGCTACATAGAACATGGTGCAGGAATCTCTTCAATATCTTGATTTTATTTCTTTTGGACATATACCCAGAAGTAAGATTGTTGAGTCATATGATAGCTCTATTTTTATTTTTTTTTGAAATAGCCACATTTTTTTCCATAATGGCTATAACAACTTACATTCCCACCAATAATTTACAAGGTTATTTTTTTTCTGTATATCCTCACCAACACTTGTTAGCTTTTGTCTTTCTCATAATAAGTTCCTAAATAGATGTGAAATAATACATCATTGTGGTTTTGATTTGCATTTTCCTGATTAGTGACATTGAGCTCTTTTTTATATATTTGTGGATATTTTATATCTTTTTTGAAAAAAAGGTCTATTCAGCTCATTTGCTCATTTTTGAATTGGGTTATTTGATCATTTGCTATTGAGTTATAGAGTTCCTTAAATTTTTTGGATATTAACCTCAATTAAATATGTTGTTTGCAAATATTTTCTTTCATTCTGTAGGTTCCCTTTTCATTTTGTTGATTTTCCTCTGCCGTTTAGAAGCTTTTTAGTTTTTGTGGTCTCACTTGTCAATTTTTAATTTTTTTCCTATTCTTTTGGTGTCATATCTAAAAATTGTTGCCAAGTTTAATGTCAATAAACTTTACAAAACATGAATTGTACAAATTTTAGCTAATATGTAAAAGTCATAAGATTAATTTCTAATATGTCTTTGAGAGGTATTTCATTAGTGACATTAACATTATTCAAAGCTCTAAAAGAGATAATTTTAAAACTTTAACATTGATATCTCTTATTAGAATTTTAAACATCTTTAATAGGGTAATAGGTCTTGGGAAACTAAACTTTAAAATTCCCTGTTTCTGGGTAAAAAAAATCTGGTGCTAACCTCTTTACCACTCCATCATTTTCCCCATTGATTTCAATGCTTATAATTCTAATTCTCTAAGTGCTGACTCATAAAGTTATTTTTTCTTCTTTTCAGAATAATAATGTTTCTTTATTTTTCCTTTTCTTTCACTAGAAATTGTTAATATCTTTTTAGGTATTTTCAATTAAATATTTATCTTGGCCCATATGCTTTTAAGCATTTTTCTAGTATTGTCTTCTAAAGCCACTTCAAATTGTTTCTTGGACAACTTCATTGTTAAAAGAGACAGACAGACAGACAGACAGACACAGAGAGAGAGAGAGAGAGAGAGAGAGAGAGAGAGAGAAAGAGAGAGAGAAGAGACAGAGAGAGAGACAGAGACAGAGCAAGTTTTCAGACTAAAAATAACTTTTTTATTTTCACTTTACTCCCCTTTTAGATTTTCCCTCTATTATAGGACTAATAGCAGTTTAGAGGTACCCAGGCTGATAATCCTTTGAAAATAATACACATTCATAAAAACCATCTCATCCAGCTTTATTGAAACAGCTAAATTCATATTCTATTGTTTCTATGTTAAATTTTTAAACCATATATCCTACTTGGCCTCATTCTTCCATGATCTGTCAATTGATTTGCTCTTTCAGGTTATTGCAAAGGTCTTTTCTATACCTACTTGCAGGGTGTATTTAGTAAATGGTGCTCCAATGAGAATGCTTTTGCAGCTCAATTTCAGTTGATATTTTTCACTAATTAAGTTTTGTCAAGATAATGTATTTCAGAAAAAAATAAGAAACATAATGGCTATAATTGCTGATTCTTGTCATCAAGATATGTTATCATAGCATGTGTTAAGAGAGAACTCAGTGGCTGTATAAAAACTATTGAATGCCTTCAAGAAGGCATGTCTAATGGTATCACAGCAGCCAAGATTCTGTCCAGTGGAAGAACATGTGCTCATGCAGGAAGTTGCTTCTCTAATAAAGGGGCCAACAAGATAATATCCATACCATTTCTACAGTGTGAAATATATCACAAAGGAGCAGAGGGTTGATTTTTTTAGAGCACTGTGAGCTTGGTTTTAAGAGAAAACTTACTACAAAGGCTAAACATGGAAAGAAGCCTTTTGGAGAAGAACATGTCATTAACACAGGCACTTAGCAGGGATGTTATTAGTGCTGTTCTCTTCAGGAGTTGATCAAGACTACTTCAAATTAACTTTGAGAAAATTCTGAAATAGAGATTAAACTGTTCTGCAAATAATAATATGACTCAGATACAATCGAGCAGCATGGGACAAAAGGAATTTGATACGACAAAATCAGCCTCATTAAGGTAAGACAAGGATGAAGAGAGTTGTTATAAGCTATAGGAGCATCCACTGTCTATCCTCAGTACCTGGTGAAAAATGGATATTCAATAAATATTTGTTGAGTAGAATAATTAGTCTAAAAGATACATGATAAGTCACACTGGGTTTTCTATGATTTTAGTAAAGAGAAATTGGAAATTTATTTTGAATGTTCATATTTAATATTTCTTTATGGATATAATATTTGAGCAGTATAATATACTTAATAGTTATCGTATAAGAATAATTCAAACATTGTCAATCTAACCATTATTTTTTTTGATTTAAAGAAAACGTACAGACATATTTATTTGTATCTAAACATATGGACTTTGTGGTTCACTGTCAAGAGTTTGGTGGCCAGAATTAATAGACAATGGTAAGCTGAATCTAGTATGGACACTACTTAGTCCAGCTGATTTCATTAGAAAAGGTGTACCTAACATGGAATCATGTACTAGAAGAGGGTCATCTAAACCCCCTTAAGGACAAAATATGTCTGATTATGGTATGTTCAACATGAACTAAAATTGAAAACTTATTATTAAAACATAAGGCTTGGGATAAAAGTTTATTGCAAACTATACTTAAGTTCTTCTGAATTTTGTTTTATTAGTGTTTTGTTTTCTCCCCAAAGACTTATTTGAATCTAAAGTATTTAGATATTTTATTTAGGATTTGTTTTGCTTTAGGAAAAATTAATGGCTTCTATCATTATTTTTACTGGAATAGACTTCGGAAGATCTTATAGCATGAATTTTTAAAGCCATCTTTGGCTTTTTGAGATTTCTTGGTAAAAGCCAGTAAGTTTATTTTATGCTTTAAAAAATGAGCTGAGAAATGTTCTCAGCTTTACCAAAGTGATTCTTTTGGAAAATACCTCAGCAGTGATTTTAATGGTAATACTGCACTCTTCACTTAGCCACAGATGTTATACTTTCCTCAAAGAGAAACAATGAAAGTTTGTAACCAGGATAACTCTGGTGTCAGGGAACCAGAGAGAAGGGGTGTCTGGGATTGATTGTGAAGGACAGTATGAGCAGCCACAGCTAAGCATTGTAGCTGGGGTCCACAAACTAGACAGAGCTGATGCAAGAGGAAGAGTAGTTAAGAGATCTGATAGATTTGACTGGTGGTAGATTTTGAGTTATTTTTAAGTGGTTTTCCTATAACATTTCTTTTACAGTATTTTTAAGGCACTTATGTACTTGTTTTATGTAGAATAGTGTCACGTTTTTTATAGCTACTACATCTGAATAATTTTTAAATAAATCCTGAGAAGTCATATTCACTGACAAGACTATGTATTGTAATAGATCCCATAAGGAATCTGGAAAACACAGATGGTTTATTAATATACATCTGTTATGTGAGTGTATACACAATATAAATATATATATAATACATTTTAATTTAAATGCACATATTACAAGCTTGAAAGTACCAAGTACCATTACTGCTCGCAAAGAGATACATATATATAAAAGCTTGACCTGAGAGTAAGCTACTTGACAGGAAGAAAAGTGTCCTATCTTAGTATGCCAAGAACCTTAATCTCTTTTTTTATAATTAAAGAAAAAAGCTCTTTGCTTTACCAATATTTAAATAATCTCTCACATTTCATTTGTTGTTAATGGCCCAGGAAACCAAAATACCTCCTTTAGCTTTAAGGTCTCAAAAAGTTCAATAAATTCTGAGATGTTTATGTTTCTAGAGCAAATTTATATCTCTAATTTGAAGATTATGTTGTCATCATATTATAGCACCCTAGTAAAGATTATAGTGACCTTTTTATGCTCTTTTAATTTTTCTAATTATATTTCTCTAAAAATGCCATTCTACTCCTATTTTTTCCATCTCATTTTTTTCTCAACTCAATTACTTTAACTAGACTGTACTAAACAGACCTGTTAATAATAAAAAAGAAATAGTGAAAAGAACTCACACCCATTAGGATGGCTACCATTAAAAATAATAATAACAAGTACTGATGAGGTCGTAGAGAAATTGGAACCCTTGTGCACTATTTGGTGGTAATTTTATAATGATGTGGCTGTAATAACAAACAGTATAGTAGTTCCTGAAAAAATTGAAAATAGAATTATCATATGAAACAGCAGTTCTACTTCTGGGTATATGTAAAAATTAATGGAAGACAAGGTCTCAAAGATAGTTTTACACTCATGTTCATAGCAGCATAAACATGCAATAGCCAAAAGATGCAATCAACCCATGTCCATTGACAGATGAACAGATAAGCAAAATGTGGTATGTACATACGATGTAATCTTATTCAGCCTTAAAAAAGTTCAGAACATGCTATGACATGGTTAAAGTTTGAGGACATTATGCTAAGTGAAGAAAGCCAGTTGCAAAGGGACAAATACTACATGATTTCACTTATATGAGGTACCTAAAGTAGTCAAACTCATAAAAACAGAAAGCAGAATGGTGGCCGCCAGGGTCGAAGGGTAGGAGAGAATGAGAATTTGTTTAATGGATATAGAATTCAAATTTTTCAAGATGAAAAGAATTCTGAGGATTGTTTTCAAAACAATGTGAATGTGCTTAAAACTACTGAACTGTACACTTAAAAATTGAGATGGTAAATTTTATGTTTTGGTATTTTACTACAATTTTTTTTTAAAAAATCAAACAATCAACTTAAAATAATTTTAGAAGTTATCATATACATTCCATCAGTATGCCAAATTTTACATTTTTCTTTTCTTAGTACATAATTTTTTCACTGTGACTAGCACTGTTCTATTAATATTTGGTGAATAACTGTAATATAAATTAAAGGTTTCATTTGAAGTTTTTCTTTCCTCAGTACTATAAGTATTCATCAATATAGGGAATCATTTATTTTATAAATTTGTTTTACCATTTATGTCCAGTAAACATACTTGTATGTGCAGATACTTTATTATTAACACAATGTAACATGGTGTTTGCAGCTGTACTTTTAAAACATGTAAGAAGAAATATATGGATAAACATACGTATAGTCTTTAAAATATTTTTGGGTGACATTTACCAACACAAATTTACTAATTTTGATTTCACAAAAATGGTTGCTATATGCTCTTGTTCTATCTTGTGTAATGTCTACATTACATTGTTATGTAGTGTCTACAAGTTGCATTCATGATGTTCTCTTTATAAGTTTGTCAAGAATCAGGAGTGGAAAGCAAAATCCCAAGTTTTGAAATAAATTATTTAAGCCTCAAATGAAATTATGCTGACCAAGTACATAATCATGCATAGGCTCTAAGAAGGGTTGAGTGTTGTGAAAGTTGTACTTTATTATTGAATACAGTTTATTAAAACAGAGAAATCATTTTAGATAGTTCAATTGCTTTAGGGTATTTCAAAGAAAATAATTTTGTAGTCATTATAAAGCAATAATTGTTAGAGGTCATCTGATAAATATTATTCTCACTCCTTTCTCTTCTCTCTAAATTTTCCTGAACGATATTATTCTTCAGAGAAAGATGTACATGCTTACTAGTAAAATATAGCACATTATGAAGGAGGAAGAAAAGATACATGCATTAAAATGTGCATAATTTGCTGTAAACATTAGCGCTTAATTAATAATTTGTCACCACAGCTGGATTATATTTATTTTTAAAAAAACTTATTCTATAAGAATTCTTTTAAAATGCTTAAATAGGCTAAGTTAAATGCATTATATTTTACATCTAGTGAGAAAAAGACCTCATATGCACGATTTAAATTATCAGCAATCAAAACGACTGTAATTTTCAAAGCCAATTGTGGGGAAATGTGTGTGGCTTTGGAATTGAATTATGAAGAAAAATCTTCATAAAGCTACAGAATTACAAAAGTTATCCTATGTGGACTGTATTTCTAGCTCATGTTTGTAGAGCCAGAGCTCCCCTCTATGAAGTGGACAAAATGCTGGCAATTTATTTATCTGGAGAATAATAATTAATGTAACTGTCAATAATCTATTTATATTGGTACCATTGCCAGGCCCCAAAAGAAGAAGAAGAAGGAAAAAAAAACACTGTAAAGGATGACATGTTGTTAAGGTTATGGAGACATCACCACCCCCTAACTGCATTTTCATTCTTCTTTTAACAAATTTTTATTGAATACCCATAGTGTCTCAAGCACTGTTTTGTGTTGTGGGAATGTACATATGAGGAAAGAAAACAGAATGGAAACAGGGAGGAGAACTGTTTATTTAGTTATTAGGAAGACTACTGAGGTACAATTTGAACAGAATTTTATTTGGAGTGATGTAAGGTGCCTCTAGAAGAGTGTTCTGGAGAGAACAACCAATTCAAAATCCTGGTGGTAAAGGTGTGCTTATTATGTTGAAGAAATAGTAAGAAAACTAGTAGGACTAGAACAGTATAAACATTTAGACTGTGTATGGCCTTGTAAACCACAGTAGTAAAGTCTTTGTGTTTTACTCAGAATGAGAAGGAAAATCATCAAAATATTTTGAGAAGAGCAGCAAAATAATCTGAAGATTATTTTGGTTCACATCTTGATAACAGTTTGTATGGCCTAAGGGCAGAAGAAGAGAAACAAGATAAGAGATTATTATAATAATCTATCTGACACAGAATGGTGACTTGGATTAGTGTTTCTGATGAGAAATGGTTAAATTCAGGAATTTATTGTACATAAATCAACAGTATTCACTAATCTATCAGATGTACAGTATGAGAATAAAAGAGGAGGCAAGGTTTGCTTGATAAAATTGAAGACTGAATTTTCAATTGTTGAGATGAGGAAGATAAAAAAGGAGCAGATTTGGGGAGCGAGTTGGCTTTGAGCATAATATCTTTGTGTTATAGTATTAGATCTATTAATCAAGACGCCAAGTAGGAAGCTGCATATTCAATTCTAGATTTCAGGGAAAATTAATGGTCTAATCTGAGATGTGCATTTTGTA
Source organism: Rousettus aegyptiacus (assembly GCF_014176215.1). NCBI lineage: Eukaryota > Metazoa > Chordata > Mammalia > Chiroptera > Pteropodidae > Rousettus > Rousettus aegyptiacus. The sequence goes on from NW_023416288.1 coordinate 70,136,360, forward strand.
GCTATCAACATATAGATGTTATCTATGTTATAAGACTGGATTAGTCACCTAGGGAATTAACATAAATGCACAAGGAAAAGAATCTAAAACTTGAGCCATTATTCTGACATTTATGATTAGGAATGTGAAGTGCCAATAGTCAATAAGATGGAAAGAGAACTGAGAGAGTTTGTTTTCAGTGCTACCTGGTATAGTTGGGCATGTTGAGTCTAGTAAAAGGATGCCTGCCCAGAGGGCAAGTGGCAAGTGGAGGCAGAAATCAAACATGTGTCCTACCTGCCAAGCCATAGGTTCTTGCGCAGGGCTTTTGCCTTTGGAAAGGGAGTCTTTTACTAATTTAAATACAGTTGTTTTATAAGCAAGCAGAACCTAGCTGTTACTAAAGTTAAGTGGATATTTCAAGACATAAATTTAGCACCATTGTCACATGCTATGTATTGTTAAGCAAAGCAATGTTTGGCAATTGACCATTACACTTTGATATTTGAAGACCAATCATGAAAGCCTGATTTGGGAAAGAAATAGAGGAAATGAAGAAAATTCATACATTCAAATCTTTTGGGAAATTTTACTTTAAAAGGGAGCAAAGAAATGACATGACTCCCGAAGACAGATGTGTAGGAGTCGAAGAAGAATACCATAAAATTGTGTATGCTACTAAGCAAGAAAAATTTAATGTAAAGTAGGAAGATAGGAGAAAAATTGCTGTCCTTTAGTGCTCAAGAGAGGATGGGCTCTATACAAAATTGGAGCAGTTAGTTTGAGAAACAAAGCTGAATATGGCATCAAAGATAACATGAGGCAGGCTACAACTACAGATAGGATAATGAGTATAATTTGGGAAGCTGTGGAAATTATCTTCTGAATGCTTTTATTTTCCAAGAGAATTAAAAAAAGCAAGACTCATGAGCTTAGTAAGAGGGATTATGAGTTTGTAGAGGTTTGATTAGAGAGTAAAAGTTGTAAAAATATTTTCCTAGAAAAGCAGAAAGTGAATGTGATAGGTATATTTTATTGACCTATATAAAGTTACTGGTCATAAATATAAAATGATAGCTATAATCATGGTTTAGCCCTCCAAAGTTATGTTTATCTGCCTGATTCAGACAAAAAAGGTGGGTTAAGATTTAGCCAAGTGAATATAACAAAGGGTGTATGGCAACAGAGTAAGTATAATGATGAATCTAAGCAGCTTTGTAGAGGAGAAAGTGGACATGCATTGGAGGAGAGACCATGAAAAGACTGAAGGTTTCAGTGGGATTGAAAGCTTTTCAGAGATGAGGTATTAGAAGAAATAAAACTTGAAATTTAGGTAGTAGTGGACAGAGACCTGAATGCTGGAAATTGAGATTAGAGGAAAGGAATCTGGCAGGGGGTAAAGACTTGTGTCAGTGTTTAGATGGGCAATGGAGCTGTGGAAGTAAACGAGACTGAGATCACATTAGGGAACACAATTCTAAGGAACACCCTCACCTCTAGATTTCTTTAGGAGAACACTGGGTGGTATGTTTTGAATTTATAAGGAAACTGGTACTGATTCAAGGAATCAAATTTTGCCAAATGCTTTACATGAAAAATCAAGGCAGAAAAATTTTTATTAAAATACAAGGAGGTTTTCTAGGGACAGTGAAGTGGTTGGGGCAACAATTGGTTTAGAGTAGTCTGAGTCATGAAAGAGAAGTAGAGAAGAAGAGACGAAGAACACAAAACAGCTCAAGGAGTTTGGCAGTGAAAGTATGAACAAATATGGTAAGGAAATTGGCATGAGTTGGGGTTTAGAGAAGTTTTTACAGATTAAAAAAGTTGAACCTTTAAAATATTGAAACGATGTAATAAGTAAGAAAGAATCGGAGAAAGAAAAAAGCTAATAGAGAGAAAGGAGTCCCAAGAAAAAGGAGGCTCACATGCTTTTCACAGTACTGACTGAAGATTGAGTGCCTTGCTCTTGAGTCAAGCTCTTGACTGTACTCTCTAACACATGACATCATACCAAAACAGGGAAGGAGAGACCATTAAAGCACTTACGTGCAGAGAGACCACACATTATTTTAAAAATATACATTGAGTAGATGTGAGTTTAGAATCAAATGAGAAACTTCAGAAAAACTTAAAAACATCAACAACTATTTGTCTTGTGGTTGTTAAAGTGATTAACTAAATGCACACCAACATATATTAACAGATGTGGACATTGCTCAAGGCAGTACACTTTTGTTTTATTTCTCCACTAGCAATAATTTGTATTTATTCCCAAAGGGGGACAATCATGTATCATACATCCTGGTGCTTTTGTCAGAATGATATGTGTATTATCTCTGTCTTCCTAAATCTTACACAACTCTTATTCTATTATGCACAGCTGCTAAATCATTGTTCTCTGCATGAATAATTGTTGCAGATGTTTGTATTGATTAATGAGGAACAGCTATATTTATGGTTGTTTCCGCATGGGAACTATAAAACTATGACTGCTCTTAAGATAAAGAGCTTTGTGTCGTGATACTAGAATATGAAGCTCTTGGTTGACAGCCATTGTTTACTACTTTAAACAGGGTTCTCTCCTAATCCTGCTCTCTCCCACTCACTGATGTGAGCATCATTACACACACGAGAGATATTTTATAGGAGGGATATTTTCACATTTCTTTTAGACATCCGAAATATTACAGATAAAATTTGCTCGCTCTTAATCTCAAATTCAATACCACCAACAGAAGTGATCACCAACAAGTAATTGTTTGGGAGCCTATTTCTTGACTGTTCCATTTGTTGACTATTTCCTGTTTGTTTATTACATTATATTTTTAAATTAATTGACTAGGGAATAAAACTTTAGAAGAAAGATTCAACAGGTAAATAAATTGGGTCAAAGAGGCAGCATAAAATGCTCAACAGAATGGATTGTTTTTTATTTTGTCAGTTAGTTTGTTCAATGAATCCAGTCTGACTTTTAACAGTCGAAAGATAACCAACTATCTTAGTTTGCCTGGGACTGAGAGTATTCCAGGGATGTAGGACTTTCAGATTAAAATGGTATTCCTGGACAAACTAGGGTAAACTTATCACCCTGCACCTAGTTGAGTTGCACTGATTTCTTAACTCTTGTATACTTCATAAGTTAAGTGAATTAAGTCAGTCAAGTGCCCATCACATTAGATGTCACATAATTTGTGTATAATGAGTGATAGTTCTTTTTCTATTCTCATGTGTTAAGTGAATTAAGTCAGTCAAGTGCCCATCACATTAGATGTCACATAATTTGTGTATAATGAGTGATAGTTCTTTTTCTATTCTTTCCCCTTATTTCAAACCATCCATGTTTATTCCTCAAGGGTAGAAAGCAGGTATTTTTCTTTTTTGAATCATTCTTCATTGTATACAGTATGCTGATGTATAGCCCAAAATAATAATTGGAACCAAGAACATAATAAATGCTGCTTGATAAACAGCTATTGACTAAATGAAATCCTAAGATTGGTTTTGAGATACCTAACAATCAGAAAATTTTCATATTATTATTATAAAGACAAAAGAAAATAAAAGTTCCTTACTGTTTTTTTCACCAATGCAGTTTTCTCTGAGACTATCTCTTAACATTTTTTCATTGTTCTTTTAAAGAGAAAAGTTAAAAGTAAATAAAATTATCTCTAATGACCAAGGAATTAAATACCAAGGAATGAATTTTTTTCAAATAAGGTTGAGTCACAAACTATTTTAATACCGAGGATTTTTTGTATCCCCACAAGAGCCATTTTTGCACCCTTGGGAATTGTGTTAATTTTAGGTAATTTGAAACTAGACTTTATGTTTATTAAATCTAAGAGATGAGTTCTTCAACTATATGATAGTATTTTAAGAATGGTAATTCAAACACTCTGGAAGATTATTGATCACATACTATATGTATCTTATTGAATTAAATACCAGAGTGAGACGCTTCAGAACCCTCTAACTTATATTCTAGGGTGGAAGACACTTTGAATACACAAAGCAATTTGGTCAAGAGAAGGTGGGAACAAGTCTTAGTGGTACAAACCCCAACCTTAGGGGCCACAGTTACTATTAACTGTGTGTCCTTTTGAGTTTCCTTTCTCCATCTTGACAATGAGACTAACAACCAATTTATAGCAAATTTATATTTAAAGGAGAATTAAAGCAGAAATGAGACAATATGGTTAAAAACACTTTGAAACACTTTGTCAAGAACTGTACAAACATATGCTGTCGTACAGACCAGAAATATGATCTTGTTTCAGAACAGTGCAAGAGCAGTGGAAGAAGGAACTGTCAAAACACTAAAACTTGGGAAAGAAAAGAGGGACGTAAGCTGTGATGGCCCTTGATCTTCCAGAAAGTCCCAGAGCTGGAAACCTGTGAGCAAAGGTGCTTGTCTTCATGCCAGTTAGTAGGACACAGGAACTGGAGAAGATCCCAGAATACAGCCTTAAATACTTTGTTAATAAGGCATCCTGGAAGAAACCAGATTCATCTCTTCTCCTCATGGGAGAGAGAGGGAATCTGTTGAGAATACCACATTGGGAGGTACTTAAGAATACCTAAAGTAACACTTATAAACAAGGAAGAAATAATTTAGTCCAACTATGTTTTGATGGAACACAGTGTAAGTAAAGTGGCTTCACGGTGTTAATTAGGATCTGAAAAAATAGAGGTTATTTTAGCCTACATGTTGCTGGCATCAAGGTCTATAGCAGAAACAGCAGCTACTTTGGTCTGTGGGGATCCCTCTAAGGCACAGAATTGCAGCTGGAATCCCAGGGAGTATTTACAACCCAGCAGTTTAATCGTTTAATCCAAACCTGATCATGAGAGCCTGGCCCATTGCCTTTGATCAAGCAACCATCGCTTGGCAGCAATCCCTTGACTTTGCTGCCTGTTGGACACCTTCCTGTGTTATTTACTTTTTACATCATGGGCTTGTTTGCTGGAATACTTGCTACTCAACATAATCTCTAAATATGATGTCCTTGTCTCATATAAGAATATATACAAATTTTGCTAACAGCATTTTCAGTTTAGAGATAAAGAGTCTGTGAACAAGGAGGAAACAAATAATTGTCATCACTGGGTAGCAAACGAAAACTTTTAGACAAAGCTAACAGTTCTGCAGGCACCATGTAAATGCACTGAGAAAAGCTGGTCAGGTAATAATGCAAGTCACTGTACCTGAGTAGTTAAAAATTTGATGACTTGGGAAATATTCCATCTCTTTCTCTCTCTCTTTCAGAAATATCCATGCCCATAGCCCTTGCTTATTTATAACTATTAAAAAAAAAGAAAAAAGAAAGAAAGAAAGAAAGAAAGAAAGAAAGAAAGAAAGAAAGAAAGAAAGAAAGAAAGAAAGAAAGAAAGAAAGAAAGAAAAAAGGAAGGAAGGAAGGAAGGAAGGAAGGAAGGGAAGGAAGGAAGGAAGGAAGGAAGGAAGGAAGGAAGGAAGGAAAGAGAAGAAGGTATTTATTGATGGATGCAGAACTTTAGGTCTTGCAAAGCTAAGCTTAAAAGAAGAAAAAACAAAAAACAAAAAATGTTTTGAGTATAATAAATATATTCCTGTACAGTAGAAAGTACATAAGTACAAAAAGAAGTGGCATAGTGGTTAAAACCAGGACTCTGGAGCTAAACTCTTTGAGTTTACAAGCTGTGTGAATTTGCTTAATTACTCAACCTCTCCAACCTCCTTTCCACACCTATAAAATAGGGTTAATAAATAGTACCTATCACATCATCATAGGTTGTTGTGAGATGAGTATCTATTTAACAGAATTGTTGTAAGGATTAAATCGGCTGATATACATAAAGCTCTTAGATGAGTACAGAGTAATAAATATTGATTAATTCTAATAACTAATTAAAAATTTTAAGTGTATAGATTTTCTGACATTCTTACCATGTCAAATATGATCAAGAAACAACATTTTAAGGATAAGGGAGAATATTTTTAACAATATCCTAAAACTTTTAACTTCTGTTTAGCTGTTATATGGTATTTTATTTTTGTTTAAGTATGACGGAACCCCCTCTTATTTAATTACCACATTTCTGAAAGACTGAGTTTTTACCAATAGTATTATAGTTTTCATAAGTTTAATTTTTAAGACACATTAGCATCTGCTCTGATTGGTAGATTCTCATACCATTCTTAACTATTGTTGAATAGGTTAAATATCAACCTATATTAGCAACAGTTCTTCAAAGGCGTATGTATTTACACCTAAATTATATATTATTGTATATATATAATATATACATAAATACATATATATATAAATATGAGAGAGAAAGAGAGAGAGAGAGAGAGAGAGAGAGAAAGAGAGGAGGTGGATACAAGAGATTAATTTATTTTAAGAAAATGGCTCACATGATTGTAGAGATTAGCAAGTGCAAATGCAAAATCTTCAAGGTAGGCTGGCAGGCTGGAGACCCAGGGAAGCATTACAGTTTAAGTGTGAAGACAGCCTACTGACAGAGGAGGTCTGTCTTTCCTTACGTCCTTCAGCTGATTGGATGAAGCTCACTCACATAATGGAGAGCAATCTGCTTTACTCGAAGTCTCCTGATTTATGTGTTAATCCCATCCAAAAAGAATTTCTTCACAAAACAACTATGAAGTTTGACCAAATATTTAGGTACTGTGGCCTAGCCAATTGACACATAAAATTAATTATTTCTCTCCTAGTACCTCATATTGAAGCATATTGTTGTGAAAGAACAAGGTATAAGATATGTAAATTTTGATCATATTTGAAAATATAATTTATATATGCAAACTAATTAGAAAAAAATGTGTAATGATATAAATAAATACCATATTTAAGTCATAAATGTATTTAAGCCATAAACACAATAGGAATTAACAGAAGACATTTTTTATTTTTTTCTTTTATTATTATGGGAAAATTATCTAAAGAGAGAACATACTGCTTCTTGCTTAAAGGTATGGAATACTCTACTCCTAAAATAGCATTTTTTTTGGTAAAATTTAATTTCAGTCCACCTATAATATTAAAAAAAGTTTAATGAATAAGTTCTTCTAAAATGAAGGAAAATGAACTAATTAACAAGGTCAAATAATGCTGGTAGGAGACATTCTTGGTTTCTGTCCTGAAATGCCCAGTTAGTGTGAAATTAAAAACAAGACCACTCTTCTTCACCACTCAGGAGAGGACATATAGATTTCACTTAAAATATTGCCCCTGGGGATTCATTATTTAAATACATACCTACTTACCTGCTTATCTACTTACCTACGTATATACATAAAAGCACTCTTTCCATCTTTCATTCTTCAACCCATCAATATACATATTAAAGCACTGAAAAATACATATAAGAATAAATTAAAATTTAAAATTATATTATAATTTTACTTAACAATAAAAAATCTTTTTTTATAAAGAAAAAATGAAAACAACCAAAATTTTTACTGAAACAAGAATGGCTATATAAGCTATATATTAATAGATAGGACTGCTACTTATGAAAGTTAAAAGTAGATTTCTCCAAGTTATATGATGTAATGAAAGAAGCAGTTTTCATATGTACAGTAATATACAATTTATATTAAATAAGCGTCACATAAAATAGTACTATAGTACAATCCAGTTTTCAGTCTATTTTTTTGTGGGGGAATAAAGTTATTTTGTAACATGTATTGCCTATTCATTTACATATTATCTTTGGCCTCTTTCATGCTGCAATGACAAAGTTGAGTAATTGCGACAGAGATTACATGTCTGTAAATGATGCTGCAAATGACCTCCATATGTATCTCTTAGTGTACACAAATGAGTGTTTCTCTGTAGTATATATCAGCTTCTAGAAATGATTCTGCTCTATAATATGGTCTCGATTAATATTTAATGACTAAATAAATTATTAGTCCTTAACTTTGATTTATTTTAACTTATCTTTAAATGAGACAAAGTCTAACCAAGCTTGGTGGTGGGAGACCAAGAGGGTACACTTCTAGACCAATCATTTAAATTCTATCAACTATTACTAATTATTGTATAAATCTCTTCACATTTAAAAAAAATACCTAGAATTAAAATTTTAAAGCTCTTTTTAGTAAAATATAGGAGCATGACATATTTTTAATACTAGGGCATTATATTGGCTAACAACATAAACTCTGAAGCCAGATCCCTGGATTCAGATCTTGGCCCCACTGTGTACTAGCTAAGTAGCATGAACAAGTTTAATTAACTCCCGGTTTTTCAATTCATTATCTGTAAAATAAGAATAATAATGACATTTACCACAGAATTGTCATGAGAATTAAAAGAGATAATACACATAGTATACTTAGAGTCTGGCATATAGCACATGATTGACTGACTGGTATATAGTTATTGTGATAGTGATGATGTTAACCATCGATTGTATTGCTTTCCAATGGAGAGAGAAAACGGAAATAATGTTTGATGGAAAAAAAATAAGTAAAATAAACTTAATTGTAAGACTGAATTTTAATTATTCAAATGGACTATAGATAATTTTACTCCTTTAATTGATAAAAAAGAAAAGAATTCTATATGATTACCTCTCAGCACAAGCTATCAGAGCTATCAAATTGACACACTGTATTTTAGGAAAGAAAAACCAAAGCAATTAATGTTCAAAGGGGACAAATAACTCTCTTTTTACTTCTAAACTTGTCCACAAAATCAGTGAAGATGCGATATAGAGTGGTCATCACTGATTGATGGAATCTTTATCTGATACTCAGAAATATTCTAAATGAAAAAGTAAATAACTGATCATATAGAAAAAGTGCTACTCAATATCATTTTGTCAATATAAACAACAATATATTTCATGAATCATTCTGAAGTTTCCACACTTAGAATTGAGTTTATAATTGCAAAATGAATTATCTAATACTTTCCACTGATTGAATTTATTCCAGGTCTTGGTCATGACTTATATTTATGACTTAACACATCATCTCAAACAAAAACACTTGGACACAGTGTAACTACTTTTTTACAATGGTGCTTACCTTTTATTTCATCCAGAATTTTTATTGATAGGCACAATTATACTATCTCACTACCTTTGTGGTTCCTGTAGTTGTACCATTTATCTTCTTCCTGCTTATTTATATATTTATTTTTACTTTGAAATCATTTTCTATATTGACTGATGAAAATTTAGGTTTTCTAAAATATTTTTGCATAGTCTTTATTATATCAGGATTTTCTTCCTCTGGGAAGATTAGATTTCTATTGAAATGTGCTTATTTTGAACAGAAATAATGGTCATCTCATTACATTAACATCCACATGGCCAAACAACAGTGTTGGAGACATTGTGGTCCTTACTAGGGAATCTGCATCTAAACAAAGTTTAAAAATTCAGGTTCTTTGAATGGATGAGAACTTCAGGCACAATGTGTATGCTACATACTATGAATGGCAAACGTATATGTTTTAAAAATAGGCTTGAGCTATTAAATCCAAAATTAGCATTCAGAAGCAAGTGTTTCATTTTGAATTGTTCATGTCTATGAGCTATTGAAGAAGAAGGAAGAAAGAAGAGCATAAGACTGGATAAATATTAATAGAGTTAGAATTTGATCTTGTTTTGCAATAATCAAAATACGGAAATTGTATAGTAGAAAAACTAGAGAAATGTGTGGTCAATAATTAACCTAGTTCCTTGAATCCTGGAAGATGATCTCTAAGTCGTTTGAATGTTATGCTGAATGACTGTCTTTGTTTACCTGAGGTCTTTGGGCCATGTCAGATAGTCTAACAACGTAATTTAAGGCAAGGGCTAAAGACTGAGGTAAGCTATGTAGAAGCCTCAATAAAACTCTGGAATCCCAAGTTCTGGCATACTTGATTGGTTAGCAATAGTCCATATGCATTGTCACATGCAATTCGTGGAAATTTAGTATTGTCCATTACCTCACTGAGAGAGGACAATTGGAAGTTTCACATGTGGAACTTTCTTGGAATTGGCCTCATGTATCTCTTCCACTGGCTTATTTTCGTCTGTATCCTTTCATTGTAGTAAATTGTAACCATGACTATATCAGCTTTCAGTGATCTCTTTGAGTCCCTCTAGAAAATTCTAAAACCTGAGGGTAATCATGGAAATCCCAGTCTTGCAATTGGTGTCAGAAGTAAGGGTGACCTTGGGGCCTATTCTCTAACTTTACAGATTGGTTGTGTGTGTGGTTTTCAGTCTTTTCTCACTGCTTAGAATCTTCAGGACAGTTCTGAAGTTCAAAACAATTCGCTTTTCTTTCCTACTATTATATCTATTGCAGGTACAGATGTTTATTAATGATTTGTTATCTTGGTAAGTGCTATTTAGTATGCCTCAATATGTGATCAAACATAATGGATATTGAAGTTTTTTGTTGTGTTTTATTTTGTTTTTCTCTTGTAAAAGAAATTTAAAATTAAAGGCTTGGTTTAAATTACCTGAATTGGAATTTTAAAATTGCTTCAGTTAATTAGTGTGAAGTCTTTTTCATAATTGTTAGTGTATCAAAATATCCTTTTCTACATGTTTCTTGCAAAAAAAATTGCATTTAGCCTTCTGTATTGACTATTTCCAAATTAACAGGTACTTAGAAACAAAACTCCATTGTTTTCTTCCTATAAACCAGATTTTTCTTTCATAGACACATAACATGGCTTAGAAGGCTTAAAAATAAAAGCTCCTCATCGTAAAAAGAACTGACTTCATGCTAAGTAGATTTTATTCCCTCACATTAGGCTTCTGGCAACTAAAACAAACACTTCATTGATTTTATGTCATCCTCTCCCAGACTAGAAAACAATGAGCAAATAACAATGCAAGTAGCCTTAAAAGTTAGTTTTCTAATAAGAAATATTGGTTATAAAACAAGTGCACTCATTTCTTATCAACTAACTTATTTCTAGACTTACATAGTTTTCTTGAATAGTTAAAATTTGGATACTTTAAAAGTTACTTTTATGCATTAATAATTATAAATATTTTTTGATGCTGTGCTTCTCTGAATTCAGTATCTTGAATATAAGTTATTTATGCTTCAAATTGTGTACGTATGTGTGTGTGTTAGTTTCCTGTGGCTACTGTTACAAATTACCACAAATTTGGTGACTTTAATAAACAGAAAGTCATTGTCTCATTATTCTGAAGACCAGGAGTCTGAAAAGCTGTACTCTGGCCCTACCCTCATACCACCAAGGCTGTCAGGGAGAATCCATTCCTCCCTCTTCCAACTTCTGGTGGCCGTATCACTTTAAACTTTCTTTCATGAGTATATTAACTTCCCCTCTTTGTATATGTAAACTCTGTCTTTGCCTCTCTCTTATAAAAACACATGCGATTGCATTTGGGGCTCACCCAGATAATCCAGAACAATTTACCTATCTCAGATCCTTAAATTCACCCTATTTCTAAAGATTTTTTTTTCCATATGAGGTAACACAGTTTGCAGGCATTAGGAACCTGATTTTTTTTTCTAGGAAGAGGTATTTTCAGCCTACTACAGGGTATATCCTCATAACTTTGTGTGATCTCTGGAATCCCAAATCTAAATTAAACTAACAGTATTAATCATTATTTCTGTGTCTATTAGGTGACAAAGTTATTTTAAATCATGACTTGCCTTTGTGCTTATTCTGTTATGTGTTCTATGTAACCAGGAATATTTCAAGTATCTATTAAGTAAATAAAATATAAATTTTATCAGGAATATTTTGGGATATCAGAGATCTCCATTATTCAAGGAAGAAAAAAAAGACCTTGCTAACATTTCCCTTAAAAGTCCTAAATAATAGTTAAAAGAAATAATAGTTTTTGATCCTAAGAAATTATCTAAATTTTACTAAATACTCTTATCTTAACAAGTTTTATTTTCCCCATTCTTAGACTTACTTTAGAAAAATTAAAATTAATCTACTATTTGGTACTTCAAATTACTATTTCAAATGACACACAGCCTTGATGACACCTTGATTTTAGCTCAGTGAGACCCCTTTCAGACTTCTAACCTCCAGAACTGTAAGATAATAAATTTGTGTCATCTCAAGGTTAAAAAAATATTAAATGATTAATTCTAATGGCCCATGGTAAAATCTTAGTTGTGTGATAATGTATGACTTCAAAAGCATTAATAGAACATTAATAGAACACATTATTCTTATATGTCCACCAATGATGAATATCTACTAGTCATATATAAAAGCCAAAATGTACCAAGAAAAGAGTGCATTTTACATAAGAGAAAGGAGATTTATCTTCTATCACTAAGAACTGGAAATTTGTTGTTTTGAGATTATACCTTAATGGTTGAAAAAGTTTGCATTCTTGGCTGTAGAACCAATGAAGTGTGAGACTAGAAAGAAGGATAGAACTATTAAATAAAATGCAATGAGAAATGAGAACAATTAAGAAAAAGATGATATGGACTGTTTTTTTGTCAATTTACTTCTCTACAGTAGATTAAATTGTTGGCTAGGTTTTCACACATGAAGATATTATAAATATTTATAAATCTGTAATGGTAACTGGCATGAGTACTTATGTGTGGGTTGAGTTCATTGATGGTGCGCAGAATTGCCTCACAGGGTGGCTGTGCCCCTTAGTGCTCAACTGAAATACTAAACAGAAAAAGTAACATTGCAATCTTTGTCAACCACTATTGACAAAAATGGGTTTATTAAGAAATTTTATGCGACTAGTTATGAGGGATAACACTTGCTTTCATGGCCATTTTGTATAATTTGCCAAGGAAAACCTAACTTTATATCTAGATACTTTTGTCTGTCAAATATTTTGCTTATGTAAAAATATATCAGGCTAGAGTGGAGTTGTTTTAAACATCAAAATTCAAGTGAAGCATTAGAAGCACTGTCTAAAAAACATTACAATGGAAAAAGAAAGAGAGAACAAAGAGAAAGAACTTGAAAATTTGGGGAATAAAAGTCATTTGTATTCTTCTGCTCCTATAATTGTTCTCCGGAATTTTTATCCTTAAAGATGAGTTTAATAAAATTACCTACAAATAATTTCCAATTTCAGTATCATAAGATGACCGAAAGTTCTAAGGAAACAGACTCCTTTTGTTCATTTATGAAAAGGTGAGAGAGAACTCAAGAGATACTCCTATATGAGCAAAACAAAGCAAAACAAAACAAAACTTTGTAATTAAAAGCGAATACCAACAAAATTAAAAAAAAAGCAAATACTATTTATTGAGAGCTTGCAAGGAAGTCAGTCACCATCACTTGTGTTTCAGCAGGCAGAGGAACAAGAAAGCTTTATAGTGGAAAAAAGGGATGGTTTTAGATATGCTCTGATTGGAAGCTGTTGGTATGGAGGGTATAGGCAAGCTAACTAGAAGTATGACATTCTATGTTACTAATTAGGAGTACATATTCATCTTTCTCTTGTTGGTACTAATTTGGAAACATGAAAAATTAGAGAAGTGTCAGTTATTAATCAAGTCCAAGACATTTGCAGCTAATTGTTACAGAAGTTATTATTTACCTTGCTGATTATCACTAGAAATATCAATCTGGCTTTCTGCAAGTCTAATGTATAACAGCTTGGCTTCCTGGGAAGGTTATTGCAGGTTATGGGTCAAAGTTCTATTTTTATAAATGGTTTGGACATTGTTTGTTTTATATTTGGTCACTCAAAGCAAAATAAGTCATGGCCAGGCCCATGGTTAACCAAGGCTGCCCTGACGGCCAGGAGATGAGTTGCAGTGATGTCTTAGGCTTCAGCAGCTGGGAGGTTGGACCATAGAAGCAGGAACCCAGGGCATCGTCGGGGAGTTTGGTCAAAGCAGCCAGTAGCTGGAAGAATGGGAATTGGCCTCAAGTTGGATTCCTGTTAAGGATTCTGAACTTTGGAGGAAACAGAAAGGGAAGAAGGTGATATTTATTTAATTCCTTCTCTGAATGGAAAGTGTCAAATGGTCCTAGGTTGGGGATACCCTTGACTAATGAAATAGAAAAAAAAATTCTATTCTAAATTATCTTGCAGAACTCCTATAAGATAAGACTAAGAAATAAATCAACAAAACAGATTATCAAACATACTACTACAAAGTGAACTACAAGGAAAGGGATTAATAGAATTGAAAAGCAACAAATTAATACCCCAGGGATTACAGAAATTGCAATAATTTATTAAAAATATAGAATATCTACATATACAATTAAAAAAATTACAGGATTTAGTAAAACATAAGCAGATGTCAAAAAATTATCAAAATAAACAGACACATAGAAAAAGGATTTATTTCCTGAAATGAAAAGTAAAATTGTGAAATAAGAAACTCACTAGACAGATTAATTTGCAGATTAAATATAATTAAAAAGAGAATTAGTGAATAGAAAGCTATATAAAAGAAGACATTAAAAGACATGGAGGACAGATAATCTTTTAGTTAGATTTAAAAATGACATAGATGATAAAAGCTTCACTCATCCTTTCTTGCGAATACAACAAAGTTGAGATGAAAACACGGAGCAAATAGCAATCAGAGTCACCTGGGATCTAGATGAACAGAAACACAACAAAGGAGAGAAATAATTAATCAGCCTGCACTGATAGAAGGTAGGAGGAGGAGAAGACGCAAGGCTGCCCGGTCTGCAGAGGCTGAGCAAGACAGAGGCTATGGCAGTGACAGCCGCAGATGCCTCTTAAAGAGGCCATGTCTGCGAGTGGACTTTCACAGTGATGGACCTGCTCACTCTAGCACTAGAGCTGGATTTGCTACTTGTGGGACATGAGGGACTTACAGGGGGACACTGAGTTGTCAGAGCCAGGGCTGGAGGTGAGGCTTTCTCTCAGGCAGAAGTGCCAGCGGTATCCATTCTTCCTCTGTTGAGCCCTCCTCACTCCCTGTATGCAGTACAGTGTTGCCATATCTGAGATATTATCAAACTGGATAACAGAGGTTGCTCTGCCTAAAGAATTCCCTAAAATGCTGCCTCTCCCAATTCATGGTCTCACCAAAGCCAGTCAGTTTTGTCCTCTGGGAGTCTTGTACTACTTGCTGAGCAGTGCCTAGACTCACACTAGTGGCAGCTGATCTTGGTTTCAAGTATGGCTTTGAGGAAAGTAATAAGCACAGCATTGGAGGATTGTTGCTGAATCTTCACAGGTGGCCCCAGAGAGGTATAGGCTGGGACTAAACTTGGCCTGCAGTCGAACCCCTCTCAGGATGGTGCTACACAAAGCCATTCTAATAAGACCAGGAGACTTAGGAGGTTTGATAGAACATAGAAACAGACACAGAAAGGCAGCTAAAATGGGAATACAAAGAAGCAGAAACCATATGAAGGAAGAGAACATAGATCAAGGAAAAATGTAGTCGAGCAAATGCAGAGTTCAAAACACTGGTTATAAAGATTCTCGATGAAATTAAGGGACGTGTAGATGAACTCAGTGAGAATTTTAACAAAGAATTAAAAATCATAAAAATGGAAATAGAAATTATAAAAGAGAATCAGTCAGAAATGAAGAATACATTATCTGAGAAAAAGAGTATATTAGAGGGAATCAACAAAATAGAGAATGAAGAGGATCAAAACACAGATATAGAGGATTGAGAAGCCAAGGACAACCAACCAGAACAGCAAGAAAAAAGTAACCAAGAATATAATAATAATTTAAGGAGCCTATAGGGCAACATTAACAGTAACAACATCCATGTCACAGGAGTACCTGAAGAGGGAGAACAAGAAGTTGAATATATATTTGAAGAAATAATTATAGGAAACTTTCCTAACCTGACGAAGGAAATAGACATTCAACTCCAGCAAGCTCAGAGAGTCGCCCGGCCCAAAATGAACACAAAGAAGCCCACACCAAAACTCCTCATAATTAGAATGCCAAAGGTTAAGTACAAAGAGAGAATCTTAAAAGCAGCAAGAGAAAAGCAGTGCGTTACCTACAAGGGAACACCCATAAGACTGGCAGCTGATTTCGCAAAAGAAGCTATGCAGGACAGAATATTCAACATGATAAAAAAAAAAAAAAAAAACAACAAAAAACAGAATCTGCAACCAAGAATATTTTATCCAAGAAAGCTATCATTTAGATTGAAGGACAAATAAAGAGCTTTCCAGTCAAAAATAAGCTAAAAGAATTCATCAACACCAAGCCAGTATTATAGGAACTATTGGAAGAACTTCTTTAAGAAGAAAAAATGTGAATCAAAAACATGTATAAAGAATGGTAATAACTACATATTTATCAACAAGCACCTCAAATGCAAAAGAATTAAGTGCTCCAACCAAAAAGTAGGGAAGCTGAATGAATAAGAAAACAAGACCGCTATATGTGCTACCTACAAGAAACTTTTTTCAGATTAAAAGACACACACAGGCTGAAAGGAAGGGAATGGAAAAAGACATTGCCTTGAGGATATTGAGCTGAATGAATTAAGTCAGATAGGGGAAGACAAATACCATATTATTTCATGTACACGTGGAAACTATTAAACAACAACAACAAAAACAGAAACTCATAAAGAATATTTGAGGGCTACTAGATGGGAGTGGGGATTGGGGAGATGGTGAAAAAGGGCAAAGGGATTAAGATGTAAAAATATTTATGGAGATACGAAGTATAACATAAGGAAAATAGTCAACAATGTTGTAAAAAATACATAAGGGGAAAAGGGTTACTTGATTTAGTGGGGTGACTACTTCGTGAGTTACATAAATCTCTAATCACTACACTGTACAAGTGAAACTAATATATTATTGTATGCCAACTATAATTTTAAAAACTCATTGAATTGTACAATATAAATATGAGCAACTAATTGTCTATTATACTTTAATAAAGATAGGGAATAATAAATAAAGACATGGAGGATAGACATAGAGGATAGAGTGAGAATGTCTGAATGCTTCTCAAGAGAACTAAAGAGAAGAGCGTATAGCTAATGGATAAAATTCTATATAAATTTCTAGAATTGATAACAAGGATGATTTCATACACACTAGAAGCACAGAACATACCTATCATATAAATAAGAGACATATATATTTAATGATACTTTTCTTTCTAAACACAAAGAAAATTATTGAAGAGAAGGGAACTAAAAAAGTACACTTAACCTATAAAGAAATGACAATAAGATTAATAGCAGAACAACATAAAGGCTGAAATCCCTATCTTATTGCTTAATTTTCCCTAA
Organism: Rousettus aegyptiacus; assembly: GCF_014176215.1. Taxonomy (NCBI): domain Eukaryota; kingdom Metazoa; phylum Chordata; class Mammalia; order Chiroptera; family Pteropodidae; genus Rousettus; species Rousettus aegyptiacus. The sequence goes on from NW_023416288.1 coordinate 70,153,544, forward strand.
TTATTTTTATTATAATTACAGTATTTACTATATACATACATAAAATTTTATTTGACCCATTAAAGCAATTCTCAGATTTGTAAATAACATTTATTTCTCATGGGTAAGCACATTGTTTTGAAGAACTAGACTTACATTGTATAATATAGATATAGTCTATAAATTAGATTGATGTAGTCTAGGTAGTCTAGAATATTCTGTTAAATAGAGTCAGTATTATAGAAATTAAATAAATTAATAAAATGGTAATTGAACAAGTATTTTGTGATGGGATTATTTTAGGCACTGGAATGCATATATGAAAGCCGTGGTTCTTGCTCTTAATAAAAAAAGTTTATCAAAGTTATAGTATATTAAAACACAGAAATTCTACATTTTCTATATTTAAAATTTACAAAATTTAAAATTTATATTTTTTATATTCAAAATATACAAATTTTATATTTATATGTTATATTCTACATATTTTATTATGTCTTACATGGCTTCTAAAACTTGTACTTTTAAACTATGTGTATTAAAATTATTGTCATGAGTATGTTTTCAAGTGCTTCTTAGTAGGTACTTTTTAAATAAACTATGTTATTTTAGTAACTCTTTATAACAGAAATAATCTTATTCGAAAAAAGTTTTATTCTTTAAAATAACCATTTCAGTTTGTAGTAATGAGCCCAAATCAGAATTTTCAGCTTGATTCTTATATTCGAAATATAGATATATTTAAAATGCTAGGGAAATTAATCTTAAATCTATTTCACCTTTTTTAAAACCTACACAATCTTCCTTCTTAGGTGGAGTGTCTCAAAATGAAATCAAAGTACTCCTAAAATCAAAACATATCAAATTAATATTCATCTACAGGTATATATGTTAGAGGTTTGCATTCATAATTTAAAATAGCTACCATTCACACCAAAAGAGCTCTTTGTTCATGTCAAATTGAGAATCAGAGAATTTTTCTTTGGCTTATATTCTTTCTTATATATTTTTGTTTGTTTGTATTTGTCCTTTTATAAATTGGGTAATTTTTAAATGAAGAAGTAACAATGTCTCTTGAGGACTATATTGCTTTCATTTTTAGAGAAAAGCAAAGATGTTTTTGATAGTTTATTGATCTAAAGCTTTGGGTAAAGTTTGACTACGTAAACATAAACAGCCTGATAAATTCTGGTAAGGAGCTAATTTCTCAATATTTTCATTTATATATTTCCATTGAAGTTCTATAATTCTTTTATATGACTTTTAAATAAAAGCTCTTTCATGCAAAATAGCAAAGGATGAGCTACAATTGAACAACACTGTCAACATTTCTAGTAAATTGTAAGCACTGGACATTTAACAGAGGCAAAGAATCAAGGATAATATCTCCCAATAATTTCTAAATTTGTTTTTTGTTTTTCATTTTTTTTTTAGCTTACAGCTCTGAGTTCTCATCTTCATCTAGAAGCAAAATGACTTTCATCCATCTCTGTCCTTATTGATAATAGTCAATCAAGTGTCCAGAATGCTGGCTGCATTAAATTAGAAAAATAATACTCTTAGATAATCCCTAAGTTATACGAATAGAATTTTAAGAAGAATATTTGATTATATTAGCACAGCCATATGGTGTGTCTGAATTTGAGAATATCCTATGTCTTCATTTGCACCAGATAATTTTGAAAAGAGATTTGGAAACCTGGTCTTTAAAGCCAGGTTTAAAATTAATTTAAAATTTAAAATTAATTCCTAACACTGCCACCTATTAACTGTTTGAAAACCAGTGGTTTTTGATATTTTTCAGTAAATTTAAAATTAATTCCTAACACAAATTTAAAATTAATTCCTAACACTGCCACCTATTAACTGTTTGAAAACCAGTGGTTTTTGATATTTTTCAGTAATAAAATGTTGAGAAAGAGTTGAATGACATCATCAAAATGAGGGGATAAGAGCTTTCAACATCTTTCTCCAAAGAACACCAATGTTAACAATTAACCATAGATGAGCATGCCTTTGTGGAAGTCTGAGAGTCTAGCAGCAAATATCCAACACATTATTGGAGAAAAGATAAATTCAAGATTGGAGGCATTGAAGATTGTAAAAGGAACTTTACCTGTGTCATCTCTCCCCTGAGGTATGTAGCTCAGTGTCAAATCTTCTCAGCCCACATTTTTTTTTCACATGACAGAAAGCAAGAAGACATTAATGAGCATTCAGCTTTGCTAGATCTGTAGGATCCTGCCAAAGAGAACCACCTCTTTTTCACCTCATATGTAATGCTGAGGTATGCTGCACAAATAGGGGATGTGGGGGCTTGGGAAAATAGCAACAGTGTCTCTCAGAGGGCATCAAATGGACATGGACACTCCTAACTGCTTTGTGAACTCTATCAGAAAGCTTGTTGAGGAGACACACTGGAAAAGCCTCACAAGTGGATCTTTCCAACTGGCCCACAGGCACTTCTAATACTGTGTGTACTACATTCACATACCTTCTTCAGTCGTTAGCACCCTGTGCATGCTTTCAAGATTGGTGAAAGCCTTTGCAGATGGCTAGTGAGCATGCTCAGAAAGCTGGCCTGACCCTGTGGGAGAAAGCACACAAATTTGAGTATTCGGCATCACACTAAGGGCTTTTAGCAATGACTTCGCTTTGAAGGACTGAGATAAAGAATACAATCTTAAGAATTCCACTCTCCCACAAGTTTCCAGTCAAGAATGCTGAGTATATAAATGCTATGCTCACCTTTTCTCACAACCTCTTCAAAATTACAACTAAACTACAGAACAACCATCATTGACAGTCATCAAAGTCTAGCTAAACAGAAGTCCTATAACCAAGGGCACACAAAAGAAATCACTGCAAGACTGGTAGGAGGGGTTGGAATACAGAATGAGCTGTGGTTAAAAATCAGGAAGAATATTTGGCTGCAGTGAACCACCCAGAGGAGCAAGGGCTCCCGACACCACATCGGGTTCCCCAGCCCAGGGGTCTAGTGCCATGAAAAGAAGTCTCCATAACTTCTGGCTGTGAAAACCAGCAGAAATCATAGCTGAGTGAGATGGAGGACTACTGGAGTCCCAAACTTTCCTCCCTGATGAATTCAGTCGCTCAGTTCCAGTGCTGGTGCAGCAGCTCAAAAGATGCCAAGGACACATGGGGAAGAGATGAATTGTCTGAGTTTAGAGCGAAGGCTGGAGGAGAAGGATTTTTCCAGACAAAAGTGCTGGCAAAGCCACTGGTTTTTTGTTGTTGTTGTTGAGTCCTCCCACCAACAAGTCTGCATGCATAAGCAGGTGCCATATCTGAGTCTTCATCAACCTGGCTACCACCATTTGCTTCATCTTGGTGATTCCTCGATACCCAGCACTGCCCAATTTGTGGGCCCATCCAAGATGCTTCCAGTGGCTTTTTCATAAAGTCTGTCATGAGGCTCATGCTATGGGCTTTCCTAAAACTGCAAAAGTTTACAAAAAGAAATATCTAGACTTGCCATGTCCTGTCCCTCTTTCTAAGCAGCTCCAAACCTGGAAATAGAGGTAGCACTCCTCAGTTCACAGCGTAGCCTCTCCTAAGTCCAAGTTGCAATCATCTGCAGATTACTTTGTAGCTCATATCAAATGGCCCTGAGCAGGCACAGGCAGTGGCTGAACTTGAAATGCACCAGAATCCCAGAATCAACACACATGGTAGCAGGCTTCAAACTATACCAAAGCACATCCACAAACAATACACGAAAGGCAGACTCAGCAGGCAACAGAGCTTTGCAAAACTAAATCTGCTCCATAGAGTCAGTCCCTGCACAACACCTTCTCCACCATAATCATAGTCAGTTCTCATAATCAATTAGCCTGAAGGCCAATTCCTCCCATTGATTTTCCAACTGAAATCAATGCCTAAATATAAGAGGAAGGCATGCACAACCCATACAAGGGACACTCCTGTAACACCCAGCTCAGATGATCAGAAAGACTACATCACTAGACCGCAAAGGACAGTTACTCCATAAGAACACTCTACCAAGACTGGAAGACATAGCAGCTCTATCTAATACAGAAAATAAAGAGAGAAGTATGTAAATTTGAAAACAAAACAAAAATATATGTCCCAAATAAAAGATCTGGAAAAAGCTCCAGAAAAAAACTAAACAAAATGGAGACAAACACTCCACCAGATGGGGAGTTCAGTGAGAACTTCCACAAAGAATAGAAAACTAAAAATTAAGATAGAAAACAAGAACCAGTCAAAACAAAGAACACAATAACTGTAAAATATATATATTAGAGTGGATCAACACTAGATTAGACGAAGCAGAGGATCGAATTGGTGATTTGGAAGATAGGGTAGTGGGAAACATCCTATTATAACAGCAAAAAGAAAAATAAATAAGAATAGTTGAAAGGCTCCTGGGACAATATTGAGTACACCATCATTCACATCACAGGGGTACCAGAAAGAAAGAGAGAGAGAAACCAAGAGATTGAAAACCAATTTGAAGAAATAACGACTAAAAACTTTCCTAACCTGGCAAAGAAAATAGACATACAACCCCAGGAAGCTCAGAGAGTCTCAAACAAGATAAATTCAAAGAGATCCACACCAAGACATATCATAATTAAAATGCAAAAGGTTAAAGACAAAGAGAGAATCTTAAAAGTTGCAAGAGAAAAACAGTTAGTTACCTACAAGGGAGATTCCAAAGGACTGTCAGGTAATTTCTCAACAAAAACTGCAGGCCAGAAGGGGTTGGCACGAAATCTTTCAAGTGATGAAAAGCAAGAACCTACAACTAATTCCACACAGGAAAACTATCATTTAGAATGGAAAGACAGATAAAGAGCTTCTTGGACAAAAAGAAGCTAAAAGCTTTTACCACCGCAAAACCAACATTACATGAGATTTTAAAGGGACATTTTTAAGAAGAAAAATTTTAAAAGGTAAATATATAAATACTAAAATGGCAATAACTACATATCTAGTAACAATTATTTTGAATGTAAATGAGTTAAGTGCTCCAGTCAAAAGATAGGGGGGCTAAATGGATAAGAAAACAAGACCCATCATATGCTGTCTATGAGACACTTCAGATTAAAAGACACACAGAGACTGAAAGTAAAAGATTAAAAAAGATATTTCATAAGAATGAAATTAAAAATATCTGGGTTACCTGTACTTATACCAGGCAAAAAAGACTTTAAAATAAAAATTATTAAAAGAGACAAAGAAGAACCAGTAATTCTACTTCTGGGTATTTATCTGGAGTGGTCATGAGGATGTGGAGCACAGCATAGGAAATGGAGTCAGTAGTACTGTGATAAATCTGTGTAGTGGATATTGGGGGATCGGTTTGCAAATTATATAAATGTTTAGCCGCTTTGCTGTACACCTTAAACTAATATAAAATAATGTTGAATGTCAACTTTAATTGAAAAAATTAAAAATTAAAAATTTAAATTAATTTTATAAAAAGTTTTCCCATCCCCCTAAGAAGGGATAAGAAATATAGAGTAGGCATATTTTTAGTAAAGATGTGAGAAAGCATAAGGATCCCTAACAGGGCTGATAAGAAGTAATCACCTCTGGAAGCCAGTCAGTAAAGACTGGCTAAAGTGACTTCTTCAAAAGCCAAGACAGCAATGTGAAGCTTTAGAGAATAAAAAATATCAAGGAAACATGGCACCATCAAATGAAAATGATGATTTTTTCTAGTAACTGTCTCCAAAGAAATGTGTATCTCTGATTTTCCAAATAAACAATTTAAAATATTTATTTAGAAAGTGAGGCAAACTTCAAAGAAAAGAAATTTAATACAATTAAGAAAACAATACACAAACAAAACCAAAAGTTTTACACAGAGACAGAAATTATATAAAAGAATCAAACAGAAATTCTGAAGCTGAAGAATGCAATGAATGAAATGTGGGGAAAATAGAACACATCAATATCAAACTTGATTATGCAGAGGAAAGAATCTGTGAAGTAGAAGATAGGTCATTTAGAAGACAGGAAAACAGAAAAATGGAATGATATAGAGTGCAAAAGCCTATGTGAATTATTGGATATCATTAAGAAAAACAATTTGCATATTACTGGAGTCACAGAAAGAGATGAAAAGATTAAAGAAGCAAAAAGCTTATTTAAAGAAACAGTGACTGAGAGCCTCCAAAATCTGAGGAAAAATTTGATTATCCAAATTCATGAAGCTTATCCATCCTCCAGAAATTTTAATCCGCAAAAATATTCTCCAAGACATAATACAACAAAATTGTCTAAAATTAAAGACAAAGAAAGAATCTTAAAAGCAGCAAGAAAAAAAATTTTTTCACATACAACAGAATCTCCATAGGCTATCAGTAGATTTTGAAGCAGAAACCTTTCATGCCAGGAGAGAATATAGTAATATAATCAGATTGCTGAAAGCAAAAACTGCCCACTAAATATACTTTACCTGACAAAGGTGTCCTTAAAAATGGAGAGATAGACTTCCACATAAACAAAAGGGGAAGAGTTTATCGCCACTATAACTGACTTACAAAAATGTTGAAAGTTCATTAAGCTGAGATTAAAATGTGCTTATTATTAGTTGAACTTTTCCCCCAAAGGCCTGAGTGTCCTGCATAAGGAGGTTTGGAGAAACATGGCAGAGTGAGAGATGACTCCAGATCCTTCCCCTTGAAATAACAATAAACTGAATACTTAAAACTCAACAAAAATAACATCCAAACTTCACATCAGTATGTCTGAATGTGGGATCTGTGCATAAGAGTTAGCAAAGGTCAAAACTCTGGGTGTTGAGCGGTGAACTGGGAGAAACAAAGAAGCTGCCTCTTGCAGCCACCGGAGCTTTCTGTAGGAGGAGTGGGGGCGGGGGGGGGGGGAGAAAGTGCAGCGAGTTCTCCTGCCTGGGAATGCTGCGAGCTCTATGTGGCCAACAGCAGGGTCCAGTCAGCAGGGCAGAAAGCAGAGAAGCAGCTGGCAGAAAACAATAATTGATTTTAACCAGCCACAGTTGCAAAATCGAGGCTGAGCTGAGCCCCCAACTCCTAACCTTGAGGGCCTCTCCCCTCATAATCCAGGACCAAACATCATGGAGCCCCAGGGAATCTGAGCAAATGCTACCGAAACTGTTGCTAACATTGATAGGGACAGAGACTGAGGGTAGCAAGCATGATTAAATATCTATAAGAAAATAAAAAGGCATTATTAAGGTTTTATATAAAGCAGGGATCTAAGAGGCTTAGACACCACCTAATGGAAATCAAAAGAAAAACACCTTCCTTGCAGCAGGCTAAAGAGAGACCTTTATATAATAAATCTTTCTGGAAAAAAAGCAGAATACATTTTCATTAATGCTCAAATGGAGAAATAGTCCATTAAACACAATGAACAACCAAGGTGACAAGACATCTCAGAAAGAAAGAGAAAATAAGATTTAGAAATATGTGACTTAAATGACAGAGAATTCAGAATGGTATTTCTGAAAAAAACTCAGTAAGTTCCAAAACGAGTCATATCAAAAATTTCAGGAAGTGAAAAGACAACTAGATGAGCAGAACAAAAATACTGAATCCCTCAAAAGGGACAGAATAGATTTTCTGGGAAAAAAAAAAAAAAAAACCACTACAAGAGTTGAAAAATGAAAGAGCAAGCTTGGGAAATAGAGTTGATCAAATGGAGGAAAGGATCAGTGATATTGAAGACAGAAATCTAGAAATAAATCAGAAGGAAGAAAAGAGAAATTGAAGAATGAAAAATAATGAAAGAGAAATTCAAGAACCAGCTGATACCATCAGGGGAGAAAACATAAAAATAATGGGAATTATTGAAGGTGATGAAAAGGAGCACGGACTAGAAAGCATTTTCAAACAAATAGTTGATGAGAATTTCCTAAATCTAAAGAATGAGCAGGAGCTTGAAATTCAAGAAGTCAATAGAACATCCAATTATCTCAACTTAAAAGAGCCTTCACCAAGACACATTGTATTAAAATTACCGAAAATCAACAACAAAGAAAGAATTATCAGGACAGCCAGGGAAAAGAATATGGTAACCTACAAAAGAAAATCCATTATGGTCAGAATTCTCATCACATACCTTGCAAGCCAGAAATGAATCAAATATTCAAACTATTAAGTGAAAGAAACTACCAGCTAGAATAATGTATCTAGCTAAGCTCCTCAGCTCTCCTTTAGATATGAAGGAGAAATTAAGACCTTTCTATACATGCAAAACTTTAGGAAATTCTTCACTACAAGGCTTGCACTACAAGAAATACTAAAATGGGTCAGCTCACCTAAAACAAACTGTCAAAAAAAAAAAAACATAATTGAGAGTAAGTTGACTATCAGGCACATAGAAACAGAGGAGTACATCAGTTACTAAGAACAGGACATTATAAGCTTAAATAATAAGAATTGCTATTGCAAGATAGTAATGAACATTCAGCATACATAGGGACAAATTGAGACAATAATGACTGAAAAGGAGAGGTTTCAAAGATCCAAATTCACAAAGGGTAATGGAGATAAGGCACAAGCAGAAGAAAAAAAATGACCGTATATGTGTGTGTGTGTGTGTATAACTACCCTTTACACATTCATAATGGTAACCACATGCAGAAGATTAAGAACTGAAGTATATAACATAAAACATGAAGAACCTGAGGGAAAATCCACAAAAACCAACCAAAATAAAGAAAATAGAAACACAAGGACAAGGAAGCAATGGAAACACCGAGCTACCAGAAAGCAAAAGATAAAATGGCTATAAGAAGACCTCATATTTCAATAATCACTCAAATGTAAATGAACTGAACTCACCAATAAAAAGGCATAGAGTTGCAGAATGGATCAAAAATCAAAATTAAACCATATGCTGCCTCCAGGAGAAACATCTCAGCTACAAACAAATATAAACTCAAAGGGAAAGGGTGGAAAATGATACTTCAAGCAAATGGCATTTCGAGAAAAGCAGGAGTAGAGGTACTAATATAGAATGAAATAGACTTAAAAATCCAAAAGGTAAAGAAAGATACTTAGGGACACTTCATGATGAAAAAGGAAATTATGCACCAAGAAGACATAACACTTATTAATATCTATGCTCCCAATCAGGGAACCCTGAAATATGTAAAGCAGTTACTAATAGAATTAAAGAGAGAAATAGACCAAAACATGGCTATAGTAGGGGACCTAAATACCCTACTATACTATCGGATATGGAAAAATTATCCAATCAGAAAATCAATAAGGAAATAACATCTGTAAGTGGACCTAATTGACATTTACAGAGCCTTCCATCCCAAAACAGCTGCTTACACATTTTTTTCTAGTGCCCATGGAACATTCTCAAAAATTGACCATATACTGCGACACAGAGATAGCCTCAACAAATATAAGAGGATTGAAATCATACCAACCATAGTCTCTGATCATAATGCTTTGAAATTAGAGATCAACTGCAAAAAGAAAGCAGGTAGAACCACAAATACATGAAGATTAAACAACATACTACTGAAGAATAACTGGGTCAGAGAAGAAATAAAAAGGGAGATCAAGAGATACATAGAAATGAATGATAATGATAGTACAACATATCAAAACTTTTGGGACATGGCAAAAGAGGTCATAAGAGGAAAGTTCATATTATTACAGGCCTACCTCCAAAAATAAGAACAAGCCCCTATAAACAACCTAACAGTTCATCTTAAAAAACTAGAAAAGGGAAAATAAATGAGGTCTAAATTTAACAGAAGGAAAGAAATCATCAAAATTAGAGCAGAAAAAAATAAAATTGAAAATAAAAAAGCATAGAAAAAAAATGAAACAAAGAGCTGGTTCTTTGAGAAGGTTAATAAAATTGACAAACCCCTGGCTAGACTAACTAAAGAAAAAAGATAGAGGACACAAGTAAACTAAATCAGGGATGAAAGAGGGGAAATTATGATTGACATCGCAGAAATACAAAGGATGCAAGAATACTATGAAAAAGTATATAATAACAAATTTAATAACCTATAAGAAATGGACCAGTACTTAGAAAAATATAATCTTCCTAGACTGAATCAAGAACTGGAAAATCTAAATAAATCAATCAGCACTGTGGGAATTGAAATAATCATCAAAGACCTACCAAAAAGTGAAAGTCCAGGACCAGATGGCTTCAACAGTGAATTCTACCTAACAATTGAAAATTTAATATGTATTCTCCTCAAATGCTTCCAAAAAATTGAAGAGGAAGCAATACATTTTATGAGGCCAATATTACTCTAATACCAAAACCTGGTAAAGATAACACAAAAAAAAGAAAACTATAGACCAATAACTCTCATGAATACATATGCAAAAATCCTAAATAAGATACCAGAGAATCAAATACAGCAACATATTAAAAAGATTATACACCATGATCAAGTGGGCTTCATCCCAGAGGCACAGGGATGGTTCGACATACGCAAATCAATTAATGTAATAGACCACATAAAATATTAAAAAATAAGAATCATATGATCATATCAATAGATGCAGAAAAAGCCTTCAACAAGATATAGCATCGATTTATGATCAAAACAATTAACAAACAGTATAGGAGGAAAGTACCTTAACATAATAAAGGCCGTATTTGACAAACCCTCAGCCAACATTATACTTAATGGTGAAAAACTAAAAACCTTTTCTCTAAGATCAGGAACAAGGCAGGGCTATCCACTATCACCACTGTTATTCAATATAACATTGGAAGTCCTAGCGAGTGCAATGAGGCAAGAGAAAGATATAAAAGGCATTCAAATAGGAAACAAAGAAGTCAAACCGTCACTATTTGTGTATGACTTGATTCTTTATATAGAAAACCCTAAAGAATGCACAAGAGCACTACTGGAAACAATAAGCAAATACAGTAAAGTTTTTGGATACAAAATCAATGTTCACAAATTCATAGAGTTCCTATACTCTAATAATGAAGTATAAGAAAAAGAAGTGGAAAATAATTTATTTTTCAATTGCAACAACAACAAAAAAATACTTAGGAATAAATTTAATGAAACATGTGAAAAGTACAAAACTCTATTAAAAGAAATCAAAGAAAGTACAAAGAAATGGAAAGATATTCCATGATCTTGGATTGGAAGAATCAACATAGTTAAAATGATTATATTACCTAAAGCATTATACATATTTAATGCAATCCCCATCAAAATCCCATCAGCATTTTTTAAAGAAATAGAACAAAAAATCATCCAATTTGTATGGAAGCACAAAAGACCTTGAATTGTCAAAGCCATTTTGAGAAAAAAGAATGAGGCTGACTTTGAATTTACTACAAAGCAACAGTAATCAAAACGGCATAGTATTGGCAGGAAAACAGACACATGGACCAGTGGAACAGAACTGAGAGTCCAGAAGTAAACCTATATTTTTGACAAAAAAGCAAAAAACATGTGGTGGAGAAAGGAAAGCCTATTCAATAAATGGTACTGGAAAAATTGGAAGGCCACCTGCAAAAGAATGAAACTAGACTGTTGTCTATCACCACACACCAAAATTAACTCAAAATGGATTAGGGACCTGAATATAAGACTGGAATCAGTAAAATGCATAGAAGAAAACATAGGAATTAAACTCAAGGACCTTGGACTTAAAGAGGATATTATGACTTTGACCTCAAAGGCAAGGGAAGTAAAAGTAAAAATAAATAAATGGGACTACATCAAACTAAAAAGCTTCTGCTCAGCAAAAGAAACTGTCAACAAGGTAAAGAGACAGCCATCCGAATGGGAAAATATATTTGCAAGCAGCACCTTCTATAAGGGCCTAATATCCAAAATATACAAAGAACTCATACGACTCAATAACAACAACAACAAAAAAAACAAATGATCCAATCAAAAAATAGCACAGGACCTGAACAGACATATAAATGACCAACAAATATATGAAAGGATGCTCAACATCACTAGGTATTAGGGAAATGCAAATCAAAACCACAATGAGATACCATCTCACACATGTTAGAATATCTATAATCAACAGGACAAGTAATAATAAATGTTAGAGAGAATGCAGAGAAAAAGGAACCCTCATGCACTGCTGGTGGGACTGAAAATTGGTATGGCCACTATTGAAAGTGTTATGGAGGTTCCTCAAAAAACTACGAATTGACCCAGCAATCCCTCTACTGGATATTTATCCCAAAGACTTGAAAATCCATATCCGAAAAGATATTTGCACACTGATGTTCATAGTAGCATTATTCACAGTGGCCAAGACATGGAAGCAATTAAAGTGTACTACGAGATGACTAACTAAAGAAGTTGCGATACACATATACAATGGAATATTACTCAGCCATAAGAAGAGATGAAATACTGCCATCTGTGACAACATGGATGGACCTCGAGATAATCATGCTAAGTGAAATAAGCCAGACAGAAACAGTTGAAAATCGCATGATATCACTTATATGTGGGATATAAACCTAAAAGCAACAAATGAACAGGACAAACAAATAGAGACTCATGGGCATGTTCAATAGACTAGTGGTTACCAGTGTGTAGGGGGTTGGGGGAGGGGGGAGATAGACAGGGTAAAGAGGGTCAAATATGTGGTAACAGAGAGAAATCTAACTATGGGATATGAACACACAGTGTAAATATTTATATGCCTTACTGTTAAAGTGTACAGCTGAAACTTACTGGATTTCATTAACCAATGTCATCATAAAAAATAAAGTAATTAATTTTTTAAAAATTAAGAAAATAAAATATTACATAAAAAATTAAAATAAAATATGCTTATTAGTAACATGAAAATCTATTAACTATAAAAGACTATTGTAAAGTTAAATATATTTAAATTTAGTATGCTTACTACTGTAATGTGTTTTGTTAATCTTTTAACTCTAGTATAAAAGTAAAAGCATAAAGTATTACAAATAGCTAGAGTTAAAATAATTTGATAATGCCTTCATAATAATATAAGATGTAATTGAGACATTAAAAACAGAAAATGTGGGAAAATACAAAAGAATAAAGTTTTTGTATGCAACTGAAGTTGTTATCAGCTTAAAATAGACTCTCCTATCTATAAGATATTTTATAGAAACTCATGGTAACCATATTACAAATCTATAGTTATTATAACAATATGATATCAACATAAAAACAGACACATAGTTCAATGGAACATAATACAGAACCCAGAAATAAATCCACGTATGTATATGATCAACGAATTTATGAAAAGGGTGCTAAGAATACTCAATGTGGAAAGGATAGTTTCTTCAATAAATAGTGTTGAGAAAACTGGATACTCAAATGAAAAACATAAAATAAAATTGGACCTCTATCTTACACCAATCACAAAAAGTAACTCAGAATGTATTAAAAACTTAAATGTGTGACCCAAAATAGTAAAACTAGTGGAAGAAAATATTGGGAAAAAGATACTTGACATTGATCTTGGCAGTGATTTTTTGTGCTTGACACCAAAATGCAAGCAACAAAGCAAAAATAAAAAATTGGAACTACACTAAAATAAAAAGATTCTGTACAACAAAAGGAACAATCAGCAAAGTAAAAAATAGGTAGAAGATTTTCAAAATTGTGCATGTCAGATGTCCACAATTACTTTAAGCAACAGATATGTAGCAAATTATTTTCTAGCTGACCACCATAAAAATAGTTTATATAGCAATGACAGCCTTATTAGTTGGATTTCTGAATACGTGTTTGTGAAATTCCAGACTCGTGAAATAGCATAAATAATATAAACTAGCTATTAAACCACTAAACACTGAAAACATTAGTGATTATTTAAATAGCAAGCCTCGGTTTATGTTTATATAGTGGAGCCATATAATAAATCAAGCAATCTTCTTTCTTTTTTCCCCCCTTAATTCTGGTTTTCCTGTGAGTGTTAATGGTTTCTAATCAAATAATCTTCTTTCAATGAGAAGCAGTCTTATTCTCAATTTTTTTATTAACTCCTTATATTTAGGAATTATGATTTTGAGTTCCAGAGTTTTGAGAGTGTGTTCTTTGGTCCTTAAGGGTTCTTATTATGATTAAATTACTTTTTAATGCTTCCTTCCATTAATTATGTCTCTATAGTAGCCACATGTTCTAGTTCAGCTTGATTTCTATCTTGCCAGCAACTATGCTCCCATTGAGGGCTTGTGATCTTTCTCTCCTTATTTATTTTCATGAATAAACTTCTGTCACTATTTGGCTGTTGAGACTATTTAGAATTTTTCTGGCAGTGGCAGCTCAATATGCATTGGAAGATAGTGTGGCCTAGTAGAAATCAAATTGGCAAGCTAGACCTCTCTATACTTGATTTTGGAGAACAGAATAGTTAGGAAAGTTTGTTTTCATATGCAAAGAGGAATGGATTAACGTTAGCCCAAGTAATTCTTAAACTTAAGCATATATCAGAAACACCTGAAGGACTTGTTAAAACTAAAACACGAATTGTTGGGTTTCAACTCATTACCTGATTCATTAGGTAAGGGATAGACCCCTAACCCTAGATCTGCATTTTTAACAAGTTCCCAGGGAATGTAGATGCTGCTGGTCAAGAATCACAAATAGAGAAACCTTGCCTTAACCCTACCCTGAAACACATTTTTTGATGCTGCCTGAAAGAATGGCTGTAGATAAACTCTGAGAACTGTATATACCATGTAGTGACTGGATTCTCTTTTTTACCAGACTACTCAGGCACCCCTGAACTCTTTTAAAACTAGGCTTTGACTTTTGGACTCCCATGTTCCTCCCTTCAGTGTTAAGTTTTAACAAGAATCCTGCCACATTGTTTTGGCCAGAATCTCCCATCCCCATATCTAATCACCCTGATCATCTAATCAAAGTTCCTCATCCCCCACCATTCCACAGGTGATATCTGATCACCCTGGCCTGCCTTCAGCAAGAATCCTATTATGTCGGTTTAGTTAGAATCTCCTCTTACCTCTGATGTTTCCTCAGTAATTTTGCATCCACTGCCCCCCAACCTATTCCCCAGCTATAAACTTTCCACTTTTCTTTGTATTCATAGTTGAGCACAATTTTTGTCTCCCACTTCAAGAATTCATTGCATTAATCTCTATAACTATCTCAATGATCTCCCCTTGACTAAAGTCTTTCTTATTATCTCTTAACAATTCTCACTGAATATTATTTTTTCATTAACAACATGAATAATATATTTTTAACAGTAGCCAGAATCTGTTCTCTCTATTCTTAAAGATAAATCTGTTCTACCAGTTGATCAACTCCCCAGTACATACACTCTTAGAAATATGTAACTCATGATATTTGTCTCAGAAATCACTTGCCAAGTAGCCAGATTTTATTTTTTTGGCAAGTATCACACTTTATACCTGAACCTTCTTCAACAGTTTTCAAAATAACAGCTTTATTCAGCAATACGGCTTCCAAAAGTTGGCTCTAACATGACTTGTTTCCTGAGAAATCCCAGCAGGAAATCATGACAAAGAGAAGAATTAGAAATATTTGCTCAGATTGTTCAGACCTTTCTTTTCTCAGAATCTAGCTCCATGTGTTTTCTAACATGACATGCTAATTTTCTGTAAGAACTCCTTCTTCCTTCTTCTTCCAGTGGTTTCAACTGGGACAATTTTGCCTGTCCAGAGACTTTTGACACAGTATATTTTGTGAGTTGTTATTGGAATCTATAAGTAAGAGGCCGAGGATGCTGCTAAACACCCTGCAATGCACAGAACAGCCCCCACAATGAAGAATTACCTCATTTCAAGATGTCAATAATGTTAAGCATGAAAAATCTTGCTTCAGAGAAGGGGTTGGCAAACTATAATCATTGGGGCAAGTCCAGTTCCATAACTGGTTTTACAAGTAATGTTTTATTGAATCACAGCTATTTTCATTTGTCTACATGAAGTCTATGCTAAAATAGCAAAGTTGAGATATTTTTGACAGAGACATATAACCCACAGCCTAAAATCTTGTCTTTTACAGAAAAAAAAGTCTGTTAACTGGAAGTAATCCCTGGACAAACATAAAAATTTTTATCATAATCACTTGGGAAATGCAAATTCTGGAAACTGACTTTAGATCTAATGATTTGGAATTTTTGGTGATGGAACCTAGCAAACTGTATTTTAACAAGTCCTCCAAGTGTTTCTAATTTAGGCTGAACTTTGAGATTACTTACATAGAGCATTATATTCCATAAAATGTTACCTAGATTAGCTTATCATTTTTAATATGATAATTGTTTTATTCTTATTGGTATACTTAGGTATTCAATATACATCGTTAGTTGATTTTGTAACAAGGCAGAACTAAGACTAATAAGATCTGCAATTTATCGTTTCAAACTCCAAGTCTATGCTGCTTTATAATAGAGTGAAGTCTTTTAGCCATCTGTGGGTCGAGTAACTACTTCTCATTACAATACAGATTAATGTGTCCCACTTTGTACTTAATAAATTAGAATCTCCATTGATGTGATTTGGCTACTATGCTTCTAAGAAGCATTCCAAATGATTTGACATCAGCCAGAACAAGAAAGAATAGAATTAAACAAGACTTTTTGATTTCTAGGGTCAAAAGAGAGAAAAATAGAAGTGAAAACTTTTGTGTGTTTATTTGTTTCTTAATATAGAAATCTGAGAGACTAACAATGTATTAATCAACTACATTACTAAATGGAGAATTCTGAGTTTTCAAAGCACAAGCACTCCACAAAATAACATTGTACTAATAGAGATGAACATTTACTAAATTTGGCTTAAAACAATGAGAATATTCATAATGTGCTTTAAGTTGCATTCTGGAGGTACATGACTCAGTATTGATTATCAATGTTATCAAGGATCCGGGCTCATTCAGCTCTTCTCTCTTCGCCATCCCCAGGATGATGGTTTACCCACCATCTCTATCTAATTCCATTATGGCCGCTGCAGCTTTAGGAAGCTTGCCTCCCTCACATGACAGTAACATCCAAAATCAGAAGGGTTGCTGGAAAGGGATCTTTTTCTTTTATACCTCTTTCATTGTGGAGCATTTCTCAGCAGATGTCTATTATGTACTATTGACCTAAATCAAGTCTTATGCCCACTCTAAGAGCAGTTACTGACAAAATGTGATAGGAAAATATGATTGGAGTAAAGTATGATTTACCCCTTTAGACTGGGTATATTAACACTTAAATCAAATCAGAGAATGTCTCCCAGGCAAGCAAGCAACAAGCAGTTTCTAATACAACCATGAACATTAATAAGCTATTGAAAGTAATTTATATTCTAATGATTAAAAATGTGTTTTAGAATACTATGGTTCTTAAGGTCACCTACATGAACACAATTTTCATGAGATCTCTTTCAGAGACAGAACCATAAGCCTGGACAATTTTATGCAAGTTTTATTTCTCTTGGCTCAAGATCTTCACCTTCACCTCCCTCATTTCACTCCAAAACTTGTAAATGTCATCATTTAGCTCAAAAGGCTGTCTTCAGATATTTAACTTATCAGGAAACCAGATTAAGAAAGTTAGGATTTTTTTTTAATGTCAATACACGTATTTTATTACATGCAAATTTCAGAACATGCTTAAATATCCCCAAGTTTTATCGGAGTGTTTTACATATCATTTATTCAAGAATATGAAATAGTTTCATTCTTTGGAACAAGTGATTTTCGAAACTGGGCTCTCCCAACTTTTAATAATGACTTTAATCATTCGATTATAAAATTGCAAAACTGATATAGTTCAATATTCTATATCAAAAATGCTAAAATTATGTTAATTATTTTACTTCATATCATGTTAAAACTTAGATTTAAATATTTTTCTTGAAATTCCACTAATGACCAATTGCTGAGAACCCAAGTTTCAATACTTTTTTCTAACATGGGAATGAGTTATATATAGTAAGTGACACAGGCTTTGTTCTTTTATGACCAGTGTGACATCTATGTGTGATAAAGATGACCTGCAATGAAGATGTAATAAAAATGATTTTAAAAGAACTATAAAATGGCTTTTTCTTTTTACAAAGCCACTTGGAGACATTTCTGATTACATATATGTAGAGATATTATTTGTTTATTAAAACTTGAAATTATATATATATGTATTAGGTTTTTTTCATTTACTATTGACAGAAGTTTTTATTTAAGAAATGTCTGTTTTAAATCCAGGCCTCTTAAAAACAAAATATTACCTTTATAACCAAGAAACAATTTTCTCCTTTCTCATTGAAGAATGTAATTCATAATCGAATTCCCCAGGAACTTTCTTTGGATAATAAGAGATTTATAGTGATTTGACACTGTGCCTTAGCTATGTTGTTGCCAATTGTATTTCATGTTCAGGAGTGTTTCTACTCTACAAATTGATAACAATTAGAATTCTGTGTATAATATTATGGAAGTTGATAACTTTATCTTTCTAACTTGTTTTGCATGTTTAAGGTTTTATCAACTTGAAAAAATATAAAGTGTTAATATGTTATTTGCTAATTATGAACTGGCTAAGAATTTCACTGTTTTTAATACTTTATTTATAGGATTTCCATTCCCTGATTCTCTAACAAGAATTAATGAGTATGAACAAGTGATCAAACATTATCTGTGCTACAATAAGAAGCTGAACATAGTTTCTGCTGCCATAAATTTTCCTGTCCATATGGGAAAGGTACAATATTGGCACTGAAGCTTGCAAGTCCATCTGCACAGAACCTAATTTTCCTAGATGAGGCAAAGCTTTCTAAATCAAGCCATCTGTTTGTATCCCTTAAAAAACCTGTAAATAAAATAAAGCAATATGTGCATGTGAAAATAAAAATCAGAGTTAGCTTGACATTTATTTAAGGCAATAAAGAGCCAATTATGATCACATATTGATTATTGTCAAATGTATTATTTCTTCATACTTTGGACTAATAATTGTATCCTGTAACCTGTAAAGACTAGTTGCTACAAATATTAATTATCAAAATCCAAAGTTCATGAAGTTAGAAAGGACCCCAAATTTTTACCAGCATGACCAGCTACTCTTTCTACTTGGCCATTGAAAAACTGTACTTATTGCTTTTACCACTGTATTTTATAAAAGTATTTCAGAATAAAATTTACAGAGTACATGTTAAATAAGAAAATATAAGAAAGGGATATAAATGAATTACTTTGGGGCAAGTTGTGTCAAAAAACTTAATACCTGCCTGTTATGAAGTAGCTTTAATATATTGTGATAGGTAGAATTCTAAGATGGCTCCCATGACTTTGCCCATAGATGTTATTCCTGTATTTATGTTACCTTATGTGCCAAAATTGATTTTGCTGATATAATAAAGGTTAATTAGCCAGTTGACTTTAAAATAGGAACATAAATCCAGATGGACTTAATCTGGTCATAAGAGCTCTTTAAAAGAAGAGAGTTTCTCCAACTAGTAGCAGAAAAATAAATCAGAGAAATGTGCTCAGGCTAGCCTGAAAGAAAGTAAATATGCAGTTTTTGAATTGTTTATGGTGCTACATGTCAAGGAACTGTAGGTGGAATCTAGGAAAAGAAAACTGTACCTGGTCAACAGCTAGTAAAAAAATAGAGACTTCTGTCACCACTGTAAAAGAGTCACAAACTTTTAAAATACTTTGTCCTTCTCCTTTTAATACTCATGGATTGTTATGATACGTGGATGCCAAATACTCTAAAAGTGGCCTGACTTCATACAGAACACATTTTTTTTCTGTTGTTTACATGTTTGTTTGGAGGAGATAAGAACAGACGATATTTCTAGAATAGTAATGGTGATGTCACTAGGTACACATTTTATATACATATATATAGTTCATTATCACAGCAATATGAAATAAATTGATATGCATTTAGTTATGTGGATAATGATTTGTATACTATAATATTTAGGTATAAATACTATTTCACACTCAGTATATTTTACAAATGTAATTTTTCCTTAATTTATTAATTTTTAAATATACATTATCAGCAAGTGTAATAAATTTTTATAAAACAAGTAAAATTAATCATAATAACCAATATTTAAAATAGTCAAGTTCAAAGGCATATGGACCCTCACACTCTCTCTAGATTGGATTTCTCAATATATAGGGTTCTCTTGAACTCAAAATTTTCTTGCCACATTCCAAGTTGAGCGCTCATCTTTTTTAATTTCACATTTTCCCTCAGGCCTCTTTAGTTCTTCTTAGACTCCTGTGAGTATTCTCCCTTTTCCCTTGACTAGAATTTGGGGGTATTTAAAAACAAAAAAACTCTAAGGGATTAGTTGCTACTTAAGCACTACTGTATATTGGGATATAATGTGCAGGGCAGAGGACAAACCCAGGAGGGGTCTTCAGTAAGGTAGATAGATTGAGAAGAGTTGTTGTTGTTGTTGTTGTTGTTGTTGTTGTTGTTGTTTTTAAAGGAGAAGTAAATGATCTGTTTCTTCTCATCTTCCTACCCAAGTGGACATCAGAGCCAGGATTAAGTGCATTCTAGGCTTATTTAAATAGTACCTCTATCCAAAAATGCATACCTACCTATTTACCATTATCTAAACTTTCTATAACAAAATGCTTTTACTCTATAGTTAAAAAATAAAGTCTTTAAAGAGGTCTTTACATTTTAATATTTAAATAATGTGCATTGTCAGAATAACTACTATACCAGATCTGCTCCCCTTTTGAAAAAGTGCTGAAAGTCACCATAGTGTTGAGTTGAGAAATGTAAATTTCATTAAAGATGATAAAGGAGTCAAAAGGGAACATCAATGACTCAGAAAAGATTTTTTCACCTCGAGCAATTTTTCTAATAGCTGCACTATTTATCTTAATTTGTGTGAAAAGGAAAGTTAGGTACTGAGGGTAAATAGAAGCTATACCTGGGCACTTGGTTAAGAAAGATATGCACCTGCGTGGATTTGAGAAAACTACAGTTCACAACTAACCCACCTTCCACTACAAAACTGCCTTTGAACTAACTCTGGATAGTAGGTCACGGAGAAACAACTTCTGTAAAGTCTTCTCAAACAATATTGGTGAAGTATAAGGCTCAAACTTAGTAAGAAATGTAAAACATCATTTTGTTCAAAGAAATTTAGTCTTAAAGATTGGGAGTGTGACTGTTTGGCAACACTCCTGCTAATCAGCTCCTATGCCAAGATGGGTAAAGAAAAAGGTACTGGTGAGACATGGCATGATGTAGAGGGAGGGAGATATGCAATGGCTTTCCCCAGGTTTAACATATTTTGGATGTTTGATCTTTCCATGGAAAATTAAGACACAGAGATGTCGACTGGGCTAGTGCTGCCTTGTGCTTTAGAGGACCCCAACAACAAGTTGCCCTGAAGTTATAATCTATTTGCCAGAACTAAGAAATGTGAAAAGATTGACCTGGAACTGGAACACTCTCACTGAAATCTGTAAAAATGAGAATGTTTATAGGATCCTTCAAATAATTTCACACAAAAGCCCAAGAGAGCAAGTTCACAGAGAAGGCACTGAGGATCAGTAGAGTTATACAGACAGATGGTGATAACCGAGAAGGGAATTTAAGAACAGCTCAGTATAGAGTTATTTGTCCCTTTTCCCACCATCCCTCCCATCTCTTTTCTCATTCTAACACAGTAAAGTAAGTAGGTAGGCTTTTAATAGAAAGGATACAGCAGGTATCTGAAAATAAGAACCCTTCCCTGTATTCAGTCAAGATAAGTCAAGACTTCCAAAAGGGAAGAAAGTAGATGGATTGCAAATAGTTTGAGCTTGGAATATTAAAATAAATAATTTTTAAAATAACAAAAATTCGTGTTATTTACTAAAATGACAGAAAATAACAATTCGATGCAGTGCGATTTAAGGTAGTGACAAGAGAAAATAAAATGATTTCATATTTATACCCACTGGGATGTCTAATTAAAAATACAACACAACACAACAAAATAAGTGTCACTTAAAACTTATGTGCTAGGTATATTTATCAAAGCCTTCTAGATATAACCAGCCAACCTGTGAAATAGTCTAGATATCCAACTGCCAATAATCAACTTGTATTTACCTCACTAATGTATAAAAGCATTTTGTATCATCTATTAATTTAAAAAAAACACATTTTAGATTTAAAAATGATTTTATCTTAAATGTTTTCTATTGAGTCCTCAACTGGGAAATGTAATTTCATAGTTTCCTTTCTTTTAGCATTTTGTTCACTTGAAGTTTGAGGATGCTGAAAAAATGCAGACGATAATGATTCTTAATATATTTTTCCAATGATTCAATTACAGCAAAGATGAAGCTTTTTGACTGTTGTGGTTAGTTTTCATGAAATCTGTTAAGAAAAAAAATAACAAAAATTTAATACAAGGTAACATTAGTATCTAAATAAATTGCTTTGTTGATTAAAAAATGTTTTTGAGGTAACTCCATCAGCTACCTTAAATCAAGAGTACATATTAAAATCACTGATATGTAAATATTATTTCAGTAAATTTATTATCTCTTAAAAATAGTCTGTATTTTTTTGCCATATTTTTACTTTTATATCTTAATTACTCCTGCACACAAATTCAGCAATTCCATTTTTGTGCAAAATGTTCTAACCTTAAATTATGTTTTGATATGGAGCCATGGAACAACTGATTCTAAATTTTCCTCATATAGTTTTAGCACATCTACTAATTATAACAGTAAATGATGATATGAGTGACTGCTGAGTGTATTTATGATACATGGGAGTGCAAAAGTACCTTTGTCTTAGAAATTTAAATTTTATACTTGACAAAGTTGGAGAACAAGCTCTCTAAAAGTTATACACTCTGTTTTAAAATCAAAACAGTTTTCAAAGTTAAAAGAAAAAAAAATATCAGAAACACCAAATAGACAACGGATCATTAATCATAGGATTATGGGATTTCATTTTCTTTTAGAAGCAAATTGTATCTGTCCTCCTAGCTAGTCACTGAATTTTTCATTTTATTAAGTGAAGAAAAGCTACTAATTTTCATAATCATATAAAGGTAAATATTGTCTTTAAAAACTTCTTCAAATACTTTGGATGACACCTCTCTCATATTTTCAGTATATACATGATAAGCTATAGAAATGTTAATTATATTACTGACACAATCAACAAAACTGAACCCACAACAAATATTTTTCTTTGGAAAATGTTATTTTATGAGCAGTACATTGTGCGGGCAACATTATAATGAAAACTATGAATGACCATAAAGAGGAAATACTTTCTAACACATGTGACTTTTAATATTTCCTATCCTAGATTCAGAAAATTTCAAAAATATGTATGTTTTAGATGATATGCCTAAATATAAAGGCATTATAATATAAATATATCAATTTAATATAACTATAAAATAATATTTTAATAATAACAATAATATGTGTATTATTGAATATTGCATAGAGAAAAGAGGGAGTCAAAGAGCAGGGTTAGAAGTTTTTTTTTAAATAAAATAAAGATTTTGGACTAGTCACATATTCAATTTTAATGTCAAATACTTAATCTGCAAAATAGAAATAATAATACTGACCTTCTTGATATATTGAGAGTATGAAATTAAGTTAAATAATATAGATGATGGCAATCAAGAGCACTTGAAATACAGAATGATACCAATAAACTTATTTATATCAGAACATCATTTTATATATATATACAGTAATATTAGCTTTATTTGTTAGACTCCAGTTTTATTAAAGTTTAATAATTGTTAATATATACAATGTTTCTTAAAATAAACACCTAATTTCATTCCTTGTGATGGTAGAATACAAGTTATTCTAAAGGCTACTTTGTAGTTTGAGGTCAAATCCTTAAATCAGACAAGAACAAAATTCCTTTGCTGTATTGAAAGGGCTTAAATAAGGTCCAATTTATGCAAACAGCAGTACACTTCTTTAACAACCAGTAATGTAGCTGTAGCAAACTGATTTCTTCATAATCTGATTTTCTTCCCCTACTGATTTTACATGAAAGGGCACAGCATGAAGCAACCTTCCCATCTAGAGACTGCCCTAATTCATTCTAGGTCATAGAAGCATATGTATCTTCAATGGAAAGAATGCTCCTGTGGCCCATGGAAATGGTATGACTCAATCCAAAGTGAAGGCTATTATACCATATATCTAAATCATTCTGACACAAAACTAATTTTCCAAATTTAATTCACCGAATATGTTTTGATATTTTACATATAATCAGTGCTTGTGACTATAGATGATTTAGATGAAGTTTATGATAAGACCCCTGCCCATAAGGAGCACAAAACAAAATATGACTAGAAATTGATATCTATTTTAATCAAATAGATTAGGCAATCAATGTTCTAGGCCATCAGAGAAAACAGAGATTAGTGTTGATTCCAATAACCTCAGAAAGCCCTCCTCAAGTAAGATTGATTAGAGTTGGATCTTGAAGAATGGCTAGGATTTAGATGTCTAAAGAGGACTAAGAAAATAATTTGAAGGAAGAGTATGAATGCAATGAGAGACTATCATGTTGAAAGTGAGTTCTGTGTTCTCTTGTGAAACATTCTGGCTAATGCAGAGACTTTATGTTGGGTAGGAATGATGACTGATGAATTGGAAGGAAATACAGATAGGGTTTTGAAAACATAACTTTACAGGAAATAACAATAAGTTATAGTATTTTGAAATATAAAATCACTTGGCGAATCCAATGCTTAGGATATTATTCTAATGACATAATTTGGAGTAGAAGGATATTAGAAGGAAGAAGTTGTGAAGTCATTGCCATAATCTAGATGTAATGTGATATAAAATCGAAAGTTACATTAAAAAGAAAACAATTATTGAGATAGATAAAGGAAAAGATGCACATTAAATAAACTGAAAGAATAAAGAACTAAGATACAGAGAGTTAGATATTTAAAATGAGAATCCAGATAGCCTGGCATCCAGCACTGGATTTTTTTCCATTAAATAATAAAATATACCATGATATCATGGTAATAGTAGAAATTCATTCAAATTCTTTATGCGGTTGACCCTTGAACAGTGTAGATTGGACTGCATGGGTCCATTTACATTCATGTTTTTTTCAATAAATACATACAGTACTGCAAATACATTTTTGTTTTCTTACGAGCTTCTTTACATTTTTTTTCCTCTAGCTTACTTTATTATAAGAATACACTAAATAACATGTTAATTGACTGTGTTCTCAGTAAGGCTTCTGGTCAACAGTAGGCTATTAGTAATTAAGGTTTTGGGGAGTCAACTGTTATATGTAGATTTTCAATTTTCATTGTTCAAGGGTTAGCTGTATTTGTAATTTGTTGTCATTAATACTACTCGTCCTTCGTTCACTCAACCTGTTTGTTCTTTTTCCCTCTGAAAATATTAAGAAAGTTTTATTAAAAGTGCTACTGAGTCATGGGTAATGTTGATGATAAGTAGAATTTTTTAGCAATCTCAAATACAAATATGTCTCTTCATAGGGTATTTGTATCAATGGTATATAAAACATCTTGTACACTATCTGTCACATAAAGTCTCCCATAATGGTAGCAAATATTATTATTGTGGAGTATTTATATTCAAATATTTACATCCATAAAAAAGTACTGAATAAAGCCTATGTCATTTTCCACTAAAATATTCATTATTTGTGTTCTATCACTTTCTTTAACATTCTCTTGCTCTTCTTTCTTCTTGAAACATCTTTTCCCATTCACCCCTCTAGTCTCCTCTATTTGACTAACTCTTGCTTGTTCCTCAAGGCTCAGTTAGGCTTTGCTTCTTTTGCAGTCATTTTTCTGACCCCATTACAATGGGCTTGGGTCCCATTTCCTCTAATCTTTCTTTTATAACAAATATTATACATATATACTTTTATGGATTACATTCTCCAAATTGTGTATATATTTTCCACCACTATATTCCAAGCACCTAGCATAGTACTATCATCGCTGGGGCCAATTGGAGTTCAGTGTCCCCCAAGGGGGAGGGAGAGGAATAACGATGGCGCAAAAAAGTGTAGTTAGCATTTTCCCTCGGTTCTTCCTCATTGACACACTGAAGAATCGTAGGTCAGTGAGAATTAGAAAAGATTTATTAGAAGTGTATTTTAGAAAGACAAAGCATGCCCCAAGGAGGCACATGATTTCAGTGATGAGAGCTGCAGCAGAGTGCCGTAATAACAACCACAACAACAAGAGGGCAACAAGGGCCACAGAAAACACAAAAGCCCACACAAAAGGCCACAAAAGGGCAGAAAGGACCCAGAAGTGAGAATGTTTGCATTATATCTGGGCCATGATGGGTGGCTCCAAAGGCATTCCTAAGTGAATGGCAAGTGATATCATTTTGACTGACACCTTTGCCTAGTGCGCATGTGCTTACCCAGAATTCAGTCTCTTATAATTAGATTCAAGAACTTTCATGCACAAACATGGTATAATAATGAAACTTAAATTGTAGGCAAATTAGGGTAGCATCTCCTGCACAGGTGTCTATAGCCATCCTGTATTTCGTCTCTGGGGATGCAAGAGGAATTTTCTAATTACCAATAAATTGGGTGTTCTTTGGGTAGTCTCCGGGCTGGGCTCCTATTCCTTTGTACTCCCTGTTGCTCATGTCTGACTAGCTACTTAACAGTATCTGTATTCGGAGATATAAAATAATTATGTGTTGAATGAATAATGGGCTAAAGAGATCAAGATGAAGTCTTGCTATTTGGCTCTCAACATACTATAGCTGATCTTTGGTAAATAGGGCATTCTTTTTAAGTGCTCACAAGGCAACAGAGTTAGTAGTTTTGTGTTTTGTGCCCCACAGCACCTTGTTCTATTGCACTTACATTGCTTACCATAAAATTTGGTAATTCCTCATTTACATTGTGTGAACAGAACACCACTGATGTCTGAGAAGGCAGCGTTTTGTCTTATACTATAGTGGGGGCAACCACCATTATCCAGCAGATTATTTATGTTACATCTCTAAACTTGTTTCTTTAATCATAAAATCAGGATAGTGATAATATGCACTTCCTAGGATTTTAATGAAGGTTAAAGAATCCAAATTAAATTAGAAAAATCAGGTGGATATGTACAGTATACATCCTGGCAGGTAGTAGTTTTAAGAATGTGGAACGGTAGAGAAAACCTTTTTTTGTACTTCTGAAAGATTAGAGCTTTCTCAGCAAAGATGTAAGTTAGGGTCTTGGAAGTTAAAAGGTAAACAACCCGGGTCAGAACAGCGTTTGGATCACCACAGAGCATCTTGGGGGAGAAGGCAATCAATCAATTTCTCAACTTCAACTTTCTTGTCTGTAACAAGTAACCATGTAGCCAGCTTGGAACAGATGGTTTGACAGTGATTTTCAAATCCTGGCTAAAGAGGAACTGCATTAGAATCATCTCCAAAATAGGGCTTCCATGTCTCTGTTCTGAAATCTTGATTCTTAAAAGTCTTTTTATTTTTACCCAGCTTCTCAGGTAATTCTTATGTGAAGCCAAGATCTGGAGGTTCTACTGCTGGTAGTATGAGCATTTCAAGGTTGCATGACTCTTCCTTGGCTCATTTTAGGAAAAATAATGAACATTTCTTCTTTCTCTGCTCAACTATGCAGCATTGATTATAATGCTTTCTTGATGCATGGTCTTTCTCTGAAATAAGTTAAGTTTGTCTCTCCACAGTCCCTATTAATTATAGTTCCTAGTTCAATCACTGACAGTTTATGTAATTGGAACAACTCAAATAAAAAAAAAGATTTTTTTATTTGATGAAAAGTACTCACAGCTTTTCCATAGGGGTGGATGATGGATGTCAGACCCAGAGATCTGAGAAATTTCCTGCATCAAGCATGATTTCTGCTTAAATCCTCTAAGCAAAAAGCTTTCTTCCATTGGTCTACCACTGACCTCTGTTTCAAATCCTGCATCCTAAAAGATAAATAAGAAAATATAATGTAACAGAAGCTTTCTGAATATATAACAAGGCATGCCGGTAAAAACGAAAACAGAAACAAAAAACAGAAAAAAATGTATTGGAATACTCAAGAACTATAATGAAATCCAGGAGATCCAGGAGAGTCTGAAAAATAAGCAGCTACTTGTAGACCAGAGCCTGGAAAAATATGACCTTTGAACCAAATCTGGGCTTTTATTTTTATAAATATAGTTTTATTTGGAATACAGCCACACGGATATGTTTACCAATGTCTATGGATGCTTTCATATTACAACAGCAGAAGTGAGTAGTTACAATAGAGAGGTAGTAACCATGTGGCCTGCAAAATCTAAAATATGTACTGTCTGGCCCTTTTATAGCAGAGATCCCTAACCACCGGCCATGGACCATACCAGTCCATGGCCTGTTAGGAACCGGGCCACACAGCAGGAGGTAAGTGGCCGGCCAGACAGTGAAGCTTCATCTGTATTTGTAGCTGCTCCCCAGAGCTAGCATTGCCACCTCAGCTCCGCCTCAGATTATCAGGCATTAGAATACAGAAGCACCAGTCTCTAGTGCCAAAAAGGTTGGGGACCACTGCTTTATAGAAAAAATTTTCTAACCCCTGCTGTAGACTTTCTTTTGCCTGTAACTTATTTTTGTTTCACAGGAAGTCTGTGGGCAACAAATGTCCATACCTGATATCAGAACTTTTTGGTCTTTCTTAGCCCAGTAGCAGAGGGAGTAGCACGAAAGTGCAGATGAGAAAAGGTGTCATTGGTAAAAATGCCTGGATTGCAAATAATAATTATGGACTAAAAGGGATATTTAATGAACAAAGTCACAGAAAGAAATGAAAGAGCTGCAATGAAAACAGCATTCTTAGACATTTGAAACTATCAAAAATTATTCAAAAAAGGCAATTAATTGTAATATCTTTCAAAGAAACAGAAGTGTTCAAATATCTGGTGGGTGATGGTCTCACAAAGTAAACAAAGAAACAAACAACTTGAGAAACTAGTAGATTGTTTATAACAAAATGCCAAATGATCTGGAAAGCAATGCAGTGTCCTAAATCAACAGTAATGTATATTTTTGTGTTGTAATTTTTCATTAGTAAAATAGAGATGGTGATTTATTTGGTAAAGCCAGGAACATCCTGCTTATTTTCTGATGGGATTTGCTACTGATTTTGCAAAAGCTGTTTTGAGAGAAAGCCTTGTCAACTTTTGGGTAAACATTTTTTATTAATCTGTACATTTCAGAATTCCTGGAAATGCTAAGATTCACTTTTCTTCAGTTTCAAAAAGACACAAAGCATCCCCCTGATGCTGGTTCCCAACAATCCCTAGTGACAGATAGTCTTTAAAATCAATCCTATTTTAATTATCATCATATTAGAATAAACAAGTAACAGAGTATCTCACTTTTTTTGAAATTGTAGATTATAATCCAAAATATACCGAAGTAATCAATTTAAATTTATTTGTTTTTTGTTTTGGCTTTTACTGTTACTTCTCATTTTATTTTATTAATATTATTGGAGTGACATTAGTTAATAAAATCAAACAGGTTTCAAGTATACAATTCAATAATACGTCATATGTATATTACATCATGTGTTCACCCAGTTAAATTTCCTTTTGTCACCATATTTTAACCCCCGTTATCCTTACCTACCTCGCTCCTCCCCAACTTCCCTCTAGTAATTGCTAATTAAATGGAAACATTTCATCTTTTCTTAAGACTGAATAACATTCCATTGTATATATGTACCACATCTTCTTTATTCAATCATCTATTGTAGGACATTTTGGTTGTTTCCATGTCTTGGCCAACGTAACTAATGTTTCTATGAACACTAAAATATCTATATCTTTGTAGATAAATGTTTTCAAATTTTTGGTGGTAAATACCCAGAAGGGGGATTGCTGGGTCATATGGTAATTCTATTCTTAGTTTTTTAAGGAACTTCTATACTGTTTTCCATAGTGGCCAATTTGCAGTCCCACCAGCAGTGTATGAGGGTTCATTTTTTCCCAAAAAAAGTTATGGGAAATTTTCCCCCAGCTGATATTACTTGTCCTGTTAATGACAGCTATTCTAACAGGTGTCAGATGGTATCTCATTGTGGTTTTGATTTGCATTTCCTTAATAGTTAGTGATAATGAGCATCTTTTCAAATGTTTCTTGGCCATCTGTATGTCTTCTTGGGAAAAGTGTCTGTTCAGGTCCTCTGCCCATTTTTAAATTAGATTGTTTGTTTTTTTATTGTTGAGTTGTATAAGTTCCTTATATTAAGCCCTTATCAGAGGATTTGTTTGCAAATATCTTCTCCCATTTGAATGGTCGCCTGTTTGCCTTGTTAAGGATCTCTTTTGCTGTGCAGAAGATTTATAGTTTGATACAGTCCCATTTGTTTCGTGCCCCCCACCCCACCCCACTTTTGGCTTTTAATTCCCTTGCTTTTGCAGTTAAATTCATAAAATCCTCTCTAAATCCAAGGTCCATGAGTGTAGTACCGATGTATTCTTCTATGTAATTTATTGTTTCCGGTCTTATACTCAGGTCTTTGATCCAAATTGAGCAAATTTTAGTATATAGTGATAGCAGCCTAGTTTCATTCTTTTGCATGTGGCTTTCCAATTTTTAGTACCATTTATTGAAGAGACTTTCCTTACTACATTGTATTTTGTTTAGCTCCTTTGTTGAAAATTATTTGCCAATATGCATGGGGTTATTCCGGGCTCTTGATTCTGTTCCATTGGTCTGTGTGCCTGTTTTTCTGCCAGTATCATGCTGTTTTGATTATTGTCTCTTTGTAATATAATTTGAAGTCAGGCAGAGTGATATCTTCAGTCTTGTTCTTTTTTCTCAGGATGGCTTTGGCTATTTGAGGTCTTTTGTGCTTCCATACAAATCTACTAATTTTTTGTTCTATTTATTTAAAGAATGCTGTTGGGATTTTGATGTAAGTTGTGCTAAATCTGTATAATGCTTTAGGTAATAAGTTCACTTTAACTATGTTGAGTCTTCCAATTCAAGAACACTAGATATCTTTCCATTTCTTTATGCCTTTTTCAATTTCTTTTAATAAGGTCGTTTACATGTTTCATTAGGTTTATTCTTAGATACTTTATTCTTTTTATTGCAATTGCTAAATAAACTTTTTTTTTCATTAGTTTTTTTCTGAAAATTCATTGTTAGTGTATGGGAGTACTATGGATTTTTGAACATCGATTTGGTATCCTGAAATTATTGTTTTTTACTGTTTCTAATAATTTTTAGTGGAGTCTTTAGGGTTTTCTATATAGAGAATCATGTCATCTGCAAAAAGCGATGATTTAACTTCTTCATCCCCATTTGGATGCCTTTATTCTTTTCTCTCACCTGATTGCTCTAGCCAAGATTTCCAATACTATATCAAATTTAATGGTGATAGAGGACAGAATTGTCTTGTTCCTGATCTTAGAGGGAAGGTTTTTAGTTTTCACCATTAAATAGGACATTAGCTGAGGGTTTGTTGTACACAGCCTTTATTATTTTGAAATATTTTTCTTCTATACCCATTTTATTAAGTATTTTAATTATAAATGGATGCTGTATCTTGTCAAATGCTTTTTCTGTAGCTATAGATATGATCATATGATTTTAATGCTTTGTTTTGGTTATATGGTATATCACATTAATCAATTTGTGTTATGTTTAACCATCCCTGGGATGAAGCCCACTTGATGGAGGTGTATAATCTTTTTAATGTGTTGTTGTATTCAATTTGCTAGTCTTTTGTTTAGGATTTGTGTTTCTATATTCATAAGAGATATTAGTATATAGATTTTTGTTGCATGTGTGCTATCTTTACCAGATTTTGGTTTAAGAGTAATGATTGCCTCATAAAATAAGTTAAAATGTATTGCCTCTTCTTCAATTGTTTTTTTGAAAAGTTTGAGAGGAACAGGTATTAAACTTTTGAATGTTTGGTAGGATTTACTGGTGAAGCCATCTGGTCTTGGAATTTTATTTTGGGGGAGGTTTTTGATTTTCATTTCAATTTCCATACTATTGACTGCTCTATTTAGATTTTTCAGTTCTTCATGATTCTGTATAGGAAGATTGTATATTTCTAAGAAATTGTCCATTTTTTCTAATTATTGAATTTGGTGACATATAAGTTTTCATAGTATTCTTGTGTAATACTTTGTGTTTTAGTGTTATCTGTTGTAATTTCTCCTTTTTCATTCTAATTTTGTTTATTTCTGTTTTTCTCTTTGTTTTCTTAGGTTAATCAGGAGTTTGTCAATTTTATTGATGTTTTCAAAGAACCAGCATTTTGTTTTTTAATTTTTTTTTCTATTTGTTGTTGTTGTTGTTGTTCTCAGTTTTATTTAATTTTGCTCTAATTTTTATTTTTTCCTTCCCCCTGCTGACTTTGGGCTTCATTTGTTCTTTTTCTAATTTTTTAAGATGTAATTTTAGGTTATTAATTTGTGATCTTTCTTGTTTCTTTAAATAGGCCTGTAACGATATGAACTTTCCTCTTAGGACCACTTTTCCCGTGTCTCAAAAGTTTTCATATGTTATACGTTCATTCTCATTTTTTTTATATGTATCTTTTGACCTCCTCTTTTATTTTTTCTAATACCCAGGAGTTCTTTAGTAGCATGTTGTTTAATCTCCACATATTTGTCGTTCTTCCTGCTTTCTTTTTATAGCTGATCTCCAGTTTCAAAGCATATGGTTGGAAATATGCTTGGTATGATTTCAAGCTTCTTAAATTTGTTGAGGCTAGTTTGGTGTCCAGACATATGGTCTAGTCTAGAGAATGTCCCATGTTTACTAGATAAGAATGTATAATCTGGTTATAGGTTCTGTAAATGTCGAGTATGTCCAGTTGATCTAATGTGCCATTAAGGGTTGATATTTTCTTATTGATTTTCTGTTTGAGTGATCTATCCATAGCTAACAGTGAGCTATTTAGGTCCCCTACCATAACTATTTTTGTCAGTTTCTGCCTTTCATTCTGTTAGTAGTTGCCTCATACATTTTGATGCTCCCTCATTGGGAGCATACACATTGATAAGCGTTATGTATTCTGGATGTATTGTCCCTTTTTTCATTATGAAGTGTTCATCTTTGTCCCTTGTATCCTATTTTATCTTGAAGTCTACAGCTACACCCACTTTTCTCTGGATGTCATTTGCTTTGAGTATCGTTTTCCACCCTTTCACTTTGAATCTATATTTGTCCTTGCAGCTGAGATGTGTCTCTTGAAGGCAGCATATGGTTGGGTTTTGCTTTTTGATCCAATATTCTACTCTAGACTTTTCTTTGGTGAATTCAGCCCACTTACATTTAAGGTGATTAATGAAATATGAGGATTTCCTATCACCATTTTATCTTTTATTTTCTGGTAACTCAGTGTCACCAGTGTTTTTTTGTTCCTGTGTTTTTGTGTGTTATTATAATTTGGTGGTGTTCTATGGTTTTTCCCTTTTTTCTCTCTTGTTTTATGTTATGTGTCTCAGTTATGTATTTTTTCATGTAGTTACTATTAAGTGTATGTAAAGGATAATTATACGCACACACACAAAGAGTAATCCTTTTTCTTCTGCGTGCACCTTATCTCTATTCCCCTTTGCAGATTCAGATCTTTACTCTCTCTC
The DNA here is from genome assembly GCF_014176215.1 of Rousettus aegyptiacus. Taxonomy (NCBI): domain Eukaryota; kingdom Metazoa; phylum Chordata; class Mammalia; order Chiroptera; family Pteropodidae; genus Rousettus; species Rousettus aegyptiacus. Next base: position 70,187,114 of record NW_023416288.1, read on the forward strand.
CTTTTCTGTTTCTATTGCCTCAAATTATCCCTATTTATGTTGTATGTTCATTTTCAAAGTGTTTTTTTTTTACTTTTAACCATTCTGTAATATTTAAACTTATAATATTCTGTTCTTAATAAGATCTGTACTTTCCTATTTTAGTCTGCCTATTAATCATCTTACTCATAAGTATTTTTTTGTCCTTTTGTTTCAGGTAAAATGACCCTCTTCAATATTTACTATAACACAGGCCTTGTGGTGAAAAATTCTCCTACCTTTTGTATATCTAAAGTGGTCTTTATTTCTCCTTTATATCTTTAGATCAAATATATCTTTGCTGGATATATTATTCTTAGCTGGTAATTTCTTTCTTTCAGTAACTTAAATATTTGGTTCCACTCCCTCCTGGCTTATAAAGTTTGTGCTGAAAAGTCCAATGATGATCTAAAGGGTTTTCTTTTATAAGTTACCATGTTCTTTTCCCTGGCTGCCTTGAGAGGCTGCCTTTCTTTGTTATTAATTTTTTTACAGTTTTAATATAAAGTGCCATGGAGAAAGCCTTTAGATGTCCTGTTTGCTTATTAGACTCAAAGATCCAGTTCTTTCCATAGATTTGAGAAGTGCTCATTGACTACTTGTTTAAATAGGCTCTTTTTCTTCCTCTCTTCTCCTTCTGGTCCCATTATTCTTATATTGTTCTTTCTGATGGATTCAGATCGTTCATAAGAGTTTCTTTCTTTTTTTCTTTCTTTCTTTTTTCTTTCTTTCTTTCTTTCTTTCTTTCTTTCTTTCTTTCTTTCTTTCTTTCTTTCTTTCTTTCTTTCTTTCTTTCTTTCTTGTCTCTCTCTTCTTCCATCTGTATCATTTCCAAATTTCTGTTTTGATGTCATTAATTCTTTCTTCCATCTGGTCAGCTGTATTTCCTAAACTTGCTGTTTCATTCTTCATCTCTTTTAATGAGCTCTTCATCTCATCTCTTCAGTCCTAGTACTTCCCCGACAGTCAGGTGCAATGCATTGCTGCTCCTTTCCAAGTCAGCCTGACTAGGCATGAGCTAGGTTGATGGGGAGAGGCCAGCGATGTGTGTGGCAGTTTCCCTTCTGGTAATGCTAGCCTTGGACTTTCAACTTCCTTGCTCTCATGTCTCTGCCCCTGTCACTGGGACTGACTGCAGTGTGTGTTCCAGTTCTGGTTGCTAGAGTACCCTGGGGCTTGGTGCTAGCTCTGGGAGGGTATGGGGGCCGGTAGGAGGCAGCCAGCCTCTTAACTCAGCTTTCTGCTTGGCAATGGCGGTTGCTAAGACACAGCTGTTGCCCCTCCACATTCAGTCTCTGCCTTGATCTCTGCCTGGTCACTGATCTACGCCTCATGGAATATGCTAATCACTCAGGCAGGACTGTTCGGGGTTCCAAAGAGTTTAAAAACAAAAAACAAAAAACAAAAAACAAAAACCTCCGTGTAATTTTCTCCACCCCCATTCTGCAGGGAACCTAGGGCTGCATTGTTCCACAGCACCTAGCTTTGTTTCTCTCTCCCTTTTTGCTCTCCCTTCTTGCATGATTCACCCACCTTCAGATGCTCTGATATGCATGCAGATCTCTCAGATATGTTTGTGTTTTTTGTTGAATTGTAGCTTTTCAGTAATTTCAAGGGGAGAAATCACAGGGATCCCTCATGCCTCTGTTCTTCTGACGTCACTCTCCCAAAACTCTCAGTGCTTTTTGTTTTTCTTACTCCATATGACCCTGGACTGATCTCAGATGTTTTCTGCAGCTCTAACTTATGTTTTCTAATCTGTCAGTTATGGTGGCTTTCTTGTTTTGATAAAAATAGAAATTAATTTTTCAGGTTCCTTTTTGATTTTTTTATTATATTTAAGAGGTGAAGGAAAAATGCTAATTTCTTCCTAGTTGAAATTCTCTTTTCTTTGGCTTCCAGATAATTATGTCTTCCTTTTTTCTTTCCTTCCTTTGTGGCTAGCTCTTCAACTTCTTTGTGGGATCATCTCTCTTTACCTACCCAGTAACTGCTGGAGTTATTCTAGGGTTTATTTCTGAGCCTTTTTCTTTACTCATTACATATTCTCTTCCTGGGCATTAATATCATTTGGACTTAAATGTGGGAGCACTGACAAATTTATAGCTTCAAGTAAGTATTTCCCTGGATTTTTCAGACACATTGAGGACGACTCAATATAATTAAAACTTATCTCATAATCCTCTCTCTGCATACTAAGCATTCATTGTAGACATACTCTAAGGTGACTCTCTGATCTTTGCTTCCTTGTGGCCACACCCTTTTATGATTTTCTCCCCTTGGGTATGTTTAAGGCTTGGTTTTAATCAATAGACTACAACAAAAGTGACAGAATGTACATGATCACGTGTGCATGTTTATGTTACATAAGATATAGCCTCCATCTTGTGAGGAAATTTTCTTTCCTTTGCTACCTTTCAAGAAGAAAAGAGCCATTTTTGTAAGGAACTAAGCTTTACCTTCAATAAAAATCTGAGGCCTTCAATCCGACATCTTAAGAAAAACTGAACTTTGCCAACAACCACTGAGCTCGAAAGCATTATTTCTTAATTGAGCCCGAGCTGATACCGCAGCTCTAGCTAACACTTTGATAGGAACTTTGTGAGTCTTTAAAATAGAAGAACCAGCTATACCATGACCAGATTACTAAAACACAAAAATAATAAAGAAAATGTAAAATAACAAATGCATCTTGCTGAAAGGTACTAAGGTTATGCGATAGATGTTATGCAATAAGAGCAGCAATAAATAAATATTACGCCAAATGTTTTTTGTTCTACTTCAGTGATCATGCCCTCTCCCAACAATTAGACAAGCCAGAGACCTGTAATTTATCTTTGTGATTTTCTATCTGCTCTCTCTGTATTTATTCTATAATCTAAGTAGGATTTCATCTACCTATTTAATTTCTTTCACTAATAGCTTGGGCCAACCTCAGAACATTTGGTGTCTTCATGGCACTTAATATTCTGACTGATGTGTTCAGGACAGTTCTAGTTTAGCTCCAGTCTTTTCTGTTTACCCGAATATTCTTAACATACAAATGTGGTTATTTCATTCGTCCTCCAAATTATTGCAAAATTGTTCTCTTTCTTCAGTAAGAGTAAAATCTGTAATTGCTTAAAGAACTTGAAAACCTGTTTTGTTTTGTTTTTTTATCACTTCTATAGTCTGAGGTACTTTCTTTGCTTCTGCCACATTGTTCTACTTTAAATGTGTCTCACTGTATCATTCTCCCTTCTGATAATCTGTATTTGCTATGTTTTCTACTCAGTAGATATAGCTTCCATCCTGTTTTTTCCCATTTAAATACACACATCTATTTAATCTCAATTTAATTTCATTAAATTGTCACTTCCTCAAGAAAGCCTTGGTTGAATGTTCAGTCTAATAGAAACCTCAGAATTTCAAGTACCTCTTGTCTGTATGATATTTTCAATTGTTATTTTAAACATTTATTTGCATAATTACTTTATCAAAGCTGCTTCCTTGATAAAACATATTAACTGACTCTTCAAGGCAATACTAGTCCACACTATAAAAGTGTTATGTAAATAGGCATTGAATAAATGAAATGTGAAAATTCCCAAGTGAATTTAATCATGAAACTTTCATTTTGAAGTGAAACAGCTTGCAAGACTAGGGTTCTGGCAAATACATTTTGAGAAATATTACATAGAATAATAAAATTTTGAGGTTGAGTTGAATTTCTTCATTGAAGAGATGACAGACCTGATACCCAGAGAATTTAAGTAAGTTGTCCTAATTCATAAAACAGTATATTGACTTGTTCTAGACTGAAACTGGAATAGGAATTTCTTGGCTTTTACTCTAGCCTTATTACCATGATGCTATGGAATTAAAAATAAATGTATGTAACGTTTTTTGTTTGTGTTTTTTAAATGTTAGTCTTTTTCACACGTAATAAAACATTTATGCATTAGGAAAAAGTAGGTGAAGCCTCAATGATCATAGTTTAAAATTTTTTAAATATATTTGAGAAGGTAGATGCAGTATGAAAATATTTATTATGTGAAAAAATCTTCATTGAAATGCACATCCAGAATGAAATGCAAATTATTATTAATGAAATGAACCCTCCTCCCCACTGCCAAAACTTGCCATTCTATTTATAATCATCACTACTGCTTTGTATAAAGAGTAGAAAATCAATTCATTTTTCCTGTTTATTTTTACCTTCAGCATGATAGATGAATCTTGGTTAGTGAAGATTCCCATGAAATTTTTAGAATCAAAGTCCAAAAACACTCTCAAAATATATCCTTATGCAGCCGATGGGATATTTTGTAGCATGTAATGACAATCTAGTTAGAAAAAAATTCTGGTGTCTAAATTATTTATGTAATCGATTTCAGTTTCCTGAAGTCAAATTTGCTTAATTAAATATAGAGGTTATTTTAATGTTCCAGAAAATTATTGAGTGGCTCTGTGAAAAATCCTTAGCCTTAACAACAATTCAAGATCATTAGATAACTATGGCATCCACTGTTTTAACTTGGCTGTGCTGACCTGTTCTGAGTTCCGAAACCAACAGGGCATGTTTTCATCAGTCTCATTTGACTTACTCAAAGTTTCTTATGGATTTAGGAGCAGATGGAATGCCTATAACATCCAAAAATATCTGGTATTCTGGCTATATCTACTTTTATTATGTATAATTTTATTAGAAGAACAAATGATTAGAAAAATACATTTTTCTGATCTATGTATACACACAGGAAAACAAGTCAACATTTATACATATGTAATATACACACATATATATTTATACATATCACATACGAATGTGTAATATTATGTAATAAGCATCTGTCTCTCCTGAATTTTGCCGAAATATTTTCATGTGAATATTGCAATTGCTTTAGGTTTATATATTTTGAATAAAATGCCTGGAAGAACCTTGTTGCTGTCTCCCAAAGAATGTTAATAACAAATACAGGCTGTAGAAAGTGGAGGATATGTGGTCGATATTCACTGAGAATTTTAGGAATATAACAATTATCTTGGATTGTGCCTTGAAGGTGAATTTTGTATAATAAAACAAACAAAAACATAATTACTGGCACCAGATAATAGGTAATATTTCATAATTATGGAATCATGGTAAAATGGAAGATTAAATTTTATTAAATAATGTGCTACATTACTAAAAACCTTTAATATGAATGCCAGAAACATCTGAAGGAAGCAGATATGTTCATGTTTCCTATCCTCTGTGTCTAGTAGGATTTCTCTTAGAAAGGTATAAAATGGTTTTTATACTCGACTTGCATTTTATAAGGGGATTTCAAAGTTTTTCCAGTTTGCAAAGGTAGTATGAGTAGTAATTCTACTGCATTTATTTGTACATTTAAAAGTATTTTTATTTTACTTGGAAGAGTAATTTACATTGAAATTGATTAATAGTGAGCTCGACCAAGCATTGCTACTTACCCATGAATTTCAATAAGGTTTTATGCTATGGTAAAAAGAAGCCAAAGGCTTAGGCCACATTGATTCAGTGGTAAATTCTATCAAACAATTAAGGTGGAAATTATAAAAATTCTTTACAATTTCTTCTAGAAAATAGATATGGAAGAATTATTTCTTGACTAATTTTATGAGACCAATATTACTCTAATTCAAAAACCAAACTGAGCTATTAAAATAAACACTACAGACAGACCAACCTCTCTCATGAATACAGATACAATTATCTTTTAAAAAATATATAGCAAATCCAACCCAACAAGATATAAAAAAATTATGCACCATGACCAAATGGGAATTATTCCAGATATTCAAGGCTGGTTCAGCATTCAAATATCAAATACAACCAAAGTGTTCTTTGATAGATAATTGAATAAAGAAGATGCATTACATATATATAATAAAAAAAAAAGTCAAGAGTCATATGATTTCAATCATATGTGGTATATAAAACTGAAAGCAACAAACAAACAAGATGAACAAACAAAAAAACCGTAGACACAGACAGCAGATTAGTGGTTACCAGAGAGAAAGGGGAGTGTTGGGGAGCTAGGTAAGGGTAAAGGGGGTCAAACATATGATGACGGAAGGAGAGCAAACTTTGGGTGGACAATGCGATATACAGATGATGTATTATTGAATTGTACACTTGAAACCTATATAATTTTATTAACCAATGTCACCCCAATAAATTAAATTTAAAAAATCAATTAATGTAAGCTACCATATCAATTGGTTAAAAATGAAAAATTACATAACCAAATCAATAAAAATAGAAAAAGTATTTGACAAAATCACATACCATTCATGATTTAAAACTCTCAGCAAACTAAGAATATAAAAAAACTTCCTCAACTTGATAAAGAATATCTACAGAAACCTACAGTTAGCATCATACATAATGGTGAGAAGCCAGATGCTTTTTTGCTAAGATCAAAAACAGGGCAAAGTCGTTTCCTCTCACCACTTCTTTTAACATCTTACTGCAAGTCCTTGCTAATGAGGTAAGCAAGAAATGGAAGTAAGAGGTATGCAAACAGAAATAAAATATAAAACTTTTATTTGTAGATAAGATAATTGTGTAGGAAATCCCAAAAAGTCCAAAATAAACAAACAAATAAAATAATTTCTGGAACTAATGAGTGATTACAGTAAGGCTGCAGGATACAAGGTTGATATATAAAAGTCAATTGATTTTCTATATATCAACAATGAATTGTTGGAATTTGATATTAAAAATAATACATTTACATTAGCACTAAAAATAAAATAGATATAAAACTAACAAAATATGCATTTAATCTATACTAGAAAATTTATAAACTCTGATGAAGGAAATCAAAGAACTAATTAAATGAAAAAGTATTTTATGTTCATGGATAGATAGACTTAATATTGCCAAGATGTCAGGTCCTACCAACTGATCTACAGATTCAATCCAATTCTAATTAAAATGTAAGCAAGATATTTTGTGGATATATGATGCGTAAGCTTATTTAGAGAGGTAAACAACACAGAATAGCCAACAAAATATTGAAGAAAAAGCACAAAATTGGAAGACTGACACTACCTGACTTCAAGTCTTACTATAGTAAGGTATTGCCAAAAGAATAGACAAACAGATCAATTGAACAGAATATAGAGTCCAGAAATAGAACCACACAATTATAATCAACTGATCTTTCAGAAAGTAATAAAGGCATAAAAATGAAGCAAAGATATTTTCAACATATGTGCTGAAACAACTGGACATCGACATGCAACAAAATTAATCTAGACACAAATTTTATATTCTTTAAAATAATTAACTCAAATCCTTTATAGATCTAAATGTAAAACAAAAAACTATAAAACTCCTAGAAGACAAACATAGGAGGAAATCTAGATGACTTGGGGTTTGGTGTTGACTTTTTAGATGTTACACTGAAGACATGGTTCATTAATGAAAAAATTAATGAAAGAATCATTGGGCTTCAGTAAAGTTAAAGATGTCTGCTCTGTCAGGGCACTGTCAAGAGAATGAGAAGACAAACTACAGACTGGGAAAAATATTTGTAAAAGACATGTTTGATAAATGACTATTAACCAAAATATAAAAAAGAACTCCTAAAACTCAACAGTAAGAAAACAAAAACCTGGTTTTAAAATGGACAAAGGGTATGAAGTTACCTCATCATAGAAGATATACAAATGATAATTAATCATGTGAAAAGATGATCAACATAATACTTTATTGGGAAAATACAAATTAAAATAACAGTAAGATAGCACTACTCACTTATTGGAATGGCTAAAGTTTAAAACACTGAAGATGCTAAATACTGACAAATATGTAAAGTAACCGGAACTCTTCATTTCTGGTTGGAGTACAAAATGGTACAACCACTTTAGAAGGAAGTTTGGCTATTTTTTATAGAACTAAATATACTCTTTCCATATGATTCAGCAACTGTGCTCCTTGATATTACGCAAAGGAGCTGAAAACACATGTACACATGAAAACCTTTATTTACATGGTTTATTCATGATTGTCCAAACCTGTAAGCAACCAAAATGTCCAATAGGTAAATAGAAAATAAACTGTGCTACATCTAAAAAAATGGAATAATATTCAGTGCTAAAAAAGAAATAAGGTATGAAGCCATAAAAAGACATGGAGAAAACTTAAATACACATTACTAAGTAAAAGAAGCTATCTGAAAAGAGTATATATTGTATGATTCTAACAATATTATATTCTAGAAAATATAAAACTATATAAAATGATCAATGACTATAAGGGGCTTGGAAAGAGAGTGGAATGAATAGGTGGAGCACAGGAGAATTTTAGGACAGTGAAACTATTCTGTATGTATTCTGTAATCAGAATATTATATTGCAGTATAAGATACATGCCAGTATACATTTATCGAAACCCATAGAATATACAATACACACCGAGAATGTAAACTATGAACTTTGATGAATAATGATGTGTCAATGTTGTTTCATCTATTTTAACCAATGTACCACACCAGTTCGGCATGGTGGTGGTTGGGGAGGCTGTGTGTGTGGAGAGCGAGGATGTAGATGGGGACTTTTCTTTCTGCTTAATTTTGCTATGAACCTAAAACTGCTCTAAAAAGATACTCTTAATTTGTTTTTTTTTTAAGCAAATTATTTTTTTTCTCTGCTAAAGTAAAATACAAACTGAAACATTTTGATAATCACTTCATGTGAATTGTACTTTTTTATATATAAAATTGTGTTTTTTGTAATTTAGCTATAACTTGGTATTTCCCTTTATATAAGTTGGTTCTGCCCTGTTAATCCGTGTTCATAAACCTTCATTTGCTAATATTAATTTTGCCTCTTCTACTATATCCAATATATCTATGTTAAAATACAACATTTACTTGAAACCTAAAATAACCTAGCATAATGAGGTAGTGGTATGATCAACTGTGGAGATCAACTGTGCTGTATCTATACTGTTCTTGGGATAATTTTTTTCAGGCCTATTATAATGTTCAAATATCTCAGGGTTTCTGATAAACCAGGACGTATTTTTTTTTCATGACTGATATCCAGCTTCCATAACTTTTTGTTCAGTTTCCAGAAGTAAACAATTGAATAAGTATCTAATATATTATTCTAAATATTGACCAAAGCATTTAGAATTATTTATTTCTTGAACAAATTTTGAGACCTTCGTTTTATGAATAAAATGACAATGATTTTAGAATTTATGGCATTCATATTAAACATCTGCACAGCTGAATATATCTAAAATATTCACTTTATAGAAGTGGTAATTATGAAGTAATTATGAAGTAATTATGAAGTAGGGTCAATTGGAGAGGACAACTATTCATTCCAAATCTTAAATTGTCACTTATGTTTAACAGCTGAGCCCACAGAACAAAATTGAGCAGGTCAGATGCTTATTTTGTGAAACGGGATTATAAAAGATGAACCTGACATACATAGGCATGATTTTTTAAGGAAATTTTCTTGCTTTCATATCTAATATAAATTAAGCAAGGCATTCTTGAAGCATAATTTTGATGCAGTACCAGTTTGACTTTTGCACTCAATGGCCATCTAGAGTAAAATATGCAACCTAGGGATGATTAATAATTTAATAGGTAATACATATATAATAAGAGATATCATAAATAAATTACATCCCCCAAATGTAAATACATTTCACAGAAAATGAGGGCATTTGGAAGAATATACACTGTGTGGAGAGACAATAGTCTATAGAGGTGAAAAGCAGGGACCCTGTATTCAGATTTTACCGACTTTAGAAGACACCTAACTTCTCTGTGCTTCAATTTTACTTGTAAACCACGCGTATTGATGTATTTTTCCTACTTAAAAAGTTAATTATAGAGATGAAATAGGCTAATACCTTCCTGGCACAGTAAGCCGTCATCATGATGATGACATTGATGACAATGATGACAATGATGGTTGTTACTTAGGTCAGTTCACTGATGTATAAGGCTCTCTATTCATCACTTACTATTAGGTAGGAGGCAGCTGCTTTCAGAAACATGATTGGTATATGTAGAAATGGAGTGAAACTTGATTAATTTAGGCAAGGAGCTAAAGTCTGAATTAATGTGTCTGATAAAGTGCTATTTTATTTCTTTCAATTATCCATTTTTTAAGTATGTACTTTAATTCACATAGGACGCACAAATAAATCAGTTTCATTCCTTCCTTCCTCAAATGTATTTAAAGGAAATATTGATGTAGAGTGAATAATTTTCAGACAGACCCGGTGTATATTTTCTACTCCACTCTTCTGACAAGTGTTTTTAAGTTTTCTGAGCCTATATCTACATATATAAGTTATTATAGGAAATAAACAAGGAAGCCAGTGTACAACATTTAACCATGTGCTGGTTCCTTTTAAAGTTTGTGGTAATGACCTTTAATTAAAAAATACAAAATAATAATTTAAATTAGTATGAGAATTTGGGGGAGGTTGAAAGTTTATTTTCATAAAGAAACTAAAAATAGAATTAGAATTGTCCCAGGCACATAAGTTATTGGTATCTATATTTACTTATCCTATCCTGATGGCAAACACAAGTTTTCTGTATCAGATGCAGACTAGTTACAGTCATGTGCTAAATAATGAAATGTCGGTCAGTGATGAACTACATATATGATGATAGTCCCTAAAGATTATAATGAAGCTGAAAATTTTCTATCGCCTAAATAAATTTAGTGTAGCCTAAGTGCACAGAGCTTTTAAAGTCTACAGTAGCATATAGTAATATCCTAGGCCTTTACATTCACTCACTACTCACTCACTGACTTACCCAGAGCAACTGCCAGTCCTGCAAGTTCCATTCATGCTAAGTGCCCTATACAAGTGTATTATTTCTTATCCTTTATGCGTATTTTTACTTTACCTTTCCTACGTTTAGATACACAAACACCACTGAGCAACAGTTGCCTGCAGTATTCAGCATAGTCATGCTGTACAGGTTGTATTTAGGAGCAAAAGGCTATATAGCACATGGCCTAGGTGTTTAGTAGGCTATGTCATCTAGGTTTGTGTAAGTGTACTTACAATGTTCTCACAATGACAAAATCACCTAATTGCGTATTTCTTGGAACATATCCCTATCATTAACTGGCATATGATTACGTTTACTGACAGAACATGTTAGCATTGGTTCCCTATGTTCCATTTCTCCAGTAAGTGACATGATTAGTGTAAATGTCGTCAATCTACTCCAGAAGAGAAATATTGAAATTATGACTTTAAGAGATTTCCTAGGAATGGTTGCACAGTTGTCTTTATTTCTGAGAGAGGTAGAGGAATTGTTGTTTCTAATTATAAGGTTTATGAAAAGAGCAGAGAAAGAGTTTTAGAATGTTATCACAATTTGTAATGTAAACAGTGGATCTATTTTTTTCTTACCCTTTAAAATGTGAATAAGTTCATATTCCAGGGAATATGAACTTATAAATCTATCTGGGGTAATTCAGTCTTTTACTTCCAAGAATTGTTTGTCATCCACTTTCCCTTTAATCCAAATTGCCAATAGTTTTTGCTCAAAAAGGCTTAGCTATGCAGTAACCTGAAAATATCAACTTTGTTTCCTTATATATAGCAGGTGCTCAGTAATGGCTAATTGGAGAACAGAAGGCTGGGACAGATACTTCTGATATTGCGGAATAAATGAAGAACATGATGTCTTTACATATGAATAAGGCTTTTCCCTATCTGGCCTCAACCTATCACGCTAATGGCATTTTCTAACAATGCACTGTCTATTCCATGTTCCACTCACATTGAGCTTACCAAGTTTTCATGGTTCAACATTTGACTTCCAAGGATCTCTTATTTTCCTCATTTCTTCCCATGCAATTTCATCCTTACTTTTCAATCGAGCTTAGAGCTTAGTTCTTCTATGAATTCCTTTCAGATTTCTCCTGAATAAATTTGTTGTTGTTCCATTGTCTTCCACGGCATTCTGTTTCTCTTAGTGCTGAATCTTTAGAAAGAATATTGTAATGTGAGCTATTATTAATTACCAACTTTTCAAGTTTAAAGTTAAAATTTTTACTCATAAAACATACAACATATGAAAAATGCCTTTTCTCAGATGATATATGTGAATTTCAAAGAATTACTTCACAATTTGAGTATTACCAGTGTAGGTATAACTTCATTGACATTGTTAGGAAAGTTGTACGCAATGTCTGAAAAAAGTTCAGGAATAGTGTAAAAGGCCAGATCAGCTACTCACAACTTGAAGGGTTACATCAGTATTACACACTGCCCTCTATAGGTAATCATTTCTACATTGTTAAATGATACGAAATTTAAGATAAAGAATAAATTTGAACAATTTTTGGACAGTATTTCGTTTGCCTGATGAATGACACTTTACTATATGTGTTGGAAAGTTCACTCTATTATATTGTAAGCATCTGGTTACTTGTCTGACTCAACTAGATCCTCTAAATCTTATTTTCTTTGTTTTGAATTATAAAATACATTGCATAGAAAAGTTTATGAAACATATAGATCAATGTTATTATAAAGTTACTAACTATATAACACTTACCAATTCAAGAAATAAAACATATATGTTTTTTCTTATATACTGTAGCTTTAATAAGTTTTTTAAAATTTTTATTAGTTTATATCATGTTCTAGAGTTGCTTGAATGTGAATTTTACAAAGAAACATTTATTTATAAAAATAGATACATAAATCAATAAAACCTAGTAGAGAGTCCAGAAATAGACCAAAACATACAGTCACATGGTTTATGGCAAAAGCATCAATACAATTTAGTGGGTAAGATAAATTAAAAAGTCTGATCGACCATATATTCACAATGAAAAAATTATTCCTGACAACTATCCCACAACAAACAAAAAATTAATTTGAAAAGAATCATGAGTATAAATGTGGCAGGTAAAATTTTTAAAAATTCTTCTAGGTGAAAACATAAGATATCTTCATGATCTTAGATTAGGCAAGGCAAAGAGGATGCATATAGTATGCACATTTTAAAATATATTTATTTATAAGTTAAATTAAAAAAAAAATGAATGAGTACTTTGCAAATTTCCCCAAATCATATGATGAGAAACTCAATATCACTAGTTGTCAGGGGAGTACAAAAAAAAATCCACACACATACACACACACACACACACACACACACACACACACAAATACTATAATACATTCATCAGAATGGCCGAAATGAAAAAAAATCTGAAAATTTTGAGAAAGGATGTAAACCAACTAAAACTGACATATATTTCTGCTAGGACTGTAAATTGGAACAACTATTAAGAAAACTTTTTGGTGATATTTATTGAAATTGATAATACTAGCCTATAACCCAAAAGTTCTATTCTGGGTATATAGTCAATGAAAATTAGTGTTTACAACCAAGAAGAGATGTAAAATAATGTTAATAACAGCTCTATTCATGGTAACAAAAAACTTATAACAACCCGTATGTTCATCAACAGAAGAATGTATAACAATCATAGCTTATTAAAAAAGAAAAAAAAATTCTGCTACAAACACTAGTATGGATAAATTTCACAAACATAATAATTTTGATGACAAAAATCTAGAGGAAAAAAGTATATATCGAGTAATTTCATTTTTATAAAACTTTCACAGGCAAAATTAATCCATAGTGATCATGTTGAGAGGGAAGATAACTAAGAAGAGCCCTCCTCCCAACAATGTATGCGAGAAAACATTCTGGGAATGGAAGCAATATAAATTTTGAAATGAGAGAAAGTTAATGACTATACACATACATTAAAATTTTCAGCTACAACTTCATAAAAAATTTAGTTATATCCCTGAAATTTGTATACTTTAGTGTATATAAGTTACATCCTAACAAAAAAGAGAAAGTATTTCCTTCTCTGTGATTGCCTTTTTGCATTATTATACAAATTTTAGAGTCACAACTTCAATAACATTCATTACAAAACGTTGGGAGTGCATATATTTTAGAGATCAATTCAGAGAGAATTGATTTCTCTGCAATAGTTTTTCTAATTCCAAAATAATGCATATCTTTCCATCTATTAAAGCTTTTATCGTTTTTCTCAAAAAATGTCTTATATATACTTTTATACATGAGTTTTCAAATACTATGTTAAATTTATGTCTAATAATTGTCCTTTTAGATGCTATTGCAAAAAAAGATTTTTTGTTGGCCATTGAGGATTCTTTCTTATTCTCTTATAAATCACTGGACCTTGTATAGATCTTGATAAATAATAAAGTTTTAAAATAAATTTTATAGAATGTGAAGCAAAATGTAATAATACAAATCAACTCATAGCTATAAATTTTTCAGTAATTCTAAGTTAATACATTCATTTCTAATATGTCTCTAACAATATTTTTAACAAATCTTTAAGATTTAAATATTTTTGATGTTCTTAAAGTAATAGCAACTGTTTATAATCATAGCAAACATTTATTGTGTAATTGCAATATGCCAAGCACTGTGTTAAGCAATTTATGTCTATAATCATAATTAACCTTCACATAAACCTCAGATTCAAGTTCCATAATTATGCTCTTTTTATATATGAAGCAACAAAGACAAAGACATTAATATCCCTGATTCCACACGCCCAGCTTGAGGCAGAACCAAGTCAGTGATCCAGGACTTTCTGACTTCAATGAGAGTGAATTTGAAAATGACTTAATTATAGGATCTAGTATGATTATTGATAAAAACATTCCTTACTATATGCTCTAATATGACAAAGACTGTGTGTAGAGGTTTAATAGTTTTAATAAATTCTTTTGCGGGGGTTTAATTGTTTTAATCTATTGTTGATTAATCAAATAATGAGTGCATTTTGTCATATTAAAAAATAATTCCACTTTATTATAAATAGACTAACAAATATTACTGATTTGGGAAAAAATAGCAGTATATTTTATTATCTGTTTAATGTGGACGTAAAACATAAAAAAGTTCAAATTTGCTCTGGTGGGCATATTATTTAGTGAAAAACAGTACTTTTGCAAATGAACAATAAATTTGACCTCATTATTTAAAAAAATTAAAAAATATTTCTATACTAGATTAAAATACATATTAAGTTTTAAAAGTATAAAATGGCCATCAAAAGTGTAATAGAAAATACATATGTTATACCTGCTGCCTTTATAAGCATAACAATCATTTAACTTTCTTGATATCATTTTGTAAATAAGTTGACTAATTTAACAAAAGATTAAAAGTAAATTAATAAAATCATCTTTAGTTAAATGCAATTCACAGAAAATTATGGTTTTCCAGCAAATAAAGCATAGTCAAATGCATTGTTTAAAGAATGTAAATGAGCCAGTTGATTTTTACTAAAACATTATTATGTAACCAAAATAAAGTTCATGATTTTGCACAGAGAGGAAAAGGAAATTACTTAGATGAGTCCACATCACTGTGTGGGTAATGGTGGCAGACATTTCAGTTTGGAGTAATAAAACTAATTTAATTGGCTAGTTTACTTTTTGTTAATTATACTGTTAAAATTTACTATTGAAATACTGTTGTGAATTATCATCCATTCAGTTTATTTGCAGCCTCTGTCCTATATATCAACAGAACTTTTTTTTCTCAGAAATATAAAATAACAACAGCACAGTAAAATTGAAAACAACAAAACCCATCGCCATCTTTAAAAAAATGGAAAACACACATACATACATACATACACTCACATACAACACATGTAACAAAAACTCATAGGTTTTGGGTTTTGTTTTTGTTTTAGAAGTTTATATAATAAATAACATATTTCAAGCAAATTAATAATAGTGGTTATTTTGATTGTTTAACTCAGTCAAAGTATACTGAATTTAAGGAGCGATAATGTGTAAGAAAAAATATTATTAGAGTAATAGAAATATACCCACATCAAATTTAATGAATCTCATCTATATATAAATTTTATAAAAAAAGGAAATTGATTAAATTAATTATCATCACCTTGCCTGGGAAAGCATTGGTCTCTTTTATCTAACAGAACTTTCATTAATACATTTAAACTTTAAAAAAAATATGTTATTTTCCCAAACTCTTAAAGGATGAATCGTCAGCAAAATGACAGAAGGAGAGGTACCTGATTTTCCCTCCTCTCGAAGATGCACTGAAAAAATTTACACATGGAATAATATTCCCTGAAAAAAGTCCAGAAACTAATTGTGAGACTCCTACATACTGGGTCACTGAGAAAATACCTGTATGAAAACAGGTGGGAAAAGAGACATACTCATGCCGTAAACCCCGCCCGAGGCACAGCACCTTATGATTGGAAAGGAATCCCCAACTCCAGCTATTCCCTGAGGAACAAAGAGTTTGGACCACACATTTAGTATCCCAACTTCCAGGGCTGCCGCCTGAGGGGCTGGTCTCCAAGACACTTAGCTCTGAGAGCTGCTGAGGCTCTGCATTGATGAGTCCCCTGGGATCATAGAAAACACAGAGGCAGTTTTAAATGGATTTCTCTCCAGGGTCAGTGCAGAGCAAGTAGGCAAAATTCCCATCTCCTGAGGGAGTTATTAAATAACCATCAAGTTAAATATATATATTAATATAATACATAATATAATAAATATAATATATATAAATATATATATAATGGTATTTCTGACCATTCTATTAAATTACATGGGTAAAAATTGAAGAGTAAAATAAAATTATCTAATTAATGTAATTTTATACTCAAGGTTGGTTTCTTCTTTTACTAACTGAAAATCTTAAATGAATATATCTATAATTTAGTAATATTTTGGGCCATGTTTCATATTTCTATGTGTATGTCTTACATTTTTTCAGATATTCAAATGTTTCCTCAATTTCATATTCTGTGAACTAGAACAGTTTCTCACATTTTTAGTATCATCAGAGAGCTCTAATGTTTTGATTTTGTATTATATATAGAATATGATTAGATTTATTCATACTGATGAGAATCACTTTATGCCCTATTGTTGAAACATATTCATGAAATACTACGTACTATTATTGCCGTCAACTAACCTCATTTTCCTTTAATATAGATAGCATTACAGATACTTGAGAGTCAGCGTGCAAATGAATTTATTTTCTGGAAATATTTATATTGCTTTTTTATTTCTCTTAAGTTACGAATTTCCAATTTTATGTTATAATGATGGTAGGACTTGTATGTGAAAGAGGAGAGAATGATTGTGTCTTAAAAGTCTATGAACGTTAATTCTTATACATACTCAACTATCATAGGATAGCTGTTTTCATTTTCCATATATTCCACTAATGTTCAACAAAAAGTGTCATATACTAGTATGTGTAGTTTAGTGCAAATTTACATAAATTTGTTTATACATTTGAGAACTCTAAAACACTTTTAAAAGATAGTCACAAGCATTTATGACTATGGTGAGAAACATCTATGTGAAAACCACTTGCACATTTGTAAACTCTAATTCAGCGATGGCATATCTATACAGAGATTCACGTTCAGTGAGCTGGATTCAATTATAACCCGTTAGGTGTACCCATCCTTTTTTTGTCTTTCTTGTTTCTAACTCATGCTTTCCCTTAAAAATCTACATTCTTTGTTATTTTATATATATATATATATATATATATATATATAATATCTAGCTTTTGCAGGTTTTTTTTTCTGTATATTTGTGTGACAATAGAAAATGTATTTTTAACTCTCTCCTTTTCCCTACATTTTACTATGTTCTTGCAATACTACCATGTGCTTAGAACAATGAAAACCAAAAATAAACTAAGTGGCACTAGTGGATACTATAAGAAGTCAGCGTTACCCAGTTTCTCTGTATCAGTCAGATAATAGTTAGAAGACAGAACCCAGACAAGTAAATTGAATAGGAAAAATATAATAAAAAAAAATTGTTAACTATGTAAAAGTTGATTAATTATTAAAGAAGATATAAAATACTCCAAGTAATGGCAGAGGTAGAAACTTTAAGAAATGGCTTTGATACCCAGAGCAAAGGGAAAAGTAAATGAAGAATAAAAAGGAGGGTCCTGAAAGGCTGAGGTTCAGATTATTATTTCTCAGAGGATACTGCTGCCAAAAGAAGATACCACCTAGTACCTATAATAAAGAAAAATCTGCTAGAGTGTGCCCATTGTTGTTCTAAGAGGTTTTTTGCCAATGTAATGATAAAAAAATAATTTAAAAAAATTAAAAAAATAAAAAGCCCTCAAGGAGGTATTAGCATCAGAACCACAAAGATTGCCACTATTGTGGTAGATGCTTCCAGGATCCAAAGCATGCCAGTGACCTTGCTGTCACATTGAAAACCATAAAAACTGGAGGAAGATGATGTTGCTTCATCCTTCTCCAGATATGCAGTATCCATTGGCACTCTCTATTGTCAGAATAGAGCATAAAGCAAGCTAACAAAAGAGAAATGTAGTTTGGAGAGTTCTACCTCTATCATCACAAAATAGGGTAAAGAAGCATGAATTTGGAACTGAAAGACAACAAATTAATAGAATTATCCACCTTTTGACTATTCAGTATGCATTCACACCTTTTTACACACATTTGACTTTCATACACAAACAAATCTATGTTTTCATCTAAAGCACAGCTATCCTTTGAAAGAAAAGAAATTCTCATCTCATCTTATCCTCAAGATGAAGAGAAGAGACATAATCTTGAGTCATTGTATTCATCAGTGGACATCATAACTAAATCTTCAATTTAGTCACAGTTCCATTGAATATTTTGATATTAAAAAAAAAACTAAATTTTATTTAGTACTAAATACTAAATTCCAGCAAACATATAAAATAAGAGGAAAAAATATAGATAAAAAAATTCAATATATACACAAAATATACACATATAACAAGCCATAACTGAGTCTTCAGTAAAGCAGTGGGAGACCACATTTTTAAATTTGGCCAATTGCTTCTGGTTGATGTTATATATAAGACTAAATACTTCCATGGGTATGACCCTAATACTGAACTTCTTTTACTGTAAAAATAGTTTCCGAATTAAAAGCAATTCTGTGTGGAATACCATGGTGATAGATAAGGCATTTACCACTGTATAGATAAGGTAAATAGTGGGCTTGACAGAATTATTATGGGCAAGGGAAGCAAACCTACCTCCAGAAGAGTTGTCTATTCCACTGGAAATGAATCTTTGCTTGCTCTGTTGAGGAAAGAGTTCATATAATCATCCTACCACCAAATATTTTGCAGGTTCCCTAAGAATTGTGCCATATTAAAAGCCGTCTTGAACTCTTCTGTTGAAAATTTAGATACTCAGCTGTAGTGGTAGCCAGATGAGCTTTTGTAAGGGGAAATCCTTGTTGTTCAGTTTATATGTAACATCCACTCCTGCCCAAATAGCCACTTCGTTCATGAGGTATTAAGGAAATGCAGCAATTGTCTGCAGTGTTAGGGAAAGAGGCTAGTTGACATCCATAAAATATGTTACTCACCTATGTGATTATTGAGGACTTCCTCTACAGTCGATGCCATTTGATAAGCTTTCAAAAGGATTATGAATATCTTCACACATTGTCCACTTCAAGAGATCCACCACTTGGTAACTTAATATCGCCATTTTTCCTATCCTATTTCTTGCAATTTTCTGACTCCCCAGTCAATCCATTAGGAACTATCTATAAATCAATATATATCTGTAATTCTGACCAAATCCATATCCAAACAAAAGAAAATCAAAAGTATCTTTCAAGTTTCTGCCATTGGACAGAATTCTCTCCATTATAGTACTTCAATACTATATCTCATTGAATTGTAATACTGCAGATATCCTTTTGAAATAGTTATCAGTATATTATGCAAAAACATTTGTAAATAAGAACATTTATTTTCTTTCTTAATCTGCTGTTTGTAACAAATTCTAAGTGAGCTCTGAGGTGTCAATTGGAGGAGTTAGCAATGAAGAAGTAGTCAGTGTCAAAGAAGTTTTAACCACTTCTGGACCTGCCTGACCTCACTCTAGTCTCTCGTATACAACTTCCACTTGATGATAGCTCATTGCTTGCATGCCCACTTTCACAGATTTGCTAGTAGGTGATAGAAATTTCAGGTTGCATGATCATGCGATACTCCATGACTAATTGTTAATTCTCTACCAAGGCTTAGTAGAAAGTCAGAATATTTATTTGTTTAAGAGGACATGACCTTGCTATAAAACCCTAGAGATCTGAAATTATTCTCTTATTGGTGCATGAAACTGACTCCGCACAAAATCCAATCCTCCATAGACACTTTGAATATCATTAGTTCTGCTAAATCACAGTTTTTATAGTTTTTATCTCTACGTCTCTCAATATCAATAGCCTATTAGGCAATTTCATGGTCAGATACAAGTAACACCTCAACTGTTTTTTTTTAAGTTGCTACCAAAACAAAACAAAACAAACAAAAACTATCAAGCACTGTGCTTTATTTTCTGTGGTAGTGATATGAAGTACACTAGCTTTCATTTTACCATGGAAAGGTCATCTTGATATGCTCCAGAGCATTTGGTCCTTAGACGTTTCACTGTTGAGACAGGCTCCTGGCATTTTGTGGAATATAGATCCAAATTTGGAGTTTGAATGCCTTAATAGATTAAAGACTACTTCCTGGTCATTAGACTCAATTAGAGTTATGTCATCAATGTTTTAGACTAGTTTGATAGTACGTGAAATGCAAAAATGTGAAGGTGTACATTTGGCTTTACCTACTGAAAAAAAAAAAGTGCTTTTCCTGGCCTTTGTAAGTTAAGATGGAGAAAACCTATTACTCAGGTTTATAGTAACATACCAGGTGCGTGTTGATTTGGTCATGCAGAGATATCACACCAAAAACAAAGGCTGCATTTTGAGTGACCATCTGATGGAGTTTATGATAATTTAGTGTTATACTGCAAGATCATCCCAAGTACTGCATACACACACAGGTATGCTAAATGAGGGTGTGATAGGTCTTAACATTCATGCTTTTATCTGGTCTTTGATAGGACATTAATCTCTATAATTTCCTCCAGGTTGGAGGAAATTATAGAGATTTGGAAATAAAGTTTGGGGTAATTCCATTTATCCCTTCCTACAATAGCTTTACCTTACCAACTAAAGCCTCAAATTTGAATTGTGGGCTAAGAAAACATTTTTGTGTCCCCAGGAACTAATGTCAACTCAAAGTCAGTGTTTGGTAATCCTTGAGTAGTCTGGCTACTTTTTTTCATTTTATATTTATTTTTGTTAATGGCTATAGATTCCTTTGGAAAATCTGGGAAGAAGATTTTACTTGTATTAACTTGTGGCAGTGATAGTATTTTTCTCTCAAGGAACCCAGATTTTGTTTCAATAGGTAGGCTCTTGGTCTCAGAACTGATATAGGTATGGATATTGCATTAAAGGTTAAAAAGTCTGTTGAGACAACTTAGATTTTTTGACCAAACAGATCTTTAAGGTTTTGTTTTTCTGTTTTGTTTTCTTTATATTGATCAAGCAAAATTATTTTATTTGTCTATTTGTTTGTTTTATTATACTTATTGAAGTGACATTAGTTAATAAAATTATATAGGTTTCAAGTATACAATTTTATAATAAATCATCTGTATCTTGCATTGTGTGTTCACCACCCAAAGTCAAATCTCCTTTTGTTGCCCTACATTTGACCCCTTTACCCTTGTGCCTACCTTCCTACCTCCCCACTTTTCCTCTGGTAACCATTAACTGTTATCTGTGTCTATGACTTTTTGTTTGTTTATGTTATTTGTTGCTTTCAGTTTGATACCCAATATATGAGTCAAGAAATATTCTTGTAGGCTGAAAATCTATTTGATTTCTATAGAAAATGTGACCAATTAGCCACTGTTAAAAATACCAGCAGAAAAATATTTTAAATATTGATGTATCACTTATGGAAAGTAAACCTCTTGTCTTTGTCAATAAAGCGCATCCACTCTCTTATGTGGTCATTTCATCATCCTTTTTCTAATCATGAAGATCATTCATTGGGATCAATCCTATAGTCTTACCTAGCCTACAAAAAAATACACACATACACACACACACACACACACACGTTATATATAAAAAAATGTATATATAGTAACCAAGAAGGGAGAATTTTAAAAATAAAAGTACTGACTTCTATTTCTGGTTAAGATGATGCAAAGGGATATAATTTATCCTCTCTACTTAAAAATATTTTTATTAAATAAGCAAAACATATATAATAATGATTTTTGTGCATTAAACACCAGATAAGAAAGACTGTTACCCCTGAGAGGGGAGATACAAAGTAAGCCTTATATTTCCCCAATTTATTGCCTGGAAAGAGTTTCCAGGATGCATCAAAGGGACCCAGGTGGAGTCTGGCAGTCACTCTGAATGAGGAGAGAGAGCTGGGAGGTCAGAGATGCCAAGGTGGCAAGAATTCACATAGAATAGAAGCCGAGAGGATAGAGATCCATTGTGAGAGAGAAGTCTTCATAAATCTGCCTAGGGTCCCTCACATACCTTTCCTCGAGTAATGATTAGTATAACACATGTGTGTGAAGACATTTCCAGAGAGAGAAAAACCACCCAAAAGAAACAAAGCAAAGTAATCCCCAAGATTTAAATAGAACTTAGAATAGCTCATGTTTCTACCAGCCACAACAATAAATCTTGTAAACTCTCAGGATGATGGCAGGATATTGCCTTAGTAAAGGGGCAACATTAGCCTTAAATTAAAGGCTACTCTCATCCTGCCTAACAAAGCTTTAAAGTAAAACTTAAAAGAATCAAAGCACTTTTAAATAACTCAGTTGTGTCCCTGTAATGACAAGAATGACTGTTGGAAAACTTGGCTTTCTGAAAGGAAAATAATGAGACCATTAAACAATAGAGGCTGTCTATGGTCATGCTACCCTGAACAAGCCCGATCCCATCTGATCTTGGAAGCTAAGCAAGGTCAGGCCTGGTTTGTACTTAGATGGGAGACCACCTAAGAAGAACAGGTGCTGTAGGCACATAAACAAACAAACAAACAAACAAACAAATAAATAAATAGGGCATGTAAACCGACAAGGTTCTTGCAATCTGTGAAGTTAACCAAGGGTGGCCTCACCTAAAAAAAATAAATAAAGTAAATAAATAAATAAAATAAAACAATAGAGGCCAGGTGGAGTCTGCTTAACAATCAAAAGTTTAGAAGAGTAAATGCAATTTTTTGCAATAATCAGTGAGTATAAGAACCAGCAAGAATGAGTAGCAGCAAAAATTTGTTAATAATTTCCCACTGCCAATTTCCAAAGTCACTTCTTTGTTTTTAGGTATTTGTTATGCCAGCACCCAATATCCAGGTCCCTAAATCTGTATTAGCTTCCTATTACTCCTATGACAACTTACCAGATACTCAGAAGCTTAAATCAAACTCAGATTTATTGTTTTGCAGGCAGAAATCTGAAATAGGACTCACTGAGCTAAAACCAACATGTCATCAGGGCTGTGTACCTTCTGAAGTCTCTAGGGAAGAATCCACTTTCTTGTCTTTTCCACTTTCTAGAGACTACCTCTACTCCTTGGCTCATGGCCAAATTACTTCATCTTAGACTCAGAAATATCAAGCCAGATTTTCACATTTCTATCTTTCTAATTGTCCTTCTCCTCTCTTCTTTGAGTTTTAAGGACTCTTATAATTATATTGGGCTCACCCAGATAAATTAGGATAATCCTGCTATATGTAGATCAACTAATTAGTAACCCTTTAATCAAGTAACAATATATTCATGGGAAATTCCGAGGAACCATTATTCTGCCTATTACAAATGAGAGTTATTATAGTAGGGAAGACTATTTAGAAGCATCTGAATTGCACCCACTTGGCTAATAAGTCACAATAATATCATGACCTGGGGATATGTATATGGTGGAAACTGGTGCCCGTAGTTAAGGATCAAAAAGGATGTAGGTGAATGGTTCCCATTATATCTATGGTTCCCATTATATCATCTGTCCAGCTTTTGTAAAAACTGGATGATTCATGGAGAATAACTACGGTCTATCATCAGTTCAATTAAGTAGTAACCCAAATTTCAGTCACTGTGTGAGATGTGATATATTTGCTAGAGCAGATAAATATGATCTCAGGTACACAATAAGTGAACGTTGATTTGGTTAATTTGATCCCTCCTAATGAGAAATAAAAACCAAAAATGTTCATATTCACATGAAATAGACAATAATATAAATTTCCATTTTAGTTAAAGGGTTATAGTAACACTCTTGCCTTCTATAATAATGTTGCCCAAAGATATCTGGAATATCCTGACATTCTGCAGAATGTCACATTCGTGTGTTTCACTAGTAGCATAATATTTATTGAGCTGGATGATTAAGAATTGGCTAGCACGCTGAAGGCATAAGTAGAATTCAAATATTTCAGCATGCAGGGGATAAAATCTATGTGTTTCAGGGCCTTCCACAACTATTACATTTGTAGGATTCTGGTGATCAAGGATTTTTATGGGATATTCTTAGCAAAATAAAATATAAATTATTTCATTTTGCATCTTCTTCCAAAAAGAAGGAAACACAATGTCCATTCGGTTTCTTTGAGTTTTGATGTTACCATATTATTAAGCTACTATTCTGGCTTATTGGATGAACAAAAGACTGCCAGCTTTAAGTAGAACCCAGAGCAGAGAAAGTCATTCAGAAGATCCAGGTAGCAAATTCTGTTATTATAGGTAACAGTGATGGAAAAAAATATTATTATTTATTCTATGGCAAGTACCAGTCAGAGAATCATGACACAGATCTTTAAGTTTCTGGAGCAAGGCCGTTTACTCTGCAGCATAGAATAACTTATCTTTTGACAAACTCCTGGCATGATGCTGGGACATAGTAGAGATGTTATGGCTCACTATGGGATCTAAATGTATACAGCTAGAACTGGCCATCGTGAGCTGAGACCTGTCAAATCCATCAAGTCATAATATTGGATGTATCCACCAACAAATCATAATAATATAGAAGTAATGCATTCAGAGCAGAGGATGAGCTAGACTAGACTGAACAAGACAGATGCTGAGTAGGTGTCCTGGACACCCCAAAATTTGCACAAACAGCTGTCCTTCATCTCATGACTATTCATAATGCAGGATCTCCTATAGCCAGTCGAAAGAAGAGGAAAATGCATAAACACAGTTCATAGGTACAATATCTTGGTTATAGACACAAGCTGAAAATATTTGGCGGGTTTACTACAACCTCACCCAAGAATGGATTTTTTAAATAGTGGCACAATTACCCATTAGCAGGATTTTTGTGTGTATGTAGTGGGGGAGGAAGGGGGTGGAGCTGAAGTATTGCACCTTGTCATCACTTTGTGTAGAAAGAGAAGTGGCTAAAGTTTAGAACACACATGAACTCAGTGGTAAAAGACCTGGTTAGTAAAATTAAATACAAAAAAAAGTATATATATAAATAAAGTTAACTGCATATCAACCTGTCAACCTATAGATAAAGGAATTATATAAGTGACCTTTAAATTGTAACTTGACTCTAAATATTTCATGAATATATTCTTAGGACATAAACTGTAAGGGAATTATATATTTGGCTGCAGAAAGCTTACATATAAATATTTAATATTATCAGGAATGAAGATTTTCACAGTGAGAGAATATCACATTCGAAATGTTTTAAAAGCCTGTAATATAAATTTAAATGTGAATTTTCAACATGACCTCATGATATAATATAGAGATATAAATATAAATACAGATCATTTAGCTCTTTCTACTGGGTAGTGCTTATATGCAATGTCATGCTGTTACCATTTGCTACGCAGATCTTTCTCCACAAAAGATTGAGCCCTTCTTGAAGAAATGTTAGACTCTGTCTGGAACCAGGAAAGAAAAAAGTGAGCTTGGGACACCTAGTGGCAGAAAGTAAGTTAGGTCACGTTGAAAGGACACAAGCAAGTTTAAGTCTTCCACCGATAAAATTAAATTTGAGATAATTTGGGCATTTAAAAAAATAAGATTGCAGTGATTATAAAATTTTCACTTATTCTTAGCTCTATATCCATACTGATATTTAACAAGAGAAAGAAAAGAGAATAAAATGGAAAAATTAAAAAATCACTATTTTACAAACTGTGATAATTTGGGGAGAGAGAAGTTGAAACAGCTGGCTAGTGATCCAGTTCTCTCTTGAATAAATGAATATTAGAGGAAGGAGTGTGAAGGGGGACCTGGTGCTCCCTGAGAGAGAAGGCAGCTGATTTGATCTAATCTCCTAATAAATATGCTAATAACTGGACTTTCTGCTAATATTACAAGGCTAATATTTCATTGCTAAAATTACTTTTTTTTCTTTTTTTGTACATACAGGTGTTTACTAAATAACTGTAAAAACTTCACCATAGAAATCTAGAACTATATAAGCTAACATTTTGTAGAATATATACTACGGTAAAAGAATTACCACAATTATTTACATGCAATACCGACAAACTTGCAATTATTGAAAAAGAAATGTAAAAAGCATTTGCTGAAAAAAATTTCAATTATAAAAACTCAGAACATTACTTTCATGCCTTTTGCAAATATCTCATAACCCCTTAGGGCACAGCTAGCGAAGAGTACAAAGCTTTCTGATACTATTTATGCAACTTTTAAGATGTTTCCATAAGTTTGTTGTGAAACCACCTGAACATCGTCAAGAATAAAGTCAAATGCCATATCTAAACTTATCCCACTGGATGCTGCATCAATATTTTCATGTGTTTTATAACTAGATTCAGTTTTTCCAAATTTTTTTTCTCTATTCTATACATCATGTATAACCTCTACTACTTATATAATACCAAGTTCATGTAGAAAATCACTAAAGTGTATCTATCTATAACAAACTTGGGATGCCTTATATAGCATATAAAATATCTTATGATCATGTTTAAATAATTCTTTACTAAGTACATCTATTATAGTAGTAGAGCAAAAAAAAAGTACAAAGGAAAATTATTTTACCCGTTTTCAGATTTTTGTTCATGGCTAGAGTTTACCAGAGCAGCATTTGACTGCCACCACAGATTGTTACTACCTCCCTATTTTCGGTAAAAAAAAAAAAAAATATTCGAGATCTCCTTGACATCTTTTTACCAGAGATGCTTTCTTTTCGACGTTGGATCCTTCTCCTAATAGGCATCTAGAACTCTAAATGTCTAGTTACTTGAAACCATATAATCTTCCAAGAGTTAATGCAGATTCTCTCCTGACTCCTAGAAACAGATCTTTGACACTTGTCCTTAATGTAGACAACTGTATAGCCTTGTCTGAGAAACAATCATCCTGTAAAAGTAGTTAATTTAAAAAATAACAAGCACAACCACTTTGGATAACTTTTTGACAGTGGCTACTAAAAATATGTTTCTATCCTATGACTTGGAAATTCTATTTCTAGTTACACACTGAAGAGAATTGAATGTAAATGTCTACTAAGAGGTATGTTCAGAAATGTTTATAGCAGCTTTATTCCTCATTGTCCAGATTAAAAAAAAACCCAATTGACTATCTAAGGTAACATGGATACATAAATTATCATATATCAATACATTTGGATATTATGTACCAATGACAAAAGAAAGGACCATTTGTTGCTCCATGCAAATCATGAATGAAATAGTCATAATGATGAGTAAAAGAAGTCAACACAAAGATTGTATCTGTATTATTCCACTTAAAAGGAATTAAAGAAGAGACAAAACTAATCTGCATTGATAAAAGTCAGAAGTAGTGGTTTTCTCTGGGATCTTTGACTGGGAAGGGACACTGTGAATCATTCTCATATATTGGGAATGATTATACATCATATTGAGTTATGTACTTTGAGGTTTTTTATACCTCAATTTAAAAAAAAAATAACAGAATGGACTAGTATCCGGAACTGAGACTTCTTTGTTAACCAAAAATTATAAAAAATTTTCTGATCACATTAAAAAAATCAAGAAACAATTTTATATTTGGCTTACATCTTAGTGAAAGCCTATATAAAAATATTTTAGTATTGATATTTTAATGTATATCTCTCTACAGGTTAGCTTCAATCTTTTGGTGAAATCTGAAAAAATATGTTGTAAAAAATGAATTTAAGTTCCACTTAGCTCAAAGAATACACAACAAGCACTGATTTTAGAAGGAAATAACAGAAAGAAAACAATTAAAAACTGATGACTCATTGAATGAATTACCTGATCTTTCATCTTCTGTAATTGTATAATTTTGACAATGAGTATAGGATGTGAACATGAAGATATGTTTAAGATATTGCTTAAATGTAAAAAATATCTGTTAATAATTAACTCACCGAGTGATGTTTGTTTCGATTTAGTGGCGTCCTTAGTCTCAGTTGAAACACGTAATTGCCTATTAGTGAACACTTGTTATCTTGAGAGTCTAGGGAAGTGCAAAATCACAACTATTGGAAAAATGGTTTTCTGTAGGGATACTTTCCAGGCTTAAGTGTTGTCTTTTTTCTATCTCAAGAGATCACTAGAGCAAGAAAATTCTTGTGCTCAAATTATTCTAGACATTTTATTGCACAACATTATAGCATTCTTTGATTCTTAATGTTTTCCCAGAGGTGATGGGAAGAGGCTGCCTATGCTTAGTCTTCTGAAACCCCTTTAGAACTGACCTGCATGAAAGGAATGAGGCTTCATAATGTTTATGTTATGTTGTACTTATTCTTATAAGATTACTATAAAAATTCAGTACCAACTCCTTCTGTGAACTTTATTTTAAAAGCAAAGAGATCAATTCAAAGTCTTGCTGTTGAGATCTATGACATGAATTCTAAGAAACATGCACATCATCACTTTTGAATGTCCCCCAAGAATTAAGAATGAAATAATTAGGCTTTTAGTTTTGTACCAGTAACTCTTGTTCACTTTGTCTATAAATCTATTCTAAAGGCAAGAGCAGATCTCTTCGAACAAATATTTTGCATAAAATATCGTTAAACAAAAAAATATCTAGTGAGATATTATTGCATAATTATCTCAGTATTTTATTTATCTGAACTTTGTTTGATAAAGCACATTAATCATTGTCCTCATAGAAGTTCACAGAGATATGGAATTTCCTTTTCTCTTTACTATTTTTTTTTATTTAGTTTTCTCCTGGAAGCAGAAATGTTTCTGGAGCAAGGCACTAAATCAAGCTGTTAGCTCTGCCCCATTATTTTATACACTTCAGATTGAAACTGGAAATACCTATAGAGAAATTTATACGGTAGTATTAAATAACTTCAAACTCAATGTGTTTCTTCAAGGATGAACAAAGTGTTCGTACACGGTTTATATTTAATGGTCATGCAGAAGCAAATTGAAGATACTTAAAGAACAAAAAAGGGCTGAGACCTCTAGTTTTCAATAGTTGTACTGAAAGTTTTAGTAATGACAAAAATGTTCCACTAAACACATTGCTTTTTATGGCCCAATTTTTCTGGGAGTTGTATTGATCAAAAGTATTTTGGCAGCTAAAACTGAACAACAGGATAATGCCCAAGTTCTTACATGCAGCCAAATAATGTACTGGTGTAATAAATGAAAACTAAGACGGCAGACCCTTAGGAGAGCACATAAAATACAATATTACAAAATATTAACTCCACTGCAGATAGCAAGTAGCATACAAGCAATATTAAAACAGAGAGTTTGAAGCTACAAACTGCAAAACTCTAATCCAGTTTCTGCTAATATTTTCCCAAGGGACAGCTCCAGGGTCTAATAGAGATTTAGTTTAAAATAATGCCATGTCCTCACTGACCTTCATGCTTGGTCCAAATTACATATGGAAGAAAAATACTTGGAAAAGGATGATTTTGAGGAAATGGATATCTTTGCAGAATCTTTCTGAAGACAGCCTTCCAAACTGGCGCTGTGATTTTAAAATGACCTATGAATTAATTGTAAGATATGATGTGACAGCAACCAGTGAGCATATAAATTTCTAAAATGCATGACTGAAAGATTCTGAGTCCATGCTGGCACTTGATTAATTCTGCAAATACTTTTAAGTGTAGAAGTCAGTAGTACAAGTAAAACCTTTATGAAGTCAGTGGTATAAATAAAACCCCTTCTTCTACAGTGTACAGGAGCAATTTATGTCACCCAAACGTTTTTAAAACTCATAGCATACTGAATTTATGAAGTCAGTGTATTTATTTTAATAGGAAAGAATATCCTCATAGGGACCTAGAAGAAGAATAGTTTATCATTGTGTATAAATGGAAATATAGATGGTCTGTTTCAAAGGTTTTAAAGTTTTTAACTCACATCCCAATGTTGTTTCCAATTGCAGTCACCTTTGTTGCTCAAATTAAAATTAGGCTATCTGAAAACACAGTAGGATGAGGTGTATTTGGAAAATTTGTGTATCAATACTTACCTGAACTTCACTAGTATTTATGGTTCAGCTCTGATTTTCATAGGGTCTTTGTATGGTCCAATAAGCCTGAATTGAACAGGGTAAAATTTTTTTTAAGCATCAACCTGAATATCAGTATTTGTAAAATTTTGGCCAAAATTATTAAGATTAATATTAGCTAGGATTTAAGTTAAACTTATAGAAAATAAGCTATTATAGTGACATAGTCAACACTATAAATTATGCTGTACACATATATTTATAGAAAAATAAATTTGTATATCTGTTATATGTGGAATAGTACTTTTACTTTGATTTTCAAATAATAAGCTCTTTAAAAGAGGACTTATAGATTTCTATAGTGTTAAATTTCCACTACAAAAAATTTATAATAACTTAATCTATACTGCAAAGTCTTCCTTTTAATTATTTTTGCAGTGATAGGTAAAAGGGCAAAACATGCAGAAAAATAGCATACTTGTTTAGTGCATGAGAGAGAATGCATTAGTGTCACAATTTTAGTTTAGTTTGTTTGCATATGAACAGTATTTGTTATAAGTAATTATTATCTATTCCTACATCAGAACCAAATGAATTTCATATATGTAACATTTAGCCTTTATGACATTGTTTTCTATGTGGTACTGTTTTTAAAAGAAAAAATACCTTTCTGACTATAACAATATGAATTATCTGTAAAGTTAGTAAAATTTTATTTCATATAAATATCTAATATACTGAATGCAACATATATGTTATATATATTTTTTATATAATTTGAATTCTATAACAATTAATGTACTTTAAAACATACATACATTTATATGAAAATAACATGCCCATAGAAATTATGGGAAGACTTATAAAAGAATTACTGTTAATTTTCACAAGAAGAAGGAAAGTAGAATTTTTGATATAAATATACCAAAAAGGTCTATTTCATTTTATTACATACTATATACATATTATATATCTATATTACAAATCACAAGTGTGCCTTGGTAGAATACAGGTAGAATCTAATACATGCATTAAATATCCTGCTGGAATCTTAGTCAATACAGTACACTCACCAACTTTAAAACTTTAATTATGTTTGTACATTGATTTTAAATATAGATTTTTGAAATTGCAAGGAATATGTAAATATGCCTTGCTACATGTCTTCCTACTTTGTGTCATATTTTCCCCTTTGATTACTAACGTGCCATGTATATGTAACGATGTATTACAGTTGTTTCTTTTCCTGACTATCCATTAGAATTCCCTAGGGAATTTTTAAAAGTACCAGCGTCTGGTCTTGAGAGATCCTGATTAAATTGATATGGCACATGAACCAGACATGATTATTTTAAAAATAGCTCCTAAATTGATCTCAATATGCATACAGAATTTAAAATCTTGGGACCTGGAATAAATTGAATGTCCTCATTCTATACAAAGATATGTATATACTATCTATAATTACATTGTACATATAGTATATTTAGAGATATATACACACATGTTTATATTTTATTATTTCCTCATCATGTGCCTCTATAGAAACAATGTCATTACCAGAGGTCTCTTGCATACTTCCCTGTATGTCTCATTGACTAGAGATGTCCCACTCCTGCTCTTGGTTTATGAGCTAGGACTATCTTCTATAAAACCAGGTTTTCTTTTTACCAGAAAGGTATAATGAGAATATATATATATATATTTTCTCCATTTACATATACATACAACCTGTAAAAATTTTAATTTTGAAAAAAAGATATGTGAGTTCCTATTTATAATTTCAAATGCGTGGAATAGGATGTATAAATGGGCCAGGATGACAGCAACATACATTGTATAAGGGAAACATTTAATTTAATAAATGAATATGTGAAACAGTATCTTCAAACATAGAAATTTATAAACCTGAGAGACAAGTATTCGGTCACTCTAGATCGTTCTAACTCTGTAGCTATGCTCATGTTTTTGCTTCAACATATTTTCTCTTTTCCTACACCTTCCCCATTCTATACTCTTTTTAAGCTCAACTTAAATGCAGATCCCTCTCCCCATTTTTTTTTTTCTGAGCTGTCTTTCTTGAAGTAATTTATTTTTATTTTGAATATCTTATAGGAGTTTTGTTTTTTTATTATAAATGCAATTTTTATTTTATTATATTTATTAATGGATATCTCTTTTCTCTATTAGATTCTAAGTTCTCTGTGACCATATCAAAGTTGCTTATCCAAACTACAAATGTAATTATGAAGAGATAAAATCTTGTACTTTGTGCAAAGATAAATACAATGACTTCGATGTCATTTCCATCTCTCAATATTGTATAATTGTTAATCCCAAAGAGTATGTTATGTATCTATCATTAATCCAACTTTTTGATGAAAACTCAAACTCATAGAGAAGTCAAACTCATAGTACATTTGTAATTTTTCTAAAGGTACTACTATAAATGGAAAGGCAAAGAAACCTAAATCTTAAAAGAAACCAGAACGTGGATTTGTTAACATATTAACAACTATTTCTAATTAGTTAGGTGGGTTAGAGTGCTTAAAATAAAATGGAATTTTTGATTAAAAATACAAATACCCAGAAAGTGTCATTTGAGATTGATTCTGAATCGATGGAATGTAGTGTGAGAGAATATCTATATTTTTAAAGAGCCTCAAGCTTATTTTGATACATAATGACTTTCGATAACATTGAAGCAACTATTTATTAAGGCATATTGCCATAGGATAATTGGAGAAATGTAAACACTGAATATAAAAATTTGAGCGTTCTTTAATGGACTCTGGTCAGTGGGGTAAGACTGTTCAACTATTCTATTATTTTGGTAATGGTATTGAAGTTTTACAGATGATGAAAGACTTTGCAACTAAAAAAATAGTATATATGAAAAAATACAGACTTTTCAATCAAGAACTGGGAAACATGGCAATTACATAACTTTCATGGAGGGAGGAATAGTTAAAACTGTTATTATACATTCAAAAATTCAAATTAACCATAATGGTGAGACGTTTATTTTCTTGGATTCACCAACAAATTTATTGGACAATATATATTTGAATTCCAAATGATGTCCATTAATAATGAATGAGACATACCCGTGAGTATTTAAATGGCTAGTAAAGGTTGCAGACACAAACTATATTAATACATATTTAGTAGAAGTCTTCAATGTTAAAAAATAAAAGTATCCTAAGACTGGTTTATAAGTCTATAGCTAAGTGTCTTTTAGTACTCTAGAGCAGTGGTCCCCAACTTTTTTGGCACCAGGGGCCGGTGCTCCTATTATGATCTAAAGTGGAGCTGAAGCATTGATGCTAGCACTGGGGAGCAGCTGCAGATACAAATGAAACTCCACTCTCTCTCCTGCTACTCACATCCTGCTGCGCTGCCCAATTTCTAACAGGCCACAGACCACTGGTCCACAGCCCTGGAATTGGGGATCCTTGCCCTAGAGTATCCTTTGTTCCCTCTGTTCAATAGGCAAGATTATTCAAATGGAATCTTATTTTTTATGGAACATGTTGATGAATATGTTCTCATACAACCATTCTATTCTAGGTTTTCTTCCTGTAGCAATCTGTAATTTGCTTTTCCTGTGGTCAATAGTAACTTCCATTAGGCTTATTTTGAAGCTGTTTTTTAGTGTCATCAGACTTAACCATCAATAGCATTTGCCACACTTGTTTGTTTCCTCATCTTTTACAGACTTTCTTCATTTGATATCCAGGACACCTCCTTGGTTTTCCACTTAGTTCCTAGAAATTCCTTTTCTTTTGTCCATGATGATGCCTCTTCTTTTCTTGTTCCTTTAAATAGCAAATTTTCCAAGGTTTAATTCTAGTATCTTTTTTCTACCCTATCTACTTTTATTCTCTGGAAAAAGTATCCAGTCCCTGGACTTAACTGCTATCTATATGCCCAAAACATCTATATTTACATCTCTATTCTATACTTATTTACTAAATCCAAACTCATAAAATCAATTGTTTACTCAGCACTTCAATTTGGAGGGAAAATAAATAAACCAAAACTGAAATCTTGATCTTGCTCCCCAGAGCTTACCTTCCTATAGTCTCTCTCACCTTAAGGTGGCAACTCTGTCTTTCCCAATGCTCAGTCCACATTTCTTGATGTCATTGTTGTCTCTGCTTTTTTTGAGTAAACAATGCCTCATGACATTCATATGCCACATCTAATCCAGCCAATATTAGGTCTAGCTTTAAAATATGTTGAGAATTCCACCCATTTTCATAACTGCTAACAACCTAGTCTGAACTACTATCATATATAACTATATTACTAACAGGTCTAGCTGTTTCTGCTTTTATTCTTCTATAGGCTTTAAAACAACAACAACAACAACAACAAAAACAGCTAGAAGGTTTACTTTGAAACTAAGTCCAATAATTTATCATTCTAAATGTGTTAATTGTTCTCTTTTATCTTCTTCTAAATCCTATATGTTCCCCTCTTCTCTTCTTCTGCTGTTCCACTTAACCTCACTGGCTATGGAATACTTGCGCAAAAAAAGAGTCTCCTAAGATGGGGCCTTTAGTTTACCAGTTCTCTTTACCTGGAACACTCTTCCCCAGATGTCTCCATCACTAACTCACATTTCTCTCAAATCATTGCTCAAATCTCATCTTCTCAATGGTGAAAATGATGACTACTCTACTTAATACTGGAGTTTACTTCAATTTTCCTCATCTTTGATAATCTCGATATGTCTTTTTTCTGTTTATTTTTTTTTGTATGACTCCTATCACCATTCAGCATAATTAACTTTTACATTATGTTTACTCCTGATAGTGTGTCTCTTTCTGCTAGAATAAAAACATTGAGAGTCAATAGTTTAGGAGTTAGCCTTTACTTTGCAAGTAATTAATTGTATGAACTTGGGAAACTCCTTTGACCTTCTCAATATTGATTTTCTCATTTGGTTAAAAATGGAGATTTCATTTGGTGATCCATTGCAACTGTATCTAATTCTAACATGTTTTTTTTTTTCTTTTGGCAAAATTCAATTATATCATAAATCTTAAAATTGGATTTTACCCTATAGATAGTCTATGAAATTGGCTGTTGGAAACACAAGTGCCCAGTCATAGCATCAGTAGTTGACACTTCATTGAAAATGCATTGCTTTTTATAAAACCTTAACTTTTCCCTCAGAAATTACTGCTTTTCTTAGGGTAAGCTGCTTTTTCAATTTAATGCATTGTTAAAATCCAAACAAGTATAAAGTTTTTTTTTTTTATTGTAATTACATGCTTTATTTGGATTCAGAGTACAGCTACAGATTGCTTGCTGTAAAGATTCATTCTGTGTTGAATGCAGGTGGGCTGCAGGATAAAATACACCTTTACTGTACAAATAAAGAAAATTGTATAGTACATGGATCTAAATCATGAGGTGTAATTATAAGATAAATTGTATTTTTAATTATTGAATTCATTTATCACATCTTGAGTAGAAAATAATAATTTACCTAAAAATATTACTTTAATTAGCTTAGCAAGAGATTGATTGAATAATATTAAACACTTCTGGTTTTGTATGGGTAGGTCTGTTTTCAGGTAATGTTCAAGAAAATGGCAATTTTTTTTTAATCCATAGAATATTATTCTTTCTAAACTCTCATTGCAAGGCAGAAATCTGTTTTA
Source organism: Rousettus aegyptiacus (assembly GCF_014176215.1). Taxonomy (NCBI): domain Eukaryota; kingdom Metazoa; phylum Chordata; class Mammalia; order Chiroptera; family Pteropodidae; genus Rousettus; species Rousettus aegyptiacus. The sequence continues at coordinate 70,223,233 of NW_023416288.1, forward strand.
GAAATAAGAAATAGGTGGTTGTTTCTGCAAGTATAGTGCTCACCTTAGCAATCTTCTCAAGCAACCAGTGGCAAAATCAGATTATCAGAGGTCATGAAGAGGCTGCTCCTGGCAATGTACATGTAACACACTAGAGGCCCGTCATTGATGCAACCATAATTTTTATCAACACTACACATACGACCAATAGTACCAAGAGAATTTAAGTTTGATCAGTTTACCTACACCCAAACCTGTAGGTTGCTGCCAGTTCACAAGACTCTGGGATCTCACTAAAAACTGACTTGTCAAAAAACAGTCAGTTCTAGTAATTGTTAAACTTTAAAGGCATTGTTAGCAGACACTTTCCACTTAAAGTATCTTTTATATGTGAAAGTTATTTTTCTCTGATTAAGTGTGTGTGTGTATGTATATATATCTATATATTGTATAACATGCTCTTCAATGTAATGCCAAAGATTTATTTCTTTAACAGTATAATTTGTATCTGTAGCAATTCAAGTGCTGTATTTTTATTGAATTCTTCATCAATACTTTATAACTAAATTTTTACTTGAGGAATCCCTGGGAGTTTAAAATATTTTCTCACTCATCACCCTTTGTAATCTCATCCCTGAATGTATTTGTGTATATGAATTGGTTGTGACAGAACTAGTGTTTGCTTTAAATATATATATATATATATATATATATATAGCAGATTGCTAGATTTATATACCTGAATCCTAAGTGTAAAGATGAAATAGAACACTTACATATAAAAATATATTTGAACATTTTCCTTATCATTCAATGGATAGAACCAAATTAGAACTTAGACCTAAAAAGGAAGGCTGTGACTAATAAAATACAAAGTGTTCAGTAACTTTTTAAACACCAATTAAAACACTGTCTAGTGTTTGCAAACTATGCTTAATTCTATGTTGGAAGGCATCAGAGTGATAAAAACAAATATTAATGGAAAACACTAAAGTATAGAAGCCATAAAGAGGTACAGACAATTCTTAATGTGCTGATCGTGCATTTTCATTAACAATATATTTAATAATTATCCCTTAATATGATGCTTACTTAGTTCCATTTCCTATAAATTAAAAAAAAATATTAAATAAAAAACATTTGCCAAATACTAGCGAAATTAGTTAAGTAATGATCACTATCTACAATAAAACTGTGAGCTCAATTTATGTGCAGAAAAGTCTAAATACTTGAGTCATCCAAATTAGCACTCATACTGTCTGTAACCTCTTATTCATAATTTTGAGATGTATTTTGTAAAGATTATTGAAGGCTTTTAAAAATATAAATATCATTAGTACTTAGTAATTAGATAGCTTATACATTCTGCATTGATTAATTTGACAAGATTATTATAAAGCAAGTCATTTAATTGAGATACATGGATAAGGAAAATAGTTGGCTAATTATAGCAATGTCAACTTGAAAATTATGTGTATTTGTTGAAAACATGGTATTATAGAACAAAATATCTTGTCATTTTAATTTATATTTTATTTCTAATCTATTTCTATTAAATTTAATTATCCAAGCTATCAACTGTTCAGTAAATGATCATTTTCTTTTGCATATATTTATTAGTAATAAACATCGATTCATCATATTTTAATGTAAGTATTAATATCAATGTAATATTGGCCTCATAGAATGAGTTTGGAGTTATGTCTCCTCTTTATTTTCTAAAAAATTTTACAAAAAATTAGTTTTATTTCGTTTATATATTTGGTTAGATGTGCCTTTAGGTGAAATGAATTTTAAGAACTAATTCAATTACTTGACTTATAGATTCATTCGTGTTTTCTATTTTCAGCTTCTATAGAGAAAAATGGAAAAACAGTATGAAATGATAAAAGTAGATAAACCTAGATTTTTATGATTTGTCCAGATTTATAGAGTTGTATCAATATTAATTTAACAGCAGTTTTTAAAATTAATTCAAATTTTTGGTGCATTTCCAAAACATTAAACTGAGTATTTATTGAAATAACTGTCTCAAACTCACAGTTTACTGTGCTATAATGTTTAATTAATTATATAATTACAGCAAGAGGTACAACTAGGATAAAAGTTTTAGTTAACAAGCACAAATAAATTTTAAAGGCTCACAATGGGAACATATGGACAAGATTACCCAGAAGTACCTGCATTCTGTGACTATTAGTGAGTATATTTTCAAAGGAGATGTAGACCATGGTTTAATTTAGCAAGCATTTAAACAGTGACTAATTAAGAGACCATATATCATATTTATTTATTACATACTCCAAATTATTCCTTTAAAAAATTGAAATGAATTCACTTTCACCTATTATACTAGAAATTATTTCCAGTATTCCTCAACTTAAATATCTGAAAGAAAAAAAATATGTACCTTATGGCTGTTTATAAATGTTACAAAAGATGTCACATAATCATTTAACAATTGGTTGTTTGTTATAAGAGTAGTAAACGAATATTAGTGAAATGGTAAATATGAATCTCTTAAAAGATATTTTATCTAAAATATATTTTACCAAGCATACAATTATGTGTAAAATGCATTCTAATGAAAATATGCGTAACAAGTAAATTCTTCAGTGGCCACGTACAAGGACTCCTTAATCCTTTCACAGCAGGGAATGCCTGCTTTATATTACTTCTGAAATTGACAGGAGTTAAAAAGAAAGCCTTATAGGAATTTCAATGCTGTAAAAACAGACTATGATCTCTTCCTCCTTATAAAGCATAACAAAATAAACCTAATCATCTAGAGTTACTCTATGTTGACAATATCTGTGTTTTAGCTGTCATTCAGGACTCTACTATGAGAGTGTTTAAACTTCATGATATTTTAAAGACACACTTAATAAATGTTTTAGACTAAAGTGTCTGCTTTCGAAATTCATATGTCAAAGCCCTAACTCCATATGACTGTATTGGAGATAGGGCCTTCAAGGAGGTAATTAAAATTAAGTGAGATCACAAGGATGATACCCTAATACAATGTAACCAGTGTCCTTAAGGAAAAAGAAGAGACACCAGGTATGCATGGGCACACAGAGAAAAAGGCCCTGTGAAGACACATCAAGAAGGTAGCCATCTGCAAGCCAATAAGAGAGGTCTTAGGAGAAACCAAGACAGCTGACACCTTGATCTTGAACTTCCAGCATTCAGATCTGTGAAAAAATATTACGGCAGACATAGCAAACTAATACAATACACAACTCTAATGAAAAGAGTATAGCAAAGTCAAAATTAGTTATGAAAGCTTAGTAAAGTATATCTATATCAAGTTCCTTTTGATATTCTTTTTTAGAAAAAGTATTACAACTAAATATAACTAGATATTATGGTTTGCATACCTTAATGATTACCACGCCTCTTTCTTAAACTATTTATATTTCTTTTATTTTAAAAACATACATTGATAGAAGGTTGATGGCAGAGTAAGTTAATGCTGTGCTTACTTCTTCAAATGACCACATTAAAATTACCACTAAATTATAAACCAATCAGCCTGGAGAACCATCTGAAGGCTAGCTGAACAGAAGTTCTATAACTAAGGATATAAAGAAGAAGCCACATCAAGACTGATAGGAGGGGCAGAAACATAAAACAGGCTGGCTGCATACCTATGTGTGGTTGTTGAGAAATAGGAGGGATATCTCCATTGCAGAGCTCCCCCCTGAGGAACGATGAGTCCCAGAGCCACATTGGGTGTCCTAGCCAAGAGAATCAAGAAGAAGAGCTCCCACAGACTCAGGTTGAAAAAATCAGTGAAGATGAGAGAGAAGGTGACTGGAAACTCAGGTCATCCTCTTAAAGGGCCTGCACACTGACTTCCTAGCTCCCAGGAGCTCCCCCATCAGCTTCAACAGATGGATGGCAGCTCAGGAGGTCCCAGGGAGACACAGGGAGAGACTGAGTTGTGTGGTTTCAGGACAAAGGCTGAAGAAATGGCCATCACTGTCTCTTTGTAAGCTCTCCTCCCACACAACCAGTGGGTAAACATAATCTTTCCTGTGTAAGCCCTCTCCTCGCATGGCCAAATCCGAATCCGCATTGACCTGGTCAACTTCCTGGGACCCCTCCACACCTAACTCATGCATCCCATGAGACTCTTTTGGAGACAGGCAGCCAGGCTTGGCCCATACTTCAGTCTTTCTTAAAATCTTTCAAAGGTCCACAGGCCCCAGGCAGGGAGCAGCTGGCCATGGTGTGTCCAGTGCCTTTCACTGAGTGGTCCCAGGCTTAGCCCTGCACCCATATTCAATACTTCATGAACTTGGTAAACATTATTCACCCTACCCTGGTGACTCTCTGAAACCCTGCTTCACCCAACTCCCATACCACCCAAGCCTCTTTCATTGGCTGAGCCTTTCAGGGCATCCGGCAGGTGATGGTAGACCTCCATATGCAGTGCGCCTTTGGTGAGCTGCCCTAGGTCCAATACTAGTGGGAGCCAGCCTTGGTTTGCAGCGTGTACTCTCTCACATGCCTCCAGGTCCAGAACAAAAGCTACCAAGCACATATTACTTTGCGACTCCTACCAAATAGCTCTGGGCCACTTACAGGCAGCAGCTGACCTTGGTTTAAACTAAAGCCCCTCCCAAGAGACCTTAGAACCAACACACCCTGTACCCAGCTTCAGACCACAACAGAGTACTACCTGATTAGCCCCACAAGCAGCACATCAAAAAGATGGTCTCATCAGGCACACAAACCTGCTGTGGTAAATCTCACAACACTGGGTCAGCCCCTGTATAGCAGTTTATAAGCTGCAGATGTGGCCAATCTTTATGGCCAGTCAACCTGAGGGTCAATCCCACTGACTGACATGCTAACAGTAATCAAGTCTCAACTACAACAGAAGAGCTCACAATGTTGGGGTGGACAATTTTCCAGTAAGCCAGTTTTACTTCTGATTCTGTTAACCAGAGTGTGGTAATCTGATCAAGGAGATACTGTTAACCAGGGTAATCTGATCAAGGATATGCTAATGGCCAACTGTTACCAGGGTGTGGTGATCTGCTCAGGGATGTGCTGGTGGCTATATAAACTGCCTCTTCTGGGAGCTCGGGGCTGATCTCCTTTAAACCCGTGTGGTGGAGAGTCAGTCACCGGCCGGCTAATAAAGGTTCACAATTCCTCTCAGTTGGCTCCGTGGGTCTTGGATTTGATTGCACCACAACAACACGACCCATACAAAGGACATTCCTGAAATATCCAGCGCAGCTGATTATGGAGACTATGCCTCTAAGCCACACAGGGACACCTACTACATAAGGCCACCTGGCCAGAACTAGGAGATGTAACAGATTGATCTACTACATAAAAATAAAAACAAAGAGACAACTGAATGAAAGAACAGGAGAAAACTTCAGAAAAAGAACTAAGTGAAATGGAGGCAAGTAACTTATGGGTTACAGAGTTCAAAACTGGTTATAAGCATGCTCAAAGAACTTAGTGAGAACTTTGACAAAGAATAAAAAAGCATGAAAAAATGACATAAAAATGAATGAGTTAGAAATGAATAAAGAATACGTTGGAAGAAATCAACAGCACATTAGAAGAAGCAGAGGATTAAATCAATGAGTTGGAAGACAAAGTAGCAGAAACCACACAGTCAGAATAGCAAAAAGAAAAATTTAGAAACCTATTTTCTGTTTAGAAAAAAAAGTGCAACTGGCTGCCAGTGTTAATTTAATTTTACATAAACTCACTCTTTAAGGCTGAAACAAATCCGACTGGTTTTCAATGTGAAAATAAAATAAAAACTGTTCTTGGAGTCATTTCTAAACAGAATTTATCTCTAATTCTAATGTAACAGGAATGTATATGTAAATCAGATGCATCAAATGAATCTTAGGCAAATAACTGAGAATGATGTTAACATCACCTGTAAGAATGCTACATTTTCTAGGATCTAATATTTTAAGCAATCGAATATTACTATATTTTGTAAATGGAAATAACACTACTCAAGACAAAATGCTGCAAATAGAAAGGTGTTATTTGTTTCCAAAGACTTAGAGCAATGCAAACATAACAAAAGTGAGATATTTCATGACAAACTTTGGGAATAAGGTTAGGACTATAATCTGTGAGTTATCTCAGGGCAAATGCTGTAGCCACAAGGGCTGCCAGTGAGTATTCTCAGGGCAAATGGGAACTAGATTAAGGAACCCCTGGGACAACATCTAGCATATCAATATATGCATCATGGGGGTACCAGAAGGAGAAGAGAGAGAAAAAAGGATTGAAAATGTATTTGAGAAATAATGATAGGAAAATTCCCTAACTTGGCAAAGGAGAGAGACATGCAAGTCCAGGAAGCTCAGAGAGTCTGAAATAACATGAACCTAAAGAGACCCACATTAAGACATATTATAATTAAAATTCCAAAGGTTAAAGACAAAAAGGGAATCTTAAAAGCAGCAGCAAAAAAAAAAAAAAGGCACCTAGATACTTACAAGAGAGATCCCATAGACTGATAGACTGTCATCTAATTTCTAAACAGAAACTTTGCAGGCCAGAAGGGACTGATACAAATAAATTCCAAGTGATGAAAAGCAAAGACCTATAAAAAAGATTATTCTACAGAGTAAAGCTATCATTTAGAATTGAGGACAGATAAAGAGCTTCACAGACAAAAAGAAGCCGAAGGAATTTATCATCATCAAATCAGTGTTACAAGAAATGTTAAAGGTAACTTTTTAACGAAAAGAAGGGAAAAAAACATAAATATGAATAATAGAATAGCAATAATTACATACCTATCAAAAAGACATAGAATGACTGAATGAATAAGCGAACAAGACTCATACAATTATTATCTATAAGAGACCAACTTTAGATTGAAAGACACACCCAGGCTGAAAGTAAAGGGAAGGAAAAAGATATTTCACACAAATGAAAATGAAAAAAAAAAGTTGAGATAACAATACTTATATCAGATAGAATAGACTTTTAAACAAAAACTATAAGAGGCAAATAAGTCCATTACTTAATAAAAGAAGAGAATATAACCCTAGTAAACATTCATGCACCCAATATGAGAGCGCCTACATATATAAAACAAATATTAACTGACATAAAAGTGTTGTGGTGCAATCAAACCCAAGACCCACGAAGCCAATTGAGATGAATTGTGAGGCTTTATTAGCCGGCTGGCGACTGACTCTACCATGCCTGGTTAGAAGAGATCAGCCCCCAGCTCCCTGAAGAGGCAGTTTATATAGCCACCAGCACATCCCTGAGCAGATTATCACACCATGGTTAACAGTTGGCCGTTAGCATATCCTTGATCAGATTACCCTGGTTAACAGCATCTCCTTGATCATATTACCACACTCTGGTTAACAGTATCAGAAGTAAATACTTAATGCTGGCTTGCTGGAAAATTGTCCACCCATAACAAAAGGAGAAGTTGACAGTAATAGAGTTGTCGGGAGCCATTACGAGGCACTGAAGGTGTCACAAAGCTAGAAGCAGCTGCTAAATCTGCTTAAACAATGGTTTTAGGAAGCAGGATTTTAAGTTAAACGTTACAGATCCTGGTGAGAGATTTGCCTCCTAAAGAAATCCTTTTAAGATAATGAAATGATTTACAGCCTTGTAAACAGGAATGTTGATGCCCTGAGAGAAGGATATTTATGATTTACAGGAACTAGGATGATGTAGTGTTTAGTAAACAGTGGCATGCCTAGAGCTAAGCTTATCTCTCTATGCTTAGATATAAATAGGCTGGGCTAAATAAACTAGAGCCTGCAGCATTGATGGTATGCCCTCCCGAAGAACTTTTCTGTCTTCTTTTTTTTCCCTTAGGCTTCACCCCCCTCTTTTAGGTGCTGTTCTATCTCAGCCGGCTGGCTCCGGCATACAGTCATAATAGGGAACTTTAAAACTACATTGACGTCAAAGGACAGATCTTCCAGACAGAAAATCAGCAATGGCCTTAAATGACACATTAGACAAAATGGATTTAATTGATATTCTTAGAGCACTTCACCCCAAAAAACAGAATATAGATTTGTTTCAAGTACACATGGAACAGTTCCCAAGACCACATGTTAGCTCTCAAAACAAGTCTCAAATTTTAGATTGAAATCATATCAAGTGTCTTCTCTAACCACAATGATGTAAAACTAAAAACCTATTATTTAAAAAATTAAAAACACACAAACACATGGAGGCTAAATAACATGATATTTAACAATGAATGAAATAATAACTATATTAAGGAAGAAATGAAGATACCTTGAGACAAATGAAAACAAAATGACCCAAAATCTATGGGATCCAGCAAAAGCAGTCCTAAGAGGGAAATTTATAGCAATACAGGTTTACTGTGAGAAGAAAACAAAAAGAATCTCAAATGAACAAAATCAAATCAATACTCAAAAAAATCTCAAAAAACACAAGTCCTATGCCCAATGGTTTCACAGGTGAATTTTACTAAACATTCAAAGGAGAATTAACACCTACTTTTTTCAAACTCTTCCAAAAAAAAAAAAAAAAAATGATAGAAGTCTCCATAGCTCACTTTACAAGGTCAGCATTACCCTGATTACAAAACCAGACAAAGACATTATGGAAAAAAAAAAAAATTATAGGCCAATATCCCTGATAAAATCAGCAAAAAAAAAAAAAAAAAAGCAAAGAAATGAGATTATATTTATGTGACATACTCTTTAAAATCATCAGTTTTATGATACCTTGCTGGTAGGGGGAAACTAAATCTCAAATATAAGGGTGATGCATTTTAGATTATAAACAGTCACTTTGCTTTCTAGGCAGGTTTAAATTATTTTTTATTACAATAATCACAATTTTTTAATTCAATGATGATCTAGGAAAGTCTTCACCACCACCCCACCACCGCAATACAAATGGTGAAGTCTTCAACACTCTGACAGAAGAATCTAAATCTGTATGAAGGATTTACATTTCTTATCTTGGAAAAATTTTCTTCTAATGAACAAACATGTTAATCGGTTTTGATCCTATGTATGGGATCCCAGATGTAAAGTAGCTTTTAAACTTTTCTTTTTCTAAATATTTTTCATTACCTAAGATGAGAACAAGAAAAACAATGGAAAGTTGGTAAATAAGCTTTCAGCTGCCCATGATTTTGTATTATTTTCCCTTATGTCATATATTCTGGGAAGATTTCTTGTGACTGTGTAAATATCCTATTTCTAATAATACTTTTATTTTAGCTTCTATCAGTGAATATCACCTACAACAATTATTTTTGTATGTTTTTTGATATTCATTATTGATTCAACATTTTAAAATTGAAATTCTACTGAAAGGAAAAGCTGTCCCTTTTCAGACATCTTTTAGAATTGATTCCTGTGACATTTTTGCCTATATTTTTATTACTTTATTTGACTACTTCTAAAAATATTCTGGAATAAGATTCTTAAAATTTTCCTGTCTTACATCTGAGTAAAGCACTGTTTCAAAAAGCACATTTCTTCCTACTGGAGACTGGCATTTAAAAATCAAGATCTGAATACAAAGAGTGTTCATTGCTACTGAGTTATCTGCTTCTAGGACCTCTACTCAGAACTAAGAAATATATGTATATATACTCAAATATATCCATACACAGATTGTTATTTTTACGACTATCTATTTTTCTCTTTTGTTACAGATTTTCGTTAAATTTATTGGGACCGGAGAACATTTTTGGTATTTTTTAAATTTTACTTTTTTAGAATTGCTTTATGGCCCAGAATATAGTCAGGCTATTCATTCTAGAGTATAGTTTCAAGAAAAAGATTGGTACCTTGAAGTAAGGTCTTTATTCCTTGCCCTTCACTTTCTTCATCTGTGAAGAGCAGTCTGGCTCTGATATTTAGTATTTGTGCAAATCAAGGTAATTGATATAACTTCTCACTGAAATTTCTTTGTACATTATAAAAAGACTAAAACAATAAATGTTTTAGAAATATAAAAACAAGGTAATAGTCCTGGAATGTATAACACTATCTGGCAACAACGGTCCACATATATGATAGTAGTCCCATAAGGTTATAATAGAGCTAAAAAATTCCTATTACCTAGTGATATTGTAGCCATCTTAACATCATAGTGAGACATGTTACTCACTTGTCTGTGGTGATGCTGCTGTAAATAAACCTACTGGACTGCCAGTTGTATGAAGGTATAGCACATACAATTCTGTACATACAGAATGCTTGACAATCACAATAAAAAACTATATTATTGGTTTATATATTTATTATTCTATACTTTTTCTTGTTACTTTAGAGCGTACTCTTAGTATTTATTTTTGAATGTTTGCTATAAGACAGTATGCTGTAGTATGCTGGCAGCAGCCTCACACTTCTCATGTTTATGGTGTCAAGTGGTACATGATTGTAAATATGAGGGCTGCTTACATTTGAAAATAAAGATTATAAGCTGAAGAAATCAATGTGATATAACAGAATTGATATTTAAAATGAGTGCTGTTCATAAATAAATAATGTGAAGAAGTCAATAAAAGATCAAGAAAATGTAAATATTCTCTAAGAGTGCATTTGTGAGTAATGGTAAGAAGAAGTGAAAGTTGCTGTTTAAATGGCACCATAACATACACTAAGGACAATTAAAGAATCCCGAACTAAAATCTGCCAAAAAAAAATAAAAAGACACTAAAGAAAGGAATAACGAACCAAATAAGCATTAGCTAAGACTCTTATAACAAACATTAGAGCAATCTGAAGCTACTAGAGAAAGGACTCTTGCGTCTGCTGGCCCATTGCTATGTTCTTTACAATGAATACTTTTTTAAAGTTTTAAAGAAACTGATTAAGAGAAATTTGTGTAGATCTGACTATAAAAACAGAAAAGAATTATCAAGTGTCATTTTGTCAAAATTAGCTGTGGGGGGGGGGGATTAAGAAAGAAGAAAGAATGTGAATAAATAGAAAATAAATTCTAGATTATACCATATTAAAGAAATTATTTTTGCTATAATTAGATCAAAGCTACTAGATATAAATAAATAGATATATGTCATGCCAGGTATGATGCTCAAAATATCTTTTGGGGATATATAATGTACTGAATATGTATGCCCCCCTAAATTCATATGTTGAATCCCAACCCTAATGTGACTATATCTGGAAATAGGGCCCATTAAAAGACAATTAAGGTTAAATGAGAGAATAATGTAGGACCCTCATACAATAAAATTTTTGGCCTTATAAGAAGAGAGAGAAATCTCTCTCTCTCTCCAAAAAGAAGTGGTTCTGTGAGGACACAGCAAGGTGGTTGTCACCTAAAAGCCGAAAGAAGAGAATGAAACTCCCATGCCAGCACCTTGATCTTGAACTTCTCAGCCTCTAGAACTGTGAGAAAATAAACTTCTGTTTTTAGCTACCCAGTCAATGGTATCATTTTTCTTTTAATTTTACTTTTCTTTTTTATTAAATTGATTGGGATCACATTGGTTAATAAAGTTATATAGGTTTCAAGTATATAATTCAATAATACATCACCTGTGTATTGCATCCTGTGTTCACCACCCAAAGTCAAATTTCCTTCCGTCACCATATATTTGACCTTCTTTACCCTTATATACCTCTCTCCCTCCCCTGTGTTCCCTCTGGTAACCACTAAACTGTCTGTGTCTATGAGTTTTTGTTTGTCTTGTTTGTTTGTTTTATATCCCATATATAAAGGAAATTATACAATTCTCAACTTTTTTGATTTATTTCATTTAGCATGATAATGTCAACATCTGTCCATGTTGTCACAAATGGCAGTATTTCATCTTTTTTTTATGGCTGAGTAATATTTCATTGTATATATGTACCCCATGTTCTTTATCCAATCATCTATCAAAGGACACTTTGGTTGTTTCCATGTTTTGGCGACTGTGAATAATGCTATAGTACCCTGAGCAGACTAAGACAGATTTTGGTACTGCAAAGTAGAATGCTGCTATAATAAATAACTAAAAATGTGGAAGTCTATTTGGAACTGGGTATTCCATAGAGGCTGGAGAAGTTTTAAGGTACATACAAGAAAAAGCCTGGATTTCCATAAGGGGACTATTAGTAAAAATATGGATGTTAAAGGCAATTCTGGTGGAAGCTCAGAAAGAAAAGAAAAGGCATGGACAGAAAGTATCCATTCTTCTTAGGAAATTCATAAATAATAAAGAGCAGAACGTTGATAGAAACATGGACAATTTTAAGCTATTGCAGTAAGATCTCAGATGGAAATGAGGAACATGTTATTGAAAAATGAAGGAAAAGTGATTCTGTTAAAAAGTGAAAAAAAAAAAAAAGCAAACCTTAGCTGAACTGTGTTCTAGTGTTTTGTAGAAGGTAGAATTTGTGAATGATGAAACTGAATATTTAGCAGACGCAATTTCTAAGCATAGTACTGAAGTGCAGCTTGTGCACTCCTTACTGCTTATAGATAATACAAGAAGAGAGAAATTAATTAAAGAAGAAACTGCTAGGCAAAAGGAACCACAACTTGGAGAATTGGAAATCCTTGGCCTATCTATATTGCAAAAAATGCAAAAGCTAGTTCTGAAGAGAACACTAAGGGTAGGAATAAACAATCATTTGATAAAGTGATCATGGGTGTGACTCATGTACTTAATGAACGATCTCAGCAGAAGCCTGGAATATAGCTGGAGTTGTATCTGTAGAGATGTTGCCAGTTTGAACAAAAGGAGAGAGAAAATGTGATGGAATGAAGAAGGGCTATTAGACTTTTGGATTCCATAAACTGAGATGATATAGTTATTTAACTGCAGAAGTGAGCTATTCTTCAAGGAAAGGGAAGAATAATCCTGAAAGAGAGATTACCAGGGCTGCCATTCCCACTACAGTCCCAGGGTATAAGGCTATTTCTTCCTTAGTTTCACAGGGCAAGACTGCCACAGGGTCAGCACCCTGCTGAGCTGAAGGGACAGAGATTGCCTGCAGAGCTATGAGGGTGATATTGCCACCCCACTGGGCCTGGAAGATGAGACATGGAGCTAAAGATGATTATTCTCGAGTCTTAGATCTAACAAAATTTCCCTTGCTAGGTTTAGACTTGCTTGAGACTCATCTCTGTTTCTTTTTAGAGCTTGCTGTTCAAGACACAGTTTGTGCTAATCTTGCTTTGATATTCCATTAATGAATCTATAAAGTGAAAAATAAAGCAATGTGAATATAAAATCTCAGATAAAATGCTTTCAATCAGGAAAGATGAGAGTTGTATGCATCAATAACCTAAAAGCCCAGATTTTACTTTAAGTATATCAGCTATTGAGTTAGAATTATTTTTGAAGCACACCAGACAATTCTTAAAAACAGAATATATTTTCAGTAATTTTTAACATGAGCTTTTTCCTTTGTAACAGTAATTTATATTACAATACATAATATATAAAGGAAAATAAAATAAAAACAAAAACAGGAATGTTGCATTTATACTATAGAAAACTAAATGATATAAATGTAAAACTCTAGGGAACTTTACAGAATTTAGTTTATGTTCAGAAAGAAATCTAATTATCAGGCTGTTAACAGCCATAACTGAAAGGTTAGCTCAAAGTCTAAACCAAAGTAACTGAAGTGTCTTCACTGCTTTGGCACTAATTGGTCGTTTGGAGTCCAGAGAGTTTTTAAGATTGACACCAAGAAAATGAGAGGCTTTTGCTTAGTCACTGATGATTAAGTGACAAAAGGCAAGCACAAAGCCAATCTTACTCCTTAGAAAGATTCAAGAATTTCTGCAAAAACTGTTTAGAAATAAATGTCTCTAAAATATCTGTGCTGTTTTATTTACTTTTTCTTAAATCAAAGCAAATCATAGTTTATAATAGATATAATGCCAATGGCAAGATCATTAAATAAATTTTATACAATATAAATTAAACAGGACTAATATTTTATTTCCTGAAATTTTTATTTCACATTCAAGCAAAAGGAAAAATTCAAATCTTTGCAACAGATGACATTTTAGAATTCTATCAATTTGAATAGTCTTAAAATTATACATGTCAAAATATTAGAAGTATAGATGGTATAGATGTTACAGCTACTACTCATTAATCTCCTTTCAAAATTTAAACATACTATAAAATGTGGGTGAATTCACTGGAAAATGAACTTCTAATAAGTGGAATACATGTTATCCTTAGTAAGCAAGATTCCTTTCCATGAACAATTTCTGCAAACTATTAGATACTGAGAAATATTAAAACCTCATGTTTTTCTGAAGCACTTCTCACAGTAAGAATTCTACCTGCCATTCTGAAAAAGGATGTAAGGTTACATTGAATTAGTGTCACTGTATGTCATCAAATTGGGTCACATAACAGATATCTTATTATTCATAAAGTGTCACATAACTCTCTGCTTTAACTATGATTTTTAACTTTACTAATAAGGAAGACAAATAATTGCTTAACTACTTTTCAGTTAAAAGAAAATATGTCTATAATTATATGTAAATACAATTCAAGTGGAAATTATAGTTAATATTTTTATTATTTTATTTTCTAATTTTTTTATTTTTCAATTATAGTTGACATTATATATTATGTTAATCTCAGGGGTACAACATAGTGATTAGACACTTAAATAACTAACAAAATGATCACTACAATAAGTCTAGTACCATCTGACACCATACATAGTTATTACAATATTTTTGAATATATTCCTTATGCTGTACTTTACATCCACATGACTATACTGTAACTATCGATTTGTACTTCTTAATCCCATTCCCTTTTTCACCAAACCCTCCCAACCTCCCTCCCATCTGGTAACCCTCAAAATGTTCTCTATATCTATGAATGTGTTTGTTTTGTTTATTTTGTTCTTTATATTTCACTTGTAAGTAAAATCATAGGTCATTTGCCTATCTCTCTCTGACTTACTCTGCAAAATACCCTCTAAATCCATTTGTGTTGTTACAGATGGCAAGAGTTCATTCTTTTTAAAAATATTTTTTCATAGCTGAGTAATATTTCATTCCAGATATGGAATACCTCTTCTTTATCTATTCATCCACTGATGGACATCCAGGTTGCCTCATATTGGCTGTTGTAAATAATGCTGCAATGAACAAAGGGATGCGCAAGTACCTTCAAAGCAGTATTTTGGGGGGTTTTTTTGGATAAATACTCAAAAGTGTAATTATGGAGTCCTTCTTTGTTTCTTACAACTTTTGTTTTAAAGCCTATTTTGTCTGGTAAAACTATTGCTACCTCCAATTTTTTTCCTTTAAATATCTTTTTCTATCTTTTTACTTTCAGTCTGTGTGTGTCTTTCAATCTGAAGTGAAGGGTTTTATTTTCTTATCCATTCAGCCAACCTATGTCTTTTGATTGAAGTATTTAGTGTATTTATGTTTAAATTATTGATAGGTATGTATTTATTGCTATTTTATTATTCATATTTATGTATTTTCTTCTTCTTTTTCTTAAAGAAGTCCTTTCAAGATTTCTTTTAAAACTGGTTTGGTGGTGATGAACTTTTTTTTTTTTTTTTTTTTTTTTGTCTAGGTAGCTCTTTATCTGTCCTTTGATTCTAAATAATAACTTTGCTGTGAAGAGTAATCTTGGTTGTAGGTCCTTGCTTTTCATCACTTGAAATATTTTGTGCCAACCCTTCTGGCCTGCAAAGTTTCTGTTGAGAAATCAGAGGACAGTTTTATGGGAGCTCCCTTATAGGTAACTAGCTGCCTTCCTCTTGCTGCTTTTAAGATTCTTTCTTTGTCTTTAACCTTTGGCATTTTAATTACTATGTATCTCGATGTGGACCTCTTTGGGTTCTTCTTGCTTGGGACTCTCTGTGTTTCCTGGACTTGTGTACTTATTTCCTTCACCAGGTTAGAGAAGTTTTTCATCGTTGTTTCTTCAAATATGTTTTCAATTCCTTGCTCTCTCTTCTCCTTCTGGTGCCCTCATCATACAAATGTTGGTATGCTTGATGTTGTCCCAGAGGCCTCTTAAACTACTCTCATTATTTTGGATTCTATTTTTTGTTGTTGTTGTTCTGATTGGGTGTTTTCTGCTTCCTTATCTTTTAAGTCACTGAATCAATCCTGTGCTTCATCTAATCTATTATTGATTCCCTCTGATGTATTCTTCATTTCAGTTATTATATTATTCATTTCTCATTGCTTCTTTTTTTGTTTTCTATCTCTTTGTTAAAGTTCTCACTGAGTTCTTTTACCCTTCCTCTAAGTTCATTGAGCATTCTTAAAACAAGTGCTTTGAACTCTGCATCTGGAAGATTGCTTGTTTCTATTTTAAGTTGTTTTTTTTTCCTGGAGCTTTGTTTTATTCTTTCATTTGAGTCATGTTTCTTTGTCTCTGTATTTTGGCTGCCTTCCTGTATTTGTTTCTATGTATTAGGAAGAGTGTCCTTATGTAGTAGATTTCTTGTGGGGGTCCAGTGGTTCAGTCTTCCCTGGTCTCCTGAACCAGATAATCCAGGTATGTCCCTTATATGGGTTGTGTGTCCTTCTGTTGTAGTTGAGCCTTGGTAGCTGTTTGCATGTCAGTGGGAGGGATTAACCCTCAGGCTGATTGGCCATGAGGATAGGCTGGTGTGGGGGCAACCCTATGAAGCAGGATTCACTTTATTAGGGTTCCTATGCCTGCCTAATCTGCCCTTTGGGTGTGTCATCTTGTGATGGAGCCCAAGTGGTGTTCCAACTATGGTCAAAGCTGACCACCAAGCATGCTGGCCTCAGGGCCTTCCACCACAAGCCAACTTCATCTGCAGCTTGTGTACTGTCCATGGCCACCTGTCAAGAGTCACCAAGCAATTACCAGGTGACCACCACCTGTTCTGGGCTTAGCGGTGCCTCAAGAGGCAAAGCTGCCAGCCGAGGCCAGCTGCAATTAGTGCTGGGTGCTGGGCTGTTCAGCAAGATGTATGGGGCATGCAGAGGCCAGATGCTACTTTTTGAGTTTTATGAAACTTTGAGAAAGTCCAAAAAGATACTGGAATCTGCTCAGATGGAACCACAAGTTGAGAGGGGTAGGGTCTCAGGGAATCGTCCAAGTTGATGGAGATTCAGCTCTGGAGGCCACCTGCATCTGTACTTTGAGAGGGGGATGGGCTCAACAAAGAAACAGTGGATTCTGCCAGCACTATGTCTGGGAGAAAGCCCTTGCCCTGAAGCCAGACAATTCAGTCCCTCCC
This sequence comes from Rousettus aegyptiacus, assembly GCF_014176215.1. NCBI lineage: Eukaryota > Metazoa > Chordata > Mammalia > Chiroptera > Pteropodidae > Rousettus > Rousettus aegyptiacus. Next base: position 70,240,419 of record NW_023416288.1, read on the forward strand.
CATATGCTCCTGAAACAATTTGAGCAGCTGCCCAAGTACTGGAGCTCAGAGAGAGTGAGTCTGTCAGTGTGTAAGTTTGCCTGCGAGCCCCTTAAGAGGAGTTCCTGGGACTCCCACAATCTCCATCTCACTGAGACACAACCTCTCTGCTGGTTTTCATAGCCAGAGTTTGTGGGGATTCCTCTTTACAGCACTGAAACTCTGGGATAGGGAATCCAATGTGGTGCTGGGGACCCCTCACTCTTCAACCAAGATAGTCTTCCTAATTCTCAACTGCCACACATGGTTGTGGAATCAGCCTGTTTTACATCTTTGTCCCTTCTTCAAATCTTGCCATGGCTTCTTATGTGTCTCCAGTTGCAGAACTTCTGTTCAGCCAGACCTCAGATGACTCCCAATGATGGTTGCTCTGTAGTTTAGTTGTAATTCTTACATGAGTGAGAGGAGGTGGACACATTGTCTACCTACTATGCCATCTTGACCGGAAGTCCATAGTAGATATTTTAAAAAATAAGAACAAAATTAAACTATATTATGATTGTCTCAGAATTCAGAAAAATATTCTGAGGAAATGGTATATTTCCTTCTCTTTTCCATATTGGGATATCTCTCTTGATCTAGTTTCCCTACCTGTCTATTTCTATTTAATAACACTACAGCTTTCTCTTTGTGATTTCTGTCTTAAGGAATCCTGTGCTAAGCCTCCTCTTCTTCCATATATTCCTCTATCCATAGTCTCAATGATCAGTAGTGGGGTAGTCAGTTAGTTAGAACAAAAGATTCCAGGTTTATGCATTGAAGATGTTTTAGCAGGCAGTAATCTCCTTGTATCTACACTGTTCCCTGGGGCAATTCTGCAGGCACTTTAAGGTCCACATCTAAACCTATTAGCTGGATCTTTCTTCTGTATCTCTTACCTCCATGAATAACACTATTATCTATCCATTTGAATAAGTCAAAATAAACTGGACATCAATACATATTAGTGATATTTTCAAGTATAAATATAATCTTTTGGTGGACTCAAATTCCATATTTTAAAATAATTTGCATTTTATTTATCATTAAAAATAAAAAATAAAGTGAAAACTCTGTGTGTATGTGCACGCATGCATATGCATGCACACACAAGGGGCATTATTCATCCAATTTTCATTTAAGGGTTACTTTGGGTAATAGTCTATGAAACCCAGAAGTCTATGATCCACAATTTAAAAGTTATAAATCTCCCTCTTTGAATATAAAATACATCTGATACTGATATATTTTAGACACTCTTTATATTTTAGATATTCATGTCTGCCTTATTGGAAAAACCTGCCAAAGACCCTTTCTCCCTCATGTTGTGACCCATTCTAATACTGTACAATCTGAGAGATGTTTCTAAAGCACAAACATATTTGACAACTTTTTCAGTTAGATTTCTTCAAAGGTATACCATTAAAGGGTAAATCTTAAATATTCATTAAATGGTATATAAGGTAAATTTCTGGTCTGGTACTATCTTATCCACTCCTCCCCTGTGTAAACAATATTGTTCTCATATCAAGATGCTTGTAGTTTGACAGTTTAGCATGTTTTTACTTCTTCCTTTGGGAAGTTGCCCACATTATGCCCTCTAGACACTGTTGAAACATCACCATCTGTCAAGCTTTGCCTGATTTTTCTAGGCAAATATCAGACCCTCCCTTGATAACACCTTGCTAATAGCTTAATATGACACATATCTGATTTCATTAAAATTGATTATATGTTTAACTTACAACTAATATGTGAGCTCCTGGAGAACTAATTCAACCTTATTTATCTTTATACCCCTGGCAGCTAGTAATGCAAGAAGAGAGAGAGAGAGAGACAGAGAGAGAGAGGGAGGGAGGGAGGGAGGGAGGGAGGGAGAGAGAGAGAGAGAGAGAGAGAGAGAGAGAGAGAGAGAGAGAGAGATACAGACATACAGAGACAGAGAAACATGTTTCCAATACTAAACTTCTGTCACCAACTTCTGATTCATATAACCATTTGCTTACTGAAAATTTTTACCTCAGCAGCTGACAGATTCCTCACACTCAAACAAAAACACTACACAAAACAAAACACCCTCAAAGTTATCTTCCCCCTTGCTATTGTGTTTTTACTTCATGTTATTTTGACCTGGAATGGTCCACACTAACATCTCTAGTTCAATCAACAACCTTTCCATCTCCAGTCTTCTGGTTCATCTATTTCAAAAGGTATTTCCTGAACCCCCTAAGTAGATAAAACTCTCTATTACCTTAGAGCCTTCAAGCCACTTTCTTCAATCTTTTTTTACTTAGGCAACTTAATACACTTTGTAAGAGAAGAACTTGGTTTATTTACCCTCTCTTTTTACTAGATTTTAAACATCTAAAGAACAGGTCTTAATCATTTTCCATTTCCAAAGTTCCTTCCAGACTGCCATACAGAGTAGGTTACCCAAAATGTTCTTTAAGCCAAATTTTTTTAAAAGTAATATCCTGCTGTGACCAATACTATAAAGACATCCTATTATTTTTCATCTATGTATCTCTTTAATTTACATCTTTGTTCGAGAAATTAATTACAGTAAAAAATTAAATAAAATGTTAACTGTGATTCAAAACTATAAAACATTAATATTTTTCAAATAATTTTTGGCTCTAGATATGACTTGAATCATTACAGAAAATGTCATGAAAAGACAATCTCATTAAGATTTCTTTGAAATATTAGTTTAATGTAGCATATTAAAAATAGAGTTAAGGAAGAGAGAAAACTATTTTAGAACTTATTTTTAGAGAGTTTAATATGGCTAAGGTAAACAAAATTGTCTTTTCATTGAAATGACAGAATAAAGGAATAGATTAAACTAGTCATTATAAAAACAGATATGAGATCCAGAAGCTTTTCTTTTAGCTAACACATCTTAATTTCGAGGAATAATTATACATTTTAATAACGATATATTTAAAAATAGTAAGATTTTCTATAAATTCCCATCTGAATTCCATATTCACAAAAAAGTAAACAAAAATGGCTACTGCTGTGTTTTCTGTGAGCAAATCTTTAAAGATATTACCAAATTAGTGTTCACGTATATATTGATTCATCTAAAACATTTAGTTCAATAAATTAGAATGCACAAATGTTTTAATGTTAAGTGAGTTTGTATAAAATGTTTTTTATATCACTATAAATTTGTAGACATACTTTGGAGTATTTGAGAAAAAAAATGTTGTAAAAGCGCAAGTAAGAAGTATTTTGAGCTGTCTCTTAAATACAGACATAACATTTCCAAAATAAAGGAGAGTAAAAAAAGACAAAAATAATTCTTATCCTGAGTTTAGAGAATGTATTGCATCTAGAGGACACAAAAACAAGTTCTTTTTTAAAGTACTCAATAAAAGAGTAGATTAAGTAAATCAGCCTATTATGGAAATGAAGATGAGACCCAAAGCCTTCACTTTCAGTTAAAAGTTTAATGTCAGAAAAATGCACTTTGCGATTACAATACATAAAAAGACTTGCTGAAGTGCTTCTTTTCTTAAGCTCCTTAATAATCCCTTGGCATAGATTTTTCTTTCAATGGAGGTTTTGGTGTAAATGACAATCTATTTGAGTTTTATCTCAGACTGTGACATGTCAGGCTGGTGTGATGACATAATGAACAGATTTACCTTGGGAATATATGACTGAGAGCTCTGTTGGATAGATCCCAAAGAGAAGTACAAGGGTTTGTTTCAAGAACAGACACTGGCTGGATTCTATAACCTTTGTGTCCTCTGGAAAGAACCTTTGGAGACAGAGGCTACCAATAGAAAAGAGGATTCTACAATATACAAGCACCGTTTCTTTAGTTCAAAAGTCCAAAGTTTGAGAAAAATAGGGAAAAAGAAGTAGCTTCTCATGACTTCTACATAGAACGCAGCATTGCTTTGAGACTTGTAACCTCAGGGACCACAGGTCCTTAACACGGACATTGGGCATAAGATGGAAGTGGGTGGTTAGTGGCAGGAAATATGGCTACGGCAATGCACTGCCACAGTAGCTTCTGAGGCAGAAGGGGAAGTCCATGGGGAAGACTAGAGCAACAGAGCACAGAGGGATGACTTGTGTGACATACCGAGAAATATTTTAGAAATGAGTGAGGATTTTGCATAGATCTTATGCTCTTCAAACTTATGCCGACAGGGAAAAGATTCAGTGAAATATAATGATATTTATAGATAGTGATCTATAGATTACATTGATAATAAGAACTAACTTTTATTAGAAAATGTTTCACATCTTCGTGATTGAATACAATTTGTTTATCATAAGCAAATAAGTACAATAAGAACTATTGTCCCTTCCAGATGATTTTTCCCACCTACTATATTGACAGTGAGTTACTTATTGTGTGCTTGCCTTCTTTTCATGTCTATAAAACAAATATAATAATTTTGACCTCAATTATTTTTGATAACATGACTAGTAAAGAATATGTAATAATACTATAATATTGCTTTGAGTTCCTTGAATAAAGGTTGTTTCGTGGTAACTACAAATATTGTTTATTTAATTCAAAACTAATGAAAATATTCATTTTTTACAAATATTCATCATATTCTTTTATTTATTCACTTACTGAATGGTCAGGCATTGTACTTTATCAAAATCACATATTCTCTTATGGTAAGAAACTACTCCTACTTTTGGTGTTGCCTATTTAGTAGGAAATTTAAAAAGTCAGTTCAAAATAAGACTTTAGTTTCCTGATAATACCTTCTTTAAAGACTTGGCAATCCTCTCAGATTAACACAATCTTTTTAATAGGGTGATCTAGATCCTTACTTTATTTATACCTTCTTTTTTCTTTTGTTAACTATCTAATGTGGTAGACTCCATAACGGGATACCAAAAGCTAATAAGTTAATTTTCCATGAATTTTAATACTTTTATTAATACAGTTTCAACGTAATGTTGCTTAACATTTTTATGATTAGTAATGCATTAATGCAAAATTAATACTTAATTAAAACTGATTTTATATATGATTTCCAAGTGTGAATTTTAAATACAGTAGTCTTTCCTTATCCATGGTTTTGCTTCCCTTGGTTTTAGTTACCCATTGTCAACCATAGTCTGAAAATATTAAATGGGATATTCCAGAAGTAAACAATTTATAAGTTTTAAATTGCATAGCATTCTGAATAGTGTGATGAAATCTCACACATCTTACTGTGTCCTGCCTGAAATATAAGTCATCCTTTTTGTCCAATTTAGCCACACTGCATATGCTGCCCTCCACTTAGTCACTTAGTGGCCATCTTGGTTACCAGATTGACTGTGAAGGTATTGCCATGCTTGTGTTCAGATGACCCTTTGGCCACAAAGCTCAACAGTAGTAATGCTGACAATTTAGATATGTCAGAGCAACCATAAATGAAAAGGTATGTATGTGTAGAAAACAACAACAACGACAACAACAACATAATATATATAGGGTTCAGTACTATCCGTAGTTTTAGGCATCCTCTAGGGGTCTTGGTAAGTGGAGACTACTGTGACTTACATATATAGAAAACAAATTCAAAGTAATATCAATTAGCAGCTACTGAATATTTAATACATTTTGATTTATGTAATGTTTTGCAAATATTAGTGTCCAAAGAAAAAGTTGAAATAAGGCAAAATCAGTTTCAAGCATAGATCCAAGAACAAAGAGAAAATGATTAGATAGAATATGCACATTTTATTGTATTTTCTATTTTGAATAAAATGTTGGAATTAGAATTAAAAGTAGTTTAATTTCTGATAGAATTATGAGCTAACACAGGCCACCCATTATATTGGCTATAGAAATTATGCAAGAGTAATAGTGATCTGAAGAACTAAATAAAAATGTGTGGGTTTATAAAAGTGGTAGTAGCATCAGCGTTACAAAGGGGTGCTTATTTGAGAAGTAAAGATTGTGTAACCTTTCAGAGTTATTCTATTTATTTACAAATATATTCATCTTTAAATGATATAAACATCATGTTATAGACTTCATTATTGTTTTTTGTTAAATTAAATAACACTTTTCTCTGATTCGGTATCCATACAGTTCCTGATACTTTTCTGTAGTTTGTGAAAGTTGTACATAATTGTTCATCTTAATGAATATTTACAAAATAGACACACATATGTAAACAGACTCTGATAAAAATATATATTATTAACACCCAAGAAGCTCCCACCATTCTGTTCCCCAGTCTCTAACCATATCGTCTTCCAGCTATAACCTCCACTTCTTTATATAAATTTAATCACACTATATGAGTTGATTTGTATCTGATTTCTTGTACTCAATATTATGCCTGAAGTGTTGTATGTAGTGGCAATTTATCCATTCTTGTTGTATACGGTGTCATTTCATGTACATATTATAATATAATTATCTATTTTTACTTGTACATTTAAACTGTTCGCCTTTATAAACTCTAACTAATGTACTTGCATTGAACAGTTTTACCCATTTTTTTTGGTTAACTTATCTACACAGTTCTGTTGAATTTATCCCAAAGAAGGGAACTCTTTGGCCATAGGGCATGATTGCAGTTCAATTGTAGTAAATACTAACAGTTTTCCAAACAACTTGTAGCATGTACATTTCCCCAGGCACTGCAAGACAGTTTCAATTACTCCATAACCTTGACGTTTTTTTAAACCCAGTCTAAATTTGTTATTTTGACATTTTTTCTTTTTTAAATTTCAGCCATTTTTGTGTTTTTAGTAATAACATTTTACAGTTTTAATTTCCATTTCTTTGATTATTAATAAATTTGAGGACTTTTTTATACATTTATTGGTCATTTGGATATTCTTTTAATGTCATGTCTGTTCAAACATTTTGTCTATTTTTGTACTGGGTTTTCTACCTGTTCTACCCATTTGTAAACATCCTTTATACTTTCTACTTATGTGTAGTTTGGCTAATATACACACAGAAAATATATCTTCCCACTTTAAGCTTTCATTTTTCATCTTTTAATGGTGTGTTTTGATGAACAGAGATACGAATTTTAATAAAATTTAACATTAAGGTATTTATGTGTTAGTGAGTTTTGTATTGGGTTTAAGGAATCCTTGTCCACTTCATGTCACAAAAATATTGTTTCCTCCTAAAAGCTTTATTGTTTTAACTTTCAAATTTAAATCTGCAATCCTTCTTAAATTTATTGATTTACATGAAATGGGGTGGGAGACCAAAATGATTTTTCAGATTTGCTAACAGGACTATCCTTTCCTCATTGTCATACAGGATCATCTTTTTCACATCAGGTGACAGCATATGGTGTATTAGGTTGAACTCTATAATTAGTACCAATTTCCTATTTGTCTAATTTGCATCTCCATACCACAGTGCTATTTTCTATAGCTTTATAAGAGGCTTTGAATTCTGTTGATGTATTTCACTTTGATCTCTTTGTTCAAGATTGGCTTTGCCTTCCATTGCATCTAATATTAACTTTTCAATTTTGGCAGACACAAAATAAAAAATAGAATAAAATAAAATAAAATTTTGATTGGGATTGTATTGAATCTACAGATAAATTTGGGGAAAATATTTACTCTTAAAATTTATAAAATAGAACATTTTTCTGTTCAAGAACTCAATATCTTTTATTTATTTATTTATTTATTTATTTATTTATTTATTTATGCATGTATGTATGTATGTATGTATTTAGTTATTTATTGGGGGTGGTTAAAAAGTAGAGATCTTTCATTAGATTTTTCTCCTAAAAATTTGATGTTTTCAATTGTTATACATAATAGAGTTTTAAATTTTCTATTTGTTTATTTCTGGGGTGTATAAAAGTAACTAATCATGAATGTTATTTTTAGGAAATATCTAAAATAATTTTGTGATTATAATACTTTGTTACTAAATTTTGGGGACATTTAACATAAATAATCATGTGAAAAGTGTTTTCCTATTCCAAAACTATGTCTTTTATTTTTTCCCCTGTTTTATCTCACTGGCTGGGTTATCCAGTAAGATATTAAACAGAAATAGTGATAGCTAGTATACTTATCTCATTGCCGATCTCAGGAGGAAAGTATTAAGTATAATGTTTACTCTAGAATTTATGTAGATATTTTATCAGATTAAATATAAATCATAATTTCTTTCAATTTTGTATATTAAGAGGTTTTCTTGTAAAATAAATGTCTTTAATTTTATCAAATGACTTTACTGTGTTCTTATATTTTAAGTGGATCACTTATTCCAGCAAATAGATGGGTTTTCTTTTTATCCAACCTTATAATCTTAATCTTTTGAGTCCATTAGATTAAAAATATTTGACTTTCTATATACCATTTTTATTTTCTACCAAATTAATATGTTTTGAATTATTTTAACTTTCTTTTCTTGCCTCATTTGGATCAATCCACATTTTTGTTACTTTGCTTCTCCCTTACCCACCTATTAAGCTTCTATTTACATATTCTTTTACTGTTCATTTAGCATTAACTTTAAAGCTACAAAGTGTCTCTTTGACTTACTATTTTACCACTTATCAAATGTAGTAATTTCAATCATTTTACCTTTATATCCTCTTTTCTCACAATTTGTGTAATTTTTAACACACAATTAATTTCTATATACATTTTATGTAACAAAATATATTACCAGTACTGTTTTGTAAAATCATTATTACTTTATATTTATTCATACATTTGTTCTTTGGCTCTTTATCTTTTCAATATTTTTGTATGTCTACCTGGAATATTTTTACCTTCTGCCTAAAGTACTCTTTTTAATGTACTTTATATTATATGTCTACTGGCAATGAATTATTATTATTTTTTGTTTATCTGAAATTGTTTTTATTTTGCTCCTATTTTGAGAGGACATATTCAGTTTAGGATTGAATTTATTTCTTTGAACACTACATAGCATTCTATTATTTTCTGGCTTTCACTATTTCTGTTGAGATGTCACAGTACAGAATTGTTTTTTCCTAAAAGAGATAGATTTCTTTTCTGCAACTGATTTTACATTTTTCTATCTGTATTTGCCAGCAATTCCAATATAATGTGTCTAAGTGTAGTACTCATTGTATTATTTGTGCTTGGATTTATGGAACTTCTGAAATCTAAGGGTTAATATCTTGCATCAGTTTGGATAATTCTGGGCTATTGTCTATATGAATATATCGTTCTGTACATGATCTTCCTCTTCTTTTTCACTGTTTTCCACCTCATTCTGTCTCTCTCTCCTCAAACACATACATGCACAAACACATATTTTCTTGGTTTTTCTATCTGTCATTGTTTTAGTTGGAATATGATCTATTGACTTATTTTTCAGTTTATATCTCTGGTAGGAAATTTCAGTATTGCAATATTTATGTGGATTTACATTTAGTTTTTATTTTAAAAATTTCTGCTATATTTCACTTGTGTAATCCAATTCTTATATTATAAGCTCTTTTTGAAGTAGCTAAGGGAGGAAGAAAACTATATTAAATCCTTTGCAGCATGTCTGAAAAACTTATGATAGCCATCGGCCACTTAATAAGAAAGAAGAAAACTAAGTTCATGGAGATAGTAGCACTAATTATAAAGAGGGAAATTGTCAGTAAAGGTTTATTTGGAGAAAACTTTATTGTTTAAGCAGACAGCTCTAATATAGCACTAACAGGGGCTTCCAGTCAAGATGGCAGGGAGAATAGGTAAACTCTCAGAACCACATCAAAATTACAACTAGACTACAGAACATCCATCATTGAGAATTACATGAAGCCTAACTGAACAGAAGTCCTACAACTACAGACATACGGAAGAAGCCATTTCTACACTGGTATAAAGAGCAGAGATTCAGAACAGACTGGCCTCACACCCACATGTAGAAGTTAGAAACGAGGAGGGAGGGAATGATGTCAGACACACACAGAGTAAGAGATGTCCCTAGATCTCTCTCCTTGAAACAATGAACATCTAAAATGCAACAAAAAACACCCAAACTGCACATCAGCATGTCTGAGAATGGGAACTGTGCATAAGAGCTACCACAAGTCAGAACCCTGTGTGTTAGGCAGTAGACTGGGAGAAACAAAGTATCTACCTCTCACAGCCAGAGCTCCCTGTAGAAAGAAGGGAAGGGGAGAAGGTGCGACGAGTTCCCTGAACAGCCCTGCCTGGGAGAGTAGTGAGACATTAGTAAGTCTTTATATAAAGCAGGAATCCAAGACATTTAGATACCACTTACTGGAAACCAAAAGAAAAATGCCTTTTTTGCAACAGGCTATAGAGACCTTTATGTAATAAATCGTCTTTCTAGAAAAACAACAGAACACACTTCCATTAATGCCAGGCAGAGAAATAGTTCATTAAACACCATGAACAAGCAAGATGACAAGAAATCTCAGAAAGAAAGAGAAAAATCTCCAGAATATAAGATTACGGACAGAGAAATATGTAACTTAAATGACAGAGAATTCAGGATGGTACTTCTAAAATACTCGATGAGAACCACGACGATTTATATGAACAATTTCAGGAACTGAAATAACAACTAGATGACTAGGATGAGCTCTTTAGCAAAGAGACTGAAACTCCCAAAATGAACTGACTAGAATTTCTGGCGATGAAGAACACACTGCAAGAGTTAAAAAATGAAATAGCAAGCTTGGGAAATAGAGTCAACCACATGGAGGAAAGGATCAGTGATATCAAAGACAGAAATCTAGAAATAAATCAGAAGGAATGAGACAAACTGAAGAATCTAATGAAAGAGAAATATAAGAACTAGCTGATTCTATCAGAGAGGAAACATAAGAATAATGGGCATTTTTGAAGGCGAGGAACAGAAATAGGGACTAGAAAGTATTTTCATACAAATAGTTGATGAGAATTTTCCAAATCTAAGGAATGAGCTGGAGCTTGGAATTCAAGAAGTCAACAGACCACCCAATTATCTCAATCCAAAAAGACCTTCAGCAAGACACATTGTATTAAAACTATCAAAAATCAACAACAAAAACAGAATTCAGGGCAACCAGGGAAAAGAAGACAGTAACCTATAAAGAAAAACCCATTACATTATTGTCAGACTTCTCAGCACAAACCTTACAAGACAAAAAGGAGTGGAACCAAGTATTCAAACTATTAAATGAAAGGAACTACCAGCCAAGAATAATGTATCCAGCTAAGCTCTCCTTTTGATATAAAGGAGAAATAAAGACCTTTGCATATGTAAAAAATTAAAAGAATTCTCCACTATGAGGCCTGCACTACAAGAAATACTGAAAGGGGTCAGCTCACCTAAAAGAACATGACAAAAGTAAATAAATAATTAGGAGTAAGTTGACTAACAGGCTGATAGAAGCAGAAGAGTTCAACTCTTACTAAGAATAGGTCATTATAAGCTTAAACAGTAAGAAGAGATTTATTATAGCAAGATAGAAATGAACGTTCAACATACATACTGACAAATAGAGACAACAATGACTAAAAGGGGGAGCATTCAAAGATCTAAATTTTCAAACAGGAATGGAGATGTCATACACAGAAGAAAATGAACGACTGCGTGTGTGTGTGTGTGTGTTTGTGTGTGTGTGTGTGTTTATAACTATTCTTTACATATTAGTAATGGTAACCACACGCCAAAGTTTCAGAACTGAAGTAAAAAACGTAAAACAAGAAGAACCAGAGGGACAACTCACAAAAGCCAAGTAAAATGAAGAAAACAAAAACATAAGGACAAGGAAGCAATGGAAACATCGAGCTACTAGAAAGCAAAAGATAAAATGGCTATAAGAAGACCTAATATTTCAATAATCACCTAAATGTAAATGGACTGAACACACCAATAAAAAGGTACAGAGTTGCAGATTGGATCAAAAAACAATACCCAACCATATGCTGCCTCCAAGAGATACATCTCACTTCCAAAGAAAAATATAGACTCAAAGTGACTATTAATTGATTTCTCAGCAGAAACTTTGCAGGCCAGAAGTGATTAGCATGAAATAGTCCAAGTGATGAAAAGCAAGAACCTATAACTAAGATTACTCTACACAGCAAAGCTATGATTTAGAATCAAAGAACAGATAGAGAACTACCTAGACAAAACAAAACAAAACAAAACAAAACAAAACAAAAAACTGGAGCAATTTATCAGCACCATATCAATATTATAAGAAATGTTGAAGGGACTTCTTTAAGAAGAAAAAGACCAAAAATATGAAAAATAAAATGGCAAAAACTATGTATCTATCAATAATTACTTTAAATAGAAATGGATTAAATGTTCCAATCAAAAGACATAGGTTGGCTGAATGGATAAGAAAACAAAGACCCTTACATATGTTGCTTACAAGAGACTCACTTCAGAGGGAAAAACACACAGAGACTGAAAGTGAAGGGATGGAAAAAGATTATTTCCTGAAAATGGAAACAAACAACAAATAAAAATTTGGCATAACAATACTTATACTAGATTTAAAAATAGACTGTAAAACGAAGGCAATATCAAGAGACAAAGAAGGACCCTGTACTTAACACGTCTGGGTATTTATCCAAAGAAACCCTGAAAGATAATTGTACACCCCTGTGTTCATTGTAGCATTATTTACAATAGCCACGATATGGAGGCAACCTGGATATCTATCAATGAAGGAATGGATAAAAAAGAGGTGGTATATATGTACAGTGGAATATTACTCAGCCATATAAAGAGTGAAATCTTGCCATCCGCAACAACATGGACTGATCTATAGGGTATTGTGCAGAGCAAGCCAGATAGAGGAAGACAAGTGCCATATGATTTCACTTATATGTGGAATCTAAAGAACAAAACAAACAAACAAAACAGAAACAAACTTACAGATACAGAGAACATTTTGATGGTTGCCAGATAAGATAGAGATGGGGAGGAGTTAAAAAGGGGAAAGGATTAAGTACAAATTTGAAGTTACAAAATAGTTATGGGCATGTAAAATATAGGATAAGGAATATAGTCAGCATTATAATAACTAAGTAATATAAATGTCTAATCAGTGCATTGTACACCTAAAACTAATATAATATTGTGTGTCACTTATAACTAAAAGGTAAAAAATAATTATTAAATACAAAAAAAAAAGCTTGGAAGTGTTACTGTGATAGCAACCATAAATAATTAAGATCATTCCTTGTAAAATACATGATGTGAAATTTAAGATTAATTCTGGCAAAAATAATAAATGTTAAAACCCCCAATGTGCCAGTATCAAAGCTAAAATATTTATTATTATGTAAGCATCTTTACTTACAATGCAAAGGAAATTTACGTTCATGATTATGGCTATGAGGCATTCCAAGATATAAAGAAGGTTTTAAATTGATGAAAGTTAAATTATAAAAATAAATAAATAAAATAGCTCTAACAGAGTAGTAATAATCTCCTAGTAAATTCATAGAACTGAAGAGCAATTACACTCCAGCCATTATGCAAAATAGTCCTTTAGTGGCTCTGTATAGTTCTAAGGATCCTGTGTTCCACCATTTCAAACACAGTTTCGAGAGCTAAGAGCATAAAAAGAAAAAGAAAGAAAAAGTCCTCTTTGCTTCCTCTCAAATAAGCCCATAGAGAATATCAAGTTTAATCAGGACAACTTGACTGGTAGGACTTTCAGAAAGATGATCTAAAATTTACCACAAAATCTCTATTAACTGAAATAAAAGTGGACTTTATACTAATGAGTACTTTTAAAATTCTTAAATACTAGAAGTACTTTTTAAATACTAGAAGTATATCTTCAGTGGATTGAATTGTGTCCCTCCCCACCTCCCAAATTCATATCTTGAAGCTCTAACTCTTACTGAACTATATTTGAAGATGGGGCTTTTTGGAGGTAAATAAGGTTAAATAAAGTCATAAGTGTAGCATCCTGTTCCAATAGGTTGGCGTCTTTCTCTCCATCATGTGAGAACACAATGAGAAGGCAGCCATTTACAAGCCAGGAAGAGACATTTCATCAGGAACTGTATCAGCCAACACTCTGATCTTGGATTCAAGCCTCTAGATCTGTGAGAAAATTATTTTTATGTTGTTTTACCCAGTCTACAGTATTTTGTTATGACAGCCTAACTAATACATACTTTTGAGTTTTGGGCACTGTTCTAGGTGTATATAGCTATTACCTCACTTAGTCTCATGCAAATGATAAAAATATTTTTTGCCTCCATTATTAACGATAAGGAAATTGATGGCCTGAGAAATAATGTCTTGACTTACTTAGATTTGTTTGGCTCCAATGATCTTTGCATATCACATAAATAATCTCTTATCAAATGAAAAATTCAGATTGAAAACAATTAAAAAGAACTGGAAGGAAATGAGAACACATTACCCTAAAACTCCTGGGCAAGGGAGACTTATGAATTTAGGGTGGGCCCTGGATCCAATTAAATATATTTCCCAATTATTTAGATGTTTTGCATGACATGATCTTCATTCTCCCCAAATTATTGTATTGTAATATAAATATAAAGTTTACATATAGCATTTTAATCATCAAGATAGAAAAGTTTTTAATGCTTCAGATTGTGTGATTTGTAGATGCATAGTAAACTTACTGTGGACAAAGAAAGCATTTCATTTTTATTCGTAACATTCATAATCTGTGTTCTAATACTATGACTATAGAAGCCTCTTAGTAATGAGCAATTTTATTCTGGTGTTTTCAGCATAACAATGAAAGGAATTGTATATTTTTACCTAGTGCCTCTAAGAAACATCAGATTGAATAATTGACATATTAGCATGATGTACTATTTGAAGAGCATCCTATCTGCCTTTGAAAATCCTTAATTGATTTATGAATTATTTCAAGTTTGATATACTGTGTTATAATTTTAGCTCCAGCACTTACTGTGTATCCTCAGCAAGTTACTTATACTCTCTCTGTCTCTATTTTTCCATCTGTAAAGTGGGAAAAAAAATAACTGAATTTACTTATAAGGATTGACATAATTTTAAATTAATTTATAACAATGAGTTAGCACAGTGCTTAGTAAATATCACTCAAAAAAGTGCTTAGTAAATATTTATCACTCAAAAATGTTTGTTTTACTCTTTGTAACTATGTCCTTGAATTTCTCAAACCAAAATGCCCATGGTGGGTTTGACAAATATATTGGGCTTAGTTCTTTCAATACACTCAGCATAGTAAACTTAGATCAGCTATGATTATATATTTTACATTCATCATCTCATTAAACTAATCAGGACATTTATTTTTATATATTTTTAAAGATCTAATAGAACTATTCATCCTAGGATTTGAGCTTAGATTTTTAAAGGTCCAGATTTTACTAAATAAAAGGCTAAAAGATACAGGCATTTGTTGTGAGAGATAAGAGAAATTCATTTAAATGTAAAAGCATTGATTTAGGTTTTCCATGTAACTATTGAATTTGATCCATGATCATAAACATGTATTCAATCATATTTTACTCCTTTTACTCAAGATACATTTGAAGATGCCCCTGTCAGAGGATCACTTTTCATTCTTTTCTCCTTGAGATTATGGGTACAAGTGGATGTATGTGGCTATAGCTGCTTTTTTCCTACAATAATATGTACTAAAATAAAATATTACTGCAATTTAAAATATTTGAGTTAAGTAAAAAAATATTTGGTCAAAAAAATAAACCATTTTGACAGAATTTGTAAGATTTTTAAAGCAATAAAGCTATTAAAGATAGGGAGAATTTATTAAGTGCAGCAACATAAACTCTTAAATGACATCTCATTGATACTCATTTAATTCTTCCTATATCCAGAGAATGTCTCTGTGAGTACTCCTCCATTATTTACTAGAGAAAAAGTGTTTCATCAAAGCTATCAAAATCAATTAGAGTTTGTCCACTTTGGGGGGCCAATGAGGCAGAGAATTAACCTCCAACTAATTTCCAAAGTCATTTACCAGCTGATGGCTTAGTACATTTATTGCCACAGGCATCAGGCTCTTTGGAACATTTGCAAAATGCAAGCTGTAGAGTGCAGAAAATGTATCATCTGGGTCGTGATAGACCCGTGAGCCATAATTTTTTATTTATTTTACATTCACAAAATCTGCTGGGGTCTAGGAAATATACAATTTAATCTTATTATTAAATACATCTCTAAAGTCAACAAGAAATCCTGCATTCTCTAGCACAAACTAAAAATCTTCCAGTCATTTGGTTAAATTATTCTAAAAGGCACAATAATACTAGAGAATTAATATGAGTTCAAATGGCTATTATATTGAATTTCTTTTATAATATAATTGTTTATATATCATTCGAAAGTCTGATATGGGCATTATCCAAAACTTTAGAAAATCTTGTATTTTCTATTTAAGTGTATATATGTATAACCCATACTGGCTAATAAGAATTACTCTATATAAAAACATTAACTGAATAAGAAGTAGGCTAGGAAGAAAATTTTTTCAGAGACGTCAGAATACCAGGATAAGAAAATGTAAGAGTGTACTCAGTCAGTATCAACCTGTCTAAGAGAATTCTCCTTATGCATTCTGCCAGACAGATAAATTCATCTACATTAGCATCTAAGAAAGATAACTAATAAAAACGCACTGTAAAAGGAAATTGATATTGGACCAGAGAGCAAAGAACAATGAAGCATTTGTTACAATGTATTTAGATTACCATTTCCAATACTAGGTGATCAAATGAGATTGTAAATATCCACATTTTCAAAAGATTGAAGGCGCTTAATAGCATTTGTTTTGTTTTTCTGCTGCAGAGTCTAACCAGGAACAATGTTTCCCGATTCACTCTCGGTTATATTTATTTCATTAATTCAAAGGTTTTGGCTTATAATTCCCAGGGTATTATATATGTGTATGTGTGTGTGTGTGTGTGTGTACATATATATGTGTGTGTGTGTATATGTACACACACACACACACACATCTATTCACATACATACAGGAAGAGCTCTCAAGACATTCACATGTCAGATAAATCCATATTTTCCAGATATCTTCTGCTCCATAGCACGAAATGCTCACTATTAAAACTGTAACTCGTTAGTGAATAACACTGTGGACTTAACTCTAGAAAGCAAGCCTTGACAATCCCTGAGAACAATTGCCATTTCCTGAGCTCTGGGCCCTGGAGCAGGTGTGGGTGTGGGTGGGGCCTAGAAAGGGCAAGGTTAAAATAAGGAGATGCTGGAAGAAGCTAGGTCATTCTAAAACGACCCAGAGGAAGGGCTAAAAATTTATATATTATTTTCCTTATATGTCTTTACTGGGTGTTTAAAATTTGTTTTAGTTTATTTTGGGCTAACAGATTTTAATTTTAGTAACATATCTACCAACACAACCATAACTATAGTACCATGTTATTCACCAATAAAAATTTATTATATTACAGACCTTGTGCTAAGCATTACTTTTAAGGTGTCTTTGATAAACAAGAACTTAGGAAGATTTTGATAATGAGGCTTTCTTAAACTAGGATACCTAACAGCTTGCCAGAAGAATACAGGTATAAACTAGAATAAAAAATCCATTTACTTTTTAATTTAATCAGGAAATATCAAAAGAAATTCTAGCTTTTAATGAATTATTTTGGCATCGTCTCTTTCCATATCCCATCAATAGAGGTTCTTAGCCTCTAACTAGAATAGTTGAGAAGTATTGTTAAAGGAACCAAAACTGCAAGAAGTTTAACAGATTTGAAGAGGAATTTACCACATAGTATTTAAAATGTGTATGCCCTCATAAATTATAAGCTCATACAGTCACACACATTGTCAGTTAGTTATTATCAAACCCTATGAAAATCAAGCACTGTCTAGCTCATTCAAATCTCTCCTCTCTTGACAGCAATATATCATCAGTGAATTAAACCCTGCAACTAAAGCAGATGGCATAAATAAGCTGTTTATACCAACACACAGCATGTGCAAAAAGTTGAACTGTCTTATCATGAATTATATATCTTTTCCAGTCTAGCAACATTTAGAACAAAATAGTATTCCTCCCGGTTCAATTAGTGTGATGACATTAATTATAATCACAACAATTCTAGCACCACTGAATACAAACCATAAAACTATTAATGTATTTTTAAATGTAATGGTATTTGACCCTGTAAAGCAGAGGTCCCCAACCCCCAGGCTGCAGACTAGTACTGGTCGGTGACCTGTTAGGAACCAGACTACACAGCAGGAGGTGAGCAGCCAGCCAGCAAGCAAAGCTTCGTCCATATTTAGAGTTGCTCCCCAGAGCTAGCATCATAGCCTCAGTTCCATTTCAGATCACTAGGCATTAGATTCTCATAGGACCGTGAGTCACTGGTGCCAAAAAAGTTGGTGACTGCTGCTTTAACAGGTGTGTTATGCTTATGGTCTTGGAAGTAGCATTCAAATACTATTCTTTAAAAATTAGAGAGTTACCCTGAACTAAAGATGGTGGTATTCTTCTGGTTGGTGTTCTGGGCAAAAACCAATGAAGACTGCATGCCCCAGATGCTTTCTCAAAAATAATTTGCCCAGAAAATATATAATAATTTCCAAATGGCACTGAAGAACTAGTGATACTGTTAGCGGGCTCTGGTTCTCAAGCCTATGAAAACACATTTGAAAAGAAGGTAAACAGGAGGTCATAGATTTTAACTACATCATCCTGGATATCTCAGGTGCACAAGCTTTTATCTTCCATTTTAAAAGTTGTTGTTTTTATGAACTCACCAGGAGTGTGTTACTTTTTAATATTATTGACCAACACTAGCTATATGGATTTGATTGATGGATTTGTTGTAAAATGTTGTAAAATGATACCAACAACAAAATGGTAAAGAGATCAGGCACAGGATCCATACTCCATGTCTCGACCTAAAGTTTTATCCTGAGACACATATAACCAAGCCTACTATCAACCCACAAAGAACAAACCCCAAATAAGAGATTCCCATAAGAACTTCCCTTATAGCATCCACAGGTTTTTTAAAGCTGTTTTTGATCATAATTTTAATGATCAGTTTCTACCTATCAAATCATTATCATATAAGATAAATGCAAAATTATTTTAATAAACAGTCTATCATGTTTTATAAGCTATTTTTTCCTGTTTAATATTTGGGTATATGTTAAACCTATGTTCTAAATTATAAATGACTAATTTTATGTTCTTTATAATGAATTATATTTACTGAACTTCAATACTTCTCATCCCTGGTTTCATGTCAGCTCTTGATGGTGTTGCTACAACTGAACTCTCAGCACCACTAAAAGATGCCCTCTTCCAAGACACCATATATGGAATTCTTCTTTCTGATCCCAATTTGTTATTTTTCTGGATTTTGAAGAGAGACAGATGGGGTTAAAATCCTGACTCTGTCATAACAAATCATCATGTTGAACAAATTATTTCACTGAATTTTACAGAAGATCTATTTAAGCAAACAATTTATTCTGAGATTTCATAAAAATTAGAAGCACATAGTAAATTGACTTTAAAATAGACAGCACTCAATATATGCTCCTCTGTATCTTCCAGAATGAAGTCACTTTATCCTAATCAGTAACATTAATCCTACCTTATTGTCCTTCTCTCCATGAGCACCTAACCATGTGCTAAATCTATAGTATCATTTTAACTTTATTCTTACTTTAGATTTATTTTTTTGAAACTCTTTCTTGATATCTGTCTCTTGTTAACCTTATATCAATTCAGCCATCTTTTTAGTTTTTAAAACTACTTTCTGGAACACTCAGCGCAAACAGAGGAAATATAATTATGTTAATTGTGTGTACTATTCACAATATCTTTTCTGAAATCGAGGTTCATATTTTAGAACTGTTAATGGGTTTTAAATTAATGTTTCAATGAATCTCAAACTTACAATGTCCAAATAATTTTTTTTGGCTTATTGTTTCTTTTTTATTTTATTTTATTGAGATATAATTGACATGTGATGTTGCATATGTTTAAGGTGAACAACATAATGATTTAATATATGTATATATAGCAAAAATTATTACCACAATAAGTTTATTATTAGGTTGTTTCTATGTCCTGGCTATTGTAGGCAATTCTGCAGTGAACAAAATCTTCTTCAAGATAGTAATTTCATTTCCTTCGAATAGCTATACAGAAGTGGAATTCCTGAGCCATACAATAGTTCTAATTTTAATTTTTTGAGGAAGCTGCATCCTGTTTCTATAATTGCCTTTGCCAATTTAAATTCTCACCAACAGTACACAAAGATACCCTTTACTCCAGATTTTCCCCAATACTTGTTATTTTTTACCTTTTTACTCATAGCCATTCTACCAGGTATAAGGTGACATATCATTGTGGTTTTCATTTGCATTTCTCTAACAATTAATGATGTTGAACACCTTCTTTTGTACCTATTGGCCATCTGTATATCTTCTTTGAAAAATTCTCTTTTTGGTTTCTCTATCAATATTTTAATCAGATTTTTTTTTTTTGGCTATTGAGTTGCATGAGTTATTTATATATCTTGTATATTAACTCCTTATCAAATATATTATTTGCAAATATTTTCTCTTATTTAGTTGGTTCCATTTTCATTCCGTTGATGGTCTTTTTCACTGTGCAAAAGAATTTTAGTTTCTTGTAGTCCCTCTTGTTTATTTTTGTTTTAGTCACCTTTGGTTTTGGTGACAAATCCAAAAAATAATTGCCAAGGGCAATATCAAGCAGTTTATCCCTTATGTTTTCTTTAAGAGTTTTATAATTTCAGATCTTACATTCAAGTGTTTAATCCATTCCAAGTTAATTTTTATGTATGATGTAAGATAGGGGTCTAATTTCATTCTTGTGCATATGGCTATCCAGTTTTCCCAGCACCATTTGTTAGACTGTTCTTTACTAACTGTGTATTTTTGACTCCTCTGTTGTAAATTAATTGATTGTGTGTATGTGTTTATTTCTGGACTCTATTCTGTTTCATTGATATATGTGTCTATTTTACATCATACTGTTTTCATTACTATAGCTTTGTAATATAGTTTATGATATTTTTGAAATATATTTTATAATACATTTTTATGCTTCTAGCTTTGTACTTTTTTTTCTCAAGATTGCCTTAGCTATTTAGGATCTTTTGTGGTTCCACACAAATTTTAGCATTTTTTTCAATTTCTATGCAAAAATACCAGTAGGATTTTGATTGGGATTGCACTGAATCTATTGACTGCTTTGGGTAGTTCAGACACTTTACCTATATTAATTCTTCCATTTCAAGAGCATATAATATTGTTTTATGTCTTCACTTGAAATCTCATTACTTGCTTTCTTAAAATAGCTTTTGCTCTTCTAGTTTTCAAGCCTAAATAATTGAACTCATCTACTGTTCTGATTGATAATCTTGACTGTATTCAACTACTTTCCAAGATATTGTCCTAAAACATAAATCTTTGTATTCTGTTACTTTGCTTAAAAAGTCTTGGTGGTGCATCTTTGATTGTAGAGCAATGCTTAAAACCCTCCTCAATTTGGCTCTACAATTTTTCCTAGATTTTCTTTGCCTAACTCCAATGAATTTTTCACACAATAGAAAAAAATATTTTTCTTAACATAAAACAGATCGTGTCTTTATTCATCTTCCTGGCAGCTTCAATGCCTTCTCAGTGCACTCAAAAGGGTTTTTTAAAAATCTAAACTTTTTCGGATGGCCTCTAAGTCCCTGAATAATCAGTCCTCTTCCTGGCATTCTAATTGTGTTTATGACTGTCTCCCTTTTCTCATTACTTTCTCATCACACTATTGTTCTTTCATTTAATTAAAAAGTTATGTTCTTTACCATTTTGAGCTCTCTGTATATACTGATCCTCCAACTTAAATGGTATTTTCTCCCTGTATCACGGACTTAATTTCTCTTAATTTAAGACAGTTCTTTTGTAAACAGTCCTCTTAAAGCTAGTTCATTTTCCCTGTCTATTTCAGTTCCCTCTTTCTTCAGTAACACCAATATTAATTGGTAAGTATTTTACAATTTTATTTTTTTTATACCCCAAATTAGCACAAAGCCAAATAAGGTCAATTTGGTTCCCAACTTTCTTCATCAATGCATTTCCTAATATAGCCCTTTGGAACTCAGTAGCATTCTAACTTTGTGAATGAACAAATAAATAAATACTATGTGCTCAATGAATATGTGCATATTGTGTGTCAATCCCAATTGAATTTTGAGACTGTGGCAGCTATCAAGGGAAGTAAAATATATTTCTATTGAAGAAAAAAGAAGAAAGTAGAAAATACATTTGTTTTTTACTGTACAATAGTTTATTTCCAAAATATGAAAATATCAATGGATTAAATTGTTTACTGCAGAACAATATTGAATGGCTACATTCTGATATATCCTAATTTTGCTATAAGGGTAGATTTGTAATGTCAGATGTCAAAAAATGTTTTGTGCCGCCAGGATTTAATATTTATTTTTCAAGATTTTTCTCAATTTTCTTTTCAAATTAAATGAAAGCAGTATAGAACAACTTGGTAAACTAGAATTTCTGTGATTTTTCAATTATTTGAGGAGGCGATTAATGTTAGACATATACCATAAGAGGTTTAAAGATATATGTGTATATATACATATGTAAATATAAATACAGACACACACACACACACACACACACACACACATGCACACACACACATATGCATAAAAGTCATTACCAGTCATTTGGTTAGATCGATATGGCTGTGATTATGGCCACAATGCACCCCACAGTTCATTATACTTTTTTCTCTGTGTTAGGTACACAAATGGTTTTATTAACATTATTTAACTTTAAGAAGGAATCTGGAAAAAAACAGAAACCCAATAGAATTTTCTATCAACTTCTCTCTCTTCAAGAGCAAATGGCCAGCTTACAATGCCAAGTGTAACTAGCAGTTATCTTTGCAGCCTTAAACTTGCATTTGAACCAAACCTTGAAAGCAAGCATGGTTCTCATGATGTAACCTTTATAAATAATCATTTGGTGCCCAGGAATAATACCATTACTTACCACCAGTAGAATAAGGGTATTTTTTTTTCCCTTTTATATTTGATACTATGTGTTTATCTTAGAGTTTTCCTTACCTGCTTGGTCAGTGAGGAAATTAGATTATTTATTTATTTATTTTTAGCATGATAAAACATCTTAATTACTTAGCATAATTTTAGTTTAATAATTTGACCTTTTACCTCAAGAAAGATGGTGTATAACCCAAAATTTACTTTAATAATTCTGTTATTTATATTTCATAATAAATAAGCATATTCATAATATATTTTCAGAAACAATTTAACAGTGTCTGCAAGGTGATTGAAATTATTTATACTGATAGAAAATCATCCTTGTTGTTGTAATATCAAGTCCACAGAAATTTCAGAGGAGTTATAAGTTTAATTTTTTTTACAAAGAGATTCATGTACTATTGGTTATCTTAGATTAAACTATTAATTATTGCAAGTAATTATCCCATTTTTCTCCTAGCTCTTCAATATATATTCATTACTATTTCATATATAATTTTAAAAAGTATTTTATTCTATTTAATCATTTTCAAAAAGAAAAATCATAACTAAAATAAATACTTGGGGATAAAGAGAACCCCAGCTGGTCAAAAAATACACGTCATTTGGCATGAAGTTTCCAATTGGATAGGCCTTCACTATGATATTCCTTTTAATTTAAATAGTCTACTTGGTTCTAAAACAATAGAGAAATTGCATGGGAATTAATAAAATTATAACATTTTGATTTTCTATTTTTATTTTCTATTCTTCTTAAAGTTGCATTTTCTTTATGAATTGTGAGGTCTTCATGGAGATATCTTGTCTCACAAACCTGGTGGTGAAATATGAAGAGTTAAAGTCCAAGTGTATGTTTGGAAAAAAATAGGTAAAAGAAAACATCGTGCATATTGATTCTCAGGTCACTATTCTCAGAAAGAGACATTTCTGTGTGGTCCAGTCATACCAGGGTCTAAATAGGGGTTTTAGGCCAAAGCCTCAAGTAGAAATAGTCTGTTTTTGCATATACTAAAACATCCTTGCTCCTCTGGAATGACCTCACTTTAATGTGTTATTGTATTCTATTTGCTAGTATTTTGTGTAAGATTTATTGTTACATCTGTGTTCATCAGAGATATTGGTCTTTAGTTTCCTATTTTTAAGTTATCCTTCCCAGGTTTTGGTATCAGGGTAACGTTGTCCTCATAAGATGAGTTAGGAAGTATTGCCTCTTCTTCAATTTTTTGGAAGAGTTTGAGAAGAATGGGTATTAAATCTTTGAATGTTTGATAGAATTCACTAGTGAAGACATTTGGTCTTGAAACTTTACTTTGGGGAGGTTTTTGATGATTGTTTTAATTTCCTACTGTCAGTTGGTCTATTTAGATTTTCCAGTTCTTTTTGATTCAGTCTAGGAAGGTTTATTTCTAATAACTTGTCCATTTCTTCTAGGTTATTGAATTTGGTGGCATATAGTCTTCCCTAGTATTCTTATATAATCCTTTGTATTTCTGTAGTGTTTATTTCTAATTTTGTTTACTTTCTCTTTTCTTTTTAGTGAGTCTAGCCAGGAATTTGTCTATTTTATTAGTCTTTTCAAAGAACCAGCTCTTCGTTGCATTATATTTTCCTATTGCCTTTTTGTTCTCTATTTAATTTAATTCTGCTCTAATTTTTATTATTTTCTTCCCTCTGATGACTTTGGTATTGGCAGAAATAACCCACATGTATATAGGCAAATAATTTTCAACAAAGAGCCAAAAACATTTAATGGAGAAAGGAAAATCTCTTCAATAAACGGTGCTGGGAAAATTGGAAAACCACATGCAAAAGAATGAAACTGAACTCTTATTTGTCACCATACACAAAAGTTAACTCAAAATGGATCACTGACCTAAATACAAGACCTGAAATAATAAAAATATATAGAGAAAAACGTCGGTACTAAACCTTGGTCTTAGAGAGGATTTTATGAATTTGACCTCAAAGATAAGAGAAGTAAAATAAATAACCATATTGCTTCATGTCAAATGAAAAAGCTTCTATACAGAAACAGAAAGCATTAGCAAAACAATAAGGCAACCAACCTAATGGGAGAAGATATTTGCAAACAACTCTGATATAGAAGTTAATATTCAAAATATAGAAAAGATTCATACAACTCAACAACAACAATGACAACAGAACAATTCAATTAAATTTGGTTAGAGGACCTGAACAGACACTTCTCTAAAGAAGACAGAAATGGCCAACAGATATATAAAATGATACTCAACTTCACTAACCATTTGGAAAATGCAGATCAAAACCACAATGAGCTACCACCTCACACCTGATAGAATGGTTATTATCAACAAGACAAGTAATAAGAAATGTTGGAGAAGTTGTAGAGAAAAAGGAACTCTCACACATTGTTGGTGTGAATGTAAATTGGTATGACCGCTACAGAAAACAGTATGGAGATTTCTCAAAAAATTAAGAATAAAGCTACCATATGACCCAGCAATCCCTCTTCTGGGTATCTATCCAAAAAATTTGAAAACATGTATTTGTAAATATATATAGCTCTGTGTTCATTGTAGTATTATTCAAGGTGGTCAAGACATAGAAGCAACCGAAGGGTCCTTTGATAGATAATTGGATAATAATATGTGGTACATATATATAATGGAATACTACTCGGCCATAAAGAAAGATGAAATACTGCCATTTGTGGCAATGTGAATGGACCTTGAGAATATCATGCTGAGTGAAATAAGTCAAAAGGAAAAAGTCAGGTACCATATGACTTCACTCATATGTGAAATATAAAACATAAAGCAACAAATGAACAAGACAAATAAAAACTCATAGACACAGGCAATAGTATGGTGATTACTGGAGGGACAGGTGGTTGTGGGGAGGTAGAAGAAGGTAAAGAAGGTCAAATATATGGCTATGGTAGAAGATTTCACTTTGGGTAGTGAACACATATTATAATATATAGAATTATACACTTGCAACTCATATAGTTTTATTAAACAATGACTCCCCTGTAAATTTAATAAAATTTAGGAAATAAAATATGTCACAGGAATGTAATGTACAGCACAGAGTATATACTGAATAATATAGTAATAAATTTGCATCGTGAGAAATGACTGCTAGCTATTGTGGTGAACCACTTTGTTAGTTATATAAATGTTGAATTACTATGTTATAGACCTGAAACTAATACAATATTATATGTTAACTATAGTTTAATAAAAATGTGTTTGAATATTCAAAAATAAATACAAAATAATTTATATTGCACAAGTCAAAAAGAAAAGTCTGGTTTTTGTTCCTTTATTTATTAACCACACCCTTTGTCCATGTTTTCTTTGAGACCCTGAATAAGTAATAACTTGCTTATTAAGGATAACATTCAATGATTCATTTGGAAATCTGAATTCTGGGTCCTATCTTTTGATGCCTTCACACTCTCAACATACCATGTGTTTGGGATATTATAATTACTTTTTTATAAGAGTGTTTACCACCCCCCCAAAGTGAACTTCTCGAAGTTGTGGACCAAGTGTTATTCATATTCTCTTCTCAGTTGAGTTTATCACCTAGCAGATATTTGATGCTCACTGAATGAAAGATCAAAGGAATGATAAGTACTACAAGGCAGACCACCCAGACAACATGGAGAGCATTTGACAGATGTATTTCAAAAACCACCACTTAAATATTCAATTCACAGAACACGTTTTAAATAAATGCATGAAAATTAATTTTTGAAGTCATGTGGTTTATAATGTATGATATAGCAGGCTTAGTATCAGTTTCTTCCTACTTTTATACTACGGAAAAACACTTCACAAAAGATAACTAACTGATTAAAAATTTTATGTAAATGTGTGAAAATGAAGCAAATTTCTGTATCCATCTCTGAAAGCCCTTATTCAGCAATATCTCTCAAGTTTAAGTTGTAGACACAATCTATGGATTATTTTTCAGAGAAAGTGTTAACTAAAGAGAATAGACCCATACCTAATATTTTACTTCTTAGATATGTTACAGCAGTCCCAGATATCAATGCTTCTCTTGTCATTCTTCAAGATAATATTGCTTGAGGCAAATAGAATTTAGGAAATAAAGTGAGTATTAAGAAAAGTGGTTCTAATTTCCTATGACTTTATCTAGCAGTTCGTAAGAGAAGAATTTGAAGAGCTTTATAAAAATGCAAAATTGAATGTTCTCTCTGCTTGTTTACTTCATCTTTTTTTATTTTGGTAATGATTGTTTTGTATATTTGTACTATGCAGTTTTAATTCATTTAGTGAAAATAATATTTATTTATGTTAAGATATCTTCTGTTTAATGTCATGATGTAAATGAAGAATGTGAACTTGACATAAATATAAATGAAGACTGCAATTTATCCAGAAATAAAAGCTATGCTTTTCCAAGCTGAAAGGCAAAGCAGTCATTGCAAGCTGTAGGGAAAAAGAGGCTTAACTGTCATAGTATTCACTTAATTGTATTCAATAACAAGAGTCTATATAATATATATATATTTTTTTTTTCGATGAAAGAAAGTGTCTACACTCATATTTTAAAACATAATCTCTAATTTTCTTCTCATTTGTTTTGGTCCTTCAGTGTAAGAGAATCAATAAACAGTGAGGCATAATATTAACATTTTAGATTGTATTTAAAATAATTATTCAGCTGGCCTAGATCTATAAATCCAGGTAGTGATTTCCCAATAATTGTGTTGTAATGTTTCCAGCCTTTTAGCTGAAGAACACAGTGTACAGACACAGGCATACTTAGAATATTTTCCAACTCTCAGTCTTCATAAAATATACAGTAGCTGAACTCTTTTTTGTCTAATAACAGCTATCATTATATCATTTAATAAGGACAAAGGGAGTAGAAAAATAAACATCCACTTTACAATAGACATTATTTATCAAACGGTAACTCCTAATAATGTCTTTTGTTTTAAGGAGCTTTAATTCTTATTCATTCCAAACCTCCTTTCAAAGGAAAACTAGATGCATTAAGATCAGAAACACAAATGTCCTCTTTAGGTAAAGAGACTCATGCTTCAATTCTTTCAATATATAATATTTAATGAAGCTTAAATAGAGCTATGCTGTGAATACACTGTTGCTGTTTCCTATCCAGGTTTAGTGACACAAACCAAAAAAAAAGAAAAGAAAAGAAAAAAAGAAAAGAAAAAAAAAAGAAAAGAAAAGAAAAGAAAAAGAAAAAAGAAAAGAAAGAAAAGAAAGAAAGAAAAGAAAAAAAACAGAAAAAAAAACTAACAAAAAAGTAAACAACGAAAATAAGAAAAACAAAAACAAAAAAAAAAAAAAAAAATTCAAAAAAAAAAAAAAAAAAAAAAAAAAAAACAAAAAACAATAAAAACAAAAAAAAAAAAAAAAAAAAAAAAAAAGAAAAAGACAAAAAAAAAGAAAAAAACACAAAACAACCGAAAAAAAAAAAAAAAAAAAAAAAAAAAAAAAAAAACGAAAAAAAGAAAAAAAAAAAGAAAAGACAAAAAAAAAAAAAAAGAAAAAAAAAAAAAAAAAAAAAAAAAAAAAAGAAAACAGAAAAAAAAAAAAAGAAAAAAAAAGAAAAAAAAAAAAAAGAAAAGAAAAAAAGAAAAGAAAAAAAAAAGAGAAAGAAAAAGAAAAGAGAAAAGAAAAGAAAAAAGAAAAGAAAAGAAAAAGAAAAGAAAAGAAAAGAAGAAGAAAAGAAAAGAAAAGAAAGAAGGAGCGGGAAGTGTAGGAAGTACGAAGAGAAATGAACAGTGGTCTGACCACCGCAATGACTGAAAAGGCAACCATCCATCACTCTTATATTTTGTGTGTGCGTGCCTGTCTGTGTGTGTGTGTGTGTATGTGTGTGTGTGTGTGTGTGGTAAGTATACACACAAGATTATGACTGAGTTTGTGTGTACAAGAGTTGAAGTGGGGTGTTATGCAGAGATAAATAGTGAAGAATAAATACCTGGCTTTCATTTCAGATCCTGCACTTGTGAGAATATTTTTTCTTTCACTTAAGTAAGTGCATGATTACCATCATCATTTGAAAAAAATATGAGACTACTAGCTATAGCTGAAAAAAGTGAAGCCTATTTGGAGCTTAGGATCTGTTCCTGCAGAATAAAACGAGATATTCCTGGCTTTCCTGTAATCAGTTACCAACTCTAATTCTATGTAGATACAGCAAACATAATAGCAGTGTGTATATGTTGAAATACATCTAAATTGTTTTGAGGCTTAAATGTTTGAACACTAATTTGCCATTATATAATAAAATTTTTTGCTCCCTTGAACTCAGAACTAAATTTCATAATTTAATCTCCCTTCCAGGATGTAAATATAGAGTATCTTGAAAATATACATACATGTTTTTGATATATTTTTTCTAACATAAATACTATATTACAAGAGATTTTGTTTTGAAAAAGGAAATATATTCAACTCTGAATATGATGTATAGTTAAAAAATCAAAACTTAGCATAAGATTATTTATAATGGCACGTGTCTGTGCTCACATTTTATAACCAGTTTCTTAGAAGGATTTAGAGAGTTCCAAAAAGTCTCACATTTCAGTAGTTTCTTCAGTTAATTTTTTATTTTTTATGAATTAAAAATGTTTTTTATAGAGAAAATGAATCACCAGTCTGGAACCCTTTTAAAATTCTTTATCATATGAATTTTACTTTGAATAAGTTCCACCTTGTTTTCAAAAGTTTAATTTAGGTATTTCTATTATTTAAAAAATGTTCAAGTTTTTTATTTTTAAAATTAATGTAAATATCCTAAAAACCAAGAATACTATATTTACATTTGTTGTCAATTGGAAGTTTAGTATTTATAATGCACTCACATATGTTAATGTAAACCCACATATCTTACACTATCAAAAAGGTGAAAGATGAGAAGAAACTGGGCTATAAAATCTAATACTAAAAAACATTCATGAGACATTAATAAAACATATGGTCAGAGAGGTTGAGAATAATGAGAGAGCACCTGAGCTGAGGCCAATTTAAATGTGTGGGAGGACAGTTTTGCAGACCTGGAAATGTCACACTGAGACTGGGCTGCTCTGCGATGTCACACTTCCCTTCGTTTTCCTCAGCCAGACATAGCATTGATGCCCCTCTCCTGTCCCGTGTCTAGTCGCAGCCCATTTTCAATAAAGCCCCTCTTTGCTTTCGGGACCCGCTACTCCAAGAATTAAAAGAAAAAAGTATGAGAATGCTTACTAAATCTACAGACAAATTCGATGTATCTTTGAGATCAAATCATAATGAGAAAAAAAAAAGAAAAGAATATTTGTCTTTTTTCTTCTTATCACAAGTTAGCCATCTGTTAAGTTCTAATTTTAGAATTATAAGTTTTTTGTTTGATAGACACTCAGTTTTTTAAGCTTTAGTGTTTTTATATGGAAAATAGAGAGAGTAATATGTAACATGTAACATAACGTTAAAACTTAATACATGGCTCTATGCAACACTCCTATAATATATTTGGTCTTTGTGGTGGATTGAATTGTGTCCTCCAAAAAGATATGTCCAACTTTTAACTCCTCGTACTGGTGAATATGACCTTATTTGCAAATAGAACATTTGCAGCTATAATTAAGTTAAGAATCTAAAGATTATCCTGGATTTGGGTAGAACCTAAATCCAGTGAACGATGTCCTTATAAGAGAAAAGAGAGAGGAAGAACACCATGTACAGACACAGGCATACCTTGGAATTATAAATCCCCAAGCCAAGGAATGTCAGGGGTTTCTGCAGTCACCACAAATTAGAAGAGAGGCACAGAAAGGATTCTCTCTCAGAGCCTCTGCAGGGTATCAACACTATTGACACCTTGACTGGGGATCTGGCCTCCACAACTGTGAGAGAACAAATTTCTCTTATTTATGTTGTTTAGTTTGTGATTATGTGTTACAACTGCCCTAGGAAACCAATATAATCTTCAGAATGGATTCTCCATAATTCTCTTGTTTTCCTATGAACTTGTATATTTTCAAGGGTAATTATCTAGTCAGTGTGCACCAAGGTGGCCTGATCAATTAAATGTGGCCAACATTTATTTATTTAGTGCTCAACTCTAGTAAGATTTGAACTGTGCCATAATTGATATTACATATTTTGAATATCATCCCTATGTACTTATTTGATTGATTCATCCAAAGCACTGAAAAAGTGTCCATGGATGATGTACATTTGGGAATAGAGATGAATTTGGAAGAAGAGGACATGCTGTAAGTCTTCAGGTAAGAACAGGGAATAGTTAATGATTAATCACTTTTACAGTAGAAATGCATATAAGATCACATACCATCTGCTCTAAAACCAAAAGTACCATGTGTGCCAAAAGTAGGCTATGAACAAGGGTGTCTCTTAAGGTTTTTTTCTAAGACTAAAATTATGTGACCTTTAGGCTGAACTCCAGCTACTCTAAGTTTCATGCCGCATGCTTGGCAAGCTCAGTGTTCTAGGTATTTCTGGGAAGTGAAAAGTGAATAAGACATTTCATGTTCTCAAGAATTTTAAAGTCTAATTAAAATGGTGAGATATATACACTTGAAAATGTAACAATAAGTGGTAGCCAATTATAAATGTCATCCAAGAGATAGTGACAGAAATCGATTCCTGATTTCATTGCTCATTATGGATAGGGGCCAAGGGCTTGCTGTAGGCTATAGACA
This sequence comes from Rousettus aegyptiacus, assembly GCF_014176215.1. Classification (NCBI taxonomy): domain Eukaryota; kingdom Metazoa; phylum Chordata; class Mammalia; order Chiroptera; family Pteropodidae; genus Rousettus; species Rousettus aegyptiacus. The sequence goes on from NW_023416288.1 coordinate 70,272,142, forward strand.
CAGAATGTACCCATGTAACACATGGCATTTCCTTTGCAGGTAGGCGTATTACTAAACACTCTCCCCAAACACATACTTCTGGAAAATTAGGCAAGAGCTGTTGATAATGAAGTTTTATCACTAGCTGGATAGTGCTGAATAGTAAAAAGAATTAATTCATTTAATTAAATAACTAAGACTTCCTCTTCTTGAAAAGCACAATTTCCCTACTAATGAAATCTGCTCATTTATTGATCATTCTTACTTCAGGAATTAAAGATAAAAGTTTATATTTAAAAGTAATTTTATTTTTGCTTTTTCTCCATTAAAATGTAAGATTTTAAGATAAAAATTAATGTGTGGAAGATATAGACATGATTGCCTATAAATACAATTTATTGGCTTTATGGTTCTCTTTAAAAATTAATTATCTAAACTGTATTTATTTAAATATATCCTTGCTTTGTAAAATAGAAGAAACAAAAAGCAATATTTTTAAATGAGGAAGAATGTAGCTAGTATTCACCCTGAAAAAAAGTAAGGAACAAAGAGAAAAATAAATACCATCTTAGTCTGTTTTAACAAATTACCATAGACAGGGTGACTTATAAATAACAGAAATTTATTTTTTACAGTTTTAGAGGCTTAAAGTTGGAGATGAATACTCCACCACGGTTGGGTTCTGGTGAGAGCCTACTTCCTGGTTGGTAAAAGGCTGTTTTCTTATTGTACCATCACATGGTAGAGAATAGGAAGAATGCTCTCTCAACTCTTATAAGGGCATCTATCCCATTTGTGAGTGCTCCACCCTCCTGACCTCATCTAATCATAGTTACCTATCAGAAGCCCTCACTTCTTAATAGCATCACATTGTGGAATAGGCTCTTAACAAATCGAAAGATAAAAACCATACAATAATATCAATAGATGCAGAAAAAACATTCAACAAAATCCAGCATCCATTTATGAAAAAACTCTCAGCAAAGTGGGGATAGAAGGAACATACCTCAACATAATAAAAGCCATATATGACAAACCTACAGCTAACATCATACGCAACGGGGAAAGACTAAAAGTATTTTCCTTAAGATCAGGGACAAAACAAAGATGCTCATTTTCACCACTTCTGTCCCATATTGTATTGGAAATCCTAGCTACAGCAACTAAACAAGAAAGAAAAATAAAAGGTATCCAAATTAGAAAGAAAGAAGTAAAACTGTCATTATTTGCAGATGACATGACGTTATATAGAGAGAATCCTAAAGATTCCACCCACACACAAAACACACCCATACACACAGTTGGAACTGATCAATGGATTCAATAAAGTAGCAAGATACAAAATTAATATTCAGAAGTTAGTTGCATTTTTATATACCAATGATGGACTTTCAGAAAGAGAATTAAGAAAATGATTTTGTTTATAATTTCATCAGAAACAAAAATGAACATACAAAAAAAAAAAATGGTTCTGGGTTTATATTTTTTTCTTTTGTCATCATTTAATTTAACATTTTTGAGAACGCGGGGACTGTAATCTATTAGCCATAATCTCTGCCCTTTGGAAATTCTAAGTATTATTTTGTTATATATCTATTTCTTCCTTTTAATCATAATTTTCTACCATCTTGTGGATTGAATTCTATAGTCTCTAAAGCAAAATGTCTCTTTGGTCCATTTCAGGACATGTTTCCAGTGTGTTTATCTTCTCATGAAGCTACTCAAAGCCACTCTCAGTTTTCATTAAACACAACATCCCTTTATTTGTAAGGTTATTTTCTTATCAATGACCTATATAGGAGGAAACTTGGAGATACCTTATTATTATATTTTTATAAACTTCTCATTAAATTATATGGTTTGCAAATAGTTTGTTTAGTTAAAGCATTTTTTTCTATTACAAATGTTTCGATGAATCAGGACGGTATCAGAGAAAAAGTACTAAAAATTAATAATTTGTAATCATCCAAAAATGTAATTACCTAGTCATAACTATCCATACCTACTATCATGTTTAATAGCAAAATTACAAAGAAGATATCTGTCTCTTGTAAGTCAATTTACAAAGATTTTTTTAAGAGATAGTAGCCTGAAAAGTTGAAAATTTTACCAGCATTTTATTGGTGCCAGTTCTAAGTGGAATGGAAGTAAAAGTCCTTTTCAAACCAATGAGTCATACTTTTATACTGTTGGCTGCAAAAGTCAAATAAAGGAACAACTCATCAACCTAATAATGTTATAAACTTCTCATTGCTTTTACAAACAACACTTCAGAACAGATTTTTCTAGACATTTTTTTGGGGGGGGGAATCAAGTTGTTTTACTGTTTTAGTAATTCGATTTCAGTCATTTTTGCTTAGATGAATAATTTTATATTCATTTTTCAAACCTGGGCTTTAGAATGCAGCAATCAATTAGTCCAGTAAAATTTATGAATGCAAAAGTAACTACAATATTAGTTTTTGGTAATTGTTAAAATGTTAATCAATGCGTAAAACATAGGTTTGGTTTTCTGATAATGAAACTATAAGCTCAAAAAATATATATTTAACTTAAAAAGCACTTCAAAATGCCCTATGAAAGAGCCTAACTCCTAAAAATAAAGTTAAGATTGAGAGATTAAGTTGGACTGCTCTTGACTTCTTTTCACATGGCTGTCAATATTCCACGTACATTGCTTAAGTGGTGAATTAGAGAGCAATAGAAATATAAGATAAAATAACCTTCAGTTTTCCCTAGAAAATATAGTGACCTTTTTTTAAGTTTTAAGCTCATTTTATTCTTGTTAATGTTTAATTCATATGGCAAAAGAATGAAATGGTAAAGCTTTCAGATTTGTAAAACATCATTGAGCACTGCACAATGGAAAGGAAACCAGACTTGATTACTTTCTCTGATTTTAATATTGAACTAAGTCAATTTAAGAGCACTAATCATGGCTTTTTCAGTTTGTGAAAAAGTGAGGCAAATGTCTTGCCAAGTATATTTGTCATGTTTTTTAATTTCTAGTACATACATATCTTTGATCATAATATCAAATTATTTTCTTTTAATAATTATGAGACTGAGATATATTTTAATAATAAGATGTTAGAAAAAATATTAAAAATAACTCCAAGAACAAGAAGCATGCAATTAACAAGTCTGATTGTGCTCACTGAAAGAGAATCTCTAAGCTTCAGAAAATCTAAAGAAGAATAGGCATGATAGCATATTCTTTTTTAAGGAAAAGAACAATGACTAAATTTTTCGGAACATTTTCAACTGTGATAAAAAACTGAAGATAATTATTTTCTTTTCCACAGTATCATCTGTCTCCCAAACATTATAAATATTGAGAATTTAAATAAATAGTCCATAAGAACCTGTCTTTTCTCACACTAATTAGCCACTCTTAAAGAGTGTGAGCATGGCAGCAGTCAGCCCCATCCATGAAGTGTCTGTGATGCTCGTGACCACAGGCTGCTGCTTAATAAGTGAGAAAAGAAATTAAGTATTTAAGCAGAGGTTACTCTGGGTTGATTTTCTTGTCAGGTAAATTATATGTAGTGCACAATTGATTACAGGAGTAAAAGCCGTGATATAGAGAATGACTTTCTTTAATAGATAACGACACTGAGTCTCCAAGGCTCCTGTAATTTACCACAATTTAAGAGGAAGAGTAAAGCTGAACCAAGTTCTCTTTGTTCCAAATCTATGTCCAAAACTTCATCTTGAATTAAAATATTGGATAATTAACTAAATACTAAATGAATGCCCCAAGACAATTACTGAAGATGATTTAGAGGGATAACTTAATTTACAGAAAGGTTATTTGGTTTTTCATTTACTCACTCCCATGGTTATATAATACTGGGCAGTAAAAATGGAAAGAGAAAAAAACCTTTTTATCAGATATAGTAAATCGACAAACAAACAGCAATGATACCAATTGCCATATTGCCTATCTCCTACCTGTTTACAGATGAGAGATTTTCAGAATGTGCATTGAATAGAACTGAGCTTATTTTTAGGTGTTTGGTTTTGACTTAATACAGAAATCCTCAGGATCCATGTACATTTCAGAAAAGCAATTTCTGCCCAAATTTCAGCCTTTCTATCCAAAGCTAAGAACCAAAGCAAAGACTCACTGGTCCCTACCCCCAAAGCTAATTCCTTCAGAAATCAGAAAGTGAGTGTGAGTGGGGCTATTAAAGCTGGTATTTCTTTTCTTTTTTTTATTTTTTCATGCTCTTTTTTTTTATTTTAAATTTTAAAAAGTTAGACATTTATACAATCCATGAAGTGATTCCCCTCAATTACTCTAGCACCCATCTGACATGACACAACTATTACAAAGTAAAGGGCTGGTATTTCTTTAGGCAACCAAGGGAGGCAAGTTTTGACAATACTATTCATCACAATAATTCATTGTGAAATTCTTCTAGTAGTACAAAATTATCATAATTCAACTGTACAGTCAATAACTTCATGCTCTTCTAGTCTATTATCATTCATCACCTACCAAAATGCTAACCTGTCTTCTGTCTATCTAATCCAGTAAGGAATCACCAATGTTTCTGTATGGTCTCCCACTCTGATTAATCCCCCTCTGTTAGCTACTTTTTGGACTCTCCTAACTGTGCTCTTTGAAAAACCCCTTATATTCTCAATTCCTTGACTCAAAGTTTTTTCCAATCCTGGGTAAAATTGAAAAGATTCCGCATCTATACACCTCCATGTCCCATGTCAGTGTTATTAAACAGTCCCTTTGAACACTTGACCTGTACATGAGTATGTTGTCCCATTAGTCACAGTATTCCTCTTCTTTCCTAGTCTTATAAAGACATGGAATGTCTTGTAGAACATTAGATCAGGCTTGAGACATGTACTTGAAGATGGCAATAGGCAGGCATAGGAATCTCAGTCCTGCTCTCTTCATCTTTCTTCTTTGCTTCCTAATAGTTCTGTACTCTTCCATGTACTTCTAGATAATTTTTTTTGCTTGCCTATTCAGACAACATAACTACATTTTTCAAACTATTATCATTTAAGAGATTGGCCAAGACTACAATGGGTGTAATATCCTAATTGTCAAGGAAGCAACTTTGATTCAACTTTAGTGAATGGTCTCCTCTGATCTAATCACGATTACTGAGATGAGATAGACTATCATTTTTCAATGTAGTGGTCTAGAGCTCTATGAACATATAGAGTAAAAATGCAATCCCCAAACAAATCAGACTCCAATATTTAAACTATCTACAAAAATCTCTACTTAGATATCTAATAGACAGCTGGAATATAACTTGTCCTAAACCAATCTTCTGATTTCTACTCTCTCCACACTAACCAGTTGCTTTTCAACTTTTCCTCATTTTACTTAATTTAAACTCCATTGCTCTAGCTTAAAGACTTTTATTTATATACTTTGTGTATATTTCACCAAATTCTTTCAGTTCTATTTTCAGAACATACAAGTTCTGTTGACATTTACCACCTCCACTGCTTCCAGCCTGTTCTGAGCCTCTAACATCTCTTACTTGAATTACAATTGCGTCCTGACCAATTTCTTGATTCCAACTCTGCCCCCTACTCTCTATTTTTAACCAAGCAGTCAGAGGATAATTTTAAAACAAGTTTTAGATCTTCATACTTTACTGTTCAAAACTTTCCAATGGGTTCATGACTCAGAATAAAAGCCATTGTTACTTGCTAACGGATCCAGGGGCTTGTTCCCTGTCTGACCTCATTTTTTCTTTTTTTCTCAGAATCTCTTATCCCTTTCTTCTGTGTTATTGTCTTCTCTACTCTGGTGTACTAATTCTATGAGAGAGCTATTGTGAAGTTTACTCTGCTGTATTCTAAGCACTCAAAGTAGTTGGCACATAGCAAATCTAACAATATTATCTGTGTGATGAAAAAATATACTGAGTATATCTTCTCTGTATGGAAAGCCTGGGAAGTCTGCAGGTTTCCTACCAGGGTTCCCTTTCCTACCATTAGTCGCCACAAAAAAGTTTGAGTAAGATCTCGCTACTCTGGAGCTAATGAGTGAAATGAGACGATTGTCCCTTCACCTTACCGTGTTATCCCTTCGGTATTTCCATGATTACTACACATGTAATACACAGAAGAGGTTTTATGCTTATTTTAGAAAGAAATTGGTGAAGTTAAAGTCAATTAATTCATTTGTTCAACAACTATTAATTATCTGGAATTTCCTTAAGTACGTAAAGCATTGATACTCGGTATTTTAACTCTATATGTACAAAGAAATAGTTCCACATGTAACCCACCTCTCTGACCCTCAAGTTTCTATCTCCCCCTAAAACTACTTTTATTAAGTATGTCTCACCATAGCTCCTCAAAACAACACGTTCCTTTCTCATTCTAACACCTTTCCTACCCCACCACTTTCTCATATGCCCCACAGAAAAACCTAAGCATCTTAAAGTCTAAAGTAGCATCACAGCTATTTTGTAAGGCCACAGCAGCTAGAGTCTTACGATATATCTTTTTATTGGGAAAGGATGGCAGATGTTGGGTAGACTAAGTGAATTCCTTCTGGTCAGATTTTCCTCATGACATTTTTACCTTTGTAAGTTTTATGCAACAGATTTGTTCAACAATTGTATCTATTCAAAAAAAAAATTAATTAATTAATTTCCAGGGAATGATAATCTAAATAAAATAAAAGAATTATTTCTTTAACTAGCAACTTTCTTTGTTTCCTTCCAATATCACACAAAAAAAGATCCTAATGTGTAGGACAACCTAATGTAATAAATACAGAATTTCAAAAGCACAAAAATGTTATATACAATAAATGGTCTCAAAATCATTAGCTAGCTATCAAAAGAAAATTGGATTACAAATCCATGCCTAGGAGTTTTCAGATATAATGATATAAAAGAAAGAAAAACTGTTATTTAAAAAGAAAACACTGATCAGAAATGTTGGTTGAAATATCTTCTAAATATGACATAAAAGGCAGAAAAAATTACCATTTGAAGTACAGTATTACAATGAGAAATGCATTTTAGAAAACAGTAATATTTTATGACATGTTATTAATAAGCAATATACATTTGTAAATATAACATTGATGTGTCTTTGCATATAAACGAAAGAGCATGGGTCTAGAAAGCTACTGCTAGTTTTATTCTCATGGGTCCTTTTGCTTTATTTTATTCTTCCACCAGCCCTAAGTTAAAAGGGCTCAGTACAAATCTTGGCAGCTTCACATGCTCTGTCTAGTGTTCCTGAGGTGCCATCTGGCACAGGAATCTTGACTGCAGACAGAGCTTAATGATCATCCTGGCTGACAGCTATTATGGATGCATTTTTGCTACTGTTGCACAACCTATGTGCAATTCTAACCAGAAGAATGACAGTCACAAATCTAAACAGAGCTTTAGGTTGTTTTCAATTCCAAAGGCCTTTTAAGAATGTGATATTTCACAGGAGTAAGCAGACTGACTGACAAAGGTGGGACATGTCCTCATGCATAATGAACTAGCCAATAAAAAGCAAAGGAACAATACAGACAGCTACATTTTTGTTCTGAGCTGCCCTGCTGCAGGGTTATTTTTACTGAAAGTTAAGAACAATTCATTTGCTCATAATGCAAATTCAGAAGCCAGCATTGCTTTGAACTTCAAACAAAATAAAGACATATGCCATCTCTGACAAGAAAATATCAAACATGAATTTCTCCCACAAACTGAGACTTATATATGGGCGAAAAGTAGAAAGGAAACCAAAGAATGTTAAAATGAGAGTGAGCAATTTACATAGCACAATGGAATAGCAAGATGGTGAGAACCATAAAAGTTATATCCAGGAAGATGCTAATTTTTTACTAAAACATCTACCCATAACAGGCGCATCAGAAAACTTACAGATGACCTGTTTCAGCATAAACTCAGAAATCTCATTAGAAGGAAATCATTAGAGCATATTGGTAAACCACGTCAGAAGGAATATTTTGTTTTATGGCACTTTGTTTCTATGGAAAAAAAAGCCTATTTTATTTTTGGTTTTAAGAAACTAACCAACTATATCAACAGATCACCTTTATTTGTAGAACTTAGCCCTCAGCTCAAAAATCAGCAGGTAAAAAAAGAGAAATATGACCCATAGTTTTTATCTTCTATATATAAAGCTATATTTAAATATTTATATAGTATCAAAGTAGTACATTGGTAGCACATTTTTATTTAAAAAAACTGACTGCGTTTGCATAGAATAAATAGTATTTTTTTTTCAGTATATAAATGATATGATGGCCCATCATTTATTCTTTCAAAGAGGGCTTTCTATATGCCATGCATGGGTTTTTGGTCAGTGCTGGGCATAAGTTGGAGAAAAAATGAAAGACATTGATTGTTGTCTCAAGGAATACATTGTTCTGGAGATATGTACTCTGAACATTTTCTAATAACATGGAATAGATAAAGGCAGTGAATCGTTCATTTTCTCTGGACCTATTACATTTTGACTAGTGCCGTGGCTTTGTAGATTGCTGACTGGCAAAGCTATAGCATTGGTCAAAAAACACTACATGGCCAGAAAAGATGGATATTCTGTTGTTAATAGAAGGAATTCTGTTTAAGCATGTATGGCATCCCAACACTCAACTTCAACCAGATTATACTTTCTAAAGAGAGCCATAATGAAGGGAGAAAAGATCTTGTATTGATGGAGACCTACAGTCAGTTCATCTTGTGGGAAACAATAATCAGATCATATGAATGCTTCTGCTGCCATCATTTAATTTAGAAGCAGTGTTAAGCTGCTAAAAATTCACAAGCAGACAGCAGTCAATGATCACCCTGGGAAATCATTGAGTGTTAAAATGGCTTGCATAAGAATTGAAAGTGAGTTTAGAGGTAGAGCTGGCTCTGGATCTCTACATGACCACTTTCTTGTCTACCTCATGTAATATTTTGTAAGCTTCTGGAAGACAGATCAAACCATATCAAAGCATAATAATTTCTAAATGTTATTGTAATCTTGTTAAGAAAAATAGATTCTATATCTTACAAAATCGACATGTGAGAATACTTGTAATTTATTATTTAATTCTCTTGCAAATTTCTTTACTTCTATTTGTTTATTTCTCTAGATTTATCTATCATATGTAAATCCTGTGTTTTAAATGCCAGGTAAATAATAAGTATTCTCTCTTTTTTTTTTTTTTTTTTTTTTTTTTTGCCCATGGGTATGAAAATTTAAGATAAAAGCTACTCCTTTCATGGTAAATCATTATATAAATATTATGGAAATATTTTAAATATATTATAGGCATTTTTGCCTTCTTAAATACTGCATTCTGAATGCAGTATACCTCTTGTTTGTATTCCTCTCCATTAAGTCTATTTATTTCCTTTAGGCCATAATAATGTGGAACACCTCTGCAGCACTCTATACCAACAGCCTCCTAACTATTTAGTCCAGCATGTTTCTCCCTGTGCCAAAATTCCTCTATAAAATCCTTAAAGTGATCATTTATAACATGAAATCAGTCACTGTTTATCTGTTTAAATATATACATATATTAAAAACTCTTATTTTTTAACTTTGACTAAAGAATAAAGTCCGCATTTCTTATTAAGATACAAAAGATCCTTAACAGTCTAACTCCAATCTATCATTTGTTATTTTCTATTAATTAATCTTTCAGCGATGCCTTAGTGATGCATTTCATTCTAATGTCTTGTTTTTAGAAAGAAACAACTTCACTAATCTTTTATACTTGCTATGTACCTTGCTGAGAATACTCTCTTCCACCACTCAAAGGCCGGGAAATTCTCACGTGATTTTCATGACCTAGTATTATTGTCCTCTGATAGGCAAGTCTTGCTCATCTCCTTCCTCGGAAATCCCACAGCACTTTCCCTGCTTACTTAATTATAACTGTTCACTTATATGTTTATATCCATGTGAGGGAGGGAATGACTCTTCTGCTACCAGATATAACTCATGTTTTTATATTTTATTTGGGCTTACACTAAGGGAAAAGATAATTTTTGTATGTTGAGCTTTGAATCTTTGTAAGTGAAATCATTCATGGTGTTTATCGATTGAAGCAGTAGCATATGTTTTAGAATGTAAACCCAAACTAAGGAGATTTCAAAGTAGATCTTTGAGGGAAAAAAAAAAAACAACTCATTCTCTCGATAGTGATTTTTGCATATTACCAGTAAATTGTTTCTTTCTAGAAACTTGTGTAGTAGTAATTTCCATGTGGAGAATAGACAGGAACTAAGAACTAAAGTAACAAGTTTCTGAAATCCTTCAGAGCTAAAAGAGAACCGGTGCAGATGTTAAGTGGATTAACATGCGTCCTTCAAGCTCTGAGAAAAAAATTAATTATGGAAAATCAGGAATCTATCTTTTTAAACAACTCTTCGAGTTATACATCACATACCATAAATATTCACCTATTTTACATGTACACCTCAATGATTTTAGTAACAGAGTTGTACAATTATCACTACAGTCCAGCTTTATTTTCCATTAGTCTTTCAGTGATGCTTTAGCATCACCCCAAAAATATGTTTTGGCCACTAATGGCCAATCTCTGTTGACATCCCCAGTGCCAGGCAGCCACTGATTTCTTTCTGTGTATGAACTTGCCTTTTTTAGATATTTTATATAAATAGAATCACAAAATATCTAATCTTTTGTTTTTGATGTCTTCCACTTAGAGTTTTTGAGCTTCATTCAGATTGTACCATGTATCAGTAGTTTACTCTTTTTTAATTGCTGAATTGTCTCCCATTGTACGGTACGCCACATTTTTTAAATATATCCACCAAATGATGGACATATAAGTTGTTTCTAGTTTGGACTTATTATGAATAATGCTGCTGTGAACATTCCTGTACATGTCTTTGTATGAACATATATTTTCATTTTTCTCAAGTAGATTCCTAGGAGTAAGATTGCTTGTCAAATGGTAAGTTTATTTTTTAACTTCTTATGAAACAGACAAAATATTTTCCAAATGGCAGTAATATTTTAAATTTATATCTGCAATGTATGAATGTTCTGTTTCCTCCTGTCCACAACAGTATTTGTCTTGTAAAGTATATCATTAGTTCTAGTGGGTGAAGTGGAATCTCACTGTAGTTTTAATTTTTTCTTCCCTAATGACTAACAACATTTGGCATTTTTAATGTGCTCATTAGTAATTCTTTTATCTTCTCTGGTGAAAATTTTATTAAAATAGAATTTTTTTATTTTGGTTGTCTTATATTTGAGGTGTAAGAATTCTTAATATATCCTGAAAAAAAATCCTCTTACAAAATATATGAATTAAAAATATTTTACCCCCTTTTTATGATGTTCGTTGAAATACAACATTTATAATTTTTATGACTGCTACATAGCCTCAGGTTAGTGCTACTCACTAGAAAAAAAGGAAGAGAGAGATTAGAGGGTTGTAACTCAGTTACTCAAGAATTTCAAGGAAGGAGGAGGGGCTGGAAATTAAGCTCTATAAAAACTCTTGAAGAAGAGATTTGATGAGCTTTCAGTTAGTGAACACATCCAAATGCTGAGAGGGTGATGTACACCAGTTCCATAGGGACAGAAACTCCTATGCTCTGGACCCTTCTACACCTCATCCTAGGTAACTCTTCATCTGGCTATCAACTTCATGATCCTATATTTCATTCATATTGCAGCACATGAAATATCCTATATTATGTTACCATTTTTATTATCTTTGATAATAATCCTGAAAACAAATGTAGATGTTTTGTTGAGCTTTGTGAGCCTTTCTAACAAATGATCATACCTAGAAGAGAATCATGGGAACCTCTGATTTATAGTTCCTCCCTCCATCAAACTACAAGTTCTGCCATAGGAATATGTCATTTGGACTAAATATTTGTGTGTATTTATTATTTTTTCTAAGTAGTCCTCAATTAATATTTCAAAATAAACTTTAAGAAACCCTGATTAGTCTTAATTACACTAACAAAGCAAGCGAGGGGGAGTTCGTATCTTTTGGAGCCAGAGCTTTATTCTGTAAGCATTTTATGTAGGTCACAGGTTAGTACCTGCAGGAATATAACTGTGAGAAACAAAAATAGAAGTAAAATTTAAGAAATTTATTGGAGTCACTGACCAGGAGCCTTTCTCCACCCTGAGATTCTACTTTCTAAACCATCAATTGAGGAGTTCGACTTCTGTCATCCTAGGAGTGGTGGAAATCCATTGTAATTTCTTATTCAATAGTTGATTCCTCAAGGATATGCAATAGGTCCATTTGGACTTTCTACAGTGCCTGTCATATTGTAGCCTCTCAAGAAAAGATTGTCAAGTAAATACATAAACATATCAGTAATTAATCTCCAATCTGAGCATCTAATATATTCTTCATATAAACACATTCTCAAGAGCTATTAAGATAGGTAGTCATAACATTCCTGTACCACAGAGGACTTTTTAATTTATTTAGTTACTTTTAAATTTTCTGTGTTGTACTCTTGATTGTCAAAGCGTATTTTGTCCTTTTGTGCTACTGGGAAATGTTAAGAGAACTTTCTTTCTAATTAACTTGGAAATTAGTTAATTTGGAAATTCAGGTGTTAATCTTTTATGAGAAGAAGTTAAAATGCTCTATAGAAAGCAAATTTAGAGATATCAGTTTGGCTATTTAGAGAGTCTTCCTTGATCTCAAATTTGAGTCTGGGTCATTGAGATTGCTAAATAAACACTATTGCAGTTAGTGAGATTTGATTAAGCATCAGTGATTGAAAGTAAGTATTTATGCTTCATTCAAAATTCTACACTATTAGAAAGGTTAAATATGAGTGGTGATAGATGGAGTCATCTGATATTTCCTCCCCCACCTCCTACACAGCTCCATGAGTGAATAAGACTGTTTTATATGCTCTTGATAGAATAAAGTGACTCACGCTATCTGAATGCCAAAATAGAGATTCTTAAAAATAAGTTAACACAAGAAAGTCAACATAATGCATCTTTATTCTGATTCAACTATGAAGATGGATGGTTTGATATTTTCTATATACATATTTTTTACTTCTTGTAATGGATAGTTGATGCCTATGCATGTCAGATTGTTAGCTCATCAGATAAATGGGGGTTGTTGAATACATCTGTGTCATTGCTGATCAATTTGAAACACACCATCATATGTCAGTTTACTTACTGAATTTGGAAAGGGATCTGTTGGAGAAAAAAATTCCAGAGCATTATTTGAGCAGTATTTGTCTCCACTCAATGGCATTTTTATATTTCTACAATTTTGTTTCCTTTGTCTTGCTCTTGATAATTTAAAATGTTTATGACATTTTAGCTGATGTTACTTGAAATGTAATTTTCCACAATCTGCAAATGATTGTTTTGGGCTCTGAACCAGATACTAATTTTTTGGACGTAATGGTGAAACCCTGCTCATTCGTTTATGTACAGTTCATTTTATTTTCTTGCAGAAAACCCTTACTGAAACAGCTGTGCCCAGTGCTATTCTCAAAATGAATATTAGTTGCTACTCCATCTCAGTGTGCCTCTGCAGAGTGGAGAAGGGTATTTGAATTTGGAATGATTTACTTTGCCAGGTTCAAGTTAAATATTAAGCTTATTGCAGAAGGAATCCAAATAATGTTAGGGGAACAGCTTTTTACTGTTTCATTCATGTAACCAACATTCAACAGTATCAACACAAGCAATGGAATTACACACTCCTGCTCTTATATTTCAGAATCTTTGCTATTGAAATATTTTGGCTAAAGGTTGCACACGTTTCACACTCTGACTCATTTTCACACCTTCAGCAACCAAAAAAAAAGCATATTCAAAATACTGCAGTCAGCTGCTGGCCTATGTGAATCTAATATAATTCCTTGGTGAAAAGCCTTTGTCTTTGCCTCAGCCGTTCTTTGACACAAGAAGTTTCACCATTTCACAATACTAACATCAGTAAATGTTGATAGACATTAACATGCTCTGTGAACATACCATTTGACAGATGCTTTTTCGAGGACAATGAAAATGTATTTTTTCAAACAAATGGTAATATAAATGGCATTTCTTAAGCTTGTGTTTCTCCAAAACAGTGTTCCTAAATTACATTGGTTTACTGATGTTCAATGTGGTCTTCAAGGGATTATTGTTAAATGATTTTGAAGATCACTTATATTTCAAGTTTTTTAAATCTTGCAATAACCCTATTCATGTTTCTCCATCTTATTTTTTTGTTATCTATTTTGTTGTTCCTAGAAAAATAAATGAGTATGCTATATCTCATAGAACTATTATACCAATGCAACAATAATTTTATTAGTGATTTATGAACATCTTGAAACTCATTCTTTGTAGCCATCATAATAATGTACTATTATTAAAGAATATATGAGAAACTATAAAACCTATCCCCAATAATGTCACACTCTGATTAAAATGTGTTCAGAATAGTAAAATAATAGCAACGTGCTTTCTGGAATTGAATCTATATTTAATAACACAAGAGTCAGGGATCCTTAGTTGTCTGATATGAAATGCTAGACCATAAGCAGTGTTGAAATTAAACTTTGAAATAGCTGTGTTATCAATGACATCTTACAGCAGCATTACTGATATGGATATATTATAGATTAAAATACTTATTATGCCAGTGGATAGGATTTTCATTCCTGATGTTTTGATTATAGTAAGAGTGGTAATCTTACAGTTTTCCCTTTGGGTATAATAAAAATCTTCCAAATGAAAGGGAATCAATCATAGATTTCATATAAACTGGGAACATTTTAACTACTACAGACAGAAGCAGTATTTGACACTGAAATTTCTTATCTCCCTACCTCACTTTAGCTGTTTTTTTTTTTTTAAATTTCTACTTATGTCTTAATATTAGTATACACCATGATTATTTTCTAGCATTAAGAACAGCTTTTATCCTTTCGATAATTTGCATCCTAGCCAGGGGAGAATCTATTCTCTAAATGTTGAAGAAAGGAATAAACTCTGTCTATATTCATTTCTTTTAAAGTCAAATGAGCATCTTTCCATTACAGGAATGATAAAAGCAAATTGAAGATTACTTGTAATTGTTGAAATATTAAAATACACATACAAGCAAACACAGTCTCATACATTCATGTATTAACTTTATTAATTGACCCTTATGCCTCATAGAACATTCATTCACCTACCCACCCCTTCAACATGCATTATACATTTAGAGCGGGTACAAGTGGTATTTTGGGTGCTTTTAACCAAGCTGAAGAGCTGCCCTTTTTAAAAATGATATTTTCACTTCTTGTCACATGTGATGAGACTATATAAACATCATACAGATACCATATATAGCTAAATACCACTTTTTTTAACCAAACGATATGTAGTCTATAGAACAATGTTGTAGATAAATAGTCTATCTTCAACACAAAATTCTGCCATCTCATTCTAAGTAACAATGATATACAAACAAATACATAGAATACAGATGTAACATTTAATTAGGTAAAAACAATCTATTTTGAATGGGAATACCTGTGCTATAGCTGTAAGGAAGGACTAGTAATTTGTGGTGGTTAAGAACATGGCACTGAACTTAACCTGCCAGGAATAGAACTGGGTCTTTATTGGCTTTGACCTTGAAAAATTGTGATGCTTCCGGGCCTCCATCTGTTAATTTGCATGATGAAGATGAGTATAATAACTAATTCTGTAGGGTTATGTAAAAATTGAAGATCATGCATATACATCTTTTCCCAGAGTGCCTGGCCTAGAGTAAACCCTCAGTAAATATTAACCATTATTATTATCTATTATTATATAACTATTATTATTATTAATTATCATTACTTGTAATGATACATATAAAAATTCATTGACTTGGCAACTTATAAAACTTTTTAACTTTAGTTATTGCTTAGTACACACATATTGTACCATAGCATTTGAAAGGATCAATAAGTATGACAACCATGTAGCAGTGTCACAGAGATACACAGGTTATGAAATGGTAAGTGGCCACTTAAATTAAAACTAAAGGAACACTAAAGGAACACTTTTTAGAAGATAGGATGTTGTAGTTATAGATTTCAATATAAGTGACTGACAATGGAGATTCTTTTTTTTTTTTTTTTTGCTTTCCATATATTATAATTATACTTCTAATAGAAAATAGTTTAAGAAGAATAATTAAAGAGAATCCTTAGAACACCAGGAGTTATTCTATCTTGAAATGACATTTTGATTACTTATTTTTAAGTCATATTGATTTATCCAGTGAGTAGGTTCCAGTCAGAAGTGTGACTGAGAACATTAGGAGAGGAGATGTGTTTCCAACAATTGGGAGTTGTGCTAAACCAATAAAATCACAAATATTTCTTAAGTTTCAATTCAAATGTTATCTCCACTCTGATGTTTCTCTAACTTTTTTAAAGAATTTTGTATACCTTCATACTTTCATCTCTACTTCCTTAATATATTGTAGATCTGTACATACTCTCTTTTTAGTACTTATAGCTCCTTATTATACATCTACCTTTCTGACCTCAAGAGCACAGACCAATAAAGTCTTAATGGGCTTTGCAACTCCAGACTTGATTTTTACATGTAGTGTAAGTAAGTAGGTTTGCCATTCTTTATCTTTATTTTATATATATATATAAAAGGGAGGGACCATATAAACAGAAATATAACTAGAAGGATATTAGAATTATACTCAGTTTTGAATGAAGCATGAAAAAGTAAATGCAAGGTAAGTGAGTGTATAAAAATCACTTCTTCAGATACTCAAATTTTACCAAAAAAAAGTGTTTGAAAAAATTATATTTTGCCTCTCTATCTAGGAACAGAGGCCTAGGATGTGAGCAGCATGGGAACTCAGAGAGTAAGAGAAGGGTCGGCTGACTTTTGTGAGGAGAGTTAAGAGTGGGATACTGTGTTGACATTGACCAAGATTTCTGGAGATTATTAATTCATGAGACATGTTTCTAATGGACCAAATTCATAAAGGAAAAAATAAATGTCTGGTCATTTTGGCTGTCATCTCTTAAGATCCCAGCTAATTTATAGTAGTCTTCAATATAAAGATAATTGTCTGTGAATTGAGAAAGGAGTCGGTAAAGATTTCTACCTAGATCACTAAAACTGAGAGCAGAAAGGCACAGCAGGGAATCTCTGAAGAACCAATGATAATGCACCTGTGAGGCAGGGTGTCAATTCAAACCACTTTTCATACTCACCCAGGAATGTCAGCTTTAGCATATGCCAAACAAGACACAAAGGAACCCCAACCAAGTCAGAATTGCCCTAATTTTCCCTCCCTTTCAATTATCCCCTGTTTAAATTCTGGAGGGAAATGAAATTATATCCAGAAAATGGAGGAAGGTAATCCTCAGAAAGTATTTTCTTTGTAATCAAATAAGCATAATTGTCTATGTCTTTTCTTCATGTTGCCTGGAAGTATTTTTTAATATAAGAATACATCTATAAATTAAAAAAATATGGGAATATCATTTTCTTTAAATGATGGTTATATTTTTCATTTAAGATTTAGTGGCAAATTGAAATGCAGAGATATTATAAGAATGATACATAAGTTTGAGTTCTTTATTAAAAATGAAATATGAAATATTAAGAAATCTAAAAGTTTCTGTTTATCTAAAAAGTAATCTGAAGTAACGTTAAAGAACCTGTAAGCTGGGTTCTTACTGTATTCATGGGGGTTATTTATATAGTATTGTTACAGTTGAAGCAATGGGAGTTCCAGTAATATGTACCCCTCTAGGTCCTTTTCACTGCTGAAAATGAATTTTAACTCAGTGACTATGAGAAATATTCATTTATTAAAAGCATGTTATGAAGTAGAAAATGGGTCAAATCTAAAACTGACTAACCACATGGAAACAAAGTTATGTACCACTGGGATGGTGTGTGTGCGTGGGTGCGCGTGCACGCATTGAATTATGTTACAGCAAGGGAAGATGGAGAACTGTAACCCCAGGGGAGGGAGAGGTCTCTGTTATATTTGGAGTGGTGATGGGTGGTTACAAAGGCATTCTTAGATGATTGGGAAGTGAGGTCATTTTGATTGACACCTGCCTGCTATATAACACTTTGCCTAGTGCACATGTGCTTACTCAAAATTTAGTCTATTATAATTAGATTCATGAACTTCCAGGCATAAACATAGTATTATAATGAAGCTCTAATTGTAGACAAATTAGAGTAGTACCTTCTGTGCAGCATCTGTAGCCTGATTAAGCCAGCCAAGACTATATCCTTCCTGTCCTTTGTCTCTGGGGATGCAGGAGGAATTCTCCAACTACAAATAGGGTGTTCTTTGGGCAGTTTCTGGGCTAGGCTCCTCTTCTTTTGTTCCCCCTATTGATCATATCTGACTAGCTCCCAAATAGTATTATAACATGAGGCTAAATGGTTATAAATATACTGTTTGCATATCTAATTGGATGTAGTTATTTTTATGACAGATAAATATACTCTTGCCTCTTGGTAGAGCAGTTATAAAAGTGTAATAAATATGCACATTGGGATTTCCAAAGATAAATTTCTCCATAGTAGATTTGGTGGGCAGGCATATAATTCCAGTAGACTCATAGAAACAGAGACCAAAGGCATGATTTCCAGAGGGGAGGTGGCAGGGTGATGAGTGAAAAAGATGAAGAGGAATATAGTTAATAATGTTTAATGTTGTAATAAGTTTGTATGGTGACTAATGATGCCTAGAATTAGTGGGGTATATTGTATGGTATGAAAATGTGGAATCACTATATTATACACCTGAAACTAATAACTATATAATATTTTCTACCAACTATACTTATAAAAAATAGCAAATAAAGATTTAACAGTACTTGGTGAAATAGTAAAATTACTACAGTGTCTGTTCTTACTACTAATACAAGCCAGAAAGCTGAGCCATAGGCTAAGCCCCTGGTTTCCAAACTTACCTGCAATCAGCTGGAATGCTTCAATAAAAGTAAATACAAAAAAACTGATGTTTCTGTCTCATCCTCAGAGATAATGACTTTCTTGATCTAGGAAGGTGAGGCCTTTAAGCTTTGAAATTTTTTAAAAATTCCAAAGTGATGCTAATGTGCAAAAAAATTTGGGAAACTCTGAGCTAAGCAATCTTCATGTTTTGCAATGTTTGTACTCATGTGTAGCAAGAACAGTTTCCTAGTCATTAGTGAGACTGCTAATTCAGTAATGAAACAAAATCAAAGTTTTATTCCTTTCTGCAAACAAAATTACCAGGCCAATTTCAGAAAGCTTGACAGTAAGGTTTAATGTGTCATAAACTTGCTCATTTAAAAATTCAATAAAAGGGAACTTTCTATTTGCTATGTTAAGAATGACTTACCAAATATTTGTCTAACTTAAAAGTTTTAGCAAAATTTTGTATAACATCAAATCATATTCAATTCTTAGAAGACTATGTATTTTTTATCCAAGTATCAGAGAACAGATAACTGCATTGCATAAAAAGTAGTGTCCTCAGAAAAGCAATCTTTTTGTTGCTCGGAAAGTTTGTCTTATTCCATGAAAAAGAATTCAAGGGTAAGATGAAGAGCGGGAGAGCTTAGGGGTCCAGTTGCTAAGGGGGGGAAATTTTCAAATGGCCAACTTCTGCTTGTTTGTTTAATGTTTAACTAGGGTGTAGTTCTAGGAAATATTCTGTGCAAACATATGCTAATGTTAAGGGTGTAGTTATCCTGTACAAAGATATGCTAATGTTAAGGGTGTAGTTATCCTGTGTAAAGATATGCTAATGGCTAACTTCTGCTTCTGTAAACCTGCTTGCTTGTTTAATATAGTTTTGGGCTTTATAAGCTGCCTCCTCTGGAAGTTCAGGGCTGATTTTCTAGTGGGGAGAGTCAGTCGCTGGCGGGCTAATAAAGGCTCATAATTAATCTCAATTGGCTCCATGGGTCTCAGATTTAAATGCACCACAACATTTGGAGGCCCCAGGGAAATCTCTTGGGGCCTCCTAAGACCCACAACCCCTAAGATCTCCTAAGACCCACAACCCCAGCCACTGTGGGCGAGGACCTGCCCCATCCGGGGGATGGCCTCTGAGAGACTTTCCTCAGCCCTGGATGGCAGGCGGACTCGCCCAGGAGGGCAGGTGGATAAAAGGTTTAATTCTGTAACAACTGGGCATGAACCATCTGGAACAGCTTCACGGGTGAGTCAGACTACAGGTATTCAGGTTTCTGGGCATCTGCCTGCTGGTAAGCCCTAGGGTATGTCTAAATCTCGGCTTAGACCAGTCTGTCTGTGGGCCTCAGGAACTAGTGGAAGGCTGGACGCGGCACGACTTCCCTCATCTAGTCAGGACTGAAACGTCAGATCCTGATCCAGGTTGCTTGGTTTTGTCCTCTTTGCGCCGGCACCTGTCTTGTGTTGGTCTGTCATCTCTGTCTCTTTGGTGTCTGTTTTTGAAATTGTGGTCTCTCTGAATGTCACACGTTTTTATCCTTCTTCTTTTCCTTATAGGTCTATTGATTCTTCTTTTCTCCGTTGGTTTAGCTGCCGCTGCCCGCCAGACTGGTCCCCGGGGGAATGCACTGGTCCCCGGGGGAATGTGTGGCTCTTGCTTTAACTTTTTTTTTTTTTTTTTAACTTTTACAGGTATCATATTTTCTTTCTCTGCTGTTCCGACTTCCACGGTCCAAACCTACTCCTCCACAGTGTCTCCTCAATAATTTCAAAGACTTCAGGCCCAAGATTATGGGTCTCACGTCACTCCCTTCAATCTCCAGAGGTTCTGTCAATTAGATTGGCCCACAATTAGAACAGGGTGGCCATCAGAGGGGTCACTTGACCTGAAAACACCCTTTCAGATGAAGAAACTGAGGTACATAAAGTTTAAATAATTTACCCAGTGATGGAAGTGAATTTATTTTTGATATTGAAAATATGAGAGTTAAAGAAGCTAATAGGGGCCTTCTAGGCTAATCCTTCTTTATATTTTAGAGTGGGGAAAAACAGTAAGAAAATGGTTGTATAAGTAGAGATTGGAAGCGGGGATGTCGTTGAGGGATGGTGGAGAAATGGATGTGCATTTGTGTTAGAGGTTTGAGTCTGGAGAGTGACTGAACGTGAATTTGATTAGAAGGTTCACAGAGTGTCTGTGGGGCAGAATTCTAGATGGTAGAGTCTTCTTTCTAACTGGTTCTTTGGTTTGAGTTTGAGTTTACTTTTGTGGAAAGGTGGATGTGTAGAAGAGCTCTGCTTTGGTTGGTTTAGAGATAAGCACTTATAGATAAATTAGATCTTCCTAAAATTGTCAAAAAATAGAAACTAATCCAAATGTTTTGTTTTGTTTTATAAAGTCTACATGATCTGAGATAATCTTTAGTAAAATAGTTTAATAAGTCTGGGTCTTGGTGAAAGAGCATAGAAGCTGAACTTTTACTAGCACAGCAGTCCTGGCTTGCCCGGGCTTGCCATTGTACCAAGCCACTGGATTGACTTGTTGGTCAATGTTTTTTCTTATTTGGAAATGCTCTATAGAGTCAATGAATATCTATCATTAAACTTAACTAAGTATTTTGCCAGAAAGATTTTGGAAACTATTTTAAATATCAAGACTCATTTATAAGCTTTTAGGTTGAGTTTATATTTTGTAATCTTAAGCAACTACTAGAAATAACATAAACTTATTTGACCAATAAACACAGGTAGAATAAAATTGTGTATCTGACAACTTGAAGACATACCTGTTTTCCTTCATGTACAATATTAAACTCAACAGACATTATGTGATTGTCTCGAGTTCTTAGATACCATCACCAGCCTCAGACCAGACCTGACTGATGTCCTGTAGCCACAACCAGATGCCACACTGTACACCAATGGGAGGAGCTTCATCTCAGAGAGAGTCAGGTATGCTGGGGCAGCAGTAGTTACCAGAAGAACTGTCATCTGGGCTTAGGCCCTGAGCCACAAAACATCAGCTCAGCGAGCCAAACTCATTGCTATGACCCAAGTACTCCGATGGGATAGGGAAAAGACACTCAACATCTATACAGATAGCAGGTATGCCTTTACTACTGCACATCTCAACCAGCCACAACCTGCCTCACCTGAGCCTCGCTAAAGAAGGACCATTCCTGGTTTTAAATGTCTTTTTTAACTGTAAATATTTAGATAAAGTTTTCATTTGTTTTTATATATTTATTTACTGCATCAACCATAGTTTCAGAATTTACCTTTTAAACAGCTTAGTTTCAGAATCTGTAAAATAAAATAAGAATCTCATATATTAATTCATACATGTAAGACTAATGTGTTAATAAAGCATAGATCTTGCTTTAATTGTATAGCTTTAGGTAAGACTTGCTGTTTTTATGCTAACCACTCCAGGTTGGGAAATCAATGATTTGAATTACCTTAGAAAACCAGTGGGGAATGTTGGGGGGGGGGGGGATTTTCAAATGGCCAGCTTCTTCTGCTCGCTTGTTTAATGTTTAACCAGGGTGTAGTTCTAGGAGATATTCTGTGCAAAGATATGCTAATGTTAAGGGCGTAGTTATCCTGTGCAAAGATATGCTAATGGCTAACTTCTGCTTCTGTAAACCTGCTTGCTTGTTTAATGTAGTTTTGGGCTTTATAAGCTGCTTCCTCTAGAAGTTTGGGGCTGATTCTCTAGTTGGGAGAGTCTGTTGCCGGCTGGCTAATAAAGGCTCATAATTAATCTCAATTGGCTACGTGGGTCTTAGATTTGAACACATCACAACAAAATGGATGAGATTATAATGATATTACAATTAGCCAAAGGTCATGCCTTTGCCAAAGATGGCATCTAGGCTGGAAAAGATGGGTTTTGTTTATCCTCCCAGCTGGGACTAAAACAGGAGAAAGTTTGAAGAAAGGGAAAATAAATATCTTGAAGGCAGACAGGGCATTCTGCTCTACCTATCCTGCCGCACTTTGAGAGGAAGCATTGAACTTTTAAAAATATATTATTATTGACTCCCAACAGCTGATCGTATATTTGTTAAATTATTTCTGCTGTAATAATTTCTATAATTTATTTTAAAATGCTTCAGTTATAGAAAGTATAATGATATCAAGTAAACAATGATTTAAATTAGTTTCAGGAATTCCCTGATCTGAAATTCACAGTTCAAGGGTAGTCAGATACCTTTCTGTCTGAAATGTTACTCTTCAGCTATTCTTAACTTGATCCACAAAAGAGGTTTCGGTAGTTTGCATAACTACAATTGTTTTTCATTTGTAAAATTGATGACTTATTAGCTAGTGATTGTTAAGCATGGGTCCTCAAAGGTGTAATTAATAGTATTGGAAATATGTCATCTAGAGAAAAGATGTTTATAGATAGTTCTAATCTGCATTAATATGCACCAAAATCGTGTCAGCCTATTTACTGTATGTTCCATACACAGAAGCATTGCTCTCCAGGCTTGATTCTAAACAAACTGGTTTAGGCAGGTCTTAGTCTCCCTTATATGCGAGGGGAAGCAAGTTTGCTGCCCCAAAATATGCTTTTTTAGGGATATGGATTACTTTAAATTGGTTATTTTTAAGAAACAAAAGACTCAGAAAGAACCTTTGAAACGCTCCCCTTTGACTGCCCATAGGAATTCAAATAGAAAAACCTGCTTAAGGAAGAGAGCTATCGCTTCAGCATTGTAACAAACTAACTGTGGCAGACAGGAAAAAATTCTAGCAAAGTCAGTTTGTTAGACTCCCTGCTGTGTCCCATTTTTTCTGGGCAGCCCTGTGAGAATTTGTTTACCAAATGTTTGCTCTTTCTCTTCTACCTGTGAACGACCAGCTTTCCCTTTGAAATCTCAGACCCCTGTCTCTCTCTTCTTAGTTCAGAATAGTAAATAAACCTCAATCGTCTTATTTGTCTTGGGGTCTCATATCCTCAGGGAACCCCCATATGTACATATATAATAAATTTGCTTATTTTCTTATGTTAATCTGTATCATGTTAATTTGATGATTAAACTACCCAGAAGAAATTAGAAGGGTAGACAAAAAATTATTTTTTCTCCCCCAAATTTGCAATTTGAATATTGTCACTTTTGCTCTAGACATCTTTCAGAGCCTACCCCAAACCCCACCACAAAAAAAAAATAAGTGGAGGAAGCCAGGATTTTCTGAGCTCATAGAGTTTGTGTGACTAATACGTTCTCAGGGAATTTAGGTGGAGAATTGATTGCAGCCTAACTAGTGCCAGGTTATTGGGAAATAATGACCTATTAACCTACTCATACTGTTGGAGATAAAATGAAAAGACATTCATAATTCTTTATCACCAAAAGAAGGCAGCGGGAAGTAGAAGGGAAAGGGATCACAGGGAGGAAAGTGTCTGGAAAGACTCACAAAGCAGAAGATATTTGAGCTGCATATTGAAAAATGAGTAGCAGTTTCCCAAGTTGACAGGAAGGTGTGAGTGAAAATATTTCATCAGGAATATTATCAGATTGTCCCAAGATGCAAAAGAGTATAGCTTATTCATTCAATTAGAGAATGGCTGGAACTCGCAGGCTTTAGGATACAAATCAGGCAAAAGCAAGATTATGAAAGGACGTTATGATCTACAGAAGTGTCTTTCAAACTTTTTTTAAACAGAGCCTCAAAGCAATGTGCTTTTTACATTATACAAGCATAAATACATAAAAATTATAATTTCACAATATATTACAACTTGCTAGGTAAAACTACTCATGTTTTATGCTCTACTCTTGTTTTTAGTTTATTCCATTCTATCTTATTTTAGTTACTGAACAAGTAAATTGACTTTCTGACATATCGATGAGTCATTCTCCACAATATAAAAATCCTACTGTTTGGAAAATTTGGAGTAACTAAAGGTTTCAAATAGGTTTTGTGATGACTAGAAAGATCATTGTGATACCCACGAGTACACAATATACTAGAAAACCACAGTTCTGTTTTATTTATTTTTTAATAAAAGAAACCACATTCTGTTCTCAATGTGGTTTGGGATTTTCCATGATTCTGTAATCTTTTAATAGAATATATTTTAGAAACTATGCTGGCTGTTTAGACCTTAACAGTTGTCTGATCCATGTCTCTGAAATCCGATGCTGCCTAAAACAGGATCCCTATAAGAGAAGCAAGCATTCAAGGATGTGAGCTGTTTATCAGGATCTCAAATGAATCTTAACAGCCATCTATGACTAATGTGGCTATTGCTGTTCTTTATTTTACACATAAGAAAACCGAATCTCTATGGTAGATAGTTATTTCTCAGATCCTCGCTGTTGAGTGGCTTGCCTGCAACTAAAACCCACTCAGTTTAGTGCTTTTCTCCCTTAATGCTTTCCTCAAAATCCTGATACTTTATTATTCACTAATGACCCTTTCTTATACTTTTGAATTAAAACTATCTGGCAATTTCACCTTAAAATATTTCTGTACTTCCACATTTTCCGTCTTTCTTCAAGTTTGTCAGTGAGATGTACCCTTTATTTCTGTAAGTCTTCTTCAACTGCTTTTATGACTCTCACTGCCCCTTTTATTTTCGGATGCTTTCTCAGCTCCATGTTTTCAGATGCTCTACCAACATGTATTCTTCGTAAACACTTCCTTTGGATAGTTCTATTATCCCCACTTCTTTGTTGTTTAGAAACTGCTTTTCTATATTGATTTAGTTAGAATATAAAATGAAATGAACTTTAACTCTGGATAAAATACATTTTTATAAAGCGCATCAGTTTTATCCATTTATTTTGTAACCTCATGGTTCCCAGAG
Source organism: Rousettus aegyptiacus (assembly GCF_014176215.1). Lineage (NCBI taxonomy): Eukaryota > Metazoa > Chordata > Mammalia > Chiroptera > Pteropodidae > Rousettus > Rousettus aegyptiacus. Next base: position 70,297,874 of record NW_023416288.1, read on the forward strand.
AATTAAAAAGCAGTAAAGATACAATTATCAATCACCTAAAGTTAAGATGTACTACTGATGTCTGTTTGTCAAAAATCAAGGGTTTGTGTGTGTGTATGTGTGTGTGTAAAGAGAGAGACTTATTTCGCTCTATTTGAAATGTCTATTTATTAAAGTAATACATAAAATAAAGACTAAATTAGAGTAAGGAAATAAGTTATGAATATATTAGAGATGTCAATGTAAGGTATGCTGTTGTGTCTAATGAATTTAACTTATCAATAAAGATCAATAAAATACTGTCTTATATATCTTAGTTTTAGAACAGCGAAGGAAGAGTGGTTGATGATCTGGAAGCTAAGAGCAAAGTATGATTATTATAAAGTGAAATCTGTCCAGTTTTAATACCTTAGTTTTGAGAAATTAACCCTACTGAAGACAATTTACAAAACCGCTTGACTCTAGAATCTCTTATTCAAATAATTTTGTCAGGTTTTTTATACCTATTGACAATATCTCAATAGACCAGATCTTTTCAAGAGTAGGACTAATATTTAATGAATAGAGTGGAAAGAACTCAGTTTAATTTTGTGTTTTTTGTATGCCTTATTATTAAACAATAAATCATATAATATCCTTGGATTCTGATATTTTTGAAAAATTAGTTTTTACCTGAATGCATTGATACAAGGAAAGGATATAGCTATTGGTTTAATATTGGCTCTGTCACTTACTACCAATAAAACTTTAATTAGGTTTCTTTGTAAAAATTAAATTAAAATTTGTTTTACAGTTATTGTTAGATTTATGTATTATTCATGCAAAGTAATGAGGTTTCCAGTCACACTAGTCACACATTAGGTACAAAAAAAATTGGTATTTTTATTTGTCAGTTTCCCCAATGTTGGAGTAACATCTTTTTAAGTGTCAAAATGTTATTATTTTTAAAACATTTTATTGAAAATCTTTTTTATAAAATCTTCATTTTTTTCTGATGTTTTAAACTGTAGCAGAATGGACATTATTTTAAAACAATCTAAAGATATAGGGTTTCTTAAATTTGTCTCAGAGACAATGAATAAAGGGGTAAGTGGGTACTTGCAGGGGAGACATGTTCTAACTCAGTAAAATTGCTATGGCTGTTTAATATATCAGAGATCCTTTTAAGATTTTCTGAGAACATGGTTTTTTGCTGGTCAAAATTGCACACAAATAAAATAAATATTAATATATTCTTAAAAATCTTTGTGACATACTTCATACCTACAGTAAGGTTGAAAAAATAATATAATACAGATATACATATATATAAAAATAGATACGTACATGTATATATGTACATCTAGGTTAATTAATTATTAACATTTTGTCACATGCTTTCTACCTATATTTCAGTTTCTGTCTATCTGTTCTTGTCTCTGTCAAATAGATAAATGATAGATAAATAGATGGATGGATGGATGGATGGATGGATGGATGGATGGATAGATGGATGGATGGATGAATGGATAGATGGGTAGAGGGATAGATGAACAGATGGATAGATGGACAGATGGGCAGACAGACATGAAAGAGAAAGGGACCTTTTCTTTTTCTAAACCATATGACAACTCACCTTGTAAGTATTTCAGCATTTATTTCCTAAGAACAATACAATTCTTCTACATAAGTTCAAACCCAATGAAATCATACCCAAGAATTTATCATTGATAGTTATTATAATCTATTATAAAGACCTTATTCATAATGTCCCAATTTTCTCAATTATATCCACTGAAGTTTTATTGGAAAAATCAGATACTATCTTGTATTTAGTGGTTACATTACTTTATTTTAAACTAAAACCATTCCTAAGCCTTTTTCATCTGTTTCTCACTACATTCATGTCAAAAATTGTTGTTGTGAGGTATTGTGTTGTGTTGTGTTATGTTTTAAGAATCTTAAATCAGATCTATTTAATTGCTTCCCTATGATTAGATTGAGATTTTTTAAATGTTGGCCAAGTGCTACATGTCAGTTTTAACCCAGTGTTGATCATAGTAAATGTAATTACTCCATTATAAAGATATTTTTCCCAGTCTACTTAACATATAATCTGTAGGGTAGTATTCTGAGCTTACATGAACATGTAATCTGTAGGGTAGTATTCTGAGCTTACATTCTCCCAGTATAATTTAGCCAATGGTTTCAGTATCCATCAACCACTCCTATATTAATTAGTTACTCACCTTTCAATAAAGAGTTTTACCTTCTTGTCTTATGGTTTTATATATGTATATATTATATGTTATATGTAATAGTATATATTATATGTAATATATAACAATATATTATCTATTGTATTTGATATAATATATAACATAATATATAATAAATATAAAATATATATTTTTATATATACAGAATTTGTGTGGATTAATGTGTTCATTTAAATTCATTATGTTAAAATCCATTATTCTCATAATAGATTTCCATACTAAAATTGTCTTACATTGAACAAATGAAGGTTTTTCAAGATATCATTTCCAATTTTTAATCATTTCCTTACTTTCTGAAGTAAGTTACAAACCAAACTTTTTACTGTTCTGCCTCCACCTACCTTGGAATCTGTCATTTTTCCAAGATCTTGGTTCATAGTTTTTGGAGGATGGTTTTCAGAAACCAAGATCAAGGATCTAGATTTGCTTGTTGCTACCTGAGTGTCATTGCTTCTAAGTTCTGTCAGTAAATATTAATCCATATATGTACACACACATATATAATTATTTCTATATTTAACCATTAAACTAAATATGAATGCATACTGATATCTTTGACTCTCGTCCAATAATAATACCACAACTTTTATTCTAGCCTCTCTTCTTGTTTACCTGTAACTTCCTTCTCTGTCAGTAAGAAAGTAGGCTCCTACCATTTACCATTTATTTACTGTTGGGAGCTGCGCCCTTGGTCTCTCAAGCCCTCAGGCTGTGAGAACCAAACCCATGATAAACAAGTCTTTCCGAGAACTGGCTGACCACCGAAGGTGCTGATAGGCTCCTGCTCTCCCCCCCACCTCGTACTTCCCCCTGTCCTTACCGCTCCTCACACCACCAGCTGAGGACCAATCATATTGCAACAAGTACCCTTTGCCTGCCCCCCTTTGTTCTTGCTGTACAAATATGCTTGTTATCCAACAATAAAATTTGAGGCTTGATCAGAACACTGTCTTGCCTCCGCTCCTTTTTCTCCGCCCGTTTTTCTTTACAGGCTGGGTCTTCCTCGCCCCCACGAATAACAAGTCCCGCGGGTCGGGACAATTTACATTTTTGTTTAACCCTAGCATACTGGTAAAGCAGACCAGAATTATTAACTCATACTGCCATGACAAAAAAAAAAATAGTGTTTATAATTTCTTAAGTTTTTACTCTTACTGTTTTCAATCAAAATACCATTTTACAAAGTTAATTAGGTCAGCTCCTTTTATACCCTAGCCCCTTAAGTGCAGTTAGTTCAGACATTTGTAAGACAGATTCGAAGTCTGCATTCCATTCAGGGATCCCTTGACATCCTGATTGATGTTTTAGTTTGCATGTACTAAACTTCATTCTTTTGTAATGTACAGTTTAATAGGTTTTGACAAATGTATAGTGTTCACTACAATAGTACCATACGAATTATTTCCTTCACCTTAAAATTCCCTTTTTCATTCACTTTTTGCCAACCACCCTACTCCAATCTCTGGCAACTACTGATATTTTCTGTCCCTATAGATTTGCCTATTCCAAAACATCATATGAACAGAATCATACCATATGTAGCTTTTTGGTCTAGCATCTTTCTTTTAATAAAATGCTTTTGACTCACCTATTTTACTGTATAAATCAGTAGCCCACTTCTTTTTATAGTTGAACAGTATCCCATTGTATCAGAATTCCACAGTTTGTTTACCTATTCTCCTGTAGAAGCTTTTGAAGGATATCTTGGTTACTTCTGATTTTTTTTAAATATTGTGGCCAAAGCTGCAGCAAGTATTAGAATACAGACTTTTGTGTGGGTGTAGTTTACAATTTACTTGGATAAACAACTAATAATTTGATTCCCGGGTCATATGCTAATTTTACATTTAATTTTAGAAGAACTGCAAAATTGCCTTCAAAGTAGAAGATAGCAAAGAAAATGAGTACCTGTTACTCCTCTATTGATTTTTATAGGTATTTTATAACATGGAACATAACCATGTTATTTTTTATTCATGTATAAGAGCTAGTCATGAGGGTTTTTATATATTACCTTATCATCTGCAAATGTAACTCATTTTGCTTTTTTCCGATTATTATGCCTTTTATTGACTTCTTTTTAATTATAGCAGCTAATATCTCAAAAAAAATTCAATAGTGGTGGAGATTGTGGGTATATTACCATTTCCTTGAACTTAGTAGGATTATCTCTAGTGTTTCTCTATTACATAATTGTGTGTGTGTGTTTCTAAGCATTCCTAATACACTAATTATTTTGATCAGAAATTAACATTGAATTTTACCAATATTTCCTTCCTTTAGTCAAGATGCATTGTTTTATAATGTAGACAGCAGATTTGATTTGTTTTTACTTTCTTTAGAAATTTTCAGAATTTTTTCATATTTCATATCAATTTTTGTTTTTTTATCTGGTTTAATTGTCAATATTATATTTTCATAGAGCTTATTTAAAAATTTTCCTCATTTTCTATAATTTGGAATATAGCATTAGAATTATCTGGTATTTTAATACAATTTTTCTGTAAAATTATCAGATTCTGCTATTGTTTTGCTTTCTTATCCTTTTTTATGACATAATTTTTAATAACTTCAACAACTTTTATCATTTATATTTCCTGTGCCTTGCTAAGAAATTGGTGGAAAGTCTTATCAAACAGGATTAATCAAAAAGTCTTTATTCTAATCTATTTGAATTCTAGATTGCCCTGATCTTTCAAGAGAGGTCTGAATGTTGCTCACTAACCTTCATTTTCAGTCCTTTACTATTCACTCTCTATTACTTGTGCAGGCTGTTTGTTTTAGCCAATATAAACTTCCTTTAATTTAAGTACTCATTATTGCTATTAATAAGGAGGGCAGCTTCCTCCAATAAATACAAACAAGTGTTCATTAAAGGAAGTAGCTGCACAATTCTCAAACATATTGTCTCTCCAGAATTATGAACTTTGCTTTCTCGGTTGTACTGTTTGCAGTTGCACTTTCTCTGCTGGCTGCGTAAATAGAAGGATCCTTTAAATTTGTGTTGATGGAAAAGTAATTTTCTGGTCAGGGTCTCAGTTGAAAATTTTTTTCCACCTCACAGCAGCATGACATTTCCAGTGTCCATTTCTGCTATTAAAACTCAAAACAAATAAATAAACATGTTCTCCAACTATGCTGTCTATTTCAAAGCATTTAACACTCATTTAATAAATGTCATTTTTTCTTTTTTTAAATTTTCCCCCCAGCTTTATTGAAATAGACAATTAGTTGCTCATGTTCACATTATACAACTCAATGAGTTTTTTTTTCAATTATAGTTAGCATACAATAATATATTAGTTTCAATTATACAGCATAGTGATTAAAAATCTATATAACTCACAAAGCACGCCACTAAATCTAGTACTCCTCTTCCCCCTAACATATTTGTTACATTATTTACTATTTTCTATGCTATACTTTATATCTCCATGTCTATTTTGTAACTATCTATTTGTATTTCTTAATCCCTTTGCCCTTTTTCGCCATCCACCACCAACCCTTCTCTCATCTAGTAGCCCTCAAAATATTCTCTGTATCTGTGATTTTCCTAATGCTTTTGTTGTTGTTGTTGTGTATTTTGTTCTTTAGATTCCACATGTATGTGAAATCATGCAATATTTATCTTTCTCTACCTGACCTGTTTCATTCAGCACAATACCCTCCAGGTCCATCAAGGCAATATCTTTTTCCATTTCCTCCCTTTTAGTCTGTGTATGTCTCTTAATCTAAAGTGAGTCTCTTGTAGGCAGCATATGTAGGGGTCTTGTTTTCTTATCTATTCAGCCACTTTATCTTTTGTTTAGAGTGCTTAATTCTTTTCCATTTGAGATACTTGTTGACAGGAGTGTATTTATTACTATTCTTTAATCCTGTTTTTTTTTTTATATATGTTTTTCATCTTAAAGAAGTCCCTCCAACATTTCCTATAATACTGGCTTGGTGTTGATAAATTCCTTTAGCTTATTTTTGTCTGGGAAGCTCTTTATCTGTCCTTCGACTCTAAATGATAGCTTTGCTGCATAAAGTATTCTTATAGATCCTGGGTTTTCATCACGTCAAAAATTTTGTGCCAAGCACTTATGTCCTCCATAGTTTCTTTTGAGAAATCAGCTGCCGGTCTTATTGGTGTGCCCTTGTAAATAACTAACTGCTTTTCTCTTGCTGCTTTTAAGATTCTCTCTTTGTATTTAACCTTTGGCATTTTAATTATGAGGTGTCTTGGTGTGGGCCTCTTTGGGTTCCTGGTTTTGGGGACTCTGAGCTTCCTAGGGTTTTATGTCTATTTCCTTCACCAGGTTAGAAAAGTTTTCCATCATTATTTCTTCAAATATCTCTTCAATGTCTTGTTTTCCTTCAGGTACCTCCTATGACACTGGTATTTTTACATTTAATAGTGTCCATTATTCCTGGATCTCTCTTCTATTCTCTCATATAGTTTCTGCTTCTTTGTCTTCCCGTTTTGTCTGCCTTTCCATATCTGTTTCTATGTACCAAGCAAAGCTCTTAAGTCTCCCAGTCTTATTAGTGTGGATTTGTGAAGTAGGTGTCCAGAGGCACAGTCCTGAGAGGGATTCAGCAGCAGGCCAAATTTAGCCCAAACCTCTACCTCTCCAGGGCCACCTGTTAAGGTTCAGCAAGCAATCCACAGATGTTGTGCTTATAGTTGCCTCAAAAGGCCACACCAGAAATTGAGATCAGATGCCACCAGTGTGAGTCTTGGTGCTGCTCAGCAAGGAGCACTGATTTGCTTAGGACACATCTGGATGTGGCTGTGAGTTGGGACACACCTGGATGCAGCTTGGGTGCGGCTATGAGTTAGGGAAGGCAGAGTTTCAGGGAATCTTCTGGGTGGAGCAATCTCTGTTATCCAGTTTAATGAATTCTCAGCTATGGCAGTACCTGTATCCACACACTGGGTTGGAGGAGAGCTCAACAGAGGAAGAATGGGTACTGCCAGCACTTGTGTCTGGAAGAGAGCCTCGCCTTCAGCCCTCACTCTGAAAACTCAGTGTCCCACTATAAGTCCCTTTGCCCCCAGTGCAGCGCACCTGGTGCTGGTTCTCAGAGCAAGCAAGTCTATTACCACAGGGCCCTTTAAGAAGCATCTGCAGCTTCTGGTTGCTGCTGCTACAGCCTTTGTCCCACTCAGCTGCTTGGAACCTGTAGACTCACGTTTTTGCCCCCTCCTACCTCCTACCTTTTACCATTGCAGGTTGATTATTTCTCTCCCTACTTGTAAAGTCCAGGTGACTTTCCTTGATCTTTGCTGGGTATTTCCGTCACAACTTTAATTTGGTCACAAGCGGGATGAACAAAGCCTTTATCATCTGTGCCACTTTTCCCCATCTCCTTCTTTTATGTTTTAAATACATTTTTCTCATTATTTTTATTCTTCAATTACAATTGGCATTTAGTATAATTTTATGTTAGTTTTAGGTACACAGCATAGTGGTTAGACAATTACGTAATTTAGGAAGCGATCGGCCCAAATAATCTAGTACCCATCCGACACCGCACACAGTTATTACGTTGCTATTGACTATATTCACTATGCTGTACTTTACACCCAGACACTATTTTGTAACTATCAATTTGTATTTCTTAATCTTTTCACCTTTATCACCCAGCCCCCAAGCCACCCTCCCATGTGGCAATCATCTTTTTTCTTTTAGAGACTTCCTCAAATTCACTTCAGGTGAGTCTTACTATTAACTTGTGTCTATATTGTTACCATTACAGAAGCATTTCACCCATTTCACAGTGTTTGCATTTGTAGGCTGTAGGCTCCTAGTCAAATCTCACATATATATAGTATATAAGAAACAAGAGAAAATTTCAGAAAAATAACATGCTAAACTAATTAATAAATGTGTGCTTCACTTTTAGGAACAATTTTGAGGAATAATCAACAATTAATTTTATCAATCACATAATTTTCTGACTTTGAAACATTTTTAGTTTTTCATATAGGCCACAGCCTTAGTACTAGAAGAAATGTGAAGTGTTTATAAATAGAAATGATTTCACACCAAATCAATTACAGAGTTTCTCCCTAAAGGATAATGCTATTTTACTCACCTTTTCCATTTTATAAATTTTGTTCAAAACACCTAAGTCCAACATGTTACAGTACTATTATTTTCAATGTATTATCAGGATGAAAAAGATTTTATGCCAATTTAATCCCTACTATATACTAGTCTCTCCTCTTCTGCCTCAAACTTCAAACACAAATTAGATAACTTAGCCTCAACATCTACCCCTTACTTCTGAATAATGAGTAGCTTTGTTTTGTTCTGTTTCTCTCTCTCTCTAAGAGAAATTTTATGACTATGTCCTACTTGCTGAAAGGATTAAGGAGCTAAGGAAGAAGAAATGCACACACACACACATACACAATCTCCTTTTGGCCCGCTCTTCCTAGTTAAGTGTTAGACAAAAATATAAATGAGACAAAATAATAGGGGCAAATTTTGATTATTACAAATGAACAAAATTAAGTTATTGCTTAAAAGAGTATCATTATTATATTAAATGTATTTCTCATGAATTTTAAAATACCTTAATGTTACTTAAATAATTACTAAACTCTGTAGCTTATAGATGAATGGTTTGTTTTCATTTTTATGATATAAAATAGTAGGTTAAGAGACAGAGCACTTGGACTTTAGGTGCTTTTAGCATTCAGCCTGTTGCCTTGAAATTAGTATCCACTTTGGAAATGACTTTCTTTTATGTATAACCTGTTTGTGTGCTAAATTGCAAACTGACAAACTACCACCATCGGGCCAAATCTAGCCTTCTGCTTGTTTTTGTAAATAAAGTTTTACTGGAACATAGTAAAGTCCATCTGTTTAGGTATTGTCTGGCTGTTTTCCTGCTACAATGACAAAGCAGAATGGTTGTAACAAATACTATATAGCCTAAAATATTTATTGTCTGGACTTTTATATAAAAAGTCTGTCATCCCATGTGCAGAATGATTATACTTTGGTTCCTGTGTGGCGTAGCTCCCTTGCTTTCTATTATCTGTTATTTTCTGGTTTAAATACTGTTTGTAGAAAAAACATTACCAAAGGCTGGATTCAGCAAGGCTTTCTGTATTTCAATTCACTGTTACATGTGGAAGCAAATAACAGATTTAGTTATCTTCTTTCATGTCTTCAGTCTTAAGAGGACAGTAGTAATGAATTCATAGATAGATAGATAGATAGATAGATAGATAGATAGATAGATAGATAGAAAGATAGATAGATGGTGATAGGTAGATAAAGATAGGTAGGTAATGATAGATAGATGATAGATATGATTTATCCAAGACAGTCCTCAGTGTGACTTATAAATATTTTTCATTCAACAATACAAAATGTTTCAATTAATTGGAATTTCCAGACATTATCAGATTCTTGTTTCTTCAGAAGTTTGCCCGAATACAGCAATTAGCTCTATTTCATTTTTACCTACTTTGTCACCAAACCAAGCTCATTTTCATTCTATAATATTCTGTACAATTTCACTACTAGCTATCTATGGTAGTAATTTGCCCTCATTAGAGGAACCCAAATAAGATATCATATAGAAATAAAACTATAAATTAGGAAGGAAAAATACAGAAGTGAAGATTAACAGTGAAGCAGAAATGTACAGTCATATTTGGAAGACTGAATATAAGTAAAAAAATGACTAAGGAGACAGAAGAAGCTATAATCTGATGACTAAATAAAAGGCTAGCATTTGCAGTTGAGAGATGCAAAGTGAAAAGCCATTAATGGAATTAAGGTAATCTGTATAAAGCCTTTAGTTTAATCAATAGAATTACACTAATCTTCATTTTTAGTTTTTATAAAATGCTATTATGTAGGATGTTAATATGAGGAAAAGCTAGGTAACAATTTTTGTAACACTTTATGTAAACCTAATATTATTTAAAACTAAAATATTTTTAAAAGCTGTACCCCTGATATTAAGCAATTTAGCATCTAACAAAGAGAGATGGAAATATTAACAATAGCAAAAAAAAAAGAATATCATGCAACAAATGCCAGGATAATGGTTTCCCTTAAAGCACCATGGATACACAGATAGTTATTGATAGCTCAAACAACAGTATGGAAAATGGAACCGTATATATATCAGGAAATTCTTCAAGGAGGTGTATTCACAGTCTGTTGTAAAGGATGAGTGGGAGATAACCATACAAAGAAGAGAATAAAGAATTTTAGTGTTTTTTGGATTTGAGGCTATTGAAACAGGGAAATCTAGAATGGACTCAAGTGATTGTTTAGAAAACTAGATGCAGATAGATACCTGTCATCAAGACTTAGAAAAAATCGAGCAGATTGGGAAGAAAAGATTTTAGGCAGTCATTTCCATTTTTACCTGTTATTTTCAGTTGCCTATAGCATAAAAATATATTTCAAGAGGCTGTAGAGCTCAACAAAGTTTAAATGAGTTATCAATTTGAAAGTCATTATGTACTTAAAATCATGGGATTCAATTTACTTTCCCACGGCAATTTCGAAGTGAAGAAAAAATAAAAATAATTCTCTGGGAAAATCAACAGTTGAGTGAAGTGAAGGAAGAGACAACTGCAAAGAAAAATAAGACAAATCTACCATTAATTCTGGAAAAATAAAATAAGAGATAGTGGTTTTGTAGGAGGTAGCAGACGTTTCAAGGAAAAAGAAAGACTCAAAACTCTGAAATATATCGAGTATTATAAAATAAAATAATAAAAAATATCTTGGATTTAGTAGATAGAAATGCACTGATAAACTTGAGAAAGCTTTTTTAGAAGTCAAAGTGAGATATATTGAAAGGGATCAAGAAACATAAAAGAGATGACGCTTTTGACTTTGGTATGCAAATGACGAAAAACATTAAAAGGTCATTTATGATTTTGTGACTCATAAGGACATGTGTGTGATGAATACAAAGTGTCAGGAGAGAGACTGGAGAAAAGAAAAAAAAAGGTGATGTATAGTAGAAAATGCTCCTGAGGATCTTAGAAGAAATTGTGTTCTGGGCCCAAGTGTAAATTTTATTGATAATCAGAAGACAACTTTCTTTAATATATGAAAACAAATAGCAAAGAGATAATCAAATAAATTATAGTAGAGCACTTCACTGAGATAAAGAAAAACTTCAGACTAAAATGACTTAACTTGTTGGGCAACTTTAATATAAGAAATAAATATCTATCATCCACGGTCTCAGTAAAGTGTTCAAATTAAAAGGAAAAAGAAACAATCTTCATGTTTGAAAAAGATCAAAGAGATAACATAAGTGATGCGAATAAGCTTGTAATCACAACGCTCTACTGCCTGCAACACAGGAAACTAGAAAAGGCTCAGGAACATAGTGTTAAAGTATAATAAAAAGAAAAGAACTGAGATGTAATAACCTCAGCCTTTTCCATGTGAAGGATGTGTAAAGACTGAAATGGACACATACTAGAAGAAATTATTCAAATTCTCCAGCTAAAATGACCTTCCCTCCATCATTTCATTCAAGACTGTATAAATGTCACCTTTTAAAGAGGATTTTCCTAAACACCCCAACTAACATTTCATCACACTCTGTCATCTTATGATTTTCTTTGCATCATCACTTAATAATAGATTATACAGTTATTTGTCTATATTTTTCACTGTTATTTCTTCAATGCCTAGAAAAGCATCTGGAATCTGAGTGCTCAATAAATCTATAAACCAGCGGCTGAAAAATGAATTTTACAGCCTTTATTGTCTGTTACAAGTGGAAAGAAACATTCTCTTTTTAAAAGAAAGAGAATGTGATGACCTTGTGAACACTAGGAAAGTAGTTCAAGTTTTAAATTGTTTTGGACAGTTGAAAAGGTAACTAAGTAAGGGACATCCAGAGAGATTGCTGAACAGCATTTAATGGCTCATTTACACATTCATTCAGCCTACATTTACTGAGTTCTTGCTGTGCTAATGTTTTCACTTCCCTCGTGACCCCTCAAGGACTTGGCTCTTTGGGTCATTTGAGATTTGTGTCATTGCTTTCCAGCTCTTACTCGTCACTCCCTTCCTTTCTATGGGTGTTTCTAGCAGTCACACAAGCACACATGGAGCAGTCCCATTCGAAAAAGTGTTTGACCCTAACTCTACATCCCACATCAACTTCTACTCATGTTTTTTGCTACCCTTCACAGTCAAATATCTCTAGTTTATATTATCACAGTCTTTTACTATTTTTCAAATGTGGAAGAAGTTTTAAACTATTAGACTACAGTGACTCATACAACATTCACCTGTGCAACACTATAACTGGAATTGCCAAATGTTGGTATTTTGTCATTTTGCTGAATTTTTAATTAACATTTTGCTGAATTTTGTTATCACAAAACTGATAACATTTAAGTTTCCTCTTTATCATTTATAATAATTCCCCCCACACAGATAGCAACTACTATAATGAATTTAGTATTTATTTGCCCTCTACCCAGATTACATGTTTAAATTATAATAATGTGTGTTTAATTTATAAATTTCATATATTTGAGGTCTCTTTGTACTACCATTTTTGTGTGTTGAACCATATATATCTGAGATGCACGTATGTCAATGAATAATTCAGTCATTCATTCATTATGTTATAGCTCCTTCATATGCATATACTATTTTTATTTATCTATGCTCATATTGATAAATAACTATTTCCACTTTTCATTATATTCTATATCATTATTCTTATGCATTACTTTTTGCAACGAGCTCATATCTATCATGATTTAATATTGTAACAACTTAACATCATCTATGGACAATTTTACTTAAATAACTTTATTACCATATCCCATCAACACTATTATGTAAGAAGACAATTATATAAAATTTTGGAGGAAAAGAAAGCATTGAAATGGTGATAGCAGGAAGAGGAGTCAGTAAACTAAAGGGAAAGAGTTAAAAATGCAGGAGAAATTTACAACTCATGTCAAGGGAGTATATTAGGCAGAAGGATCAGCATGGTCAGCAATACCAAATAATTCGATCCAGAATTTAAAGGTTATTGATGGCCTTACCAAGTATCATTTCAGTGGAATAGAGGGATAGGAGCCAGATTAAGACATATCATCGTGGGGTAATGAATAAATAGGAGAGAAATTGCCCTTTCAAAAAGTTTGACTGGAAAATACACACATACACACACACACACACACACAGGTGTGTTGGAGGAGAAGGCTAGTTTAAAAACTTGAAAGTGTTGCTATCTTAAAGAAAGAGGAAAGAAGTTGAAATCACAGAGAAGAGCAGTGCATACAGGAAGACTTGTTTAGAATGGATGAGAAAACATTCTTTACAAGATTGGAGAAAGATGCCCAGAAGTTATTTTTGTTTTAATGTTAATTTACTATTCAAGAAAAGAAAGTCATATATAAGTGTAGCAAAAATGTTCACTTCTGTCTTCATCACAACAATGTTAAATGTCTAACACTGTGAAGGACTATCCAAGCCGATGATTTTTTTGAGTATTGTTCAAACATTTTAATCACATTATAAAGGAACCAAATATTCTCAACTTGCAAGAATTAAGTTCATCACTTAAAAACAATAATTAGAAAACAAACAAACAAACAAAACACTACTCAATGAGTAAAGTTGTGGATGATATCTCTATGGTCGTTAAATTTAAAACTAAAGACAAATCAAAGCAAATGTTAATAAATTAAAAAATTGCTACATACTCTAAATCTCCTGAATTAACAGAATGAGAAAAGTAAAATGAAAGGCTGGGTCATATGTCAGATACTTTTTAAAAGCATAAAAATACTAAAAACAAAAAACATTGCTCAATATAGGAAAATAATTTTATGACTAGATATATCTATAGTAAATATACATGGATTGAATAAACAATGGATTAAACATAGGTTATAATATTAGTTAAAAATTAAAATATTTATGAAATAACATAAGTTGGAAGGGACATAAACATTGAAATATCAGAGAATATCAGGGAAAGCAATGATACTAAAACAGGAAAATATTAGAAACTACAAGATCTAGCTAAAATGTGTCCTGTAAGGGCAAATACAAATTAAAAATAAGAGCCTTAATTTTTCTTGTTGAAAATAGGGCAAGAGACTCTCTACCCTTCCTTTTTCTTAGAACATTCACTTTAGAATACTTATAATTATAAGGTCTTTATTTCTTTGAAAAGATGTAAATCTTGTTAAAAGCTGAATAAAACCCTTACCAGTCTTATAACCCAAGACTGCCTTTCTCAAGAAACTAGGAACCATCTTTTTGAAATGCAATCATTAAGGAAGTTAATGTCCTCACATTTCTATCCCCAGCCCACCTCACTCCTCCCAGTGGGAGAATAAGAGCCTCAGATACCTTATTGCAAAACTAACTTCTGTCATAAAGATAGAAGTTTATTATTAGTTAACATAAATAGTTACTTCCAATTATCAGGTGAATTTAGGATGAACTATGTGTGACAAATGATGCTGTCAAGTCTTTTTACTTGAAGGCTAGCTATTGTTCATCCTAAGAACTTGTATGTAATGAGTGATATCTGCTTGGCCAAAAAAAGAGATGGGATTTATTTCTGTGCACAGAATTTTTAGTGGATTGCCTGTGATGCCCGTCACCTTGTAGTTTAATGTGTATTCAATGATAAATTCTTTTCTTACTCTTATAACTTTCTGGAAATTTTTTTCTGAGTTGAAAAGAAATTTTGTTTAATTTTTTTTAATATATATATTTTTTAGTTTTCAATTAAATGTGGCATACAATATTATATTAGTTTCAAGTGTACAACATAGTGATTAGACATTTATATAACTTACAAAGTGATTCCCCTCAATAAATCTAGTACTTGTTAGATACCATACAGTTATTACAACATTATTGGCTATATTCTTTATGCTATTCTTTACATCCCCTTGAGAATTTTGTCACCACCAATTTGTACTTAATCTCTTTCTCTTTTTCACCCATCCCCCCAACCTCCTTCCCATCTGGCAACCGTCAAAATGTTCACTCTACCTATAAGTTTGTTTCTGTTTTGTTTGTTCATTTATTTTTTACTCTAGATTTAGATTCCACATGTAAGTGAAATCATGTGCCACTTGTCTTTCTCTATCTGACTTACTCCACTGAGCACATGCCCTCTAGGTCCATCTATGTTGTTGCAGATGGCAAGATTTCATTCTTTTAATGGTTGAGTAATATTTCATCGTATGTATATACCACTTCTTCTTTAATTATTCCTCCATTGATGGACATCCAGGTTGCCTTCATATCTTAAGTGTTGTAAATAATGCTTCAATGAACATATGAATGCACATGTCCCTTGGAAGTAGTGTTTTGGGTTTCTTTGTGTAAATACTCAGAAGTAGGATAATTTGATCTTTCTTTGTCTCTTGTTATTGCCTTTGTTTTAAAGTCTATTCTGTCTGGTATTAGTATTACTACCCCAGCTTTTTTTGTTCATTTGTTTTCACTTTCATGAAACAATCTTTTTTTCATCCCTTCACTTTCAGTCTCTGTGTGTCTTTTGATCTGAAATGAGTCTCTCATAGGCAGCATATGTAAGGGTCTTGTTTTTCTATATAGTTAGTGGCCCTATCTTTTGATTGGAGAATTTAATCCATTTACGTTAAAAGTAATTGTTAATGGATATGTAGTTAATGTCATTTTATTATTCGTATTTTTTATCTTTCTTTTTTTCTTCTTCTTCTGAAAGAAATCTCTCCAAGATTTACTGTAATGCTACCTTGGTGGTAATAAACTCCTTTAGCCTTTTTTTTTTTTTTTTTTGTCCAGGGAGCTGGGTAGAATAATCTTGATTGCTGGTCTTTGCTTTTCATCACTTTGAATATTGTATGCCAGTTCCTTCTGGCCTGTAAAGTTTCTGTTGAGGAATCATCTGACAGTCTTATGGGAGCTCCCTTGTCTGTAACTAACTGTTTTTCTCTTGCTGCTTTCAAGAGTCTCTCTTTGCCTTTAACTTTTGGCATTTTAATTGTGCTGTGTCTTGGTGTGGGCCTCTGGCTTCATCTTGTTTGGGACTTTCTGTGCTTTCAAGCTCAAAAAAATATATTAAAAATTAAAGGTATTTGTTAATATTTTTCACATTAATATAAATAAATCAGAAGAAAGCAATTGTATAATTATCTCCTTTGTTATTATGTTAATACAAATTATTGAAAGTTATTTGAAAATAATTTGTTTTATGTTGTTCTCTCCTTGTCATGATTTCTTAAAATTATTAAACAATAATTGCACTATTGACGAAAGCAAAACAAACAAAAACACTCCATTTATCCTCAAGAAATGAAAATTTGTATTCACACAAAATCCTATACATAAATGATTATAGTATTTTTATTAATAATAAACCCTTAACTAGAAACAACTGTATGTCCTTCAAAGGATGAATTATTAGATAAGTTATCATATATTCATACTATCAAATATTATTCAACAATAAAAATAAGCAAACTATTTATACATGCAACAACTTGGATAGATCTCAAGGGAATTATGTTGAGTGAAAAAAGAAGCCAATCTCAAAGTATATAATGCAGAATTTCATTTACCTAATAGTTTTGATATAAAATTATAAAAATAGAGGGCAGGTTAGTGTTTTTCAATGATTAGGAAGGTGTGGAAAGAAGGAAGTTGTTGGTGGTTACAAAGGAGTAACAGGAGGATCCCAGGAGGAAGTTGTTTGTATCATAACTGTGTTGGTGGTCATGTGACACTAAACATAGGATAAATTTGCAAAGAACTGAATATGCACTCATACACATACACAGAAATGAGTGCATGTAAAACTTTCAAAATTAGAATAACCTTAAAGATAAGTATTAATGTCAATTCATATTGACATTATATTAGGCTGTAATTGTTATATTAGGCTATAATTGTGTGAAAAATCACCATTGGAAAAAACTAATTTAGGGTATCTCTCTATTCTTAAAATGCATGTGAAACTATAATTATTTCAAATTATTTTCTTTAAAGTAAATTGCAAAATATTTAAAGCCTGAACAACTCAGCAAATAACATTACTTTTTTTTACCTAGCAGTAGCAGTCTGTACTTCTATTACAAAAAAAAAAAAAAGGAATTTTTCTGAAACATTAAATCATAAATAAGTCATGCCTGAAATTATTTGCTTGATCCTACAATACATTCTTAATTCTTTTTGTGAATTCAAAGTCACAAAGTTGATGCTATAAACCCACCACTGCTGAGAGAAGAAAGAGCTTTTAATAAACACATGGTGTTCCTCTATTCTAGTGAAATATCTATTGCTCATATATTCCTTGCATCAAATTCAGGGATAAATGTGAGAGAAAAATACTAACTATTAACATTTCTGCAGAAGGCTTATGTATATTTACAAAAAAATAACACATATGCAAACTCACGTGCACATACACAGAGTTTAGATGTAACGTTTTAAAGCTCCACAAAGCACTGGTAACTACTATGCACTTAGTATTTTGGAAACTTCTTGACATAGCATTATACATTTTAAAAAATATACGTAAAATTTTTATAAAATGTAAATTCTAACTTTACGTGAAGAAGCATATTCTGAGTAAACTATAAAAAGTATTTTTCAAAGAATTAGATAATTTCCAATGGGCTGCAAATATGACACCAAGCATTACTTTTAAAAAAAAAAAAGAAAATTGATTACTTATAAAATATAAATTTTAATTTTCAATTAAGAGATATATTCTGAATATACAACCTCTTGGGGGATTTAAAACACATAGTTATATACTGACAAGCATGCTGTTATTTTTGATAACAACATTTATTATCTTTTTGTATTATTCTTTACCAAACTTGGAACAGGAAGTTTCTAAATGATATCTTGGGGAGTGTACATTAAAATAAGGATAAGACATCATTAAAGAACATGTTATCTCCTAGAGCTTAATATGATTGATTGATACATCATACTTTAAAAGTTTTGATACATGCAGTGAAGGGATGAAGATAAAAACTGCATGAAAATACTCAAAAATAAAATAGAAGGTGACATCAAATTAGATTCATAAAAAATTATGGATGAAGAAACAACCAAAAAATGTCTAAATTAAAATATGAAACTGCCATGGGAAAAAAATACTGGACAGTATAGTCAGTTACTACACAAAAAAATTATTGCCCATGACCCTGATACCAAGATGTAACCAAAAGAAATTTGGTAGAAGCACAACAGGCAGTGGCTTTATTATATTTGACTGCCTTAGTCTTCATGAATGTGGGTCAGATGAGAACAACATATACATTAGTGAATATAAATAGCAGGAGTGTGCTTTCTGAAAAGAGCTAGTTTTCCCTTCTAGTTTAAATGGAATCTGTAAAATAAACATGATGGAATAATGGTGATATAATAGATAAAAAGTTATAAAGTTACCCTCTGCACATCCTGTAGGTGAAAAGGAATTTCTAAATCATATCACTGAAATATTTAAATTGTGACATTGAAGTTTTGTGCTTATTTGAGCATATATATGAAAATAAAAACCTACTCTATGATGATATTGTTTTGTTTTATCAATACTATTCCAAAGAAACTTTAGATTTGAGAGGATTTAGGCAGCATAAACTCAGAACACAGAAAAATGTTATTTGGAATATAAATAGAATATATTTCCACAACACACTCATACACTCAAAGATGCTTTATAGAATTTGTAGATGTGGTTAAAAGTTGTATTTCTCAAAATCATAAAGAGAAAACAGACAAAAAGCCTGGTTGTAGGTCAGTCATATTGATAGGATTTAGTGAGACTGTGAAAGGTACTAAGGCACTTGCAGATAAATTGTTTACACTTACTTGAAAAGGGATAGAAAAAATACCGCTGGGACTAAAACTTGATAGGAGAGAGTATTGTGGCTGCCATGTGGAAATTACAAATTATTAATATCCAGGACACCTACTTTTGTTACTCTCAACTTTCGAAAGAAAAAGTTTTCTCTCAGTTCTTAGTAGTATAAACAGATGATTTCTTTCGTGTGTCAGGGTAAGTGCTCCTAATTTTAGTGAATTATTTAATTTTTGAATTTGATTTGCTTTTCCAAAGAAAAGTTTCCTGAAAAAAATTTGTCTTAATGAGTCCTTTAACCTCACAAATTATACTCTTGACACTTAGATTTCAAGCACAATTGACAATTTACTTGCATAGTGTTCAGTAAGGTCTCTGAAGTAAAAAATCTTGCTTACCAAGTTACTCACTTTTTAAAGACAATCATAAAGATTTCTTTATAAAGATAAGAATCTGGATAGTGAGCTATATACTTATATATATATGTGTGTATATATATATACACACACACACACAGACACAGTTATGTATGTGTGTATGTATGTATGTATGTGTCCATGTGCCCATGCCTTCAAGAAGTTTTTATCTGGATATGCATATAAGTCAAATATGCATAAACCTTTATTTTTCAAAAAAGAAAGAACAATAATTACAAGCATATAATTCTGTGCTTTATTTTTTGTATAGGAGCATTTTCCTATAGCTAGGGTCCTCAAACTTAAGTATGCAGTAGAATTACTTGGGAGTTTGTTAGAACACAGATTATGGGGCCCACTCCAGAATGTCTGACTGAGTAAATCTAAGGTGGAGGCCATGAATTTTCATTTGTAACAATTTACCAGATGATGCTAATGATGCCAGTCTGAAGACTACACTTTGAGAATCACTACCTTAGAAGAATAGAGAAGAGGAAAGACAGCATTGTAAACTGAGATAACAGAACATGTTCTGTGGAAGAGGTGATTTTGATACTGATTAAAACCCATTTAATACAATTGACCAACAAATATATGAAAAAATGCTCAACATCACTAGCTATCAGGGAAATACAAATCAAAACCACAATGAGATAGCATCTCACACCTGTTAAAATAGCTATAATCAACAGAACAAGAAATAACAAATATTGGAGGGCATGTGGAGAAAAAGGAACCCTCCTACACTGCCGGTGGGACTGCAAATTGGTACAGCCACTATGGAAGACAGTATGGAAGTTCCTCAGAAAACTACAAATTGATCTACTATATGATCCAGCAATCCTTCTACTGGGTATTAACCCCAAAGACTTGAAAACCCATATCCAAAAAGATATTTGCACACCGATGTTCATACAGCATTATTCAGTGGCCAGGACATGGAAGAAACTGAAGTGTCTTAGGATAGATGATTGGCTAAAGAAGCTGTGACACATACACACACACACACACACCACACACACATATGTATATATATATGTATACATATACACAATCGAATGTGTATATATATATATACACACACACAATGGAATATTACTCAGTCGTAAAAAGAGATGAAATAATGTCATTTGTGTCAGCATGGATGGATCTTGAGGTAATCATGCTAAGTGAAATAAGCCCGACAGAAAAAGTATATGTGGGATATAAACCTAAAAGCAACAAATAAGCAGGGCAAACAAACACCGACTCATGGACATGGACTATAGACTAGTGGTTACTAGTGGGGTGGGGGAAAAAGAGGAAGGTAGCTGGGGTAAAGGAGGTCAAATATAGGGGAAAAGGGGAGGGTGAAGTGGGTAAAAGGGATCAAATATATGGTAGCTTAAGGAAACTGAACTTTTGGTGGTCAACACACAATAGAATATACAGGTGTCGAATGATAATGTACACCTGAAAATTTTATAATTGTATTAACCAATGTTACCTCAATAAACTTAATTGAAAAAAAAAATTTATATTGAAAAACAATCTTATTCATTCTATAATTTCTATTCAGCTAACTGGCAATAGTAAATTCAATTTAGTTATTACTGTTACCTCCCCCTACACATACTTCTTTTCTTTCACCTTCCTATCTTCATTTTCTCTTCTTCATTTGGCTGAGGATGAATAGTCTCATCAATTCCTCATTGTAATCAGTTTTTCAAAAAGAAACAGTATTTATGTCCTAGTAGTTTAAACTAATATACTCCTATTTGGTCTAGAGTAATTTCCTAGCTTGTATGTATAACTTGTTTTGAACATAGATGTGTCTTTAAACCAATCAAGCTATTTCCACTGACCACAGCAAACTTCAATATTGAAGCAAAGGAGACCAAATTGGGCTACTATACAGTGAATGTCATATACAGATAAATTCTGCAATGTCAGTGGTGTTTGCTGTATATTTTCAATGGGAGAGCAATATGAATAGTGAAATGTCAAGGTAAAATATAATGGAATGTACGTACACAGGCCATATTTTTATTTTACATTGTTCAATGGAAAATTTTATCCACAGGATTTTTTTTTTAACTCCAATAAACTTATTTTTGAACTACGTGGATTATTTTTGTTTGGTTGGTTATTTTTTACAATTAAAATATATCATAGTTCTATAAAAATGTAATGCTTTTTGTTTCTTCTTTCCAAGCTATATCTTTAGTACTCAATCCAGAAAGAGGGGCAAGAAGACACACTTTTTAAAAACGGCTAAGAATGTTTTTAAAATGATAGAATGCACTTTAAGTTGCATTTGCCAGCATACACATTAAGCATTAAAATATGTTCATGGCATTTGTACAGGCTGTTGATTATATATGTTTTCCATGACATGCACATAAGCAATTTTTATGAGATAAGTTAAAATCTTTAAATGGTGGTTCACGGCTTTTACTTTATGAATAATAAAAGAAAAAATTGAATCTCCCTGGTCCCAAACTAATGTAATAACAGTTCTTCTGGATGTCTGTCGTGGGTTTGAAGTAATTTGGAGAGCTGAATGGCAGACACACAGCAGCCTCCACTGTCTGCCTCTTGACCACATGGCTGAGCACATAGAAGGTCTCTGCTCCAAGGCGCTGTGCCAGTCAGTGTCCCAGCACCTATCCAAGCTATGCTTCTCTCCTAGGGCCCCAGACTGGAGAACAGGGAGAGCTTTTCACCTTTTATTACTCTTTTCTTCATTTTTCCCTTTGCTTTTGATAAGAACAATTAAGGTAAGGTGATTTATTATTCATTTTCTAAGAGCAAAGGAAAAAATTCAGTGAACCTTAGTAATACAACATTAATTAAGCTGAGACTTTATTGACCAACAGATGTACAACAATAATTAATATATTCAGTTCCAGCATACACATAATATAGCAAAATGAACAAGCTTTGAAATAAAAATTTCCCCATATGTAAAGGAATAATTATCTTACCACAATGCTTTTTATGAAATCACATTTTTTTCCTTATCCCAATAACTAAGAAGACTGTGCTTACATAGCCAGGATTAAATTTTAAATAGATTCAGAAAATAATAATAGTAATTATAAACATTAAGTGCTTATCATGTGTACATTCGACATGCATTCTCTATTGGAATCTTTATGACATGATGACATAAGTTCAATTATTTTCCCATTTTACACAAATTGGAAGCACAGAGCAGAAAACTCCAAAATCACACAGCTGGAAAGTGGCAGAACAAGAATTAAACTCAAGCAATCTGAAGCCAGAGCTGTTCTCTTACCTGCTGTCCTGTACTGCCTTTCTCATATCATAAGATTAATTTTTTCATCATGTTTTGTTTGTTTTAGAAAGTGATGTGTCTGTAACTCATCATTACAAGAATATGTGTGTAAATGTGTTTGTGCTGTTCCTACACAAAAATATAGAATTTCAGGTTAAAATTGCTATGCATTGAAATCCCAAGATTAAAAAATTCTGAGAAATATAGACGTAGATACACTTATGGGGGAAAACTCCTGGTCTTTTAGTATGCCTTTAAAACATAAATTAAAGCTTATCTTTAGATAAATCTACTCACAGTTATAGTAGTGCCAAAATATCCTAAGAGATAGAATTAAGTCAAATTGTCCACATTTTAAATAGTTGGAAGTACATACTAAGGCTTGCTATGGAAATGGCTTAAAATTGGTTATTGGATCATAAAAATTACCTAATTAATGTTAAAATTATCTGTTAAAAGTTACAATTTTAGATTTTTAGTCAAGATGGCAAAAATCGGTAAATGCTATGCTTGCGTCCTCTCAAGACCAAGTCAAAATTACAGCTAAAGTGCAGAACAACCAGCAATAACTGCTTGAAGTCTGGCTGACAGAAGTACTACAACAAAGGACATGAAGAAAAGGCCGTCTTGAGACTGGTAGGTGGGTCAGAGACATGGAACGAGCTGGTCCCATACTCACGTATGGCTGTCAGAAATCAGGAGGTCTATCTCTGTTATGGAGTTCTCCCCAGAAGAGTGAGGGGAACCACCTCTACACCAGGCTCCCAAACCCAGTGTTCTAGTGCCAGGAAGAGAAGTCCCCACAACTTCTGGCTGTGAAAAACAGCAGAGATTGTGGCTGAGGCAGTGGGTGGCTGGAGTTTCAGGCCTCCCTCTTAAAGGGCCCCAAAGTGGATTTAATCTCTAAAGGATTCACTGGCTCTGAGCTCCAGTGCTGGGGTAGATGCTTGAAAGGCATCAGAGACATATGGGGAGAAACTAAATTATTTGACTTCAGGGCAAGGGCTCAAGAGGCAGCTTTCTTTCAGACAGAAATGCTAGCAGAATCCATGTTGTTGTTGTTGTTGTTGTTGTTGTTAAGGTCTCCTCTCTCTCAGCATGCAGACACAGACGGCTGCCATATCTGAGTCTCCATCTACCTGACTGACACTGGCACTCTGGCCTGGTGATTTTCTGAGACCCCTGTCCAGCCCAACTTGTGATCCTTTTTTGACACAAAAGGTCTGTCTTGGCTAATGCTGTGGACTTTCCTAAAACCTCTCAAAGATTCGCAAAACCCAAACAAGCAGCATCTGGCTTCAGTGTGCCCCATATCTCTCTCTGAAAAGCCCCAAGCTCAGCACTAGTGGCAGCCAGTCTCAGTTTGCAGCTTGTCCTTACCAGGCAACTGTAAGCTCAGAGCAGGTGGAGGCTATCTGCAGATTGCTTGATGGCTCATACCAGGTGGTCCCAGGAGGGCACAGGCTATCGCTGAACTTGGGTTGTGGTGGGCCTCTTCCAGGAGGCTGGCACACCCAGTGGCCAGCTTTAGACAAAGCTGAAGAATGACCCAAGACTTTATTTGAAGACAACACACTCAAAGGGCACTCTGGGCAGGCACCAGTGTTTAGCTAAAGTGAATCCTGCTCCATAGTGTCAGCTCCTCAGCAGCCAGTCCTCACAACCAATCATCCCTACGGTAAGTTTCTCCCATTGATGAGCAAACAGCAAGTAAGGCTCAGCCACAATAGGAGAGTACACACAGCCCTTAGGAGGGACACAACTGGAGCACTTGGCTCAGGTGACCATGGAAGACTGTGCCACTTGGCCCCACCGTACACTTACTACATGAGGCTACTCTACTAAGACTGGGAGACATAGCAGCCCTACCTAATACATAGAAACAAACACAGAGAAGAAGTCAAAATGGGGAGACAAAGAAAAATGTCTCACAAATTAAATAACAGAACAAAGCGTTGGGGGGGGGGGCGGGAAAACCTAAACAAAATTGAGACAATCAATTTACTAGATGCAGAGTTCAAAATACCAGTTATAAGGATGCTCAGCTTAGGGGAAGAATAGATGAACTCAGTGAGAACTTTAACAAAGAGATAGAAAACATAAAAAAGAACCAGTCAGAAATGAAGAATACAATAATTAAAATGAAGAATACATTAGAAGTAATCAACAATAGATTAGATGAAGCAGAGGATCAAGTCAGCAATTTAGAAGATAAGGTAGCAAAAAATACCCAATCAGAACAGCAATAAGAAAAAGGAATCCAAAAAATGAGGATAGTTTGAGAAGCCTCTGGAACAACATCGAGCATATCAACATTCACATGATAGGGATACCAGAGGGAGGAAAGAGCAGAAACTAAAAACATATTGAAAGAAATAACTGTGGAAAACTTCCCTAACCTAGTGAAGGAAGTAGACCTACAACCCCAAGAAGCACAAAGAGTCGAAAACAAGGTGAACCCAAAGAGGTCAATGCCAAGACACATTATAATTAAAATGCCACAGTTTAAAAGCAAAGAGAGAATCTTAAAAGCAGCAAGAGAAAAGCAGTTAGTTACATACAAGGGAGCTCCCAGAAGACTGTTAGCTGATTCCTCAACAGAAACTTTGTGGGCCATAAGGAATTGGCACACAATATTCAAAGTGATGAAAAGCAAGGACCTACAACCAAGATTATTTTACCCAAAAAATTATCATTTAGAATTGAAGGACAGATTTCAGCTCCCCAAACCAAAGGAAAAAAAAAAATACTAAAGGAGTTCATTACCGCCAAGGTAGCATTACAGTAAATATTGGAGGAAATTCTTTCAGAAGAGGAAAAAAAAAAAAAGAAAGATAAAAACTATGGATAATAAAATAGCATTAACTACATATCCATTAATAATTACTTTAAATATAAATGGATTAAATTCCCCAATCAAAAGATAGGGTATTAACTATATAGGAAAACAAGACCCTTACATATGCTGCCTACAAGAGACTCATTTCAGATCAAAAGACACACAGAGACTGAAAGTGAAGGGATGCAAAAAGATTATTTCATGAAAGTGGAAATAAACAAAAAAGCTGGGGTAGTAATACTAATACCAGACAGAATAGACTTTAAAACAAAGGCAATAACAAGAGGCAAAGAAAGATCAAGATATCCTACTTCTGGGTATTTACACACAGAAACCCAAAACACTACTTCCAAGGGACATGTGCATTCATATGTTCATTGAAGCATTATTTACAACACTTAAGATATGAAGGCAACCTGGATGTCTATCAATGGAGGAATAATTAAAGAAGAGGTGGTACATACATATGATGAAATATTACTCAACCATTAAAAGAATGAAATCTTGCCATCTGCAACAACATAGATGGACCTAGAGGGCAGTGGAGTAAGTCAGATAGAGAAAGACAAGTGGCACATGATTTCACTTACATGTGGAATCTAAATCTAGAGTAAAAAATAAATGAACAAACAAAACAGAAACAAACTTATAGGTAGAGTGAACATTTTGATGGTTGCCAGATGGGAAGGAGGTTGGGGGGATGGGTGAAAAAGAGAAAGAGATTAAGTACAAATTGGTGGTGACAAAATTCTCAAGGGAATGTAAAGAATAGCATAAGGAATATAGCCAATAATGTTGCAATAACTGTATGGTATCTAACAAGTACTAGATTTATTGAGGGGAATCACTTTGTAAGTTATATAAATGTCTAATCACTATGTTGTACACCTAAAATTAATATAACATTGTATGTCAAATGTGTTTGATAAAAAAAAAATTTAAGTAGAAGTGTAAAGTTTTCAGTAAGAAAATCTGGATAAAATTTGGGCATTATTAGCATATTAGTGATATTTTAAGATATTGGACTGAATGAGACCTCTTAGGGGGAGAATGTAATCTGGAAAGGTTGAGTATGTTGACAACACAGAGTATTCAGTGAGGTTGGCGCATAGAACATTCTAGTGGCAGATTAGAAATGGAGTCATTGGAATCATGGATGAGTTGAATAGGAGATGAGGAGGTAGAGACAGTAAGCTGAGTAAAACTTTAAGTATTTGGCTTTGAAAAGAAATAGAAAAATTGAACAGTTGCCAGAAGGCCAATTGGAATTAAGAGAGACTATCTGAAGGAGACTCAGAGAATGTTTGTGAGTTGATGGAAATGATTGTGTATAGACAGCTTTAACTTCTTAATATAAAATTTACTTTCCATGAAACTTTTGCAATTTTCTATATCTATATTTTGCTTTATTCGTTTCTTTTCTTATTCTGAAATAGCCAGTCATTTTATTTTAAAAACATTACTCTTTTTTTCCTTAACAAAAATACATCCTATATTTTTTGCATACTCTTCTTAAAAATATATATATATTCAGTTTCCATTCCATACTTTGTACACAAAATCATTTTGCTACACTCTTATTGTTTCTAGCAGTTTTATTTTTACCTAATTGTTATTAATTTTAGCTATTATTAACCTTTACTTTCCAGTGAAAACTAAGAAGCAGGCAATTGTGAACTATCATATATTATTATCCTAGCGTAGGTTAACAAATGTATAAATATGTAATTATAAGATGTATAATTTTCAGAGGAATGTTTTTCATAATACAATTTTTAATGTGTCAAAAAAAATAACATTGAAAAAAATTTTAATGTGGGGGAAAAAAACATATTAAGTGACCCAAATCTTTCTTGTCTTTCTGTAAAAGTTAAAAAGCCAAAAGTAAATAAACTTATTTAGCAATTGAAAAAATATATATAATTTTATACAAATAAAATGTACATACGAAAGTGTCTTTAACTATTTAATTTGGTAGTAGTTACCTGGTCTTCCTAGTGGCATCAATCTATCATAGACCAAGAAATATGATGGAAAAGTATTTATCTTCCTCCAAAATATATTTCTTGGGTTACTATGATATTTTCCAAAGAAAAGTGTTACATTATATCAAATTTTAGGCTTCATAAATTTATGATGGGAAGTATATTAAATAAAAATTTGGCTTATGTTTTAGTTGACACTATTTACAACTAAGTGGGCGAGCCTTTTAGTATGCAAAAAAATTTAAATCTATAATCCTTATCTTTTTCTCTCATAAATTTTTGTCTCCATTCCTGCTTGAAATATATTAATAGTACATTGTGAGGTGTGACAATATTAGGGATTTAGTATTATTCAAGATATACTTAATAATATTTACCACATTTTGAAATATTTCAATTATGTTAAAATTCATGATAAATGAAAATACACAAAAATACACATGTGTTTCTACATCTATATCTGTGTATTTATACAAATACACCTAGAAAAAACATGGAGTCTTTCACAGCCTCCTCACCTATTACCCACATGCCTCTTTGGGAGAATTCCATTTATGTTAACTCAACATCCTGGCTTTTTGTTGAACAATCAGGAGAAAAGTTACAGGGGAAAACTAAAACCATTATACATATTTGCCTCTTTAAATTATATTTATTGGGGTGACATTAGTTAATAAAATTATACAGGTTTCGGGCATGTGATTAAAAAATATGTCACCTGTATATTGCATTGTGTGTTCACCATTTAAAGTCAAATCTCCTTTTGTCACTATATATTTGACCCACTTTACTCTTATCTACCTCTTAACCCCCACCTTCCCCCTTTCCCTCTGGTAACCACTAAACTGTTATCTGTGCCTATGAGTTTTTGTTTGTTTGACTTGATTGTTGCTTTCAGTTTTATATCCTGTATATGAGTGAAATCGTACTGTTCTTAACTTTTTCTGTTTGACTTATTTTGCTGAGCATAACCTTAAGATTCATCTACGTTGTCACAAATGGCAGTATTTCATCTTTTCTATGGCTAAATAGTATTCCATTATACATATTTACCACATCTTATTTAATCAAAGATCGAAGGGCACTTTGGTTGTTTCCATGTCTTGGCTACCATGAGTAATTCTGTAATGAACATCAGGGTGCATTATCTTTATGGATAAATGTTTTCAAATTTGGGGGATAGATATCTAGAAGAGGGATTTCTGAGTCTTATGGTAATTCTATTCTTAGTTTTTTGAGGAAGTTCTAGACTGTTTTCCATAGTGGTTGTACCAATTTACATTCCTATCAGCTGTGTGGGAGGGTTCCTTTTTCCCCACAAGCTCGCCAACATTTCTTAGTACTTGGCTTGTTGATAACAGCCTTTCTATCAGGTGTGAAGTAATATCTTATTGTGATATTGATTTTCATTTCCCTAATAGCTAGTGAGATTGAACATCTTTAAATATGTCTGTTGGTCATTTGTACATCATTTTGGGAGAAGTGTCTGTTTAGATCCTCTTCCCATTTTTTAATTGTATTGTTTTTTTTATTGTTGTTGAGTTATATGAGTTCTTTATATTTTGCAAATATCTTCTCTCATTCAATTGTTTGCTTTTTTTTGTTTTATTGAAGGGTTTATTTGTTTGTTTGTTTTTTAGCTGTGGAGAAGCTTTTTAGTTTAATATAGTCCCATTCATTTATTTTTTCCTTTTACTTTCTTGCCTTTGAGGTGAAATTCATAAAATCCTCTCTAAAATCAAGGTTCATGAGCTTAACAGTTATGTTTTTTTCTATGCAATTTATTGTTTCAGGTCTTATATTTATATCTTTGATCTATTTTGAAGAGAAAAAGTTAATGGAAAAAAGAATAGATCAGATAAAGAAAAAAGAGAGAGATCAAAAAAGAGATTGAAACTCAGGGATACTACTTCTGGTTATTTGAAAGGGGAAGAACTGGAGAGGGAGGAGTGTTGGGGAGAGGGAGAGTGAGAGAGAAAAGGGAAAAGAAAATTTTAAGTATATTTTGAGTAAAATTTGCCGGTTTGATATTTCCTTGGGATACTATAAGAATGATTTGTATACATTTTCAATTGTTTTCAGATACCATATTTCCATGTTTTAATATAACAAGGCAAATACAGAACCATGAGGCATATTGTGTGTATGTGTGTGTGTGTGTGTTTGAATATTCAAACTTTAGATATTTCTGACTCATTCTCAATCATGTCATTATGCATATTTATATTGAGAAAAATTGCAATAATTTTATATGATTAACTATTAATGTAAAACATATTTGTAGACTTAAAATAATTTATATCTTATGATTTTGTTATAGCATTTTCAGGTACATTTATTTTATGTGTAATTTTTATGACTCCAAATAAAAAAGAACATAGTATTTAAATCTAATACATTATTTTATTGTCAAGAAAACTGGAAGTAATAGAACCTCAAAATACTGAACCTTATGCTTGACATTTATACAAATATTATCTCACTAAAATACATATATAATGTATTTATAAAATTTCCTCAGGAAAATTGAGAATTTTCAGCCTACACCCTAAACAAGTCTGACAATTTTTTAAGGTTAGAATTCTTCGTTGACGGATACCGAATAGCTTGCTAACACTTCATTTAGCCCAAGACCTTTCTATAAACCAGTCACCTGAGATGAGAAGTCTTCTCATTCTAATATGCAATGTGTGTTGTCTTCTCTTTAATCATTTTTAATCACAAAGGTATAAATAGAGACTTCTCAAATATCAGTTTAAACGTCTGTAGCACATATTCTATTTGTGTTAAGTATGATATAAAATAAAAATGTGGTTTTTGTTTCTAATTTATATGCATGTTTTTTCCCTACAAAAATTTAGAAAAGTTATTTGTAAAAACATTATAAGAATTCAAAATACTATTTTGAGGATAGTTTTTTCAGTGTGTAGAAGATAATTTTGGCATTTATTTACTTGTGATTTGCCCCCTAAAGATAGAGGAAAATGATAGAAATATTGATTGTCAGTGTGTGGATAAACATTAATCTTCATAAGTGACACAGGGCTGACCTCATATATTTCTACAAAAATATAATTTTTGAAATAAATGCAATCTCTTTTGGAAATAAAACTTTCTAACGTACAAACAAGTAAATTATGAAGTCACTAGGATGAGATGAAGTGGCAATTGAAATACAGCTAGCAATGTTATATGAGCCTTTATGATTTTTTTTTGCCTGAGGCCCACTATGCAAACCCATCTATTAGAAAATGTATAAAAGGAAAGAGCACAGTGTTTCATGTCTAGGTTAAGCATGAAGTTCAGCATAGATTTGAACATGTCTTGATTTTCACGTCATCCCATTTCATCCCAGAATATTAGTTTTAAATTTACCTATTCAGGATATAAAAGAAATATATTTTCTTCAAGGTCCACTCATCACATGAATGGATGTGAAAAGGAAAAATCTGCTCTTCCTCTATCTCCTTTCTAATTTGGAGGAGTCATCATAAATTTGTATTCAAGAAGTCTAGACTTTCATTATTGGCAGGGCTAATCAATTGCAATTTGCCTGTTTTATGAAAAAGGATAAATCTGACAAATGGGGTAGATTGCTCCTTCTGTTAAGGTCCTGGGTAATATTATGTCTCATGTGCCAAGATAAAAATACAAATGTGTTGTAGAATGGTAGAAGATGGTTTCAGCCACACACCTGGAAAACAATGAGGTCTCCGAGAACGGAGAGAAAGTCAGAGTTTCTACAGCAATCAAGGAGATCTTAGCCTAATTGAGAGGAACTCCTTGGAATGAACATATGGATGACTATGAGAACTAAGCAGTTTATATCCTACTCTGAGTGACAAGGAGGAAGACTCATGCCAAGCTTGGCATGGAGGAATGAAGTAACCAGGAAATCAATTCACCCTGACATTGCCTTAGCTCTTCCTCCAACTATACTCTATTGACTACCTTGAAGGGATATGAATCGAGGATTAGAAAAATGTAGAAGGAAAATAAGAAAATTTGTCTTCCTCCATCATGTTTAAAATATCTTAGTATCCATTTTCATAGACATAACTAAATTTAGCACAAAATTTTAGCACCTATTGAAGGAGTTATTTAAAAATGTGGATTTGAAATGTAATTTTATTACAGAACTTTTAAATAAGGTGTAGATATGGAAAAACTATTTTAATCATGAAAGAAAATATTAATTATATATGTATAGATTATATGGTAGAGATAGGCATATCACTTGATACCAGTATATCATTTAATTATAGTTATCTTGAGCAATCCTAATCAATGGCAAGGTCAATATTCTTAAAATTTAATGTACTGAAAGTTCAGCTTTTACTGGAAAGAGGAACAGTTGTATAAAACTATAATGAGAACAGCTACATAAAGTACAAAATCATAGTTTTCCATGAACACATCAAAGACCTGAGACCATTAGGCAACGAAATATTCTGAAATTCAAGAAACAAATTCTTCCAAGAAGAGAATCTAAGGTAGAACATGTATGAAGAGAGACCAGATGCCATATAAGTGAGTAAAAAAGTGAGTAAGAAAAACATTAAGAAATTTGATTAATTGAGAAAGGACAAATGTGAGCTTGTCCTATGGCAGATTAGAACCTCTGAGAGACCCAGACCAAACAGTATTTAACATTTATTTTCAATTTCTTCTCTACTGACCTTTACTAGTTATCCTTAAGAAAGACTGATGTCAGGATGGCTGACCAGAAGAAAGCCTCTGTGGTTATGTGGGCATGCAAGAAAGAATGAGCTGCCACTGTGGAAAAGGCATACAACTTCACACTATTATCTGTATCCTTCTCTCATATAGAGCAAACATCTTAAACTTCTGAGGGGTGGGCAGGAAACAGCATCATCTTTAGGGTACGAGAAAAGGTCCATTATTACTGGTGTAATGGCTTAAAAAAAAACCTTCTACTTTTGAGGAGAAGGAGGCTGGGAGCCTATTCCAATTTAATTATAGGTCTTCTACCACTGGGGAAGGGACAGAAAGCTCTGACACAGGATTCACCACTGGTGCAAAGTAGACTTTGGCTTGAATAGGTAAGAAAGGTTAGAAAGTCAGGGAATCCTCACTGCAAATTCTAATAACAAGGTCTGTATAATTCCAGACTGGACCTGGAAAACAAATACTGCCCATTCCCACTCTTCACCATTAGACTAAACAAGCACCAAGTGAGAAGCAACATTCTACCACTCAAGAAAAGGCAAGAGGTATAGGGAGACTTTCTTTTGTACAGTAACGTTATAATGGCTGAGAGCTTAGAATGGAATATTAACACACTGAAAAACTCTCCTTATCCTTAGCTTCTCCACTAATGAGCACAAAGCAATGATAGACCACTGGAAGAACTTGAAGATTGTGGTACACCAAAGGTACTAAAAGCAAAAACAAAATTCAAACTTACCTCCTCTCCTAAATAGAGTAACTCAACCACCCACAATCAGTAGCCAGACAGAGGAAAAGGCATGTTTATTTTGAAGAACAGATATTGCTTACCTAGATCTCTACTATTCCATACCAAATTATCAGCAATCAATAAAAAGTTATGAAAGATAAAGAAGTATAAAAAAATATTTAACTATGTCAAAGAACAAAGAAATCAACAGGGCCAGAAATGTAGATGATCCAGATGTTGGAAATATCCATCTGGGTCTTTAAATGAATTATAGTTTCTATGTTAAGTGATCTACAGGAAATAGTAGACAAATACATAAATATATAGGAAATTTCAGGAAGGAGATGGAATCCTTAAGAATGAGTCAAATGGACACAACTAAGAAAGTAATTAACTTGAATTAGTGAGTAGAAATTCCCTAAACTGAAACATAGAGGAAAGAGGGAGTGGAAAAAATAAAACATCCAAGAACTATAGGACCACATCAAGCAGACTAACACACATTTATCTGGAAACCCAGAAGGACAAAGAAAAAAGAATAGGGTGGAATAAAATAGAAAAAAATAAAAAATTAATATCTCAAATTTTCCAAAAACAGGGAAGGATAAACTATAGACCTAAGAAGCTTACAGATTTCAAGTATGATGAATAATAAATATATACACACACAGACACATACTTTCAAATTGCTAGAATAAAAAACAGAGAAAATTTTGAAGGCAGGCAGAGAAAAAGAAAGACACAGAACATACAGAAGAACCGCGATAAGAATTATACTAGACTTCTCAGAAACTATGCAAACCAGAGTCAGTGGACTGATTTATTTAAAGTATTCAATATAATATAAAGAAACTATCAACCTAGAAATTTCTAACCAGTGAAAATATCTTTACAAAATGAAGGTGACATAAAAACTTTTTCTGACAAAAGCCGAGAAAATTCATTGACAGCACAAACATAATATAAGAAATGTTAAAGTGAGTTCTTTGAGCAGAAAGAATATGAATTCAGACAGACACTTAGATTTTTACAAAGAAATTGTGAGTTCTGGAAATATTAAAAATGAAACAAATATTAAGCTATTTTAAAAGGTTTTGTTTGTTTTCTATTTATAACCTATTAAAGTGTTGTCTCTAAAATCTTATTTTTAGTTTATAATGTATTTGCCTGATAACAGTATGTTTGTTTGTTTGTTTTAGAGAAACCATTGGTATCTTGATGTGCTATGTAGAATTGGTCAGGTAAAAAATTATTTCCTTATGCAGATCTAAATGATTAAATATTTCTATCTTCACTTTAGTGATTGCAAATACTATTTTTGGGCAAAGTCTGACAAATAATAAAGGAACAATATTTATACATGTAAAAATTATTCATTGAATAATAATGGCAAAAATTAAATACAAGGTTATATATTTTAAATTTTGGTATTGATAAAAGACTTGCTTATTAACACTCGGAGGTGTTAAGAAATTTGAACAGTAGGAGAACAATATCTGTCAATAGTAGCATAATTTTATCACCCTTGTTCTTTAACTAAACTCTGTAGCTTACTTTTCAGCACTTGTATTTAATATCAATTGTGGCCATTGGGGAAATAAAACTTTTAAACTTCCATATGCATCTCATTAAGAATTCATAGATTTTATTTGCCAAATAAAAAGCTAAACACCATTATCTAGAATCAAAGTGAATATTATAGTAATAATATAAAATTTCCTCAATTGCAGTAGTTTGTAGATTGAGATGAAATATATAGAAAGTTATTTATCTTCCCATTTGTTTAACAAAATATAGAAGTATCAGAAATGAAGGCCCAAGGAGTTTATTTATTGCATTAGGCTCCTGAAAATATAGCCAAATATAACATATAAATGTTTTGTTCATTGTATGACTACTTATAAATGATAAAGTATTTTTTAAAAGCATAAATGGTATATAAATAATAGTATTCCAATATGGAGTGAAATATGACTGATAGCTGTATCTTTTTAAATTACCATTTATCCTATTCAACCCAGTCTCAAATACTCATGTAAAGAGTATATCAGAAATGTCCTTTCTGACTTGCTCTCTCTTAAGCTTGACTTAGACTCAAGCGCTTTATCTATGAAGCCCAGACTTTATCACCATGGTTGTCTGAAGTAATCTATCAGTGAGTGGCTTTGCTGCTTGTGAGCACAGTACATCATACAAAACTGGGAGCTCTGGTGCTTATGGTTTAGCTTTAGTAGGTCCTACATCAGCCTCCTCCTCCTCGGAGGTTGCTCTACAGTCACTCACAATGAATTTAGACTTCTAGAAAGGACTAAGAAAGGCTGTGTCATCTATTATATTCCCTGAGGCTAATAAATACTAGTGAAAACAAACACAATTTTGATCTCATTATTACATTCTACTATGTATACTAGATACATTATGTATAATCAGAGAAACCAAAAGAAAAAAAAAATTTGTCCCTGAAAAGTAAGTAATATCTGAGTAAGATTAGTAGAAAAATGGTATCCCATGCATCAAGAATCTAAACAAAACAAAACAAAACAAAACGAAAACCACAAAAATAAAAATGAGCAGTCATAAAAATGACTCTACAGCTTCCAGTCAAGATGGAAGAGTAGGTAAATGTTGTGCTTGCCTCTCTCATGACCACATCAAAATTACAGCTGAA
Source organism: Rousettus aegyptiacus (assembly GCF_014176215.1). Taxonomy (NCBI): domain Eukaryota; kingdom Metazoa; phylum Chordata; class Mammalia; order Chiroptera; family Pteropodidae; genus Rousettus; species Rousettus aegyptiacus. The sequence continues at coordinate 70,333,551 of NW_023416288.1, forward strand.
CTAAAGAATAATCATCATTGAGAATCTCCTGAAATCTAACTGAATAGAGTCTGATAACTAAAGACACACAGAAGAAACCACATTGAGACAAGCAGTCGAAGAGGAAATGCTGAATAGGCCGGTTGCACACTCACTTGTGGCTGTAAGAATCAGGAAGACTATCTTAGTTGCGGAGGTTCCCCTCACAGAGTGAAGGGTCTCAGCCTGACACCGGGATCCCCAGCCAAGAGTTCCAATGCCAGAAAAAGAAGTCCCCACAACATCTGGCTGTGAAAATCAACAAGGAGTGTGGCTGAGTGAAATAGAGAGCAGCAGGAGTCTCAGACATTCCTCTTGTGTGGCCTGCATGCACGGACTCATTTGCTCTGAGCTCCAGCACTGCGGCAGCAGCTTGAAAGTCACCAGAGACATATAAGAAGGAACTGAATTATCTGGCTACAGGGCAAGTGCCAGAGGGGCAGCTTTCTCCAAGACAGAAGTACTATCAGAGGGCATTTTTCCTTTGTTGAGCTCGCCCCCATCCTACCATGCAGACCTAGGCAGGTGCCATATCTGTGTCTCCATCGACATAGCTAACTGGTGATTCCCTGAGACCCTGTCCCAACCCAAGTTGCAAGCCCATACAAGCCACTTCCAGTGGCTTTTCCATACAGCCTGTCTTGACTCATGCTGTAGATTTTTGTAAAACCTTACAAAGGTTCACAAACCCCATAGAAGCAGCACCTGGCTATGAAATGCCCCTTCCCTCTTTCTAAGTAGTGCTGAGCCTGGTACTAGTGGTAGCTGGCCTCAGTTCGAAGCTTAGCCTCTCCCAAGCACATCCAAGGCCAGCACATGTGACAACCATCTTCAGGTCACTTTGTAGCTGATATTAAGTACCTTGGACAGAGAACAAGTATCAGCTGAACTTGCCTTGCACCAGAGCCCCAGAATCCCTCCTAAGAGGCCTCGGAACCAACATATCTGGAAGCCAGCTTCAGAGCACCAACCAACCTGAGTCACCCTGAGTCGCCCTTGCCAATGCAAGTAGCCTATTCTCTTGTTCTGAGGAGACCAGTCTTCCCTTGCTTGAGGGCCCTGTAAAAACCTCACCTGGGGTCTTGCAAATGGATGTTACTTTCAAGACCCTCTGGTTGTCATTCTGTCCACAACTAAAGTTATATCACAGCACAATCCAGGAAGGTAAGTATAAGGTCTCACTAGGGTAGAAATAGCTTACACATCAAAAAATTCAAAAGTTTATTTTCAATTTATTTATTTTAATTAGGTTCAAGTATACAGCACATTGGTTAGACTTCTTCTACATAGTTCATAAAATGATCCCAATTGTCCCCTCCATTCCGTGACCTGCCACCAAGCCAATGTATTAATGCTAACTGCATTCCCTATGCCATGCTCCTCATCCCCATGACCATCCATCAGCTACTAATTTGTACTTCTTTAACCCTTCAATCCATTCTCCCAGCCCCCTAAACTCTGCCCTTCTGTCTGTCACCAAATTGTCCACTATATTCGTGAGTCCGTTTTTGATTAGTTTGTTCTTTTTATTCCTTAAATTCCACTTATAAGTGAAATCATATAGTGTTTATCTTTCTCTGACTTAAATACCTATAAGTCCATCAAAGCAATATCTTTTTCGATCCCCTCCTTTTTCATATGTAGGAGTCTTGTTTTCTTATCCTTTCTGCCACTCTATCTTTTGGTAGGAGCACTTAATTCTTTTCTTTTAAAGTACTTATTGTTAGGAATGTAGTCACCATTCTTTATTCCTGTTTTCGATACATGTGTTTTCTTCTTAAAGAAGCCCCTCCAACATTTCCTGTAATACTGGCTTGGTGGTGACAAATTCCTTTAGCTTATTTTTGTCTTGGAAGCTCTTTATCTGTCCTTAACTCTAAATGATAGATTTGCTGGTTAAATTATTCTTGGTTCTAGATCACGGGTCTTCATCCTGACAATTTTTTTTTTTTTTTTTTTTTTTTTTTTGCCAAGCCCTCCTGTCGTACATAGTTTCTTTTGAGAAATCAGCTGCCAGTCTTATGGATGTTCCCTTAAAGTAACTATCAGTTTTTCTTTTGTTGCTTTAATATTCTTTGTATGTAACCTTTGCATTTTAATTATGATGTGTCTTGATGTGGGCCTCTTTGGATCTCTGATTTTTTGGATTCTCTGAGCTTCCTGAGGTTTTATGTCCATTTGCTTCACCAGGTTAGAGAAGTTTTTCATCATTATTTCTTCAAACATATGTTCAACATCTTGATTTTCCTCAGTTATGTTGATCAGACAGATATTTGGACTCTTAATAGTGTCTTATATGCTCCTTAAATTATTTTTATAGTCTTGGCATCTTATCCCTTGCCATTCTAATTGTATGTCCTTGGCTTTCCTGTCCTCTAGATAGGGCATTTCATTCTCTTTATTCACATTGTTTATTTCATTGTTTATTCCATTTAATATACTTCTCATCTCAGGTAATGTGTTCTTTATTTCAGACTGATTCCCTTTTATAATTTCCATTTCTATTTCTATGTTTTTTATCTCTTTGTTGAAGTTCTGACTGAATTTATCTACACTTCCCTAAAGTTCATGGAGCGTCTTTATATCCAGTGTTTGTAACTCTGTATCTGCTGGGTTACTTGACTTCATTATATCTGGATCTCTGTTCTGTTCTCTCATATGGTTTCTGCTTCTTTGCCTTCCCATTTTGGCTGCTTTTCCATGTCTTTTTCTATGTACTAAGCAAAGCTCTTAAGTCTCCCAGTCTTATTAGTATGGATTTGTGAAGTAGGTGTCTGTCTAGTGGTAGTCCTGAGAGGGGTTCAGTGGCAGGCCAAATTTAGCCCAAGCCTGTTAAGATTCAGAAAGCAATCCACAGATGCTGTGCTTATAGTTGCCTCAAAAGGCCACACCAGAAACCGAGGCCAGCTGTCTCTAGTGTGAGTCTAGGTGCTGCTCAGCAAGGAGCACCTGACTTGCTGAGGACGCACCTGGATGTGGCTTGGGTGGGGCTGCGAGTTGGGGGAGGCGGGGTTTCAGGGAATCCTCTGGGCAAAACAACCTCTATTATCCAGTTTGATGACATCACAGCTATGGCTGAGCTGTGTCTGGTGCACTGGTAGAGGGGAGGGCTCAACAGGGGACAATGGATACCTCCAGCAATTTTGTACAGAGTGAGTCCCCTTGGCCCTCTCTCCTACAATGTCTCCCTATAATCCCTGCTGCCCCCTGCATGAGCCGAATCAGCTCTCGTGCTCAGAGTGAGCAGGTCCGTCACTGGGAAAATCTGCTCTCGGTTGGGGTCCCTTTAAGAAGCGTCTGCCGCTGCCACAGCCTTCATCTCACTCAGCCGCTGGAGACCAGGTAATTCTGTGTCCTCTTCCAGTCCTTCCGTCTGCCTTTGCAGGGTGATTTCTTGGATTTCTCCCTAGTTTCATGGTTTATTCTTCAAGATCCCTGGCGATTTTTCCTTGCTGCTGCTCCTTGTTTCAATCACAACTTTGATTTGGTTGCCAGAGAGATTAACAAAGCCTCTATCATTTACACCATTTTATTTTCCTCTCAAGAGTTTTTTGCATTTATATTCTGGGAGTATGATTTATAATTAGATCAATTTCTAATTAGGATAACCAAACCCAAACCTAAGTTTTATAATTTATAATAAATTCTATAAATGTCATATACTATTTATATTATATGTGAATAAATAGTACCAGTGGTTTGTACAGGGCTGAGTTTTCTCATATATTATCTCATTGAGTTTTCCCCAATCCCAAGCAATATTGTAGCCGTTATTTCCATTTTATAGATAAAGAAACTGACTCATAACCTAGCCTATTGTTCAAGGTCAAGTAGTAATTTAATAACATAGCTCATTTTCAAACCTACATCTACTATACATGTGTTTTTCTTTTTTCCTCAACTCTGTCATGAAAGAAAGCTTTATGGTTAAGATTTATTTCTCTCATTGACATGTATTCTGGAGTCTGGGAGACTAGGTTCAATTCTGCTCTAGTCACTTGAACCTGTGTATTGGGGCCCATCACTGAAATCTTCTGGGCTTCAATTTCCTCATCTGTATAAAAATAATAATGGTAATAATAACAACAGTGCTTGCTCCTGGAGTGACTGTGAAGATGTGATGTGATTCAAGCAAAGCCTCTAATGAACATGATACCTTAGATATTTTATTATTATTATTAAGTTGGTTAACATTGGTTAATACAATTATATAATTTTCAGGTATACATTGTAATTTAACATCTGTACATTCTATTTTGTGTTGACTACCTAAAGTCCAGTTTCCTTCAGCTACCATATATTTGATCCCCTTTACCCACTTCACCCTCCCCCTAAAACCTATATTTGACCCCCTTTACCCCATCTATCTCCCACTTTCTCCCCAAGCCTCCATCCTCTGGTAACCACTAGTCCATTCTCCATGTCCATGAGTCTCTGTTTGTTTGTCCTGTTTCTTTGTTGCTTTTAGGTTTATATCCCACATATAAGTGATATCATGCGATTTTCAATGTTTTCTGTCTGGCTTATTTTGCTTAGCATGATTATTATGAGGTCCAACCACGTTGTCATAACTGGCAGTATTTAATCTCTTCTTATGGCTGAGTAATATTCCATTGTATATATGTACCACCGGTTCTTAAGCCAATTATCAATCATAGGATGCTTTGGTTGCTTCCATGTCCTGGCCACTGTGAATAATGCTGCTATAAACATCGGTGTGCAAATATCTTTTTGGACATGAGTTTTCAAGTCTTTGGGGTGAATACTCAGTAGAAGGATTGCTGGATCATATGGTAGATCTTAGTTTTTGAGAAACCTTCATACTGTTTTCCATGGTGGCTGTATCAATTTGCTGTCCTACCAGCAGTGTATAAGGGTTCCCTTAACTCCAAATCCTCTCCAGCATTTGTTATTACTTGCCTTATTGATTATAGCTATTCTAACAGGTGTGAGATAGTATCTCATTGTGGTTTTGATTTGCATTTCCCTAATAGCTAGCGATGCTGAGCATCTTTTAAAATATTTGTTGGCCATTTGTATGTCCTCTAGGAAGAAGTGTCTGTTCAGGTCCTCTGCCCATTTTTTGATTGGATCACTTACTTTTTTTGTTATTGAGTTGTTATTGAGTTGTATGAGTTTTTTGTATATTTTGTATATTAGGCCCTTATCGGAGGTGTTGCTTGCAAATATATTTTCCCATTTGAATGGTTGCCTCTTTACCTTGTTGACAATTTCTTTTGCTGAGCAGAAACTTTTTAGTTTGATGTAGTCCCATTCATTTATTTTAACGTTTACTTTCCTTGCTTTTGAGATCGAATTCATAAATTCCACTTTAAGTACAAGGTCCCTGAGTTTAGTTCCTATATTTTGTTCTATGTTTTTATTGTTTCAGGTCCTATATTCAGGTCTTTAATCCATTTTGAATTAATTTTGGTGTGTAGTGATAGAAAACAGTCTAGTTTCATTCTTTTGCAGGTGGCTTTCCGGTTTTCTCAGCACCATTTATTGAAGAGGTTTTTCTTTCTCCACTGTATGTTTTTGACTTTTTTGTCCATATAAAGATGGGTTGACTTCTAGACTCTTGATTTTGTTCCACTGCTCCATATGTCTGTTTTGCTACCAATACCATGCCATTTTAATTATTGTCTCTTTGTAGTATAATTTGAAGTTGGGCAGAGTGATGCCTCCAGCCTAGTTCTTTTTTCTTAGGATGGCTTTGGCAATTTAGGGTCTTTTATGCTTCCATACAGATCTGGTGATTGTTTGTTCTGTTTCCTTAAAAAAATACCAATGGGATTTTGATGAGGATTGCATTAAATCTGTATAATGCTTTAGGTAATATGGTCATTTTAACTATGTTGATTCTTCCAATCTAAGAATACAGAATATCTTTCCACTTCTTTGTATCTTCTTCAATTTCTTTTAATTGGGTCTTATAGTTTTCATTGCATAGGTCCTTCACTTGTCTTGTTAAATTTATTCCTAAGTATTTTATTTTTTCCGTTGCAATTGCAAAAATAATTATTTTTTCCTTTTATTTCTGATACTTCATTATTAGAGTATAGGAACTCTTTGGATTTTTGAACGTTGATTTTGTATACAGAGACTTTATTTGCTTATTCCTAGTAGTGCTCTTGTAAAATCTCTAGGGTTTTCTATATAGAGAATCATGTCATCTGTAAATAATGACAATTTGACTTCATTTCTTATTTGGATGACTTTTATATCTTTCTCTTGCCTGATTGCAATTAATGGAATCTCCAATGTTATATTGAATAACAGTGGCTATAGTGAACAGCCTTACCTTTTTCCTGATCTTAGAGGGAAGGGTTTTAGTTTTTCAACATTAAGTATAACGTTGGCTGAAGGTTGTCATATATAGCCTTTATCATGTTAAGGTACTTTCCTTCTATACCGATTTTGTTAAGTGTTTGATCATAAATGGATATTGTTATCTTGTTGAAGACTTTTTCTGCATCTATTGATATAATCATATTATTCTTATTTTTTAATTTTTTATGTGGTGTATCACATTAATCGATTTGCATATGTTGAACCATCCCTGTGCCCCTGGGATGAAGCCCACTTGATCATGGTATAATCTTTTTAATATGTTGCTGTATTCGGTTCACTAGTATCTTATTTAGGATTTTTGCGTTTGTGTTCATCAGAGAGATATATTTGTAGTTTTCTTTTTTGTGTTATCTTTACCAGGTTTTGGTATCAGAGTAGTATTGGCCTCATAAAATGAGTTGGGAAGTATTGCTTCCTCTTGGATTTTTTGGAAGAGTTTGAGGAGAATAGGTATTAAATGTTCTTTGAATGTTTGGTAGAATTCACTGGTGAAGCCATCTGGCCCTGAACTTTTACTTTCTCATAGGTTTTTGAAGATTGTTCCAATTTTCATGCTGCTGCTTGGTCTATTTAGATATTCTGGATCTTCTTGATTCAGTATAGGAAGGTTGTATTTTTCTAAGTACTGGTCCATTTCTTCTAGGTTATTAAATTTGGTGTTACATACTTTCTCACAGTGTTCTTGTGTGATCCTTTGTATTTCTGCAGTGTCTGTCGTAATTTCCCCTCTTTCATCCCTCATTTCATTTGCTTGTGTCCTTTTTCTTTTTTCTCTAGTGAGTCTAGCTAGGGATTTGTCAATTTTATTAACCTTCTGAGAGAACCAGCTCTTTGTTGCATTTATTTTTTTCTATCATTTTTTTTTTTGTTTTCAATTTCATTTATTTCTGCTCTAATTTTGATTATTTCTTCTGCTGTCTTTAGGCTTCATTTGTTCTTTCTTTTCTAGTTTTTACAATTAAACGTTAGGTTGTTTATTTAAGCTCATTCTTGTTTTTGGAGATAGGCCTGTAATGATATGAACTTTCCTCTTATGACTGCTTTTGCCGTGTCCCAAAAGTTTTGATATGTTGTACCATCATTATCATTTGTTTCTATGTATCTCTTGATCTCTCTTTTTATTTCTTCTCTGACCCAGTAATTCTTCTGTAGCATGTTGTTTAATCTCCATGTATTTGTGGTTCTTCCTACTTTCTTACTGATCAGAGAATCATGATCATAATATATGGTTGGTATGATTGCAACCCTCTTATATTTGTTGAGGCTATCTCTGTGTCTCAGTATGTGGTCGATTCTTGAAAACGTTCCATGTGCACTAGAGAAGAATGTATAAGCAACCATTTTGGAATGGAAGGCTCTGTAAATGTCAATTATGTTCAGCTGATCTAATGTGTCATTTAAGCATGTTATTTCCTTATTGATTTTCTGTTTGAATGATCTGTCCATATCTAACAGTGGGGTATTTAGGTCCCCTACTATGATAGTGTTTTGGTTTGTTTCTCCCTTGAGTTCTGTTAGTAATTGCTGTACACATTTCAGGGCTCCCTGATTGAGAGAATAGATATTAGTAATTGTTATGTCTTCTTGGTACATGATTCCCTGCACCATTAATAAACATCCCTCAGTATCTTTCTTTACTTTTTTTTATTTTAAAGTCTCTTTCATTTTATATTAGTACCCCTACTCCTGCTTTCTCTGAATGCCATTTGCTTGAAATATCATTTTCCACCCTTTTACTTTGAGTCTGTATTTGTCTTTGGAGCTGAGATATGTCTCCTAGAGGCAGCATATGATTGGGTTTTGTATTTTGATCCATTCTGAAACTCTGTGTCTTTTTATTGGTAAGTTCAGTCCATTTACATGTAGGGTGATTATTGAAATATAAGGTCTTCTTATAGCTATTTTATCTTTTCCTTTCTGGTAGTTCGGTGTTTCCATCGCTTCCTTGTCCTTGTGTTTCCGTTTTCTTTATTTTGGATGGCTTTTGTGACTTTTGCCTCTGGTCCTTCTTGTTTTATGTTATATATTTCAGTTCTAAATCTTTGGTGTATGGTTACCATTACTAAGATGTAAAGGATAGTTATATATACAGTCGGTCCTTTTCTTCTGCGTGTGCCTTATCTCCATTCCCCTTTGCAAATTTAGATCTTTGAATCCTCCCCTTTTCAGTCATTGTTTTCTCAATTTTTCCCTATGTATGCTGAACATTCATTACTATCTCGTTATATAACAATTCTCTTATTATTATTTAAGCTTATAATGCCCTGTTCTTACTAAGGGTTGCACTCCTCTGCTTCTATTTGCCTGATTGTCACTTTATTCCTAATTATGTATTTTTTTTTTCATTTTGTTTTAGGTGAACTGACCCCTTTCTGTATTTCCTGTAGTGCAGGCCTTATAGTGGAGAATTCCCCCCTCTTTTGTATGTCTGGAAAAGTCTTAATTTCTCCTTCATATCTAAAGGAGAGCTTAGCTGGATACATTATTCTAGGCTGGTAGTTCCTTTCACTTAATAATTTAAATATTTGATTCCATTCTTTTCTGGCTTGTAAGGTTTGCGCCGAGAAGTCCTGTGATAATCTAATGGGTTTTCCTTTCTAGGTTACTGTCTTCTTTTCTCTGGCTGCCCTGAGAATTCCTTCTTTGTCATTGATTTTTGGTAACTTTAGTACAATGTGTCTTGGTGAAGGCCTTTTTGGGTTGAGATAATTAGGTGTTCTGTTGACGTCTTGAATTTCAAGCTCCAGTTTATTCCTTAGATTTGGGAAATTCTCATCAACTATTTGTCTGAAAATGCTTTCTAGTTACTGCTTGTTTTTACTCACCTTCAGTAATACCCATTATATTTATGTTTCCTCTCCTGATGGCGATACTCAAGAGATTTATGTACCCAGTATTAGTAACAGACTCTTGGAACTAAAGCAGTTAGTACTCTCTGTACTATCTAGTAGCAAAATGATTCTGTGTGTGTATGAGAGAGAGAGAGAGAGAGAGAGAGAGAGAGAAAGAGAGAGAGAAAGAGAGAGAGAATTTCTGAAAGAAGGAAAGGGTAAAGAAAGAAAAAGGAAGAAATATGTATATAAAGATAAGGTATTTGGGGATTAGATTAGCATGTGCTTTTTGTTAAAGCAAATTGTTTAACTTTGGGTACAGAAAGCTGTGACATCGAGTCTATGTTGACTAGGTGAAAATACAGCACAAATTTATGGCAATTGCTGCTCAATTGTTTTTCAGAACTCTTAGTACAAGTACATCAGGGAGTTAGAAATCTGTAGTTAAATGTTAATTAAGTTATTTTCAAGTTCCTTCTGCCTATATAACTAGAGGTAAATATACTTTTGAGTCTTCCTCAATGCATAGGTTACTCACATTTAATTGTGAATTGAGGGTCAATTTGGAAATATTATGTACTTAAGTGTATATAGAAAATACTGCTGTCATAGTGTCTTCATAAGGAAGGCACAGCAAATCTACATAGTAGAGGTTTGCAAAACAAACACCATATGAATTTATCTTTATCAGCAACATTCAAAAGTTGTTCATTTTAAACCACAAAATGCAACTTGTCATCTCTCCACACATTTGCAGAGCTTTCTGGTTAAATTAGGGAACTCAATATGATTGTGCAGCTATTAACAGAGATTAGGAGTAACCCTGGCACCATTGCATTGGCCTCTTTCCTGGTGGCCTTGGAAAGAGATGCCTTCTGCCTCCCACAGGCTTGTGGTCCAATCAACCACTGGGCATCTGGTACAGCAGATGGGCTCTGCCTCCTACCTGGAACAGTCACCGGAAAGTACCCCCAGATCTTTCTCCACTTTTGCATGAATTTAGCTACATGTTCTACTTACAAAGCATTCCAGGATATATCTATTGGTCCCCAGATATGTGCATGGTTGTAGAGGTTACCAAGGTGAATGTAGACACAAATCCTTACCTCAAGAGCTTTATCCAATTTTACATTCAAGTCTTGTTTCTGATGTTTCCCCAATCAGGCTTACTTGTGCTCTGGCACAAATTGGATTACTTTATGCACAATACTTTATTTTTATTTTATGTTCCTTCCATGTGCCTTTTTTTATGTTCTTGCCCTGTTTTATCAGCTACTCCAATATTCATGCCTTCTTGCAATTTTGGAACTTTTTTCTTCTAGGCTTACTGTAGAATGGTTCCAAGGATAGAGATTTATTGATCAGTCCAAATAAACTAAGAAAGCTTTTCCAACACACATGCCGTAAATTTACCCAATGAGAATCTGATTTGATAAGTCCAGGTGGTATCCTGGTCTAACATTTTCTGTCCAGTTCTGTTCAAATTACTAATGTTAAAATCACCACTGGGTTATGAGATTATATCCTCTTCTTGAATGTTAAGCATCAAATACCCTGATGTTATTCTAATACTAGCTGTATAATTTGTTTATGGCATTGATGGATAGGAGGGTAATGTGTAAGAGGGATGAAAAATAAAATGTTTTTAATATTCAGCCAGAGAATGCAATTAATAGAGGCTGGCTGAGCATAATTAATTAATATAAAACATGACTGGACAAACAAAACACCCTTAAAGTCCAACAGTTTGTCATCTGTGGATGTGCTTTCTCTATGCTTTAAAGACAGAACCATGAAGTTCTTGAGTTAATTCCTTCAGATTCTGCCTCAGCTACAGCTGTGGCACAAGCTATACTTTTCCCAAGTTAACCCGCATAGAGTGAGTGAATTGGGCATATAAAAGCTAGCCATCTCATCAAAGCAGGATGTGGGATGAGTGTTTTTGCTTAAGAGATCCCCACCAAGTTGGCCGAGGCTTTGTCAAACCTGCATAGCACTTGGACTTCCTCTGAATAACCGTGCTTCCTTCCTCTTCACTTCACAGATATTGAAGGCTAATACACATCTTTCAACATCTCCTTTCAGAGAACCTAATCTATGATGCATGCAGCAAATGGGAATGCAATCCGTAGACAAAAATAAAAATGCTAAATTTTCACTTTGTAATGTGAAATTCCAAGTTCCATTCAGACACATGTATTGTAAACAGATAGTTAGGACATAAAGAAATTGTGTTTAAGAGAACCAAAAGCAATAAACAATCATAAACCACAAATGCCTGGCCTATTAAAATTATATAAACTAAGTTTCTGTAGCAAAAAAAAAAAAAAAAAAAAGAGAGAGAGAGAACTGTAGCTTTGATGGATTCTTCTTTTCCTGTTTCAGTCCCATTGAAGGCAGCATCTGATTTTCTTTCATATCAGATGAGAACCTTCATCTAAGGTGAAGGGTTCAAAGTATATCTGCATCTATTTCCATCATAATCTCTTTTCTTTTGTTTAGGATAAAGAGATGTTCTTCCTAGCAGTATCTCTTCCATCTGAATTCTACTTCCTTCCACATGTGGAGCTCTAGGACTATTCCATCAATTTGATCTTTTTTCCTTTCCTTTCAACATTCATCTCTTCATTTCTAAATATGTTCAAGACTTTCCCATGTTAATTAAGTGTTCATGTGCACATGTATTCAAATACGACAAAAAACAGGTGGTTTTTTTTTTTGCTATTTTTTCCTTTTCTATGTTTAATAGTCATTTAAAGCATGCATTGAAATAAATCAAATGTAAAACATTTTGAATGCTGTATTTCAAAAGAATAAAACAAAATTCTCAAATAAAATTAACCATATTCAAAGGCACAAAACAATATTTTTCATAAAATTCAAGTAGTTTTAGGAATATTTTTAAAAATAATGTTTCTAAAGGTTTTTCTTCTGTCATTTTTCTTTTTAGTTTTCTATTTATGATTGTGAGTTATCTATTATTAGTACTGTATCATATATATTCAGTTTATGTTTTCTCTTTTGACAGAGGTGCACAATTGAAACATTTGATTACTGTTGGATTAAAGATCATCGCTTTTGTAGATCTTCCTGAAATCTTTGAATGTAAATGAAAGTTGCTATAAAGATCTATGATATAAAGCTATGTAGCCTGAATGTCCAGTCTAAAATCATTTTACACACTGGAAATTATTTACAAGCACAATATTTACTATAAAAATCACAATAAACATTTTCTTGATATAACAGTTAATGAATCAATAACTGTAAACATTATCATTGGGGGTGAAGGACATAAAAGATCTGTCTGTGTTCTTTCTTACACTGCTTATGAATATACGACTAGTTCAAAGTAAAAAATTTAAAAATTTAACAATTTCAGAGTTATCAGGTTAAATTTTGATTTTTATAAGCAACATTAATAATGTTATCGGATAATGTTAATAAAATGAAAGTCCCAAGATAGTATTAACTTATATACTATTTACTTGTGAATATTTTAAAATAAGATTTTTGAAGCTTTAAACTTATTATAATGCACATACATCACAATGAAAACATAGGTTAGTCGTGGAAACTATTCTAAAAATTGAGTTTATAAAATAAAAATTTTCATTATTCCTCACTGAACCTAATCCTTAATTCCAATCCTCTTTGCAGAATAACCACTATTAAATATTTATTTGATTTATTCGGCTAGCTTTTCAATATATTGTCTAGTGAGCCAAAAAAGATAAAATATTTTTAATAGTTACATAATATTCAACAACTGCTTGAATCGGATATGCCATGAATTACTAAACTATTTTCTTATTAACAGATTGAGTTAATATCAAATAATATCAAAATAAAAGATGGATTAAAGCTTTCTGTATATCTTTGTCTAAATGTAAGTATATTTGTATGGGAAATAAAATGGCTAATTTTTTTTAATATTCACAGGTGTGAGAATTCTCAAATTGTCTTCAACTATATATTAATTAAACTCTATAAAAGTAAAATTTTCTCCACAGACTCTTTAATATAACATTAACATTTTAAGAATGACAGACTGGGAGGAAACCATTAGATTTTCTTGTTATTTTAATTTTATTTTACTGATTATGAATGGAATTAGGCATTATTAATATAATCATAGTCATTTGCATTTCTTTCTGTGATTGCCTATTTAGCTCCTTTACTTAACATTCTACTGACTAATTTCTGGTAGTTTTTTTTTTTGTTGTCATGCATTAATCATTTTAGATCTATTGTTGAAATATCCAGAGATAATCTGAAAATTTTCTTCTTAAACTTTCTGAATTTTATTTTTGATTTTTTGAAAAAATAATATAAATTATATCTATATTTTTTCTAATGTAATTTTTGTTGGAGTGTCTGTGAGTGTGTAAATTTTTACTTAAAAATACAATGTATTGGGATTTTTTTTGCTGTGGAAGCAAATTATAATTTTATTTCTCTTTTCTAGGTAGATAAGCAAATGGTTCAATATCAGTTTATGAACAGTAAATTAACACTCAATAATTTGAAATATCAGGTATATAGAATACTAAAGTTTTCTATAGTCATAGTCTATGTCTATTTGTTTATGTATTCACTAAAAATAAAGTCTTTTGTTCATTATATCTTTAAAATGTTTTTGTATCTTAGAAGGAATAATAATCTTCATTATACTTGATAAGTTTTCTGAGTAGAAAACAATGTAGCAATTTTATCTAAGTAATATTAAATTTATTTTCCAATTGAAATAATCGAGATATTCTTTGCGACTTTTATAAATATTAGTGCTCTGTATGATTGCTTTTTATTGTTAATTTTAATAAAAATGTTGATAATGTTTTATCCCTAAGAATTGCTGGGTGGGCTTTAATGGTAGCCCCATGAGCTATTCAGGGATAAAGTTTGATTACTCTAGTAATCAGGTAAGTGAAAATTAAAAACAAGAAAATAAAATTTTATATTTATTGACATTTTATGATATCTATTGGCAAACTTAATGCTAAATGTTTATAAGATTGTAGAGGATCAGACATTGTATACATAAATGCGGAAAATATTTATTATCAAGATACTTTGGAGAACAACTTGGCAATATCTAGAAGAGTTGAAGAAGGGTATGGTCCTATAATTATTCTGTTATTAGACAAAATAATTTTGTAAATATATGTGGTTATTTGTTGCATCATAGTTTGTGAAAATGATAATTATTCATTAATATCATCAACATTAAGTGAAATTAGAAAATAGGTAACAAATAGGTAACAACGTATTATATGTACACAAGAAAATATAATGTGTTATATTTACATGAGAAAGTGTAATGTACTATATACCCATTAGAAGTTGGATGCCTTTCCAAAATATGAAGGAAAACATTAACTTAAAGAATATACAGTATAGTGACATTATAGTAAGTATTATATAGTATAATAATGTTTATACATTATAAAATAAAGAAATTAATAAAGCTTTTGTTAAAATACAGTATAAGATTTTTAAGTCTTGGATACTATCTTTCTCTAGGGAAGGATGCTCTCAGGAAATAGGTCTCAAAAGAAATAGGCACATGGACAAAACAAGAGGCTAAAACTGAAAACTTCCCATTGCTAAAAATTTTGATTTAAAGAAAATATTTTAAGATTTGTTAATTCTGAATGTCAGGCACACAGATGTTTTCTCTAATTATTGGTGATGGGAATGTTTTATTAAATTTTGTTTTGTTTTATTGGTCCATTTTACTGGTTTATTTTTAGAACATGAAACAAAATATTATCTATGAGAAGATTTGTCTTTTCAAGTTGAAATTTTGTTTAACAAAATATTTAAACACATACAGGAAAAGACAGATATAATACCATATATCCAGATTACATTAGAACACTATAACGCAGTACAATTTTTAACTGCAGAAATTAATTTATTAAAGCAATTGTCACTAAATTTCAAACCTCAATGTTTGACTGCCTTATTGAGGAATCTCTGATTTAAATGGTGCAGTTGGCATGGGGAAATGGATGAGAAATGGAGGCAGTACTTGCCACTGATTTAATCAACCTACCTGTTTTTCAGATGAGCAAACTAAGGTGAATACTGACCATGTGACTTCTCATGGTTATTTGACCTTTTACCTGGGGCTCTTCAAAGCACCATCCTGTGTCCAATTTTCTTGTGCATTTCCAGGGTTTTTCAAAATTACTTTCAGGATATATCCTTATTAACACGATTGATCCTGCCACTTTCTTTTCTAAGCATTAACAAATACTATACTTACCTACATAGAAATTTAATGTATTTCAGTATTAGCAGTAATAACAATTTAAATATCACATTAAAAATATTCTTATAAAAAATTAAAGCATCTAATGTTTTCGTGTTTTTACTTCCATAGATATAAGTATTCTGTAAGTATTCTATTTTCAACATATTTTTAGAAAATATTGATTTCTTTACAGATCGCTTTATGGCTACTAACTTTTTATGTGCACTGCTTTTTACGTAAAGCTATAATTTTGTATCATCGAAAAGCTATTGAAAAGTTCATAATGACCCAAGAATCAATAAGACATACTCACTCTAACCCTTTTCCTCCTATTGGTTGTATCTAAGTCAACTGTAATTCAGATCAACATTTTCTTTCATTCTCTGCCCCCAAAAACCTCATCATTTGCTGTACTACTTCAACATGACTTCTATTTCTGCTTTTCTGTCAATATCACCTTGTCCCTCAGGAAATGGACTGTGTACAAAGGCATCATCTTTAAAGAAAAGTAGATCTGAAATATCTCAGTGACCGCTATTCAATATTGCTCCAGAGCTTGGCAGAATACTAATGTTGACTCACAGGAGTAATGGATAAATAACACAGTTGGATGTTTCAAATATTATTTTATTTTTTCTTATAAAACTGATTTGAAAACAAATAGTTCAGATAATTTAGGATTTGAATGACCTCTATCATCTTTTCCAGTCGTCAGTTACAAAATAGATCAGGTGAAATTAATGATAAGTTTTAGTATAGCCTAATTGTCAATGTTTTTAGGATGAACATATATTTTAATTTTTTGTATTTTAGATTGTTGCTTTGTGAGATTATTTTTATCCTTGCAAATAAATATAATAGTATAAATTAATGTCAGTTATAATACCATTTCTTAGGCTATTAAAAACCATCTTCTACCAAGCTATTAATATACATATTAAAATTGTCATTAACTTCTTCAGCAATTAAAAGAAAGGGCATTTAGTAATATTTGCTGATGACATAGGTAGATGATATTATTCTTATGTTACAACGTCACAACGTGTAAAATTGTGATAGGCATAGGTAATTTTGGTAAACTATTAATATAGTGTTGATTTTTCATATTTTTTTGTATATTTTTCTAACTGTGTGTGTCTGAGAGAGAGAGAGAGAGAATAGTTTGTGGCCTTTGATTATGAAGGGTTTATCACTACTCCGTACAACAACCCTCAATTCTGAGTTTCATATCTAATACATGCATTATTTGTATCATTTTGAAGAGTGGTCAGTTTTGGACTTCCTTCATCAAAATCAAAACATAAAATCAGTAATGCAGTTGACTTCGGTAGAGATAATCAAGATAAATTAAATGTTCTATTTTGGTTCCTAAGGAATAGCAAGGCAGATATCAATAAATCCTTGATTAAAAGTAATATACTCTTTTATTGCACAAACTTTATTTTTTTCTATAGTTATTTATTTTAAATATTTAATAAAAACTGTTGGATAGAGGTACCTAGTTGGTATCAATACTGTATCAAATACACTACTGGTTTAATCTCCCACAGAGCAATAAACTGTATTTGGGAGGTTGTTAGTTATGTTGAATATATTGGAAAGATATTATTTTCATCTCTACCAGACAAATTTCTAGAAGTAAGTTAACACGTAATATCAAAAGTCTAGGATATTTAATCAATGGTAAACAGTAAGTCAAAAAGTTCACATCTCTGGATCAAGAGTTACCTAATAGAGACCACAGGCTAAACCTAGTGAGCCATCTGTTTATCTAAATAAAGTTTTATTGAAACAGAGTTTTTCTATCAGGCCCTTTACAGATAGTTTGGCCACTTGTGCCCTTCATAATCCTTGGACGGTCATTCTCACCTGACATTTGTAAAAACATGCCATTCATCTTTTTGTGTAATTTTCAAGTTTTGGGCAATTTTTCATAAGGAAATTAATTTTAACTGCACAGTTAGTTAGCATTAGAAATACTCCAGCCAAAACTTTATTTTTATTTATTTATTTTTTATTTAAATATTGTTGGTATACAATCTTATATTGGTTTATCTGTTTCAGGTATACAACATAGTGGCTAATTCCTTCATAGATGTCTATGTCAAAGTATTTAGTAATTAGCATGTGGAACTTATATAAATAATTTTTATACATGAACTGAATGATGTTCAAAAATGAGACTTTTAGAAAGACTTCCTAGACTCCATTGCCTTTACATAAATTTGGTTTATAAATCTGACAATCTCAATAGCCTAACAATTACAAAGTAGAAATGCAGGTCTAGATCATCATTTGACCATTTAGTAGAAACTTCTGTCCTCTGGTCTGGTGTCCATGTGGACTAGAGGTTATGCACATGGGCTTCTGCTCCACCACGTACTACTTTAGTTGCATTACATAAGTCACTTATCTTTGTGTTGCTTTCATCATCTATAAAATGATTATTGTTTTGAGGATTAGATAATTATAAAGTATGTATAAAATCTGTAAACTGCAAAAACAAACAGCACAAATATTTTAACATGTTAGTCAAGATACATTTTAATAGCTTTATTGAGGTATAATTGATATATAAAGAGTCGCATATATTTAATGTGTACAATCTCATGAGTTTGGACACAAGCAAATGTCCATGATACATTACCACAACCGAGATAATAGACAAATCCAACTCCTCCCTAAGTGTTCTTATGTATCTTTTTTATTGCTTTTTTGGTTTTGTTTTCATGGTGAGCACATCTAACATAAGATCTGCCCTCTTAAATTTTTAAGTGCACAATACCATATTGTTAACTATAGGCACATGCTGTACAGCACATTTCTAGAACGTTTTCATCTAGATAACTGAAACTTTAGACCTTTGATCAACAACTCCTCACTTTCCTTATCATTCAGCCCCTATCAACCACTATTATAATCTCTTTTGCTGTGACTTTTAGATCTCCTATATTAGTGGAATCATGCAATATTTGTTCTTCTGTAATTGTCTTATTTCATTTAGTATATTGTCTTCAAGTTTCATCCATGTTGTCATAAGTGGCAAGATTTTCTTTTTTTTAAAGGTTGACTGAAATTCCATTATATGTATATACTACATTTATGAGATGCAGAAAACAATCTTAAGAGGGAAGTTTAGAATAATAAATGAATACATTAAAAAAAGAAGGAATTCTCAAATAAACAACCTAATTTTACACCTTATAGGAACAGAAAAATAAGAACAAACTAAACCTAAAGATAACAGAAGGAAAGAAATAATAAAGATTAGAGAGAGCAGAGATTTAAAAAAAAGTAGAGAATAGAAAAACAATAAAAAATAGTAATGGAATTAAAAGTTATTTTTAAAAAAAGATAAACAAAATTAACAAACTTTTAGCTTGACTAAGAAAAAGTGAGAGAAGATTCAAATTAATAGAATCAAGAATAAAAGAGATTTATAACTGATATCATGAAAAGAGTCGTAAGAGACTGCTATGAAAAATTTTACACCAATAAATTGAATAAACTAGAATAAATGAATGAATTTTTTAGAAATATACAACTTACCAAAACTAAACAATGAAGATATAGAAAATCTGAACAGACAAAAAACTAGCAAGGAAATTGAACCGATAATCAAAAACCTCACAATATAGAAAAGCCTAGGACCAGATGGCTTCATTGGTGAATTCTACCAAACATTTAAAGAAAACTTGCCAACTCTTCTCAAACTCTTCCAAAAAATTAAAGAGAAACCAAACCCATTTTTATAAAGCCAGACTTACCCTGATGTCAAAGCCATAAAAGATATTTCAGAAAATAAAAATATAGGCCAATATCCCTGCTTAACATAGACGTAATAATCCTCAACAAAATACTAGCAAGCCAAATTAACATGGATTATACTCCATGACCAAGTGTAATTTATCACTGAGTTGCAAGAATAGTCGATTATATGGGAATCGATCAATGATATGATAAAGAAATGATAAAGACAAGAATAAATTAATGATAACTGAATCACTCTATGATAGAGGTAAATCAACTAAAAAAATTGCATATATGTACATACGCAAACAAGTTATATATGTATATATGTGTACATACATATATATATATACCAAAAACAGTACATAATGTGGGTTTTGTTTAAGTTATAAGCCTTTCTTCTAACTAGGGAATTGGACATAAGCATCCTTAACTGAGTTTTAGTCCAACTGAGATTCACTTTTTTCAAGTCCCTATTCCTGTGTTGTCTATTGGTCTTTTCTCTGCTGTGTTTTATGTTTTATGTGTCAGAATGTTCACTGTCTCATATTAAACCTTTGGATTTTACAGAGAAATCCTATGTCATCTATGACAGTTGCATATATTTCCTTTGATTTTAACATCTCCAGATTTCAGCATTAGTTTCTGGCTCATTATAAATAGGATATGTCGAGAACTTTGAACATATATTGCTTCCCCAAGTAAGAGCTATAGAACATATATCAAAATACAAAGCATATATAAAAATGCTCTTTAAGTCTTCAAGTGTAAATTGGAAATAAAACACTGCATTAAAGATGAGAAACACATTACCATTCCTCTGTTACTGTTATTATAGCCTTTTGTTTTATCAACTTCACATGCAAATTAAGTAACAGACTAAAATGGGTTTCAAACTGTTTGAAAAGCATGACAAAAAATGTAATGTAGTGTAGTGTGTTAATCTGCTTTAGAACCACCATTATAATTACTTTCTTGCTTATCTACAGTTTGCTTTTATAAAAATGTGGATAGAAGAAGACATCAGAAGAATTCATTATGAGACAGTATGTTAAATATGTCATTGCTTCCCTGTTGACCCATTGTTACAATACCAGAAATACTATTCATAGATTCACAGGCTTAGAAACATTCTGAGTGTGTTTCAAAACAGTTTTTAGAGCTTCCAGTTAAGTGCAACCAAGTAAAGACTTTAGAAGTTCTCATTCTCATTTCCACAACAAAAAAGCTGAACAAATTAAATCCAATGACTTTTTTGGACCCATCAGAACACTGAAGCCACAGGGCAAATGACCACTCCAAAATTTGGAAACACAAGCAGATCTGGAGTCACACCCTAGATTTTCTTACCCGGAGCAGAAGCCTCTGAAGATGTTCAGTGATAGGAACATTTACAAGGTAATTCTGCTGCAGGCAACACTGTAAGGTAATAGCTGGAGGCTGAGTGTGCGCAAAGGTGAGAGTGGGAAACTCCTGGTGGCTCCAGTCTGAGGGGTGTCTCATTTCATTGTGGGTTTTACATCTAAGAACCAAATAAAATCTCACGGTGAAGAGACAGGAAAGATGCCTTCATGACACTATTCAGGAGAGGAGAGTTTCTAAATAAGTTCTCCATAACATTCTCCGTAATGGAGAAGGACATTCTCCATAACAGACGTTTAATTTCAAGAAGAAAAAACTAACAGAATGTTATTCCAACAGGAGAAAGGCATTTATCATTCTCCTACCCCTTTGAGGTTTCAAGTACCATAAGTGAGATTCAAATGCTAAGAAATGGTGATAAAAGTCACAGCACAGGGACAGAGGCACACTAAAAGACTGAAATTTAAACATGAGATCATTGAATGCTTCCTTTTCCTCACACTTTTCCTCAACAAGGCTTACATCTAAAAGAACTGCAAAACAGAATCTCTCTGAGAAGTATTTAGAGAAGCTCCGAATCAACAAGGAAGATAAAAACAAAACCAGAAGAATTCAGAGACTCGTAACTACATGGATACAGCAAACATTAGACACAGCACGACTGTTAGCCAGATTCATGAATTTCAAGCCAATGTTATGTCCCGGTGTCAACAAAAAATTTTTATGTATTGCTGTTATTGTTTATAATTAGATCTTATTTTTCTCTATATAGATAAATTAAAACACATACTTCAAAAGAATACATTTTAAGGAACAGTTTTACAGTAGTGACAAAAAGAGAAAAACAAAGAATTTCCCAAGTACCTCAGACACTCCAAATATATTTGATTAAATATATATTCCATTAAAAATAATTGTTTATATGTTATATAGAAGTGAATTTATTCATTTCAGGTAAGATAGGGTTGTTAGGATTATAAACATAGTTCCTTCATTTCTGACTTTTTATTTATGTGATTGGCCTTTCCACAAATATTTTTAGAGAAAATAAAATTTTTAAGTTTTTTTGTGTCAAGGCACAAAATTAACAAATTTCTTCTAACTTCAAAGTAAATATATTTAAACTAGAAATAGGGAGTTATAAAATCTGAGCTTTAGAAAAAAACTCCTCAAGTTAGCTAATATTTGCTCTCACAGGGGCATAGGTCCTAGTGGTAGTCAAGAGGTCTTCAGAATTGACATGTATGCAAATATCAACAAAAGTATGTGTTTAACCCATTTTATATATTCTGTTTTTCTCTTAATGAAAAAAATCAACCTTGAAAACCAAAAATATAAATATAGTAGCAACCAAAGTATGGGAATGTTTATATGTCAGATATGGGAAGAGTCAAGAGCAACTTGGAAAATGGCATTTTGGCATTTTATAAACTAGAAACTAGATTAGTTACTACACTCTTAAAATAAAAATGCCAAATATCTGGGAAAATAACCAAATTATAGAATTGCAAAGAATTTAATACTCTTTAAGACCCTTTTGGATTTTATTCTGCTTCTCTCTCCAGTCTCATGCCACCCTCTCCAAACAGAACTCACTCTATTTGCACTTCCTCTGATTTTATGAATACTGCAAGATTGTCGTGTGAGCTCTTTTCATGCCAGAAACCCTCTGCCTCCTGTTCGCTGGTCAACTCTTACTCATTTCTCAAACTGTATTTAAAACATCCCTTTCTTAGAAAGGCTTTCCTTGACATAGCAGCCTGATGCTCAGATTAATTCATTAGCTCCTCTTTAACTGCTCTAATATCTCTTTCATTTTCCTTTTGTAGTTTTCTATCAATGAAATACAGTCTTTAATGTCTACCTTCTCTTATAGATTATAAGCTCTAAGAAGTCAAGAACCAAGCCTTTGTGATCTTTCTTTCTCTTGTTCTTGGCAGAGCAACTGGCACAAATAAAGAATTTACAAGTAGTAAAAAAATAAAATAAAATAAAATAAATGATCTTGTGATGGCTCCTCTAAATGCCATCATACAAATGAAGAAACTGAGACTTAGAGAATTTAAATATAATTATCATGGTCACAAATCAGACATGTCTGATTTCAAAGACCATGCTTTCAATATTTTAAAAACAGAGAGCAAATTACATAACACATTAGGTTTTGGAAAATAAACCTACTTTTTGAAAGATGTAAAATTAAATTATCTAGTAGGTTTTGGTTATAATTAGCTTTATTTTTCAAATCAGGTTTACTGAAGCTTATTTTACATGCAATAAACTTCACCATTTTAAATTATATAATTAGGTAAGTTTTCAAGTGTATTCAATCATGTAACAATGACAATCAAGATACAAAACAATTTCAAAACCCAAATAGTTCCCTAGTACTTCTTTATAGTCAGTCTGCTCCACCATACTTGGACCCTGGCTAACATTAATCTGCTTACTGTCAAAAGAGTTTTGCCTTTTCTAGAATACCGTATAGATGAAATCATACATTATGTGATCTTTTGTGTTTAGCTTCTTTCACACTTTTTGGTTTTCACCCAAGTTGCATGGAGTGTATTATTTTTTATTGTTAAAGAATATTTCATTCATATGGATATACCATATTTAGTTTATCCATTCATCTGTTGCTAGATGTATTAGTTATTCCAAGGTTTGAGTTGTGAATAGAGCTTCTATAAATATGTATAAACAAATTATTGTGAGGACATATGTGTCATTTTACCTTAAATAAATACCTAGGAGTGGAATGGCTGGGTTATATAATAAGAATATGTGTAACTTTATAAGAACCTGCAAAACATTTTCCCAAGTGATTATAAAATTTTACACTTCCTGTAGCAAGGTGTGAGATTACCAATTGTTCCACATCTCAAGTGCAATTTTTTTTCATAAGAAGTAACCTATAAAGGTAATAGAGATTATTAATATGTAAATTTGGTTCTGAATCTACCTCAGAGAAGTGGCATGATCATGGTAGCCTTTGAAAAGCGAGTTTAGCTTTGAGATTTATATAAAATATCTGTGAAGGATAAATTTTTACTCTTTAATCAAGCTTTCCCTATCCAGTCCATTAATTCTTTATTGAAATCTTGTTCAATTATACTTTCTGCAACACAAACAAAAAAGTAAATTATTCACATGCAATATGTTATGCACTTTGAATTATTATGAAAGAAAAATGCTTTTTAAGGCTTTATATTACAGCTAAATATACCAATGGAAATATGGTTTGTAAAGTCTAAGTTATTGTATTAGTTTTCTAGAGCTACTGTAACAAACTGCCACAAACTGAGTGGCTTAAACAAATGTATTGTCTCACAGTTCTAAAGGCTAGAACTCTGAGGTAAAGCTGTCAGTAAGACTGATTCCTTCTGAGAGGTGTGAGAAAGAATCTGTTCTATGTCCTCTCCCATAGCCTCTGGTGGATTGCTGGCAATCTTTGACATTCTTTTGCTTATAGAAACATTACTCCAGTCATATTGTATGAAAATCTACCCTAATAACCTCATTTTAACTTGTGTACTTCTACAAAGACCCTATATCCAAATAAATCATATTCTGAGATGTTGGGGGTTAGGACTCCAACATATGATTTTGAGAGTATAAAATTCAGCCAATAAGGGTTACATCAGATTCAATGGTGGCTGTGCTTACTATCATAGTATAAAATAATAATTATTTGTAAATTCATAATAATGTTAAGTAAAGAGATACATTCAAGCCTCTTTATGATTGAATTGCTTTTCACAAGACTTCACTTTTATAGATTTGAATAGGAATATTTCTGTAATGATCAATGATGACAAAAAGTTTTGGAAACAGTTTTCTTACTATTACAAGAAGCAAAAAGGAAATCATTTATACCCCTGTCCTCTTCTATTCTACTGTCTTCCCTCCTCCTCCTATCAAGGTCCAGGCAGAGCTGAAGATTGGGCTGAGATCCCATTTCCTAGAGAGTAACTTAGAGGGACTCAGAAAGGGAAGCTTGACTATAACCTCTTTAATCTCATATTTAGTGACAAGGGGACTTGGTTAGAATGAGTGACACTTCTCTTGCTGAGAACATATATTTAGCCAGTTTTCATAATACTTAAAATGTGTATGTCTATTTTCACAAGACAGTCTTTTCCTGTTTTGGAGTGGTCAGCCATTTTATTTTTGTACAAAATTATCTAAAGTTGCAGATAAACTTGCAAAACTATGCTTTCATTAAGTGATTTTTTGAATAAACTCTTTGATATTCTGAAAAAAAATTTAGAAAATTGAAAAACTTATAGGGTTTATCAGAGGTGGTAAATTAATTAGGTAACATTATATTTTAAATAAAATAAAAATCTAGGTATTTAGTTTTTAAAATTGTGAAATTAAAAAATATGTAAAGGTTATGTACAATTTTGTTAATTTCATCTACAGAGGGTACAAATGTAATCATATATATCATTTTCTAAGCTTCACTATTTTTATAATAGTTACAGTACTTGAAATGGTACCCCGAATTTCATATAATTATAGAATGACTCACGTCTAATTCTAAATTGTAGTAATTGATTCTAGAGTGAGATTTATTCTGTGGTTATAAAAGCCAATGGCATTTACAAGAATAAATTAAAGCAAACGAAGAGGAAAATTTTATTCTATGTAATACTTAGCTCATTATATTCTTAAATGACTCTGCCAATCCATGTTCATCAATACGAGATATGGTGTGTGCAAAAAAAATGAATAAAAATTTATCAACAAGGAATAGACTATTTCACAAGCATAGAAATTGTTATATCATAATCTATATGCATTTCTTCCTCTCTGGGTGCCATACTCAAAGTATTAAAACATATGGATAGAATATAATATCATTAAACACTATTTCATTTTTACTTTGTGTTAGAGAGGGAGTTTAGAAATACTTTCTGTTACTTTGAATGAACTTACCCCTTCAAGATTTCTGTCCTTTTCAAAAAATTGCATTGTGCTTTACATTATTATGTGTGTTTATTAAAATTCTAATAATTCAAGTTAAATCTAATTTTTTACAATTTTTAATTTTTTGTAAAGACTATGACATTGATACATTTGGACTTGAATTCTGAATACAAGGTTATCATTTATTAATAAGTATATAGTAGGCAGAATAATGCCCTCTCCCCAGGATGTCCCATCCTAATCCTTATAACTGGTAAATATGTTACCTTACATGGAAAAAAAGAACCTTAAAAATGTAATTAAGATAAGATAGCAAAATGGAAAAGATTATTGCAATATTTTAGGTGAGCCTAATATAATCATAAGTGTCCTTATAAACAAGAAAAGGAGTTAGGAGCATCAAACAGGGAAATATGACGACAGAAGCAGAGATCAGAGTGATGTTGTAGCTGGCTTTGGAGATAGAAGAGGACCATGAACTAAGGAGTTCAGGCAGCCTCTAGAAGCTATCAAAAGAAGAAAATGGACTCTCCCTAGAATATTACAAAAGAATGTAGCCCTGCTGACACTAATTTTAGCCTCATGAGACCTCCAAAACTAGAAGATAATAAATTCATGTTGTTTTAAGCCACCAAATTTAAGTTGTGGTAGTTTGCTACAGCAGGAAAAGGAAAGTAGGATGGGAAAGTGTTATGATTGCAAGATAGCAATCCTTTAAAAGACTCTTAGAACTAAAGACTCTTATACTTACCATGTAACCCAACAATTTCACCTTTGGGCATTTATCCTTTTAAAATGAAAACTATGTTTATGAGTAAACCAGAACAAAAAATTTATACCAGCCTTTTTTTGTAATAAGAAACTACTGAAAATAATCCAAATTCCTTTCAATGTGTGTATGGTTGAAAAAAAGTTGCCATATTCATACAAAGGAATACGGCTCAGCCGTAAAAAAGAAACAAACTTTTAATACATACAACAGCCTGCTTTGTCTGATGCAATTCCAAATGTATAAAAAGGAAATATTTAAGACAATTATATTATAATGGAACATAGAGTTAAGTGAGATTTCTACACTTGGCTCTAGTAAAATGACATTAGTAGAGTGTGATAAGTTATACATACATAATAATATTTAGAGCAATCACTAACAAGGTCATACAAAGAGATGTACTAAAAACACTATATATATATATATATATATATATATTTACATCAAAATAGAATTCAAAAAAATATTTGAGTAATGTACAGAAAAGCAAGAAAAAGAAAGTGAGATGAGAAACAGAACAATCAGAAAAAAAAATGTCAGGCTTAATCTCAAATACATAAATAACTACAGGAAATAAGTATTGTGTAAATATACCAATTAAAAGACAAGGACTGCCAGAGTGGATTAAAAAAAAAAAAACAATGTGTAACTGCATACTTTCTATAAGAGACTCACTTCAAATATAATGATATAGGCAGTTTTAAAGTCAAAGGAAGAAAAAGGATATATTATGCAACATTAATCAAAATAAAGAAAAAGTGGCTATATTAATATGTAAAATAGACTTCAGTGCAAAGGAAAATTTCAAGAACAGAGAAATACATTATATAGTGGAAAAGGTTAACCTACCAATCCTAAATGTGCAAACACCAAAGAACAGCCATAAATATGTGAAAAACAAACAAGGTAAAACAAAGGGAAAATAGGCAAATTCACAGGTTTAACTGGAGACTCCTATAGACTCCTCTCAACAATCAACAGAGCAGCATAAACAAATATAAAATATTTTACAAGGATCTCAAAACATCAAAACATAACAAGATCCAATTAACACATAAAACACTCCATCCAACCACAGAAGAATGCAGATCCTTTCAAGCACTAACAAAACATATGCCACATCATGTTTGTAGAAGACCCAACATAGTAAAAGTGATAATTCTCAAAATCTTAATAACCCAGCAAGATTATTCTGAGTTTATATTATTAAAATTTATATGGAAAAGTAAAGGAACTGGAATAGATAAAAACAATTTTAAAAAGAAAAGTAAAATGGGAAGAATCAGGCGACTGAATTTCAAGATTTATCAGTAATATAAGACTATATGATATTGGTGGAAGCATAGACAAATAGATCAAAAAAACAAAAGAGAAAGCATCAAAATGGACCCATGCAAATATGCCTAACTGACTTTTGACAAAAATGCAAAAGCAATTCAATCCAATAAAGACAGCTTTTTAAGAAAATAGTGCTGGAGCAATTGCATATTCATAGACAAGCAATAGATAGATGGTAATGATAGATGTGTTGACAGATTAGATAGATAGATGATAGGTTAGATAGATGGATTAGATAGATAGATGATAGATAGATGATAGATGATAGATAAATAGAGAGAGAGAGAGAGAGAGAGAGAGAGAGAGAGAGAGAGAGAGAGAGAGAGAGACAGGCACACAGACAGACAGACAATAGATAGAATCTTGACTTAAACCATACAACTTTCATCAAACTTAACTCAAAAGGGATAAGAGGTTTAAAATGTAAAACTATAAAACTTTCAAAATAAAATGAAGGAGAACACTTTGGAACCTAAGGGTTTAATGGAGAGTTCTTAGACATGACAGGAAAAAAATTTGTGAAGAAAAATATCGATTAATAAGAAACAATCAAAAATAAAACTTACACTCTTAATACTTGAACATATTAAGAGAATGCAAAGACTAATTACACACTGGGAGAAAATATTTTTAAACCAGATATTTGACAAATGACTCACATCTAGAATATATAAAGAATACTCAAAATTCAATATTAAAGGAAACAAACACTCCACTTGGAAAATGGGCAAAAGATATGATGTGACATTTCACAAAAGATATTACATGCATGACAAATTAACAGGAAAAGACATTAAACATCACTAGCCATCAGGGACATAAAAACTAAGGCCATGATGCAGTATCACCACACACTTGTGAAATGAGATAAAGTGAAAAAATAGCAACAGTACCATATGCTGATGAGCACATAGTAAAACTTGATATATGTTTCTCATATGTTGCTAGTGAGAATGTAAAATGATATAGCTACTCTGGAAAATAGTTTGGCAGTGTCCTTAACTAAATATACACTAACCACATGGCCTAGCAATTGTACTCCTGAGCATTTATCCCAGAGAAAATTTGTGTTTACACAGAAACCTGTAATTGCTTATAGCAGCTTTATTTTTAGTTCCCCCTCCCAGTTTTATTGAGATATAATTAACAAATAGAATTTTTTTAAAAATTCAAGTATATAGCCACTTTATTTGTAATAAGCGAAAATGAGAAACAACCCAGATATCCTTCAACAAGGAAATGGTTAAACAAATTGTGGTACATTCATACTATGGAATACTATTCAGCAATAAAAAAAAAAAGCTAAATATCAAGGGTGTTATGCTGAGTGAAAAGAGTCATTTTTAAAAGGTGACAGTTTTACTCCTTTTATATAACATTCTTTAACTGACAAAACAATAGAAATGGAAAACAGATTAGTAATTGATAGAGATTACAGATTGTTGGAAGGATAAAGGTGTTACTATAAAAAGGTAGTACAAAGGAGTTCTTTGTGATGATGGGATATTTATGTATCTCGATTATAATGTCAAGTACACAAACTATACTTGTGATAAGATGACTTAGAACTATACACATATATTGTACTAATGTCAGGTCCTGGTTTTGTTATTGTATTATAATCACATAAAATGAAAACATAGGAAACTATGATTTGTACATATGTTCTATCTGGTTTCTTTTAATTAGATACAGAGTAACTGAACGCATTTTCAGCTTGAGTACTACAAGAAGAGAAAAAGGAAGAAAAGACAAAAAGGAAGAACAGGAGAAAGAAGGATGAGAAAAAGGAGAAGGAGGAGAGACCACAAAAATAATATAGGATAAGCATAATGCTTATAAAAATAGCTTTACCAAGAATCGGAGGAGAGTTTATGATAGCATATTTGAAACATTTGGGTGCTTGAAGTTTAGCATATCAGGAAGGCTTATGTACTATGAATTTAAACAAATATGCAACTATTTTTGTCTTCTTTGCATTTAATGTAAGAAAATACAAGTTATTACCAACTCACTGCCGTTTGAACTAATTATAAACCTTCACCTTTTTAAATAACCTTTCCCAGAACAAGAATTCCACTTCTAGTGAGTCTAATATTTCTTCACCTTGTTAACATGGCTAAAATTATGTAATAAATAACTACTGTCCAAAGTAACAGAATTGCTATAGAATAAACTCACAAAACAAACTTACAAAACAAATTACTCTAAGATATGCAATATCAAATCTAGGTTGAGATTGAGCAACATTATGTTGAGACATCTTTATTCTGTTTAATTTCTTTTGGTTTTAGGATAAACTGTTACTTCTAGAGGAATGATTATGAATCATACTTTATTAATATTATGGAATAAATATTAGTTAAAAACAATAATTTGAATCAATTAGTTCATGCACTAATTTAAAAACTCACTAGATGATTGTATCTTTTAAAAAACAAATCAATATTTATTAGAAGGATTCGAAAGATTATGAACGTTAGTGTTTCAAATTTTTCAGTGAGTTAAATTGATGAACCATTCTTAACCTTTCATCTAAGTAGTGTATACTACTTGAAATAATCTGACTTTTGCAGGGAAGAATTATTTTTTGCATAATAAGATTGCATTTCAGTCATCTTTCCATGAAACATTTCAAACTTCACACTTGTCAAAATAGTTGTTTCTCTCCTAGGGACACATAACATGTTGTACAATATTTAAATAGGTTATCTCACTGAATTATGACTACTTTGTTACTTAAATTGCATTTCATACTCAATTATTGGTGTCATGCAGGCAAGTAAGTTATCTTTTTTTCATATTTCTATATACAATGCTTCATTTATGCCTGGAGTGTAGACAGTGCTCTGCATATGTTGTTCAATTATTTGAATCATTAACTCAGCACTGCATTTCAGTAACAGCATAGCTAAAAGATCATTTTTGAAAGAATATATTTAAAGTTAGAAAGAATGTTCTTTTTGATGGTTTATACACATAAAATTGCTCACTTTTCTTAATGGAACTCAAGTTAAATTCTCAAAATAAATGCCTTTTGTAGAATCTATTAATTCATTCAGTTCCTCTGCACTTGACATATACTCTTGCCATAGTAAATGCATCCACCAAACTAGATTATAGTAGGTAACATTTCCTCAGAATAGTTTGGTTTTGCTTTCAACTTATTTCATTCTCATATTTTCCGTTATTTTCCACATTTCTCTCATTCCCGCTATTACATTTTTATGTACTCAGTAATCATGTAGTTAAATGTTTATTTGATAATGTATTATCAGATCACTAATTTGGCAAACCATTTCCCTGTAAGCGATGTGAAGAAATGCCCAGGGACAGGATGGCGAAGTCATGATCTTTGGGCTTTTATACTCCTTTTCTTCCACCCAAAGTAAAAATCACAATAATAGTGAATCTTTGGCTTTTCTTACTATGTGATAAGGCATTTAATCATCATAATACCTTATAAATAAAGCAAACACTATTTCTTGCAATTTCTTGGAAATTAAAAGGTAGTGTGAAAGGAGAACATAATTGACTTTTCCTGCTTGTGCTTAGTATTTCTGTGGAAACTGAGGAGGAAAAAAAAATGGTAGCCAAAAAGCTCTCCTTTGGTAGCCCTGGAGACTGTTGTAATTAAAAAAAAAAAATTAGAAATAGAGGGAATACTAGGTGCAAAAAAGATAATGTACCATCAAGGGGAATAAGACCTGAATCCTCTCTTTCCAATTCATATTGAAGAGAGAAAATTAAGGATTTTCATTCTTAAATTCTGACTCTTACCTTCATCTCAGATTGGTTCTTTATGCACTTCTTCCAAATTATGAAAAATCATAATTAACTTTGTTTAGTAAATTTTTAATGAATGGTTTGTGTGTTTCTGTTCATTGAAAAGAGTAGTAAAGGGAGTTAAGGCTAGGATGTATAAATGACAGAGAAGGTTTAAAATTATTTGGTAATCTTGAACTGTTTTTCTTTTATATTATTATTAAAGTTTAGTTAAAAATTAAAACTCGTCCAGATTATTCCATAAATTTCTAATCCCACGGTTCAGTACTCCACCCCAAGAATATAAATACATATATGTACAGCATACATACAGGGTAGTATATACCATATAGTATATACAGAGCATATACTACTGTCCTATACTATTAGGATAATGGTATATATAACTAGTGCATATATATGTATATGTATATGCATATGCATATGCATATGCATATGCATATGTGTGTGTATATATATACACATACAGAGTGATATGTATGTTACTCAATTAAATAAATATAATACATTTGACCTATTTAATGCATCTTATTCTATGTCTTTAGATATTCTAAAGAATCTTAAGATAACCCTTTTTAGAAGCAATTTTTCTATTATATGACTTAACTACTTGGATTTTTCCAGATACGTACTTGCTTTTACTAGTCCTCTTTTACTTTAACTAATTTGAATACATTTGAAAGCATCAAATTCTAACTTTCTTGTGAAGGCAACTGGCAGGTATTGATTTTTCTCTTTTTAATAACCATCGATCATCTGCAAAGAAAATCTGGGGATCAAGAATGACACTCTTAATGATCCAGCAGTTCATAAACACCATAGATTGCAACTCAGTATTTAACTATTAGTGGCTCTTTATATTATTTATATACTCTATAGAGTATATACACTAAACACTCAACAGAGTTCTTTATAAACTAAATTCAAAAATGCAGATTACAATTTTAAAATGCAGAAAGGGACAGATAATCACAATAGCAAGAAAGAGGAGGATCTCGAGTATAGAAACCTCATATGTACCCTGGCCCTTTTTTTCTTCCACTAGAAACTTCTGTTTATGGCTGATCTAAGGGAGTCTGAAGTAACCAAATGTAAATAACAAAAAAGAAATAGACATTTTTTCAAATGTACTATAAGATTAAAAGTATAAAATGATCCTATGGCTGTTCTAATAAAGAAAAGCTCAGCAAAACAAATTAATGGTGTCATGAAGCAAAGGAAATTGTCCGATATGAATGCACAGTAATTGAAATAGTGAGAAAGTAATAATATAATTGAAACATAATCCTAAATTTGTTAAAGAATTGCAACTGCAAAGAAGAAATAACATGGGGGAAAAATACACAGAGATAGACAGCAAACAGGTGATGGCTAAAAAATTATTACCAAAATAAATGTTGGTAGAATACAAAAGGCAAAGAGAGTAAAAATCATAGAAGGCATAATAAGGAATATAAAAATACAAATGAGAAATCTGTTAAACATTAAATAATAAAAGGGTTAGCTCCTCAATTTCCAAGTTAGTGATTTTTCCCACCTATATCCATTCTACTATTTATTCCATTTTTTGCTCTATTTTATTGTTCACACATAACATTTCCACTAAATATTGTTTTCCTTTGTTCTTTTTAAAATATTACTATTATGTTGATTTATTTTTTTATTTGTTATCTTTAAAATGTTTATTGTATCTGTTTTAATACTTCCATTTTACATAGGATATATGTATATATTGAACAAATTATGGTTTTTATTTTGAGGCTACTGACTCTTCACATATCTCTGTATTTTGATCTGGTATCTTGTATTTCCCTACGGGTATCTAAACTATGACTCATTATATGTACTGTTCGTGGGCCTACTGTGTGGGTTCAAATACATAGTATCTTCTCATTTAAAGCTTTGACATATCTTAAAATCTCTCCTTCTTCACTGTTGTTTTCTGTTGTTGTTCAGAATCATACAATTTCTTGCCTAAAGACAGAATAAATATTCTTAAAAAAAAATGTTTAATGCTTATCTTTGGTCTTCCTAACAATATGTGTTATACACTATGATCAGAGTCACTTTCCCAAATCAGAACATGTAATTTTGTTACTCCTCATGCTCTATACATCTAATGACTCTCCAGTGCATGTCGTAAAAAGTCAAGAGTCGGGAAGATGTTGTAGTAGTCTACTCTGTCGACTACTACAATCAAACTGAAACTATATTTTTCAGGAAAACCTTTCACTAGATAGTATCAAGTTAGAGTTTCTCTAAGTTGATTTTTATAAAATTTGGTAGGTTAGAGTGAAGTAGCAGCTAAGAAACGAAGTAACAGATATTCCTTCTGAAGGACATTCCTACATGAAGAAACAGCAGTGGTTTCCAATTTGTCCTTATTTCCCCCATTCATATATATATTTTTTTATTTTCCCTGACTTCTAACAGCATCAGTGAACTGAGAGAAATGGTATCTATCAGAGGAAATGTTTTCCGTAGACTTCTCCCAGATCTTTGTGGTCTGTTTGGGAGCTGGACATGCTTGTTTTATTTTCTTTTCTCTAAGGTATCAATTATAGAGAAAGTGAAATTATTTAGCTGTCGGGTTCAGAGAACATTTGTAGCTAACACATATTTGTCTTAATAGAAAAGCTTTCTCGTGGATAATTTTGTTTTCATACATTGCTAGTAAATATTTATGATATTTTAATTTCTGCTCCATCTTTAGACAACAGATGGTTGTCAAATGACCTTGGATAACTACTTCAACAGATATGGCTATTGTATATGAACAACTCATTTTGTGTTTTACCTTGGTGACTTCATTACTTTTTACTAAAATTGTTTTGACAAAAATCACCCTTTATTTTATGTATTCTAATCTATGCCCCAAAATAATATATAATTAATTAGGAAAGATAGCAAAAGGAGGCTTATGGGAGAGACAGACAGACAGGAAAAAAAGAAAAGGAAGGTCCCTTATATTGTTGGCTCCCAATCTGTGGACTTCAGATGTTTAGAAAAGTCATGAGCTTATTCCAATTGGTCTCTTAATACAATTAATTATCAGGTACTGTCTGTGCACTATTATAACATTTCATAACCACATATGGCTTTTTGAAGGCTGTGGATGCTTTGATTAATAGTAAATAAAGCCTACAT
Source organism: Rousettus aegyptiacus (assembly GCF_014176215.1). NCBI lineage: Eukaryota > Metazoa > Chordata > Mammalia > Chiroptera > Pteropodidae > Rousettus > Rousettus aegyptiacus. The sequence continues at coordinate 70,368,100 of NW_023416288.1, forward strand.
ATAGGTATAAATTGTATATATTTTTATGTATAGGTATACTATATATAGGTGTGTGTATATATATGTACACACACATACATGTGTGTGTGTGTGTGCGTGTTTCCCTTAAGAGGTGTTAAAAAAATGAAAATATTTAAATAACTAGTGGGCTAGAGTGTTTCAAAACCTAAACATATTTCTCATATTTCTCCTGTTTGGGACTCAGACAGAATAAATGCATTCTCTTTCTATTGCACATCATAGTAAAACTAATGAATATCAATGATAAAGAGAAAATACTTAAATAGCCAGTGGAAAAAAGGATATTATCTTCAAAGGAATAGCAATAAAGCTACAGCTGACTTCATAAAGAAATGTGGAAGCCTCAGGAAAATGGAATAACATTTAAAATGTTAAAGGAAAATTGTCAACATACAATTATATTTCTTCCAAAAGAAAGGAAAAATGAAGGAAAGGAATTTTCAGACCATTAAAACGAATAAAACTATCCCTTTTATTTTCTTCAACTAAACTAAATACCAAAGGAATTCCTCATGTTAAAATAAAATTATTTTAGATAAAACATGATAATGTAAGGAAGAAGAAAGGGCAATAAGAAGGTTATAAATGTAAATAAATGTAAATATTGACTATATAAAAGCAATGAGTAAATTTAGTATAAAATTTTAAAGACATAAAACAAATATACAAGACAATAATATAGAAAATATAGAAGAGTAAAAAAGAGTTAAAAGTTTCTGAAGCTGCACTCTCCTATACAACTGCCAATGTTATTTAAACTTTTATTGTGATCTGTCCAATAGTATAGATGTAGTCACTTGTACTTATTAGCATTAGTAATGTAACTAATGCAACTGAAAACTGAATTTTTAATTTTATTTAATCAAGTTAAATTTACATTTAAATGGCCACATGTGCCTAATAGCTATTGTATTAAACATTGAAGGTCTAAAGATATTTGCATTGCCTGGGAAGGGCTAAAGTATTAATTCAAATTAAGTTGTTAAAAATAAATAAAATGAACAAGTTTTATGCTTTAGAGCAGTACAAGAAATAACAACTAACAAACTAAGAGAAGGTAAAGAATTACATAATTTTTAAAAAGTGTTTATTCTAAAGAAAAATAGGAGTAAGAGACAAAGAGGAAACTTGATTATACATAAAATAAATATCAACATGATAGATATAAATCTTGTAAAATAACATTTAGGGTTTAATTACAGTTGGCATATCATATTATATTAGTTTCAGCTGTACAATATGGTGATGTATACAACATTTATATAACTTACAAAGTGATCACTCCAATAAATCTAGTATGCATCTTACATCCCACATAGTTCTTACCAATAATTGACTATATTCTTTATGCTATACATTACATCCCATGACTACTTTGTAACTACTACTTTGTACTTCTTAATTCCTTCCTCTTTTTCACCCACCCTCTCAAACCCCCTCTCATCTGGCAATCATCAAAATGTTCTCTGTGTCTATGAATTCATTTCTGTTTTGTTCATTTGTTTATTTTGTTCTCTAGATTCCATGGGTGAGTAAAATTATACAGCATTTGTCTTTCTCTATTTGACTTACTCCACTCAGAATAATACCCTCCAGATTTGGCCATGTTGTTACAGATGACAAGATTTCATTCTTTTTTTTGATTGAGTAATATTCCATTGTATATATGTACCATCTCTTCTTTATTCATCTATTGATGGACACCCAGGTTGCCTCCATATCTTGGCTATTGTAAATAATGTTGCAATGAACATATAGATTTACATGTCCATTCAAAGCAGTGTTTTGGGTTTGTTTGGATAAATACCTGAAAATGGGATTACTGGATCCTTCTTTGTCTCTTGTTATAGTCTTTGTTTTAAAATATATTTTATCTAGTATTAGTATTGTTATATCAGCTTTTTGTTTGTTTGTTTGTTTCCTTTCTCATGAAATATATTTTTTCATCCCTTTATTTTCAGCCTGTGTGTGTCTTTCAATCTGAAGTGAGTCTTTTGTTGGCAGCCTATGCGTGGGTCTTGTTTTCTTATCCATTCAGCCACTCTGGAGCACCTAATCCATTTACTTTCCAAGTAAGTAATTGTTTAGAGACATGTAGTTATTGCCATTTTATTATTCATATTTTCGATCTGTTTTCTTCTTCTTCTTAAAAATGTCCCTCTAAAATTTCCTGTAATGCTGGTTTGGTGTTGATGAACTCCATGAATTTTTCTTGTCTAGGAAGCTCTTTATTTGTTTTTTGATTCCAAATGATAGCATTGCTGGGTAGAATTATCTTGTTTGTAAGCTCTTGCTTTTCATTACTTTGAATATTTCATGCCAATCCTGTCTGGCCTCCAAAGTTTCTGTTGAGAAATCAACTGACAATCTTAGGAGAGCTATCTTGTAGGTAAATAACTGCTTTTCTCTTGCTGCATTTAAGATTCTTTCTTTGTCATTAACCTTTGGCATTTTAATTATGTGTCTTCTTGGGTTCATCTTGTTTGGGACTCTGAGTTTCCTGGGGATGTATGTCCATTTCCTTTGACAGGTTAGGGAAGTTTCCTATCACTATTTTTTCCAAAAGGTCTTCAATTTTTTGCCCTCTCTTTTTTCTTTCTACTACTCCTATGATGTGAATGTTGGTACACTTGATATTGTCCCAAGGGTCCCTTAAGCTAGCCTCAATTTTGGAGGTTTCTTTTTTCTTGTTGCCATTATGATTGCATGCTTTCTGCTACTTTATCTTCTATACCACTGATTCAATCCTCTGCTTCATTGAATCTACTGTTGATTCCCTCTAATTTGTTCTTTATTTCAGTAATAGTAGCCTTCATTTCTGACCATTTCTTTTTTATGTCTTCTATCTTGTTGCCGAGGTTCTCACTGAGTTTATCTACTCTTCCTCCAAGTTTATTGAGCAACCTTATTAACCAGATAATTAACCAGTGTTTTCAACTCTGAATCTGGTAGATTACTTGTCTCCATTTTATTGAGTTGTTTTTCTGGAGCTTTGTTTTGTGTTTTCATTTGGGACATGTTTTCTTGTTTCCCCATTTTGACTACTTACTTGTGTTTGTTTCTATGTGTTAGGTAGGAATGCTATGTAGAGTGGCCTTAGTAGAGTGGCCTTTTGTAGAAGGCGTCCTGTGGGACCCAGTAATTCAGCCTTCCCTATTCACCCAGCTGAGTGCTTCAGATGTGTCCCTTGTATGGGTTGTGTGTGCCCTCTAGTTATAGTTGAACCTTGGTTGTTGTTTGTGTATCAGTGAGAGGGATTGACCTTTAGGGTAATTGATTGTGAGAACTGGCTGGTAAGGGGCTGACCCTACCCAGTAGGATTCATTTTAGCAGGGCTCCAGTGCTTCCAGAGTCTGTCATCCTCTAATACAGTCCCAGGTGGTTCCCCAATTCAGTCTGAAACTGGCCACCTGTTTGCTGGCCCCGGAGCCTCTTATAGAGGGGACTCTAACCACAGCCTCTGCCTAGCTGGGAGCCACCTGGCAAGATTCACCAAGCAATTCACAGATGACCACCAATCATGCTGGTTTTGGAGGTGCTTTGAAAAACCAATCCACGAGCCAAAGCCAACTGCCACTAGTGCTGAGCTTAAGGCTGCTCAGCAAGAGGTACAGAGAATATGGAGGCCAGATACTGCTTGTTTGGGTTTTGCAAACCTTTGAGAGATTTTAGGAAAGTCCTCAGCATGAGTCAAGACAGGTTGTTTTTAATGAAAAGCCACTGGAGTAGGATTGGGTGGGCTTGCAAGTTGGGGGGAGCAGAGTTTCAAGGAGTCACCAGAGTGGAACAACCAGTTTTAGCCAGGTTAATGGAGACTCAGATATGGCACCTATCTGAGTCTACATGCCATAAGCAGGGAGATCTCAGTAAAGAAACAAGAGATTTTTCTAGCAGTTCTGTCTGGGAAGAAGCTGCTTCTCCAGTCCTTATCCTGGAGCCAATCAATTCCTCCCCAATGTTCCTCATGCCTTTCCAGCTGTTTCCCCAGTGCTGGAGCTCAGAGCAAGAGAGTCTTTCAGAGGATAAGTCTGCATATGGGTCCCTTAAGAGGAATATTGGAGATTCTAGCCATTCTTCGTCTTACTCAGCCACAATCTCTACCAGTTTTCATAGCCAGAAATTGTCGGGACTTCTCTTCCCGGCACTGGAACCCTGAGATCGGGAGCCCGGTGTGGGGCGGGGACCCCTCGCTCCTTGAGGAGAAACTCCACAGTTGAGATATCCCTCCTAATTCTTAATCACCACACAGGACTATGGGACTAACCCGTTCTGTGTCTCTGCCCCTCCTACCAGTCTCAAGGTGGCCTCCTCTGTGTGTCCCTAGTTGTAGGAATTCTAGTGCAGCTAGACTTCAGGCAACTCCCAATGATAGTTATTCTATAATTTAGATGTGGTCATGAAAGGAGAAAAGCACAGTATTTACCCATTCTGCCATCTTAACTGGAAACGCTATGAATCTTAATACTTCAATATCACATTAAATTTAAATTCACTGAATACTCCAATTAGAAAATCAAATTACAGGCCCTCGTATGTGGGCTAGTACTGAAATGTATATGCATTTTTCCCTAAATATTAGAAATTTCAGTCATGAGATTTGGATAATATTGACAATCATAAGAACTATCTTTTTCTTTTAAACTTTAAAACTGGATCTTCTGCTCTATTTTTATAAATATTTCCATTGAAAGTTCACTTTCTTTAATATATACATATATGTATATAGACTCTTTTTGAGCATTCAAATGAAGGAAAGAAGAAAGGTAAAAAGAAGGGAGGAAGAAATGAAGAAAAGAAGAGAGGGAGGGAGGAAAGAAATTATGGCTTCCTACATAATGAGAATGATTCTAAATGGAGTATTAATTGGGACACTTGAATTAACTATGCTTGTCAACTCCCTGCCCCAGGTCCATACTTATTTTGAGAACCAACCCATTATTCCTTGAGTTTTTTTAACAGAGGCTTTGTCAATACACCAAGGCAAAGCAAATCACACCTATCAAGTGCCCAAAGAGGAAGGAAAAAATTAGCATTTACCCTTTCATGTCCCAGATGGAACTGATTTTTATAGTCACACTCCTAATGATGATCTACATTAAGGAAAATTATTTTTTCATTATTACTTTTAAAATCATTTTAAATCACACATCATTTAATATTGTTCTCTTGGAAAAATTAATTTAAAGATTTTAAAAACCTAAATTCTAAGGTTCTAAACAGCTAATTTTACAGAAAGATAGCATGTTTTCTGCTATTTATTAAAGCTAGGTAGTTTATAGGCCAACTCTCTTAAAGTACTAAAAAAGGCTAATTTTTGTTAAAGTCAAAACTATATAATTACCACTTAAATGCTGTAAAAACATAGGAAAGAATTCCTCCATTATCATCAAATTATATATCCATTAAAGATCCCAACTTTTCATTTTGTCTTCACATTTGCAAGATAATGAAGTTTTGCCTTGAGGAGTCAACAATGCAAAATCTTTAAAAACAGTACAAATTTCTGTTAATATAACTGTCTTCTCTGCACTTGTCCAAAGGCAAAAAGCATGTAATATTGTGAAGAACTTAAAAAGATAAAAGAACACAATTTGCAACAGGAAAGTTTAGCAATTGTTTTTGACCTAAAGAATCTGTTTTTAATATATACTTGACTAGAGGTTGCTGTGCAAGCAACGATTGAAACTGCCACTGATTTATTGTATGGATCTTTAATGTGATAGAAGATTGCACAAGAAAAGTACTTGTTTGATTATTTTTCCATCACTTTTTAATCCTTAGAGAAACCTATAATATTACCATTTTGTAGGATATTTGATTTCATATTGATCTCTCCCTTTCTCCACTGCTTATGTAGATATAAACACACACACACTCACACACACGCATATATACAAATACAACTTTAGAAAGTTAGTTTATCCACTGTATGTCACTCTACCAACATACTGGCAAGGTTTAATTTCAAATTATGTCTCCGGGTCTTTTAATTTTCTTTTTCTTCCATCATTCTATAATTTCTCCTGGTAATATTTCTTCTTAGTGAACTTTTTAGAAAAAATTAAAGTATTCTCTCATATTTTGATTCAATAATTTATAAATCATGTCCCATAGGCTCATTATATGTATGGTAGAGACATATACCTTCTAGAAATAAATTATTGATTTCTCAAGTATATGAACTAAAGTCTAATGCCTTCTTTTTCTTTTGTGTTTTTTTTTACACTCACTAAACCATATTTCTTTAATAGTAATGAATAATAAATCAGTACATAAACCAAGAAATTTTCCCTTAACAATTCCTTAAGAAGTCACTCAACTTTCTGATATTTGATATGACATGAAAAATAGCAATCAATAGAAAAAGAAAAAGAGAGGAGAGGAGAGAAAAGAATGACAATTATGGTGGCAAAAGATCAAAATAATCAATACCATGAGGAAAATATTTACCACACAATACATATTTTTTAATATATGTGAGTGGGAAATAAATAATAAGACAAAGTTATAAAATATTCTTTATACTCATATGACACACAAACAGTTTAAAGCAAGTATAATACTTGGACACATATCAATGATCAAATTTCAATGATTTTATTTCATTTTCCTATAAGAATATTACAATTATATTCATCATTTTTTCTGTTTAGAGGGACTGTAAAGACATGCATGTCTTTTTTGCAAAATAATTTAAATACCTTTAACAACTGATATTTTTGAAATGTCATTGTGTTAGTTAGGGCCCTCTGAGAAGCAGATGTCAAGATGGGATCAAATGTGCAAGATATTTATTTGCAAAACACCTGTACAAAATAAGAAGTAGAAATTCCAAAGTGTAAAAAAAAAAAAAAAAAAAAAGCCTTAAGACCCCTCTATAAATCTAACTAACCTCTATGTAGGAGAAAAGGGAAGGAGGGAAGATTGGCTGGTTAGAGTCAGACTTCAATGTGGTTTTAAGGAAGTTACAGCCAGGCTTAGTGAGAGTCTTTGAGCAAAAGATATTCAGAGGTTTCCCACATTTCCACTGCGCTTCAGTGGAAAACACTTATTTAAAGGTAACCTTTTCATGAGTTCTGATTCTATGGGAGATTATAACTCTGTAAATTGTATCTGTATCACTGATACAGATACAAAATAATTCTTGTCTATACATACAAATTTTTGTAGTGGAGAGTTAACCTGAACTGAAAACAGTTCTATTTCCATCTACACATTCATTTCAATATAAATTTGTCTATTTTTCAGTCTCCTTTGAAGCAGTTATAACAGCAACCTGATTTTTTTTATTATAAGCTAAATATAATTTTTGACAGGTATTTACTTGAGAGTAATGATTTGCCCTTAATTTTTTTCTTTTAACACTGAAAGTCTGGCTGTCCAGTGAATTCATTTAACAGTCTAGTGAACTTCGTCAACAGGGAGGTGTACTTCATGAGTAGTTTAAGCCCAAGTATATCTTTTCTTGTTTCCCAGACATAGGCTTCTATTTTTAATTTTCCTCTCTACTACTTCTATATTTTCTTCCTTGTTGTTTTAGCTCATTTTGTGGAGAGAGTTCCTTTACTTGGAAAACTACGATTTTCAAAAAAAAAGCATACACAAAATACATCAACATTGTCAAGCACATCTTTTTTAATATCTGTGAGTGGGAAATAAGTAATAAGACAAAGTTATAAAATATTTTTGATACTCATATGACACACAAACAATTTAAAGCAGGTATAATACTTGGACACACTTCAATGATTAAATTTCAATGATTTTATTTCCTTTTCCTATTAGAATATTACAATTATATTAATCATTTTAATCATCTTGTGCTTGACAATTCTTCAAATATTTGAAAACACAATGATGTCTCTGCTTGATCTGTTCTTCTACAGACTGAGCTTTCACAGCTTCTTTAACTTGTTCCTCATATGGACTCTCCAAATCTACTAGGTGAATAATGCTTATTCTGGGTTTTCAATCATCTCTTCCAGAGGAGCATATACATATTACATATAATGCACCATCTCTGGAATGATAAACATAAAATCACAGTAGAATAGCAAGTTTCTTCAAACTGGAGACTAAACCATTATAAATGCAACTGAATATGTTATGGATTTTTGTTTTGTTTTGTTTTGTTTTTGGGGGGTGGGGATTGAGCAGCATATTTGTTTATTTTCTCATTTTCATCAGAACTAATGGTCAAATAAAACCTCCTCCCGCCAATACAAATGTCATATCATTTTTAAATTATGTATATTTTTAAAAAATACAAATATAAATGTTACATACAGTCCTGTATTTCATCTCTGGTTTCAGCTCATCACTACAGCTCTTATGACCTCCACACTCCTGGAATACTTGATATCTCCATATACAGAAACACACATCATCTCATCTGTCCCCAGGCCTTTGCATTTACTGTTCCCTCTGTCTGAAAGACCATTTCCAACCCACTTCACACACACTTGTTTAACTTCCTTCAATTTCTTTTACTTATCATTTAGCTCTGGCTCCTGGAGGGCTCCAGTGAACACTCAGAATGGGTAACTGCCAATTATATGACCTTCTTAGACACTGAAGCACTCATTTGTAACACTTAGTCAACATCTGTGTTCTACACTAAGCAGAGAGTTCTGTAAGTACAAGTGCTATGTTGTCTTCTTTCCTATTTCAGCACAGGCAGCCAGCAGCAGATCTGACACCTGCTGGATTCTCTGTATATAACTATTGAGCCAGAGTCAATGTAATTGTTTTTTTTTTTTTTAACAATGTAGTGTATCAGCAATTTCTATCTGCTGTCATTCCGCCACCTCTTTAATAGCTGTTATGGTAATAAAGAATTTTAAACAGGAAAGAGACAAGGGTATTCTAGAACATTTCTTTAATTAACATTTTTTAAAATTATATTGTTATTATGCTGTGAATCTTATTTGTTCTACTTTTGCTAAATGAATTTCATAACACACTTTGTGAAAAGCAACTACACAATTATACTGATCTGCATTTATTTTAGTAATACTACTTAAAAGCACATGAATCTATGAAATGGAATATAGTGAAAAGAACATAAATTTAAGGACCAGTTAAACTTTTATTAGATATAAAATTTGAATAGTTATTATAATTTCTTAATCTGTAAGAAGAAAATTACTAAAATATATATGAGAGATTCTTGTACTAATTAAATAAAATATGTTATTGGCTCTCACCACCTCCATTAACTTCCTGCCCAAACTCAGTGTTAACAAAAGCATTTACTCTAAAAATTTGCCTTGAAAATTTAAAAGCATCAATATTAAAATTACCATCCTATAATTTCCTGAAACAACCATTTTAAAAATTAGGAAAATATCACTCGTCTTCAGATTTGTGATTTCTTTCCAAATTTTTTTGATTCTTGAAAAATTACTCTCTCTATATATAGACTACTACTACTTCAGCAAGGTTTTCAGCATTAAAAAATAATTTGCTTTTATCTAAGACTTTGAGTCTACTTAAAAATGGTGAGTGGCCTTCATATTTTCACTATTGTCTTTCATGCACAGTCTACTCCTTCAAGTGTGGAGTGATCTGTTTTAAGAGAAAAGAAGAAAAGAAAAGGAAAAGTTGTGTAGTTCTACTTTCTATTTTAATCCTCTATCAGATTATGTTCCCAAACATATGCCCCAACCTTTCTTTGTTCATTTTATTATTCCTAAATCTGCAAACACATTCTGATGCTTTTAGCATTTTTCAAAATCTCTAGTTTGTTCTTAAGACTTCCTGAGGCTATTATTAAAGATACACAAAAATATAAAATACTTATCTACCTTGCTTTGCCCCCTTGTAAAATTAGAACTTTTTAAAACAATTCAAGCTTAACGAAATGTTCACTATACTAAAGCAATTATATTTTCAGATGACTTTCTTTTCTTCCTATTTCTGAAACTTTTCACAACTACACAATGTGTATTGTATCTTAGCAACTCTCTTACTCTTCAGTTCTATTTCTTTCTAGAATGTTTAATCATTATTTTACATAAATATTTAGAAATTCTAAATCGTTTATTAAAATATAACATACATTAAGAAGTGCACAAATCATAAATGTACATATCAATGAATTCTCCCCAAATGAATATATCCATGTAACCAACACCCAATTCAGGAAGTAGAACATCTGAAGTATCCAAATGCCTTTATTCAGTCATTTCCTGCCCTTCCTCCAAAATAAAGTAACTACTGTCTTGACTTCTGCTGTCTTAGATTAGCCTTCTGTATTTTGTACTTTATATAAGTAGTTCATTCTCTTTTGCGTCCGGCTTCTTTTGCTCAGGCTGTTTATAAGATTTATTCGTTATGTAGTATAAAAACACTTTTATTCTCATTGTTATATAGTATTTCATTGTATGAATATACCAATCATGTTTATCCATTCTCCCACTGATAGACGTTTAAGTAATAGACATTTGGGGACCATTTCAAATAGTGCTAGTACGAACATCCATATGCATTTTTTATGGGAAAAATATTAATAAATTTCTATTGTGACTATTTCTAGGAGAAAAATTGATGGATTATGGGTTATGCATATATTTATTCTGATATAATTGATACTGTCAAACTGTTTTCCAAAATAGTTGCATATATTCATATACGTTTCTGCAGTAGAGATTAGGGCCAACATGATATATCTTTCTCAACCCTTTTACTTCTAATTTGTGTCTGTATATTTGAAGTGGGTTTCTTATACACAGTATAGAGTTAGGTGTTTTTTTAATTGACTCTCATAATCTCTACCTTTTAATTGGTATACTTAAATTATTAATATTTAAAGTGATTAATGAAAAATATGGTCTGATAGCTACCATATTTGTCACTATTTTCTGTTTGCCACCCTTGTTCTTTGTTCCTTTTTGTGCTTTTTCTCTTTCTGGTTTTATTGAGCATATTATGTGATTCCATTTTTCTGTCCTATCCTAGTATATCAGTTACACTTTTTTAAAAAAGTGTGGTTGTCCTAGAATTTCCAATATATAATTACAACTAATCTAAATCCACTTTCAAATAACACTATACCAATCATGGGTAGTACAGGTACTCTATAACAGAGTATTTAGAGTCCCTCCCTCCTGTCTTAATAGCATTATCTTTTGTTTTGTTATCCATAAATTATAATCACAATGATTGTTGTTATTATACTTGAAAAAAACTGTTTTCTGTAGATCAACCAAATATAAGAAAAACAAAAGGTTATATTTTATTCATTTATTCCTTCACTAACACCATTCCTTTCCTTATGTAAATCTCTTTCTGATCTATGTAATTTTCTTTCTCTCCGAAGAACTTTTAACATTTCTCTTTCATTTTTGAAGAATAGTTTCACTGTAATTCTTTGTTAGTATTTTTTTTCTTTCAATACTTCCAATGTTTTTTTGTCATCTGAAACTATGTCACTTCTATATCTTTTTTGAAAAAGAATAATAAACACAGAAAAATTGCTAACATTTATTGAATACCGATTATAGTTAATAATACTGTATTGTATACTTAGAACTATTTTATTTAATGTATTTAGGCATAATATGGCTAGTGAAAACAATGCTAGGAAGAGAAGTGTAAAGTCTGCTTTTCCATTTTATGTGATTTTGCACTATTAGTATTATCCTTAATGTGATACCTTTATATGAAATCTTTGAAGTCACTTGTTGATTGTGTGCATATGCAAATCTACTTAATAAAGCATCTGTAAACTGTGATATATGCAAGACGTTGAAACCAAGTGAACAAGTATGGGCTCCACCCCATCTCCAGGCTAGAGAGCTCCTGCTCTTCCACTCCAGGTTACCTCACCTAGTGTGAGACACATAATCATCTGTAATATGCACCTGGTGGGCTTGACAGTGTTCCTGCATACATTTTAAAGCAGTGAGATTTAGTTTATGTTTTCAGTTTTCTTTATAGAATAAGTAAAAATGGGAGCTCTAATAGATTCTTTTACCTTCCGATACATATCCATTTTGGAGATTTTGAGATGAATCCTTCAAATGCTAGAAGGCAAGAAAGCCAAACCAATGTGATGATGAGAAGTGAGACAGCTTGCATAAGGCAGGAACGTGGAAAACCTCAGGTAAAAAAGTGAAGCAAGGGAAGTAACAAAGGGTCATAATTAAAGGAAAACAAGTCCATAGAAAGTCTTCTCCTATTCCACCTGGGAAGATATCTCCTAAGAAACAAGATTGATAAAAATGGAAGAGGAATGTGGCAGTACAGACAGGAAAAAGAATGGGAAATTCTCCAAAGCCAAAGAAATATTTGAAGAAACCCAGGAGCTCAAGATTCTTATAGAGGCAAATGAAGAGGCTGCCATATGACGCTATTAAGGAAAACATATTGAATCTCACTTCTCATGCAAGAAGCAAATAAATATTTTCTATGTTAACTAGCAATGCCAGGTTTAAAGCAGTTGACAGATAACAAGAGTTCCTTGAACATCTGTAGTCCTGTCTTTCCTCTAGAAGCCTCAAATCTGATTAGGGAGAAAAAAACAAACATACAGAGAAAGTAAAATAACAAGCATGTCACTATATAATATTTAAAATTCATTGAGCATCTATCATGTGCCAGGAGGAGTGTTAGCTGCTTTACAGCATAATGTAATATACAGCAGTGAGGTTTATGTTGTTAAGTTCATATTATAGGTAAACAAAACCCTGATAGGTTAAGCAATCTGCTCAAGGCTGTATTCACACAGGCACTAATTGGCACACTTGATATGTGAAACCAAGAAGTAGACTATGCTCTTCCTCATAAACACCAAGTTACTTGGGCTACTGACACAAAATTAGCCACCAAATGAGAGATATAGAAAACCAGAACTATAGGAATTGTGATGTGAGAGGGTTTTCTTTTTTCCATATTATTAAAGAATATTATTACTGTGCGCTAAGTAAAAAAAAACAAAACAAAAACAAACAAAAAAAACCACCCCCAATATATATGCAGAGGATCATCACTGGTATTTTCTGACCTTGCTTTTTCTGGGACACATTGCCAGCACAGATGATATATTAAACAGCCAGAAGCTGGTGGTCAATTTTGGGTTTACTGTGAACCCCTGGATTCAATGACTCTACCTTCCTTTACTTCCCAATGTGAGCAAGGATAAAGTTAATGGTGTATGACTAATGCAATCATAAATTTCCAGCCACTACTGAGCTATTTGCAAGCTGCTTGTCGCTATATACTGGGTTTACTCACCCCAACTCCCTTTTTATTATCCTCCACCAACTACTTCTTTATGACTTTGTGTTTCACCATGAGAGAAACACAGCAAACTCGAACAAATTCATGAAGTTCGCCTCTGCACTCCAGATGGTCGATGTGTGTCAGGTTTGAGAAATCCAGTAAATCAATGGTTGCATGCTGTTAAATATCTGTTTAATCTTGCCCCTACAGAATGACCTTGAGAATTTCATCTCAAAAAATGGTTACAATTTACATGATATTCAATCAAAGAGAAAGAAGTTTTCATCCCACCAATTATAGCTTATACTCCTGCAACCCAATAATATACAAAACTAATTCATGAGAGCAATATCTCTAGAATAAAAAGACAAAATGTAGTAGAATGTCTATGCCTTATGGGCGATTGGTCTCAGTGCTTTAGCTCAATAGCATTACCCAGTTAGGTTTTAAGACTAGCTTTTATAATACCATTTTCAATGATATATCTAAAGGCATTCCAGACATGTGAGATACTTCATTCAGTTTCAAAACTGCACTTTTGACAAATGAAGATACTTTAGAAGTAAGTAATCTGAAAATAATATGATAAATAAAAGAAATTAAATACTGATTAGAGTGAAAAAGAAAACACAGAAGAGAGAAGCTTTCTTTAAACATTTGCATGTCACTTTCATTCAAATCAATCCCTATGCAAAAGATTACCCTCTTCCATGTTCAAGCCTGCCTTTTGTGTTGGCCTTCACTCTCCTGTCTGCATCAGCAGCAGTTGCTCTAGTCAGAGGCCTTTTCATTTTTGTAGGTTTTCTGACATCCAACCTCACCCAAGAGAGCAAATGGTCTCTTGATACAGCTTAAGAACTCTGGATGTACTTCAATTATAGTTTCAATTACACTGCATTTGACTTACTCACTTTCCATAGGTAGAGATTTTTAATATCTATGTCTATATTTATGATCTGATACAAACTTTGGTCATTAAATATGTGGTAGATGAATAAATGGATGAATAAATAAATAAATAGCATAAGGAAGGAAAAGTAGACTTGCACTTAGGTATCCCTCAGTTCTCACATGTCTTTCAGCCAATAGGTGGAAAGACAAAATTGCCAAATTTAGCAAATAAAAATAGAGAATGCTCAGTTAAATCTAAATTTTAGATAAACAACAAGTAAAGTTTTTAGCATAATTATGTGCCAAAAATTACATAGGCATCTTGTATTTTATCTGGCAACCACAAATGTATAAGAACACAGATTTCAACTCGCAATTAAGAAAAAAAAAAAAAAGGCTTTTAGAACTTTCCAAGGAAGCAAGATGCCAGACCTTATTTTTTAACATGGATGGATGTCAGAGGAGCACTGGACATATCCTTGCATTTGGTAATCCTTTTTTGCCTCTTTCTTATTAAGCAGTACATTTTGATACAATTCAAATACAGATATATCCGGGCATTGAGAGTAAATATATTCCCCTTGCAAATTCTATACTCCATATTTAAGGAATTCTTTTAACTCTAAAACTCAAATGACTACACACCTGTCAGTTTCTTTTTGAAGACTAAAATTACAGTGCATTATTGATATAGTTTAAATATATTCAGGTTGAGGTTGGCCAAACTACTTCTTAATTCTGTTCCACCTCTGCCTTAAGTGAAAGTGTCCTAAAATAAGCTTTTTTTCAACTCTGTTCCATAACTATGAAACATAAATTCTATTATCTGCCTCACTAGGTACCCTGATGGATTTAGTAGTCAAGATATGCATTGCTATAAAAAATAAAAAGTTATCAGTATTATTACAAACTAGCTACGGTTCTCATCTTTATTACAAATTTCCTTTCCTTAATTTGTTATTTTTATCAGCTTTTAAAATTATGGTGATTAAAATAATTTAAACTGTAAAATGTCAAAAATTGCAGTTTCCTCTTTAATATGCTTTTATAAGAGTAAAACATCATCACATTTAAATTCTTAATATTGAAACAATATCTTATCTAGAGTTTGCTGGAATATTGCTTTTTAAAAAAACTTTAAACATTTTTATAAATACTATTTTACTAAAAATAGATGTTTTGTTGATTTATCTTTGTCAGCAAAGATAAATTTTTATACATATAATGCTAAATGTATAAATTTCAATAAAGAGTCAAATTAGAACTCACTAGCTTTTTATTTATAAAAAGCATTTCCAAAATAAATTTGTATTAGGAGCAGCAGGAAATAGGAAGGGGCTATGTAGACCTTCTGGAACATCGGATATATTTTATTTTTATAGTATGTGTACACTATGATCTCTTAATAGTAACGATTTTATTATTTTTTATTTTTTATTTTTTTAGTAATCCTCTTTAAAAAGTCATGATCTTAGGTATATTCCCTTCTATTAGACTCCACAACCTTGAATCTCTTAAGTAAAGCAGTGGGTAACACTCCTGAACTAGTTGGGAGGTCTAAGCACATGGAAATGTTTTAGAAGATGTGCTCACTACTGTCTACTGACCGTTGGTAAAGAGCCTGATGTCTGTTTTATTGATAATATTTGCAATAGAAGCTGCTCTTTTAATCTCTGAGACATATTGTGATGTAATCTCACCAAAGAAGGACTTTTATTAGACCATTATAAACATCAGAATTGGCATAGAGGTATATATTTTATATCTTTGTTATAAAAACTCCCTAAAAAAAGCAATCCAGGAAGATGTCATTTAAGAAATCAACAAGATTTCAGTGTTGAATCACATATCATTCTTCTATATTTGCACAATGACATGAATTTTCAAAATCTGAATAATAGCTGATCCTGTATTATAGTTTCACAAAGGCATCAAATCTTTTTTATCAAGGGTGAAGCACGAACAGTGAAAAAGAGCCTTACGGCATATTTTTTATTTGTTTACATACAGTAAGTAACCCAGCACACCACTAATCAGGATCCCTTATGGTGGGATCGTGTTACTAATGTTACTAATGTAAATTCTTGGAAGCACAGGCACTGGCAACACATTTTCATTATATTCTCAAGTTTCTGGGTAGAAGCCATATTCAATTATTCATAAACAGCATTTAAAAGCAAATTCATAAATGTAATAGCATATATCACATTTATATTATAAGATCCCAAAGAAGCAAAATTAATAATATTTACCACAGATGAATAAGAAAAATAAGCCAACCTATGGAAAGGGAGAAAATATTTGCAAACCACATATCTGATAATCACCATGATAAAGGATTAATATTTGAAATATGTAAGGAATCCATACAGCTCAATAGCAAAAATGAAAAAAAAATACAAACAATTTATATACAAAATGGACAAAGGACCTGAAAAGACATTTTTCTAAAAAAGACATATAAACAACTACCGAGTACATGAAGAGATGCTAAATATTGTTAAGCATAAGGGAAATGCAAATCAAAATCACAATGAGGTATTATTTAACAACTGTTAGGATGACTATTTTCAAAAAGACAAGATAATTGTTGGTGAGGGTGTGGAGAAAAGAAAACCTTTGTACACTCTAGGTAGGAGTGTAAATTGGTACATTCATTATAAAATGCAATATGAAGGTTTCTCAAAAAATTAAAAATAGAACTTATATAAGATTCAGCAATTCCACTTCTGGGTAGATATTCAAATGAAATAAAATCCCATTCTCAAAGAGATACCTGCACTCCCATGTTTATTGCAGCATAATTCACGATAGCCAAAAATGTGAAAACAACCTAAGTGTACAACAACAAATGAATGAATAAAGAAAATGAGATATGTAGCTTTATGTATATAGCTATATACACAGATAGTGAGATTTTATTTATAATGGAATATTATTCAGCCATATAAAAGAAAAAAATTCTGCCATTTGTGACAACATGGATAAAACTGAAGGACATTATGCCAAGTGACGTAAGCCAGACAAAAAAAGACAAATATTGTGTGATTTCCCCTCATAGAACCAGAGCATTAGTGGCCAGTGGGGGGTGGGAGTGGAGGTGGGGGGGCAGGGGGCAGGATGTGGCAGAAATGAGAGATGTTGGACAAGGGTAAAAACTTTCACTTATAAGATGAGTAATTCTGGGGATGTATTATACAGCATGGTGATTATAGCTAATAATACTGTATTGTATATTCGGAAGTTGCTAAGACAGAACATCTTAAATATTCTCACTATTGGGGTAAAAAATAACTATGTGATGTGATGAATGTATTAATAAGCTCAATCGTGGTAACCATGTCACAAAGTATACACATAGTACATTATTGCATTGTTCTTGTTGTATAACTTAAAAATAAAATAAGATTTGTGATGTTTGCAATATACTTAATCATAGAGGATTAATTATAATGATAAACCAAATATAAAGTTATGAAATAGAAAAAACTAAATAGCTGCATAGATTATTTGATAAAATTCTAAAAAGAAAGTAAATTGTATAAAAGTATAGAGTTTGTATATTGCTTTAGGTAATATAGCCATTTTAGCTATGTTTGTTCTTCCAATTCATGAACATGAAATATCTTCCCATTTTTTTAGTGTCTAATTACTTTCAATAATGTCTTGTAGTTATCAGTGGTATAGGTCTTTCATTAAGTTTATTCATTGGTATTTTATCTTTTTTGTTGCAATTGCAAATGGAATTGTTTCCTTCAGTTCTTATTCTGAAATTTCATTGTTAGTATGTAGGGATGCAATGGCTTTTTGTTCATCAATTTTGTATCCTGCAACTTTATTGTATTTGTTTATTGTTTCTAATAGCCTTTCAGTGAAGTCCTTGGGGTTTTCTATATATAGAATCATATCATCTACAAAAAATACAATTTTACTTCATTCCCAATTTGAATTCCTTTTATTTCTTTCTCTTGCCTGATCACCCTGGCTATGACTTCCAGTACTACGTTGAAAAGCAGTGGTGAGAGTAAGATCCTTATTTTTTTCCAGATCTTAGAGGAAAATCTTTCAGTTTTCTACCATTGAGTATGATATTAGCTGAGGATTTGTCATATATAGCTTTTATTATTTCGAGATACTTTCCTTTTATACCCATTTTATTGAATGTTTTAATCATACATGAGTGCTGTATCTTGTCAAATGCTTTTTTTTTACATCTATAGGTATGATCATATGATTTTTATCCTTTATTTTGTTAATGTGGTGCATCACATTGATTGATTTGCATATGTTGAACCATCTCTATGTCCCTAGAATACGCTCTCTTGATCATGATGTATTATCTTTTTAATGTATTGATATATTCAATTTGCTAATATTTTGTTTAGAATTTTTGCATTTGTATCCATCAGAGATATTGGCCTGTAATTTTCTTTTTTGCATTGTCCCTGACAGTTTGGGGTATCAAGATAATGTTGGCATCATAAAATGAGT
This sequence comes from Rousettus aegyptiacus, assembly GCF_014176215.1. Classification (NCBI taxonomy): domain Eukaryota; kingdom Metazoa; phylum Chordata; class Mammalia; order Chiroptera; family Pteropodidae; genus Rousettus; species Rousettus aegyptiacus. The sequence continues at coordinate 70,386,727 of NW_023416288.1, forward strand.
TATGAAGAATTGCCTCTTCAATTTTTTGAAAAAGTTTGAAAAGAATAGGTTGGAATGTAAATTGGTACAGCCACTATGAAAAAAATATAGAGATTTATCAAAAAATTTAAAATGGAGTTACCATATGACCCAACAATCCCTTTTCTAGGTAACTATCCATAAAATTTGGAAACATTTGTTTATAAAGAGATATTACTCCTATGTTCATTGCAGCATTATTCATGGTTGTCAAGACATGGAAACAATCAAAATGCCCTTTGAAGAATGATTAGATAAAGAATATGTGGTACTTATATAAAATGCAATACTAAGACGCCATAAGAAAAGATGAAATACTGCCATTTGCTACCGCATGGATAAACCTTGAGAGTATCATGTTAAGTGAAATAAGTCAGATGGAAAAGCAAAAAGAACTACATAATTTTACTCATATGCAGAATAGAATACAACAAACAAAAGTAACAAACAAAACAAACGAACTCATGGATAAAGACAACATTATGGTAGTTAACAGAGGGGAGAAAAGGTAGGTAGAGGATGAAGAGCGTAAAGAAAGTCAAATATATGATGATTGAAGGAGATTAAATTTTGAGTGGTGAGCACACATAGCAACATACAAATAATGTATTATACAACTGTACGCTTGAAACTTATGTAATGTTATTAACCAATGTTGCCCCAATAAATTTATATAAAAAAGTAAGAGTTTGCAACCACATTGAATTTGTGTATGTATATTGATAAGGATTATACAAAAAAATATAAAGTAATGAAAGAAATTCTTTCTTGGATAGTAGTATGATTATAAGTGAATTTTTTTACTTTGCTTTTGAATAATTTAGTAATTTTACAACAATAAAAAAATTTGCCTAGGCAGATTTGTTGTATACTGTGATGTGCAAAACATTCCTTCTATACTTTTCAAGGCTTTCCATTGATTTTCCCATGGTCATATTTCTTCCCTGTATTCTCTTAACCACATTTTCTGGTTGCAGTCCTAGATACATCTACCTTCTGATACCAAGATGATGAAATTCCACAACTTTCAATTCTTTCAAAGTCTTAGCCATTTTTAAGGCAACTCAGAAATGCTTGCAATAAAGTTCTCTGTTAACTATCTTTAAACGTCCATCACATTCTACCAAACTATTTTCACTCTGATGAACAGAGTATTGGTCTGCTGCCCAGTCTCAGGTCCAAGCTGTCCAAAAAGTACTGCCCCCCAAAATTCACAAGAACTTCTTTTTATTTGATAAGAAAAAGAAATTAGGGTTACAGATTCAATGCTTTTCTTTTAAATCAAGACAATAGAATTTAGCTTTATATTGTGTTAATTTCTCTAAATGTGAATTTTCTTTATATGTCCTAGCTTTCATAACAGTAAAATTGCATGGTTCCATAGTCATCTGGAACAAATGGGATGAATTTAATTATAGAAATGGCATTTTGTAAGCAGTAAGTAAAGCAACTGTTTAGATTATCTTTATTTTCAATAATATTTGAGCTTTGGATCTTGTTCTATCACATATTGCACTTAGATTTGTTTTTGATAGGACATAGAGAAAGAAAGTGAAGGATATCCTTTTCTTTGAGCTGTGCCTTAACATTGTAAATATTAATCATTTGTTATCTAAGAAATCTATATCCTTTGCACATACTGTATTTTTGCTGTATCCTTTTATATGTGTATTTTTATCCTTTTCTAAGTGGGAGGTTGTTGAAGGAGCACATACATAATAGAAATATGCCTCACAAATAGCTACTCTTATGTGGCTCAGCATTCTAAGGTATCTGTAACATTATTAAATATGCCATCTAATGGTAAGTATCTTAGTGACTGATATTTCAGATGGATTTCATTAAGCACTCATGTTTCTTTAATTAGAGAAACCTCTATATACTGGATCAAAATTCCACTTTATTGTATATTTTACAGGCCAAATGAGTAGAACAACCAAGACATTAAAACTCTTTTTTATAGCTTGACTAAATTACCCCAACTTTTCATTTTGCATATTTTTAATTAGAAGAAACAATAAGCTTTTGCATACAACCTAAAAAGTTGAGGATGGAATATGGATATTTATCTCCTTAGTTATCCCAATGAGCAGGGTTTTCACTTGCTGTTTATTAGATGACTGATATGTTGCATATCAATATCTTACCATTAAAGATTAATGATAATAACAATTATTTCAGCTTTATTGAGATATAATTGACATGTACTATTTTGTAAGTTTAAAGTATACAATGTAATATGTTGCAAATGATTACCATAATAAGGTTAGTTAACATATACGTTATCTCACACAGTTACAATTATTTTTGTGTTAAGAATATTTAAAATCTACTCTCTTACCAACTTTCAAATCTACAATTCAATATTACTAACTATAGTTACCATGCTGTACATTACACCCAGAAATTATTTCTCGTAACTGGAATTTTGTACCCTTTGACCACCTTCACCCACTTCACCATCCCCACCCCTCTCCCCAGCAACCATCAATCTATTCTTTGCCTCTATGAGTTTGACTATTTTAGATTTTACATATAAGTAAACTCATAGTATTTGTCTTTCTTTGACTTATTTCACATAGCATGACACCCTCTAGTAACATCCATATTGTCACAAATAGCAAGATTTTATGTGGCTGAATAGTATTCCATTATATATAAAATATATATAATGCATATATTTCCTTTATCTATTCATTTATTCATTCCTTGATTGACATTTAGATTGTTCCCATGACTTAGCTATTATAAATAATGCTACAATGAACATGAGGGTATAGATATCTCTTGAACATAGTGATTTCATTTCTTTCACATAAATACCAGAAGTGAAATTTCTAGATTACATAGTGATCTATTTTTAATTTTGAGGAATCCGCATACTGTTCCCATAATGGCTATACCAATTTACATTCCCACCAACAAGGGTCCTTTTTTCTCCACATCTTTACCAGCACTTGTTCTCTCTCATCTTTTTGATAATAGACCTTTTAACAGGTGTGAGATGAAATTTTATTGCAGTTTTGATTTGCAATTTTCTGATGTTTAGTAATGCTGAGCACTTTTCAAGTACCTATTGGTCATTTGAATAACTCCTTTAGAAAAAAAAATGTCTATTCAGGTCCTTTGTGCATATTTTTAAATTGAACTATTTGGTTTTTTGCTGTTGAGTTGTATGAGTCCTTTATATATTTTAGATATTAATCCCTCATCAAAAACAATTTTCCTGCTCTGTGCATTGTCTTTTCATTTTGTTTATTGTTTATTTTGCTATGCAGAAGTATTTTAGTTTGATGCCATTAGTCTTACTGGTTTACTTTTGCTTTTGTTGCTTATGCTTTTTGAGTCATATTCATAAAACCAATGAATGATAAAACCAATGTCAAGGAGGTTTTCCCCTATGCTTTCTTATAAAAGTTTTATGATCTGAGATATGACATTTAATCTTTAATCCATTTCAAGTTATATTTTTGGGAGCGATATTAGATGGGGGTCTAGTTTCATTCTTCTGCATGTAAATATCCAGTTTTTCCCAGTACCATTTATTGAACAGACTCTTTTCCAACTGAATATTCTTAGCTCTCTTGTCAAATATTGGTTGACCATATATGCATGGGTTTATTTCTGAGCCAGACAGAGCCACTGGCTCAACTAGCAGTTGGGTGGAGCCATATTTGGGGATCTCTGGCCCAGTAATGCTGTGTGGAGAAATGTTATCTATCAAGATCTGAGCACTGGTTGCTGTAAGCCCCATCCCTGATTTCAGTTTCAATCTGACCTCCAGTGATCAAATCTCACAGGCTTCACCAACGATCCCTATTAGGTGAAATCTGAGTGGACTTCTGTGAAGTGTCTCACAATGCTGGAAGAGCTAGATGTCCACCGTGGAGTCTCTTTTCCCAACTGAAGAAACTGTAGGCCCAGAGGGTAACCCTCTTGGAGTAATGTTATGTGGGTCTGGGAGAGGGGTAATGCAGAGTTGAGGCTGATCTTCTTACCTTTCTAATGCAGTCCTTTTGAGTCTCTTCATAGAGGTGCCTCTGCTTCACTAACCAGATTCTGCAATTTTCGCAATGGGGTATCGTCTGTGGATAGCTGCTAGTTGGTCTTCTTGAGAGAGAGATGGAGCTGGGAATGACCTATATTGCCATCTTGATGACATCACTCTCTTCTATAATGACATTTTTTGTTAACGAAGTACACATATTTGAACTGTGATAAAAACTTATGTCAGAATACTTCATATTAACTAAGTTACAACTTATTTAATAGTACTCCAGTTTATAATGTACATTCTTGTTTGTGAGTTATCTTCAAAAGGAATTTCATATTTTCAGTTCAAGTACTTAGACACAAATGTTAAGCACAAAGAGTCAGTTTTGAAGACAAAAAATAAATATCTGCAAGAAGGTTCATAATTCTTTTAACTTAAGTTCTATCTTAAAACATTGTTTTTCAGAAGATCTGAGAAACTCTTTGATAATTTATCTTAACTACAAGAATATTCCAAAGCCTTCAATCATCTGGAGTAAATATTTTGCCTCAACTACTTGTACCACTGTACCACTTTTTGAATCATATGTCTAATAGGTTTAGCAAGAGGGAAAAAAGTGGAAATATGAATAAACATTTTTAAAATAAAGACCAAGTTCTGTGATGTTATTTTGACATGAATAAGAATAATTTATGGCCTGCAAGAAATTTTTTCTGGTTTTCATTTGTACTCTTGTATCTTCCGAGTCTCTATTTGCTTTTTTTACATGACATTACTCTAGAATCCTTCCTCTCAGAATTTATGCAAAATATAAGTTGGATGGCTTGATAGAATGATAGATTGATGAGTTAATAGATTGATGAGTTAATGGATGGATAAAAATGAGTATGCATAGAGACATATGTAGAAATTTTATTGTCACTCTGTCTTGAGCAAATAAAATATAATTTTCACCGGTAAAGTAAATGAAATACATCCAAATTTTCTTTAATTTCCTACATAAGTCCCTAAACAGCCAGACAAATAATTCATAAAATACAACTCTACAAACAACAGTAATTCCTTCTTTCTATTGTTTTGCTTTTGTGGTTACAGTTACCCATGGTCAACTGCAGTCTAAAAATATTAAATAGAATATTTAAGAAACAATTCATAAGTTTTAGTTGTGATTAAATCATGAGCCCTCCCACCCTGTAGTAAATCATCCCTTTATCAGAGTACCCACCCTGTGTCCACCCCAGTCCATAAGTCATGGTTAGTCATGTAGTGGCCATCTTGGTTATCAGATGGACTGTCCCGGAATCGCAGTGCTTGTGTTCAAGTAACACTTATTTTACTTCACAAAAATAGTGGTCCTGCCAATTTGAATATGCCTAAGAGGAGCCTTTTAGTGGAAAGGCGAAAGTTCTCGGCTCAAGAAAAGAAAAAAAATTAATATGCTGAGGTGGTTAAGATCTACAGTAAGAATGTATCTTATGTTGTGAAGCAGAAAAAAAGAATTTGATGCTTGTTTTGCTGTTGCATCTCGAACTGCAAAAGTTATGGCCACAGTGCATGATAAGTGCTTACTTAAGGTGAAAAAGACATTAAATTTGTGGGTAGAGACATGAACAGAAAAAGTATTCTGAATGATCGTATAGTGTTGCACCAGAAAGCATTGAGCCACTACAAAGATTTCAGCAAAGGTATATATCTATAGGAAAAAACATAATACATAAGGGTTTGGTACTATTTGCAGTTTCAGGTATCCACTGGGGAGCTTTAAATATATCCCCTACTGATAAGGGGGCACTGCTATAGACACATAGTTTTAGTTAGCAAACTTAAAAAGAGTGTTTAACAAATCCTGAAAATGGCCAGGATATTTCCTTCAACTAATTGCAGATAAAAGTTCCCATTATTGACTCCTGTGGACTGAGAGAAACTTTTCATCTGAGCGACAACCAGTATAGATAGATAGATAGATAGATAGATAGATAGATAGATAGATAGATAGATAGATAAACCTACAAAAGATGTTTTGAAAGTAAAAAGATAAAATTTTTTCTCACATTTTTGAAACCAAAAATGAACGTGCCACTAGGCTTTTTATTCTACAATTATAAATATAAAACTGTACTTAGCACTAACCACTAAAATGTATATGTTCTCATCTTAGTTAACTAAATCTTTAAAAATGTATTTTATATTTTAGAAATATATATGCATTCTTATAGATCAATCTGGGCTGGTTATTAAATAGTTAATTATGAGATTTATTTATTAAGAAAGAAATTTAATACAAATATATTACATCCTAAGAAGAAAACACTACAACTAAACTCTATTTAGAAAACAAATACAATGAATCCATATGATTAAAATGTAATTGCAAAGCTACTAAAAGTGTCATTAATACCAGTCATCTATATTTGTACAATTTTAAAAGAAGAAAACAGTGTTTATTTTAGCTTTGTTTTCAACACACAAATATCATTTCATTCAAGCAAAAACAAATCTTGATTAAGAACTGGAAGGAAATTTAAGACATTCCAGGAAGATCTAAATTTTTAAAATTATAAATAAATTTTATTCTTCCAGAATATTAACTATCAATTTTATTATAAGTAAGAAAGAAACAACTACATTTTTACCACTAAAGCTATTAAGTAGACCTCCAGTGAGCAAAGCTTCATAATGTACTCTAAATTTCTTACTCTCTCTAATGTGTTTATTGGTATGTCAGAAATTCTTTACATAGAGAAATTGTTAAAAATCTGTGTTAAATATCTATGATAATCTAATTGGACAAATTGTTGCTAATATTTATAGCTATAAATTATAAAATGTATTAAAATTGTTTCCATGTACATTTTATGATCAAAATTTACCTGAGACATAACATTTACTAAATGAATATATGTGATTAACTAAAAATTCAGATGTGAAATAAAATATTTGGTGAATAAAATATATACAGAAATTGGAAAAAAGTCCATTGATTCTTGGTCAATAATCAAGGTAGAATTTCCTCCTCAAATATAAATCTTAAAAAGAAGTTAAGAAAACAAAATCCATGAATTAGCTAACTTTTTTCTGCTATGAAAATAAGTTATGTATAATATTGCACACTGCAAGGACACTTAAAAAAAAACGTTTAAAGAATATTTTATTATATTGCTGTAATTTTTGCTATCTTTAGGGGGAAAGTTTGAAAAATAAGATGGATTAACATTCCTTTTTGTGTTGTCAAATTTAGAGAAAACGTTGGGCAAATAAAACGTGAAATTAAAAAGTAAATCATATACCAAAGAGGACAATGAAATAGATGTTTCACCAATTGAGTTAAGCAGCAAAAAAGAGATTTAATTAAGTCAGGGTTAAAAGGTGATGCCATGTGTGACTTTAGTATTCAGGGAAAGTGCAACATTAGTATTAGAAATGTACAATAAGCATGGTTTTCAGGGATTGCTACTCAAGAATGGTGATTTTGAGGTTTAGTGTATAGGGACACCCATCACTCAACTATAAATTAGAGCAAAGGAAATAAAAAGAAATACATTCTTAATAATAACCTTAAATAACTGTCAAGAATTAGCAAAAGAACCATGAAAGATACCCATGTAAGTCATAAAGGACAATTAACATAGATACATGCACGTAACATACCACATATACTGTTAATGCAATTTTATAACACATGTGAGAGATAGCAGACCAGATATATTACTAAGCTAATTTTACAGGTGATAAAACTAAGACTTAGAAAACTTATTATACTAAAACCACCAGTAAATAGTAGAGACAGAATTAAATTCAAAGTCTATTTATTGAGAAATAATATTATTCCAGGTAAAATATATTGAGGTATAATTAAATATAATAAAATTAACCTCTTTAGTAATAAAAATTAGTGCATTTAAATATATTTATATTTGCCTTGCCACAAACAAAATATAGAATGTTTCTAATGTAAAAACGTTCCTCATTTTATTTTGCAGTTGATGACCTCAACCTTACCTTTAGCATTGATCTCTTTTCTACCTCTATAGTATTTTCTTTACGAGAATGTCATATAAGTACATTCATATGGTAGGGATTCTTTTATTAACGTTTTCTTTCACTTCACTTAAGGCTTTGAGATTTATTTATGTTGTAGAATACATGGGGAGTGTGTTTCTTCTTATTGCTTAGCAGTATTTTATTATATGAATTTACCATGTATTGTTTGTCTTTTCACCAGTTAATGGATACTTGTTTTTTTCCAGTTTCTGGCTATTTTGATTAAAGGCAATAATATAAGTATTCATGTAGATAATATAGACACATTTTTTCATTGCTTTTAATTTTCTATTGCTGCATAATAAATTATCACAAACTTAGCTGCATAACAGAATGCAAATCTATTATGTTAATGTATTTATGAGTCAAAATCTGGCATAATGGGATTTTCTGTTGAGAATTTCATGAGGCTACAATCAAGATATGGGTCTGCTAGGGCTGTATTGTCATCTGAAGTCAAGGGTCCTCTTTCAAGCTCATTGGTTCTTGGAAGAATTCATTTCCTTGATATTGTAGGTCTGAGGACCATACTTACTTGCTGGTTATCAGCCAGAGGCCTATCTTAGGTCCTAGAGATCACCCACATCTCCTTGCTTGATGATCTCTTACTACAGAGCTATTTACTTTTTTCAAGGCAGCAAAAGAATGTTTCTCGCTTATAGAATTTCTCTGATTTTGTGTTGTCATATCACTTAATCATGAGAGTGATTGTCTCATTACTTTTGTTGCATAATGTAACCTAATTAAGGAAGTCAATATCTCATTATATTCACAGGTCCTGCCCACAGTCAAGATATAGCTTTTGAAACAAAACAAAACAAAAATCTTACATACATTTTTCTCCAAAAGCAGCAGATATCCACTTACATCACAGTTTCATAATAAAGAGGAAGAAGAACTCAACAGGTCCTTCTCACTAGCATTTAGGTTATACTTGGAAAATAAAACAATTTTTTGAATATATACCACAAGTTATAAGGAGTAAAGCTCAAAGACATTTTATTTTATGGTAGTGGGTACCAAAAGGAGACTACCTTTCACCTCTTAGAGATTATTGAGTCGGAAAAGATATGGAGATATCACATATTCAAAAACTTTGAGGAAATGATATTTACATATTTATAAAAAACAGATATAGTTTAAAAATAAATGGTTGATTATCACTGACCTAGAGTCGGTAGATAAGTCTGTGATACTCTAAGTAGGCTTTTTATACTGGAGGATAACAAGCACAGCAAGTAACATTTAAGATAACACTTATTAGGAATGACTGCAGTTCTTTTTTAGAAAGAGAAAATATCGTAATCTACCAGACATTAAATTTCATTTTTGAATTAATTTTAGTATATTGTGAGAGATAGCAATCTAATTTCATTGTTTTACATGTGGCTGTTCAATTTTCCCAGCACCATTTATGGAGGAGGCTTTCTTTGCTTCAATGCATGTTTTTGGCTCCTTTGTCGAAAATTATTTGCCTATATATATAGGAGTTTATTTCTGGGCTCTCAATTCTGTTCCATTGGCCTGTGTGTCTGTTTTTCTGCCAATACTCTGCTGTTTTGATTATTGTCGCTTTGTAGTATAATTTGAAGTCGGGCAGAGTGAGACGTCCAGTCTTATTCTTTTTTCTCAGAATTGCTTTGCCTATCCAGGGTCTTTTGTGATTTCATACAAATCTGATGACTTTTTGTTCTATTTCTTTAAAAAATGGTATTGGGATTTTTATGGTTGCATTAAATCTGTATATTGCTTTGGGGAACAAGGCCATTTTAACTATGTTGATTCTTGCAATCCACAAACACAAAATACCTTTCCATTTCTTTGTGTCTTATTGAATTTCTTTTAATAGTGTTTTATAGTTTTCAGTGTATAGGTCCTGTGTTGAGTTTATTCCTAAGTATTTTAATTTTTTGGTGCAATTGCAAAAGGAATTTTTTTTTTATTTCTTTTTCTGAAATTTCACTGTTAATGTATAAAAATGCTATGGATTTTTGTACATTATTTTTGTATCCTGAAACTTTACTGTATTTGTTTATAGTTTCTAATAGTTTTCTGGAGAGTCTTTAGAGTTTTCTATATAGAGAATTATGTCATCTGAAAAAAAGGCATAAGACCTGAACAGAAGACATACACATGGCCTATGGACATACAAAAAGATGCTCAACTTCACTAGCTATTAGGGAAATACAAATCAAAACCACAATGACATATGATCTCACACCTCTTAGAATGGCTGTTATCAACTGGACAATAACAAGTGTTGGAGAGGTTGTAGGGAAAAAGAAACCCTCATATATTGCTGGTGGGAATGTAAGCTGGTACAGCCACTATGGAGAACATGGAGGTTCCTCAAAAATTAAGAATAGATTTACCAATTGACCCAGCAATATCTCTTCTGGGTATTTACCAATTTGAAACATTTATTTGTAAAGATATACATACCCCAATGTTCACTGCAGCATCATTCCTGGTCAACAAGACATGGAAACAACTGAAGTGCCCTTCGATAGATGATTAGATAAAGAAGATGTGGTACATATATACAATAGAATATCACTCGGCCATAAGAAAAGATGAGATACTGCCATTTACGACAACATTGATGGATCTTGAGATAATCATGCTAAGCAAAATAAGTCAGACAGAAAAAGTTGAGAACCACATAGTTTCACTTATATGTAGGATATAAAACTGAAAGCAAAAAACAAACATGATAAACAAACAAAGACTAGTGGACATGGACAACAGTATAGTAGTTACCAGGGGAAAGGAGGAAGAGAGTAATAAAGGTAAGGGTAAAGGGGGTCAAATACATGATGATGGAATGAAATTAAACTTTGGGTTCTGAACATATAATGCAATTTACATATGACATAATATTTAATTGTACATTTAAAACCTATAAAATTTTATTAACCAGTGTCATCCCAGTAAATTTAAATAAAGATAAATAAATTTTTTATAATTTTTTTCAAATTTCTCAAGTATTCAAGTTTCATTGGATTAAAAGAAAACTAAATGAGATTACATTTTATTTAAATTGGCATTAATTTTTAAGTGATATATTTATGGTACATATAAATTTCAGAGAACTTTAATCATAAAATTGGTGCTCATCTAAAGAATACAAAAATCAGCATATTTTCTCTGTAGATATAAGACTTAGGGGGATCATTCAATATTAACTTCTGATTTAAGTGAATAAAAGAAAGCACTTAAGATAGTGGCTATATTTAAAAAGGAAAACCTATAACTTCGGAATTGAAGGAGTAGAAGAATTTGAAAAAAAAAAGATGGGAAACATTTTATTAATTTGTGTCTTTTAACATATCGATGGTAGATCCAAACTCCTGCTTTTTGACCACTACTATTTAGAGGCTTTTGTCTAATATTAAAAGATGTAGGAACCCCCTAATCCCTAAGGATATGTCATATAATTATTTTACTCTGGGTTTATCTCAGGCAATAAATCATGATGTAATATTTTAAACATGCTTGTGTAATCCAGATGGCTGTTGAGGCTTAGCTACCTGTTGGATTACATCTTTATTACCTGATCAAATCTGGTACTCTCCTCACAAGTTCTACAAATCTCCAAACTTAGACCTAGATTATGTTTGTCTTTGTTCTTGGGTCTAGAGTGAAATCTTAGTTCAACTACTAGCAAGCCAGTTTCCATAAAAGAGCTGGTCATAAGAATCCCTTTGGTAATTTCACAGAAGATTAGAAAAGTTTTGCAGAGAAATGAGGTCACTCACTACAAAGCCCTCCACAACCTCATTGGTTTCAACCCCATAAGTTTACTGCTATCAAAGAGCCTGCATTTCCCTTGTGCTGTGTGCATTCTGGGAAATACACCCCCCTTATCTATCTGTCTATCTATCTATCTATCTATCTATCTATCTATCTATCTATCTATCATCTATATCTATCTATCTATCTATCATTTATCTATCATCTATCTATCTATCTATCATCTATCTATCTATCATCTATCTATCTATATCTATCTGTCTATATATCATCTATCTATCATTCATTTATCATTTCTCATACACACACAGACACAAACACACACGCACATATGCACGCAAACACGTACTCATGCTCCTCTACCTTTCTTCCTATACATTCCTCACCATTTTAGTGATTCTACTGAATGAAATAATTACCAATTTACAGAACTCAGAGCTATTTTCACAAATGAACATCTAATCTTTTTTTAAAGACCTCTGTGGAAAAGAGCTGTTTTCAACATACAACTTTATGCTTTAAATGGTTTTTGCTATCAACTTTTTCTCTTCTAATAAGTAACAATAAATGTTGATTCTGGCTTGTGGACAGATGGTTTATCTCTAAGAACCCATAAGAGTGATTTTAATGTTTTAAAAACTTGCAAAAATAGATACCACAAGAAATTCATCTAGACCTATATTCCACCAAGTGTTTTCCTAAATTGTTGTATTCATATTTGAATGAAACAAAAATGACTTTGATCTTACAAATAAGGCTCACTACAGGCTTCTGCACCAGAGAATATGTCTCTCTGCCAGTAATTTGAATTGCAACTGAATCTAATTCCATCAGTTTGTGATATTCTGTTAAATAGCTAGACATTTTATACCTGCTAAAATCAGCACATTTGTTTTCAGATTACTCTTTAAATTGTTATAAAATGAAAAAAAAAATCTTTAAGGTGTGCATTAATTAATCATTTTCCAAAAGAAGGCCTAATATTTTCCATAATGTGAAAATCATGGGTTATCTCTGATTACAGTTTTAGTTAACTAACATCATTTTGTTTTTATCAACTCTAAACTAACATGGGTCATATGGAAAAAATTTGAATAAAGAGGGAGTATTTTACAGTAGATGATTGGCTATGGCGAGTTGTTCTGTTGATTCACCTGTTTCTCATTAGAAGGAGATTAGAGATGGAGGATAAAAGAGAAAATTAAGAATGGGTAAAGGAAGTACAGAAACTAAGGTGTGTTTTTCGCCCTAAAAAATAAGCTCTCAACCAGAAGTTAACTTTACATCTCATAAACAATACTTTGGTTTTGTTTTTATGTGAGGATTTTTGTACAGAGTCAAAGAACTCTCATCACTTCTCTGGTACACTGAGTTAGCTACATCCAATACACAGACTAGATGACTATTACAGAGGAAGAGCAGTAATAGGAATCTAAATATGTTATCATGCTTACATGTGCTGTGCCCTCGGAATAAAGTGAAAGGAACAAGGAGCTTGGTATTTAAAAGTTTTCACTTGCTTTTATTAAAATTTCTCTTGCCCAACAAATATAGGTTTGGAATATAGTGTGGCAAAGATAGTTGGTTCATGGATTACTTTATGTGCTCTCTTATACTTTCCAGTCCTTTTGTAGTTAGGTGGGGCCATGTGACTAGTTCTGGCCAATGGAATTACACTTGTCTTTTCCAGAGCAAAACATTTAATTACCAGTGAAAGGCTCTATAGAGCCTTATTTGCCTATCACATGAATGGGGGAAGTCATGTGTTCCAGATGGTTCAGATATAAGGTAGTGGAGCTTCTGTCCCTGAGTAACTGTGAACCCAAGGCCTTACCCAACCCCAGCCCCTAAATTGCCTTGGATGTGTTTCATAAGCAAGAAAAAAAATATTGTTGGGTTCAGCCAATGAGATTTCAGCGTTAATTTACTATGTCCGTGTATTATAACAAAACTGAAAAAACAATGAAAGAACTGAAAGAATTGAAAGAACAATGCAAATAAAAGTTGTTTTCTCTACTTAACCCCTTCCTCTGGAAACATAGCTTAGACGTATGAGCATGATGCTGGTAATTAACCTCTGAAATATGACCAGTTAAAGACATTTACATATGTATATACTCTCACAGATACATATATAAACATGTATTTAAACATACCCCAAGTATTCTACATTCTGTAAGATTTAAGATAGAACAGTTGAAAATCAATATATATCACATTTTTAAGTCTCTTTTTTTGAGTGAATAAAGTTCTTAGTCACGAAAGCCAGCAGTCCTTGAGGAGATCATGTTTAGGTGTCTATCTACAACATCGTTTGACAGATGTGATTAATTAAGAGATGACTAGAGTTGTTATTAAATTCAAAATACACAGGTAAACATCCAGAGAAGACTTTCCAGATGGTCTCTGGGGAGCGTCACATAAATTCTTCATAAAAAAAAATTTGTTCTGCCATCAATCATCTATTTCTGACTGTAATAAGTGCATCCTTCACCTTGTTTCGATTGTTCTATTAATAATTTTTTGCCATGTCCTTAATTTATCTTAGTATTTTTTTCAATGTTGACATGTTTTATGATTGGAAAAGGCAGTTTATAATATTCTGTATTTGGTGAATTAAAACACCTGTTATATTTTGGAAGATGCAAAGCTTTTAATCCATATATCAGAAAAAATAGATGGTTGACTCTAGAAACACAGAAATAATACATCCAAAAATGCTGTTGCTCTGAAAACAAAGGATTTGTACTAGTAAACAATGCAAACTATACGATATCACAGTTGGCTGGTGCAGAGGATATCATCTGAAATGATCTGAGTCAAGCCTAATCACCTTTCCTCAGGGTTTAGAGATTTGGGACCCAGCAAATTTATCATTCCTTCCAGGAAGCTGTTGGAAGTTGAGTTTTTCTACTATGTGAATAAAGTTTTCAGTAAGATAAATAAAACAAATGCAACTATTAGTTGTGCAAGATAAGCATATCCTAGAGATCTGCTGTACAATATTGTGCCTATGAATGTTGAAAACATGTTTTCCCACAGAGGCCTTTTAAAAAAAATAGATATTTGTCTGTGAAAATAGTTATGACTTTTGCAATTAATAGGTTAACAATTTGTATTATATATTTAAAATCTGTTAAGAAGGTAAATATATTAACTTTCTTACCACAAAAAAAAATATTAAAATTTAAAAAAGCTTATGCATCCAAAAAAACTAAGATGAGCCATTGAGGAAGCTCTATTTGACTTCTAGTTCTCTTAGTATTGAGCTCTAAGTGTATCCCTATCCTTGGATTCCAATATCTCTATGCTACTCATATTTTAATTGGATCACTTGCCCTTTAAGACCTAGCAAATGGACTTGAACCCTAATTCCACTCTTTGAATAATTCAAAAAACTTTCTAATATTTCCATTAATCACTAGGGATTAGAGGTGGGAAATGGAACTTGAAAGTGATATAGATTTTCATGGACATCTCTGGCTTCTGCTGAATTAATTCTGTTCTTTCTTTTTTTTTTTTCTGACTGATGATGTTCCTTCCTGATTTGTATCAGCCTTCTCATGAATTTTAGCCTCAATCTCTTTCAGTAATTCTTTAAAACAGTTAAGTAAACTTCAAACAACAAGAAATACTATGTCTCTCAAATGGCATTTGTGTGTATGACAGCTTCCACTGAAGAGTTGAAGAAACCAACAATTACAACAAACAAACAGAAACAATAAATTTTTAGTATTAAACTTCTAACCATATTATTTCAGGATTTTTTTCCCCACTTGACCTTGCTGCCTCACTTGGAATTCCAGCTTCTCCCCATAATATTGATTCCTTTCTTTCTCTGTCTTACTTCCTTTTTCTTAACTTCTCCTTTCTAAGAGAGCTACAAATTATCCTCAGAGCACTGCTTTGAAATGCATCTCAAAGCCCAAATTTGCATATTAAAATTCATCAAAGGACTCAATAGAAAAGAAATTGATTTTACAGTGTCCACCTCCTCAGGCAGCAATTGCTTTAAATAGCAATTTTCCAGATCACTCTGATAATAAATTTGCTTTTCTGTTGGTGCTAGGTTAAGCTTAAGAGTCCTAAACTTGTAAATAAATGCATAATGTATTAGAAACGACCAATATAGATTAGTAACATAAATTATTTATACAAAATTTAAGTGAAACTCTTTACTTTCAAGTACATGTTGTTCTCCTGAGAGGGAAGGCCAATCTAGTAAAATGTCTTATGCAATACTTTTATTAAATATCTTTATCTTCATATATGTAGGGCACTTCTAGCTAGGGTAATACATGGTTGGCAAGCATAGGTCTTTGGGGACATGCTTTAATTAACAAGTATAATAAATGTCGAAGTAAATAGAAGTGACATAATTAAATTGTGTGCTTCTAGAAGACTTTTAAAGAACTAGATTTTCTGCAATTCAGGAACCACTCATTTAGAGGATAATTTTTTTTTTTAACATTTAGAGAGTTAAAAAGTAAAATTTCAATAATTAAAATGAATGTTTCCTGAACTATAGTGGTCAAAACAAGACTACTAATTTTTAACCTATTTCTTATTTAGAAAAAAAAAGTGCAGCTCATTGTTAGCGTTAATTTAATTTTACATAAACATACTGTTTGAGGCTGAAGAAAATCTGACCAGTTTTCAATGTGAAAATAAAATATAAAAACAATATAGTGGACAATTTGGTGACAGACAGAGCAGAGGGAGTTGGGGGTGGGGCTGGGAGAATGGGGTGAAGGATTAAAGAAGTACAAATTAGTAGTTGATAGCTGGGCATGAGGATGGGGAGCATGGAACAGGGAATGCAGTTAGCATTAATGTGATGGCTAAGTGGAGGGCCAGGGGAGAGAGGGAGCAATTGGGGGAATCGTTTTATGAACAATATAGATGTCTAACCAACGTATTGTATACTTGAAACTAATTTAAATAAATAAACAAATTTACTTAAAAAATAAAAATAAAAAGAGTTATTTTAAATAGAACTTGTCTCTAATCCTGATGTAACAGAAATATATACATAAATTGGATTCATCAAATGAATCTTTGGCTAACAACTGTTCGAGAATGATGTTAACATCATGCTTAGGAATGCTACATTTTCTAGAATTTGACCTTTGCCATGATCAAGAATTACTATATTTTGTAAATGGATATATTGCTACTGAATCAGAATGCTATAAATAGAATGATGGCATTTGTTTCCAAAGACTATCGCTATACCAGAGTGATGCAAAAATAATAATTAAAGCAATCTATTTTGTGGCAAACTTTGGGGTCCTGTTAGGACTCCATTTGCATATTATCTTTATGTAAACACTGCAGCTGCAAGCGCCGCTGGCGAGTATTCTAAGAGCAAATGGGAAATGGGTTAAGTACTCAAATTGCTTCATTAATATCTTCTAGGTAAAATGTCTTAGCAGGATTCAATCCTTTTATTTCAAACTCTGCATTCTAACTGAAATTAAGAATTAAACAGTACATAAACAGGTAAACAACAGGTTAGGACACACACTTGAAATCAATAAGATAATGACTTAATCAGTACAAATGAGTCCATTTCCTCTTGAGGCCCTGGTTGTGTATCACTACCAGATATCTGCTACCTGTGTCTACCTTTCCCTCGGAGGTAAAGAACATCTCCAGCAAGGGCAACGTTCCAAGCTTCCAATTCTTGGGTTTATTATTACAATCAGAAACAGATTCAAAAATCAAAATAAAGAAGCAAATATTTTATGAGAGCTCTGGCAAATGTGATGATTTGGCCTGCAGATCCCCTTTCAAGAAGAGACTCTACTCAGCTGTGACAAATATCGTTAGCTAATAACCTCCAACTGATAGCTCCTTCAAGATCTGCTTTAGCTTTTGATCCCAGGTTAAACTTCTATGTTGGCTTCCACCAAAGAATGATTAAATCTAAGTAAAGTCCTGCACCCAGTTTTCCTCTAACGTAAATCTTTGCTCCAGAACTGCCTACTGGGTTGACAGGGACATCCTTAGTTCTGCATGGTAGACCAATTATCTGTTCCTTACTCCCTTTTTCTTTCATAAGTATTACCCTCCAGTAAAATTTTTATCTCAGCATCTGATTTCCACATAACTCAAAGGACACAGCTGGTACAAGGAATAATGGGAAGGCAGGCAGTAAGATGGGGTATGGTACTGTAACTCACTCCTCAGCTGGCAATATGGACCCCATCCTGAGTGCCAAGTGAAGCATAGGCAGCCTCTGGCACAAGATGGTATTCTAATTGTTAAAACTTTCATCTAGGGTCACCTGGGAGACTGTCCTGTGGAGGGCATGTCCTGAAGAGTATGAGGATTCAATTATTTGAACTGTACAAGGGGATTAATAAGTATAAAAATAATGGAATTAAATATTTTTACTAACTTCATTGCTGTCCTAAAGATGGATAATGAAAGCTGGAGAAGTTAACAGATAATCAAAAGCTAAGAAACAGACGTTCTCTCATTAAGTGGACAAGTAGAAAAAGATAAAGATCAAGACCAGGATTCAGTACTCAGAGTTGCTAAGTCTTAACTGTTCAGTCGAGGCAGGGTTCTCATGCTGAAGTCAGGGTTCTAGATGGGTAATAATTGGATGCTGTCCCATGGTGTAGGGACATATGGGTAGATACCCCTAAGATTTTGACTCCCCGCAATTTTCAGAATCTACAGAATGGTCACACTCCTCCATATTAAGGACTAGCACTCTTCTCACGTGAAAAGATAATACAGTGGTTTCTCCAACCCAAAGAAATAGATACCCTCTCAGCAGGTTCCCTGCTTTCTTCTCCTGGCTGACAGACCAATAGTAAGTAAAAAGACACAACAGTGCAGCTGGAGAAGTGTTGACCCTAATGAGGGAAGAAACAGACTACAGCCCAAAGTAGTCATGATAGGTAGCAGGGGCCAGGGGAGAACCTGTGGAACTGAATGCAGCAGGTACTCAATCAAAGGAGTTGAACCATAAGATTAGATCAGGAAGAGTTTATTGACTTGGAGACAGGATTTAACATTCTGATGAAAAGTCAAGAGATGGTGCAAGTTTGCTGCTAGAATTTCTAGTAAAAGCCAGAAAAAAAAGTCACAGAGAGGCTGAAATACCTGAATTATTAGGGTAGAGGGATGAATTAAAAGACCCAGAGATTAGGGTCTGCTGGAACAGTTATGTGATGCCGCAAAAGATGACTATGTTCCTCGAGAAGGCCTAGAAAACACAGTTTTTTGAGACCATAAGAATGTGTGGGTCTGAGCATTATGCCCTGTATGGACCAGGGCTGATGACAGAGGCTTTCACAGAAACTGGCTTGCTGATAGCAAAGGGGATGGTAAGGCCCTGGTGCAATAAAGGCCAGGTGGTGTGGTTTAAATGCCAGAAACCAGAGGATAGTAATTATTTTAAAGAGCAACAAAATCAGAGTGGCAGCCAGAAGTTCCTAACCAGTAGAAAGTTTTAGAGATGGTTAACAGAGCATGGTGTGCACAGAAACGAAACAAGTGAGAAGTCATCTAAGGTACTACTTAACATATATAATCAAAAATGAGCAAGAGACAGAAAGTAGAATAGTAGTTACCAGAGATCGGGGGGCCAGGTGGGGAAAACAGGAAGGTATTGTTTAATGGTTACAGAGTTTTAGTTTATGGAAGAGAAAAAGTGAAAAATTAGAGAGCCGTACTCAGCTGAAAATTGATGAGAGGACCTTTACAAGATCTCTAGAATTCTCTAGCTTTCTCCTCTATGGTACTCTGTCTTTCAAACTGAAGCCACTTTGGCACACCCCTAGGCTGTCTGCTCCGTCTTCTCAACTGGAGTTTTCCAAGCTTTGCTTGTTGAGTTCCCCAGCTTGAAAATTTTCTCAAAAAAGTAAGCTAGGATAATCATATTACCTATCTTGTTTGTTGCAAATTTTTCAAGATCACTCTCCTTTGTTGGGAACCATTGCATGTATGTGTACATATATACATGTATATATACATACATTTATATTTATCCACCTGATTTTATATTTCATTTGTTTGTTATTTCAGGTGGTATTGTAAGTCCACCCCTTATTGCTCCCATCTCCATCAGAAGCAGATAATTTCTAACACTTAAATTTGTAAGTACTAATTTCTATTTTAAATGGTAGCTATAGATTTTCTGTTGTTTTTCGTCGTTGTTGTTGTTAAAGTAACCCTAAAGATCGCTTTCTGTTAATTGTCAGTGCTGTTTTATCTTTTTCTTTAAGTGGAAAGGAAAAAAATTAAATCTCTCTAAGGATGGAGAGATATTTTTACTACTCATATTCAGACTGCCCTCTTTAAATATTAACTGTATTTTGAGGTTTTACTGCCCAAAGCACTTGGTGCCTTAGGAAGGGTACTTGTGAAATTATTTTCAATGGGTCTATTTTATTCAAAATAGAGGAAAGATATTTCCTCCAAAGGAATGTTTATAAATACATTCTCTAAGCCAGGGAAGTAATAATTTTAAAGCTCTGGCTCAGTGTATAAATAAAATATGAAAATCCAAAAGAGCTTTTGAGACCTTTTGCTGTAGGTCTTAATCCAAGCTTTTCAATAAGGTTGGATTCAACCAACTACCACTTAGATTTAATTCAATTAAACAAGTGTATATGTATC
Source organism: Rousettus aegyptiacus (assembly GCF_014176215.1). Classification (NCBI taxonomy): domain Eukaryota; kingdom Metazoa; phylum Chordata; class Mammalia; order Chiroptera; family Pteropodidae; genus Rousettus; species Rousettus aegyptiacus. The sequence continues at coordinate 70,407,170 of NW_023416288.1, forward strand.
AAGCTCCACAGTGCCATGAGGAGAAGTGGATGGGTAGAGCCAGTCCTTAAAGTGCTGACATCAGTATGGTAGTGTAGTTTAAGACAACTATATACATCAAAACGGTAAATGTCATAAATGGTGGTCTCAATAAACTCTCATTGAGAATCAAATTAGCTCTCATAAAGAAATATGCCTTGAAGAGTTTCAACTAGAAATAATAGGACAAAGCTATTAAGAGAGCAGGTCCAAACTCAGCAAAAATAAATGTGAGCGTGTATCCAATAAATTCTGTGAAAAATAGATGCTATTAATTCAGATTGGGTAGGGCGTAGCCTACATGCATGAGAGTAAATTGACAAATAGGAGCTGGATCCCCTTTGTTGTCAAGCAGAGACATTTCTACCTAGTGACAACAAGGAGTTTCTGAAAAATTTTGAACTGGAGAATAATTTTGTCAACAAAATAAATAATACGTAATAGTGAGTATAAAAAAAAGAATAGAGAATTTAGGCATTAAAAGTATATAAAAAGGACATCAAAAAACATTAAAATTTAGGACAAAGCAGAGGTGCTTTACAGAATATTTTAGATAACATGCTGCTTTTTAAAGGTAAAATTCTAAGGTAGAAGAAACAGTATCAGCTGAGGAAGAAGAAGCTAAGGAAGAATAAGAGTGGCAGCTGGTCTCTAAAAATGCTCCTAGTTACAGAAAGTGTAGAAGAATTTTTAGAAAACAAATACAAATGTCTAAAAACAAAAACTGTTAATTTCAGAAAAAACTAAAACAATAAATATCATTTTCACTTTTAAATGATCAAATGTCAAAAAATAACAAGAACCAAATTTAAGGATGCCCTTGGGTGATCTATATCATGAGGCTTAAGTTTAAATCCATTGTAATTTCCCTTCAAGGACTTGACTCTAATGAAAAGAAGCTCAGAAAGGAAATTATATATAAAGATAGTAAACATATTATTACTTGTTTTCTTAAAGCACTAAAAATAGCTTTAGCTGTTCAGGCAAAGGAAAATAATGCTTTGAACCATGAATAAAGTCTTCTCTAACTTTTACTGCCACATTTATTGAATTTATTGAATTTTTATAATTTTTTTATTTTTTTTCAATAAATTATAATTCATACCACTCTCATACTCTAATGGGAGGGTATTCCTATTCCACAAGATTACATAATATGAAATGTAAAGACTTTCTGGCACCATGTATCACAATGCAAACACATATATAAGAAATATAAAAGAGAAAATGACTTGAGGAAAGGAATGAATATATATATCTAAAAAAAAAGATTATGAAGTAAATGTCCTAGGTAATAATTTGGAAAAAAAAAACAAAAACCTTGCAATTTAAGATCTGCTAATGTAATTTAGGCATTCTTCTGCTTTAAGAAAGGTGATGAGAGGTGATGAGAATACAAAAGTAAATTATATATAATCTTTACCTTCACAGAGTTCATTGGTGGAAGCACAAAAATGTATTTGTGAAAATATAATGTTAAGATTTTACACACACACAGATATACACACACACAGTTAATAAATATAGTGAACATCTAGCAAGTTCTATTGACTAGATTAACCTCACTGTACTCTACTTAGACGGTCTCTCATCTAAAAAAGTCAAAAAGCAATGTTTTAAACAATTCTAAGTGAATAATTGCCATATCCTATAAAGTCAGTTACTTAAAGTTTAGAACTAAATTTAGTATGCAATTCAAATTTTTATGGCTCTATGTAGAAAAAAATTGTTTACAAATTATTTTAATTCTAGTCCTAAGTGTAAACTGATAGAGAAAAAAAGTTATTTATTTTTCTTTTAGGATACAATATTTCTTTAGAATACAACAAATACAATTTAACCTTACTTAAAATTTTTAGTATCCTATTTGTAGGCTCCCCATGAGTATATCTATAATTTAAATTGCATACTCAAGAAATATGTTTTGAGAAAGATGTTTTAATTCATTTACAGAATTTCACTAAGATGTGGGATATAAAACTGAAAGCAAAAAATGAACATGATAAACAGAGACTCATAGACACGGACAACAGTTTAGTGGGTACCAGAGAGAAAGGAGTGAGGGAGAAGTAGATAAGGGTAAAGAGGGTCAAATAAATGGTGACAGAAGGAAATTTAACTTTGGGTGGTGAATGCACAATGCAATGTACATATGACATATTATTGAATTGTTATTAAATTTTAATAACGAATGTCACCCCAACAAATTTAATTTAAGTAAATAAATACATAAAATAAATATTAAAAAGATGGAATAATTTGTTTTTCCATGTCACAGACTGTTTTAAAAAGCAGAAATTGCTGATAGACTTATTGCTAATTTTTCACTTGGTACCAAAATAAGTTTATAAAGTTAAATTACTATTGCTGGAAAAACTGAATGCTGAGATACTTACTGCATAGGAACACTATAAAAATTGAGGTCTTTATATCATAAAAGTTTAATATAAACATTTTGTAAATAAAATATTTCATAATGAGCCAACCAGTTTTTGAATCTGTGTTTCTGAAACCCTATATTAAATATTTGAAATGTCCTGTTATTTAGTTAAGGAAAAAACAATATTTATGGTTGAATTTACTATTAGAGTCATCATTTTGATTTATAATCCATACCTAGGTGTGTATACTAGCAAAAACAAATGAACATAAAATTATATATATATTCTTGCTCTCTAATCACAGATATAAGACTAAAAATGTTAAGGCAGTATTTTAATTCAAAATCTGCTTTTGGTCCAGGAGACAGAAAGTGACTATTTCAAAGCCACAAAGCCAGAAAGTGTTTAGAAAGATTTAAAGTTATTTCTTTTATCCTGGTATAATGCTATTTCTGCAACATCATGATATCTTAGAATTAAGGAAGAACTTAATTTTAGTCCCTTTTGTTAACCATTTTATGTTTTTTTACTGTAAATTCAAAAATTAGATCTAGAAAGCGAGATGATTTTAATACCTAACTGCAATTCATTACTCTTATTATAATTTCTTGAATTGTAAGATCATGTACATGTTCTCAAAAGACATATGTGATGAAACATAGTATATTTTTAAAAATAACACATGGAAACTTATTCAGTGGAAACTAAAGATAATATAATAACACTGACTATATTTACTAATATTTTATATGTATAGTCGATATTAGTAAAGCTCAGAGATGTTCTCCAATACAGTCTAATACTAATAGTAACCAGGTGCCAGAGAAGAAAGCTGGGTCAAACACCTAAATCACAGATGCCATTTACTTACCATATTTGGTTCTATTAGGAAATCTGAAAATAATTTGTAAAGGATCATCAGTAATAATGTGAAAACAGATGTAAAAGGGTCTTTTTTGTTTATAAAGTTTTGTCCTTCTTGTTATATAATAAATATACCTCATCTCTACACCTCTGGTACAGGTTCACTTATTGTCTAAAACAACCTGATGTAATTTTCACATTTCAGGATTTCATCACTTATAAATTTGTTGTGTGTTAGTTTCTTTTTATTTAGTTATTGGGGATACTTATCTTGCTGTGCCTTATTTTTACATTTCTATTGATGTACTGTTCTGGATTATCCATAATACTGTGTATATACAAATAAATAAAGTCTCTAATTTGGAAACATGTTTAACCCAATGGATTTTGAATGATCCCAAACACTTATTCTTTCTTCTTACCAAAGAACCATCTAATCCAACAGAGAATGGGATAGATCAAGTATTAGGTCTTTCATCAACCCCATGGAAGAAATATTCTTTTTGCATTAAATTAATAATTCCAAGAAATTGATTTCAAGTTGTTCTTCCTCCAACATAGACGTTTAACAGAACTACTGCTCTTCTAATACAGATATGAAAAAATAAAAAGTAATCATTGATCTCCAGGTAAACCCAAACTTTTATGTACATATGAATCCTCTGGGCATCTTGTTAAAACATAGAATCTGATTCAGTAGGTCTAAGGTGAGTCTGAGATTCTGCCTTTCTATTGAGCTCCAAGGTGATGATGATGCTGCTGGTCCAAAGACCACACTTTGAAGGGCAAGTAGTAAACCATATTTCCCTCCCTCTTTTCTTTAGCCCTTCCCCAAACCATGTGAGTTTCAATAGCCCTAGAAATGTATGTCTTCCATTCTGCAGTTAGAAATCAGAATGCATTGGGAAAAATAAATAGTTGTTCTTCTTTCTGGTGTTCTGATTTTACTTTAAATAAAATAGGAATAGTACCATTATACCATATTTCAGGTTATTAGCAGGTAAATAGGCTCTGCTTGACTGTCTTGCAACTTAATTATTATGTATAGCCTTTATTTGGGTGGAATATAAATTCTAAATTCAACACAACTAACTGTGAATTTTTGAAACAATGCCATTTATGAATTTGAATTCCATTATATTTTGTGAACTCAAACAATAAAAACCCAAATGTACTAAAAAAACATTACAATATACCAGGTAAAATACTATGATATATACTAAGTATTTAAAAATATAGCCCATGAGCTTTATTAAACAAAATTTATTTGTATAATACTGAAAATGGTATTGAGTTATAAAGGGAAACAGTGAAAGAATTTATAAAACATAATTTATATCATAATAGAATACATGTCACATTTCTAATGCATCTTCTTAAAATGTTTACCATAGTAAAATATACTCATTAATCAAATATTCATTTAATACCCCCAACCTAGACAATGAGGATATAAAAAAGAAATAAGACACAGCCAAGAATCTCTAGAATAAGACACTATAATAAAAAATTTAACAAGCAATATCAGTGCAACTTGAGAGGTGTTATTAGATCAGAATGAGCAATGTAGGTGGAAGAAATTCTGCTTCCTAAAGTCTGGGAGGGCTTTGATGTGGAGAAAGAACGTGAGGAGGATCTTGAAAGACAAATGGACTCCTTAACTGAAAAGGGAAACAAGGGCACAGAGACGGGAAAGAAATTTTCATGTTAGATATTAGCAAATAGGTTGGTGAGATCCCAGCCTCAGGCCCTTGGAATAGACTGTGCTGAAGAAGGAGGCTGAGGAGGTGGCTTCTGCCACAATTAGAAGTGATCTATTCCTAGACTGACCCTCTAGTCTGAATCACTACTTTTCACACCAGAATGTGTATCCCCTGAAGTATACAAAGAATCTCTAAGAGCACACAAGCTAAATAATCAAAGTTATATATATTCTTCCCCAAACTGATCTATCTGAAACACTAAAGTCCATACTAATTTTCTCAGTCATCTTCTTTTTTAAAAAGGCATCCTCCTGGATCTTAATCAGTGCATTACCCTAAGAAGTTGAACCTTCCCCAAATCAAACAAAGGTGATAGTTGATATAATTATTTCAACGTTGAGAAAGTACCTCTACTACTGTATTACAAAACTTCTAGCAAATCATATGCTATCTATTTCTTTGCTTACAATGATATTAAAAGGGAACCTGTCTGAGTTGTCACATGATAGCTTATTAAAAATAATATTTGATAGTAGATCACCTTATGATTTTTGGCATATAACTCTAGGACTCTATGCAGTTCAAAATTGAATATTGTTGCTAAGAAAAAAAAATACTTTTTCCATTTCCAGCTATTATATTAGAACAAATTTTCTCAGTATTTCTATGTATAAGAAAAGATAGAAAAGATAAATACCCTGTCTCCTAGTAATAAATAATATTTACCCATGACTATATGAAATAATTTATAAAAGCCATATAAATTTGTATGAGGTATGTTGCAATAATATTTAAATAAGTAGAGATGACAGTTTTAAAATTTGAAGACTTCTTCTTTAATAATAAAGAGCATTGAATGTTTATATGATTAAATATGAGTTTCAGAAATATTATAATTCTGGCAATAATATTAAGAAGCAAGTGGAGAAATAGGAAATAGACTAGCTAGAATATTCTTGCAATAGTTCAGGGCAATTATACTCAGACTTTTTCTTTTTATAGAATTAGATAATAGTTCATTAAGTTAAATCATTGCTTAATTATCTTATCCATCCCAGTAATTTGACTTTTTTTCCTCCTCATGTGATCAATCTTGTGACAGAAACAGACATGTTGAGGTGGTTTTTAACAAGTAGTTTGACAAAAGTACTTTAGTATAACAACTACAACTCAGTAAAAAAATTTGTAGCCATGAAGAAGGGAAAAATATTTTCCTTAAATAGGGTAAAATCCGATTGATTTTGTTTTCTCTTTCTTTCCTCCTTTGATTTAGCTAGGCCTGGTAGCCTGACTGAATAATATTCAAATTTATGAGGCGACATAGTTTTCCTTTCTTGATTTTGTTTCAATAAAATATCTTTCTTTTTCCCTTAAGTTTCAGTGTGAAAAACATTTCATGAAGTTACTGGTATAGTAATTCATCTCTAATATCTACCTATTTACACTTAAATCTTTTGACAAATTATTTGTTTTATAATATACCATCTATAAAACAATACTAACAGGTAGTATAAAACTGGTAGCAATGTGAAACTGGAATAGAATAGATAAAGTATTACTAGGCAACAACAGGTATGAGTAGCTAGATTGCTAAAAATTCTAGACTTGCTAACAATTTGCATGTATTACTAATTTAGGAAATATATTGTTGAAGCAATTGCCTATATTTCTAATATTTCAATATTGTTCCATAATGCCTGTTTTATTACTCTATGGTTTGTGAAGAAAGTTTTTAAAACAATTGTCAATCATGATATAAATTAGGTTCATTTGCAAAAAGTTATTCTTAAATTATCATAAACTTGGAGGGACTCAGTAAATAAAAAATCTGTAGCTAAAGTTTGCATGACTGAGAATCTTATTAGTTATATTTATTAGCATAATTACTATTTTTTGGCATGGAAGCATTGTTAGACATTATTTAATTTACATAAAAAAGGGAAAGGAAGATTCATTACCAGGTAAGCTTTACATTCAAAATGACAATAAACGTCTGTAGGAAATAGACTCAGTATTCATTATCTTCTTGATACAGTGCACCTTAGGCCACTTTCTCTCTCAGCCATCTCAGATGCTCCATAAATATTGGTTAACTTGAATTTTCAATGAAGTTATACTTCACATGAAGTTGTTCTAAGATGCCCTCATTCTTTCGACTGATACCACTGATGGCTATCAGGACCATGCATTACACAAGTTGAGATTTTTACAGTGTGAGTTGATAGAAACAATCCCTGCTCCTTGACTGAAATTAACTAGAAGCATGACCAACTTCAAAGTCATAAGCCTCAAGTCCTAACCAATAAACCAGATTAACCTCACTACAGCATCTAATTCAATTTAATTATAAATGAATCTATTATAATAATAATAATAATAATAATAATTACCTTAAGTATTTAAAAAGTATTCCCAACTTAATCATTTTCACATCTCTTCTGTCATATCAGGGGATTTTAGAGCACAAAAGACATTCTTGTCCAATCACTCTTTCCTATACAAGCAGCAATGCCTGCCCTTCATCTACTCCTCCTCTCTCTGGTCATAAATTAAAAAAATTAATAATTATTTATAGAGGACCTACTCTGTTCCTGGCTCTATGTTAGATACTGGGCATTAGTGGTAAGTCATAATTCCTGCTGTCTTGGTTCCCAAATCAGACCATAATTAAATAATTAGTTATTTTAATCACGATTATTATTATTACTATAAAAGGCTAGTGTTGCAATGAGAACAGATAATAAGGCACCTGATCTATTTGAAGAATCATGAAAGATGATCTTTGGGCATTCTTGGAACTGATATTTAAGTTGATGTTTGCTGGATGAGGGGTCGTCAAAGCAGAGGATAAAGATGAAAGAGAGCTGTGCAGGGAGAACTCCAAGCAGAGAATGAAACATCTTGTAGCTAAATAGTCCCAACATTATAGTTCCAAGGACCAGAGAGCCTTTTCAAAAACATGTAAGAGAACTTATAAGTAAAATTATGTTTTAATCAACTTGAGATATAGCAAAGTTATGCCCAAAGGAACTGAAATAATAGTTAAAATTTTGTTTTTACAGTGGAACAATTGCTTGTTAAAAGTTCTTTCTCCTTTTCATTAATACTTACACATTCATGAATACAAATGACTTTGTAAAATATATGTAATTAAGCTTCATACTGTTTCTGGCAGCTGTTATTCACATACAACTTGCAGAAATTTCAATGAAGTCCTTTTTTTATAGTAATTTGTCATTAACTTATTTTTTTAATGAAAATGGTGTATACAGGAAGAATAGGAATAATCGCAAATCATTTTTTTCACATTTCAAGATTTGAAAAGAAACTTCTTTTTAATAGATGTAAGAATAACACAGTTATTACAATTGTAAAAAAATCTCCTTTGAAGTCTATTTTACATCAATTAAAAAAAGACCTTTAGGGAATTTCTAAAACATAGGATTATCAAAACATTAGAATTAGGATATGTTTTAAGTAAAAAATATTTTAAATACAGGTAGATTATCAGATTTAACAATTATTTTTTATAGGATGTTCTGAAATTCATTTGTATATCAATTTTATGAGAGCAAGATAAAACTGAAGTGAACAAACAAAAACTAAACTTATTTACACTCAGTTCTCTTGAGTAACTGTGTGACTGTGTGTCATAGAAATACTATTGAGAATATCACAAATTTCAAGATACTTCTATTTATTCTTCTTTCATACTTATTTATGTGTATGCTTGCTATACTCATATATAAAACGTCTTTAAAATACCTATACGATGTTGAACTAATTTTTACAAAATATGAAATTCATTGAATTAGATATTTTGTTTTCATAACTCAAAAAGACTGGTTTGATTTATCTTTTAACTGAAATATTGCTTTGAAGGTTTTAAAAATCATATAACTTCACTGATTAACATGGGACAAACAAAATTCCATCTATGTCTTCTCATACATTATTCAGTGATTCTTGGCAAACACAAGTGCTAAAGTTGCAGGTGTCTGATAATCTTGCTCTCTAGACTGTCAACATAAAATCTAAAATTGACACTAGTCTCAGAAGACATTAGATGCTAAGTGTATAGTAACCAGGCCTGCTCTCGCAAATCTCAAGTTCACTTAAGAGGTCTGAGAAAATAGGTACCCAAAGAAATACTATATATGGAAAGAAATTTATAAATAAGGTGAGTGTGTGACCTGGTTTAGTCAGGATTCCCCGGTTATACCAGTTACCCTGAGAAATATGATTTATAGCACACCTTTTACTCTCAAAAGTGTGCTGGTTTGGATGATCACACAACTGATGAGCTGGGACACAGCAAAAATTATATACCTAGGTGACATGCCAACCACAGCCAGCCTAAAAAGTAAAGGATAAAAAGGAAAAACCCCCAAAATCTGAGTCCCCAACATGGTAAATTCCTTACAGAAACTGGCCGTATCTAAATAACATTAAATTTAAATTATCTAAATACTCCAGTTAAAAGGCTAAAATTGTCATACTGAAGAACAACAAAATGGCCCCATCCCATCACTGGGCTCAGTGCACAAAGCCCATTCCAGTCCCTGCAACCACACCCTACTTTGTCATTGGGGGACAGGTGTTGGGGAGCCCTTGTAACCATGCAAATCTTTACTTCTTTAAAATGACTTTTTTTCTTCTCTTTTTCTTTGATTCAAACTGACCTTGGGCTCACTTCTTTCCTAATCCTTCTACCTATTGCACAACCACTCCCTTAATCATTAAACCCTTAGGTCAGCATCAAATAAAGCCTTGTGTCTGTTGATCACAGAAAAAGTTTTGATCAAACTAAAGACAACATCTTGCAGTTTCACACTCATGAAGGTGAACAACCCTATTGGCATCCCACTGAAAGGAAACAGAATGACACCATGACTGACATCAGGACCTGATGAAATGATCAGTGCCTCTCCCCTAGTCCTGATCCATCAGTAGAGCCCCCGACCCCAACTCCCTTACTTACCATGACTAATGAGTGTTCCCTTATGTAACCTGTCTCCTAGAGGCCATGGGGAGCCAGGTCTCTGAGCGCTAGCTCACCTATGTCTCCAGGCTTGGCACCATTTCCTAAAATAAACCTCTACTTTCTTTGCTGCGAACTCCTGCCCATGCCACTTTTGGCTTTGACGAATGCAAACAAAATGAACCAATTGAGTTCGATAACACCCTATGCAATGGAAAGGGTGTGCAGAAGGGCCACTCCATCTGGTGCCACTGCCACCTTGTCAGGGGACCCATGAGGCCACCACACCCTGCCTTTAGAACAATGGGACTCGGCATGCCAGGTGGCTTGGCCTAATTCATTGTGGGGTTGTGCTGGTACTAATGCTTCTAAAAGTCCTTTCACACTTCTCAAAAGCCTCACTACTTAACAAGCATAGTGTACCCTATATGGGCCCTTCAGCTACACAGGTGAATCTTCCAAAAGCAATGGGAATTCATCAACAATTCCAGCATCCTCAGGGAAGGTCACCACCTCAAAACCCACAGCAAAATCATCAAAAACTCCAGTATCCCCAGTCTGAAAGAATGTGACAATTACAACCTTGAAACCCATAGTAACATCTAAAATGACAAACACCAGGGGTCTCAACAAATATGACTTCCACCACCTTAAAGTCTACACTCAAAATAATGAGTGTTTCACAAAACATATCCTAGATGTCGACATCTGCAATGACAAGAACTCACAATAGTTTGACGACATCTATTTCTTCATCAGTAACAATCACAACAATCATAAATGCTAAAGAATATAAAGGAACAAAGTTCAATTTTGGCAGCTTTGTTGGTGGCATTGCATTAACAGTGCGAATTTTATCTGTTCTGTACATTAGTTGCAAAATATACTATTCGAGAAGAGTGATTTATTTTAGAACCACTGATAAACATGATGCCATCATTTAAGGAAATCCAAGGCCCAGGAGAAAGATGATTGATGAAACTCTATCATTTAATTTAAGACAAAATTCTCCTTTCGAAAATAGTATAGAAATGGCTCCATAGTGTAGGGTTAGCACATCTGCTTTTCACACTAAAGGTCCTGGGTTCACACCTCTAGTAGAGCCATGGACCATACCCCAGGTGTGCCAGGCCCCAGGAGTGCCAGGCCCCGGGCGCATGCTGCGAACATGTGGGAGGAGATGCCCTGCCTTCAAAGGGGAAACGGCAACATCTATAGGTCAGGGGTGGAAGGGAGGGGGAGCAGTTAAAGAGGGGGAAAAATTGTAAAAAAAAAATAAGAGAGAAAATAGTATAAACAAGCCATGCATATAATGTATAATGTATTACTCAAAGATTCCTCATGATTATTAAAGGTAATGGTTTGGATTTTTAATGAACATTTGAAGCTTACAGTTAACACAATGATTATATTCACTTTTAGAAAATATATAGTAAGACAAACAAGTCTTGTCCCAGTTTCTTGTGGCATTGGTCACACAGAGCCAGTAATTAGAGACATCATCACTAAAGGGCACAATGCCATCTGGGCATACAAACAAAGAGCTTGTGATGGAACTTAAGATGTTGATTGTCCTTGTCACTCATACAAAGAATTCCAGTGCTATTCAGAGCTTGATTTATCCTAATTACAAATTACTGATGCCATACAGCAGACATTTTGTGAGCAAACCAGGCCTTAAGCATAATTTTAGTTTAAGTGTCTCTTCAGAAAACATCAATATTTTATATGTGTTAAAGCTTAGCACTTGGTTTAGAAACAAAATACATTTCCCACTCTCACATCCCTAAAAAAAGAGATCAGATAAAAGCAGAAACAATACCTGGGCTTAATCCTGTTAGCCACCAGAGAGCCTGTATATTTATTAATAACATCTTTCATGCTTTCGATGGCAGTCGATATAATTATCTTTTTTTTCTTCTGTGTAATTTCAGGAAATTTTAATATTTAACATGATAATGTTTTAAAAACTTAGTATTAAAAATGAGGTTACATTATTTGCTACCTCAAAAATATCTTCACCACTGGAAATTGCTTTATTTTATATAGCAATTAATTATATACTTAGTGAATATTTTTGAGATATAGAGCTACTTTCAATATCTAGAAATATTTAATATAGTGTAAACATACCTAACTTAAAAAAAAAAAAAAAAAAAAACTCTTACATCAGAGGTCCCCAAACCCTGGGCCCAGACCAGTACCAGTCCATAGCCTAGTAGAAACCTGGCCAACACAGCAGGAGGTGAGTAGCAGTGGGCCAGAGAAGTTTCATTTGTATTTGCAGTCACTCCCCAGCGCTAGCATCACTGTTTTTAGCTCCACCTCAGATCTTCAGACATTAGATTCTCATAGGAGCACCAGTCCCTGGTGCCAAAAAGGTTGGGGATCACTTTCCCAAACAACGTTTAGATGCTGTATAGTCGGAACCATAGATTAATGCCATTCATCAAACCAAGAGTTGCGCTGCTCCCCTCAGGCTATACAAACCTATAGGATGAAAATGCTGCATTTTCCTGCACTGTCGATTTTACTCTAAAATTTGGGGAACAGCAGTTTTAAACTAAAATACCAATATATTTTGAAATAAATTCTTATGAAATTTTAAAACGGGAATTTTTAGGATATGAAACTTCCTGCTTCCTTTTCAGAGTGTTCTTCAGACCACTCCTCTTCCTCCTTTGCTGAAGACCAGGCACTTTCATGCATATTATGTTAATGGAGAGAAAAAGCACAGGATTGTAGGGACACCAATATTAACCAATATATTTTAGAGCGTTTTCAGTTTTACAGTTTATATTCTAGCACTCAAAACTCTGGGTCAGTTTTTGACAAAAGATGTATTTAGTCATAGTAAATATTGAGGTAGCATTTCCTTCTTAGATTGGTCAAAGTAAATCACACCAATTTCTAATAATCTAAAAATTATCTAAGATGTCCTAAAGAAAGAATGTGCACCTACATTTAATTGAATTAAATATAACTCTTGTGATCAGTTTTGATTTACAGAGAATATTATACATCAAGAATTTTGATATAAAATAATCATTTCTACTCATTGTGTATTATAGCCCGTAGATGCAATGAATATGGATGATAAAAATGATCCAAAATGTGAATATGACGAGATGTATGTGACACATGCAAAGCAGAAGAAATATTATAAAACACGTGTTTACATTAGTTTGAAAAAAGATGTAGTCTGATAGATAAGTTGTATGTTATTAAATTAGCCCTAACTTGTCTTTCAACTACTGCTTTCATCTTTGCAAAATATACTTAAAGTACATTTTATAGTAATGGGGCCTTTTAAATTTAAGTTGTTCTGTTCCTGCTTTCTTGATATTTCAGTACTTCAAATCAGTCACAACTTTTTAGACAGGCTTGAAAATTCTTGAGTGCTATTTCTTTAGCATTTTGAAGATAAAAAGCCACTTTTTAAATACTAAATCTAATTATATGCCTATAAAGTTTCCTGTGCTTTGAGTATGAAATAATTTAGTTATCTTGTCTCTGTATATAAGCTGTATAATTTGTTACTTTCAAATACCAGTACTTCAATAGAGTCAGGTTTTTTGGTTATGTGCAAAAATTGAAATGCAAACCAATATTTTGATATGGAGCACGTTTCCTAAGCATAAATTTATCTTCCTAATTATGTTTACTTAAGCAAATGTTCAATTTTGTTTGCATTCTTTGAGAATGTATTTACTTAAAGATAAAAGCAATCCATGTGTATATCTAAATATTAGGCAGAATTCATTCAATGGTTGTAAAATTTCCTCAAATCATCCATAAAATGAATAATTCAAATATAGATAAATGAGAGTTGGCAGTATATTACAGTGATAATTTTGTATTTTTCAGAAAAAACAATTAAAGCAAATTCCTTTTATTTTTTTTCTTTTTATTAAAATAACTAGCTTTTAGTATTTCATTGTTACTGAGATATATTTTTAGAATAAAATTTTGTTTTCCAAGAAAAAAGAAGCAATTACATGTTGCCTATAAGAAACCCAATTTACATAAAAGGATAAAAGGGGCTAAAAGTAAAAGAATAGAAAATACATACTATGCAACAACAGTTTTTAAAATCTGGAGTCACTATGTTGATATCAGACAAAGTCGATTTTGCAACACGAATATTAAGAAATTCATTTCTGAACGACATGCAAGTGATTCAAATGACATACACTCCTAAAACATTATGTACCTAATACATGAAACAAAAACTGATAGAACTGCGAGAAGAAACAGACGAGTCCATAACTAAAGTCATATATTTCAATAACCTATCTCAATAAATAATAGTATAAATAGAAAATCAGTAAGAATATAGAGATTTTGAACAATAGTAACAATCAAGTTCACCTCATTTATGTTTATAGAACCGTCCACCCAACAGCAGCAGAATACACATTCTTTGCAAGTGCACACAGAAAGATGCTGGTCCATAACACAAGTCACAAAAACTAAAAAAGATTCAAGTCATACAATGTGTATTGTCTGAACCCAATGGTATTAAATTAGACAAAGTAATAGAAATGTATCAGAAAAATCCTCAAATATTTTTTTTAATTTTTAAAAAATAAAAAAAAATACTTTATGGGGAAGTACTTCAAAAAAAAAGAAAAAGAAAATAGAAATAAAAATACAACATATTGGTTTATAGCATCGATGCAATCACAAAGACCCCAACAAGGTTTGTTTGATTTTTTTTGTTTGTTTGTTTGTTTTTTAGAAATTGAGAAGCTGATTTAAAACGATATAAAAATGTAAAGGACTTTGCATAACCAAAACAATGTGATTTTAAGACTTATTATGAAGCTATACTCATCAATACAGTGTGATATTGACATAGAGATAGACAAAAAGATCAACAGAATAAAATTCTAGGTACAGACCTACACATATATAGAAAATAGTCTTTTGACAAAGGTACAAAGGAAATTCAATGAAGAAAGGATACTTTTTCCAACAAATGTTGCAGGAACAATTGGTTACCCATGCAATATAGACCTCATGTTCTTATCACAATTAAAAAAGAAAAAAAAAAAAGCCTGATATAAGTAGGGAAGAGGTGAGAACTTTATAGTTGGATTTTATCTTATGGAGAGATAATAAAGGCCTTATAAAAAGTTGCTTTCATGAGCTGTGGGGAAAAAATTATTATCTTTCAAATTGAGAAACTTGTAGCCTTGGGGTTAAGTTACTATGGGGTTAGTTTCCTATGTTTCGGTTTAAAAGAAGCTAATTGAGGTGGATCTCCAAGACCTCCAACACTTCTTCAACCAAAAGAACTCTCTTTGTATATTTTACATATTAGCCATCTATTTAAGATCATATAATGATGCAAAATATGTTTCTCATCAATAACTTTGAAATAGTTTTTTTTTTGTTTGTGGTCTAGGCTGTTTGTGTGTGTATATGTATGAGTGCACACAAAACACACCTCTTCCTGTGTTACTAATAATGCTAGAAAACCACCCATTTGTAGATAGGTTTATCTATGTGGAAATGATGACATGAAAACAATTATAGTTTCCCTTATTTGCCTCACTTAAAATCATCGTGACTATTTAATACTATTTAATTGAGCAGGTTATTTATGTATGACTGTAGTATGGGGATTTACATAACGCTAAATATACTTACTGGTCATTTTTTAAAAGCTCAAACAAAGGCAAATCTGACTCAAGCACTCATGCTCTCTTCCATGTTATTCTATAACTCCAGGGATATAAAACTCCAAACAGCAAACTTGTGATTTTTTAGGAACATAAATTCTGCCTAGTATGTAGCCAGTTTTAGAACTTGAACTCTCAAAATTATATTTTGCAAGCTATATTCTCTCTTATTGTCATTTTCATTCTTAATTACTTATTCTTTAGTATTTACTTAAAGGACATACATATTCTAAGCACCATACAGTATATTTCTTCTGGATTATAGCAACATACAACCATTTTCATGATGACTAGGTACAATAATGTGCTTCGATAGCCCTTTGAAATTATTTAAAAAGTTATTCTCACCTGTATTACCAACCTTCCTTCCAAAGTTCAAAATGGAATTTTTTCTATCACAAAACACTTTGATTTTGTTTTTCCTTGAACAAGCAATTTTTGCAGCAAATGTGGACACCACATGAAGACACAACATTAAAGCATGAGTTAAAAGAAGACTTACATTCACAAAACCAACATTACTAGTTGAGGAAGCATTAGAAATTCTGTAGGTATTTTCCAAATTTCTAATGTTATCGATTAATTAATTAATTAATTAATTAATTCTTAGTAGTATCACAAGCCCTTCATTAATTTGATCTGGCAGCGCAAAGGCATCAAAAATATCAAAATAATTTAAGGTGTACAGACAACTGTATAACATAAGACTGTGAGCTACTTGAGGTCAGGGATATTAAAATTTTCATCTTCACATCTCCAGCAGTTGGCATAATGTCAGACATAGAACATATAACACACGAAGAGTTCGTCGAGTTATATTCGTAAATAAGCTTCCAAGTTTTCGTTTTGATTTAGGAAGCTAATGTCTGTATGAATTTCCATAACACACAGAATAAAAGTTTTAAACACATTAAAGTTAAAATAAAAAAGTGTTAAGTATTAAATACTTGAATGAGATGATCTCATAACTTTTTGGTGTGAAAAGTCAAAATCTCTTCATAAGGTAAAAAATGCCTCTATTAACATTATAAGAATTACAAATGATGGAGGAAATGAATATTCACAGCAACTTTCATATTAGAACCACCTTGATTTTGTTGAGTTTGCACTCCATTTAAAAACTACTAAACTCTGGATTTTTAATACGCAAATACTTTTCTTTCTCTCATTTTTAAGGCTAGATTGCTCCTCTAAAATAAACTGCAAAAAGAAACAAGTAATTTAGTTAAAGCATATATTATATTCCTGAGGTAAAACAAATTGGGCTTTTAATACAGACATGATGAGTAATAATCTTAACATGCGACAGACATAATCCAAGGGCATGGAGTAGAATGAAACAAAACATTTAATTCACACAACATAACGCATTGCTGAAGTAACCTTTGGCTTAAAGATTTGTTTTCTAGACTATAGAACAAAGTGCATTAGTGCCATCTCCTGGTAAGTGTAATAATTCTGAAGAGATTTAACTTTTAAGAAACTCCTTTAGTTAATAAGTAGTTCATATTTTCTAATTTCTCCTCCAATGGAAATGCTGTCATTATTATTTCCTGATTAAAGTAATATGAAGATTAAAATTTTCATCTATAAAATCTATTTTATTTTTAGTACCTCATCTTACATTGTGAATATTGTAGCTTTATTATTAAGAATGTATACTAAGCATATAGGGACATTTTGAAGTGCTCATATTATTAAACCCACTAAAGCCAGAAAGGATTCATACCTTACGAAAGCTTTTCTTAACTTATGTCATTTGTAAAAATATTTCAATAACATTAGAGGAAAAGGCATTAGAATCTTGTACTGAGGGTACGATGTTTTCATAGATGTTTTCCATACTTATTTTTAAGAGCATTTTCCAACTAAAAGGACTTTAATAATAGCTTTTTTAGAAACTCATTTTTGTATGTTTAGTTTCTCTGAGATAAGTGATTATTGTTATGACTTCTGCTGTCCCTCATAGTCAAATTTAGCCCATTTCTTCATGTTTTTAATTAAAAAATATTATACAGAAATGCATTTACTTTTTTCTCCATTTTAATTTGTAAGTGGTTTTTGTTACTTTCCTATGAAATTCCTAATATTTTACACCCTTTTTAAAGAAATTATACCAAACTATATTCAATAAAATGTTGCTCCCTATACAATTAATTAGGGATTGCTGAAATTTAATAAGTTAAGGATTAGAAAACCTTCAGTTAATATAAGTTTCATGAAGGTAAAAGGTTTTTCTATTTGGTTCAAAGATATATCCTCAGTACCTATAATAATGTCTGACAAGCAGTAGGTGTTCAGTGTAAATTTGTTGATTTTCTTAATGAAAGACTTAATTGGGCATAGGAATTTATTATTTATTTAAAAATTAATAAAAATTAAACCTGAAGTTTTTATTTGAACCTCCAGTACTACATGGCCTCCCATCCAAGTACTAACCAGACCCAACCCTGCTTAGGCTTCTGAAATCAGATGTGGGTTTTGTTCAGGGTGGCATGGCCATAGACCACAGACCATTTTTTGTTCAGGGTGGCATGGCCATAGACCATAGACCATTGTCTGTGGTCTATGGCCATGCCACCCTGAACAAAACCCACATCTGATTTCAGAAGCCATGAACCCAGGACCTTCTGCATGTAAAGCAAACGTGCTAACCGCTATTCTGTGGAATCACATCCTTCAGTTATTTCTTAAGTCTCAAAATATTTCAAATGGAATGTAACCACACACATACATACAATACATCAACCACATTAATTTCCATATAAACTCTTAATAAGAGATTTTGTATTTGGTCCACATCTTTTCTCTGTCTGCCCACTTCCTTTTAGCAATTTTATTTATCTTTAAGATTTCAATTAGCTCCTCTGCGTAAATGACTCCCAAATCTCTACCTATAACCACATTCTCTCTTCTATGTTTTAAAGTCAACCCACATTTCAAACTCTCTGTTAAATATACCTGTAAACATAAATGAATATGTTCTGTATATACTTCACTCTAATAATAAATAAACCTGAACATGTGCCCCACAAATATATTTATTCTTTTATTCCATATCTCTATCAGACTATCTTTCTAAGTAATGAGGCTTGAAATTTCAGTAAACCTCAGATATATCTCCCACATGAACTATGCACTCACATTCGCGTGCATACACAAAAACACAGCACACATTCACACACCCCTTTCCACTTTCACTGTCATATGCCCAGTTGAACCCTGATTAATTCTCACCTAGCCATGTTCAGTAATCAGTTCTCATGGCTAAGAAGCTTCTAGTCTCTCCTCACTGTATAACCTCTTAATTCTTGCTGTAATTTTAAACATCTTAGAACAGCACTACCTCAAAGCACCTTAAGCAAAACATTAGCTCAATGTCTTAAGTGAATAAAAGCCTATAGCCAAATAAGTTTGGGGGATACTATATGTTTTTAATTTAAACAATTTATTTAAATTTAAAAAAAAAACATTTTACCTATTTCTCCTACCCCCACTCACACTGCCCATTCTTCTCTGGCAACCACCAATATGTTCTCTGTATCTAAAAGCTTGGGCTTTGTGTTTTGGAGATTTTTTGGTTTCCACATATATGAGAAATAATGTAGTATTTATCTTTCTCTATCTGACTTACTTCACTTAGCATAATGTTCTTGAGGTCCATCATTGTCACAAATGGCAAGATTTCATTCCTTTTTATGGCTGAATAATATTATATTATTTATCCCATGCATCCATCAATAGACACACTCGGTTGTTTCCATATCTTGTCTACTGTAAATAATGCCACAATGCCAGAGCTAGAGTATCTCAGCTCTTCTTATGTTGGCTTTGCAAGTGGGTCAGGGTACGTAGTCTTCAGGGACATTGTCCACTGGCTGGACAGCAACACAGGGAAAGGAAGTTCAAGACCTATCAGGGTGAAGATGTAAGCATGGGCATTTGGATGGCAGCCAGAGGACCTAAAAGATAGCAGGACAGCCTGTGGCTGTGTAAGAAGACTTGTGAAAAGGGAGTTTCTTCCCCTCAGTATTCTGCACAGGAGCTCACAGAACTGTGGAAACCGAAGGAGCTGTGTGGTCACCCTTGTCTTGACAAGATAATGATGATTTTAAGTCATGGTGTTTAAAGATAGACTAGGCAAATGATAATCTGAGTGTAAGTCTGAGGACAGCCAAGATTCTGCAATGATTATGTGACCTTTCAAGAGACTTCTAGGCTGGTGCTTCCTGTAACCAATGTGGCATTCTTAATGTTTGCACAAATTTTCCTTTTTAATAATCAACCAATACTGTAGCATAAGAAATTTTTATTTATATATTGAGAGATGATTTGAAAAAATATCAAATACTTCATAAAAGGAAAAATATTTCTAAATTTTGATGCATCATTTCTAGTTAATAATTTATTACCTATTATTTAATGGTCAAAAAGCTTATTCAGAAATCTTTAGTACTGAGAGTTGGAATTTCAGCCTGGATTGCAGAAAAGCTGAGTATAGCATAATTAGGAAAATTAATATGGGTCAAAAACAACTCACAGAAATTCTGTGTGATCAGTTATAAACACTTGTCACTTATACCAAAGTTTGGGATTTCTGGAAATAATGTCAGATTCTGTAGATAGCTGAATGAAGTGGACAACTGAAACTTGAAAAAGAACCAATTTATTCCTCAATTCTGCAACTTGGTTTTGAAGTTCATTCATTAAGTAGATTAATGCAAGTTTTCTTTTGCTGTGTCATATAAATCCTGAAAGTCACATTTTAGTACTTCTGTAAACAACATGCTAATTTTTCAGAGTTTCAGTGCCAAAGTTGACACTTTGAAATAATTTTGCTTTCCTCCTGTCATTGTCTAATGTTTACCTAATCTTTCATAGAAGAATATATGTTCAGTTTAGGTATCACTGTAGAGAAAAGCATGTAATTAATTTTTGTAAGTACTCTAAAAATAGTGCAGTTGAGAAGAGAGATCATAGCATGTATGTCATATATAGTAGAGGATGTGCCTAAATTTAAGGGAAATTCTCCAAGTGACCAACCAAATTATTATAGCAAACTTTGAAACTAGTAGTATCAATAGAGAATTCTATTAAACTGGGCCTATGACAGATATTAACTGTGTTCAGTTTTTATTAGATTTAGCTAGGTACTATTCGACATTGAAATTTTCACATAATGAAATGCAGTCATGAACTATAAAATAAATATAAAATGAAATCATAAAATCATTAGTAGGCGCAAGGCCTTTATTATTATACAAGTTGAGAAATGGTCTCATTCCAATGAAAGTAGAACCTTTTCTACACTTAGGGCAAATTATAAACCCTTTTATTTTCTGAGAGTAGAATTGTTCCAATAAATCATTTATTCCCAGTCACGATAAACAGCCTAGTCTCTGAGTTTATTAGTTAGCTGTTACCATCACAGTAATAGACACTCTATTTTCCACAGAATAAAAGTGTAATAACTGTTGGTCATTTTCTAGCTCAATCTCTCTCCCCAGCATCTAAAATTAGAACAAAGGGTTGGAGTGGGGCGATTAAGACAAATCTGACAAAGGGTGTTATATATACCGTCCTCGAAACAGAGATATATGGTCTCCATTTAAAATCAGTGTTAAATAGAGACTCAGTTTAATGGCATGTCATACTGTGAGGAACTAAGCTTGACTTTGTGTTTTGCTGGGTTACTTTCTTTGGGACTTTCATAGGACAATAGAAGGTCTCATACAGGAACTTTGAGAAGACATGACAGCAATCCTTTCACCTCTTGAATTGTCATGGAGCCTATCAAAGGAAAGAAAAACCATTAATTCTCTGAAATGACAGTTACCTGTATTACTAGTTCACATGACAAGACCACAATTACAGCTGTCATTTCACAGTAACAATTTACCCAAGTAAACTATTAGGGAAAGGTGCACTGATCACATGTGACATGGTTTCACAGCACTTATTAAGTCACTTGGGAAGCTGTGGGAAAGGGAGCCAGTATTTGACCTAACTTTGACAGAGAGTTTTCATATCATTTCAGTGGTGTTTAACACTTCTTCCTTAATCCGAGTAAACCAGAAATCATATTCTCTGCACAGAGTAATAAATGTGAGTAAAATCATTGACTTTTCAAGAGTTTTAAATCTTTGCAATTACTTACGAATTAACTGAAAGACTGCTGGAATGCGGCTCTTGCCCTTTCTGACCTTAGTTTCCTCTTCTGTAAAGTGAAGGGTAAACTAATGATCTATGAAGTCCCTTCCAGCTTGACCAGTCTGTGGTTACTCTAATATGTAATTGTTTGACACATGCATACTGGTGATCACCTAGCACGAAAATATAACTTAATGATTAAATGCTTCGATTTATTCTGAAAACACTATGAAATTTTTCCCAAAGATGAGTATGTGATAAATAGTGGATATTTTTATGACAAATATAGTTTTTTTGAGGCTTTAGCTGGTACAGCTATAGTATGGTAGTCCTATAAATATCACATGTATTCAAACAAATATTTTTTTATCAAAAATAATTTTTTAAAAAGCTGTCTGTTTTTATGCAACTTGTGATAATAAATGTTATCTCTATTTTTAGAGAAAAATAATGCTACAATAAACATGGGCATATATCTTTTTGAGTTTTTTTTTCCTAATAAATACGCAGAAGTATAATTGCTGGATTCTATTTTCAGTTTCGTGAGGAATCTTCATACTGTTTGCCATAGTAGCTGCACCAATTTGCACTCCCACCAGTGGTGCACAGGTTTCCCTTTCCTCCGCATCCTTGCCAATGCTTGTTATTTCTTGTCTTTTTAATAACACCCATTCTAACAGATTGTAAAGTGATATCTCATGGTGGTTTTGTTTTGCATTTTCGTGATGATTAAGATGTTGAGCATCTTTTTATGCACCTGTTGGGTATGTCTTCTTTGGAAAAATATATATTAAGATCTTCCGCCTGTGTTTAATGATTGTGTATACTTATTTATTTATTCGCTATTGGGTTGTATCAGTTCTCTATATATTTTGGATATTATCCCTTTATCAGATATATGATTTGCAAATATTTTCTCTCATTTAGGAGATTGTCTTTTCATGTTGTTGATGGTTTCCTTTGCTGTGCAGACACTTTTTAGTATTATATAGTCCCACTTATTTTTGCTTTTGTTGCTTTTGGTATTGATGTCAAATTCAAAAAATTGTCAAGGAGATTATCCCCTATGTTTTCTTTTAGAAGTGTTATGGTTACATTAATTTTTGTGTGTGATGTAAAAGAGTGGTCATTTCATTCTTTTGCATGCGGCTGTCCAGTTTTCCCATCATTACTTATTGAACAGACCATCCTTTCCCCATTGTGTATTCTTGGCTCCTTTGTCATAAATTAATTAACCATATATGCATGAGTTTATTTCTGGGCTTTTGATTCCGTTCCATTGATCTGTGTGTCTGTTTTTATGCCCCACTATACTGTTTTAATTACCATAGCTTTGTAATATATTTTCAAATTAGGGAGTTTGATGTCCAGTTTTTTTCTTCTTTTTCAAAATTGCTTTGTCTAATTAAGTATTTTTGTGGTTCCATACAAATTTTAGGGTTATTTGTTCTATTTCTCCAGAAATTCCATTTTTTTTTTTGATAGTGATTGCACTGAATCTGTAGACTGATGGGGGTAATATAGATACTTTAACGATATCAATTTTTCTAATCCTTGAGCATGATATTTTTTCATTTATTTGTGTCTTCAATGTCTTTCATTAATGTCTTGTAGTTTTCAACATACAGATCTTTCACCTCCTTGGTTAAATTTATTTCTAGGTATTTTATTCTTTTTGATGAAATTGTGAATGGGATTTTTTCTTTATTTCTCTTTCTGGAAGTTTGTTACAGCATATAGAAATGCAAAGATTTTTGAGTATTGATTTCATATCCTGCAACTTAACTGAATTTATTAATTCTAACAGTTTTTGATGACTCTTTAGGGTTTTCTATATACAATATCGTGTCATTCACATATAGTGACAGTTTTACTTCTTTCCAAGTTAGATGCTTTTTATTTCTTTTTTCTTGCCTCATGTTCTAGAGAGAATCTACAATACTATTTCAATAAAAGCAGTATGAGTGGGTGTCCTTTTCTTGTTCATGATCTTAGAGAAAAGGCTTTCAGCTTTTCACCACTAAATAGGATTTTAGCTGTGGACTCGTCATATACAACCATTATTATGTTGAGGTACATTTCCTTTATACCCACTTTTTTGAGAGTTTTTATCATAAATGGATATTGAATTTTATCAAAAGCATTTACTGCATCTATTGAAATGATCATATAATTTTTATCCTTTATTTTATTAATATGATGTATCACATTGACTAATATGTGAATGTAGAACCATCCTGCATCCCTGGAATAAATGCCACATGACCATGGTGTATGATCCTTTTAATGTATTCTTGAA
Organism: Rousettus aegyptiacus; assembly: GCF_014176215.1. Lineage (NCBI taxonomy): Eukaryota > Metazoa > Chordata > Mammalia > Chiroptera > Pteropodidae > Rousettus > Rousettus aegyptiacus. The sequence goes on from NW_023416288.1 coordinate 70,431,253, forward strand.
TTCAGTATTCTAATATTTTGTTAAAGATTTTTAGCATCTATGTCTATCAGGGATATTGATCTGTAATTTTCTTTTCTTATGGTGTACTTGCCTGTTTTTGATATCAGGGTGATGATACCAACCTAATAAAATGAGCTTAGAAGATTTCCTTCCTCTTCTATTTTTTGAAAGAGTTCGAGAAGGATCAGTATTAATTCCTTTATGAATGTTTGGTAGATTTCACTAGTAAAGCCATCTGGTCCTTGACTTTTGTTTTTTTGTTTTTTTGTGGGTTTTTTTTGGGGGGGAAGAGGGTTGATTACTATATTTTATTTAAAGTAAAATTGATACATTCATTTTATAGCCCTAAATATACTAATGTGAATGTGAATTTCCAGCAGGGGAAAATACTATACAGTTTTTTTCTCTTATTTGGACTTTGAATTTGTTTATGTGAGACTGTCTCTTCAACTATCATTCCATAGAAGATGCTTTGAAAAGTACTGCTATAGAGCATCATTGTGATAACTTCTCTCCTCTTCTCAAACATGGAATGAAGATGAGAGTACATTCTAGAGCTGTGCTGTCCAGTAAGCTAGCCACCAGCCAAGTGTGACCATTTACATTTAAATTAATTAACATTAAAAAAAATTTTAAGTTCCATTAGTCACACTGTAAGTGCTTGACAGCCCCATGGGGTTCATGGCTACCATATTAAATAGCATTGTTCTAGAGTAAGACTAACTGGGTTTAATTGTTTAGTAGTTGTTTTTGACATGGGAGAAATTAGAAACTACTCAGGATGTCCATGTCCTTATCTACAAACTGGAGAAAATTTTAGAATCAACTCACAGAGTTACAGTGATAATTAAATGACTAATACAAGGTAAGAGCTCAGAACAGTAATGCATAGGGTAATAATTCAGTAAATACTAAGTGATATTATATATTAGCATTATTAAAATTGTTCTTTATCACTTATTGTTTAAAAAACAAGGTTTTTAATATGCTATTCAAATTCTCTTTTATCTGTGTCCACTTGTCTTTTAACCTTTATTTTTACTATTTCCTTATATGCAGACTGGCCTTCTAATCAGCTTCACAGGTCCCAACAAATATCCCATAGTTTTCAGGCTCTACACCTTGGCTAAATCTCTCTCCTTTGTTGGAATTACCCTCCCCACTTCCTATCATCACCACATCTAAATCCTGTTCATTATTTAAAGTCCAGGTCAAATTCCATCTTCACCAAAAGCAAAAAATAAACTCTCTGCCCCTGACTTTCATGTCTTGCTCTCCAAATCTGCTTTTGGAAAATCCAATTTTGTTCAATAGTTATATGTATATGCTTTATTTTTTCTACATAAATTATCCTATAAATCATGGTATAGCCTATACCTTATGAAGGTAATCCATTAACATGTCCTAAATAATTGAGCAAGTCATAACTTTAATATAAAGACTTTAATTTTGCACAATTTAGCTGGACCCCTACTAAGAGATATATATGCTCTTTGCAAGCTATACCTTCTGTGATATTAAGTATCTTTATATGACATAAAATTTACTATTTCAACAGACATGTGAATGCTAAGAAGAAAATTTATTTCCAAATGAGAAAAACAATGAGATCATAATACATTATTCAATCAATGGAGTATTAAAATCTAATAAAATTATAGCTATGAATATAAATACGTATTTTACTCGAAGAAATTATTTTAAACCTTTTTCTTTAAATGATCGTTTTTTAACTAATTTCGTCCTGAAACAGAAATGAAATTAAAAGCAATATTCTTGCTTGATGTAATTATCAAGCAAAATTTTATCATTAGGTGTCCTTTCTGTCTGCTTTGAATGCTGACCAGCATGTGAGAGAGGGAAAAGTACAAGAACATGTTCATTCGAATGAGCAGAGAATGTGATTTCATGAATGTAAAACACTTTTTAAAAAGTGAATGCAGTAATTAAAAGTGCTTCTGGGCATGAATAAGTCATATAGCTCAGCAATATTTATAGACACAATCTTTACATTGGAAAAGTCAAATGATATATTTAATGTACCATCAACTTTCATTGTTAGGCATAATGAATAGAAATTTTCAATCTTTTTTACAAAGCATTCAACATTTGTCAATAGGAAAGAATTCAGTTTCCAAGAGGGTTTTAAAGATGTCTTAAGGGCAAACACCCAACTATTGCTTCATTTTGACAGTGATACACAGTAGGAACTTAATTATTAATTACAAAGATATTAATGGTAATAACTTTTAATGTGAATACATTTACATTGTTTAAAGCAGCTTTTGTTAAAAATTTTTGTTAATGGAAAGTTAAACAGTTTAAAATTATTTATGGTTTTTATTGACATGTGTATTAAATTCAGAAGGGAAATGGGTAAATAAAATTTATTAAAGCTGCTTTCTAAAAATAGTATTATCAAAAAAAAGAGGCAGAAGCATTTATTTGAATTAAGATTAATAATTTCAAAAGCAAATGTACTTGGCAGTACCTCAAATGAACTATTAAATTACTTACTCATTAATCACAAATAGTTTAAATAAAACTACCCTCCACCTTTCCTCCTGTTCCATCAAAACTTACTCTTCTAGAGCAAACACTTCAGTTGTTAGGAGTAAAACTACTAGTGTTCCTATAGGTTGGATTAAAATGCATACCAAGCTTCACTCCGAATAAAATTATAAAGTTAAATCGGCACAATTCAAATTTCCTAATGCTAGTGGTCCTCCTCCATAATAAACACCAATATCATAGTGAGCACAATCAAAACCTGTGTTTGAATTTTTTAAGGCATCTAATCTTTCACTGATTACTTCATATTGGATGAGCTTAATTCAAAAATTTAGACAAAATACATCTTTAGCTGACTTTAATTATGAGGAAACTAAAAGGAGAAAGATATGTAAATATTACACATACATGAAATATAAATTTATGGTTATTTTTATATAAAAAGATCATGTGTTCAAATATTTGTAGTATATTTTAATCACATAGAAAAGTAGAGAGCATAATATAAAATACCCATTATCTATCACATTTGTCATATCTTAATATTTTTTCATCTTTGCTTCAAGCCATTTTAAAATCATCCCTGAGTAACACTCTCTGATCCCATTTCAATCTTTCTTTTCTTCAAAATAAAAAATAGTATAAATTTTGTATTTACTGTTCCAACAATGCTTCCACACTTTACCAATTATGTACATACACATAAAAATGTTTTATTTGTTTTTAAATTTAATGTAAATGGCCTTATACTTAAGGTATCCTTCTGCAAAACTCCTTTTTCTGTAATATTAATTTAAAGTACTTTTTGTTTATTAAAACTATGGTATTTACAGATAAATATATTGTACATCGCATAAAAGAAAAGGACAGAAGGGGTATGTGGTCTTATTTAGGTGCCTGAACGTGGCAAAAGAGTAAGAAAGACATATGTTAGAATGTCTGACCTGGCTTTTCGTATTCCATACACTCCCTTATCCCTCAGCCCAATATCAGTTTGTAATCACTGATTCTCATGAGAGATGCTATGGATAGGTTAATGTTCTACCTGTGAAGTATAGTATTAAGGGAGAAAAAGCTAAAAGTCAATACTTAAATGGCAGACTGGCTTTCTGACCTTGTAATTTCAATGGATATACTAAATATCAAATGAAAAAAAAAATGTATTCATCAAATTAGATAAGGACAGTAGGAGAATATAGAAAAAAGAGTTGCTCAGGGGTAAATGTTAGTCATGTCAACCCATAGAAAAATGGGCACTGCCACGTCAAGTATGCTGTAGGCTTTCATATTGTGACCATCAAATGATGCCATTAAACACTTGAATCTTAGAGATAATATCCTTGTTCTTATTTCATTAATTGAGAGTATTGAGGAAATCCGTACAGCATGCTTACTGATAATGAATGGACTGGTATGACTAATACAAATATCTAATTCATTTCCACATTCTTATCCTAACTAATATGAAATCTTGATTTTTTTATATTAGGTTTCTCTGAGATTTAATAATTTGTGAGCTTCCTTAAATATAATTAGTTTTGAGAACACTTATGAGGGTTTTTGACCCTGAGTGCCTGAGATTTTGTATCCAGACAGTGAAGATTTCGAAGGTGAATGCAGCCATGTGGAGTGAGGGAGAGAAGAGCCAGGCTTCTTCAGGCGACACATGCCATGCCTCGTCACAGGTGTTCTTTCTATGCCTGCACATTCTCTTCTATCTGGAAAGGTCTTCACTCAACCAGCTATAAACCAAGCATGTCCTTCAAGAGTCAGTTTAAAGATAAATCTATTTTAAAAACTGTCCCTCATTCTCAAATCCAGAACTAATCATGTGACTCACTTTATGTATACATCAGTCTCCCCATTTCACTTAAGTTAAAAACTATACCATATTGAATTTCTTTGGTCCCAACAGAATCTTAAAGCATGACTTATAGATAATAGTGGTTTTAAATAGATGCTGAATAAATCAGTTAACCTCAAGGTCTTCTACTGGTCCTTGACTTACACAGCATTATGGAGTAACTTGAGATGAGGTATTTTCTCTTCATATGTTCTTATAACTTAAAAAGAAAAGAATGAGCATTCAATATGCACAGAATTAGGTAATTCATATATACACAAATACAATAAGAAATATGTTGTGAAAGCATGAACTTGAGATTAAGTTAAATGAATGAGCTACCATTTTTTTTTACCAACATGTTGACAAAAATCTTAAAGATGATACTTTGTATTTCAAAAAGTGAAGGAATCAAGTACTCATATGAGATGGTATTCAGATATACCGCTGGTAAAAATGTAAACTGACCAATCTTTCTTGAAGGAAATTTTGCAACATGTATGAAAGCTTTAAAATATATATACCTAATACTTTCACTTCTTGAAATTTATGTAATAAAATAACCAGAGATGTATAAAAAGTCCACATTTATAAATGTTTAGCAGAGAATTCTGTATCCTCTTTGTTTTTTTCTGTTACCATTGTAGCATTAACATTTTCTATTTGTATAAAAATGCATCATAAATATATTTTAGTGCCTGTATAATATTTCATTATATTAGTATACTACGATTTATAAAGTATCACTCTAATATTAAACATTCAAGTTATTTCCACATTCTCATCATTATAAATAATGCTGCAATAAATATCTTTCTCTGCATATCTCTTCACAATGATGTCCAGTTGGATAAAGAGATAAGAATATTTAAGCAAAAAAAAAACGTTCATACCAGTTTAAAAATATATATATTTAAGTAATTAATTAACATTGCCAAATTGTTTTCTAATTATCTTTGAGGGTCCAATATAAACTCTTATCAGAAGTAAATATGAATCCATCTCTCCATAACCTCCTCAGTAGTGAGTTTTAAATTTTATAATTTTTAAAAATTTAATGGATGAAAAATGGTTCATTTTGCTGCTATGATTTTTCTTTGATTACATTTAAGGTTAAACTTTTTATATATTTGGTGATAATATTTATTTCAAGTTTTATAATTAATTTTTTCTTTGCCTTTACTTACCTTTGTGTTCATCATTTGGGGCCCCCCTCATTGATTTGTGTGAACTTTGCAATTTTATGCATTTAGATCTATACTTTTCTCTTTGAGATACATATTTATGATGATATGTTTATAAAATACTTATCTAAAGACTAAACAAGTATTCATTTACATAAGTTTGTTTAATTGTTTACATTTATGCTTTAGTCCAGAAATTTCCTTGGAGTATAATCTCATGTGGGAGTAGGGTTCCAAATAATTTGCTAATTTTTATAATGTCATTTGGTTGATGATAATTTTTTTAAAACCTTTTTTCTTATTTAATATATGACTCTCCATTCAATATAATTTACTATACAAATCAGAGTCAGTTTCAGAATTGTGTTATTCTATTGTTTTTACTATCCTTATACCATCCAACACTGGTTTCGTTATTTTGTTTGTGTAATCTATTTTTTAATATCTATTAAGACAAATTTTCTATAATTACACCTTAAAGACTGAATATACAAATGGAAAACGGACATGCCATATATGACATGAAAACAAATCAACCACCTCTACAGCAAGCAGCCTGGGAACCCAGCTCACAACCTCTACAGCAAATGATAATGAGGACTTGGTCAATGACTGCCAACTTCCCTAGTCTGTTCTCACTTCTAACTCAGAGCCAACCAGCAAAATCAAAATAAATATTCTCCCTAAATCAATCACATGAAATAACTCTCTTTTAGCTAACCTGCCTCTATCCTTCATGCCAACAACCTCTAATCAGAGCATACCTGAGGCTTTCTCTTTCACTCTGAAGCTTTTCCCACTCTCCTGCTTACCTTTGAGTCTCTTTCAAACACAAGCGATGTCCTGACTCCCTTTCTGTAGCAAGTGCTAAATAAATAGCCTCTGTTCTCATTTTGCTTTTCTTCATTTACTTCCGTATGCCTTTTTCGAAATTTCCATAGGATCTCCTAATTCATCAGAGAATTATTTTTGAACCTGCTCTTATTTTTCTCTTAGGAATAAGTATTAACCTTAAACACCAAAAAGTTCTTGGGTGCTGTGTTTTTAGCTATGAAACTATAATTTTTCCCCAGGGGTTAATCTGTAAGTCAAAAAGCCACCTGTGTCTGAGAGATCTGTTCAGAGATGTTATAATGAAAAGCGTCTAAAGCTATACCATTGGGTATGCATTATTGGACACAGAAGCAGTCTCTGTTATAATAATGTTATGTTGTCCATTTAAAATATAAAATTATAAGATTAAAGAGAAATTTTCTAGTATAGCAAAACTGTAAGGGCCAAGAAAGTTCCAAGACATACAATATTTATATCACTCACTACAACATTTAGTAGTCTTCACTGACACTCTTAAAGAGTTGATCTTACTGGAGGCTAAGGATGACTGCAAATCTTCACAAACTGAAATATATCAAAGAATTGGGCTCAGACTAACAACCTTGGCCTTCACTGTAGGAGATTCTTCTTCCTGGGAAAGAGATGACCTGCCTTAAAGGTAGGGTTGCCGTGGGGGGTGAGAATGAGGGAAGATGAACTTCCTGTCCTCACATAAGCACAAAAAAGAAAAAATGGCTCAAGGTACCAAGGGTAAAGGCATTTTGAACTAAAGCCTAGGAGACAAAAAACAAAACAAAACAAAACAAAACAAAACAACAATATGAACATCAGTAAGGTTTTGTTTGTATTTTTTAAAAATTCATCTGAACTATAAAAATAAACACGAATGATATGTATGATAGTTTTCAGAAGGTACTTTGAGCTAACTTCTTCAATCAATTTTTTTTTTCTGGCTTTAAATCTTAGAATGACTCCTATATATAACTTGGAGTAAAAAATGTATATAATATGGTTCTGTTAGAACCTACATTAAGTTAGCTTTTTTATTATTTATCAAAAAAAAAAAAACAGTTACTAGAACCAGATAAAAGTTATTGATTTCCTCTTTGACAAAGATGTGATAAATCCTGAGATTGTACTAAATTGTGTAGGTTACAAAGTACTCCTTTGAGGAGAATAACTGTATTTGTCTCCCTTGCAGAGCCTAATTTTTAGGCGGGGAGCGGGTGGGGGGGGGGCGATCACTTAGGCAGCAGGAAGCAATGCTAGAGGCTACACAACCTAGTAAAATGATAGTTAATGTCAGATCCCATAGGGTTTAGGAAGGCAGAGGTGACTGGAAGATTCAGGGCAAAGCTCCAGAGAGAGAAGAGAGCCATGCAGGAAAAGAACGCCAGACACCTACACAGGAATCCCTCTGAGTGTTAGCTGAGTACCAATAGGGCATGAATCAGGTGGAACCCCCGGAATCAGGCAAGAAAGTCTGGGAGGTTGTAGCCTGAACAATTCCCAGACATCCTATCTCTGACCTCTCAGAGTGGAGAGTCCTCAGTTATTCTCAAGGACATTCAAACATTCACCAGAATTTTTGAGGTTGTAACCTGAACAATTCCCAGACATCCTATCTCTGAGCTCTCAGAGTGGAGAGTCCTCAGTTATTCTCAAGGACATTTAAACATTCACCAGAATTCCTAGAAAGACCAAGGACAGACATATATGTATACATATGTATATATGCATATATAAAAGAGACATTATATTAAAATTATAATTATTTATTATACATATTTGTGACATATAGTATATATCTTTGCATATATATTTGCATGTATGTTGTACATGAGTATATATCTCATGTCTGTGTGTGGAGAGAGAAAAAGTGAGAAAGTAGTTATCTACTTGATAATTTAACCTCCAAAAAAAAGTCTTATCTAGATTCTGAAATTCTCCTTGAATTTCTATTCATGCCACTGTTATGTTTATAGATTTCTTCTTTCAAACAAAAACATTCCTGTAAAGTACTATTAAACTTAACACCTTGGCTTGGATGAGTTTCTGAGATTGCTGAAGAAAGCCCCTCCTGCGAGGCTGGATAGAGCTCAGATTTTAACTCTGACAATCAGGGAGGACCAATTCTCCTGGTTCCAGACTATTTCTCTATCCAGAGCATAATTTTAGTTCTACAAATGTGATTAGATTACACTCAGTACTAATGAATAGACTTTAAGAATTGCAAAGTGCCACATAATTCCTAATTTCTAAAAGGAGTTTTAACATCATGTGGTCATTAAGTTTTTATAATTCTTAAATTAGTTGAAAAGTGAACAAGCCGTGTCATGACCATGTTTTGTGTCTGCATGTTAATCAATCAGACTGATGGATTCTGAAACAGAACTAACCATTTACTTGATTTCCTCCTAATTTCCTTGATTTCCTTACTTTCTCATCTCATGTCATCCCTTCTAGTTTGATCAACCCACATTGCTGCATGTCTGAGCTTCTAACTATTTTCTGTGAATCACTGTTTATAAGCAAACATATATAAATTATAAGTGCCCCCTCTAATGTACCTCTAAAACTTTAAAGGCCATTATGCAAAGAAATATTTGTATGGAGTTGCTTTAAAGGTACAGAATTATTTTAAATTAAATTACTTGTTAATAACAATACCATTTGTTGAGTGTATGCTAGGTGCCTGGCACGATTTACTTTGATTCTCATACCAGTCCTGTAAAGACAGCACTAGTATTCTAAAACACGCTTTGCAAATGAAACCGAGAGAAGAAAATGTACAAAAACATTGACTAAAGTCATTTTTGTAAGGTCATTTTAAAAGTCAAATACATACATTCATTGCATTTCGACTTCTAAGTACTGGAAATACTTATTTTGACAGAAAAATCCTTTCAGACTAGGAATTGATAACTATTAATTCTGTGAGAAGATAGTAGTTATCCTGAAGCTAATCAGATTTAAAAGTGGAGGCCTCAGCATGATATTTCTTTCATCTACTTTCTAAAAATTAACTCTAGGCTGCTTTTATCCCTTAGGAAACTTGCAGTACATGGGGCCCACTGTCACTCTCCTGGGAAATTTTCTAGCAGGGTAAAGCAGCTTGAGCTAATTCTAATAAATTTCATATACTTAGAAAAAGACTGTTTTTCACAGGTTTAGTGTGACCTCTACCCCAAGAGTAAGAAAATCAGACAAAGTTTAAGCCAAAAAATGTTTAATAACTTTGATGAGAAACATTTCCCCCAAGAGCAGTCTGGTCTCTAACCTGGCACATTTTCTCATAAATATCAGCATACTGTAGAGAAAACTGTTAGGTAGCTAGTCAAACATGAGCTACAGGGGAACAAAGGAATAGGGACCCAGCCCATATACTGTCCAAAGAATACCCTATTGGTAAAGAATTCCTCCTGCACCCCTAGAGACAAAGAAAATGAGAGTCATAGTCTTAGCTGGCCTAATCCCACTACAGACGCCTGCGCAGAAGGTACTACACTAATTTGCCTACAATTTAAGCTTCTTTATAATACTATGTTAAAGCCTGGAAGTTCATGAATCTACTTATAAGAGATTGAATTCTGGGTAAGCACATACACACTAGGCAAAGGGTTACATAGTAGCCAAGTGTCAGTCAAAATGACCTCACTTGCCAATCACCTAATAATGCCTTTGTAACCATCTATCACCACCCCAAATATAGCACAGACCTCTCACTCCCAGGGGTTATAGCTCTCCCTCTTCCCTAGCTGTAACATGTATTCTCCGCCAGGGGTACATAACCTTGTTTCCACATGGTTAACCAGTTTTAGGCTTGACTCATTTCTACCTCATGATATGCTTTTAATTAATATTTCTCATATTCACTGTGTTGAAATTCATTTCTTCAGCAGTGAAAAGGGCCTAGAGGTGTGTGTTGCCCGAACTCTGATCACTCCAATGGTAACAAAACTAATTTTGCAAACAACTTAGTACCATTTGCCTGTTGAAAATTCTAATATATTTGGAAAATGTTGTATTTATGGGTGCTATAGATATTTACTTGTTTTTGTTTTGCCTTTTTCTTCCTTAAGCTGTAGCATAACCTGTTTTCCTCAACATTGCAGAAAAATGAGCAGATTCAAAATAGGCCCAAATTAGAAGTTACTGTATAAAAATTGGGGCTTCAGATTTACACTAATTTAAAAGGTATTGAGCAATAACTATGTAGCAAGCTCAATTCTAGAGGGATTTTTTTTCATACTTCATCTAGGTTTTGGTTTTTATTTTCTGGCTACTCAAAAATAGCAGGCTTTTTTTTTTTTTTAAGGTGAAAGTCCTTATCTAAAGTACAATAAAATTTACATAGAACAAATTTTCTATATATTATGCTGGAATTTTTAATAATAGGATTTAAGTTCCTATTTAAAATACTTACGTACACTTATTGTACTAAAATGAGCACTGGACGATGATTATAATTTTCAGACACTTGGGCTTCAGGGATCAGACTGGTTTAGAAAAACCAGTAATTCTGCTCTCATAACACTGTCCAAATCCGAAGAAAATTCTTCTCCACATCACTTGATCTGAATCTTCAAAACAAAGGCAAAACAAATCCACAAATGTTTAAAGATTGTGCTATTGCTGACACAGGTGTCAGAAACTAATTCGAAAGTGGAAAAGATTTGAGTAGTAGAAACTCTTAAAGAGAAACCACAAATTAACTGATTTATCAGATCCTTCCTCTTAGAAAGCAAGAATGAAAGGATTTCTTGCATAAGTACCATATATTTCTACCTAATGCCAAGTGCTCATTTTCTTGCTTCTCTTTTTGTTCCAAACTGAGTTTCCAGAGACAGTCACAAATTAGGGCAATATATGCAACACTTGCACAAAGCATCCGAAGAATTTTTGCAATATTAAACAATTTGTATTACTGTTTAAGTTGAATAAATATGTCTAGAGGAACATGTGTGAATGTTATACTGATTCTTTATTTTTCAGACTAGATAAATATAAATGCAGATGAGCCTGCCAATTGCTCCACGTTCTTGTCAACAATTAGTATCGTAAGTCTTTTTTAATTTTAGCCATTTTGGTAATGACTTAGTTTTATTGGTAAAAGAAAAGGTATAAAAGCAAGAATTTTACCTTAAACCTAGAAACATTCTATGTCCTATACATGGCAACCTACAGTTTAAATTTGTTATTAAGTGAAATAGTCTTAATGGTAGCTACAACTCTGACCTTCATCAGAGCAATTCAAAGATAATACATAATATTTCATGGATTTGCTCGAAGATGAAAAATCTTGAGTAAACATATCAAACTTGACTTACAAATTTTGGACATATGATAGAAATGTCAACGTAAATGCTAATAAAGAAATTAGAATTAATTTACACATAGTAAAAGACGAACTGTAAGAATTAAGTGAAATAGATCTTCATGAATTTCCACATAAAATAAAATTAATTTTGAATTTGCAATATCTAGAGTTGTTCAATATGAACTGTTGTGTGCTGTTAGTAATGCAGCAAAATTTATTAAAAAATCCAAACAAATCTAAACTTGGCAACTTCTCTTATAAGAAAACTAAAATATGTATTTTTTATTTAAAGTTTTTTTAATTCAAAAGAAATTTTACATTAAATATGATATGCTCAAGTTATAGCCAGTTAATATAAAAAGAATATTATTAAAATATACTGAAACAATGAAACAAAAATATTTTGCATGAACATGAAGGAAAAGATTTATATACAAATTATCTTGAAACTAATTACTACAAAGAATGTATTTCTGGCATTATAGATCAAGGTATAGTCTTTAATTGAAGAAAGATTTTAACAAACTGAACAACACTGAATAACTCATTTGCCATATCCAACTTCCCATTCAGGTTAAAACTACAATTCAACTAGAAACGAATCGTAGGTTGACCAGTGACTGATGAAGATTATTACTCAAAAAAAAATAAAAATTGTTGCAGATTAGATCCATTCTCTCTTTCTCTTTTTGTTCATTAAAAATGTCAATTGAGAATCAAAGAGAAGCCACAGGCGGGGTAAGCCCTTAAGCTGAAAAATCATAATGAAGGACCTCGTCCAAGTGAAGGAGTCAGAATAAGGTAGTAAGAGAGGAGGAAGGAACAGAATCACAGAAATACATAGAAATAAAAAACGAGGTAGCCTCATGAAGGAAAGTGGATGAGGAGCTGAGAGATCCGAAGGCTCTCTAGCTTCCTGTTCCAGAGAGATGCGGGTGAACATCCATGAGAATTCTATGAGATGTCCCCACAAATAAACCTCAGTCCTACAATTCTCAGTTCCATAGCATTTATCTCCTTGTAGCTGTTAGTTGACATTTCTGTCTCTTTAGTAAACAGCTCGCAGCTCAAAGAGAAAGGAATCCGAGTCTGATGTTTATTCATATCATCAAGGTCAAGCACATAGTTAATGTTCAAAAATTGTCTAATAAATTAATAAAAATAGGTTTATTTTAAAAATCAAACCCCAAGTTTTTCTACTCTTTCAACTTTACCAACTGGAGTGTAATAACAGAATCAATACCGTCATAAGTTCAGTCATACAGAAGGGAAAAGAAGAAGGAATTGGAGTTGGAGGGAGAATTCAACAGGAAGGAGAGGAATTTAACAGTCCTAGCTTAGGGCAGTAATTCTCAAACTTTAGTGTACATCAGAATCACTTGAAGGCTTGTTAAAATACTGATTACTGGGCCACATGCCCAAGTTTCTAAATCAGTAGATCAGAGGTGAGGCCAATAATATTTATTTCCAACAAGTTCCAGATACTGCTGATGCTTCTGGCTACGGACCTTATGTATAAAACCACAGGCTTAGGAGAGTGGGAGATGAGGGGAGACTGAGGAGAATAGAGGACACCAGGAAATTTATAATTGGCCTCAGAGACTAAAAGGCATTAAGTTAGAAAAAATTGTCAGAAAAAAATGATTAATAGGCTGTCATTGTTAACTTAGAACTGATTGGTAAAGTTTAATTGGTATTACTTTTTTAAGCAAGTAGAGTTAAAATGACCATATGTCTGGATTTGTCTGGGAGAGTCTTGATTTTCTCCTATAGCTCAGCTTAATAATTAATAGTGCTTCCTTTCTCTCTCAAGAGTATGCCAATTGAAACACTAAATTATATGGCCACTTTACTAATAAGAATGAAATACAAAATGTATGGAAACTGTGAGGGGTGCTGTTTCTCAGTCTATCTGGGCAAAAGGATAAATGAGCTGGTGAAGAGGAAAAACAAAGATCTTTATCTATTTAATGCCCTTTCTAAAAGATCTTTGAAAAATACTAAGTAGCAGACACTTCCCAAGACAGAGAGACAGTACTCTGAAAACCAGGCATAGAAATAAATAAGTGCCAGACCTGGAATCAGAATGATTAATGACTAGGTTTTCCTTAGCCCAGGATAAATGTATTCCTTTTGGTAGCTAGGCCGATTTTAGAACACACTTACATGGAGACAAAAAATATTAATCCCCTTATATTCTAACTCAGGACAGCTAAGAGAAAATCCTGGAAAGAATTTGTTTTAGCACAGACATCTCAGGGAGTTCAGATACATGCCATCAATTGGCCATACCTTCAAAAACATTTTAAGGGCTGGTACATTCCTCTTCTTAGTAGTAATGACATTCTAACATGTTAATCCAAAAGAAGGGATAATTTACAATAGAAGAATTCAGAAATCAGCTGAGTGTACATGGATGCCATTCTTCCCCACCAAAAAGTCCTCAGTAGGTCTAAGATCTCAAATCCAGATCTCAATTCCATTCTTCCAATACTACAGCAGGGGAGCAGGCTGGAAGGAAGAAAGTCACTGCAGGGGCAGGACTTGGGATTCAAGCATCTTAACTACCTCACCTCCTTCTTCAAATTAGAAGTTCCATAGTACTATCAGAAGATCATGGTGGCAGAACCTGTGAATTACTTCCACAAACCCCATCAAGTCCAAGGACATCAGGTATTGTCAGGAAATCCCAGAGTTGTCACCGGAGATATTATAGCATGTTATAATCTGAAAGTCCATTGGCTGCCATAATTTGAAATTACCTTATTCAGTAGAATTTATATAATAGTTAACAAAGTTGTCTCTGACTTATTTTTTCTCTCAGTAATATATTTGCATCACTCAATTTTGACATCCTAAGGTCTGCATAAAAGTGCATTTTCCATTGAATTTATGATATAGCTATGCAGAGTATACTGTTGACATGTCACCTTCTTGGTCATGCATTGACATTATTATGTTATTTACTATAAAACTGCATTGACAGCATCTTAGGAGCACTGTGACAGCATTTTAGTTTTCATCAAAGTGAGTACTGAAATCACATTTTGACAAAAACCTTGAAGAAAAAAAAAACACTATTGGCTTCAACATAATTATAGTTTTCAGAAAATAATTTAACTATATAATGCTAATTAGAAGCATATTCTGGATCAATGGCAGATAAAGGAACTGAATTTTCCTGAGAACTTCCTAAAAAATACAGGAAGAAAATTTGTCTGCTTCAATAAGCAGGACAGAACCCAAAACCTCCTGCTTTTGTTTTCAAATACAAGGCAAAATTATTACCCACCCCTCTTCACGGATTTTCCAAGATGACTGTATCAGAAATGATAATCCATTTTATAACAGGTATTTTGCAAGTGTATATTTAAAAATATGCATTTTAGTATAGAATTAGGCAGCATAGTCTAACCTCAAAGTTAAAGTCATTTTTTCCCCTTAATTTTAGAGTAGTGTGGCAACCTGTTCAATCCTAGTGATTCATTTCGAACACATTTTTCACACTTAAATTATTAATATTTCCTCTTAGACTTATTTACCACTTATCCTCACACCATACGATGCTAAGTATTTTTGGCAGCAGAGAGGAAGAAGGTAAAATAATAATAACTAGTACCCATGGACTGCCAGCTACGTAGGAAGCACTATACTAACCAAGCACAATGCATGCAAAATTTCGCTTATTCATAACAAGAATCTTATGGAGAAATGCAATTATTATTCATGCTCTATGCTGAGGAAACTGAGCCTTGAAATGGAGAAACTTCTAAAGGCACATAGCTAGTAAGTAATGGAGTTGGGATTTGAAAAAATCTGGCTCCAGTGCCCATGCTATCATTTCTTTTTGAAAAAAAAGAAAAAAGTGGGGCCAGAAGCGTGTGTGTAGTTGAGAGTGATGGAGGCAATGATGGAGGAAGCCAGAGTGAAATTTACCAGGCCATGTCTGAGAAGGTTTGCATATGGTCATCGCGTGAGTAGTATATCCAGAGCGCACCATTAGAGAAAGGGAATATGGGGTTCCTACCAGAAGCCTAGTGAGTGGCCTGAGAACCAGGAAAATGTTAACAGCTGGCATGAGTCCCTCTGTGAATAAATATCAGAGATAGTAGCAGGTGGGCCTCACAGGTTGGATCAGAGTCAGTAATTATGCAGATCAATTTAATACTCATTTATGGACAGCCACATTACCCTAAGGTGTTAGATGAAATGCGATTTTAGTACCAGCTTCTTCTTTTCTTACTGTAAGCTAAATTATTTGTCAGGATCAGTCCACAGTGAAATCCTGTCAAGTAGCATCCAGGTTAAGTTCAGAACAAAAATAGCTTCTTTCCCAAGAATGTCATTTGCCAAGCCACAAAGAAACATGTGAACCAGCATTTGAGCTGAATTTATTTAGGACAATGCTTATGTAAACTTTTTTCTTATTCAATTATTCAATACTAAAATGTAATTAACTTCTTCAAAACATTCAATCTACTCAATTCAATCTACTCAATATTTTCTTAAGATAGTTATTAAGAACTTATAATACATATAAAAAATCAGACAATCAGCTTTCAGGGAAAATTATCCCAAACATTTATTCACTAGGCATCTAGCCCTAAAATAATCATTAATCTGGATTATTTTTTAATTATAAACTTAAAGGATATCAATAAGACAAGTGATTTTCAGGAGACTTTTTAAAAAATGAAGTTGTAAGTTGTGTTCAAATAAGTTCTAGATGTGGGAGCCGGGTGGTTTTCAATTTAAGAAAATGTGCTACTAATTTTTGCCTTCAGTTTAAAAGAAAATGTCATTGCTTAAGTAATTAACTTGAAGACATTTGTTATTTGAATCTCTAAATCTATTGCTAGAAATTATTTTTGGTGATGTAGCTTTACATTAGATAACTTATAATATGGAATGTATACATTCTCTTGCATATATATGTATGTATGTACATGTGTGCATATATACATAAATATATAAAAGCAAGAAAATAAAAATATGTACACTCATATTTGTTTTTGCCATAGCTTTATGGATCTAATAGATAGTTTTATGGATCTAACAGATTATGGTTAAAGCTCTTAGGTTTACAATGAAGAACTATACACCCCTGTCTCAAACTTCCCCTTCCTTTATTATTAACCCATGCCCTCCATCAGCTATTTTTTTTCACACACTTTTTTTCTCTTTTAGTTCTTTGGGTGGCTAATTTCTCTTCTCCAAACAATGTTGCTGTATCTAAATTTTATTGTGCAATCAACTTTGCATATTAGCTATTGACTTCCTAATATGATAGATTAGGAGGATATCCCTTACATCCCTTATCTACTCCTTCTGCTAATATTATTTAACCATTGTTTAATGCAAAATTTAAATAAGATATTTAAACCTGAATTTTTTTATCCCACAAACCATAGCCAATATCTCCTGACTTCACATTTGGTAACGTGAAGACTCCTGTAAGGGTCAAGTGGAGGTTGATGATTGATAAGTACATAAGCTCCCTCTCTATCCAGAAAGAGTGCTAGAATTATATTTTCTACTCTGTAGGTTCATTGCTATGACTTCTGTACCCCACAAAAGGGAAATTTTTCATGAAATTTAAATAAATTATCCATTTTTTACACCTTTACCATATCTGGAATATTTTTTCAAGTTCTCAATCCCTATATATTTTATTGACTCTGCTTTTTATGTCTGGACCACACTTTCCAAAGATCTGATCATCCATTGGTTTTCTTGGTACTTCCATTAACTCATCTCATTATTTCCTAGATTCCTTAGAGTCCTTTTCAAATTCTAACATTTTTAAAGTTCTTTTGAGGTACAACTGACATTCAATTTTACATGCAATTTGCTTCTGATTTTGAAATATTTTAGATTTTGGAGAGGAGTTATAAAAATAGTGCAGAGTCCCCCTATATCTTTGAGCTAGAATCTCCTAATGTTAGCACTGTACAATAATCAAAATTAAGAAACTAACATTGGTATAAAACTATTTACTAAACTGGAGACTTTACTTGGGTTTCCCCAGTTTTGCCTAAAGTGTTCTTTTTCTGCTTTAGGATCCAATTCAGAATCTTGCGTAGCCTTTAATTGTCATAGTTCTCCTCCAGTCTGTAATGGTTCCTGAGATTTTCCTTGTCTTTCATGACTTAATTACATTTACTTAAGAGTAATTGTCAGGTAGTTTATGTAAAGTTCGATTTTGATTTTGTCTTATATATCTTGAAAGTTAGAATAAAGTTATGGGTTTTTTTAAGATAAATATCAGGGAAGTGATATGCCCATCTCATTGCACAATTTCAGGAAATACATGATGTAAATACATATTATTACTGGTTATATTAAACTTGGATGTTCGATTAAGGTGATGTCTGCCATGTTTTTTCATTATAAAGTTACTTTTTTCTCCTTGATAAATAATATTTACTGGCAACCATGAGACTATGCACTTTGAGACCATGCAAATATCCTATATCTCCCTAAATTTTTGCCCCCCTGATTTTTTTTTTTTAAATCTTATCCACACACCACATCCTTCAACTCAATGTGTTGGTCCTCTTATAATTCAAGTACTTCTCTGCCCTTCAACCAAGAAAAGTTTTTTCTGGTTCTCTTCTCCAGCTATAATCTGTTTTCACTAGTGTTCTAAGAGCAAAAGTGTTCATTTCTCCCATCCTCCCAGATCAAGTCCCCTGTTTCAAGCTCTTCCTATCTAGTTTTTTACCATGAGACTCTTCTTAGGCAACTCCAGATCTTTACTGAGTGCCTTCCAGGATTCATGGAGAAAAAACATGCAATAAGATGCAGATTTCATTTCTCCTGTGATTTGTTCTCTAGTTCTGACATTTATTTTCATTATTTTTAGGCTCACTCAAATTTATTCACTTGTATTCAAATGTCCGATCGTATATATTTAAGAATAAAGAGATAAAAATGTTTTTTGAAAGCTCTCTTTGTGGAGAAGGGGCTTGTAGATGGCAGGTCCCACTTCAGCATGAACATGTGGGACACCAGACCATAACTTTATACTGATGGAGTGCTACAAAATGAAATGAGTTTTGTCTTCCATTTACTAGACTAAGAGTTGGGATGATGACTGTTCTTCATGTAGACTTTAATCTCTCTGTTTTCCACCTCCAGTCTATCACCTCTAGAATTCAGAGCTTCCCTGAGATTCTACCAGGCAGATCAGTTCCTTTTTAATTAACATACCCCTGAACATATCCTAGTCTATGGCTTTCTTGGTATTTAATCTGTCAGCACTCTTCAATCAATTTTTCATTTCAGAAGTGTATTTAAATCTCTTATCTGCTGATTGCTCCATGTATATTTTTTGTAGGTTGTGTGTCTTCTTAAATATCTTTTATGATTTTTTAGGATTTCTTAACAAAGGCGTTAAATACAAGCAATCAGTCAGTCATCTTGAACAAAAGCTAAAAAATTAATTCCTGATTTACTTATATTTTCAAAGATAAATTTTAATCATAAATATAAAATTTTATTCCTCATCAAATAATAGGTTTTATAAGTTCTTAATCTTTTCTCTTCTTTTTGGCCTTACCATGAATAGAGTCATTAGAAACAGATATGCAGGAAGGACTTTGAAATATAAAGCAAGCCATAAAGTTTCCTTTGGAAACTGTTATATTACAAATACTTTTTTTTCTTTTCATGAGCTTGCATAAGTAGGTAGTAGGATAGAAAGAGCAATGGACCCGGAGTCAATAGACCTATATTCTAATATCTACCTCAATCTATATCTGAGTCTGCATATATTAGGTAGTTTACCATGATAATTATTAAGATCTTCTTCAATTTTCAATTTATTATTCTAAGCTTTTAAAATATTTATTTTGTTGTCTTCAATGATGTTCTGGATCTTTGAAGTTATTAATTCAGCTTCATTGGTCAAAGTTTTTGTTTTTGGCCACCTAACTTACTGAGCAAACAAAATGTAAACTTTTTGAGCCTTATATACTTCCTCCTATACTGGACAGCATAACCATAATGTATTCTATTTTCAAAGTCTTTTTCTGAAAGAATTTTCCATGTACATAAAAATTTAAGGCCAGATGAGAGAGCAACTTCAGGTAGTTTATTACCCCTAGGAGGCCATGTTCTGTACTGCAGGATCCTGCCACCTAGGAAATGGACCAAGGAATAGCAGTGACCAAAGGAAAGCAAATCTGTAAGTTGGCCAATAATAAAACTCTAACCAAATGTTCATGACAGTAACTAGACAATTTATTAAAATTCCTATCTTAGGGATCTAAATAGGAGCTATAGAGGGAATGAAGAGTTGGTAGCAGGAACTGAAAACATGCACGAGGGTAGGTCAGGAAGTATCAGGATTCAGAGTAGGCCACAAGTAAAAATGTGATTATGTTTATGTTAAAAGTAAATCAAAACTGAGATAGATAAAAGTTGTTCATAATAGAAAGTGAAGCAAATGATTACAGTAGAAGTAGAAACAAGGACGAGTATATATTTCAGTGGCAGATGATAGAGAATCTTCTATTGATAAGGACTAAATCTTAACTGGGTTTTCCTAGATCCTAAACTACTTTCTAGTCTCTGTGACCGCTGGCCTATTTCTGAATTCTTTAGACTATTCTTGTCCTCATTTTCATTTCAATATAACCACAATCTTACTATTAAAGATAACCTGAGTAAGTCTCTGTTTCTAGCCACCAAAATAACCTAGCACATTTCCCAAGTAGACCATAAGCCCCTCAAATGTCCAACAGTGTACCATATGTGAAATATAAATACCGCAGCTTCTTGACATGGTCTTTCAAGGGTTCCAAAGACTGGAGGAACTTTGATACACCAATCTAAATATTAGAGAAACGGTGAACCTACCTGTACTTTTTGATATTACTGTCAAGTATCAAACATTTACTCTTGATATACACACTGCAAGAGTAATTGGAGATTACTCTTGATATACACACTACAAGAGTAATTACAAACTCTGACAGGCCATAATGTCTTCCATTAGTTATCACAAAACCACCATCTACTCTAAGACATTCTAAAATATCCCTATAGTAAATCAACAAAAATCTAAAAATCTAGTTAAGATACTTGGATTTGTGAGGACAATAATGCAAGACAGATTGCAACCTGAGGCCACCATGCATTTCATTCATAACGTTTTTTTTGTTGTTGTTAGGTTATATCTGCTAAGAGTAACCTTCAGACTTGAAGGTTTCTTATACAAAAAAATAGGAAAGAAAATATTTAGACTAGAAAAACAAGGGTAATGAGAAAAGAAAACTTATGTGTTGTCATAATATTTATAATAAAAAACTATAACATTTTATATTTGTCTTAAACATAAAAGTTTAAATTTAATATTACTTCAAAATGTATTACTAGTGCCAGTGAAACTGGGTTATATATATATCCAAGTCTATTTTACTTTAATAAATGAATATTTCATATATTAAAACAGTTTTATTATTAGTCACAGTGAAAACATGTAAATATAGTCATAAGTTTTGCTTCTTTTCTCAATGTCCCATACGTGTAATAAGAAAGTCACATACACTCTACGTAGTTTCAAATTTAAAAATTCTTAATGAATATCACATTTTATTCATATTTTTATTTAGAAATCAGGACTGAATTTTAGTTTCCAAAGAGGTTAGTGAGAATTTCTTTTTTTTTACGATCCACTAATAAATAGACCCCATCTGTTTCTTCAATGAGGTCATGTAGTATATAAACCATCTTTACTTCCACTATTATTGAGATAAAAAATATAGTATTTAATATATATTTATAAATTTAAATTAATATAAATTTTCAGCTGTTTCAACAACTTATTTTAATAATGATAGTTTGACTATAACATGATTTATTCTCTAAGAAAATGACTGTTTTTTCTTAGACTTTGAAATTGAGAGCAATTCACTATGAAAAAAGAACATTCCCCAAGAAAAAGTGGAAAGGACATTGACTGAACAGCTTACATGGCATACATTTGATAGGTTTTTTTCACAATTTTTGTGGGAAATTTCCAAAATAATATTGTGATGTCTTTCCTTGGAGAGAAAATGAGAGTCTTATGTAATCTACTTAAGTTTAGATGTTATATTTTGCTAATACTCAAGGTGAGTAAATTAAAGATAAATCTATACTGGTTCACAAGACCTAGCCACAAAAAAAAGTATCAACTTAGAATATTATTAAATTTAGTCTGCATAAATAAGAATAAAAATTTGATCCAATAATAGATTTCTTTTCCTTTAAGGAAGAATTTTTCAATAAAAGGCTCTACTTCTAACAAAACTTTGAGGAAAATAGACTCTCTTTCACATACACAAGAGCAAGGGGTAAGGGATATTGTAGGAGTCTGGTCAGGAATTGAGATGACAGCTGTTGACACACCCTTTTATTTAGATAAAATCCTGAGGTCATACAGACCAAGCCATTCAGTGTTCTAGTGTTCAGTTCTAGAGCGGTAGCAAGCCCGGTAAAGTCATAATCCCAGGAAGAGTCAATAATACACCACCCGCTCCTACAACAGCAAGTTATAAGGCTATGAATCCTGCTTTTAATTTTGATGAGAAACTGTTGGAACAATAGATTACTGCAAGTCTTTTTCTCTCCATAGCATCCAATGAGTCCCCTTCCCAGCTTTTTAAACAATCCATGTAATGAGGTAGGATTGGTTAAAATAAAATTTTTCCCAAGGCTCTTCAATCTTGGACCAAATATCAGGGACCATATAGAGCAAAAACGTATGAAACATCACTCACAACCATCCTATATGGCAGATTAGCCGATGAAAAGACCGAAATAACTTGTGTAACATGACATTCTTAGTAAATGGCAAGAAAGAGAACATTAAGCCCTTGGCAACTTAATTCCAAAGTTTCTGCTCTAACCCACTGTTGAGCTTCAGTACTACAGAGTCAGCTATAACCATAGTGAGACTGTAGAGAGGGAACAAATTTCTACTTCCTCCTATAATTTCACCTAACTCTTTGTAGGATGCTCTTCTTGACTTTAAAGTATTGGGATTGATCTGGATGCCCTGCTTTGTTTTACACACACACACACACACACACACACACACACACACACACACACACATACACAGAGGTGTATTCTAAAATATGTGCCATTTATTGACACTATTCAATATAAATAAAATCTCCAAGAGAGCAACTTCTCATATGTTCACACTTCCTTTTGAAGTCTCTATAAATCTTGAAAAAAAAGAGAGGGTTTATATGTCTAAGCTAGAGAAAAAACTAGAATAGGGATAAAAGATAATAAACATGTTCATTTTCAAACAAACATCCTCTCTAAATAACTTCAAAGGATCTATACCTCTAAAGTATACTTCAGATATTGCATAAAACAAGAAGGGTGAACCCGTTATAAATGATCATGAAAAATGAGATGGTATAAATATGTCTTATAAGGTTGTATAACTCAATGTTAGATACTAAATGCTCTTTCAGAGAAAAGGAGGGAAAAAAAATGAAGCGTTAAGCAATGAAAAAAAAAACTGCAAGAAGAGACATGGTTGAATTAATAATAACCAAAAATATATCTATCTCCTAGAAGTCTCAGGTAATAGAATTTTATAGTAAATCTTCATTCATATCTAGTAACAATTTTGGTTTTAAATTTAAAATCCTGTGTTTATGTCAGTAGAACTGACAAGTCCAATCAAGATTAAAAGAAGAAATTACTTGCCATACAAAATCACTTTCAATTTGGCTACAAAAACCGGGCAATATCCAAAACAAACTACTAAAAGTTATATTTAAAGAATCTATTTATGCTAATAATATTGCTTTTGAATGAATAAAATATACACAAATTTTGAAATCTTCAAAAGTGAAAATTCAGGAAAAAATCACTTCTATTGGCATTTGAAATTAAGAAGTCGCCATAGAAACTTATTTGGTTAAAGCTATCATCTGCTATTTTACTTTCAGAGTTTAAACAAAAATATAAGATAAATAGCAACATCAAATCTGCACACAATAGAATAATAGTATTATTTAATTCTAAACTTAAAAATAGGAGTTAAATGTGTAAGTATCTTTTAAATGCTAAAGAATATAAGGAACCCAAGAGTCTGATTCTGTCCCCACAGAAAGAATAAAGAATAGCTGTCAGAAACTTGAGAATACTCATCAGAAGCTGCACTGAAGAAACTGAAAATGTACATGAACATATCCTCTTACCCCCAGTTTATGGAGAAACACTTTCCTTAGTCATTCTACAAAGTCCAGAATGTAGTACTTTAATATTAGCTTAGACTTTAAACTGGGAATCTGTTAAGTATCTAACATTTATTGATTTTCTGTTATGAACAGGCCCAATGCACAGCCCAGAGGAATCAGAGATGACTACAGGATGATTGTTGTCTGATTACAGGAGGTAACCTAGGAGACAGACACAAAGGTGAAATCATATCAGAGTAATGTAGAAGATGCTATAACCATGACAATTGTTGAAAATGGTAAATAGTATAAAAATATGATCACTGTAACTGTAGCATTTATTACTATGCTAATGTGATTTATAAGTATTACCTCACTGAATCCCCTATAAGATAAATACTATTAGTATGATGAATACCCTGTTTTACTGATGAGGAACAGTGGGGCTTGGGAAGGTTCAGGTTACCCAGATAGTAAAGGCCAGATAGTAAGATCAAACCCAGTCTTAGGCCAGGACTATCAACCGCATTGTTGTCATGGCAACCAAAGGGATGTTCAGAGTCCTGTCCAAACCTATAGCAGGTTCACTTAGTCTCACAAGGGTTCGAGAAAGGTTTTCTGGTAGGAAGATATTCCAGAAAGTAGAAACAGAGTGTGAAGGTATGAAATAGTCCCAGAGGTATCTCATTCCTCATTACTCGTTACATGTACTGTGAAGTGGCTGGTGTTGCTGAGTGAGGATGGGAGCCCTGGTGAGTAAGTGGGTAGTTTGGATACTTGACCTCCTTCTTGTGGACTACCAAGAGCCTTCTAAAGATTTCTAAGAGGAAGTAAAAAACAGATTTTCATTACGAGAAATCTGCTCAGCAGCTGTGTGTTAGAGCGTGGGGGAACGATTTGAAGAGAGTGAGACTGAAAAGGTAATATGAGAGTGGACCTGGGCCAGTATTGGAAGACAGTGTTATTAACTTTTGTGTTTGTAGCCTAACACATAACAAGTGCTAAGAATTTGTTAAACTGTTACACTCCTCCCAAATAACTGAGCCCTTAATAAATATCCCATTAATCTAAATTTTGTGTATTTCTTATTCCCATCCCCAGTTAACATAACCTAAATCTAGCATAGGAATTAGGTGATTCTTTTAAATAAGCAAAATATATTATGTTTTTCTTGTATCATATTTCAAGATCAAGGAGAAAAGAAGAAAGTCCACATACCCAACATCCTAATCTGTTATCTCAATGTTAGTTCCTTCCTCCTCTGCACAAAAACAAAATTCAAAATTTATATGCACAGTGAGACAAGATGAATGACTAACAACATGAAAGTGAGCTGGAAACATAAAGTGCTAGATTAATACAAATACATAAAATTCTGCACATTAAATATTTATATTCACCATCTTTATTTGATCACTCAAGTTGTGGCTTAAAAGATTAGTAGAAAAATGAAAAAAATAATGTCTTTAATCAGTATGTGAATGCCATAACAGAGGCCCTGAAATTAAAAACACAAAAATGCTGCAAAGAGTATCCCTTTATTGTTGAAATTCTAAGCCTGCTTAGAAATTAATAGCATCTCAAGACTCTATTAAAGTTAAAATAAAACTTGTCAAGAAAAGTTACCTTTTATACATTATTTGTTTCCTTTCACTTATGACAGCCAAGTTTCCATTAGCAATATAAGAATGCATACTCAAGTGAATTCTTTCCAAATAGCTTTGATTTAAAACACATCAGCTTTGTTTAGAGTAAGTATAATTTTTTCACTTCTGTTTTTATGACAGAATAAAAATTATTTGAGTTTATTAATTTTATAAATATAATCTACCTAAGTATTGATAGGTTATTCATGGCTTTAATAGAAAAAGGTAACTACCACAATTATTTTATTTTAGATAAATGGATACTTTAATGTATATCTTTATTGTTTGCCTTAAATTATTCCCATTTTTTATGTATAACTCCTACTAAAGTTCTTTAATATTTTATGTCACTGGATAATAACTATGCCAAATAAAATATCTACTAGTTTAATGTTTCCACATGATTAACAATATAGCTTATAATAATAGCTATTTTGTTTCTAAAATGAAACATCCCATTGATAAGCTGAGTTTTCATTCTCTAGTTAAAATGTTACTCCATGCTGTATGCACAACATACTCACTATAGCTAAATCAAGGATGGGGATGGTCTCGTCGAGTAATTACCAAAGAATAGGCTGAGACTGGGGAGCAGTTGCTAAATCTTCCTGTCTTCTTTTGGTGTAATTATTGCTGATAACATAAATATAACTTGTTAAATCCCGAAAGCAGCTGTAAGAAAATGATAAGAATCAAGAACCTGAAGTGTTAGAAATTCAAATCTATAATTATTTATCAAACACCCAACATATACAGCACTCTGATAAAATTATGGGAATTCCAGAGTGGGGTGGGAGGGGGGGAGACCAGATTTCAAAATCTAAAACCACTAAATATGACTTAAGAGTGAATCTGAATCGGAAACAAAGCAAACTAATTAATCCCCAGCAAATGGAGCAACTAAAAGTCTAGAGAAAGAACTGAGTTATTTACCAAGAAGAAGAGCAAGATGGAAGTCAGGAAAGTGATCAAATATCTGGAAAACCACCCAGAAACAAGGGTACATAGAACAACTGGAAAGAGTCAGGCAGATTGGAAGATGAAAAATGTCAGACCTACTACCAAGGGCAATGCTATTTAGAGACAAATGCTTAATCATTTTGGTGGCGCCTGGGGAAAAACATTTCGAGGGCTAGACTTTTGATTTCCTGCCCTTGCCTTTTCAGAGAAGTATTGGGTATAGGTAAATGCATTCCAAATTTAATATTTTATCCATATTGATGTCTAAAAGATGCAAAATAATAACTCAAAAGGTAACTCATTTAGTGTCATCTTAGCTGAGTAATAATATAAAAACATAGTAACACCAACTAATTTAGCAAAACATGTTCATTAAAAAGGCTGAAAATATCCTGAAAATCAATTTAAAATTTGACAAGTATTATTATTTTCTCTACAGCTCTCATGAAAGTTTTCTTTTGTTACCTGTTTAAAAACCTCATAAGCAATGGTAAAGAACAATTCAAGTTTATTTTGCCCCTGTTAAATGCCAGAAACTGTTCAAGGTGTTTTGTTCCATTTAAGAGCCCTTATAAGTAAGAGAAGACTATCTCTCACTCCATTAAAGCAGGGAGAAGATATTTTGCAGCAGTTTATAGTGCAAGAAAACTCGAGGTCATAATTACCATAGACACTTTTATTTGGTTTAGGACAACTTATATTTATTATCTGTTTCAGTCACAACTTATTCTCTTACTGTGTTGAACTGTATTACTCCCCACGGTTTTGACAAGATGATGCAAAACTAAGCAACACTATAAATCTCCATTCATGACCAGTTACTTCAACCTAAACTAATTTATTATGTACATGTTCCTGATTATTTTACACTTAGCTGATAAGAACTGATAACTTAAACAGTTTCAAAATGAGCAGGGAGTTAACAATGTATGATTTGCAAGACTTCAGACCACAGAGAATATGTAAATACAGAGACATTTCACCCATCAGTTAAGTGACCCAGATCACACAACCTGTTTGTGAAGTTAAAAGACTCTTATCCTTAGCCATTTAAGTTTAATGAACATTCTTCCCTTACTACAGAAGTTTCTTTGCTATGATTTTAAATAAATAAATAAATAAAAATAGCTCCTTAAGTTTTCAGCATACTTGAGAGAATGAACTTTGCCAGAAATGAAAATAGTGGATGAAAAACCAGCATTCATTCTTCAACCACGCCAATCATATGATATATATGTTGAGAGTCACTTTATTATTCTGAATTCTTATTTATTTAAAATATGAACAATGACACCTCACAATTATGATGGGAAACCAATTTTTATTTATATTTTTACAAGATTTGATTTTTTTTTACTACAGACAGATTTTGCATAAATTGTTCCTCAAGGAAGAAAGAGAATAGTTATGGAAGCCACATAATTAAATAGAGTGATCCCAAGTAATAGACCTCATAAAATTCAAAAGTAACTCTCTACAAGTCTTATGTGGTGCCGTAAGAAGCTTATATCTAACCCCCAAGTTCCTGTGTTATTATCGAATGTCCATTTTATTCCTATTGTCTATAACATAAATTTCTTTCCTTCAACCACACAGATCATAAGATATAGGGAGACATCTTAGAACACTCCTTAGGATTAATACTCAGAAGCGCCCTTACTTTTTTTCTTAGGTTGCCAAATAGGTGTTATTGTCTGAGTAGAATCTGAGGATAAGGTCAAGGTCCACTGACTGCAGAGACTAGTTTTAAAGGAAATGTCAATACAAATATAAGGTAGTGCTTTCTCTTGCTTTTTTTGTCTATAAAAATACAATGATGAACCTCTTTGAGCCTGAAAGGTAACTGTTGTATTTATACCTCCACTATTGCCCAGGGTGAGATTTGAAAAAAGAAGATAAAACAAAGGATAACCCAAAATTTTCTGCATAACTGAGAGAAAAAATGCAAAGTTGTTGAGAATACCCCAAGAGAAAGGAGATAGTAGGAAAGCAAAACTGGGTCCATCAATATGGTTGGAAGAAAGGGACATCCAGAAGGAGAAAGCCAGTAAAAAATATCACGTGTTAGTAATGGCAGGAAGTTTCCAGGAACAATCATTAAAATGTCAATAGAAGACTGCCAGGATCATGAGATGATTCTATGATAAAGTAAGGGAAGTAAAGTAAAAAGTAAAGGATGGTGTCCAGTATGAGATGAAGCCAGCCAGAAAAATGGATGGCAGTGGTGGGTACTCAGAGTGACAGCTAAGAGAAGGGGACTATAATGATTGACACAGATGAAACATAACCCTACTCTCCATTAACAGAGAATCATCAAAGGTAATAATGGGGAGGGCACCAGTGGACTACCCCAGGTAAGCACTAAGGATGTCAATGTATTATTTTTGGATTTTAAAATAAAGGTGGCCTGATAAGACTAAAGGATAGGGAGACAGGAGAACCCAATGTGATACCTTTCAGCCATAGTTAATGGTTTGTCTCTCCAGCAACTGTGGCTATTACAAATATCCACATGGATGCAAGAAAACATTTTGATAGACTGCTTTAGTATAGCAACATATGTTGGTATGAACAAATCATGTCCATCAGCTGTTTAACTGAAAAGAATCACTTTTGACATTAATATACTTTCATTGGATTTCTTTTTTTCTTTCTTTCTTTCTTTCTTTCTTTCTTTCTTTCTTTCTTTCTTTCTTTCTTTCTTTTTTTTTTTTTGCGGGATTATCATTCTCCAAAAGAAATTTAGGTCATTATGTAATGATGGCTATACTAATGAATCCTAAGTATAATTGTAACCATAAAATCATTTCTTCTAATTTAATAAACCTTGAATGTGTGATAATTAAAAGAGGGAATGAGCTATATTTTACGTTTAAATGACAATATTAAAGTCACTAAGAAATGAGGAATAAAATATTTACATATAGCAAATTCCATTACTTCTTTGAAACTGTGGAAAACAAATTTATTTTTAATGAAATTTATTGAGGTGACATTGGTTAATAAAATTATATAGGTTTCAAGCATACGATCCAATAATATATCATATGTTTATTACATTGTGTGTTCACCACCCAAAGTCAAATCTTCCATCACCATATATTTGACCCCTTTTACCTTTATCTACCTCCCTCCATCCCGCTTTCCCTCTGATAACCACTAAACTGTTTTCTGTGTCTATGAGTTTTTGTTTGTCTTGTTCATTTGTTTCTTTCAGTTTTATATCTGACATATGAGTTAAATCATATAGTTCTCAACTTTTTCTGTCTGATTTATTTTGCTTAGCATGATAATCTCAAGATTCATTCATATTGTCCCAAATGGCAGTATTTCATCTTTTCTTATGGCCGAGTAACATTTCATTGTATATATGTACCACATGCTCTTTATCCCATCATCTATTGAAGGGCACTTTGGTTGTTTCCATGTCTCGGCCACCGTGAATAATGCTGCCATAAATATCAAGATGCATATATCTCTACTGACAAGTGCTTTCAAATTTTGAAGTAGATACCCAGAAGATGGATTGCTGGGTCATATGATAATTCTATTCTTAGTAAATTTTGTTTCTTAACTTCAAACATTATGGGTGTCTCTATGAAAATGAGTCACTAGCAATGGAAATTGAAGCTAATAATTTAATATACTAATTTTACTGGGTTAGTAATAGTGTCCCTCCAAAATTTGTGTCCATTCAAATCCTCAGAAGGTGACCTTAGTTGAAAATAGGGTCTTTGCACATGTATTTAGTTCATTTGAGATCATAATAATGAGGATGAGTCCCAATCCAATGACATGTCTTTATAAGATGAAGGAAGACGGAAAGACACACAGAGAGAAGAGTGCCATATTAAATAAAAGCAGAGATTGAGATGATACATCTATAAGACAAGGAATGTCAAGGATTGCTGGCAACCGCCAGAAGCTAAGTAAGAGAGAGACATGGGAAGACCCTCCATCAGAGCCTCCAGAAGCAAATAACCCTACCAACACCTTGATTTCAGACTTATAATAGCCTCTAAGACTGTGAGAGAATAAATTTCTGTTGTTTAAGCCATCTAGTTTGTGGTACTTTGTTACTGGAGACATAGGAAACTATACATTGATCATGAGTCATTTCTATCTGATAATAAATAAGGACATTTATTAACAGCATATTTTATTAAGCTTATTTGAATAATGATGTAAATTTGAAATGAACTAATCTTTATTTAAATAGATTAAAATTCAGTTTTTCCAGTCATTCAGACCAGTGTTCTATCAATTACCCGTGTTAGTAAGGCTCTATTAATATTTTCAGCTTTAAGACATCCTTTTTTTTCTAGTGAAATGACCCCTATCATTTCAACTCTTGCCTCTTGATTGTTAGATGAAATTTTAGGTAATAGAGATCTAGAAATCAAGAAAGCAGGAGGCTATTGCCTACTTATTTTTCTAAGACTATTTCATTTTTGGCTTAGTCATGAAAGTTGCCTTTAATTCCCTTCTTCAGTAATCACATGAGTCTCTCAGGATAACAACATTTATACCTGTTCAGGCTTTCTATTCATTACCTCTAACTATATGGCATGGGAGTGAACAGGTTGTACCCTGATGGTATTCAATCACTTGCTTTCCCTGTGAATTTTACTAAATTTAAAAAGTGTTGCTAATGAGCATTTTTTAATCAATTATTTAAAAAGGAAAAAGAAAAAGATGATTCATTAACTTTTGATCTTTTTATGCTTTTCCTAGGGCCATCAGGATAAAAGGGGCAATTACACAATTCCAGAAGACTAAAGTCAAAGAAAATTTATATATATACATATATGTATATGTGTGTGTGTGTGTGTGTGTGTGTAGTGTTATCTAGTCAGTACTTTCTACTTTTCTCATATCATGACACACATACAAAATAATTTTATTTACACAGCACACTGGGGTAACCAGAAAAGGCTGCAACTAATCCATTGACAGCACAGTAGTATACAATGAATCACCTGATAGATGGAAGATCTAATTAGGCCATTCCATTCAACGTCTTAGGAAACACATTGTTTTTTGTGTATGCATTTACCATAGGTTTATTTAAATTTTTCAAAGGAAATAACTAAACTAAAAGTAAATTCCCTACTTTCTTAAATTCAGCATTTATTTATTTAATAGTATCATCTGAATATTTATTAGTAGCATGTCGTATATAAATATCTTGATATAATCTTTTGCCAGTTTTTCTCTTTTAGATTACTGCTCCATCACATTCAGGAAAAAAATGCATACATACATATTTTTAAAAAATCATAATATATAATAAGATCTTTATTTTTCTCCACATTTGGTGCAGAGCAAAGTAGCAAACCCATTGTAGTATTACAAATCTTGTGTAATAGTAATGTAGACTGTAAATCAATCTTGCATCAAAATTATAAATTTTGACAATGTAACCAACATAAAAATGAACCAACACAGTTATAAAATGCTCATTCTAAGCACTTGTGATAAAGCCTAGATGATTTAATTCATTCTTCTTATTACAAGCAAAGCTCTACCATATTTATATTTCTTTTAGGAAATGGTAGAAATCAACATCCCCTCAATTCGTTTTCATCCCCATTGAAGTCAACCAATTCGCTGATTCACCTAATTTACTTATTTCTTCCAACTCTATGCACTGTTTCTTATTTTGCCTTCATGAATTCATTTTAAAGAGCTAGCAATTGATGGAAATGGAGGAGGAACTGAGTTATAAGAGAGAGACAGATGAATTTAAGAATAAAATTAAAATTAAAGATATGAAATTTTGATATTCTAAAATATTCATAAATGGTTATATATTCCTATTCCTAAGAAAAATATATTCATAACAACCTACTCCTAAAGATAAATTCTATTTATAAATACAAATGTAAATTATAATATACATGAAGAATATATACTTAAAAAAATAATATATTCATGAAGACTATATCGGTAAAAATTCATTATAATCAAAAACACGTTCTCATGGCCTACCAGTCTTTCCCTCCCCCTGGCCCTTGGTCTCCAGCTTTATAGAAACAAAAAGAATATTATTTATTGAATTAGAGGAGAAACAAATTGGCCATTACTTTAAAAGCTGTTATGAAGACAAAATGAAAACGATTTAACTAAAACTAATAGAGTTAAAAGAAACAGTGAATTTAGTGAATTCACTTTTGACTAATTGACCTAAAGCCATTTCTACATAAACCTGGCTCTTCAAAAGTGATATTAGCCAAAATTTTAATATAAGCCAGCCAAAGCCAGGTCATGCTTCATTTATATAGATAACAGTCCTCTCATCTGTTCCCCAGTACACTGTGTTTTAATATACTCTTCATTAGGGGTCGGTTTATTTTTTTCATCTTTTTCTTTCTGCCCACTTTCATCTTATGAGCAGATTTCTCTGTTCATTGAGCATTGAGATACTTAAGGGGAGAATCACAATGAATAGCCTTCAATTCAAATAGCCTAATATCTCCAGAGTCCCTAGGAAAATTATGTTACACTCATTCTATTTTCTTTGAAGGGGACAGGCCCCACCCAATAAGCATACATATTTTTATTTGCAGAATTCAGTTTTGTTTTTGGTATTCAGAAATTAAAGTAGTCTTCCCCTTATCCATGGGAGATACCTTCCAAGATCCCCAGTGAGTACATTCCAAGATTCCCATATGTTTTTTCATATACTTATGATAAAGTTTTGTTTATAGTTTAAGCACACTTAGAGATTAACAATGATAACTAATAATAAAATAAAACAATTTTATCAATACACTGTAATAAAAGTTTGTCTCTTCTCTCTCTCTCTCTCTCTCTCTCTCTCTCTCTCTCTCTATCTGATAACTCAGCCAGCTACTAAGTGACTGATCAAATAGTGTGCAATTTAAAATTTACAAATTGTTTTTTCTGGAATTTTCTTTTTAGTATTTTAAGACTGTTGGACCAGGAGTAACTGAAACTATTGAAAGCAAAGCTGTAAATAAGGGGCACTACTGTATCCACAATCATTTTCTATTCTCAGTTTACCGAAAATTTGGTTTTAAGAGCCCATTATATTCTTTGGCAGAAAATCTGTCCATTTGTCATTGCACACCACATTCTATTATAGTTATTTCAACATTTAGATATATCCATCTTCACCCCTTTACCTTTGCCATTCTGATAGATATAATAGCCATAATAGGAATATTTATGGGGACCCCTCCCTAAAGCAGGTTCTTATTAGCTTAAGTAAACTATAGCAAAGATTATATTTTTCTGGGTTCTCCAACTAATTTCATAATAATGGGTTGTTTTTCTTAGTTTCCAGAAGTTATAGTTCAAAAGCAAATGTAAAGGTCTATTAACTATTCATTATCTTTAAAAAAAATCAGTTTTTCATATCACATATCAATTTTCGAATCAAGATGATACTATTATAAAACATAATTTTCACAATAGCAGAAAAAAGCAGCAATATCTCAATATTTTTAAAATGAATTTTATAGTTCGACCCGAAACAAATAAACATCAATAAAATATGTCGATTGAATAATTTGTTTTTAAGTCTTTCTAATATTCTTGTAAATAACATTTCAAAATACAAATTGATGTGTAGCAATTACTATTATCATTGTGAGGTGCTTGCAAGATGCTTGCAAGATTCGAAATATCACCAAGGCAGAATAAATAGTTTCTTTATCTAATCGGAATAGTCAGAGCAACTGTTTGGGAGAAAGTATTCCAAAACACTTTTGCTCAGAACCTCTTTCTCAGAGTTTTTCAAACTGGACTAGCATTTATGTGCTTCATTTTTAACACATAGAGTGGCAGTATTTCAAATTTTAATATTATTGTAAGTGCAGTGTTCATATAAAATAATATGATGTTCTTATATATATTTATAATTCCTGTATATAAAAAAGACATTGAATTTTTTAATACTCAGCCCTCATCCCTTCTTCTTGACCTGATATGTTGCCAGCTCATTTTAGAATAGATAACAACTAGAATACTACCAGAATTAAAAACAAGGAGGCAAATACTAGATATAGTTAATTTAAATATCTTATAATGAAATTTTTCCTTTATCCAGGGTGTAAAGACTTGTTTACAACTCTGGAACTATAACTAAATCATTTATGTCTTAAAGACATTGGACTTATGAATATGGGAAGGTGACATTACCCTTTCTGTCCACAATAACAGAAACGGAGCAACGATGACAAGATCATGGTTTGAGTGAGATGTTTATTGCAGACCTGAGAGCAAATTTACTTAATGGAATACTCTTCTAGTTGATTGGCACAAAAGGAAAAGTAAAGGGAGGTGGGGAAGTGGAGCCATTGTGTATAAAGGCCTCTGAAAGAAAATGGGGCTGTTAAGGAGAGCAGAGGAAAGGGCCAGCAACCTGTGGGGATATGCAGCCTGAGTCTTGTTGACCCTATGGAGAAGAGTAGAATACTAAGAGATGATAAACAGAACACAGAGCTTTATCCAACACAACTCTGAATATAAATTTGAAAGGGAGAAGCTGAAAGAAAAGGGATACTAAAAAAAACCAAACAAACAAAAAAATGAGGTTGATGATGAGAAAGGAGATTATGAGAGAATCTAGCTTCTCTAGATGACTGTAAGCTCCCAGGTACAGGTACACCATGTTTCAGGGTATCAAAAGAATTTACTAGTGAAATACCATATTGCTGACATCATTTCTTGAAGACAGTATATCAGGGAATATAGCAAAAATCTTTTCCATTTTCCTAACAGGACAAACAAAGATAGACCTGTAGACCAGTGAACTCAGCATCAGTGTTGTACAAAATGCTAGACTACATTATTGGAAACAAGGTGAGTAAATGTTTAGGAAAAGAATCCAAGATCCCCAGGCACCAGCCTGTGGTCACTTAATACAAATTGTGTACAAACTGTTATTGGAATAAAAGCGTGCTCATCTATTTATATTTATTTAAACCAATGCAGTCTCTCTCTCTCTCTCTCTCTCTCTCTCTCCCCCCCTCCCCCTCTCTCCCTCTCTTCCTTCTTTCCTCCTCTTTATCTACCTATCTATCATCTATCTATCATCTATCTATCTAACTAAACTGATTCTCCAGCCCCAGTCAGCCTTAAAATGACTGAAGTTCTGGCCAAAATTTTTCCTGCAACTTTAAAAAAAACTCTGAGCCAGACCACTGCAGTTGAGCTTCTCTCATGTCCCTAACCTTCAGAAACTGTGTGAGATAATAGATTTTTTGTTAGTTTATTTTAAGCTATCACATTTAAGTTTTTATCTCTTGTGAATCATGTTCACCATTCTTACAAATTAATTGGGGCTTACTCATTTACATGCTCAGTTTCTCCCAAAAATCACTGATAAAAAGTTGTTGAGAAGAGAAAAATTTGAGACATGCATCAAAATTACCCTTTTCCCTTTATCTTCCACACTATCAGAAATTATGTTTTTATAATACAAATTTTGTCTCATTCCTACTTAAAATCTTTTAATAGCTCTCTACTGTCTTCAGATTAAAAACCCAGGTCCCTCAGTGGCCTGACTCCAGCCCCTTTCCAAATGCATCATTTCCCTAACATTTCTGGGTTACTGTTTTGCTTTATTACAAACTCCCTGTGTAAAAATGCATAGTATCAATCACCACTGTACTTTTCAGGGCCCAGTGCTGTGCCTGACATATCACTGGTGCTCAATAAATTCTGTCAAGATATGTTCCATCTTCATCCCTCCAAATTTTATCCCTGGTCCTATCTACCAAAAACAAGTATTATCTAACCATCTCCTTCCAATCCCAAGGACACCTCTTTCCTGATCTAGTCTTACTGTAACAATATTAGGTGCTCCCTACATAATTTTTATAGCATTTACATCATAATAATACATTTACACTTAAGTCTTCCCTACTGCATCTAAAACAGGGGCTATGATTTATTTGTTTTTATCTTAATAATTATTGAATAAAACTGAAATCCTTAGCTCCATACTCTAAAACTTTGGATCCAAAGAGCAAAGTCACATTGTGTCCTGAGTCTCCTTATGCCAACCCTTTCCCCCTCGCTTAGCAGCAGCCCTTCTCTTTATCTCTCCTCTTTGTTTCTGAGTTGAGCCAAAAGCTTCCTTCTGTGGCACAGCTCCTTAGTTTTAACTGGTGACCTTCTGGGCACCCCTGTAAGACCATACCCCTGACCTGAGCACCAACCTAGACTAGAAAACACAAGTCCCGCTTATGTTATCACTCATCCTATCCCTTCCTCCAGGCTAGAAAATCAGAGCGACCTCAGCCACTCCCCTGATTCCCAAGAACTGACCACTGTTTGAGTTTCATTTCACTCACTGTGAGTTTCAACTTACTCACTGTGAAACACCAACTTCATTTAACATTAGATACCAGCTGTAACTGCATTAGGGCTGAGAAAATTAGTCCCTTGGATGATAGGTTGTCAGGTCTTGCTCTTTTCAGTCAGATTAGCTTATGTTCAGCTCTAGAGGCAGAGAACAAAGCCACCTTCTCACTTCCTCTATTCCCTTGATCTACTAGCTCTGAGCTGCAACAAGCATAGAGCATCATGCCTCATCATGAAATTATTTCAAAATTCGACAAGTTTTCAGCAAGGTATTTGGCAAAGTATTTTCTGACATTATCTCATACACATACACATACACAGGCACACACACAGCAAGAACATAAGTTGGATGTAAATTCAATCAAGAGAACAAATCCATAGTTAATTGTTCATACCCAAAACATACTGAATAATGTGCTATGTATCATTTTGAGTTTTGTAGTCAATGCCACCTGACTCTGTTTTCAGCCTTCTCCCATTCAACATTTTAATTCCTAATGTGAATAAAGATACAAATTTTATTACTTCTACTCACACAGCCAAATCATTATAAATCCATTATATAATGGCATCAAAGTTTCATAAAAATCTCAGAATGTTAAAATAATACACTATATATTTTAAGATGAAACTTAATTAGAAAAACACAAAGTCCTACACTTAGATAAATGATAATTAAAATATTTCAAGGTAGAGACAATGGTTTGAAGGCAGATCTTACAGAAAAGAATGAGGATTTTCATTAAATATAGTTCCCTAATATCTTTGCTTGTTTTGATTCACTGTTTTAGTTGCTTAGAAGAGACTGCAGTATGCAGTAGGCATTCAATAAATATCGTTCGAATGAATGAGTCAAGTATAAGTTATTACTACTACAAAAGCCATTACAACCTTAGGTTGCGCTAGTAGAAATGAACAGACAATAGAACAAGAAAGAAACAGTCCTATTTACATTCTTCATAGCCAGACCACAACTCTATTAGTATCATGTCCAGTTCTGAACAATATACTTTAAAGACTATGTGTAAAGCCACGTTATTCAGAGGAAAGTAGCCACCAAGATGATGATACATAAAATCCTGCAGGTAGCTCAGAAAACAGAAGTTCCCCATCAGGGTCACTGTCTTTAAACATGTAAGGACTATGGGGAAAAGGAGATAAATTCATTATGAATGGTGTCAATGTGGAAGACTAAAACAAGAGACAAGAAGCAAGATTTCAGTCACTATAAAAGAAGGATCTTCTAGAAGAAAGACCTATCCAAACATGCCAGAAATGTCTTAAGAACTAAGTAGTTCCTGCATTTTGTGGTGTGCAAGGACAAGATGGACAAACACTAGTCAAATGTTAGAGGGAAAAACAAGAACATCATAAAATATCAGACTTAAAACTTTTAAGATACCTGCAGTCTTTCCTCTTTTAATGATTTCTAAATAAGATTATATCAAAGGTGAAAGTGTTCTTACAACTCACCAAAAAACATGAAAAGATAAAGCAGAAACTACAACAAATTCATTAAGTTCTATAGATACATATATATGCATATATACATATTTCAAGAATATGAACCTCATGTTTATCTAAAAAAAGTGATAAATTCGAACAATGTAGTGATGTTAATGTATTTAATTTTCACCTGTTATTTTCCAGAAATGAAGTTATATACTTACAAATAAATGGGCAATAATTTAAAAATTAACTCTAATTTAATAATTAACCAATAATAATAATAAATGGTAATAAAAATGATAAAATTATAAGATATTAATGAGAGAAGGGATTTTGCAGTTAAGATGTAATCTGTCAATTCTTTACATAAATTTCCCAAAGCATCTGTCTAGACTCTGATTAAACTCTGACAGTGTTGAGAAATTCATTACTTCAATTCATTTTGAGGTCTGACTTAGTAGTTAGAAATTATTTTATGTAAAGGCAAATGTTTCCTTCTCATAATTCCATCTATTCATCTTAGTCCTGTCATCCAGAACTTTATTAAATTAGTCTAAAGCTCCTTACACATGACCATCTTGCAAATAATCAATGACAGCTATCAAGTCTCTAATTATGTCATTCTCTGAACAAAATATCTTCAGTTCTTTTATATCTGTCCCCAGACAGTGACCCCAAACCATGCTCATTGTCTAGCTGTGTACATTCCTTAATTTGATTAAGGGAGGTCTTTAAATTAATTAAAGGTGGTCATTTAATTAAACTGAAGAATGCAGATGGTTAGGCAATGACCTCAGAGCATAATGCTCTGCTACAGTCTGCTCAGCATGGAATTGAGAAGCTGTATTCCTGCCTTCACCACGGATATTCAACTCTTGATACTTTCAACTATAACTAAAATACCTTTCACTGCTCAGTATAAATCATTACATTATCTAGCAGAGGTCCTGATCAAGACAAGGAGCTATGTAAGTAGTGCCGTGAGGTTTCTACATATTACTTTTGGAAATATGTGGGCTATCAATCAGTCGATAATGTGTGGGAGGCAAATATTATAATCCCCATTCATAGATAAGAAATGTTAAACTCAGAGATTGAGTAACTCAGTCAAAGCCCCACAGTTAAGACAAAACAGAAATGAGTCTAGAATGATCTGAATCTAGTGTGCTGAACTTTTCACTGCGCCATGCTACCTTCCTGTATGTTTTCCATGATATTTATCTATAGCATAATTTATAACAAATAAAATTATTCATATAGTAACATAGAATTAAAATATGATATAGTTTAAACATGAACTCTCTTGTTTATTTTATATCCTTCTGTGTACATTTTTTAAGTATCGGTACAAAAAGTTTAGGATTTGCTTAGTACTTCTAAACGATGAGGTTTTTCTTATAATATTTTTAAGCAGAAACTACCTTCTATTCAGATAAGCAGGTTATGTTTTTCCAAGGTCTAGAATGATGAAAATAGCATCTTATGCTGACTCCTGAGACTGTTAACAAAATAAGAATTATGTGTTTGAACCAAATATTATGAACTATGGATTCAAAATTTATTAGCATAGACCTAAAAGCCACTTAAAAGATTGCAAATGATATAGTTTTCACTAGCTTTTCGGTTTCTTTCCAGCAGTGAATTGACAAGTCCATTAGAGCCATAATCTCTATCTGCAGAGAGAGTTCAGGTGGAATCCAGCCTAATAAACTGTGACTGATGCCTGAGAAGAAGAGGGTTCCTGAACTGGAGAACCAGAACTTGATATGTGTGATTTTTAAAACACCCGATGGTCCTAGAAAAATCTTTTTCATGAGTTTAGAGACATGTAGGTGCATTTACAATGATCTATTTTTTTAATTGCTGTTATATATTGTGGGATATCACAAAGTTCATTTGACAGAGAAAACACATTTCCCCCAAATTCATAGAGATTTCTATGCCCAGTTCTGGTATACCTTTAGGGAAAATGAGGTGAAAATCTATTAATTTTCACCTAGTAATTATCTCTCAAGATTGGGAGCACCCTTTTCAGTTATGTCAAGGTGACCATCAAGGCTTAGACAATGATCCTTATTTTGTAACACTTTCAATTACAATGGCTCAACCTCTTTCTTGCCTTCCCAGACAATGAAACTTTCCATGCCATCTGAAGATATGGCATTCCTCTTGCCTCCTGTTCTCAGGAGTTTTGTTTTTCTCTATTCAGCCTTGAATCACACTCCACAACCTGGAAATTTTTCTCCTATAAAATAT
This sequence comes from Rousettus aegyptiacus, assembly GCF_014176215.1. NCBI lineage: Eukaryota > Metazoa > Chordata > Mammalia > Chiroptera > Pteropodidae > Rousettus > Rousettus aegyptiacus. Next base: position 70,471,782 of record NW_023416288.1, read on the forward strand.
TCATTATGTTGTAGAAGAAAATTGTCTCTTATGGTTTTATTCTCTCAAAAACAATTGACAGAAGCTTCTTCGCCCTGGAGGATTTAATCATCTTTCCTCTAAAAATACATAGCTTCCAACGACCACAAACCTCCATTTTATTATAGAATATTATGAAAGCATGGAAAGCATTGGACTTGAAATCAGAATATGTGACCTTGAATTCAGTCTCTGTTACTTAACTAGGTAAAGTCATTTAGCTTGATAAAGTCTAAGTCTAGTTTGTATTTACTATTAGACATGAAAACAATACCTGTTAGGTATTTAGGTAGACATGAGTGACAGAGGAACAGAGGAATTAAGGTCCCTCCCAAAAACCTCTCTTAGGACCCTCCTAAAACCCCCATTTTATAATTATAAGTTATCCCTACATCATGAGGTTCAAAGGAGTGGAAAGCCATAAAGCAGTAGCCAGTTTAATCCTGGAACGAGCACATACGCAATCAGTCCTACACTAACTTCTCCATGACCTAGTCTCATTATAACATCATTATAATATCATGCCTATGCCTGGAAGTTCATGAATCTAATTATAGCAAACTGAATTCTGGGTAACCGCATGTGCAGTAGGCAGTATCATATGACAGTCAAATGTCAATCAAAATGACCTTATGTGCCAATCATTTAACATCACCCTTGTAACCTCCCATCACAGCCCCAATAAAGTAAAGAACTCCCCACTTTTGCTGTTACACCATCTTTGCCGTAGCCCACCCCTCCCTTGGAGCATACTTAAATCATACTTTTGTTTTCGTGCAGCTACAGCCCTCTTTGGTGTAGTTTGTTTCTCCCTTAAAACATACTTTAATAAATCTTACTTTTTCTGAATCTCGCTGATCTGTAATTCTTTACTGCATTGGTGAAAAGAACCAAGGACCCCTCAGTGCTACTGGGGCAACGATGGGGTAACATACCTACTTTGGAGTCATTGTGATGATATATTTGAACAAATCATGTGAAAACAAATAAGTATCCAAAATGTGTGAATTCTCCAGCCACAGATATAATATTCTCAGCTAAGGTTATTGACTTTTTAAGTCCTCAGAGCTCCAACTATATTGTAGATGTTCATAAAACAAAAATTATTATCTAGGGAAGTAAGAGCTAATATGGCACCAGAAGATGATAAAATCTCTAATGAATAAATTAAATGTTGCTACAATGGCACTTTGCATATTGAAAATATTATTAAGAAAAATCACAGGATTATTATTATCTTCAACACTTTTTTTTAAAGTAATGAAGATTTATTTTCAAAACTCCATGTTTTATATTCCATCAGTGAAAAATAAAATCTCTAAATCCATGGTAATCAAAGACATAAGTGTAGAGTTACATCTACAGGTCACAGAGAACAGAAATTTAATTAGGAAAAAAACCATACTTTCTTGGCCCTTGCTCCTTCCCCTTTGTCTTTACTAATTATCCTTACCATAATTAGTTCTTATTGGATATATGGTAACATAAATCAGGTCTAATTTTTGATGATGAATTGACCGTATATTTTAAATACAGGAATAGAATATTCTTAATATCAAGAGATGTCTACTTTATCTTTTTTTAAAAAAGATAAGGTTTCCTGAAATTATGCCACTAAGGAGAACTGGTGGAAAAAAAGTTGGGTGACTTTAATTTTAATCTGCTCTAAATTAACAAAGCTCTCATGCAATAAGATGGTAAATACTTATGAGGTATATAGCCACAAGGTTGTGAGTAGATATATAGATATTTATGTTTGTATTTCCATAACGTTGTAAAGAAAATCTTTTTTCCATGGGAAAATCTAGATTGGTTAATTCTGAGTCCACTCCTATCAGTCCTCAGAGAAGTCATTACTGTTAAGAGTAACCTATCTAATGGGGCTAAGAAGGCCACTAAAGACCTCCATGAGTAAAATTTACATAATGGAAGAACTTACTCAGAAATCTTTTAGGACATTCATGTGTTTATAAAATAAATATATTGCCAATAGAAGGGGGCATTTTCTCATTATTAATACAAAATGATTTTCTCTTGAGGAATAAGTGATATAGCTACTAAAGATTTCCAGTTCACTAAAAAGGCACACAGTAAGCTGGATGCTTCCTTGAGTTCAAATTAAAAAGAAGCCAGCTAAAAGTTCCAAATATAAACACTTTTGATATTGGCAAGAGGGACCAAGAGCCTGAAATCCAAAGGGAATGTGGAATAAAGAGAGCTGTGAGATGTGCATCCAGTCTAGACTTTGATGTGTCATCATCCTGGTCTGTCCAGCTAGCAAGTTTTCCCTCGGGGCCCCAATACAGTAAATAGGCAGAACAAAGCAAAATTACCATTAACCCAAATGAACTGAAGTCTTCCTTCAAATTTGAAAATGATGGTTGCTTTCCTCCCTAAATAAATTTGGTACTACTATTTTTTACTAGCTGTGGGTGGAATCATATCACTTACTTATCACATGGTACTGAGAGGGCTCTACAAACTAACATTTAACTGACAGTTACTCTCAACTTGTATTCACATTACTTTAACAGCTATTCATCATGAATAATAATTTTCCTTCTTTCTATTTTTCTTAACATATGTTATTTTATAACAAACCTCTAAGTAGTCTAGTTTCTTCTCAATGTGTATGTAATTATATTAGTTTACAAGTTGTTCTTACCTCATGTGCTATGCCTTGTTTTTAAATTTATCACATATTGTTCTATTGAAAACTAGAAAATATCCACAAGAAAGCATGCAGTTGAATGCATGGAACTGAAATATTTGCTATAATTTACTTTTAGTGAACTTTTCTTTGAGTTTGAACACTAATTTTATTATTTCTGTCCACATAGTAACATCCATTATATTTCATCCCTATTAAAATCTTTACCAAGGGGATTAATTGGGAATTATTTTCTGTCCTTATTAAAGCTCTGTTAGGAAAGTTGGTAGGTAAATTGTGCTCCATACCTTTTCCAATGCTTCAAAGGTAAATCTGACTCTTAAACTCCTCAGTGTAAAATGAGTTATTTCTACTACAGATCATGATTTTTGAAGACACTATTTTTCCAATTTCCAAAGTAGTCTCTTACAGAGATGTGTCCTATATAGCAGCCTCAGTCCTCATGTTACTTTACCTAATAAAATAGCAAATCACAAGTTTACACAATTAGAAAATTTATCAACATATGTTCTTTTCTAATTATGTACAGCTCTGGAAAGTCGATATCTACTTTAAGAATATTTTTAAATAACAGAAACCAATTTTGTTTGGTAATGTGGCAGGGTTGGAAAAAGGAAAAGGATAACCAAGAACAGAAAAACATTCACATAGAAGTCTGCCAAATTTAATCAACTTGGATAACCAAGTCGTCCAAATATAGATAACTGAAGACAATTAATACTTTATATCTTCTTAAGGAGCACTTCCTGGAACATTTATGCATTTTAATTTCCCAAGATTTGGAAAAGAACTCTTATCATGCTGAAAGACTTGGGAGAGGCAGCAAAGGGCACAGTTAGTGATATTTTATACTTTTTCCTCTGGCCTGGCAAGCGATCCAGCGGTCCCTGAGCAGCCGTGTAAGGGCTGCTGCTAGGCTGGCTTGCCACATTTCCATTGACTTGGCTGGCGAGAAAATAATTAGTCCAAATGGATTTAAACAGTGTATTGCTTATTCACAAGCAGCATGAGCTTCATGTTTGCATTGGTTCCCTTTGCCCTTACCAAGTCTTCAGGGTGATGAAGAGCAGGCACAGGCAGATACTGCACACGCAGTGAGTCCGTGTCACAGCTGAGGAACAGTGAACCTGGGAAACTCCCAATCTGCCATCCGGGCCCCACCCAGCTGTGGGTGTATAAGGTCAAAAACATGTAGGTTCAGGACCCTCCAAGGCCTAAAACGATCCAGCAGTACCTCCTCTCTGAAGCTTAAAACGTATTTCCTGTCCTGAGCCTGGTAAGCCTAGGGAAAACCTCTGAATAACATTATCAAAAAGTTAAAATAAGCTGCGATATGTAAATTACTTAACTTATGGTAAGTATCCTAGCAGCATCTTTAGCCCCAATTTTGTTCCCTCCTTCCTTAGGATAGTTTTGCCTTCACAGATTTGGTTGCCCTCCAGTTTCACCTGTAAAGTAAAGCAAAGTTAACAAGCAAGCAAAAAACCCGGAGGCCTACTTAAACCCTAGTAGTCCATTTGGCTGGTATACTAGTGTCTAAACTCCCTTCTATCAGCTCCATAGGCTTATATCCCAATCTCTGCTACATGGAACACTATTATAACTCAGATGTCTTCCAAATTTAAACCATTATCATATGGCTGACTATAACCACTCCTTTTTTCCTCAAGATGCCTCTTATGACCCTATAGCCTTGAAGTAGCTCCACTATGACACTAACATCATCCAAGCCTGAACGCAGATGGCAATTCATGCCTGGATACAATAATTTCAATCTATGATCGTTTTATAGGGGACTGTACTATAGGGTTACAGACCTTCTCCAACCCCAACTATATCCCTGTCCTATGTATCCTTTTTTTCCTTGCCAAATTATAGCATGCATGTAGTGTTAAAGTTTTGTGAATTCTAAAGCAATGAGGAAAAGAACAGAAACTAATTTTTTTTATATCTCCTACAAGTTTCCTTCATCCATTGACTATAGTTAGACTAAGGATTTTCTGTAATCCTTTCTGGAAACTTGTATAGGATTTCTGCTTCCAGCATTACTAATTAAGCTCCTATTGGATCAACCTTATTATTCAGCATAACACAGTGGCAGACGTAATACCATAGCACTCCATGTGTAAGCTATATGGCAGAATATTTTTGAATATTTTTTCTTCTTGAATTTCCTTATATAGCTAGGTCATGCTCTTATTTGGTTAGCCAGTGCCTCAGTGAACAGAAGACACAGAAAAAAGGATAAAAATAAAGTCTTTTTATTCTAAAATTTCTAGGCTTTTACTTGGAGCAAGGTAGGGAATTAGAGGATATATCCAAGCAGAGGAGTGATAAGATATGCTTTTCTTGAAAAAAAAAAAAATCTCTCTGGATTTCTGTTGAGAATAAACTGGAGTGAAAGCAGCGAGTCTTATTGAGAGGCTATCATCAACCCCATTAATTGGTGAAAAGAATTGGAACAGGATGGCAGCAGCAGAGAGAGTAAAATGCAGTTCTAGTCTGGACATACTTCAGGATAGTAACCTATTAGTGAAATGAAGATATATAATTAGACACCAGAGAGGCTGTCAAGACAATGCAAGTTTAGACAGATAAGGCTGGGTTGCTCTAGCTGCCTTCGACTTTGGCATCTGAAATTGCTCAGGTATTTTTCTCAAAGACTGTTAAATAAACAACTCCTTTTATTTTATCCAGCTACCTGACCATACAATAATTAAATGAACCACTATTGCTTTATCTACTTGGAGACCTGTATAAGTTTCCCTTGAGAAGAGCCCCAGGTAATTTTAAAGTCTATGCAAACTTCAATTAGATCCAACTGCCCAAATGAATAATGCGGGTGTGCATACGTGCTGGACTATGTTATACTGACTGTATAGTAGAAATATGGTAGAAGTTCTAAGATATACCTACATGGTAATGATATGTTTCATGGAAAAAAGGTCCTTGTTATGTGATCTGAAGATGAGACAATATATGGATATACAAAAGGGTGAGGCTTTCTAGGTGAACTCAACAAGGAAACTAGAACCTCAGAGGCCTGAATAACCAGAGCAGTTTCACAGGACTCTAACATCCTCCTCAGAGTTCCAAGGCTTCTGTGTCTTGAGATGAGTGATTTTTAATGGGGTGGGAGGGAGAGGTCTTAATGAGGACTCCCTATGAAGAAGAGTGTTTTATACTTTGTGGAAGATAGATAGTTTAAAGAAGCACATCCGCCAATGACCCCAATTAAAACTATGGGTTTAGATTATTTATAATGCGGTTCAATAAATAGAAATATAAGATTAGAATATTAAGTTTCTGAGGTCAAGAGGCAGTGCTTTAATTGTTTAGCAAGCGGGGTGCTCCATAAACAAGGCAAGCAGAACATCATCAGCTGTTCGTCAAGAAACTGCTACATGTAAGACACTCTGCCTGGCTCTTTACACTGTTATTTCATTTAATCCCGCAGAACAAGGTAGAAGTAGGTATTTTCATCCTCATTTCACAGATGAAAAAATCAGGTCTCTGTAAGATTATGTAATTTGTCCAAGAGGTGAAGGTTAGACTCAAATACTCAAATGCTCTTTCAAAACTGCTAATGCTTTTGCCACCAGTCCTTTTGTTTCTAAAAGCCCTTTATTCAAAATTTTTTCCTGTTTTGCATACATAGATATATACATATATAAACATATATATGAGTATCGATATAGATAAATAAATACAAATTAATTTTCTACTTTTTCCTACTCATATTAAAAAAACAGGTAAGTGATCTATAATCTAAAGTACAGATGATTGCAGATTATTGCTTCTTTTACCAAACATCTAGGGGGATTTTTTTTTTTTTTTACTATTTTTAATGAAGTATACAAAGCACTTTGCTCCATAACTGCATATAATAAATTTTTATTAAATTTTATTGTTTATCACCTATTGTTTTGTTTTAACTACATATTGTTTGTCTTACATGAGTCATTTGATATCACTAATTATAAAACAGATCCGTAGGGGAAATGCTGTTCTCTTTAGAAGTCTCAGCTTCACACTGGTTTGCAGGAGTATAGCAGAGTAAAAAAGGCAGGGACTGAATACAGTTTAATTTCAGAAAACCTCTGAAAAAGGAATGTAATAACCAATTTCTTCTGAAAATAATGTAAGTTTCTTTATTTCTCTATGCTGCTGCTATCCTTGAAGTATATATCTTTGTCCTAAGGAGAGCACTCAGAAACGGGACTGCTACCTCTGAAAAACCCACAGCCACGAACTATCACTTGGGCATTTTTCTCTTTCACCACCTAGTTGTCTTTTCTTTCCACTTCTTTCATAAACGCCTTCTCATTCACTGTTCTCGCTACAGATCCTTCTATGCTTGTTTCCTAAAGCCTTTATCATTACCTGCCCTTATAAGCTCCAGGTGAATTATGATTTAATTCTGCTCAAATTTCCATTTTGTTCTCCGGCCTCCATTAATATATTCAGTCTTAAGACAACCAGGAAATCACATGTCCTTCCTTCTCACATATTTTTTGAAGAATGGCATCTTGGTTGATCACTTCTGTAACCTGGCTTCCCACATCTCAAACTCTCCAAATGCCAGGGCTCATGCTTACATGCTCTAGCATTTTAATTATGTGCAGCAGCCCTAAAAATGGAATGACTTCTTTCTTCCCTGTTAAAATTATCTTATTTCTTTTTCACTAAATATCTTATTTCTTTTTCATTTTTGCATAGATAAACATCTACCAAAATCTAGACTTCCTGCATTTAGGCATCTTTCCAGTTTTTATATTATTTTACATTACTGTTATAGCTATATTACAATGTACCTACTATTGTTTCATTTCAGAACAAAATATAATCCTGGTTGGTTTAACATTACCATTCAATTTCCCTAACATTATCTTCATTGTTTCAGGGCAAATGCTTTCTAATATATTTCAAGAATCAACTCTCTATTTTTTTTTCAAATAAAGTTGATATTCAGTGTTATTTTAATTAGTTTCAGGTATACAGCATAGAAAATATAATTAATAATACTGTATATTGCATTGTGTGTTTACCACCAAAAGTGCAATTTCTTTTCATCACCATATATTTGACCCCCTTTACCCTTATCAACCTCTACCCTCCCTCACCCCTTCTCTGGTAACCACTAAACTGTTGTCTGTGTCTGTGAGTCTGTTCGTTTTTCTTTTTTATTTGTTGCTTTTGGTTTTATAGCACACATATGAGTGAAATCATATGGTTCTCAACTTTTTTTGTCTGCTTTCACTTACCATAATAATCTCAAAATCCATCCATGTCACAAGTGTAAGTATTTCAACTTTTTCTATGACTGAGTAATATTCCATTGTATATATGTACCACATCTTTTTTATCCAATCATCTAAGGGCACTTAAGTTGTTTCCATGTCTTGGCCAATGTGAATAATGCCGCAATGAATATCAGGTGCCTATATCTTTATGGATAAATGTTTTCAAATTTGGGGGATAGATACCCAAAAGGAGGATTGCTGGGTAATATGATAATTCTATTCTTAATTTTTTTAGGAAAATCCATACTGTTTTCCATAATAGCTATATCAATTTACATTGCCACCAGCAGTATAGGAGGAACCCCCTTTCTTCACAACCTCTCTAACACTTGTTACTACTTGTCCTGTTGATGATAGCCATTCTAACAGGTGTAAGATGATATCTCATTTGGTTTTGATTTGCATTTTCCTAATAGCAAGCGAAGTAGAGCATCTTTTCATATGTCTGTTGGCCATTTGAATATCTTCTGGGGAAAGTGTTCGGGTCCTGTGCCCATTTTTTAATTGTATTATTTGTTTTTTTTATTGTTGAGTTGTATGAATTCTTTATATATTTTGGATATTAGCCCCTTATAGACGTTGTTTGCAAATATCTTCTCCCATTCATATGATTGCTTCTTTGCCTTCTTGATGATTTCTTTTTCTGCGCAGAAGCTTTTTAGTTTGATATAGTCCCATTCATTTATTTTTTATTCTATTGCCCCTGCCTTCGAGGTCAAATTCATAAAATACTCTCAAATCCAAGGACTATAAGTTTACTACCTAAATTCTCTTCTATGCAATTTATTGTTTCATATCTTATATTTAGGTCTTTGATCCATTTTGAGTTAATTTTAATGTATGGTGACAGCAGTCTAGTTTTATTCTTTTGCATGTGACTTTCCAATTTGCCCAGTATCTTTTATTGAAGTAGCTTTTCTTCTTTCATTTTGTTTTTGGCTCCTCTGTCAAAAATTATTTGTCCATATATAAGTGGGTTATTTCTGGGTTCTCAATTCTGTTCCATTACTCTAGGTGTCTATTTTTCTGCTAATACCACACTGTTTTGATTATTGTTGCTTTGTAGTACATTTTGAAGTCAGGCAGAGTGCTACCTCTAGCCTTGTTCTTTTTTCTCAGAATTGCTTTAGCTATTCGGGGTCCTTCGTGCTTCCATACAAACCTAATGATTTTTTGTTCTACTTTTTAAAAAATGCCATTGAAATTTTGATGAGAATTACATTAAATCTGTATATTGCTTTGGGTAATATGGCCATTTTAATTATGCTGATTTTTCTAATCCATGAACATGGAATATCTTTTCATTTCATTGCGTCTTCTTCGATTTCTTTTAATAATGTCTAATAGTTTTCACTATATAGGCCCTTCACATGCTTCTTAGGTTTACTTCTAGGAATTTTTTGTTGTAATTGCAAAAGAAATTAAAAATTTTTTTTCTGAAAATGTATTGTTAATATATAGAAACACTATGGATTTTCGTTGTTGATTTTGTATCCAGAAATTTTACTGTATTTGTTTACTGTTTCTAATAGTTTTTTGGTGCTGTCTTTAGAATTTTCTATATAGAGAATCAAGTCATCTGCAAAAAGTGGCAATATGACTTCTTCATTCACAATTTGAATGTCTTTTATTTCTTTCTTCTGCCTAATCGCTCTAGCCAAGACTTCCAATACTATATTGAATAAGAATAATAGCAAACAGCCTTGTCTTGTTCCTGATCTTGGAAGGTTTTTAGTTTTTCACCATTGAGTGTGATGTTACCTGACGGTTTGTTGTATATGGCCTTAATTATGTTGAGGTACTTTCTTTCAATGACTATTCTATTAAGTGTTTTAATCACAAATGGATGCTATATCTTGTCAAATGCTTTTTCTGCATCTATTGATATGATCATATGGTTTTTATCCTTTATTTAGTTTATGTGGTATATCACATTAATCAATTTGCATATGTTAAACCATTTTTGTGCTCCTGGAATGAACCCCATTTGATAATAATCTATAATATTTTTAATGTATTACCTTTTCTATAATTTTTGGGAACAGTTTAAGAACAAGTATTAAATCTTTATTGAATGTTTGGTAGAATTCACTAATAAAGCCATCTGGTCCTGGACTTTTACCTTTTGGGAGGTTTTTGATGATTATTTCAATTGCCTTACTGTTGATCAATCTTTCCAATTCTTTGTGATTCAGTCTAAGAAAGTTGTAATTTCTATAAACATGTCTATTTCTTCTAGGTTATTGAATTTGGTGGCATATAATCTTTCGTGTATTCTTGCATGATCCTTTGTATTTCATTGATATCTTTCATGAGTTCTACTCTTTCATTTCTGATTTTGTTTGTTTCCTTTCTCTTTTTTCCTTAGTGAGTCTATTCAGTATTTGTCAATTTTATTAACCTTCTCAAAGAACCAGCTCTTTGTTGCAGTGATTTTTTTCTATTGCCTTTTTGCTCTCAATTTCATTTAACTCTGCTCTAGTTTTTATTATTTCCTTCCTTCTACTGACTTGGGTTTTATTTGTTCTTTTCTCACTTTATAAGATGTAATGTTAGAGTGTTTATTTGGGATTTTTCTTGGTTTTTGTTTTTGTTTTTGTTTTGTGATAGGCCTGTAATATATGAACTCTCCTCTTATTACTGCTTTTGCTGCATCCCAAAAGTTTTGATATTTTGTATTTTCATCTTCATTTGTTTCTAGATATCTTTTAATCTTGCCTTTCATTTCTTATTTGACTCAATCTATTTTTAATAGCACATTGTTTAATCCCCATATATTTGTGATTATTCTCATTTTCTTTTTGAAGTTGATCTCCAGTTTCAAAAAATTGTGGTCAGAAAATATGCTTGGTGTGATTCAATGATCTTGTATTTGTTTAGGATAGTTTTGTGTCTCAACATATGGTCTATCATTGAGAATGTTCCATGTGCACTAGAGAAAAATGAATAATCTGGTATTTGGAGATGAAAGACTGTAAATATCAATTATGTCCAATTGGTCTGATGTGTCATTTAAGGATGTTATTTTCTTATTGATGTTCTAATTTGGATGATTTGTCCATATCTGACAATGGGGTATTTAGGTTTACTACTATAACTGTGTTTTTATCAGTTTCTACCTTTAGTTAGTTCTATTAGTTATTGCTTTATATATTTTGGTGCTCTTTGATTAGAAGCACATGTATTGATGTGTATGTCTTCCTGATGTATTGTCCCCTTTATCATTATGAAGTGTTCATCTTTGTCTTTTGTTACCTTTTTTATCTTGAAGTCTATTTCATCAGCTATAAGTACAGCTACATCTGCTTTTGTCTGGATGCCATTTGCTTGGAGTATCATTTTCCATCCTTTCACTTTGCATCTGTATTTGTTCTTGCTACTGAGAAGTGTCTCTTGAAGGCAGTAAATGGTTGGGTTTTGTTTTTTGATTCAGTCTGCTACTCTGTGCCTTTTTAATTGGTGAATTCAGTCCATTTACATTTAAGGTCATTATTAATATGTGGTTTTCCTGTAGCCATTTTGTCTTTTGTTTTCTGATAGCTCGGTGTCTCCATTGTTTCTTTGTGTTTCTGTCTGTTATATTAGTTTGGTGGTATTCTATGATTTTTCCCACAGTTCCCTCTGATTTTCTGTTATATGTCTCAGTTCTGGATTTGTGTGTGTGTGTGTGTGTGTGTGTGATTACCAGTAAGTTTATGTAAAAGAAAGTTTCATATATACGGTAGTTCTTTTTCTTCTGCATGTATCTTATCTCCATTTCCCTTTGCAGATTCAGATATTTACTTTTTCTCTTTTCTGTTTTTGTTGTCTCAAATTATCCCTATTTATGCTGTGAGTTCATTTTTGAGTTGCAGTAGCTATTATATTCTTTTTTTAGAATGTTTTTTGACCTTTAACCATTATATAATACGTAAGTTTATAATACCCTATTCTTAATAAAGGTTGCAATTTCCTGTTTCTGTCTGTCTGTTTGCATCTTATTCACAGTTATGTGTATTTTTTTGTCCTTTTGTTTCAGGCAGAATGACTTCTTCAACATTTCCTGTAATGAAGGCCTCGTGGTGGAAAATTCTCTCGGCATCTGTATATTTCCTTCACATCTAAAGGGGAACTTTGCTTAGTGTATTACTCTTGGTTGATAATTTCTCTCTTTCAGTAGTTCAAATACTTTATTCCACTCTTTCCTAGCTTGTAAAGTTTCTTCTGAAAAGTCCAATGATAATCTAATGGGTTTCCTTTATAGGGTACTGTCTTCTTTTCTTTGGCTGCCTTGAGAATTCTTTATCATTAATTTTTTACAGTTTTAATATAATGTGTCTTGGAGACAGCCTTGTTGGACTGAGATAATTAGATGTTCTGTTTGCTTCTTGGATTCAAGGTTCCAGTTATTTGCATAGGTTTGGGAAATTCTCATTGATTGTTTGTTTAAATGGGCTCTTTGTTCCATTCCCCCTCTCTTCTTCTGGTATATCCATAATTCTTATATTACTTTTTCTGATGTTGTCAGATAGTTCTTTTAGAGTTCTTTAATATTTTTCACTCTCAAGTCTCTTTCTTCTTCCATCTGCATCATTGCAGATTTCTGTCTTCAATATCATTAATCTTTTCCTCCATCTAGTCAGTCCATTTCCTAAGCTTGCTATTTTATTCTTCATCTCTTCTCTTGAGTTCTTCATCTCCAGATGTTCTGCTTGGTTCCTCTTTAGAATTTAAATCTCTTTAGTAAAGTATTCCTGTTGTTCACTGATTTTGTTTCTGAGTTCATTGAACTGCCAATCAGAATTTTCTTGCATTTCATTGAGAATTTACAGAATTGTAATCTTGAATTCTCTGACATGCAAATTGCATATTACTGTATCTTTAAGTTTATTTTCTGGAGATAGTTCATTTTCTTTCTGAGCTGTCTTGTCACCTTGGTTGTTCGATGAATTATTTCTTCATCTAGGCATTTATGGGAATGTACTTTTTAAAAAAATTTTGTTATTATTTAGAGTGATCTCTAACAAGTTGATAAGAAAAGATTTTTCTTTTGTTTTCCAGTACATGGAGCACAAGCCTTCTGCACTGTCCAGACATCCCAGATCTCTGCTTTATGGCAAAAACAAACAAACAAACAAACAAAAACCTCTTTATTCCTGGGGAGGTGTGTGTTTCCTCAGTGACCAGGTCACCTCGGTCCCAGGGCTCCAGCCTCATGGAACAGTGTGATAGGCAATAGAGATGTGAGCTTCTAAAGAGCCTCTAATGCCCCAATACTGTTCCAGCAGCCATATGCAGTGTAGTGTTGTCTCCTCCTAAATCTGCCTGGATGGGTGGGGATGGGGTGTGTTGGGAGAGGCTGCAAGTGGTCTGTGGCTATGTTCTTCCAATAATGCTGTCTACCAAGCTTCAATTGCCTTGCCTCTATATCTTTACCCCTGTCACTGGGATCAGCTGCAGTGTGTCTCTCCTCAGTTTCTAGAGTATTTGCTGCTGCAGTTTCTCCTGGGCCCACTGCTTTGGGATGTTTAGGGGAGGAAGCCAGGCTTCATAATTCAAATTTCTGCCTTACAATGGCAGTTGCTAACACAGAGCTGTCAATCCTCTGTATTCTGTCTCTGCCCTGGTCTTTGCCCTGATCACTGGGCTCTGCCACATAGTATATGCTTATCACTCAGACAGAAATACTTGGGGCTATAGAGAATGCAAATTTCACCTCATTGCCTCCCTCTCCTTGCATCCTGCAGGGAATTCTGGGCTATGTCCTCAGCACCAGTCTCTACTTCCTCCCTTGCTCACCTGATTCACCCACCTTCAGATGCTGGTGTACAGATCTCTCAGACGTGTTTGTATGTTAGGCTGGGTGTTTTCTGTTGGGTTGTTGTAATTTCAATTTGTTATAATTTCAAGGGGAGAGATCAAGGGAAGACCCCACAAAACCGTGCTTCTGATGTCACTTGCTGAGACTTTTTAATCATAAATGGATGCTGGATTTTTTCAAATGCTTTTTCTGCATCTGTCGATATAATCATATCACTTTTATTTTTCTATTTGTTAATGTGGTGTATAACATTAATTGACTCTTGGATACTGAACCAAGTTTGAGTACCAGTAATACGTTGCTGAATTTGGTTTGTTAATATTTTGTCGAGGATTTTTACATCTGTGTTCATCAGGAATATCGACCTATAATTTTCTTTTTTTAAATGTCTTTGGTTTTGGAATCAGAGTAACAGTGGCCTTGTAAAATGAGATTCATTGCCTTCCCTCCTCTTGAATTTTTTGGAATAGAGTGAGAAGAATAGGTGTTAATTCAAATTTCTGTATTCTGAATGCAATGTTATTTTCAATGCTCAACCACTGCATGTAGGTTTGCGGCCAGTTATTTCACATCTCAGCGCTCCTTCCAGTTTCCATGTGGCTTCTTCCTTATGTTCTTAGTTTGAAAGTTCTGTTCAATTAGTCTTTGGATGATTCTTCAGATTGATTGTTCTGTAATTTAGTAATTTGAATGTAGTCATGAAAGGAAGCAAGCACAGCATTTACCTACTTAGCCATCTTGACTGGGACCCTTCAGATTTCTATATTCTGAATCAATGTTATTTTTAAATATACTAATTTTTGAGTAATTTTCTCTTACTCCATGTCCTGTCTTAACTGTTCTTTTCAGAGCAAACATTTTTAAAATTGCCCCAAATTGGAAACTACCCAAATATACTTCAATGAATGGATTAATAAATGGTGGCATATCCAATCAAATAAAAATGAATGAACTACTGCTATACACAACAACTTGAACCTTAAAGACATTTTTTTGAGTGAAAGAAGTAAGTCTCAAAAGATTACATACCATATGATTCCATTCATATGACTTTCTGGAAAAAAAAAGCTAGAACAGAGAAAGCCAGTGGTTGTCAGGTGTTAAGGATAGAGAAAGAATATGATTAAATTAGTTGACAATGGGGAATTATCTAGTATATTGCAATTGCTCTATATTAAGGTGAGATGGTAGTTACAAAAATCTATGCATGTGTTAAAACTAATAGAACTTTATGCCAAACACAATCAATACTATCATAATTTTTTTAAAAAAGAGTAAGATAGTAGAAGCTAACAGGAAATTAACTTTGACTCTACTCACAGTAATCCATTAGCCACACATCCTCCACATAGTAATAAATCCCCCCCGAAAAAAAAATGCACTGCCCTGTATACCCGCTAAATAATTTAGACAATTGCAATTATGCTTAAATTAATTATCAGAAGGCATTCCAATTGAAAAACGAGTGCTCATAATCATATAATAATAATCATATAATATTCAGATAGAAACAATATGACTGATTTAAGTTGGTATCCTTTTCTTTTTTTCTAAACTCTTTAGCATTCTATCTGCAGACTTACAGCTCTGTACCTTTTACTCACTTCTCTTACTCAGCCTGTTTCATCTGGATTTATTGTTATTTCCCATGTGCATATTTCAAAATTCAATCATTTTTATTTATATTATTCTATTCACTAAATTGAAAACTTATTAGAAAATAAATGATATCTTAAATTCCTTTTGTATCTACTTTTTATTTGATTATTTATTGTATATTTCTTCAGTCACCATATACCATATACTGATGTAAAATAATATAAATCTTTATAATTATGTAAAAATGCTTTGTTTTCACTGTAAATAAGGATACTTAAATGTTACGAGAGGAACCATACATTCTTATATTGGTTAAAAATAATACTTTGCTACTCTGAAATTATAATTTAACTGTAAGTTTAATTTCTTCTTCATTGATATAGTGAATTTTTCATGTCATGAATTAAAATATTAATATATAGACATAACCCTTGGCAAAATCAGACATTTGCTATATTTGAATCTTGAGTAACAAAGCAACACCTTGGATGTTTGATCACTCAAATGGAGCTGAACTGAAATGTATCACTTCACTCTCTATAAAGAATAGATTTGCTAAACAAATTGATCAATTTCCTCAACTGACAGGTGACGTCCAAAGTCATTTTTAACACTAAAAGTCTAAATCTAGTTCAATCTTTTTAAGATAAATAAATTTTATGGAATTTTAGACTTATTTCTTAAACCAAAGTAGATGCAACAATTTAAAAATGTAGTTCATCCATCTGTTTATTAAAGTAAACCCACTGAGATTTCTACCTAGAATTATATTAGCCATTAAGAGCTACTGCATGTGCTTGAACCAAAAATGTTCTTTTTCTATGATTCCATACTCTACATGTTTAACTTTATTCTAAAAAAAAAATAAATGAATCTTTCCAGCCACACCCCTACATAATGTTTTTTTGCTGTAGAAGTGTGTAAAACAGAATAAATATGAAGGTGGCTGGCAATGATTGAGACTATCTAGTATACCATCTTAACAAAAAAATTGAAAGCAATTTGTTCATATAAGACAAGCTACATAGTTCCAAGAAAACTGGTGGCTACTTTTAAGATGATTTTTTTCCTAATTGTTGGGTCCTGACTTAGCTATACTTTTCCTGTAGAAAATGATGATTGTAGCCAAAGGAATAAAGTTTTAGACTATGATATTTGAAAATAAGTGCTGGACATTGACATTACAAACTTTAGAAAAATAATAAATATGCTTTCAAAGTTAGAAAATAGATGCCGATAATAACTTTATATAACTCCATTTATCTTCTGTATATTAAATTATTTCTCAAGTAGCCTAATTTTAAAAAGGCTATTGCTTATGTTATTTTTTTTTGATATCCATATCTTCTGTCAACTATAAGAAATTATCTTTATAACAAAAAAGTCTAGCATTTACTTTTGGTTCTTTCTTAGGGTTTCCAATTCTCTGCTTACATTGTCCATTTATTCTTGCAGGCTGTCTTTTTTAACCATTGGAGCACTTAGCACATTAATCATAACTATTTTAAATTTCCAGTCTGATAATTCTGACATCCCTGCCATGTTTTTCTGATACTTGCTCTGTCTCTTCGGTTGTGTTTCTTGCTGTTTGCTGTGCCTTGTAAGTTTTTCTTATAGCTGGACAGGATGTACCAGGTAAAAGGAACAGCTGTAAATAGGCTTTTTGTAACGTAGTGGTAAGATGTTGGGGGAGGGGAAGCAGTCTATGATTAGATCTTGGTTTTTTTCTCTCCTTTTATTTTTATTTTTAATTAATTTACTTATTTTTAATAATTACAGCAGTATTCATGGTGGCTGGGTCTTGGTCTTTTACTGAGCCTGTGCCTCTGGACTGTGAACTTCACAATTGTTTTAGGATTGTTCTCTTCCTGTAGGTGAGACAAAAGGGCTAGAGTAGGCTGTAGATAGGTTTTTTCCCTTTCCCTGGGTCAGTTAGGCTCTGATAACATCCCAGCAGGTTGGCTCAGGTTAATTAGTTTCCCCTGTGGACAGACCTTATCAGATTTCTCTGGTATATTTCAAAATGGTTCCTTTTCTCCTCCTTCTGCCAGGAGGACTGGAGGATTTTCTCCACTATTTACTGTGAGAACCTGATTGAGCTCTGGAAGGTAAGTCTCACATTATAGTTGGAATCTCCTTGGAGTTTTTAACTCTCAGATTGTCTACACTGCAATTTGTCAGTTATAATTCAGATTTTCCTACCCTGAGACTAGTTCCTGTGTCAGTTTCTGTTTGTGAATCTCCACTCTGCTAAATAGTGACTCTGAATTTGACTGTTTCTCCCATTTTGGAAGCAGAGGTTTGCCCTGTATTCTCCCTTATCTAAAGGGCCCAAGAAGAGCTGTTGATTTTTCAGTCTGCTCAGCTATTTACTTGGAGTGACTTCTAAGCTCCTTACATGACAAACCAGAAATCGGAAGTTAGTAGTTTATTCTTGATACACTAAAAGTTAGAAACTGCTTAGATGTCAATTAATAGGAAAACGGAAAAACGAAATGTGGTGTATTCAATAAGGAAATACTATTCAACAAGAAAAGGAAAACATAATAATATATTCATAAATTTGATGAATCTCAAAACTGAGAGAAAGAAGTTTGACCCAAAAGAATGAATACTGTGTGACTTATTTATATTAAATTCTAAAACAAGCAAAACTAATCTAGGGCAGAAAGAGTCAAAACAATTTTGGTGGAGGAATAACGTTCTGTATCTTGAAAGGCATTTGGATGGGTACTCATCCCTTGGTATACTTGAGACTTGAGCATTTCGTTATATATAAATGTTGTCTTAAAATATAAATAAATATTATACTCTAGTTAACAATAAACATGCTGAAATATTTAGGGGAAGTATACTAATATAATGTCTGTTGACGTACTTAGAAATGCAGCAGTTAAAAAATGAATTATGGATGGATGGATATGTGATAATGCAAGTATAAAACATAAGAATCTAGGAGGTAGATGGTATATACAAATTCTTTCAAATTTTCTGAATCTTTGAAAATTTCTTCCAAAAATTTTGCGTAAAAAAAGGGGAATGATAAAAATGTGATTAAGAAGATGGAGCTTTGGCCTTAAATTCAGAAGAAGTGAGGTTTAAACACCAACTCGACTACATTCCATGTGAACGCATAAGCATTTACTTTTCCTTCTTCAGCTATGATTATTTATTTTATAAAATGAAGATATTAACACTTAAACAAGAGGGTTGTAAAGGTGTTTGACCAGAAAAGGATACTAGCCCTTACATAGCTTCAAATTCCTCATCATTTCTTAAAGTTCCTCATCAAGTATCATTCCAGGCATTGCCATGCTTCTGGAAAAGATTTTTGCAGCGAGTTAGAATATTTGAACTTGGGGACCTCTACTGGTCTCTTTCAATTCTAGGATTCTCATGTTTGGACAAGTCAGTGATTCCTAACTAAATTTTTAATATTTTTTATAAAAGGCCTCTATATTTATTTTTCTTTATATATGTTCACAATTTACTCATCGGGACATTATTGAACTTAATGCTGTATACCTCTTTCATAATAGATATCTCTGATAATGTAACATGCTGCACAGTACTTTGAAAATTCACAGCAAAATTGTAGCAGCTCCCCCAAAAGAACATAGGAAGTATACTTCTTAATCTTATATTAATTTGTAAAATTTCTTTTCAAGAAATTTTTTCTGAAGAAGAAATTGATAGAATGGAGGAAATTTAATCTCTGGAAAAGAATCCAATTTTAAACTTTCAAAACAAGAAAAAAACTTTCAAATTCATGGATCAGAAAGGAAAAAAAAAGTTCAAATTGGAGGGATGTTTTCTGCTTTCATTCATTCACTATAAAAACTTAAAAGACTGACACACAAGTGATTGTACCAACTCCTTGAATGAGCTTACATGAGCTCATTTTATGTTTCCTCGTCACCATTGCCACCATAGATCATAAGTCATTATATTGACTCTGAAGAGAAAGAATCTGACTTGAAATGCCAATACAGCTAAAAAATACTGGGAAGATTTGGCATGTATAACACAAGTTTAATTTTTGGTGCTTTCTATTTGAAGAGATTTTATAGCAAAAAAAAAAAAAGTAGTATAATAGATGTACTTAACACTTTCATAAAGAAGGTTGCAATCTGAGCTTACTTATCTTTTGATAAAAACCTTTGGAGAAATAACCACGCACTTTTTTTTATAGTATAACTTTTAGGAATTTCTTAAGAATTAGTAGTTTTTATTAGCAAATTAAATGTGTTGCATGTAAAGTTTATTGTCTTAAAACAGGAAATTTTTGTTTGGTTACAACTTTTAAAATGTTACCTTTTAAAGAAATGTAATTTCTCAATATCTAAAACAAACTACTTCAAAATGCTGACATTTTGAGTTTTACTACAGTTTTTTAGCTCTCCTTTTTGGAGCGGGGCAAAAGGAAGTACCGAAACACTAAACCCCATTTCTTCGGTTTTGTTCTTTAAGCTAAGCTCCACTATTCATTTGAATTTCTGTTCTCAGATATAATAAAACACTAAATTTATATGTGAACATATTCACATAAATATATATGAGAATAAGCTACATTTGTATGCATTTCTGTTTAATCTAAACATCACCCTCTTAAAAGATTCACTCCAAGATTTATATCTGTAGAGCTAAGAGAAATTGCTGTAATATAGAAAACTATAAATGCCTTTTCCACTGCTCAATGACTCTTCACAAAAACAAAAGAAAAAAAAAGGAATACAAAACTTTCAATATGTGTTACACATATTAACAACATATCCAAAAAAAACTATGAGTTATTGCACCAGCTGCTTCTAGAACAGTAGTTCTAAATTGGGGGTGATTTTTGCCTCATGGGACATTTAGCAGTGTCTAGAAACAATTTTGTTGTCAAAGTGGGAGGAGGGGACGCTTACTGGCATCTAATGGGTAGAGGCCAAGGATGCGACTTAACATCTTACGATGCCCAAGACAGTTTCCCAAAGACAATAATTATCTGTTCCAAAGTGTCAATAGTATCACAATTAAGAAATCCTGTTCTAGAGGAAGAAAATAAGTCAAATTCCAAATCCTATGCAATTTATTAAATAAAGATAATAAAACAATTGATGAAAATAGTAACATATGTAACAATCTACAGATTCAAATTGTACCACTTCCGGTTTACATTCCCACCAACAGTATACAAGTGTTCCCTTTTCTCCATATTCTTGCCAGCATTTTTTATCTATTATCTTTTTGATAATAGACATTCTAAAGGGTGTGAGGTGTTAACTCCTTATGGTTTTGATGATTAGTTTTCCTGATGATTAATAATATTGAGCCTTTCATATACCTATTGACAATCTGTATGTTTTCTTTGGAAATATGTCTATTCAGCTCCTTTGTCCATTTTTTAATTGGGTTATTTGTTTTCTGCTATTGAATTGTGTCAGTTCCTTATGTATTTTGGATATTAACCCCTTATCGAATGTATGATTTGCAAATATTTTCTCCTATTTCATAGATTGTCTTTTCGTTTTGTTGATAGTTTCTTTTGCAGTGCAGAAGCTTTTCAGTTTGAGGGAGCCGTACTTGTTTATTATTTCTTTTGTCGCTTGTGCTTTTGGTGCTAAATCCAAAATATCATGCCCTGACCAATGTCAAGGACCTTATCTTCTGTTTCTTCTAGGAATTTTACAGTTTCAGCTCTTAGGTTTGGCAATCTATTTTGAGTTGTTTTGGTGTGTGTGTGTGTATGTGTGTATGGTATAAGATAAAGGGTCTAAATTTGTTCTTTTGCATATGAATACCTAGCCTTTCCAGCACCATTCATTGAAGAAACTATCCTTTCTTCATTGTATATTCTTGTTGCCTTTATCAAAATTTGGCTATATATGTGTGGATTTATTTCTAGGCCTTCTATTCTGTTCCATTAATCTAGCTGTCTGTTTTCATGCCAGTACCATACTACTCTGATTACTATAGCTTTGCAATAAAGTTTAAAATCTGGTCCCAATTCTAGGCATAAACAAATCTAGAATTGGGAGTAAATAATCAAAAAATGTAAACAAGATGCAAAGCAAACACAGTTAAGAGTCATGGGGGAGGACAGGATAGCAATGGCAGGAGAGATGTGGAGCGCAGTGTGGAAGAGTCCCCTGAGCCAAAGAAAAAGTGACTAATGACTTTTTACATGGTTCCGCTGACATAAAAGGAAACAATTTTTGAACACTTTAGGATATAGGCTGGGACTAAACACCAAGTAAACAAGTAGGGAAGATACCCAGCATTTTTCAAAAGCATATTTGTTTGTCAAGATTTCATAGGTATCATTAGACAAAGGCTTTGCTTAGAAATATTTTTGAACAAGTGCATATGTAGAAACTGAAAACAAACGTTCTAAATAATCATGAGGATTCCTGTGACCTGAGGTAGAAAAAAAGAAAAAGAAAAATCCAACTTGGACAAGAACAAAGACGATTGACGCCCCTGGCCACACTAGCTAAAACTTTTAACCAGATTCTAATCAAAAAGACATGTTGGAAATTAGTAGAAATTAGTAGAAAGCCCTTAATAATAGGAATCATTGGTTATTTCAAGGAATCTCAGTCCACACACTCAATTATGCAAGAACTATATTATATTTTATGTAAACTATTTAATTACAACTCAGATTCCAGTTGACCATGCCGATAGGGAATTCAACCCAATTAAACTTGGAACTCCTTTCTCACTGCAAGGTTGTACAGAGGTCCAGGTAGGCCCTCAGTCATTAGAAATCGCTCTATACTGACAATCATTCTCTCAATTAGCTTGCTCCTCTGGCCTCTGCTACATTCATGCCATACTCAGGCATGGTAACCTTCAGGAATAATGGAAACCATGGCCATAAAGACCTATTGCCTCTCTGTGATGCCAGTATGGAAACATGAACCATTCCTGAACCCACAGATATATGCTCCCTCCCCAATCTCTGAGTTTTCCTATCTCTCTGTGCTCAATAGCCTTCTCCCTCTAGCATTTCCTTTTCAAAAGGCTTAGCCTTTTGTGGAATGATTTTGGAGATTATCCTTTGTTTTAGTCAAAGAAGAGAAAAGCCTCTGAGTTCAGGAGATTCTGCTTTCAGTCTTGTCAATTCCTGAAGCAAAATATCACCAAGCCTAACAGCCTTATTAAATGGGAGAGAAAGGAAAATTATAGGAAGAACACATACTTAAATTAATATTTTAGTAGATTGTCCTTTTATACATAGTTTATTAACTTATAACTTTAATATATGAGCTCTACCAGGTGGTATATGCAGATATCACATCAATATTTAAATCTCAGTGTTCAATTACCCACCTGCAAGACTACAGAAAGTTCAGTCTTCATCATAGAACCCCAATCGTGTGTGTGCCTATACTGACAAATCAGAACAGATTTCAATGTCCCACAGTAGTGATAACTGAGCTCTACATCAGAATCTGGAATTTCACTGTCATCTTTGCTCTCGCTCTACAGAAACTGTTGCCAAGTGAAGCTGGAAATCTACATCAAAGTTGACAAAAGTAGCACTATCTTTGAGATCATTGTGACTGCGACTAAGTAGAAAATCTACATTATTGCTCGGGGGGGGGGGGGAGGGGAGGGGGGAAAAAAAGAATGAATCTCCTGTGTTACATTCAATAGAGGTAGAGAAAGTATCCTGTTGCTTGAGATATAAACTATTCTGTTGGCTAGTGATACAGATTTTTCATTGATCACCATGGCAAACCAAGCTGGGATTTCAAAACTCAGGACAGGACGGTCCTATGGAAAGGCACTGCCCTGCCTGGCAGACTATTTCCTCTTGTTCCAGTACCAGCAACACTTCAACAGTGTTGCAGCAAAGATTCCCCAGGTAAAGAGGTGAGAAATAGTAAAATTGCCAAAAATCAGCTATGTTGTTATAAGTATAACTTATATTTCCCTACTAAATGAGGCTCTATTAAATCACCAGACTCTGTTTTCCCTATTTCCCTGCAAACTAGCATTTATTGGAGCCCCCCCATAACCATCAAATTGTCTGAATCCCATTGATGACTTTTTCCCCCCTGGTCTCCATGACCTCTGTGTACATTAGAGATGAAAATGAATATTCGGGGTTGGCGTACCACCAGAAGCCACTGAGCCACAGCACATTAAGTTCTAATTTTAAAAACTTCTTTAAGTACTGTTAAATTGGTATGCCTTATAATTAAGGCTCTAATTAATGCACAAAGTAGAAAAATTCATGTAAGAAGTAGCCATTACAGAAGGTTATTTTAATAAAGTATGTTTTTGTCAGAGTTTTCTAGTTATTCACCTTTTGCCACCTACCTTGTCCCAGATTCATTCTTAGCCCTTCTTTGTGCCCTGTTTAATACTAAAAGATGCTGAGCCCTGTGGACTTTGTCTTACCAACTGGTTTGCATTTGCATTCAGCCAATCTACAATCAGTAAATTAGAGGGTGTGAGGGGAAAGAAATTTCTGTATTGCCCATTCCCTATCTTCTTTAAGATGTGTTTCTTGGCAGTGTTTGCATCCCTCTCCAGCAATTTCTGTCCCACACTCCTTGTCTACAGACTCTAACTTTCATTGGGCTAATAAAGGTATCTCTATATTGCTAGTCTCTAAATTCCTGAACTTAGCATGAACAGTCATTTCCACAACTCATGTGTTTGTCATATCACTGGGTTATTTTCAATACATAGCAGGGCTAAGGTTTATTATTCATTTTTAACTTGTGTAATGCCTCCTATTTATAAATTGCTCACCCCTGGTAAACACCTTGGCTTACAATCTCTCTCACAGCAAGGACCTGCAATAGCATAACTACCATGCTAGGCTCAATAAAAAGAAGTTTCTATTGTTACACATTTACAGCACCAACAGGTTATGCTGATCTCAGCAGTGTTGTTGAGAAAAAAAAAGAAAAGAAAAAATATAAACATAGGATGAGGGCAGCACTTGTTCTATACAAAAACATCTAAGCATATTTCTCCCTCATTTAAATTTACTCATGAAAGCCATTTTTACAGATAAACTTATGTTCACAAATAAGTGAACAGTCAATGCATTTGTATTGTGCTATTGGAAGAATAGACGGAAGAATAAATGGAAACCATGTTTTCATAAATAAAAAGCGATGGGCCATGTCATTGTCTTCCTCTTTAACTCCCTTCCCCATGAGTGTTTGTGTGGTGGGAGAATTGAATTCCACTGGGCAGGGGAATTGAATATTGATAAAAGTTTTTGACAGTTTTTGGATGAATGTTTCAGCACAGAACGCAAATTGGTAGGTTTAATTTGATTTGATGAGTTAACTATAAACATAGCACTTGCAAAAGTAAATCAAGTAAAAAAGAACCACACTGCAAGGAATCTGTATACTATTTAATATTCAACCATGTTCTCCCCAGTGCAGAGTTTGTTACAGACTTGGTGCACTAGAAGAGTTACATAACTCCTTTGATACAGAATACAATTTTAAAATGATTTAA
Source organism: Rousettus aegyptiacus (assembly GCF_014176215.1). NCBI lineage: Eukaryota > Metazoa > Chordata > Mammalia > Chiroptera > Pteropodidae > Rousettus > Rousettus aegyptiacus. The sequence continues at coordinate 70,496,653 of NW_023416288.1, forward strand.
TGTAGCCTACAAAAAAAAAACCGATATTATTAAATCATTTATAAATGTCTTTGATAATTTATAGCAGCATAAACTTAGGAGTAAAAGGGGAAAATGTTGAGACATGATTCCTTGAGGCACCTAAAATATATCCTGTGTATCTTATATAAGTCAAATTCATAGTAAATTCTGAGGCTGCTCAAATAAGCGACTACGTTACCTTCACTGCTATAAAGATTTTTTTTCACTTACATGCTAATTGTGTGCAAAGTTTTAGGCAAAACATTTGCCTCAGTACCTAGACCTGGCATCTACAAATATATTTTAAAGATATCAGCTATCTGAAGTAGAAAATATAGTTAGAGGCTTTTCAATCTTTCTATTACAATGCATTGAACTTATAGAAAATAAATAGCTCTTGATTGAAGAGATTTAACAATAGTAAATCCTTAAAGAACATAAAAGTAAAAACTGACATAAACTATAACTTCAGAGTTAAATAAAAATCATTTGGTAATCTAAATAGTTTAAAAATTTATTTTTACAGCTGGAAAAGCTAATTTGTCATTATTATCTATTATATAATCAGATTATATATTATAGTGCTAGACACTCTAAGAAGGTAAGGGACACAAAAATATAAAGCACCACCACTCAAAAAGCTGTCCTTACAGAGATAGCTATATTCTTATATTCCCACAAAAATTATTAAATATCTGACATTATATAACTATGATTCGATAGTATACTGCTGTGATATGATATCTTGGTTTAGGTTTTTAAGCCATGTATTCACACCCTTGATTCAATATTTACACTCTCTCTTCCCCAACACACTTTCCAGAGTGTCAAAGTCTTTCCAGCACTGCTCATCTCTCCTGAAGTCTCTCCTTAATTCTCTAGTGAAAATAAACACTCTTCATGATAGCTTCTGTGTTTCAAAACTCCCAGCTCGAAGGTCTTACACCAATATTTTAATCAATCAGGGTGAGACCGTGACAATACAGAACATTTCTACCAAAATGTAATAAAAAAATTTCCAAAATGTAATGAAAAAATTTTTCTATCTTTTTGTTCCTTCTCTTTAAAAAAAAAAGAAAAAAAAAATCCTATAGCTGCAACTGCTAGCTAGGTATTACTGAAAATATATATTTAATGCTCTTCTAACAATAGTTTGACTTTATAAATTAAATTTATTTTTAAAGTTTTATTTTCTCTGAAAAGCAAAAATATATGTATATGGCCCCTGTTACAGAATAGCTTATATGTACATATATTATCTAACTTAATTCTCACACCAGGTCATGTTGTAGATGAAACTGAATCTTAGGTTTGGAAATTTAACCACGGTGTCAGAGCTCAAAAATGGTAAGGCATGGATTCAAACCCAATCTCTCAGTAGAAAATCTGGGATTGTTTCTACAGCTTATGGAGTCACAATTTAGTTTTTTATCCTGTTAGGCTGGGGCTAGAGACTGAAGGCCAGAACCCAGACAATTATTGCAAAACTGGAAGGTGGCTGTCTTCATGTCCTCTCTTAAATGGTTATGTGCTAACAGGCACCATAAAAGAATGACAACATAAAATATAAATATATTCAAATCAACGTAGCCTAGTGGTTCTTAGGAAAGAATAAAGTCAACAACTCTAAGTATGTATGTGAGTTTACACCTAAAGAAATAATTCAGAAAGCTCTAGGCTTTTGTTCTTGTTGTTAAACTGGTGTAGAGGTAGCCAACAAATACTGAACACCTGAAAGCGATAGGAAGTGATTAGTCTCAACTAGGGTGGTTCCTCAAGTTTAAAATAATCCCAAAATAAGTTTCAAATTTTAAAGGAGGAGACCAAGAAGACATTTGGTGCCTAAGATATAAATTCATAGACTTGGAAGGCTAATATTTCCAAATATAAATTTTATTAGAAAATAAAGTTATGAATTATTTTTATATATTGAATACTTAGATTTTTCTGCATATCTAAATATTAACTAAAATTAGAAAAGTTAACATTTGATAAGCATTAGACTTTGCTAGATTTTAGTTAAAACTTCCAGTATGATTTGATAGAAAAAGTATTCTTATACAATGTATAAATTATAATGTATTCAAAAGGACATAAAATTGCATTATAAAATTTCCAAGTTATTTTCATATTTTTCCAAAATAGTAGCAAAATTCCCAACGTTAATTTTAGAAAAAATGTGTATATTTTGGTTATTAATATGTTAATATGTTAATACTTATAAACTATGAGGAGTACTATGTATGTAAACTAAATTTAAATTAATTTTAGAAATATAATTACATTTCTTGACACAGAGCAAGAATCATGAATTGTATTTGTGAAACTCAGATGCCACCTATTGTTTAGAAAAATAAATACATCATTGTTATTAGAATTCTATTTCTGTTAACAATTTGCATGTCTCAAGAAATATGAATACTGTACACATAGAACAGAGACTGGCTCTCCAACTGTATAGGATAGTCTCAAGGACATAAAATTAAATGAAGCTCTCTGAAATTTATAATAGGCAAGATAGTACTTAACTATCTTTAAGTACCTGTACCTTCTGAGGAGTATATTTTGCCCTAGTAATTATTTTTGTATGTATATAATTTTAATTAAATTTTTGACTTTTACATTATTGTTATTTCACTGCCATTGTAAGATATAAGAGAAATCTTATTTCCTCTTTACCCCGGTTTATCCCCATGTTAAGCTATACTTCAATAACTAGAATTTGGCATTGACAGGGTCAAAATATAGAACATTTTCATCACAAGGATACCTTGTGTGGCCTTTTTATAGCCATACCCATTTTCTTTCCATCTTCCAGCACCTCCTCAAGCCCTTGTAACCACTAATCTATTCTTTTCTATAGTTTCATTTCAAGAATATGATAGAAATGGAATTACATTGTATGTAAATTTTGGGCACTGGCTTTTTCACTCAGCATAATTCTCTAGAAATTCACCCAGATTGTGATGTGTATCAATACTTCATTCTGCTTTATTGTTGATTAGTATTCCACGATATGGAGATATCAGAATTTGTTTAACCGTTCACCCCTTGAAGAACATCTAGATTGTTTCTACTTTGGGGGTATTACAAATACAGCTACAATTAACATTAATCACAGATTTTTATGTAAATATACGTTTTTATTTCTCTGAGAAAACGCCCAGGAGTGCAATTGCTGGTTTGTATGGCAGTTACATATCCAGTATTTAAAGAAATTATCAACTTATTTTCCAGAGTGGTTGTACCCTTTTACCCTCCCATCAGCATTGTATGAGTGATCCAGTTTCTGTGTCTTAACCAACATTGGACATTGACCCTGTTTTTATTTTAGCCATCAGATAGGTGTCTAGAGGTATCTCATTGCAGTTTTAGTTTGCATTTCTCTAATGATGTTGAAAATCTTCTCATGTGCTATTTTCCATCTCTTTACCCTTTTTGCTGAAATGTCTTTTCATGTGTTTTGTCTTTTTTCTAACTGAATTGCTTTTTTTCCCCTTTTTTTTTTTACTGTTTTGAGACTTCTGTATATATTCTAGATACTACTAGTGTTTTTTCAGATATATATTTTGCAAATATTTTCCTTCAGGTTGTAGCTTATATTTTTATCCTTTTGACAGAGGATAAAGCAGAGTCTTTCACAGAGCAAAATTTTTAAATTTTTAGGAAGTCTAATTTATCAAATTTTCCTTTATAGACCATGCTTTTGGTGTCACACCTAAAAACTTTTTGCCTAGCCATAGAACCCGAAGATTTTCTCCTGTCTTTTTTTTTTCTGAAATCTTTATAGTCTTGTATCTTATATTGAATCCCATGCATTTTGAACTCATTTTCATAAAAGGTGTGAAACTTAAATCAAAGGGTTTTGTTTGTTTGTTTGTTTGTTTGTTTGTTTTTGTCTCTAATATACAATTGTTCCAGCATCTTTTTTGAATAGGTTATCTTTCCTCTGTTGAATTGCTTTTACACCTTTGTCAAAAGTCAGGCATATTTTTGTGCGAGCCTACTTCTGCATTCTCCCTTCTATTCCACAATCTACATGTCTATCCCTCCATCAATACCACACTGTTTTGATTTCTGTAGCTATATAATTAGTCTTTAAAACAGGTAGAGTGATTTCTCCCACTTTCTTCTTTTTCAAAATTATTTTAGCTATTATTGTTCACTTGCCTTTCCATATAAATTTTAGACTCTTGCCTATATCTACAAAAAAATTCGCTGGGGTATTGGTAAGATTGCATTAAATCTGCATCTACTTCAAGAGAACAGTTATTTCTACTATGCTGAGTCTTGTAATCTACAAAGATTATACTCCACATATGTCTCTTCATTTACTGAGATTTTCTTTGATTTCTCTCATTTGCATTTTGTACTTTTTAGTATATAAATTCTATATATGCTTTTTTAAAGTATTTCATTTGTAAAATTGAATTTTTAATCTTGATGTCCACATGCTCATTGCTAGTATATTGAAATACTATTGATTTTTGTATATTTACCTTGTATCTTACAACCTTGACATACTCACTTTATTAGTTGTAGTATTTTTGTAGATTTCTTCAGATTTCATATAATCATGCCATCTGAAAATAGGGACAATTAATTCTTTTCTCTAATTTTATGCCTTTTATTTATTTTTCTTGACTTTATTGCATTGGCTAGAACTTTTAGCACTATGTTGAATAAGTGAAGCCATCTGAATCTAAAATTTTCTTTGTGGAAAGATATTTAGCTATATATCTTTGATAGATATCCGTTATATATTTCTTCTTGAGTGAGATTTAATAGTTTACACATTTTAAGATATTTGCACATTTCATCTATACAATTAAAGTTCATCTATGCAAATAAAATTATTAATATCATTCCCTTATAATCTATTTAATGTCTGTATAATGTGTAATAATGTCTCCTTATTTATTTCTAATATTTGTAAGTTCCATCTTCTATTTTCTTGAACATTCTGGCTATAAGTTTTTTTAGTTTCATTGATTTTTGTTGCTCTTTTATTGATTTCTGCTCTTCATTTCTTTCTTTCTTTCTTCATGCTTCCTTTGTTCCTTCCCCCCTAGTTTGTTAAGGTAGAATCTCAAATTATTTGTTCAAGATCATTCTTTCAATATAAGCATTGATAGCATAACTTTCCCCTTAAGCAGTCTTAGTTGTTCTACTAAAGCTGCTTTAGAAGCATCCCACAAATTTTGATATGTTCTCGTTTCCTTTTTTTAACTCATTATGTTTTCTAATTTGCCTGTGATTTCTTTGATATATGATCAGTTAGAAGTGTGTCAATTTACAAATATTGAGGGATTTTCAGACATAGTTTTATTGATTTCAAGTTTCACTGTTGTCATGGAACATTCTTGTAATGTTTAATCTTTGTAAATATGTTGAGATTCGCGTTATGGCCCAGAATATGGTTTATCTGGGTGAATGTTCTATGTGCACTTGGGAAAAAAAAGTGCTATTACATGTGGACTGTTCTATAAATGCAAATCAGGTCAAATTGAGTAATAGTGTTTCTAAATCCTTGTTGATGTTTTTGCCTGAATACAAAACTGATCACATGAATTACTGAAAAAAGAGTATTGACGATTGAAACTGTAATTGTAGATTTGTCTCTCCTTTTAGTTTTATCAGTTTTACTTAATGTATTTTGAAGCTCTGTTATATACATACATATTTAGGGTTGAATGTATTCTTCATTAAATATGAAATCTATGTCTTTATGCAATGTCCCTCTTTATCCCTGGTAATATTTCTAGTCCTGAATCTTCCTAATCTAATAATAATATAACTAAAAGACTCATGTGATCAGATCAGGCCCAAATAGGATAATCTTCCTTTTGTTACTTAAGATAACATAATCACAGGAATGATAGCTCATCATATTCACAGGTTCCTTCCACACTCAAGGCATGATTTACTAGAGATCATTTTATAATTCCACCTATCATACAAGGCATGGAGACTCATATAAACTAAAACATAATTTCTTAAAGAAGGATAAGAGATTTTCATTCTGTAACCTCTCTAGTTAACTTAAAAATATTACTGGACATATAATGAAAACTTAATAAGTACCTGGCTGAAACACCTGACTTCTCTTTGTGAATAACAGATTTCTAACACGTACATGGATTAACATTATTCTCTAGCACCCTCAATTGCCTTAATAGCTCAAGGCAATTGGGTATCCTAGATTCCACTTGTATGTCCCTACTGGTTGAATACTCCAACAAAATCCCAAGTGAAGTAATAGTTCCTAGTAAAAGAAGCACAGCTCCACTCACTATTTCCTTGCATTATGAAAATTCTAAGTATGAAAAATGTAAAAAGAGAAAATCAATCCACATTCATGTGTAATCTAGGTCTACATATTGATGATAGCAATCAGGAAGTAAGATATGGTGGGCACTTTCTTGGAATCTTGTTGACAAACTGAGAGAAGTGATGCTTTTAGGTATCTGACATACATTGCAAAATAAAGCACCATTTCCATTCTTTCTCTATTCATTTTTAATCCCTTCTCTCTTTTCTCTTGGACATATTTTTAACGCCTTTTCCTATTTTGATTTTATCTAGTTCTCTCTTTGCCTAAGCCTCCCCATTTTTTTCTTCACCATTTCTTCTTTCTGTCCATTCAAGTATTTCCTCTTACCTAGGTTGATCCCCACCTATTCTTTCTCTCCATGTATCCTTCTCCTCTTTCCTCTTCTCTGCCTCTCATCAGACCCCTTGTTCTCCTCATTACTGTCCTATCTCCTGGTTCACCTTTTACCCCTAAATAGTACTTGCTCATTTAAACAATTGTTGCTTACTTTTATATAAATTAGTTTTTCATCTACAGTTCCTGGGTATTGTCATAATAAGAACAACACTTTTTTTTTTCTAGGATAAGGGTACACATCTATAAAATATTGGCCTATAAAGACAAAAGAAAGATTAAGCATTTTTTTATCCTATGTAACCTGAACTGATACACATTAGTGAAAAACAAACATTGCCCCAGAATATCTCAGAATGTTTCCATCTCTCTCTCTCTATATCCTGCATAGAACCCTATTTTACAAAGTTGAGCAGTACTTAGACTGTCCACTAGATGGCAAACAATTACACGAGGAGACTGACAATGAAAAAGATTTTATAGAATTATAGATTGTGTTATACAGTGTTTTTTCCCCTACAGATGAAGCATGAGCCAAATAAATAAAATGTCTTAAAATCACCTTAAACTTCTATTCAGGACAAAAATTCTTCCAAATTTCTCTTACCTTTTAATTAATTATTATTCAAAAACAAAGCAAAAATAAATAGAAGAAAGGTAATGTAGAGGAAGTGTTTCTTAGCTGTAGAGATTAAACAAATGGTTCACAATTATTCATCAATGAAATGGGAATAAATAAAATGGAAAATGTGCCTAAATAGTTCTGCGAATAAAGCTGTCTAGATTTAAAAACACTGTAATCAGTTATAAGTAATAACTATGTCTGGAGGGGAAACAGTAATGATCATATAAAAAGGGCATATTCAAATAACATAAAAGTTCAGTGAAGGATAAGTTTATTATTGGGGGTAGAGTTGATTACTACAGGGAATCACCAACCTAAACTCCATTAAACCAAATTAAAATCATCTCTGTTACATGCCATAAAAGTGACATGCAATAAAAATGACAATAAGTCAGTAGTGTTGATATTTTAGGTATTCATGCAAATAAGTAAATAAGTGAGATTGCATCAAACTAAAAACTTGTGCATAGCAAAGGAAAATCATCGTAATGAAAAGGCAACCTATGAAATGGGGTGATACATTTGCAAATCAGATATCTGATAAGGTAATAATTTCCAAAACATATAAATAACTCATACAACTCAGAGCAAAAAAAGATAACAACCCAATTAAAAAGTGGGCTAAGGAACTAAACAGACAGTTTTAAGAAGAAATACAAAATGACCAACAGGTACACGAAAAGGTACATCACATCACTAAAGAATCAGGGAAATATAAATCAAAACCATAATGAGATATCACCTTGCATCTATTAGAATGGCTATCATCAAAAAGTACCTATTCACAGACAAAGATAAATACCATGTGATTTCATTTATATGAAGACTCTAAAAAAACAAATAAACAAACAAAACAGGAAAAAGGTACCTATTCACAAGATATATAGAAAAAGTACAAAGGAGAAAAAAACATGACTAGGTAAAAGGTCTTGATATGGTATATTATCTATCATTCTGAGTAGACCCACTGTAAATACAAGGGTCGTTATATGTGCAAAAGGGAGGCAGGAGAGTCAAAAAAAGAACTGTGAGGATAGAAGCAGAGGTCAGAGTAATTTATTTCCAAGAGTCATGAGGCAAGGAATGTAAGCAGCATCTAGAAGCTAGGAAAGACAAGGAAACAGATTCCTCCCTAGAGCCTCCAGAAGGAATTGCATTTTGTTGACATCTTGATTTTAACCCTGTGAGACCCCTTTTGGACTTATGACCTTCAGACCTCTAAGATTTAAAAAAAAAAAAAATTGTGTTGTTTTAAGCCACTGTGTTTGTGGTAATTTCATTACAGCAACAAAAGGAAACTAATACAACTTCTTAGGAAAGAAATATTGGGTATTTCTTTTAAAGCAAGAAAGTGATTACTTAAACTTGAGTAAGATTCACTTACATCTCAGAAAAGACTAGAGGATAAAAGCACTCATCTTATGTAACACATGATGAAAACTTTTTCCCTGCAGCTGGTAAAGTAATTATTCATGGAGAAAGGCCTAATTTCTTGAGAATTTACTTAGGTAAGCAATTGCAAGTGAGATACATACTCTGGATCTAATGAGAGTCTCTTGCAAGTTTCACTGGCAAGAGAAAAACAATTCTGCATAATAAAAGAGACCAATGAGAGGGAACCAGTGAGCTGCTTCCTATGGGGCTGTTACTGGAGGGAAAAGATATGGAATCCAGGAATAGGACACTAGATATATGTCCTGGGGAACTGTGTTAATGAAATAGCCAGGAGCTACATGTGGTGACCTTCTTACCCTTGATTATTTTATTGATTAGCTCTTTGCTGGGACAATAAACAATCCCAGAGTCTCAGCGGTTTAAACAATAAACAATTATTTCTTACTCATGAGTGTTGGCTATGGCTCTGCTGGGCCTGGCTGGATTCCTGGAATCAGCTAGGCTTGAGTTCGGATCTGCACTATGTCATGCCGGGACCCAGGCTGAAGAATTAGCTGCTATTTAAGTAGGCATGCTGTTCTCAAGGAGGATTGTGTAAGAGTGCAAGAGGGTGATGGGCTTCTGCTAACAAAAAAAAAAAGCCAAATGTCACTTCCATCCATGGAAGTCACAGAGGCGAGCCAAGTCAGTGGGAAAGGGAAAATAGTTGGGAAAAAGAAAGTGAATACTTGCTGAACACTATTCCAATCTACTATAATACCATAACATTTCGGTAAAGCTAGGAAAATAATATACCTGGCATCATGTGAAATCTGGTGAAAGCCAAGTTTATGGTGAGTTTTACATTAAGGTCTGTACAGAACTGAAATGGCCCAAGGAGTAAGAAAAAGAGCAAAAGAAAAAAAAATTGGGTTACAGTTTTATTTCTTCAACACAAAATAAAAGGAAAGTAAACTAATATTTTGATAAGCAACATTTCTTTATTAGGCACTGTGATGAATAATTTCATTCTGTTATGGATGGACAATTTTCCAGTAAGCCAGTATTAAATATTTACTTCTGATTCTGTTAACCAGGGTGTGGTAATCTGATCAAGGATTCTGTTAACCAGGGTGTGGTAATCTGATCAAGGAGATGCAGTTAACCAGGGTGTGGTAATCTGATCAAGGAGATGCTGTTAACCAGGGTAATCTGACCAAGGATATGCTAACGGCCAACTGTTAACCAAGGTTAACAGTTGGAATCCAGGAATCCAGGGTGTGGTGATCTGCTCAGGGATGTGCTGGTGGCTATATAAACTGCCTCTTCTGGGAGTTCGGGGCTGATCTCTTCTAACCCTGTGTGGTGGAGAGTCAGTCGCTGGCCGGCTAATAAAGGCTCACAATTCATCTTGATTGGCTCCGTGGGTCTTGGATTTGATCGCACCACAATAATTCTCATTCACTTTCGCAAGTTTTTCAGGTAAGAAAACGAGTTCAAAAACGTTAAGATTCTTACCCAAGTTCCTACAGTTTGTGTTCCATGATAATTCAGGAAAGTATCACTGAAGAAAATTGAACAACTAAGGAGTAAGGAAGGGGGTGTGGGGCTCTGAGTAAAATCAGTGGGCATAGAAAGCAACTCTAACAATAGAAGAAGACTAGAAAAATACAAAAAGGTGTCAAGCCCCATCAAAATGGAAAGGGATTGTTTTATATGGAAGTAGGGTTAAAAAAAGCTGGATCAGTTGCCCAGGCAAAGGCATGGTCCGTGAGTCTCTGGAAGACAGCATTGCAGCACCAGCATCCAGGAGATGCTGCAGTTTTAGGGAGATAACTAAGGGGAAAAATTCAGAAGGGTTTCTGATGGAATTGAGGCAGGACTACCACTAAACTCATAGAAGTACCCTTAAAAATTAGAAAAATGTGTCCTCTTTCTTTGGCACAGACCAGTGTTAGGACCCACAGTTTGCTCATTGCCACTTGCTCCCTCTAAGAGAGTAGTGTAAATCTGCACAACTTCATACCATAACCCTATTTTGGTTGGGGTATGAAAAGGGCAGGGGTTTGAAGGCTGAAGACATCAGTCGCAAAGGGTATTGCTCCAAGCTGTCCACATGAGTGAGAAAAAGTCTATTAATATGGCTGCCTAGAGGAAGTTTAAATATTCGCCTAAAGTTGGATATGTATTAAATACTGTTTTCTGTTTAGATTCCTAAAGGAGGAGTAAATGTTCTCCTTTAGATATTATCAGGCACACTAAAAAGTAATTCATAATTTGACAATATTCTAATGTTAAGGGTGGAAAATTTTCCAATAAGCGGCATTAATGATTTACTCTGATTCTGTTAACCAGGGTGTGGTAATCTGCTCAGAGATATGCTAATGACCAACTTCTGATTCTGTAATCTGTTTACTTGTTTTAATGTTAACCAGGGTGTGGTAATCTTCTTACTTGTTAATCAGGGTGTGTTTCTAGGCTTTATAAACTGCCTCTTTTGATCTCTAACCCTGCGTGATAGAGAGTCAGTCGCTGGCCAGCTAATACGGCTAATAAAGACTCACAATTCATCTCAATTGGCTCCGTGAGTCTTAGATTTGATCGAACCACAACACTAAGATTTTAAATACTTAGAAGAATTAACAACAACAAGCAGGCAATTGAACTCAACTCAAATAATGTTGCACTACCTTCGCTAGAACATGCTGTTTTAGAGTATGCATTTCCCCAAATGGGTGGTGAGCACAAATTCAGTTATAAAACATATGAAGCTCTTTCTCTATCCCATCTAGTTTTTTATTAGATATTCCATGTCAAAAGCCCACCCAGCCTTCAGTACCTGATTCAAATCCCTTCTTCTCCGCCAGGGTTAACCTTGGTCATGTTCCACAAATGAGCTCTACCCCCTCTGATTGTTGGGTGTTTTACTTGTGCCTCTCAGATGAATTAGCTTTCATTATGATTAGTAAGTATGGATTGAAAGACCCAGCAAAATCTTACTTGTCCTTCAAACGCAGACAAAGTTCTCTTTTAAGTGAAATCACCCTGACCCTCCCTAACTTGTTCTAGGTAATTTGTCACTCCCTCTATGCTAAACATAGAGTCTGACCCTCATTAACTCATATCATTGAGAAATACTAAACATTTGTGACCTTCACTGAGGACAGAAGATATAAGATATCTGTTTCATCTTTGCTCCCTAGTACATATTATGAAACCTAGATCAGCATTTATAAGCCTGGTCACTCTTGACATTTGGAGCTAGGTAAGTAAGAGGCTGTCCTGTGTATTGTGGGCTATTCCTCCTCAGTCTTGACAACAAAAAATCTCTCTAGACATGACCAAATATTCCCTGGGGGACAAAATTGCCCCTAGTTGAGAACCATTGATCTAAACCATAGTGAAAATTAAATGTGTGTTGACTTGATGTCAAGAATTGTCAGGATTCTCTCCTCCACTTCAGCTCTTCCACATCACATAGCACTAGAAAGGGGTTCAACAAATATATTAAAATAAATGAGTGTTTTAAATAAGTTGGAAATAACACTAAAATCTTTCTTTTGACTCATTAAAAACTGAGGTTACAAGAATGATATATATTCATCAATTCATGAGAAAAGGTATAATATATTGATTAATGGACCAAATCTTGGAGTTGGACTGTGTAGGTTCAAGTCTAAAATGCATGGCTTATATCCCAGCTCTCAGCTTCCTAATACAGTAAACTGTAACCTGGAGCAAGTTGTTAAACCTTGCTGTACCTCACATCTTCATCATAAATTGAGGATACAAAAAGTACTTACCTCAACAAGACTATCTGAAGATTACGTGAGTTAAGATATGTCAAGTTTTTGGAGCAGTGCCTGACGAGTGTCAGTTATTATGTAGTCAAGAAATTGAATACTGACTCTACACCAGGCATTTTATGAGTGATGGGGATTTAACTGTGAATAAAAAATTCAGGCTCTCATGGAGATTGTAATTCAAAAGGCAAAGAGGGGAGGAATAAATCATAAAAACACTGCGAATGATAGAGCAGCAAGGCAACCGGAAAAGGCTGCACTGAGGTCCCATGTGAGGCGAGGAAGCTGTCCAAGGAGACAGCTAAAGGAAGAGGCTTCCTAAATATGTAGTAACATAGTATTTTTTCAAAACTCAACAAGGATTATCAGTGAAAGTACTTGCAAATAAAAGAGGATTTCTAATGACACAGGATTATTCATAATTTTCCCTCTATTATGTAGCTGAAATGTTAATATTTTTTACTTTATTTAAATGTTCTAGTGCATTCCTAACACGATATGTTGCAAAGTTTACTCTTACTAATATTCCATTTAGTATTTTGCCTAAAAAGGTTTTTTCAGCCCATGTATTGAACAAAAGTGTTTATTTTCAACTGACAGTTCATAAAGTAGACGTTGGTCCTTTGAAATTTCTTCAACATGTTCTATGAGGAAAACTGTTTTCAATTTAACAAACTTTTCTTCCAACGAGTAGTCAGTGAAAAATGTTGATAATTCATTTAACTGTTCTTTCAAAACGGACTTTTCTAATTCAAGGCAGCAGAACAGGATTTGCAGAAATGAGGTCGCACATCTAGAAAACAGGTGATATTTGTAATGTCTTCATTTATGTTCAAACATTTTTAGTCCTAAGTATATTTCTTAAATTCTATTCCTCAGCTATATCAAATTATAATTTAGTATTGATACTTCTGATTTTATAGTAATTTTTAAAAATGAATAATTATCCCCTTTGAATCTGGCAGAAATATAGCTTTTTAAGTTTACCATCTTTTGGTAATTTTCTTGACCCAATATTTCTATTATACTTTAAAACACACAAAGGTTAACATTTCACTAGAAATTCGAAACATGTATTACCATGGGTAAAGGATTGGGGGTGGTTTTAAAGTATAAACCACAGAAATTCTTTATTTCTTATATCTGTGGCGGGGGCGGGGGAGAACGGGAGAGAGAGAGAGAGATGATAGGAGAGGAATATATAAGGATGTAGATCAAGAGTCCAGAAAAACAAACTTTCTTAAAAGAGAATGTGAGATTCAGTTACAAAGAGGAATTCAGGTGACTAAAATTAAAAAAATATTTCCCATAATAGAGGCTTTCAAGGGCTGGGGAAAGTGGGAGGAGAGAAAATGAAGAGTTATTGTTCAACGGGTACAGAGTTTCTGTTTGGGATGATGAAAATGTTCTGGAAACTGGTGATAGTTGCATGACATTGTGAATATATTTAATGCCACTGAACCCTATACTTAAAAATTGTTAAAATGGTCAATTGTATGTTATGTATATCTTATTACACTTAAATAAAAACCTCCCACACCATGTATTAGTGAATGGAGCAGCTAGGACTCATACACTGGTGACGGGAATGTGAAATGGGCCAACCACTATGCAAAACAGTTTGGCAGTTTCTTAAAAAGTTAAACATACACATATGATTTAGCAATTCCACTCCTTGATATTTTCCCAGGAGAAATAAAAGTGTTATATCCATATACAGTACAAAAAAAAAAGAGAGTAATTCAAGGAAATTCTCTCTTAAATTTACTCACCTCAAGTCAATAGAGCCAAGCATTGTTCTAATTATCATAACTATAGACTAGAGGAGATAGAGAACGTTTAAATGCTGCGACATTTATAGGATCTCCTGCAACCTTCTCGGGCTTCCTTCGCTTCTCCTCCCCGCCCCCCACTTTATTTTCTTTTTTACACTGTGAATGAGGGATAGGGGTAGGAGTGTTGTTGCCGGTGAATGCAGAAAATAATTGTACAAATATTACTTCATCCAATAATAACAAAAAGTCAATGTAAGACATATTCACCCAAAAAAAGCTTATTTTACATGTATTTTTGAAAATAAGCACCAAAAATTATTTTAATAGATTCATGATATTTTCAATTCTTCATAAACATTATTACTTAAGTTTTATGTAATGCTTAGGTTTATTATTATATTATCTATCAAATAAATGCACTTATCTGAAGTGTTTTCAGATAATTTTACTGATAGTTTTATATCTATTAAAATCTCTATTTAATAAAAAATTTCTTTTTTTTATAAGTAGTCAAGAGACTAAGGATAAAAATTACCTTAATCACTCAGTATATCTTTCTTTAATTACATTTTTAGTAAACACAGTGCCAGAATATTTTAATCACAAACATTTTTAAAAACAGTTCTTAAAAATATTTAGCATTTCAAAATAGAAAATCTCAATTTCAAATGTAAATATTACTTAAGAAATCTGTGTTCCTTCCTAAAAGATAAACAAAAACCAACAAGAAAAACTACTTGTTCAGTTTCTATCTTCTTACCTTCTTTTAGTTCTTCTGTATCAAATGTACTATCTCAGGCTGTATCTTCAGTTAGATAGCTTTTCAATTTTTTCTCCTTTCTGTAATTAGCAATTAATTGATGATACCTACCCATAAAAGATAGATATATATGAACAACAGCATTCATAAATAGTTAATTCAATACCTAATTATCAAATCAAAACCTTAAATATTAGTTAACGCCTTTCCAAGTATGTCACATGCTGGCAGCTGAACTCAAGTTTCCTCTCAAGCCAACTCCATCAACAGACACAATTTTTATGTCATGTGCTCTCTTTTTCTGGCACTTCTTCCTATCACAAATAAGCCACTAGCAAGGTAGAAAAAGTGCCTTTGGGATATTTTTAGAGTACTAGTTTGTTAGGGCTGCCATAACAAAACACCAGACTGGGTAACTTAAACTACAGAAACTTGTTTTCTCACAATTCTGGAGGCTGGAAGTCCAAGGTCAAGGTGCCAACAGAGCTGGTTTCCTCTAAGGCCAAAAGGAAATGATCCAATTTCTTTCCTTGGCTAGTAGATGACTGTCCTCTTGCTGCCTCTTCACATAAGTTGTCCCTCTGTGCATGAGCACCTCTAGTGTCTTTTGTATGTCCTAATCCCCCCCTCTAATAAAGATGCCAGTCAAATAGGATTAGGGCCCTGATGCACATTTTAACTTAAGACCTTTTAAAAGCCCTTTCCCCAAACCAAATTCTGAGGTACTGAGGGAACACATGAAATTCAGTGGGGTGGAGAAGGGGCAGGCTAGAGTGGGGGAGGGGGAATATACAATTAGGCTCATAACAGTTGGGCTGAACAGTAAATTGACAAGTAAAGACAATTCAGACTGAAACATATCCTGTAAAGAATAAACCTGTTCTTCATGCATGAAAAGAGCCCATTCTAGTCACTCATTAACAGGTATAGTTTCAGAATGTCAGTAAAAGAAATGAGGCAATATATGGATTAAAGCTAAATGTAAAATATCTAAATATAATGTCCTAATTTGACACAGTTTCACTTACTTTTTAAAAACTATCTGAGAAACATTTTCTGTTTCCACTTGTTATAAGCATGGAAACTATGTACCAAGGAAGAGAGCTAACAAATGACACTGAGAAGCAGAGGTAATGGCTGCTCGAGCAACGAAAATCACAATTACAAGCAGCTTAGTTCTCATCACAAAAGAGTAGCAAAAACAGGGAAAATTTTTTTTTGTCTATTCATTGCATCTTATTTTCTCATTGACTGTTAAAATAGAAAATACATGTTCATACATGAACAGTTTTATCTTTTGGGTTAATGAGAATATACTTACTACATTACTAATAAATAAACACAATGAAAGGAATTTGTGTAGATTAGTCATAGTTTGTCCAACCCTACTGCCCAGACATTTCGTTAATGGCTATGTCATGAGTTGCTGGAATCCTTGTTCTGGCATAATTTAAACTGCAACACCAGTTAATCTGTAGACTCCATCTACCTGTAGTTCTCATCTTGACTGGACCCTATAAACTGAAAGCAAGGATCCCTGGCTCGTGGGACCAGAGTTTATAATGTGGTCACCCCTACTGCAGTGTCTATTCTAGCTTTGTATTTTGGAGATCACATTTCTTTTCTCAAGATCAAATTCCACATACTTGTTAAAAGAGATGCAGTATCACTTACATAGTAAAACCATTAAAAGAAGCATATTCCTCAGCTGTGAATCCGTAAATATCTCGGCAAGATAGGTCCACTTCTTGCTGAAGAAGAAGACTGACTAAACTCGTTGGTTCCTCACTTATAGCAATCATAAGGGCTGTTCTGGAGCAAGAGATATAAATGTTTATTTATGGATTTTAAACATGTCTTATACTTGTTTTTTAAGTCAGTCTTTGAAACTTACTGTTCAAATGCATAATCTCTATCAGAAAAAGAGTCAGGGAAAGAATGTAAAAAGTGGGGCAGATCTATCCAAAAAGATGTGCCAATCCCAGAACACATCAGGGAGTCTAAAGATAAAGAGCCCGTAGGAAGCAGCTAGCTCAACAACATTCTATCCCTACTCCTTGAGACCCTGGTGTCTTCAAGGAGATGTCTCAAAATGCTTTGGAGGGGTGTGTCTGGCCCTCTGGGTCCCCTCCACTCCCCCTTAATGACAGCATCTAGGACTTAAAGATTGAGTTTCTGTGTAAGATTTTAATGTTATAAAAAATAATAATAGTAATAAGCTATTAATATGGTCCAACTGTTTGATTTTATAGAAAAACAGATCTCAAGACTCTAAGTAATTTGCCCCAAATCACATAGCCAGAACTTTTTCCAGCAACAACAGCAGCAACATATATTTTTATGTATTTCCTATTAGGTCGCTATAGTTATATGCCCTTATTTAGCATTAATTATACCTTTGATTTTTATCTGAAGCATTCACATCTGCCCCTTTCTTCAGAAGAAATTCTACCATTTCTGCTTTATTTTCAGAAACGGCAAGTAAAAGTGGAGTGTACCCATCCTGAAAAAATTATTTCAAAATGATTATTTAAAATATTGTATCAACTATTAACATACCTTTTAGATTTAAGTTCAATTTAAAAGATAAGTGTGCTTATAATAAACCTCTGATGTAAACTTTAATTTTTAAAAGATTTTGATACATAACAAAGACCAAGAAAATGATTGGAGTTGGACCAGTCAAAAACAAAATTAAAGTTTCAACTTCAGGCTTAACTCAAATTGTGGGCAAAAGCAGACTGGATTATTTAAGAGACGAGAGGCCACCATTTAATGTAAGTATTGCAAACCATACATTCGCATTTCATAATGCTGTTACAATTGAATTTCCATACAGTTTCATTTAAATCTTGGGTTGTCATATAGACAAAATATCAATGAACTAAAGTGTTAAGAAGCTTAAAAAAATGCTCATCAGTTATTCATATGTCTCAATAGAGTTGGATTAGTTTTAGTATGGTAAGAGCAGAAAAAGACTTTTAAAAAAGGAAAACTATCAGTATTTGATAATCTCATTCTTCTCCCCAATTTGATTTTGGAAAATTCATACTTTATATAGCATGTGTTTTAACAGATATGAATTATCTGCAATGAATACCTTCTTCCATTGCCTTCTAAAATATAATGTGCTGCCGTTAGCAGAAGACTACCTTATTTTGAGCTTCAAGATTAGCTTTGTGCTGAAGCAGAATTCTGACTAAGGAGGTGCTGTGACCGCAGACAGCATAGTGAAGAGCGGTGTTGCCATCTAGGTCCACCAGGTCCGGGTCTGCGCCTTGGTCTAGGAGAAGCGTAGCACAGCTCTCCTTTTCACACTGGACTGCCTGTCAGTGCAACAACAACAGATGAGTAACCACCTTACTACTCAGGATATGTTATATTAAACTAATGTTTAATATTATGTTTTAAAATATGGAATTCAATGAAAATTAACTAAGGAAAAAACTCAAGTGCATTCCAACTGAAAAGGAAAAATTAGCATACCTTAGTCAATGGAGATTTGTTTTCACTATCCCAGACATTTATTTTGCATTGTTTCTCAAGTAAGAGAGATACAATATTCGAATATCCATAAGCACAGGCCAGGTGCAAAGGTGTTCTATAGCAATATAACAAAACACAAACTTAGCGGTAAGTCTTAGTTTGAGAAGTTACTTACTCTATTTAAAAACGTGCCAGATCATATATTATTAAGATACTTGCTTCTGGTACTTATTTATATTGAAACGAAATTCACATTAATTATAATTGCTTTTTCCTAAATTATTACTTTCAAAACAGGAAGTTTATCCAGCCCTCAACCCAAACACACAGGGCCAAACAACTTTAAGCCCATCTAAAATAACTCCTTGCAGTAGCTTAGCAAATCCTGGTAAATACTTTGATCCATCTTCTTCATCCACTATTATATATATCTCAAGAATTTAGTCCCAAGGAATTTAGGTGACTTTTACTGGGTCTTTAAATCGACCTCTCCTTCCAACTGCAGATCTCTTTTTTCATTAATTTAAAAAGAATAAGGCAAAATAAGCCAGACAGAAATGGTTAAAAATCACATCATATCACTTATATACTTATATGTGGGATATAAACTTAAAAGCAACAAATGAACAGGACAAACAAACGGAGATTCATGGACATGGGCAATGGACTAGTAGTTACCAGAGGGGAGGGGGGAGGAGGGAAAATAAAAAATAAAATGTTTTTAAAAATTATGTATATATAGAATGAAAAAAAAATAAACTGGCATTTTAAAAAAAAAAAAAAAGGAAAAGAAAAAATCCTGCTCCAAGAGAAAGTAAATGGCATTTGGGTCATTTTCAGTAGGTCTTGCCGAAGTGGCTGCCACATAACTGCTGTATAATTTCATTCTTCTAATTAAAGTCAAAACCCCACTGTGACAATTAAAGCTTTTATAAAAATCTGAGTCCATCTGTATGCCCCAAGAGATATAGGAAATCAGTCACAAATTCAATAAAATAAAATAGCTATGAAAAGTTTAGCTTTCTAAGGAATTATTGGGTAATACAGTCCTGTGGTCTTTTACACAAAATCTAAAAACAAGACTACTCTATCTTGAGTATGCCTGAAGCACAAAGCTTACAATATCACTCAAACCTTCAAGTCAGTCTTATAAAGATCCTTATTTGAAATATTTGGCATCCTATTAAATGAGATACCCCAGTTTAAAAAGATGAAGTACCTTAAGAACATACAGATTTAAGATTTGCCTTCATTTCATTTCAAGTTTTAGATTTAACTGATTCTTAAATTCTAGAACTCACAATTGGGGTATGCGGATAATGATATCTCTGTTATGGCCATTTACAAAATGTTTACACAAATAAAGTAAATGCTTTGAGGCAATATTAATGTGTTTTCATCTAATGTCAAAAACAAAAACCATTCTATTTTTTGAAATGGTCAAATGCAAAAATGTATATTTACAAATATCTTAGAGGAATACTTTAAAACCAAAAAAATTCCATTTCTCAAAAATCCTTAACTTGTATTATATAATGTATTATATTTTCAATCTAATTTTTATAATGTAAATTAGTTTATATTGTTGCTTTTTAACTCATAGTACTTATCTTACAAGAAACCTAAATCCCTGTGGGGCCTAGTGTTCATTTCTAGAGATTCAAACTAGCTGGTATCATTTTGTTTCATTCAATTTCAGTTTTCTCTCAGTCTCTCGTTCTCTCAAATACCAGTAAAAGAACTGTCAGCATAGATTGTGGACAGGTGAAGAATTGTCAGAGTCTAGAAATCTCTAACTGAACTTTAGCCAAAGGCATGACTCGAGTGGAGTGTGGATTATTACTATGGAAGCTGATATGAAACGTGTTATCCACTAAACAGAGCAGGACCAGAACACAGCTGCAATCTTCAAATAGATTTTATCATGACAATATCCTTTTGTATGAACTGACTTTCTTGGGTTCTTCATAACTTAGAATCCACAGTAGGTGAAGAAGAACCAAGGAAGCTACTTCACACTAGATCATTAAATTATTTTCAACACTAGGCTGGGCAGTTTAAATCTAGGTCTGAGTAGTGTAACTAAAAGTATTAGTTTGAAACTGAGCCTTCACCTACCAGATATATATGATGTGAGAAACTTTTTATTAAAAACCATAACGGTAATTTCATTTTATAGTTGGCAGAAATAAACATCTCCTGTTCATTTTCAAACTTATTAAGCACAATACTCTTGAAATATAAACATAAATAGAAGCCAAATAAGAAAAATATATTAACAGAGAGTTACTTTGGTTTAAAAACAAGTAGCTTGCAACAGAGCTTGGTTTAAAGAATCAAGTAATAACTCTGATTTTACAAATGAAGAGAATTAGGGTCAAAGTTATACAACTGCAGAGCAGGCCTCAAATTCAGATCTTTATTCTCAAAATAGTTTTCTTCCTACTGGGCCACTATAGGCCAGAACAACCCGCTCATAAACTGTCATGATGTTTCCCCCATCCTCCCCTAACCAGAGACACTCACTTTTAGTATCATTATTTTTAATAGAAAACATATTTAGAATACTATCTCCATAAAGCCATTTTTAACATGTACATATACTTATATGAGTAACCAAAGACATTTAACATGATACTTCTAAAATGTTTATGAAACATTCTATAAAACACTATAATTTACTTTTTGAAAAATTTAAGCAACAGAAAACAAGTCTCCAATGACTATGCTCACTCCACCTACTTCATCCTGCCCAGATCTCATCTCCTCAGAAAAAGTAATTTTAATTTTAGTATGTATCCTTTCAAATGTTATCTCATTCTCAATCCTTCTCCACACACATATAAATATTCAAATGTAATATACATTTGAGATTTGTTAGTCATCTTAACTGAGGTATTATTTATATACAAAAATTTAAGTGTACAGTTTTACGAGTTTTGACCAATATACAGTCATATGAGCATCACTGTAATCATAATAAACATTTCCACCACTCTAGAAAGTTTCATCAAGCTATTTACAATCAATCTCCTTCTCCCCCTCCTCATCTAAAACCCCAGGTAATTACTAATATGCTTTCTGTGGCTATCCTTTTGCCTTTTCTAGAATTTTATATAAATAAATTCATTCAACATATAATCTTGCGTGTCTGGCTTCTTTCACTTAGCAATAACACTTTAAAATTTCCTCCACTTTGTTACATGTATCAGTTATTCATTCTTTTCTTTTTATTAATAAAAGATATCCTTTTATTGCTGAATAGTATATTTAAATTATATTTATCTATGTATGGATGTATGTATTCATTTATCAAAAAATGTTAAGCACATACTTTGGCTAGGCAGGGTTCTAGGTGATGAGGGAGGATACAGCAGCAAACGAGACAGACAAAAAAACACCTGCTCTTATGAATCATACATGCTAACGGAAGAGGTAAACACAAATTTAAATATGAAGTATACCAGACAGTATTAAGTGCTAAAGAGAAAAGTCAGGCAGGGAAGAAGGGTAGGAAACGTCAGCAAGGAGCAGGGCTACAGTAGGAGGGATTTGGGCTTTTACTTCTAAAGAGACGGAAAGCCAGTGAAAGTTGTTAAGGCAAGAAATGACATCATTTGACATATGTTTTATATAATCATGGTCATTTGGGCTGTGTCTAGAATGAACTAAAAAGTTTAAAAGATAGAAAACTAGTCTATGGCCATTCCACCTTGAACAAGCCCAATCCTGTCTGATCTCAGAAGCTAAACAGGGTCGGGCCTGGTTAGTACTTGAATGGGAGACCACCTAGGAAGACCAGGTGCTGTAAGCGTAAAAAGTAAAAAATAAGGGATTGTAAGCTGACAAGGTCCTTGCAATCTGTGAGGTCAACCAAGGGTTGCCTCACCTAAAAAAAAAAATAATATTAAAATTTTTTTAAAGAAAGAAAGAAAGAAAACTAGCTGGAAGGCCTATAATTCTGGTTAAGACATGACAATGGCTTTGATTAGGCTAATAATTGTGAAACTGGCAAGAAATGGTTGGATTTTAGTTATATTTTGAAGGTAGAGCCAACAAGATTTGTGTTTGAATCAGGATGTAAAAGAATGAGAGGAGTCAAAAATGACTTGGGTTTCTGGCCTAAACGACTGTAAGAAAGAATTTGGCATTCATAGAACAAGAAGAGCAAATCTGAGAAAGAATAACAGGAGTGCAGTTTAGGGATGTTTGAGATACCTGATCAATGGTGCAATGAAGCCAGTGGCTTTTACAAGCCAATTGTTAAATTTTCAGGAAATACTAGAACCAGTTAACATCACATTGGTAGCTTAAAATCAGGGATTTTCCTCCTTTTCCCTCCTACCCTTCCATGAGCCTGTTCGCATGCCCCTAGCCTGTTAGCTATCCTAGTGGAAAGGTAGGCATTTATGTATGTGAGTCTAGAGTTCAGGGAAAAGGTATAGCTGGAAATAAAAGGTGAAAAGACTGGAATGTAGATATTTAAAGGTAATCTCTCTTCACCAGGAAAGGAGAGAGAATGAATATCAGTTCACGGTCCAAGCCCCCAAATTTTTATCAGTCAGGAAGATGAGGAGAACTCAGTGAAGGAGTCTGAAGTATCCATAGAAGCAGAACTGCCAGGTAAAACAAATGTCCTAAAAGACAAGACAATATTTCATATACTACTATACTACTGATAGGGCAAGTAAGATACCTGGCTGAGATGCCAACCAGGTAAGACAGAAATGACCACTGTATAAAGTCATATTAAGGTTATCCATGACCTTGTAAAGTAATTCAATGAAGTGGTGTAAGAATAATGATAAATTAGGTAACTCTGTTCTTGTTAAAAGGTGAAACTATCAGCTAGCTGACACAAATCCTATTCTAAGTTACCCAATTGTGATGAAAGATGATACTTTTCATACCCTATGACTTAAAAAGTCCCCGAAAGATTTTCAGGTAGGCACAGATAGTACATATTTTCTGTTATTAATGCTAAACACATAACTTCTTAGTTTCTTAATATATAAAATTATTTTTTTTGTAGTAAGTAGTGTTTTTTTTTAATACCCTGCAGTTGAAATAAAAAATTCTCAGAAGACTCACATTAAAAAGTTCATTGTTTTGCTGTTTCAAAGTCTCAAAATCTTAATAACCACTGTTCTGGGATATCGCCTCTAGTCTTTTCATATCAGTACATTAGTAGCATGGTAAATCTTAGGTGGCTGGGGACAATGTACTCTACAGAGAAGGAAAGAAAATAGCAGGATGGGGAAAGGGTGGAGGGCCCAGTGGAGATTAAGGCAACGGGAGGAATGGAGGGAATCAGAGCCAACACATTTAAATGCTCTCAAATATCCAGATAAACATTTTAAAGATAAGCTGTAAGCTGGGAGTGCGATTCTCTGCCAAAGGTCACCAGACCTCTCCTCTATGGAAATCTGGAGTGACAACCAGTCCAGTAGCCCAGACAAGTCCTGTGTCTAGTTGGAAGACTCAGTGGCCCAGCCGCCCCAGCTTTTCCTTCATGCTGCCCTTCGTCACTCTGGTCACCTGTATTCTCTGTCCCGAATGTTGACATCATGTTTTTTGAGCTGGAGATACTTCTTCACCTTCTCCAAGTCCCCGACTGCAGCAGCTTTATGAAGTTTCTTTAAATCTTTATCCTGGAGGTTGTAGCCCAGGTGGGTGGGCGGACCAGTACTGGCCCGGCCTACAGACAGATGTGAGGAGGGGCTGTGGGGCTCTTTCTTCCTTTTCCAGAATGTGAAAAGCTTCTTCATGGCAACATAGGACACGACCCCTGAGTCCTACCAGGATTTCCTTGGGACTCTTAACCGTCCCAACGCCCCCACTGCTAGCCCCAAGGCTCACAAACACCCGGGCCAGGTTCCCGCCCCGGTCTCTGAGATGAAGGAGCGGGAGACGGAACTAGGCCAGGGGCAGGAAGTGGGCCAATGACTAGAAATGCGCTGAGCCGCTTGCCTGAAACAACTCTCCAGACTTGGTTGCCTGGCAACGCCCAGGTCCTGGAACCGCTTCGGTTGTGACCCAGCCTCAGGGGCACCCAGACGCAGATTCTCACTTAAGATCTTAAAAATGACTGCCACACTCAGTCTTCCTGTTAGATTGCAAGTCTTCGGGTAGAAACCTAACAGCTTTCTTACCAATAGCACCTTCTCCTTCAAGAATAGACCTAATGGCTTGAACTTTGCAAACAGATTTACCGTCCTTGTGATGTGAATGGATCTCCTCCAGTAATCTTGCCCTCTGGCATACTCTCAGCCTCTGCCAATATTATTCACATGATACAGCCCATCTCTAAAAATCACCGAGATCCCTCCATAATCTCAATTTCAATCATACTTTTTAACACCACCTCTCATATTCCAGCTCATTTTCACTCATCATAAAACTCCAAAAATCCTTCCCGTTCACTGAGCCTAGAGTCCATTCATTTTGGCACCTTTCACTGACCTTCGCCGTGGGACTCTAACCTCACTAACCTACTTACCTAGATTAAATTCCTCTACTAGTTATTATCACCACTCCCATGCATAGACCTTCAATACATTTTCCCCATTCCTTTTCTCATCTGTTTAAACTACAGCTCTACTTAAATCTAAAACTTCCACCTAAACTCGTCTGCCCTGAGCCACTGAATGTGACTAAAGAAAAATACAAAAAAACAAAAGCATACTGTCTTGTCTCACTTTTATTTCATGAAAATTTGCCAGAAGTGGATTGGTATGCTTTCCAACAATCCTTTGATATTTTTCTCATTCATTCACACTCACACTTTTCTTGACCATTTCATGTCTCTCTTTTCAAACTCATTGTTGGCTCATGACCTAGCTTCCTAATTAATTGAGAAAAGAGAATTAATCCGAAGAGAAATTCTGCAGAATCCCAAAACCTACCTACCTACACCTTACCAAAAAATATTTTACCATATTCCCTGTTCATTTTATGATATGTCTATGTTTCTAGCAAAGGCCAGAACTTCTCTTGTGTACTAGAACTCATCCTCTGTAGCTTACCCATGGACTTGCTTCAGCAACTCCCTCTTCCCTGCTTCCTTATGTGTGCTTAAAGTTCCCTCTCTGTTGACCAATTCTTATTATCATAAATACATGCTAGCTGCCAGCGCCGAGCTGATCGAGAAGGGAAGGTTTGATGGTGAGATGTCCAGTTAGAAGAAGGCTCAAGAGGCCAACATGAGAATGAAACAGCAGGCACCAACTTTATTGTGTGGAGCACAGTTCTATTAGGGGAAGTGCATTCTATTGGGGGAGGCGTGGTATTGCGCACACTTCTTCTGCTTCTCTTCTTGTGCTCCCCTTCTGCTCTCCAAGGAACCACATGGCTCCACACAGATCAAAGTACAATAGTGGCATTCAGCCACATATGCGCAGTACAACAAGCTGAATTATGTTTACCTAACATTCTAAATCCGGGGTCTTATTCCTAGCTGCAGGCCTGAATCACAGCCAGACCTTGGACCAGCCAGAGCTTGGACCAGCCAGTCCTTGGATTCGGCCAGGCCTGGTGCCCACACTAGCATTTGTCCATCCCAAAAACAAACAAACAAAAAAAACGATCACACTGCCCCTCCCTACACCCATTACCTCATTTCTTTACAGCAAGACTCCTTGTAGTTATCCATAATCTTATAAATGCTCTCTACAATTTTTCTTCCTCTGTTCTCACTTAAAGCAACTCCCATCATTACCCTTGTCTTACTACCTCTCTCAATCAACACTGCTTCAAGTACAATTGATCATGGTCTCCATCATGTGGAATTCAATTGTCACTTCTCAGTTTTCACATTAATCTAGTAGCTTTCAAGGACTATTTCTTGCTCCATGAAACATTTTCTTCGCTTAGATTCTACGACATCATATGTCCCTGGCTTGACTCTATCCTTTCTAACCATTTCTTCTCAGTCTCATTTGCTGATTTCTCTTTATCTCCAACAGTGGAGAGACCCAGGATCAGTCCATCAATAGTTTCATTTTTTCCCCAGAACTTCTTGACATCATCCTTGAATCTTATCTTTTACACTTACATTTAAACTGCCAGTAAATCCTGTCAACTCTAACCACAAAATATATCCAGCAACCATTTGATTTTTTTCACTATCTATATAATCCCTTCTGGGTGATCTCATTTAGTCCTACGGCTTCAAATGCCATCTATATACTATCAATTCCAAAATTGGAAGTTGCAATCTGATGTATCTAGTTGCCTAGAGACTACATAAGCATCTCACACTCACACTTAATGTGTCTAAACCAATCTCCTGACATTCTACCTTTGCTGTCTTTCTTACTTAAAGAACAGGTAACTCCATTCTTCATGTTGCTCAGGTCAAAAGTCTTTGTGTCATCCTTGACTTCCTTCTTTCTCAAAGTCCACATTTACTTAGTCAGTAAAACCTGAGTGAACTGTTTCCAAAATACACACAAAATATGATCGCTGTTCTCGGTGTGGCTCAGGCCAATATTACCTCTTTCATTTGCATTATTTTAATTTAATGTTTTATAGAAGAATCTTGACTGGTATTCATGTTTTTGCCCTCATATACCACCCTTGCCCTACTCTATTTTAAACCCAGTAGCCTAAATGGTCCAGTTAAAATGCTTTCAGATGGTGTCACTTTTCTGCTAAAAATTTGTCAATTATTTCCTACATCCTTCACAATAAAAGCTAAAATTTTTATAATAACCACATGGCCCTACACAATCTGTGGCCCCACTCTTCTGCATCCCCATCCTTTAATCTCTGACTTCAAGTCTGCATACTTAACCTCTCAGAGCTCTAGTCACAGTGGTGTCTCTGTTGTTTACCCAACACACTTAGCATGTTCCTGTCTCAGAGCTTCTGGCCTTGTTGCTCCCCTTTCCTGGAGTTCTCTTTCTGCTACCATAATGTAAACTCTCACAAGACAGGCATTTTTGATTACTTAGTTCCAGGATAATTTGCAACTCCCAGAACAGGCTTGGTATATTAAGTGATCGGTAATGTTTATCAAATGAATGGATAAATATGTGAATAATAACTTCTGCTTTTATCTACCTTTTGAATTCTTGAATGCAATTTTGGACACAGAACTTTTTATTAACGCCATGGAGCAGAGGGGAAAAGTGGGTTGTAATGTTTAATGAGAAATTTGGGGGTTGCAGATGGGAATGAAAATACAGAACTTAATGTGAAACTGGCCCACGAAGTGTTTGTTTTCCAAAACCCCAGACCCCAGCCCATCTCCATTGGAGCCTTCAGTAGGCAGCACTCTGGCCATGAGAGGACCACAATGTGGTAGTGTCAATCCATATTCTACCCTCAGAGTGCTCCTGAGAGCAGAGATCTCCAAAGAACAGTGCATAACTCTTCAAGGCATACAAAAAACAATTCACTGGGTGAGGAAAGAAAGTATCAGAACCTCTTTGCACCTATTATTATATCTTCCTGTGAAAATGACTGTATATGTCTTTATGTTCTATAATACACATGACATATTAGTATACTAACACATGCACGCATATATTTAGTATGTCAATCAATAAAATATACACAGAGATATTTTGTTTGATTTTGTTTTGCCACCGTGATCATATAGTGGTTAGTATTCTGCTTTGTGATTTTGTTTTGCCAATTCCATCAACTTAATTTAGAGAATATTGCCCTGGTGCACATCTACAAGCTCCTGACACCAGGCCCAAGCAAACACTAAGCTGCCTGTACCTCTTAATAAAGACCTACAACTCAACCCTTCACTTCCTATTTCAAGATGTATCTTTTATTTGGAGGATCAATAAAGGAAATATCCACTCTAATTAAGGTAGTATGCCCTCTACCCAACAGAACAAGCCACCAGAACAGGAGCCCAATCTCCACATGAGGACTATAAAGACATGTGGAAAGGTTATTACCTCATGAGCTCCCTTCTGCTTATTCTACTTGGAACCTGTCTCTCTTCTTTCTACTATCTTAATTCAGTCTATTTATCACTTGCCTAAATTACAGCTATGGTCTTCTAAATAGTCTTTGTGCCCTCACTTAAAACATCATCCATGCAGTGGTGGACTGGAATTCATTCATATCATACCTGAGGACCCATTAATAAATATTCTGGGACCACTAAAGGCTTAAAATCAGAAATAGGAATATTTGCGTGATGAAAATTGGCGAGAACTACAAATCAAGGCTTGTTTTCAATATTCTTTAATATTCTTATTCTGAGAAATAAAAAAAAATAGACAATAAAAATTTAGAAAGAATAGTAATTAACATCAACTCTTAGAGAGTACAAGCAAGATTTATGAAGGGGAGAAAAATATCTCTAAATGAATGTGATAAGCAAGTGTATGCGTTTAAATTTATGAGTGGTCATTTTTCACATTTATTTATGGTTAATTTTCCCTTTCTCTTTTCTCATCAGTTTTCTATTCCTACAATTAGCATTAATTTTTTTTTTTTTTTGCAAAATTCTCATAAAAGTTTAGTATAAGAAAACTATCCTAGGGAAGTACAGAAATAGAAACTCACAAACCTAAGGATGATCTCTCTCTTGTTGGAATAGTTTCTTTGAATTAATCGAAAATAGATCATTCTCTTTCAAAATTAAGGAATATATTTTTACTATGTCTTATAAATTTTACAGAGACTAGAATTAGATCCTAATTGTGAACACTGAAAATTAATAAAAGCAAAATTACAAGATGATATATGTTCTAAATTATTGGCATCAAAATTATTACTTTTCCTTACATTTCCTTTTAAAATAGTGAGTGCTCCAAGTTTATTTATCTATTTCATTCATCCATCAAAAGAATTAAGTTATATTGGGACATTTACTCCCATCTCTCAGAACTTTTCTAGCTATAAGCAATTCCTGGCTACTTCTGGTCTGTGTAGGTTGAGAAAAGTAAAATTAAAATGTTAGTTCTTAATGCCAATTAAAGCCTTTCCTATTTCTCTTTAAAGTAAAGCATCTGAATAATGGCAATTGTACTAGATGATCCCTCTAAGTTTCATTTATAATAATGATTATTAAATATTAATTTATTCATCGGAAATGCCCGTTGTACATATATTTCATGAAAAATTTTCTCTATTGAGTTTAAATGATATTTGGTTATAACGATAGTTCACATGTCCATTTACACACTTATCTTTCTTGTTTCTCCATGTCTTTTCATGTCTTAATAACTAATTTCTTTTTAGTGCTGAATAATATTCTGTTGTCTGGATGTACCACAGTTTATCCATTCACATGCTAAAGGACATTTTAGTTGCATCAGAGTTTTGGAAATTATGAATAAAGCTGCTATAAACGTCCATGTTCAGGTTTTTGTGTGAACATAAGTTTTCAACTCCTTCGGGTAAAGACCAAGGAGAGTGATTGCTGGATTGTATTGTAGGAATATATGTTTAATTTTATAGGAAGCTTCCAAACTGTCTTTCAGACTGGCTGTACCATTTTGCATTCCCATCAACAATGAATGAGAGTTCCTGTTGCTCCACATTCTCACCAACATTTGGTGTTGTCAGTGTTCTGGATTGTGGCTGATCTAATAGGTATATATAAACCTACTTGTTGTTTTAATCAACACATTTTTAGATGGATGATAGATGATAGATAGATAGATAGATGATAGATAGGTAGGTAGGTAGGTAGGTAGAAAGATAGATAGATAGATAGATAGATAGATAGATAGATAGATAGATGCTTTGCTAAGGAATCTTAGAAAAACTTTTTGAGTGGAGTGATTCATGTTCTTGAACAAGAAGATGCATTTATTTAAAATATGTGAACTTTCCACTTGTTATTCTAATAATTTCCTGTAAACCAAATCAAAATAATCACAATTTCAAAAATTAGAACTATTTGTGAGGTTATTCTGATAAACTGTTATGATGATAATAAGAAAAGTTTTTTTTAAAAAAAGTAGAGATTAATTTCCACTATTGTTTTACTGGTAGAACAGACAAATGAATAAAATAGAATAAAAGGTCTAGAAACATACCCAAATATATATGAGGATTAGTATTTGATCATTGTGACAATTTGAATTAGTAGGGAAAGACTAAATTGTTCATAAGAGCTGGCCCAGACCTTTAGTGGTGAACTACACTTGGACGCCATTAGTTTACACTGAAGTGTTCAGCCATTATTTCCAAAGCATTCACCCAGTTCAGTCAGAACTTGGTGTGGAGCCCAAACCATAACCTGGACATTCATACTAGATTCCCTTAGAGAGCTCCGTTGGGACTAGGGTGAGGCAAGTGGAACACACAAATCAAGGATTGCTAATATAAATGAGCTTAAGCCATCAGATTCAAATAGTATTGCAAGGAAGCATCGGTCTCCTTTCTCTGCTCCCAGATGGTCTCTCCCGACAACTATGTCCCATGTAGTCACCTGCATTAGGCTATGAAGATTTCCATGTCATCTTTTCCCAGAACAGTAGGGGACTGTTTTCCTTAAGCTTCTACTAGTAAGGTTGGCCATTCAAATAAAGAATTGCACCTAATAACAACAATCCCCAATGTGACCTGTGTTTCCACCACAAATTTAGCAAAGGCTGTCATGCTTTCCAAGGTTCAACAGGGTTCTCTGAATCTAAATGGCCTGAGTCTGTCAGTGAGGGTTCATTGAAATCCATCCATGTATCAGAATCCAAGTATAAAAGTTAGCTTCCATTTTCTAAGACAGTTTGGTATCGGCATGAAGACTGAGCATTATTCTCATAAAGACCATCATTTGGAATGTGTATAGGTAGAGAAGCAATAGTTTTCAAATCAGAATTGACCTCTGATAGCTCTCTCCTATTAGTATGAATGGCCATTACTAATAGAGACACTAAATTTTTTACATGTAATCATAAATGTTATCTAATGATTTATAATATATATACAATTTTAGTTACAAATGATGTAGTAGCTGAGCAAGTCATGAAATTACAAACCACAGACCACCTAATAGACATTAGGATTTAAAATATTTTGTGAAAACTGAAGAACTTTGAAACCTTAGAAACTATGTAAAAACAAGTCAACTTGAGAGATCTAGACATTTTTAAATAAAAATTTAGCTTTAAAGATAAATAAAATTAATTTTAAAAATGTTAGTTATCATTATGACCTCTTTCAGATCATTTTTTAAAATGTTACATAAGCCATATAGCAGCACTCTGCAACTTGTATGTGTTTTCCTCTTGGTAAAGTACAACGATATATTATAATCTATGATTTTCCTAATATGAGGAAAATTAGATGAAAAGTAAGATATTTGTGCGCATTTTGGGGATCAAATGGAATACTTTATGTTCCTGCCTGCACTCCGCTCCCCTCAACACACACACACTCTAGTTTTTTTATACACGACATAATGCATTGTATTCCCCCAGTGATCTCTTCCACCCACCCCGACTCCTGGATTATTTTCCTTTCAATATATTTCAAACGTAATAACAATTTCCATTACATGGTATTTGTAAAGCCAGTATGTGGGAAAAGTAAAACTTCAAAATTTGTTTACAGTATAACTGAATTACCCTAATGAGAAGAGAGAAGAAGCCATATCACATAGTTTAAAAAATACTAGAGTAGAATAGGATGGGATTTTGATCTCTTTTTTAGCATACTTAATCTGTGCCACTCTGGCAGTCAATACATCTATAAAATTAAAAATATATATATTTAAATAAAAAACACGTACAAAAAAGATGAATGTAAAAGGGTATAACAAAAAAAGATTGATACAGAAATGAAATGTTTTATTATTTTTTAATGCTAAACCTAAGAAAAGATGTCTTGGAGAATAGTTCTCAAATCCTCAATTCACCAAATGATGACACGAGGCACAGATGGTACAATGTTAGCTAATGATAGAGAACTGCTGGTGAAATCTTATTTTGCCTTTATCCTTCATGTCATGCAACCTACACAGACTCTGCAATCTTAAAACAGAAAAAAAGGCTGAGAAAATTCAATGCAAATTATATCTACCTAAAAAGACAGTTTTTAGTTGCTTTGTATGAAGCCAAGCTCCATTAAGTTATATTGTAGAGTTCTGAAAGGATTTGGTGAAATAACTCATGACCTTGGATAGCAAATCTTTTGAATCAAGATGATTTGGTTGATGTACTATAGACACATACAAGCCTCTCAAGGACAAGAACTTGTTAATATTGTTCCCTGATTTATCCAGCTTCAAGCACAGTACCTAACATATATTAATGGCTTGACAAACGCCCCTGATAAAATTCCAAAGTCTGTTTTGTTTCGTTTTTTAAGTTGGTGGACAGATGAAAAAGGAAGCAACGATCACTAGGAGACAGCATCAGCTCATGAAGACCATCCCAACTATGCCCATGTCACCTGATTTCCCCTCTATAGAGGAGGAAGATCACATCAACGCGTTTGACTAAATTTCACATGAATAATCCTTGTAAACAAGATGAGAATATGAACTAAATATCTTGCAATTAAATGAATTTGTAGCTGGTTGAATGAAAACACTATGCTATTTAATGAACCAGTGTCAATCTGGAAGGAGAGAACTCTGCCTTGTAACATTTTTTCAGTCTTACATGCAAACAGTAATTTTTATCAAATTTGCTCGACTTAAAAACTGCAAACAAACCAAATTTTTAAATTTTGTTTATTTATTTTATTTTATTTTTAGGGGAAGCAACCCTTGGTTGATCCCACAGATTGCAAGGACCTGCCATTTTATAATCCCTTGTTTTTTATTTTTTATACCTACAGCACCTGGTCTTTCTAGGTGGTCTCCCATCTAACTACTAACCAGGCCCGACTCTGCTTAGCTTTCGAGATCAGACAGGATCGGGCTCATTCAAGGTGGCATGGCCATAGACCCAAATTTTTTAAAGCGCCCCAAATTAGTAAAATAAAATATAAAATTAGTAAAAGTAAATTTATAAAATGAGGTATATAACTACGCAAATTCAGAATAAGGTCCCGTTTTTAACATAAAAGACTTTTTGAGTTTTCATTTTATAACTCGAGTCAAGAGTATATGATTGCCATAGACAAATTTAATCTCTTACTATACATTTGTTAAAATTTTCACTTTATTATACATACCTTCCACTTAACCTGAAATCCTCATAATTATATACTCCAGTCTCTTATAGAGATGACAGCCAAGTGAGACTCTGAAAAACTAAGGTAACGATACCCACTTTTATAATTTTTTCACATTGACCTTTGAACACCTAGAGTAATAGCTGTTTACTATTATATCCCCCAAATCAAATCATACCAAGTTTTAAATGCAGTCAAATTTCATTTGTAACAACCTTGGTAAGACAGGTATTATTATTGCTATCTTAACGGTAAGGATTCTGAGGCATAATTAGGGATTTATCCAGGCATATAACAAACACCAGCTCTCTTAATAAGTTCACAATTTCTTTACTTAGCTGTTTAGCAAGTATTCCTTTTTGCCCCATTCCAGATCTACTGAAATATAATAGTGAGAGTAGGGACCAAAAGTATTTAAAATATTGCAGGTAATTATACTAAAATTGGCCCACAGTGGAGCTTTGGGAACTGCCTCAGCTCATCTAAGTATTTCTTTCCATCAGGCTTCTGACATACTGGAGAGCAGAGATGTTGAGATTTCTGGTGATTGGCAGTATTATGCAAGGAGTACAAAGCCCTAGTCGAATTGGAGCCCTGTTACTCACAAGTGTTATCTCTTTTAAGGCACAGTAATCTGTTGAGCCTCAATTTTCACATACATAAAATGGTAACTTAAAAGCACTTTGCTTCATGTCTGGCACCTGATATGCACTCAGTAAATATGACCTGCTAATTTTGAAGGTGAAATCCAGAATATACTCTACTGCCAGTTAAGGACCGCTTATAACTCTGGCTACTACACAAGTAGTTTCCCATGCCATTATGAAAGGACTATACACGTTCTTGTCCACATGGGGAACGCGTTGTGTTCCATGTCTGAGAAAAACGTTGACACAAGCCATATTTTCAGTAGCATTAACTACTACTGAAAAGTTTTAATCATACTTGTATCTCACGTGAGGTTAAAATTTCAAATTTTATAAGAGTTAATACAGGATATTTAAGTAAATATTAATATTTATCATCATTCTTCTGGCATCAAGATTTGTAATATTTAAGCCTAAATTGTCAGCATGTAAGGCAATATAACTTATCAAAGTGCTCTAACCTAAAAGCAATGTTTTAAACTACTATTCAGTTAAAAAAAAAAATTGTCCTTTTTGCAGTTAATTACCTTTTACAAAACTTAGGTGAAAACATTTTGCCAAGAAAAAGTTATTTCTTTGATTCATTATTAAGCGTGGCTCAGATAGTATCTGAGACACAAAGAATGAAGACAATTATAGGTTAAAATTGATTTGAGCTTCTTTATAAGAAACCGATTCCAAAATAAGTCTCATTAAAGAATATAGAAAACTTGATGCTGCATATTAATCATGTTACCACTCACAGTTGTGATTCCCTTACCATGCTCTTGCAAAGAAATCCAACTTGAATTAGTTGAGCATAAAAAACTACCATGTGGACCCAGGAATAAAGAATTTCATGTACCTTTGGTGTATTTTCGTTCGCTTCCCCTGCCAACCATTAATAAATATGACCAATTCATATTTCGGGAATATTTTTCTGACATCAGGAAAATACATCTTCATGAGGCATTCTAGATTTCAAAAGGCTTTGTCATATTAGAAACTCATTACTCCAAGGAGGACTATGTTTACTGGTGTGTGTGTAATTTGTGTTGATTTGTCAAGCATGTAGGAAAAACATGATTCTGGACTTTCTTTGTACTTTTAGAATACAGTTAGTTTACTTAGCAATTGAGTGAGTGGTCTTTATTCCTTATTTGATTTTTGAAATTAGTTTACTCATTTAAAATATCATTATTTATTAAAAGTCTCTGATTAAACTTGCCTGTTTTACCTATTTTGCATTATTTTCATTTTATTACAAAACCTTATATTACAAAAGCCAAATATTTGTGAATAGCCAATACTAGCTAATCTCCCTCTAAGCCTCCCAGACAGCCCTGAACATCAGAACATTGACCAAATTATTCTGGACGATGGTGCTTGATGACCAATGAAGAAAACCTATCTTAATGGTTCTCTCCTTGACAAGTCTTGTTTCTGTGAAATAGTGAAGATATTTTCTTCTGAAAATGTTTTGTGAACCAAAATCTATGATGTCTAATAGCTTTAATTGAAAAATACAAATTAAATCCACCTCTAGGCTCTGAAAGAATCCATTCTAGAAGTCCTTCTCACAATTTATACAATTTATCCACCACTGTTATTTAATTCATTGGTCAGCAAACTATGGCCTGCAGGTGGAATCCAGCCTACACCTTTTATTGTAAATGAAATTTTATTGGGACACAGCCATGGCCATTCATTTATATATAATATGGCTGTTTTCATGCTGCCACATAGCCGAGACACAGACCATATGGCCCTCAGAGCTTAAAATACTTACTATCTTCATCTTTACAGAAAAAGCTTGCCAATACCTATTTTAGGCACTTCCATTAAAAAGAAAAAAATTGTTTGAATTATAAAGATACAAATATGTTTCCATTTTCTTCTTATCACAAAGATACACTCGGGCCTATATATGAGTTGTTAAGATTTTTTGACTATCCTGGATATCTCAACACTACTTATAACATTGTTTCTATGGATTTTTTGAAAAGTATAATCGACCAACTTTAAGAAAGTTTTGGAAAACAGCCTATTTGTAGATGAGGGATATTATCTACTTAATTGATTCACCCAAATAATCAAGGAAAAGGCCTGAAATGCTCTGAGAAACCATGTTTATTTCTTTTTGAAACCAGGTGTATGTAATCAGTGAGTCATAGAAAGTTGTTGACAATAATAGCAAGCACTGCCTCGATACAAACAAAAGGTTTATTTATTCACATTTAAAATAACAACAATATTCTTCTAATTCTAGTAATTCCACAATTCTTAAAATTAAGAGCTAAAATGCCTCTTAAGACTTATGGAACAAATTTTTTCAGATAACATACAACTTTATTAGTAATTTTCCTTTTCTCAACCGCATTTTTACCCACACTTCTAAACTGTCAGGGAGCAACCTCAGGCTGTGTAATAAATGGAAATGGTTCAGGTAACTGTAGAAGACAAGACTTACCTTCCTGTGATGCTCTTAAAGAACAGATAAAAGCAACACATGTATCCTGTACTAATGATGGTATTTGTATGCTTGACTTATATAGCCCACAAACTTCTCTTTTCAAATAGTTTTCATAAATATTAAAATATCAGAAATTTTTTTTCTAAAAGTTATCAAAATAATCACTAGATATTATTTAATAGAAAAATCAAGCTACCAAACCTATAATTTAGGCAAAAATTGTTTATTCGAGAGTGTAAAAATATTTTAATTTACATACCATATTACAATGAATCAATATGGAGTCAAAACTGCACAATTACACATTCATTAAAATTCCACACATCATCTTCAGAATAATCAGTCTCTGTACAAAGATTTACAGATGTCCAATGCATGTAATTCTTCCTCAGTGCGCAACTGAATTTAGAGGTTCTGCTCGAATATTCCCCAAATCAAGTGCAGAATCTGTTTCTTCATCAATTTCTCCAATGACTGCACTGCAATTATTTGAGGGGGAAAAAAATGTTAAAACAATCTAATTTCTGACTAAAACTGAGAGAACAAAGTAAAAAGAACTACTTAAGGTGAAAACCAAGCTTTTTCATGAAATAGTGAATTAAGCATTTAAGTCAGAAAAATCAAGAAATATTATGAAGGCAACATTATTACAGGGATCAATATGAAAAGACAGAATTCATACAGTGTTATAGGATCATGAGTCTAGGAAGGAAGAAGACACAAATGGGATAGATATGGTATGAAAACCCAAAACTTCCAATCCTATGATCTCAACTCCAGGGACTATATCGGGGGGACGGAGGAGGGAAGTTCAGCAAATAAAAGTGTCTGTTAAGTAACTTCGATGAACTAAATCCATCAATGGTATATAACATCTATAAATTTCCTTTTCATGATTTCTCTGTTTACTCAATTTAAAGACCAAAAATTACGGTTGATTATATACAAAAATGATATAATAGCAACAGGTAATTAGGCATCTAACAAATGATTTTTTAATGTGATTAGCTTGAGTTAAAGCCAATAAACTTTTCCTTGATTTAATACAAACATAATTTCTATATTATTAATTTTACTAATACCATGCTAGGTAACCAAGCCATGGCTCTCTGGCTGGATATAGTCTTTGTTACATCCAGACCACAGGGCATGTGTGAAACATACCACACACAAAAAAATGGTTATTTATATATGTTTGGTTTTAATAGAGTATTCTATAGATGGATATTTTGAATACAGAACTTGCCCAATTTTGCTTTAAACTACATAAAGCCTTTAGTTTTCTAATGATGGAAAGTACCGAGCTGAGAGAATATATTAAGTTTTCTCAGGAGAAAACTTAAGAGTATAAAGATCTTAACTGCACCCTTAAAAACTTAGTATCATTTGAAATCCTTATGGAAGACAGTAGAGTACTGGTAAATGTTTTAAAACCAGCTCTTCAAAGAAAAATGGGGAGACCAGTCTGCAGTGTTTACTGACACCCATAGTGCAAATACTATCACTATGGCCAACTTCAAGCTACCAAAGAATCATCAATCAACCAGCTTGCAAAATTCCTGAAAATTTAACAATCTCCTTTCATAAGCCAGTACAAGCTGGCTTTAGCACAACCCTGGGTCTACGGCAAAGTTTTAAATTTTTTAAAATTAACATTTAAAAATATGTTGTTTAACTTAGAGCAGGAGAAAATGTCTTAAAATAAACTATTATGCAGAGCCACAATGTAAAGCATCAGTGTTGTTCTGGTCAGGAAACCTGGGCCCCACCTGCTCTGCCTTCCTTTTATTCTTTACAGCCCACTTTATAACTTCACACCTAAAATCTTCTCTAGAAATAATTTTACAAACACTTGATTTTTATTAAAGATGAAATCTATCTAAAGATGATTTTTAAGATAAATAATTCAAATGAATAGTATTCCTTTATCTTCTATATCCCACCTGTCCCCCAAAGTAATGAAATGCTAATATATTTTTTGCTGCCTTCCAGCCATGTTTTAATTCTATTCAGTTCTCATTAGAAAATTGATTGAACAATCTTCTAGCTGCTATAATGGCACTGTTTATTATAGTAGCTCCTGGCCATATGTAACTATTAAAATTACAATTAAATAAAATTTAAAATTCAGTTCTTCAGTCATACCAGCCACTTGCCAAGTCCTCCGTAGCCATACATAGCTTTTCCATAGGGTTTAATGCAGATACATAACATTTCTACTGTCCCAAAAATTTCTACTGAACAGCTGCTCTACATGGTTGCAGACATTTTTTAAATTGCTACCACTAAAATGTATCTTCTCAAACTACTACTAAAATGTATCTTCTCAAACAAGTTAACTGAGGCCACAGAATAAACAAAGGACATATTAAGTATGCCAACTATACTACAAAAGGAGAAAAAAAAAGTAATGGATAAGTACTTATTTGTAAATTCAGCTATATTATAGAGATTTCAAACCCTAGCTTAGGTACCCTACGAGTAAATTTACATTCCTCTGAAATTAGGAGTGTTATGGAAGAACACTCTAAGAAGCCTCTCTAATAGTGTTAAGTTTAAGGCAGGGCCCTTTCTGGACCCTATCCAGGCCACTTAATTATTTGAAACATGGGCAAATCTCAGTAAATAAAAACCTCTTCTCCATTTAGCAAAGCAGTACACCTATAGTATATGTAACCTACATTAAAAAAAAGACATTTTACTTACACATTGTCTCCTCTTACGATGTATAACCCTAGTACCACTTGTTCTACTCCCTGTGAAGAGCTGAACACTCGCTCATGGCTCTCATCCAAAATCAAATTAATGGTCTGGTCAAAACCTTTTAGTGTTCCCTATAAAAAAAAAAAAAAAAAATCAAGAGAAAAAGACAAATATTCTGGTTTACCTGAATGTATAAATTCAACCATACAATTTTTGTTGCTGGGCACGCCAACAGAAGTACCTTTTTTACATATAAGTCCACTGTAAAACAGAATACCTCTTTATAACCAACAGTATTCTTGGGCACAAAACTTACCTCTTGATTTTTTAAGGGGTAAAACAATTATACCACACATCTGACTAGTGTGCAGAGTTGTTGAGTTACAAAGGACATCTATGTACCAGTGTATTTCCAACAAAGTAGCATAAAAGCCCAAAGTCCAGTCTAGGAGCTAACATTCTAAAGATACAAATTAAAACAAGTAAAATTTAAGGAAAAACTACACATATATATGTGTATACATATATATACACACACACATATATTACATAATGTATGCATATATATGTATGTATGTATTTACATGGAACCACACATAATAGCTATAGCAATGTTTAACAGTATCACTCCATGCTACATACTAGTACTAGGCCCTGTGCTAAACAAACTGCACACATTATCTCAATAATGTGTAAATATAATCCCACTTCAGAGAAGAAAAATTGAGGCACAGAGATTAAGTAGTCTCTCAGGGTTCATAGGTAGAAAGTAGTAGAGCTAGAGCTAAGATCTGAACCCTGAAAAGACGGCTTCAAAGCTGGACCACTGTATGACTATAATATACTAATATGAACAAGCAAATATAATTTACCATTTTTCGGAGATTCAAATCAGTACTAAAAATATATGCAAACTCCAATTGGTATTAATAACTAATAATAAGTACTTTCTATTTGCCAGAAAGTGTTCTATGGGCCTCTCATGTATTTACTGATTTAGTCCTTCCAATAATGCCATCAGCTAGATATAATAATTAGATATTAATAATTAGAACCAGAACTTGAAGGAGATATTCAGATAAAATTTTATTGAAGAATCCTAATTTTGAATAAAGAAATACATGGGCCTAGTGTAACCTGTCTCAAATGCTATTCAAGTTTCTGAAGAAACATCATTTATGGTTTTCTGGTTGGTTAAATCTCTCAAGCTCACTATCAAACAGTTTCGTGTTTTAAAAATCAAGATATATAAAATTAGAATGAAATAACGAGAAAACGATAACCTAGAATTAGGAAGAGAATCAAAATATGGCATATGTACTATACTAAACTAGATAGCAAATAGCTATCACACCCATACATGGCCTCTTGGCTTCATTTTACATAGTTATTCTATCAAATGATCCATGTGCCAAAGAAATATAGAACTACTGAACTTTAATATTCAAAATGCTTTCTTTTTTTTAATCCCCACCACCACCACCACTTCCACATCCTGACCTTCAGATGTGGCCTTCTCCCCTTAAGAACTGGATCTTTGAAGGTGGGACGTCTCCTCCCACCCACTTGAGGCGCACACCCATGGCCTGGTGCACCAGGGGTATGGGCCGTGGCTCCACTGGGCCTCAAACCCAGGACCTACTGCTTGTAAAGCAGACGTGCTAACCACTACTCTATGGAACCACCCCCTCAAAATGTTTTTTAAATAACTTTCTTCTTCTATAAAATTAAAATGATTTTCCAATTTATTATTGCTCCTTCGTTAAGAGTAGAAAAAAATGTAAACTTGTTTTCATAAAATAAAAAAAATACTTGCAAATATTTAAAAGCAATAGGTTTCCTGAAGGGTTGAGATTAAAATATTTTGAACTGTCCTTATTTGACAAAATATAATGAAATGCCTAAAAGAAAACATGATTGTTCTCTTGATTAAGAAGGAAGCAAGGTAAGTGGCTTTAGCTTTGGAGTCAAATCCAATTTAAATCCCAGTATGGTTGTGCCACATATTATCACGTGACTTTGGGAAAATGGCCCATTTTCTAAGCTTTATTCCTTACTCAGAATACAGAAGCAATTATTCTTCAGAGCTATACTGAAGAGTAAGTGATAATAATACATGTAAAGTGTCTGGTACATAATATAATTTAATAAATGACAAAGTCTAACACTTTGGTAATAAAGTCACTTAAGGACTGAGAAAAATCACAAGGATTGAATAGAAAACAAACAACAAAACTGCAGAATGGGAAAAGATTAAATTATATGAATTAGGTAATTAGAAAATAGAGAAAATTTAGCTGCCTTAATTTTTTTTTTTGGAAAGCAAACAGCCATATGAATTAGAAATAAAGAAACAATTAAGTAGCCAAAAATCATAAGATAAATTCCTCCAACCAAGAAACAGGTCAAGAAAAGAATCCAAGATTTTTCTGGAATTAAAGTAGATACTGTGATAAAAGGACAAATGAGATGAAATAAATTTAGAGTCCATCATCATTTGTCCTACAGAAGTCATATAACCAAAAAATAGTTAAAGAATATTAATACAAGCCATAAATATTCATTAGTCTATATATGTATCTAAATCATAAAAAAGTTTCTAAGAGACATATACAAAATTTCAAAGAAAATTATGATTTATGTAGTGACTATCAGAGCACTAAATGAGGAAGGAAATAAAAAATGGAATCGGAAGATAAATATAAAATACAGCCAGATATCTGAAGACTAAACTCAACACTATCTTAGGGAAGAATCTATTATATTTATCCTAGCTCCTAGAGCCATGTAACTTACACTCGAACATTTATTAATAAAGAAAATATGGATCGACAGCCATTTATCAAAGATAAAGAGCTGAATCATAAGAAAATTGTAATGTAGGCATTACAATTTACTACAGTACCTAGGCATTAGAGATCAGAGGTTCTGCATTAAAATTTATAACCTATAGGCCTCCAAGAAAGCAGAAAATGAGTATGTTAAATACTTAACCACAATCATTCTCCCGTCAGAAGTAATGACAGCAACAGTTCCTGATAACTGAATCAAGGAAAGCAATTCATGGTAAGGAAATGGTTTGAATTACTAGGGAAAAGATGACAGAATTAAGATACGTCTATTTAACACAGCCACTACATTCACAAAATAAAAATTTTAAATTTCGAACTTCTTCAATCCCTTGTGATAATTACAC
Source organism: Rousettus aegyptiacus (assembly GCF_014176215.1). Lineage (NCBI taxonomy): Eukaryota > Metazoa > Chordata > Mammalia > Chiroptera > Pteropodidae > Rousettus > Rousettus aegyptiacus. The sequence continues at coordinate 70,539,240 of NW_023416288.1, forward strand.
AATTAGAAACGGAAAAAAATAGAAAAAGAAAATTATTTTCTGTATGTGACCAGTGTAACCTGTCTCAAACAGCTAGGCTATCTGGTACTCTTTTTACTGAAGACTATTGACACTCTTGACTTTGAGCAAGACATTTCCCCCTTTCTTAAACGTGTCTATCTCTAAAACAAAAATGAATTAATCAATGTTGAGTGATTTCAAGCTTAAGACACTGTATTCCAGGACTCGGCTTCTGGAACTTAAAAGAAAAACTATAATCAGTGTATCGTTAAGTCTGTAGTATTTCACTTTTGCCCCGAATTTGTATGTGAGCACAATGTAGTGTTTCTGCCCTGAGACTTTAAAACGTTAACAAATGTAGAATGCTTTAAGACTGACATAGGCTTTTTAGTTATTTGCCCCCTGTTACATGACAACAGCAATTATTTTCGTTTTATCAACAAAGAAGTTGAGACTAAGTGGTAAAGGGTCAGAAATTCATTTTGTGCACCACCCTTAGCTTTTGCTATTCTCGAACAATGAGCAAAACCTAAGAATAAAACAAGTACATGGATTAGACCACAGTTGCCGCTGGGACTGTTCATTTTATTCCAAAACTTCTACGCACAGGCCCTACGGCAGTACTAAGGATGAATACCTGATTTCTACAGAAACCGGGAAAAGTTCAGAATGAGAACCTTTTTCAAAGTTAAAATTCAAAGGCGCCTGGGCCAGTAGGAGTGCGGCGGTTCCAGCCCTGGGACCGGGATTGGCGGGTACCAGATCCTTAACCTCCACATCCCCGCCACGCAGCGGCGAGGAGTCCCAACCGCCCGCCGATCCCAACCCGGCCCTCTCCAGTGTGGACGTGGGCCTCGCCGTGGCTCCGGCTAGCGCCGGCGGCGGCCACCAGAGGATACGGTTGATGTAATTCTCCAAAGCGGACGTCATGATCCTCGGCCCGGACACTCCGGGGAACACAGCAGCGAAGGCGACGAATGGAGCTAAAAAAAAAAAAAAAACGGCCGCCAGCAACTCACTGCGACCCTATCAGATTGGGTGCAGCAAATATCGCGAGAATTACAGCGCCACAGCTTCCGTGGGTCGGAGATGAAAAGAAACCGGCCGACCATACCCATGAGGCCAAGCGGTGACGAGTTTATTGCGCGTGCGCAGTATGTTTCCGCTGATTTTTCCCGGCGGTGGTTTGGTAAGCCGAGAGAGACAAAAGCGAGCGAGAGGCAGAAGAATAGAGAAACGTTTCTGAAGGTGGGGTAGTGGGAAAAGGGAGCGAGATTCTTAGCAGAGTCAAAGGGAATGGGTAGAAGTTATTAGGGGAAAATGTTGAGGAAAGTTAGGGGAAACGGAATAAGGTGTTTTCGTCACCAGTGAAGTAAAGATGCGTGCTGTTCTATGAAATGTAGGTGAGGGGAAGTGGAATCTAGTTTTTGACCAGAGGGGCCGAAAAGTAATCTTTCAGAAGCTGAATGGCCCAGGGCAAAGTGGTGCACGTTGTGATCTTAAGACGTAAGAGCCTGGAGAACACCAATAAAGCACGTTCGCACATTCTGCATTTGTCTAAGTGCTCTAACATAGTATTCACTTATTTAAGAAACAATCCAAGCCGGAAAAGGTGTGTGAGCTTCAGAAGGCAGTCTTAATTTTACCGCCACAGGGTCTCCCTGTCCTCAGGGTTAAATTAGTAAAAGGTCTGGTGCACAGCCCTAGAAAGGATTAAGGAAAAGTCTAGATAAGCACCAAGCTGGGCTCTAGTCCTGGCTCTCCTAAGAATTGTGTGGGTGCCCTTGAACTAGTAACATCAACTCATCTGGGCCTCAGTTTCCTTAAATGCTGTCACAGTTATCATTTCGGGTATTTCCAAATGTTACTAGAAACGTTCTACTGTTGTGCTGTAACTTCAAAAGTTAAAAAAGTATCTATATACAAAATACCAGCAGGAACTATTTCCTTTTTTTTCCTCCAAGATCTCTTATTTGTCAGGCTTGTGATTTAACTGAAGAATTGTGGGTTTGAAATAACATGCATGTCAGCAGTTTTCTTCCTAAAAGTGATTGCATATGTTTTCATTACAACATTCCCACAAAACTCTACATACAGATCACCCCTAAATGTTAATATTTCATATATTGAAATTTTATATTCTTATTTTATATACTTATTTGAAACTACATATAATCAAGAATGTCGTTGTGAGTAACCCTGTATTTTCTGAAAGTCTTTGGGAAAAACAATTGTACTGTACCTAGGAGATTTGCGACATATTTGACCATAAACAACTTAAATACTATTGTTTGTGACTATCTTTCTTTGTGGCACAAAGTTCTTCTAAATTCTGAACTTCCTAGAATTTCCTCTGTGGAATTAAGGAAAACATGGGTTTCTTCAACCAAAATTACTGTTTACTTCATGTGTATGTTTCTTACTCATTATATTGTCCTTATCATAAGGTGAAGGCCCCACTGTCAGGGTGAGGAGGAGTGGTACATGTTTGATGGTTACTGAAATCTTGTCTTCTTGATCAAGCATTCACGGGGTTCCCAGCCTCCATCTCTCCAATGAACATGCTCCATGGTTCTGCTTGTGTCTTCTCTGGGTTTTGTTTTCTCCAAAGTCATTTGCTGGTAAATGACAGAGCCAGTCTGAACCTAGACAGTTAGGCTCCACTGCATTATTGTTATCCAAGGGAAATGCCCAATAGAGTAAAGAAGATCACAATGTAAACAAAGCTCATTTAGGTCATTCAGATGTGGACACTTGGGGTTCTTCCTTCAGAGCCCATCTTAGGTAGTTACAAAGGGGCAAAATTAAACACTTGTCTGCCTGTGGTGCATTTATTCCATTTTTTCTTCAATATTAAGCATCTGTGATGTTAATATTAAACTTCTGTAGCAGGGTTTGGCAAACTAACACTTTGGCCAATTTTTTAAAATAAATTTTATTAGAACACAGCCATACTTATTAATTTACATGTTATTTATAGCTGATATTAGGTGACAATGGAAGAGTTGAGTAGTTGTGTCTGAGTTCATATGGCCCACAAAGCCCTAAAATATTTACTATCTGGCTCTTTACAGAAAGTTTGCAGATTTTTGTTCTCTAATGTCAACAAGTGAAATTTTTAAAGCTCTTAATATTACCAAATTTTCCTCTAAAAAGATGCAAAACACTCTCCCACCAGGAAGGTGAGATAATCCATTATCTCAGCCTCAGGTATTACTATAATGCCCCTTTTGACCAGCTTTGAAATATGATTGGGGTCCATTTTTCTAAACTTAACAAGTTGCGCCATGAATAACAACAAAACCCATCATATTAGACTTCAGAAAAATGTGTTGTTTCCTTCCTCTCTCCCTTTCTATTGGAATTTTAGTCTAGACTGCTGGAACTTTTCCCAAGTCATTACCCCATGTGATAATAACACATGTAATAGGATTTTTCATGCATAAAAATAATGGTAGAAAATAATGATCTGAAGTTTAACATACGCATCAGAAACTAAATTAAAAACCGCAGATGAGTCATAATAATGCAGTGGATTAAAAGAAATTCTTAGCAGAGAGTTTTTTTGGAAACAAAAAATGGTAATTCAAATTAAAGACAACTTGACCAGGAATATTAATCATTGTTTTTAATTGTTGAACATCAGAACTCTTTTTTTCTTGAGAAGTCCCAACTTTATGAGTTTAAGTGGGAGTTGTGTCAATGTATCAGGTGCTCTATCCTGGACTTTCTTGCAGCTAGAGTGGTCTCAGCTCTGCTTATGACTCTCCCAGACTTAATTGTGTGCCACAGAGAACACAGTCTGTGGGTCAGAACAGTTGTAGCAAGAGCAAGTTCATAATGGAGCCCTGCCATTGATGCTACTGGTGACATCCAGGGCATATGGGCTTGCCAGAAGTATTGGGGCCTGCAAGCTTTAGCCTGTATTGTTTAGCAATGACATCCACAGGGACCCAGATTTGCTGTGTGTCTGGGACATGCTAAATGGCTGTATAACTTCTGAATCTTATTCCCCAGCCTGTCCTGTAATTATGTAAGCTACTCAGTATGCTTTAATAAAGTTCTTTCTTGCTTAAATAAGCTCGAGTTGATTTTTAGTTTCAAGCTGGCAACTAAGAATTTTAACCGAGAAATGTTCTGGAAATGCAATGTTAGCAATGTGCTACAGTGATCTTAAAACATTTTTTCCTCATTTAGCTTATACGTTTTTTTAAACTAAAAAAAGGTTTAACTGAAACCTCTTTTTACAAGCCTACTTTAAAATTCTAAATTTTTTATCCTAAGTTTATTACAATGAATGTAATTTCTGTCACACAGTATTTTATGTACTTTAAATATATTTATATTAAAACCCTGGAGCTGCAGATTTAACACGTTTATGGCAAAACCCATACCCATTATCAAACCCATCAGCTGATTTTATTTTTCCACTTAAATAAATGTGTTACAATGCATTCTGTGGGAACCATTGTAAAGTCAATCTACCGTGAGCCCTGAGCTTCCCTGTACATCCTTTCATTAAATCTGAAATGATGTAAACGGCAGAAAGTGACCCCATAGTTCAGGGCCATTCTTAACCCACTGATTCCTCTCTCTGGGAGGATGAGGTCATCCAGCTTTGGGTGTACCTCCTGATTAGTCTATGTCCAAATCTCATGTATATCCTTTGTCTTGCTTGTTAACTGTTTCAAAAGCAAGCCAAAGTGAAAACACCATTAGGTAGGTGAGTCTGAATTGCCATTCTGACCCATTCCCAAACTAGCCAGCCTGTGGTCTGGCCATTGGTAGGTGCCAGCAGTAAACTTAAGCATCCCCTAAACATATTGGGCTCTTCAGATAAACTTTTGACAAGTCTGAGCTCACCTTCTTCCCCAACACTATAGTGATCTAGTGACATTTAGAAGTCTGGGCCCAAGTCAGCTTGGTGACTGATGTGATGAAAACGAAGGCTTTGAGGTGCCCATGCCCCTTTCTTAGAGTAACTGGCCACGGGGTGGTGAAGCTGCAAGGTTCTAGAGCCTACAGAATAAGTCATTCATTGGAAATGTCAACATTTCCAATACCAGTGGCAGTCAGATACTCAAGCAAACTCCTCCTCCAATCTTCTTCAACTCATGTTGGAATGATAGTGGCTTACCCCAAGTTTTTGTGAGACTGTCCCTATCATATTTCCCTTTTTGAGTCCTGGGGTTTTTTTTTATAGACCTTTCTGTTTAGAAGAGTGTTTTAGGATGGAGGCTCCAGAAGCACACCTTGAAGGAAGGATTTATTTATATGTCAGTGATTTATTAAGGAAGTGATCCCAAAAGAAATCACTAAGGAAGTAAGGGAAGCAGGAGGGGAGGAAACCAAGCATGGCTGCATTTGCAGGCTAGGTCTTACCCAGGCTGACCTCCAGGGAAATGCTGGTATGTGAGTTGATGGTGCACAGTTTTGCTGCGTAGTTTTGTCCTCATCTAAGGCAACGGACCTGGCTTCTATAACCCATACATTTCCAGTCTTGGGGAAGGCTGTCTGGGGTAGAGGAGGCAAACTTCTAGTTTGCTGGGAATGAGGTCAAAGTCCAAGTGGCCTAAAGGTGATAGGATTCTGGAAAAGTAGCAGGTGTTTGCCTCAGGAAGTAAAAGCACCTGAAGCCAGGAGAGTGGGAAAATGTTAGGTGGGTCAGAAGATAATTCCAGTTAGGTAAAAGATTTAAAAAGTGTATTTCTACTTCTGATCAACAAGATATACAACTTCAAAAAACATTCATTTGTAATCAAGACAATTCTTTTGTTACATTGGCAGTGGCAAAAAAAAAAAAAAAAAAAAAAAAAGGACCTGTAGAGGATTACGCACTGTATAAAAGAAAATTTTTGTGGCATTAACAGAACCTATCATCTGAACATTTGTTGGCACACTTTATTATTATTATTTATTTTTTAGGCAAGGCAACCCTTGGTTGACCTCACAGATTGCAAGGACCTTGTCAGCTTACAATCCCTTATTTTTTTTATTTTTTACACCTATAGCACCTGGTCTTCCTAGGTGGTCTCCCATCCAAGTACTAACCAGGCCTGACCCTGCTTAGCTTCCAAGCTCAGACAGGATTGGGCTTGTTCAGGGTAGCATGGCTGTAGATGGCATACTTTATTGTTGGACTGTTCTTTATTATATATGTAATCCAAGTTTGGGTAGGAGTTGTCATAGCTTGAGGGCGCAAAGGAAGTCATATAATAATAATAACTCAGATTTCTCTGTTTCATGCCATATCTGTCTCATGGAGGATTTTCATCCCCCATTTAAAGTCTTCCTGGTCATTTCTGGGAGTCCATTTGAGGTGTCTCACAATAATTCACCAAGAGTCTTTTCATTTCTTCTATTCCAGATTTCATTATTGGTCATACAATTTTAAGAATTTTCTTTTTTTTTCTTTTTCTTTTTTCCCCTCTTTATCTCCCCCTCCCCCTACTTCTACCCCTGACCTATGGGCGTTGCCATTTCCCCTTAAGTACTGGATCTCTGAAGGCGGGGCATCTCCTCCCACACTCTCCTGGCGTGCACCTGGGCCTGGCACACCTGAGGCCTGGAGCACCCAGGGTATGGTCTGTGGCTCCACCTGGGGCACGAATGCAGGACCTTCTGCGTGTAAAGCAGATGTGCTAACCACTACACTACGGAGCCACCCCTTAAGGATTTTCTTAAGGATAGCCCTCTCCACCAGCTCCATGACTTGTGCCTGCTGTGACCAAATAGATATCTCTGGGGGTGTGGAGAAATGAGGGAGCAGGGTGCTAACTCCCAAAACTTCCAGAGCTTCAAGCTATCAAGGTTGCCAAAATGATAGTCTATTCTCAGTATCTTTCCTGAGCTAAAGCTATAGTATTCAGATCTTAACTGATGAGGATGACTCCTTGTCTCTATAGCAGAGCTTGTTATTGGGTTCTGAAGGAGGGCTGCATGGATATCTCAGTCTCAGAAAATGCTTGTGAAAAACAACTCTTTCTTGCTTCTGTCTGTAGCTGGCCCCTTTGCACCCAGAATTTAGACATAAGACCATTGAAATGGGTGAAGAAAAAGTTCCTCTTCATAATCTCTTTCCACTTCATGCAAATGAGCTCATACAAATAGATGACTGTAAACACATCAGAAATTCCCAGACCTACCTGAATTCCAGAAGTTGAACAACTACTCTATCTTAAATTTGTCTTTCCTGTGAATCCCTCCAAAGGAACTCCACCCCCACCCCCTACCCCCACCACACACACACATCTTCACAAACAGAAAAACTCTCTATAAATATAAATGTTGCAGTGGGATTTAATCTTTTCTACTTGTTAATTCAAAACATTTTAATGATACTTTGACATGCCAAGACATTGAAAAAGTTATTTGATAAAAAGTATCAACTGAATAAGACAGTTTTTAAAAGAAGTTTACCATTGTGGGGGAAAATATATACATACATACATATAAAACCACCATAGGAAGGCAAAAAGAAAAGTATGCAATGGTGTTTGTTACCACAGTTACTGCTAGAAACAGGATCTCTATATAGCTAACCTTTTTAGTCCCATTGTGGTTAGTATCTCTTGCTGCTTTAGGTTGCCAAGGTAACAATATCAGGAAAACACAGAACTTAACTTCTTGACCATTCTCAATTCTACAAATGTTCATTGGTGGAGCAGAATGCCGGACGCTTTGATGATCATCGGTTATCCAGAGCTGCTTCTCTTGAGTTTCCATTGTAAAGACATTACATCTAAAATAAATAGAAGTAGGTGAGGTATTCTCTCTGTAGGTTTGGGTTGACAGGTACAGGAATGGAATTACACACAATTAGCTGATGTTGTAATGGGGGCAGGATCTTGGATGGAAACAAGGAATTTGGAAGGATCCAGTTTTAGCGCCAGTGAATTATTCATTTTATCCAGTGGTGGAAAGATAGACAAATGTCTGAGACTGGTTGGGATTGAGAAAATAAATCCAATTTAGGAGACTGATCTAAAATTTCCAGGTTGTTTTAGTTATCAATTACTAATTGATGTCTCCTCTTGCCTGAGACGGGGATGGGTTGCCTAACTTTAATATAGATAATATTCTTGATATCTCAGTAATTTCACCACTTGGCCTGTCCCCTTAATCATGTCATACTCCCCTCAAGACTCTGCTGTGGCTTCTCACTTGCTGAGGGGCAAATTCAGGCTCGTCCACAGATGCCTATCTTCACCAAAAATTATTACACTGTAGTCTACCTATTCATTGAAAATCCTATTTCTCTAGTTTTCAACCTAATTTTCATAAATTGTAAAACCTGAATACTTTCTAACATGTTTTTTTCCTTCTATTAAAAGTTATCCTGAAAAAAACAAACAGTAAAAGAAGTGTTTGTTAATTGCACTGATAAAACAGACTTGATTCAGAAATACATGCCTAATAATTTAAACCAAAATTGTGCATGTTTTATTACTTCCATCCTAATTTATACTTAGTTTGTAAAATGAAAAAAAATTTGGTGTCCAGCAAAGTGCAAAAAAAAAGCAACTCTCAAATCCCTGTTGTTAAACAAAATCTACTTCTTACTCACCTGGAGTCCAATGTGGATCGAGCAGCTTCCCAGGTAGTGCCCTCCTAATAAAGACTCAAGAATCTGGGGTTCTGTCATTCTTAACATTTGACCTCATAGTCACTGCAGAAAGGAAAGAGGACTTTGGAACTACATAAGTTATTTTAAAATGTTACACCTTGATGTGGTTTTCATTACTTTGCCCTGTATCTTAGTGTCTAGAAGAACTAAGTCACAATACTCAACCAAATAGCACAGGAGACTAGAAAATGTAGTCAACCTTATGCCTGGAAGAGGAAGGGAATTGGTAGACATCTAGCCTCTCTGTGCTGTGTTTCAGAAAGCATCTAAAATTAATGCTCTCATTTTACACATGGATCAAACAACTAAAGGATTTGATTAAAGAACTTGTTTAAGATTACACAAATGTTCAGTGGTAAAACTAATCCAGAACTCAGGCAACCTAAACAAAATAGTTCCTCTGATGTTCCAGATTATCTTTCTATACTGACTGGGAGGCTTTGGGTTGCAAATGACGGAAAACCAGAACCAAAATGGATTAAGAAAAAAAATAGTGCAGGTATATATATAGAGTCATGTAACTGAATTGCCCACAGATTGTCTGACTTTAGGCTTTTGGGGAGTCTTAATTCACAGGTTCATGATGCCATAAGGACACCAGCTCCATTTCGATTCTTGTAGCTTTGTTCTTCAGGTGCTGGACTCGATTTCATGCTGGATTCTCTCTTGGTAGCATTAATGGACCTCGTATTCTTCTCACACTGTGAGCTCAAGTCTCTAAACCTCCCAAAAAAGAAAAGGAAGCCTCATTCATAGGAATCCTTAGTAAATCTCTGGCATATCATTGGTCAAAATGTGATACGTGCCTATCCTTGAACAGTCACTGTGGTCAGGTATAAGATGCTCTGCTGAACTTAACCTGGGGATGAGATCTATCCTTCAAAACACATGGCTGCTTTATACCGGGGATGGGTGAGTTCTATAGAAAATGAAGTCTTTCAGACTGGGAAAAAAGTGAAAATGGAGCTAAGGAAGAGGTCAACAAATATCCACTTTTCCTTAAGATATATTTAAAAGTAATGCAACGAAGTTCCAATATCCGGATGCCAAGTAGCTAATAGATCCAGTTATGTTGAGTCAGTCATAGTCCCTTTATATAATATCTGTAGGACCTTTTTTCATTTTGAATTTGTTTGAGGTTGTTTATATAACTGTGGACCTAAGTTTAAAAATAAAGATTTAGAAGTAACAGCATTTACAACTGCTGTTTTTAAAGTGAGACATCCTAAAAATCTATGGTTCAAAATATTTATTTTTTCTAGGGATTTGTGCTCACAAACTTTTTGGACAAAGATCATACCCAGGACCACTGCCAGCTCAAAGGACAGAATCTTTTTTGAGGCTTCTCTTACAGCATTATCTGTAGCAGATCAACTCCCCTATGCATTTTCAAATAGCCCCTGAAAATATACTCTTCGTACTTTTGCCAAGAAACCTCATGATTCCTTATTCTTTTCTTTCTCTTAATAATTACTTTCAAACATTTTACTACATCTTAAAGTGTTATACATATTGAATAGAATGAGCTGTGTAAAATAAACATTTTGTTTTAGGTCCAAAAGAGCTATATCTTTTTATGCCTCAGAAAATGTTTTAAAATGTTTTAAAACTTGCTACCTACACAGCGGGGGAAAAAAAAAAAAAAAAAAAAAAGGTTTAATGATAGCCCTTCAATGCACCATCAGAACTCTTTTATACAATTTCATAAAAGACACACTAGATTATTTTCACAGAGAATTGGTTTCATTTTAAAGATATTATCCTAAGGAATATTCCATATAAACAACTCACATTTTCTATAGTCTTTTTGTTTCTTTCTTTTTAAGGTTGAACTAGCATCCACATCAGGGTTTGATGAATCAGAGCAATGCTGATGTTAAAACAAGGTAATACTTTTGCAATCTTCAGTAACAGGCCATGATTGCATGGGCTGTATTAGACCTTTCATAAGATAGAAAACAATGTCTTATTTTAGCAGCTATGGTAATAAATGGTGGCATGTATATAGTAGTGAAATGAATTGTTAAATAACATTCTTATTGGTTATTTTTACTTATGTCAAGTATAAAGTGGATTACTAATTAATGGTAGTAAGATAAAGTAAAGTATCCTTTAAAAATAAATTTAGGTAAAGAAGTGAATTTATTTAAAGAAAAAATAAATGATAACATCATAGTTGTCCTCGGATACAGTAAAAATCCTGAAAGTGGTAGAGGTATAACTAAAATTTGGGGAAGCTTGTCTCTGCCCCTCAGTATGTGCTAATGGATTTGTAAATAGGAATTAACTGTTACTTTCTATATGGAAGTGATTTAGATGTCCCCAAAGAGCTCTGAAGTTAAACAGGAACAAGTGTAATGCACTCAGCAGAGAAGTGCAGTCATCTTTGAGCTGTATCTGCTATCTGCTCCTAGGCAGAAAGGTATTAACATCTGTGAAGAATGGATTTGTACTTTAAAAGAAGCATGGTTAGAAATAAAGGTGTAGAAACAGGAAATTTGCAAGATGGCATGCCTTCACCTGAAGAGAGAACCTTCTGTTAGGCCAATTCAAGAAGCTACTGGACAAGGATATGCTTTTGTCACACAGAAGCCAGTTGTCATGACACATTCCAGTAATGTAACCCCTTTCTGCTTCCTTGTTTTCCAAATACCCTTGTGATAATTGAGCTCACAGATATCTAGACTGATTGGCAATTACACTCCTTATTATAAGTAGATAAAGAGGCTTAAATAGCAGTCTCTGGTGAGCTTTGTTAATTTATTCACTTTGATTAGATTAGTTTCTGTGTGAAAGATTAAAGGACAGATCTGGACCTTGTCACTGGATCAAGATACATGCTTGCTTACTTTGTGGGGATCTATCTGGGTGAGCAGCACACCTGAAAAATACCTAGGTCTCATGGTCACCTTTTCTCAACTTCTTTAATTCTACCGTTCATGCTATTTGTGATTTAAACCAAACTCTTAATATTATTTTTATACCATGTTAACATATGAGATACTTTGCAGATATCCTCCTAAAAAAAAAGATATTTATTTCTGTCATTTAATTTTGATAATCTAAAGACTCACTGTTTTGCAAAAATACTGAGTTATTTGAGTACCCACCTGGCCTGAAATTGAAGCACCAGACAACTTAAATATTTTTCAAACTACTCTATATCTTTCTCTCCTTCATTGCCAACATATTTGAATGAGCCATTTGCTCTCTCTGCCTCCACTTCTTCAGTGCCAAGTGTTCCTCTCCATCCCCCACCATCTGGCTCCCACCCCCATTATTCTGCTGAAACTTTCTTCTAGGTTCTGACTGATAATAGATAGGGTTCTTAATTGTCACTCTACTTTACTTGTCTACAGAGTTGGATGGTTTGTTTTATTCCCTTCTTTGGAAAACATACCCTGATTCCCAGGACCTGCTGTCATTTAATTTTCTTCCTGATAGCTTATACCCTCTCTCTCTCTCTTTTAATGTCTTTTACTGAAGGTTTTTTAAAAAATAAAAAAGAAAGAAAAAGAAAGAAAGAAAGAAAGAAAGAAAGAAAGAAAGAAAGAAAGAAAGAAAGAAAGAAAGAAAGAAATATAATATGGCAGATATTCTTTTCCTCTTGCCTCCTATTCTGAAGTTGTATTATCATTAATATGCTTCTCTACATTGTGTGTCTGCATGTTTCATGAAAACTGGCTTTCGTGTGACAACAGCATATTTTTGTCAAGTGGCTTCTTGAACTGGCCTAACAGAAGATTCTCTCTTCAGGTGAAGGCATGCCATCTTGTAAATTTTCCTTTTTCTATACCGTTATTTCTAAACACACTTCTTCTAAAGTACAAATCCATTCCTTAGAAATGTTAATGTACATTATTTTATATTTTAAAATTTCACATATGTGGTATGTTATAGCATCCTTTGTAGCTTGCTTTTACCAAACATTATGTATTTGAGATTTATTTATTTTGATGTATCTAGATTTAATTTATTTTAATTCCTCTGTAATCTTCTGTTTAAATACAGACTTCTTTTTTATTAAGACTTAAATTTTTTAGGGCAGTTTTAGGTTCACAGCAAAGTTGAGAGAAAGGTACAGAGATTTCCCATATACCCTCTAACCCTACACATGCATTATAAACATTCCCTACTGGAGTGTACATTTGTTATAACCAATGAACCTACACTGACACATTGTAATCACCTTAAGTCCATGGTTCACATTACTGTTCATTTTTGATGTTGTATGTTGTATGGGTTTGGGCAATGTATATGACATGTATCCATCATTATGATATCATATAAAATAGTTTCTTTATCCTAAAATCCTGTTTATTCTACCTATTCATCCCTTACTCCCTCCCAACCCCCACAGCCACTGATCTTTTTACCTTCTCCATACTTTTGTCTTTTCCAGAAAGTCATATAGTTGGAATTATACAGTGTGTGACCTTTTCAGATTGACTTCTTTCACTTAGTAATATATATTTAATGTTCCTCTGTGTCTTTTCATGGTATGATAGCTCATTCTATTTTATTGCTGAATAATATTCCATTTTCTGTGTGTGCCACAGTTTGTTTTTGTTTTTATCCATTCACTTACTAAATGACATCTTGGTTGCTTCTAAGTATTGGCAATTATTAATAAAGCTGTTGTAAACATCTGTGCAGATTGTTTTGTGGACACAGGCTTTTCATACAGGTTTAATACAAGCTTTCAATACTTAATACACTTTTTAAATTTTACATTTGCTTAAGTGATTTTGTCTATTTCCATAGCACCAGCTATCAATTATAGACCAATGAACAAAGGAGTCCATTAGCCTTAGAGAGCAATTTGGTTATAAGTTGAGCAAGCTCCATATATACTTCTTGTAGGTATTGAACTTGTCCAAAATGGGAATCATTATTATTCTTGGAGACTTTCACTTCTCCCACTCCTTTTCTACCATAATTGAGAGCACTACCACTTTCCAGTCACCAAAAATAGACAATTTTGAATCATTTTTTTAAACCTATTTCTATATCTTTTTCTTATATCTAATTGTTTATTGAGTCCTTCTGATTCTGTACACAAAATGATTCATTTTTTTCTCTTTTCCATGTTTACTACAATTAGTTTAGATCAGACATTCATCATTCTTATCTGAATTATCAAAGTTCCCCTTCAAATATTTTTCATGCATCTAATCTATCCCCATTATTATTTATCCTTCATCATGCTCTAGAGTTATCTTTCTAAAATGAGTTGGTAAACTTTTCTGTAAATAGATAGATAGTAAACATTTTAGACTTTAAGGATCATAGGTCTCTACTGCAGCTACTTAACCCTGCCATTGTTACCTGCTAGTATCCATTGACAGTATATAAATGAACAGAAGTGGCTGTGTTCCAATACAATCTTATTTACAAAAACAGTCAACAGGCTGGATTTGACCCAAGGGCTGTAGTTTGCCAACCCCTGTCCTACTCATAACTTGGATCATGTATCTCCCCACCAAAGCCTTTCCATTCTCTATATAACAATATTTACCATCCTTCTAAATCTGGCATCATCCCTAATTTAACACTGAAGGTCAATTGCCTCCATCTGTGAAGTTTTCATCTATATTCTGATATATTACTGCTATCTGATGATTACTGCTATTTGATGAAAATGGGAAGATGGCTCATTGGCAGGTAGACTTGGGGATTTGGTCATGGGAGGATGAGAACACTTCCATATGATCGTTCCATATTCTCAATAAACTATGGACAAGGATACCTGCTGAGAGATAAAAGTGGGAGAGGTGGGGTAGAAAATGAAGAGAGAGGAACCAGATCAACACGATCATCCTGGGGTGTAGAAAAGTAAACTTACTAGAGAAGTGCTGCAAGATTTCTGGGCCACATCAAGATTCAAACTGTGAACTAAAATTGTGAATTTGAAGTCAACTTAGTCATCTGATTATTTAACTTCAGTGATTACTAACACTTTCCTGTTTAGGCGTAGACAGGAGAAAGCCTGAAGCAAAGTGATTCGGGTTTCGTAAGGTGAGTTCAATTGAGGGAAAGAAGAAACTGGAAGTTAAAAGTGTTTGCAAGGGGGCACTATGTTCATGATAATGGAATCTGTACTGAACAAGATGGGAAGTGAAGACAGAACAAGACTTTTGGATAAAGTGATAGAACGAAAGGATCAAATGTCCCCACACCATCGAAGAACTGCAAGGTTATATGGAATTACTTGCATCAATGAACTGAATGCATAGGAAACTACAGTAGAAAACTTGAAAGATTTTTCTATTTGAAATCTTTGAAAAGGTTTGTATTTTTTTAAGAGAGGTAAAGGTCCAGGGTGTGACCATAAAATGGGCGACTGAAGTGGGAAAAGGAAAATGTCAATGGAATATGGAGATCAAGAAACTGAGAATCTAGGGCTTTTTCATGGGTCATCCTCTTAGGTATTGAAATCGCCAAAGTTAAAGGAAGGAGACTGGGTGGAATGGAAAACTTGCCAGGAACAGAAGACTAGTGAATGAGGAGGTGTGAGTAGGAAGTTGACAGAAGAGCGTTAGAACATGTAGGAAACAGTGGTATATCCAGATGATGTCAACATTGAAAGAAGAGTGATTTTGCAGGAGAGAAAGGGTGAGATAATTTGGAAGTAGCAATGGGGAGCAAGAAAGGCACTCACCTCGACTCTTGGCCCTGACATTCAATGTTTGCTCAGGGCCCAGATAGGTTTCAAGTAAGGCAAGGAAGTGAAGAGAAGTGAAGGCAAGGGAAAAAAGGGAGTTGCTGCTCACACATTGTGGTCACAAGAGACACTTGAAGGGGTTTTTTTTTTTTTGGTTGTTGTTTATGAAGGGAAGGATGTAGGATAAACAGAGCTCATGAGTTAAGAGTTTATGAGAAAAAGAATGACTTAGGTTGGGATTGCAGATTAATGAGGTACACGGTGTGACATGTGATGGGATTGGTCCTGAGAGGTCACCTTGTAATATTCTTGGTGGTGTTTCAGTCTCAGGCACTAACTTATGGTGTGGCTTTAGGACTAACAGTTATTTTCTGAGCAGCTGAGAGTTCTAAAATCATCTTCCACAATTAGCTCTGTTACCTTGGACAAGGTGCTGACCCTGTCAAATCTCAATTTCTCCATCTATGCAATGAGGAATTGGTCTAAATCATCTCTAACTTTTTCAGGCATTTTAAATATCTAGTGTAAAGAAATGGGGTCATGCCACTGGTAAGTTTGCAGTATTAGAAATAAATATCCATCTTGTAAATCAATGATCTATCAAGAGCTATTATTAGGAAAAATGAGAAATATCTGCAAGTTTATACATCTGCTACATTTGGCTTCAAAACATGTTAATGATTTTAACAAAACAGATAAATGACAGAACAATGCAGCATAATTTAGAGACATTTGGCTATGCCTTCCTGCTAAAGCAAATACACTTTGTAATTCATAAGTATGAATTGGTAATAGATTTATGATATCTCAAATGTTAATTAGTAATTAAAATTGAAACTGAATTTCCAATTCTTATCTCTCACCCTTCTTTCTTTCTTTTGCCCCTCCATCGAATCTGTATTATTAGTTAACTATATTATTGTTATAACAGTGGGATAATGTATGAGTGAGACTTTTCAAAGCATACATCATAATTGGTGAAGGCAATAAGTTAGTGAGGAGGTACATTCAATCAATAATAAAAATGCTTTTTTCACAATTTTTTAAATAATTTAAATATTTCCTATGTGGGCGTCAGGAGCGAGTGTCCCTGGAATGTGCCACCCTGACAGATTATTTCAAATTGAAATTAATTAAAGCCCAACAACAAACTCAGGAAGAATTTTTACCTTCCCATTTTTCTTAAAGAGATTCAGATAGAAAAAGACATGCTTTAGAAAGGGGACCTTGGCATAAGCACCTTAATCATTTTCACCTTAAATGATTCAGGAAGACTCCAAGCATGTTTACTGGATTACCTCCTGTGTTCCATTGTTTCCAAGTTGCCTAGCAAGAATTTGCCTGTCGTGTGTTCCACTCTTCCTCAACTATCTGTAAACCGCTCGTACTCATTTCTGAAATCTAATACCCCACCCCACCCTTTTTCTTCTTTGTCCAATATATCTAATGTTGCCTCACTGTCTTTGGAATTTCCATGCTTGTATGAATTCCTTGTGGGTATACATAAAATATTTGATGTTCTGCTGTTAGCCTGCCGTATGTCGTTTGAATTATTCGACCAGCCAAAAGAACTAAAGGAGTAAGGGGAACATTTCGCAAGCCCCAACACCTACTAACCAACTTGGTTGAATTAATAGCTTAATTCAGTCAATCCTGTAATCCCACTAATAACCTACTGTTTAAAAATTGCTTATTTCAATCTAAACTGTGGAATAACTTTGGGTCCAATCAGAAGATGAATCCTGTAGCTGAGAAGCTTATGCTGAGGTCTTCCTGTTTAGCCAAGTTAGGCATTCCCGTAGGTATTCTGTCGAATGGCTAGACTCTTCAAGGAAAGAAGTCTCTAAGGAAAAAAGCAACAAAGCTTATGGATGGCAGGGAAAGGATATTGCATAAAATCAAAGGGAGTAATGTGAACATTATATATTCATTAAATATTCCTTATTTGCAAATAAAATTTCTATATATTAGAACTAAAAACCTTATATGTGTGAATTAATTTCACTTGATTAGGCAAAAAGTTATAAATTGAAGTAGATGGAAAATGTATTTGCATATGATGAAATCGATACAGAAGTTTATTTATTTTGCAATATTTAATTAATTTTAAGTTTTTGTATTTGAGGAATGGCATATTAGCTTTTTTTTTTTTTTTTTTTTTTTTTTTTTTGGTATTGTACCTATAGTTTGGGTAATTGCCCACTAGATGGCAGGGCTGTGATTTGAGTAAATGTCACAAGACATAATAAGTGGACGTTCCCTAGGTATAGGCAATTGAAAGAGCCAACACATGGAATTCTTTGCAATACAGCTTAAAACCACAAGTTAAGCACATATTTATGTATTAGATTTTTTGGGGCCAAATATTACATGATCTCCATCACCAAAGAAATGAGTCTTTTAGCAAGAAATATGTATGGGTTTTTTTGTTTGTTTGTTTGTTGTTTATTGTTGTTTGCTTTTGTTTTTCGTGTGTGTATTTTCAAGCACTGTAATAGCACTGTAATAGAATGTGAAATACTATTATAGGTTTTTTTTTTTTATTCGAAAGTATAATGAGAACATAGGAACTATTACTAATAGTAATTTAGCCTATGATGATGATGTTAAGGCAAGGTATTCTTAGAAAATTTTAGAGAAATTACGAGTCTAAGAATAGCTCATTACCTAAAAAAAAAAAAAAAAAAAACAATTCTAAAACAAACAAACAAACAAAAAACATTCTACAACAAAAAGATAACTAATTGTAATAAAGTGGCAACATAAAATTTTAAATTAAAAAAATCTAATTCTTATCTAGGACAGGGCTTTACAAGAAAAAAATTATTCGGTTCAATATATCAATAGTACCAAAGTATTGTAAATACAGAGGTTTAAAAATGGGCAGGAGAACAGCAGTAAAAGTTCAGCATTTAGAAATGGGTTCTGTTTAGAACATGAAAACTAGATTTTTTTGGGGGGGGGTTATCAAAATCAGGAGTAGATGAGGTCTGGTGTTTTTAAAGAAAGGCTAAAAATAATACCTTGGATTAAAGATATTTGGGCAAGCCCACTCCACAGCATTTGAATATGGACAATTGTAGCTCAGACAACACAAGCTTAATTTTGCCTTGGCAAATAAGGGCTAGAGAGGGTGGAGCAGCGGCCAGAGTCTGCACTGTAGTACATGCAGACCAGGGTTGAGATCTCAGCTTTGGCATTTATTAGCTGGGGGGCTCATTTTACTTTCCAAGTTTTCATTCCTTTAAAATGGGGACACCTGTTGAAAGAATTAGAAATGTATGTTAAGTGCCTAGCACATAAAAAGTGCTTCATAAATGATATTTAAAGTTATTGAGATATTGTTAAAAACCCTAATTATACTTTTTCTGCTCGAGCTGTCTTTACCCATTTTGGAAAATTGGTTAGTCAGGATACATACATAATATTGAAAATAGAAGAACATATGAATTGTGGGATGAGAAGAAGAAAAGTAAATGACAAAACACAAACGAAACTTTTCTAAGGCTCATTGGGAGAAGTATTGAAAGCTGAATCAGAATCACCAAGATCTCTGAACAATATTCCTATCTATTAGGAAGGAGATAGCTGATATTTCTGTGAGGAGGGCGAGGGGGTGGCAGGGAGGATGCTGCTAGAATTAGCAGTCTGGTTAAATCCAACTCCCTGCTGCTTTTGCACCCACACAGCTGAACAGAATGCAGCCCATAATGATGCGGACTGCTTTCACTTGTCCTCATGACCACTGTCTCTAAATAGGTGATGTTGCTCTGCAGTGATACCATATATACCCCCAATTTTTGTTGATGACTTCATACTTTCCGAACCTCTCTTCAAACCTCCAATGCCTCCTTCCATCATAATTACTCTCTGCTGATGACCTTGGTTTCTGTTTCGCTGGCAAAATAGAAGCCTTCAGAGAATTTCCATGAACTCCCCCACCTCATCTACTTACCTCTTGCACCTGTGTCTGTTCTCTCTACCTTCTTTCCTGTTACTAAGAATGAATTTGTACTATCTCTACTCTTAGCTAAGGCCAACCACTCACTGATGCACTATATTCCATCTCTACCTATAAAAGCCATGACTCTAGTAATTCTCACACATTCTGAGATTATAATTATTCCCTCTCTTTTGGATCATTCCCAACAGCACACCAATGGATGCTATTTTTCCCATTAAAACAAACAAACAAAAAAGATTACTGTGCCAGCTTTATTTTGCTGCTTTTTAAGAAACAAAACTCTTTAAAAGAATTATCTTTATTGACTGGCCCCTTTCTCTACTTCCATTCTCGCTTGAGCTCAATCCATTAGGCTTTTACCACCTCTGCTCCACAAAAACTGTTCTTATGAAGATCACCAATGTAATTTGTATTATTAAGTTTGATGACCAGCTCTCAACCCTCATCTTCCTTGAACTATCAACAGCATTTGACATGGTTGGTTACAGTCTCCTCCTTAAAACTTTTTTTTTATTTGGTTTTCTGGATACCACAATTTGCTGGTTTGCTTTTTCCTTTGTTCTTTCCTCAATTCCTTGCTTTCCCTCTACACTCTCCCTCTCCCATCCTCTACACTGTGGAATGCCCTGTCCTTAGTCTTTGAACCTCTTCTCTTTTCTATCTATACTCAGTCAGTTAATAATTTTATCTAATTCATGGCTTTAAATGTCATATGCTGATGACTTCCATATTTATATCTCTGACTTAAATCTATATCCTGGATTCCAGGTTCCTGCTAAAATATCCTCCTCAACATGTTCAGCTGGAGGTGTATTAGCCATCTCAAAATTAATATGTCTAACACTAAACTCTTTATATACAAACCCTCAAACTTTCCCATCTTAGTTAATGGAAATTATTCCCCAGATGTTCAGGCCAAAACTTTGGAATAATGCTGCACATCTCTCTCTTTTGTTGACCACATCTCACATCTGAAGTGTTAACAAATTTCATTGACTCTATTTTCAGTAATAAAATACATGGATATGGTTTCATAGTGTAGCAGTTAGCACGTCTGCTTTATGTGCAGAAGGTCCTGGGTTTGTGCCCCAGTGGAGCCACAGTCTGTGGTCTATGGCCATGCCATCCTGAATAAGCCCAATATCTGATCTCAGAAGCTAATCAGGGTCAGACTGGTTAGTACTTCGATGGGAGACTACCCAGGAAGACCAGGTGCTGTAGGCATAAATAATATAAAATAAAATAATAAAATAAAATAAAATAAATATAGTCAGACAAGTCTGTCTAATCTGTCCACTTCTCACCACCTGTACTGTTACCAATCTGGTATGAATCATTCTCCTCTTACCTTATATCATGATGAACTCTTGTTTGGTTTTCCTGAGTCTTCATTTGTCCTCTTCTCCCAGTCTGTTTTTAACACAGAAGCTTCAATAATCCTCTTAAATGCTTAGTCAGATCCTATCGCCCCTCTGCTCAAATTCTTTATTGACTTCCAATGTCAATCAGAATAAAAGCCAGAGTTCCAACTATGACTAAAATATCCTGTGTGATCTATTCCCCAGTAACTCTCAGATCTTATTCTTCATTACTATTTCCTTGCTCACCCAGCTCCGGCCACAACGGCCTCCTCACTCTGTCTTGAATACCTCTAGAAGTCTTGCTTCAATTTCTTTGTATTTGTCGTTCTCTGCCTTTTCCCCTAGATTCCCTTTTGATTCCCTTCCTATTTTCCCAGTGACCTTTATTTAAATGTCATCTTCTCAGTGAGGACAATTTTGGTCACTCAAACTAAAATTTTAACACCCACCTTTAACATTTATCCGTTCCTCTTCACTGCTTTAGTTTTCCTCTTTAGCACTTACCACTCTCTAGATACCATATATTTTATATATTTATTCTGCTTTTTGTCAATCTCTCCAAGGGGACAGAGATTTTTGTCTATCTTTTTCATCATTATAATAGCAGTGCCTAGAACAGGACCTGCCACATTGCAAGTACTCAATAAATATTTGTTCAATAAATTTTAAATGAATATTTTTAGAATAAACATAAATGAATCTAGTAGTCCTATATAAATCCTCACTGGGGAGGAAAGTTAAGGTATACACGAACATTTCTTTCACAATAACACAATGTAATTTAGCAAAAATATAAAAAGCATTTTCTTTCAATTCTTGGCAATACAGGTCTACCTCAAGAAACATAAAATAATCTCAAATAAACAATCTAACCTAAAGGAATTAGAAAAAAAATAGCAAACAAAGCCCAAAATGAGTAGAAGGATGGAAATAATAAAAATCTGAGAGAAAATAAATGAAATAGTCTGAAAAAAATACAAAAGATCAATAAAACCAAGAGCTGTTTCTTTGAAAAGATAAACAAAATTGATAAACCTTTAACCAGACTCATGAAGAAAAAAAGAGAAAAAACTTAAATAAACAAAATCAGAAACGAAAGAGAATAACAACTCACTCCACAGAAATATAAAGAAAGGATACTAAGAAAAAACTACAAGCAATTGTATACCAACAAATTGGACAAACTGAAAGAAATGGATAAATTCCTAGAAACATAATCCTTCAAGACTGAGTCAAGAAGAAATAGAAAATCTGAACAGACTGATTACTAGTAACAAAATCAAATTAGTACTCAAAAACCTTCCAAGAAACAGAAGTTCTGGACTGAGTGGCTTCACGGGTGAATTTTATCAAACATTCAAAAAATGGACACCTGTTCTCAATCTATTCTGAAAAATTCAAGAGGAGGAAAGCTCCTAAGCTCATTCTATGAGGCCACCATTACCCTCATTCCAAAACCATACAAAGATGTTACAAATAATGATGAAGATGATGATGATGATGATGATGATGAGATGCACCAATATCCCTAATGAGCATAGGTGCAAAAATTCTCAACAAAATATTAGCAAACCAAATTCAGCAATTTATTAAAAAGATCATATACCATGACCTAGTTGGATTTATTCCTGGGATGCAAGTTTAGTTCAATATCTGCAAATCAATTAATGTGATATACCATGTTAATAAATTGAAAGACAAAAACCATATGATCATATTAATAAATGCAAAAAAAGCATTTGATAAAAGTCATCATTTAGTTATGATAAAACCTTTCAGCAAAATGGGAATAGAGGTAACATACCTCAACATAATAAAGGCCATATATGACAAACCCACAGCTAACATCATAATGGGGAAAAGCTAAAAGAGTTTTCCTTAAAATTAGAAACTAGACAAGGATGTCCACTTTTGCCACTTGTGTTCAACATAGATTGGAAGTCATAGCCACACCAATCATACAAGATAAAGAAGTAGAAGTTATCCAAATTGGAAAGGAATAAGTAAAATTGTCATTATTTGTAGATGACATGATACTATATAGAGAGAACCCTAAAGATTCACTTCGTAAATTATTTGTCCAACCACTATGCTGTACTCCTGAAACTAATATAAAATAATTTGAATGTCAAGTCTAATTGAAAAATAAAAATTTCAAAAAAAAGTATATTCTTTCAGAATTATTAAAATTTTTAAAAATCCTCCAGAGCTATGACTGATGGGCAGGGATATGACAAGGGTTGCCATATGGCTTAGTGAGGAATAGGTAAACTAGAAAATTCAATCTGCTACAGACATGTCTTGGAAGACAAGTCTGCTCCTCTTAGGGACTTGCACAATCCTATTTGTTCCAATGTATCTTGATTGCTATTTTAGTTATTGATTGCTGATAATATAAATACCTCGAAACTTAATGGCATAAAATAATGTTTTATTTGGCTTATAATTCCAAGGCTTGACTGGGTGTTTCTCCTGCTCCACACAGAATTGCCCAGAGTCACTGGGACAACATTGGTCATCTGGGGGCTTGACCAAGAGTTTGTCCAGACCTCTCAGCAAGGGATCTTAATTCTCTCTTCCATGTGGGCCTCTTCACATTGAGCTAGCTTCAAGTCATGGTGACTGAGTTCTAAGAAGAAATGTTCCAAGAGCAAGCATTCTCAGAAGTAGGAAGCAAAAGCTGCCAGGTCAGTTAGCTCTAGGACAGGCACAGTATCAGTTCTGTTTTGTTTTATTAGAGCAGTCACAAGCCCAGTCCAGAGACCATGGAAGGGGGACTACACAAGAGGTATGGTTCATTGGGGACTGCCGCATTAACCATCTAGCACATTTGGGCACTTTATTAGACATCTCTAGAACATCAAATCTCATTCCTTGGGCCTACCTCCGATTTTAGCTGAAGCTATGGTATATACTTCTGTGCAAGCTCAGGCTGTCTTTATACTTCTCATTTCAAGTAAAAGCCAGACTTTTTAGCTTTCTGTCCTTCTCTGATGCCAGAAAATCTGAAAGTAGAGGTGAGTGAACTGCCAGTGGGAGATAAAAGCTGGTGGATAGATATTCCAGCCTCTTACCCTTCAGGAAGATGATTCTAAGGAGCATAATGGATGTTTCTCAGTATATCCCAGTGAATTGAACTTTCTCCCCCGACCCACCTCCAAAGTGAGAACTTTGGTAACAAATGAACACTTACACTGGCTTTTCATACTTTCTGAATTTACTTTCCCTCGTCCCTCATTCCTGTGTCCTAGGATCACCACCCAATAAACCAGCTTCACCCAAGATCTTCTCTCTGACTCTTCTCTTGAGTGGAAACAAACTTAGATATTTTATTTGATAATGAGAAGAATTCTTTCACTTTTGAATTAAAGAACATAATCTAAAGTTTGGATTTGTGGAAATGGTTGAACTTGTGACTGGAAGTTCTTGTCTTTCTATTTCAGTAAAATGGCTTAGAGGCTGAGGGCTGGACATATGCTTCAGAGTATTAAGCTCATGGAAGTGAGAGGGAAAGTTTAGTGCTTTGTCAAGTGGAAGGCCAACTGGTAAGGATTACTCATTCTGTCTTGACCATTTCTGCAAAGAAGTTGGATGTCTTTGAATTTAGAAATAGTGCATTTAAATGTGCATGCAACTCCTATTCCAAGATAGATTAAGCCTTATTGGAAAGACATGCTGTCTCCTTTAGAAAAGTAAGTATCACTTGATGCATTGGAAACAGTCCTACAGAGAACAAGAAGATGAACATTGTTTTGTAGATTAATGACGTGCTTATATTATTATCTAGAATTGTGACTGGATTGGAAAGGTGACTATAGATTATCTAACTAGTGCTGATCAGGTGATTTCTGAATGACTGGTTTAAGATTTCATTTCTGGTAGAGTTGAAACTATAAGTTAAGTCTCAGTTTGTTGACATGGGCTTAGAATAAATGACTCTGTTTTAGTCCTGTTGTCTTGTTTTTTTAATTTTTTATTTTATTTATTTTAATGGTATGTGTGTATATTTACAATAATAGTGAATTTATATTCAAAGAAATATATATTTGAAGTAATATATTTAAAATATACTTAATTTTTCGCAATTTATATCTTACCCTCTTCAAAAATGAAATATAACTACTTATAATGAATGATACGTACAATGCAACAAGGTAGGATATATTAGAACTGAAATAAAAGAAGAAAGAGTAACAAATGTGGGGCTGAGAGCAGATAGGTGTCTAAGTATCATATGTGCTTCTATGCCGGCCTTTGTCATATCTACTGCACTTGAAATGAACTAGAAAAATACTTGCAGAGGGCGAACGTTCCCCACAAAATATAATTTTGGATCTGTTCTAGTACACAGATGAATGTAAAATAAAATCCAAAAGTTCTGCTCTGTGTAGCATGGCAACAGTTGATTTAGCTTGAAAACAATTTAAAGCAGCTATAACCAGATGCTTGCTTCAGATAAACAAACACAAAGACAAAAACTTTTAAAAACCCTCCTTTTAGCACCCACAGAATACCTGCCTTTGAGGAGAGCTACTTCCTCACACATCCTTTAAGATGCCCAAGTTTATGATGTTCACCAAGATAACTAACTGAGACAACTTGTATTATTCCCTTGCTGTTTATACACTAGTTAGAAGTTCTGGAACATCTTCTAAAAGTAACTGTTTTCACATTTTAAAAGTTGGTCTAGTAACTCTCTTTTCAGGCAATATAATGAGCTTACAGCGCATGCTGTTTATTGAGATCACTCAAAATTCGAGGTAATAATGTCATCATAAGTCTGTATGTAAAACAATGTTCCCCTTTCTATTCTCTATGGTCACCTGCCAGTGGCATCTGATCATTAAGAAACAAGTTATAAAGAATGCTGGAAGTGATAATTTTGCTTTGCCTTAGTGGAAAAGTTTAGCTCTTCTATCAGAAGTCCATTTTTAATCAATTTAAAGATTGTTCTAGGCTGCTATTCTAATGGAAGAATAGTTTAAATTCATTTTGTTATACGATTTTTAAGAAAAAATTAGTATGTTTAATCTGCTATCTATTTTTTGGGCAGCCCCAGGATAACTTATAAACCACAGGACTTTTCTAAAGTTAATTTATCTAGGATAATCCCACAATTTCACTTTGACACCAATTTAAGAAGCTTAGTATTAGCTCTTTTTTCCCCTTTAATTCATTTACCCTTCCTCCCCATCCCCACAACTGTCATTCCAACTAGAACTTTACTTTTTATCCAGGCTGTGCTACTGTAATAGTGATGGCTTTAGCTAAACCACTTACACTTTTCACATCTCTGATTCCTCAGCTGAAAGTTACTGCCTCATAGGGTTGGGGTGATTAAATAAGTTAACTTTATAAATACTGTAAGGGAGGAAAAAATTATTTTTTCTTCTACTCTCCTAGGATCTCTGGCTGGGTCCCTGTAAATTGGACTGACAAAAGATAGAATAACTAGAGAAAAACAGAAAGGTATTAGCATGTGCATCATGGAAGCACCCAGAGATGAGTATCTCAAAGGGGTAGATAAAATTTGGGGTCTATATACCTAACTTAGTGAGGGGAAAGGCAGGAGAGAAAGGGCACTTATAGAAAAGCAAATGACTTTGGAAAGATAAGTGTATCTGTATGGTAGATATGATAGTTTGTGACAGTGTATGTCTGGGTATGGTGCCAACTTCTGTCTCCCAGAAGAGATTAGAGTCACTCCTGGGAGAGGATTTATGACAATTGAATTCTTTGGGGAGGCTGTGCTTTTAGACAGATAAGGGATTTCAGGAACTCAGATGTCTTCTGCTCAAAATAATCCTTATGTCAAAGTGGCACATTTCGAGGAGGTGTATCCTGACCCCCTTTAATGTAACCATGTAATATTCTTAGAACAATCCTGACAAATAGCAGGCACTCTCTGAGTGCTCGTTGCTGTTGTTGCAGTGATTGCTATGGTGGTGTTAGGTAGCTGGTCAGACATGAGCAACAGGAGAACAAAGGACTAGTGGTCCAGCCTAGAGACTGCCCGAAGAACACCCTATTGGTAGTTGGAGAATTCCTCCTGCATCCCCAGAGACAAAAGACAAGACAGTCATAGTCTTAGCTGGCCTAATCTGGCTACAGATGCCAGGGTGGGAGGTCATTATAATACTATGTTTATGCCTGGAAGTACATGAATCTAATTATGACAGACTGTATTCTGGGTAAGCACATACACACTAGGCAAAGAGTTATATAGCAGCTGGGTGTCAATCAAAATGACTTTGGAACCACCCCTCCCCAGGTTTATAGCTCTCCATTTCCCCTAGATGTAACCCATATCCCCCTACCCACAACGGGTACATAATCTTGTTGCCAAGTGATTAGCCGGTATTAGGCTTGACCCGTGTTCTACCTCATAACATGCTTTTAATAAACAAATATTGCTCTTATTCACGAAGTTGAAATTCATTTCTTTGGCAGTGAAAATGACCTAGAGGTTTGTGTGTTACCAGAACTCTGATAGCTCCAATGGTAACAGTGGGATTCCATATGTACATCCACAACAGAGGTCTGGGTTGAGATTCGCTGATGCCCAAGCCTGTGTTTACAGTTAAAGGGGAGAGAGACCCCAATCCCTCACCTCTCCTTCCTGCTAGATTCTGAACCAATTGAGAACAGACATAAGAAGGCAGTAGTACTGGAAGGCGCAGACAGTATGGATAGAAATGGACCTCTGAACCCCGCTGAAGCTGCCTGTAAGGTGGGCATTGAGGCAGTACAACCTGTCATGAGCCAGGAATCATGCAAGGTCTAGGTGCTTCTCTGAGAGTGCAGATGTTTCTTCATATTTTAAAAATTAAAGCTGAGGTACTCCTACTACTATAAAAGCTGGCTTTGTTCTTTGCTGCGAAACTTATATAATTCTACTTTCCTTTGGCTAAGGAAAAATTGAGTATAAACTGATTTGACTTCTGTGTTAACCTGACATCACTCCCCTATTTACTAATTGTGTATGAGCTAAATTAATGTAGGGAGGAGGCAAGAGAATTAAAAATGTTAATCAAGCCACCTTCAGAGACTGCAATATGCTTATCAGCCCTGCATCCAGGACAGGAGGACAACTTCGGAACAAGGAAAGATTTCTACTGGGATTATTGACAACCCATTCCCCACACCTGTGAAGGGGAAACAGGAACCAACAGACTCATTCCCAACCTAAAACCATGGGAGACCTAAGGATCAAAGGCCGAAAACTCCCAGCAGGTTTCCCACTCTACATATTCTTACCTTTTCATGCTGCATACTCTTCCCCTTTCTCATTGTATGTTCATATCAAAGGAAGTTAACAAAGTCTTTCAAACTATAACTCACAGGAACTAAAGAGTGATATATACACTGAATTCCTTGAACACTCAGGGTCCCTCTCATTGTCTCTTTCCTGGTACATCTCTCTGCCTCTGA
Organism: Rousettus aegyptiacus; assembly: GCF_014176215.1. Lineage (NCBI taxonomy): Eukaryota > Metazoa > Chordata > Mammalia > Chiroptera > Pteropodidae > Rousettus > Rousettus aegyptiacus. The sequence goes on from NW_023416288.1 coordinate 70,567,286, forward strand.
GAGGAGACCACACTCTGTGCAATGTTACCCTTTTTCTGATAAACTTTCCTTTTGACTCTAACTCGAACATGTGTGTTGAATTCTTTCTACGGTCTCCACCAAAGGACCCTCTTCTTCTCTGGGTACAGGGCTTGATCTCCCCACCCCCGACCCCCGCCCCAACTTGAAGAAATTTGCCTTGTCCGTCATCAAAATCACATTACAGAAATGTGTGTTGCAGAACTGTCCTATGAAAATATGACTCATGTTTCCTCTTTCATTTTAAGATTAAATCTGAATTCCAATTATCTATTCCAGCTGGTACAAGGCAAGTGGAGGCAGGCCCCAGGAACTCAGGTGGGGTTCTGCAGGCTCATCGACAACAGAAGGGTGTGGGCACACACAGATGATCAGCTTTCCCATGGGTTCATGGATACACACACACACACACACACACACACACGCACACGTAAACCATAGGTCCATAATTTTCACTCTGCTGGTTTTCTTTGTTTTGTTTTGTTTCATTTTGTTTTTTGTCATTATTCATGTATTTTTAATGTCTCTGTAGCATTCTCTAGCCATGATAGGCTGCCTGCCTGGACAGCCCAAGTTTTCTCTGAGATGCTAATTATAGTTTTGTTTTTGTTTACTTGTGTGTTTTTAGTTTGCTTATGTATCAAGTCACATGGATTTTGAATACCCTATTTTTCCATAAGCTCAGGTAACGTTACTGAGCAACCCTTTTTGAGCAACACATATATTTCATTTTATATATATATATTTATTATATTTCATATTTCATTATATATATTTCATTATATATCTATATATTTCATTATATATATCTATATATTTCATTATATAGATATATATCTCGAGTGACAAAACTGCAGGATACCAAGAGAATGTGTAGAATAGAGCTCCCCTGCTTGGTCTGACTTATTTGGTCTGTACGTAAGGTTGACCTATGTGGTCTATTTATCATATAAAAGCCAGAAGTAACAAAGAACTCTGGCCCTTCTTAGTTTGTGAGAAAAGAAGTATAAGACAGAATGAGAGACCCAGAAGAAAGGCCTTGCCTAATTACAAACTATGACATGGTTAGGAATGTGAACTCTATAGTGCAGTTTCCTAGGTTCAAATCCTGACTCTTCCATTGACTACTTCAGTGACCTAGAGAAAGAATTTCTATTTCCCCACTAGAAAAAATAGATGTGGTATTACTAGTATTCATCTTCTAAACTGATGTGGTGAGAATTTGGAGAGAGATTCATATGTTGAAGGTTAAAGGCTGGGCCCTCAAAAGACATGTCCATGTTCTGATCCCCAGAATGTAGAAATGTTACCTTATTCAGAAAGAAAAAAAAAATTGTAGATATAATTAAGTTAAAGATCTTGAGATGAGATCATCTTGGATTATCTGGGTAAACCCTATATCCACTTTTAGGATAGTGAGGCAGAAATTTAGACAGACAGAAGAGGAGGAGGCAATGCAGACATGGAAGCAGAAATTGGAGTGATTTGGCCATAAGTAAAGGGATGCTAATAGACCCAAGAAGCTGGACAAGGAAAAGAGCTGATTCTCAACTAGATCTTCCAGAGGGAGCATACTCTTATCGACACCTTAATTACAAACTTCTGGCCTTCAAAACTGTGAGAGAATAAATTTCTGTTGTTTTAAGCCACCATGTTAGTGGCAATTTGTTATGACAGCCAAGGGAACTAATACACCATACAAAACCATATAAAGTTGCTGGCATATAGCGAACACTTGATAAGTATCAGGTGTTATTATTATTACCACTGACCAATAGAGAAATGTGGTTGAATGGCTACTTGTTTCGCCTGTTCTGCCCAATCAGTTAAGTCACACCTTCTTGTGTGAGGAGTTGCTAGTAATTGAGCTGCTAAGAATGGAAAAGTTTTCTTTGGTTCTTCCAAGAGCGCAGAATTGTTTGTCAAAGTCTCCAACACTTTTCTTAGAGAAAGGAAATGTTGTTGGAAGTGCCTATATTTTGAGCCAAGACAGAAACACATAGTGCACAGATAATGAAGTTTCTATTTATAACATGGACTTAGACATATTTCTCTACCGGCGGAACACAGGCAGTTGGACACATATCCCACATGTGTCCAAATATATTTCGCGTGACTTAGCCCATCTCAAGGCTTCTTAGAGCTGCAAACATAAGCAGATGGTCCTGGAAGGGGTGACACCACAGCCTGTTTGCTGAATGCTTCCTCCGAAAGCTTCCTCTTGGAGAGGAAATGTGTACATTAAATAGGGTGACCATGACCATGCATTTGGTTTGTTTGGACTGTCTAGTGCTCTCCTATTGTACTAGCATCCCGAATCATTTAACATTTGTCACTTCCAAAAAATAAAGTCTCAGTTTAGATGATAGATCTTATGTTTGTTTTAATATGGAGACATGTCATATTCAGCTTGCCAAGATCTTAAGATCTGAAGAAAAAGATCTTAAATCAGAAAGAACATTTCTTTCCTAATAAGTTAGGCAATTTTTCAAAAGCAGCTCTTAAACTACCAGAGGGAAGGATGATGGATACATCCACATCTCTATAAGAGATTTTTCCTCCTGATGGCTAGAAAATTAAAAATCCCAAAAGACCAAAAATAGAAAAAAAGATAATGAAAATTAGTGATTGCTTCTCTAGACTCACTTTTTGTTGCCTATAATGAAGACGAGTCACTAAAAACTACCATCCCCATTGCTGCCCTCATCTAATCCAACCAAAAAGAAAAAATGGGAGAAGAGAGACAACAAAATTCAAGTGAAGGGCGGGCTTAAACTAGTAACTAAAGTAAACTAATAGAAAATGATAACAATAGAGTAGACCAAATTAAACATGATTTAAGATGATAGAGACATCTAAAAATAAGAAAAAGAACTCAGGTAATGCTAAAATTAAAATTTAATAAAATGAGCTAAAAGTTAAAAATAAATAAGGAGAAATTGTGAAATTTTCCATAAAAATAATAACATCTGCCCCATAAAAGTGCTTCTTTTATATCTGTTCTAAGGACAGTGCCTCTTTTAATTCATTTAATTCTCCCAGTAACCACATGAGGCAAGATCATTACCATCTCCATGATGAGGAAGGCATAGAAAGAGTGGGTAATTTGTTCCACAGCTTGGTAGATAATAGGGGAGAGAAATCCAGCTAGGAAACCAATGAAAAACATACCTATTAAGAGAGGTCATGTTAAAAAAAAAAAATTTAAAAAAAGCAAAAAGCCTACGAAGTTAATTAGTTTAAAATGTTAGGTCACAAATTAAGAGTGGAAAACTACATGGGTGGAGTGAGAAACAGAGAAGACACTAAAAAGAACCAGGTCCCTAATGGAGTCTGGAGGCAGGTAGACCCTACTGCTTCTGGTGAAGAAGCAAAGGGTAGAGAGCCTGGTGTATCTTCATGGCCTTTCCTTTCACTTATCCCCCTCTGAGGACCTTTCAACTCTCCACAGAAGCCGAAGCAGATCTTCTTAGACCAAGTAACCCTACATCACAAAGACCATACCTGCTATAGCAATGGGACTTCATTTGGTTATTTTCTACAAAAAGTAGAAAACTTGATTTGTTCTAGTTAATTAGAATTTAATTTACTTTGAATCAATTCAAGGTTTTTATTTTGTTTTCTCTGAATCTTGGACATGATGGCTTCAAATTCTTTGAAAATTTTCCATGAATCATTTAGCAGAAATAAGAAACCTGAACCCATTAAAATAACTAATACTATCACCTGTGTTTAAGGATAAATAAATGGCTTTTTTATTTTAAATTTTGTTCAGTGTTGTTTCTCTCTCAGTTTTTTCTGACTCTTCAGTGAAGTGGCATTATTATGATGTTCTAAGGACAAGGACAGAACACCAGGGCAGCTCATACCCCAGCAATCCACCAATCTCAGAAATGAAGAGAGAACAGGGCTATAGCTTGATACATCCAGATATATTCTGGGTGCAGGCCAAGGATGAACTGCCTAAAGCTGTGGCTAATAAGAAAAAATTGGCTTGAAAGCTGGTGGAAAGTTTCATTTCTTTCTCTGCTCCAGGAGAGGCCCAGAAGAGAGGTGCATTCCTCCCTAATCATGGATGATTAAAGTTGGGTGAAATGCTCCATTAAGTTGGAGATAAGACTACAACTGAGAGTGGCTATCTCTATGTTTTAAAAAACCGATATTTATATTTGTATGGAAATACAAAAGACCCCAAATTGCCCAAGTCATCCTGAGAAAAAAGAATGAGGTTGGAGGCATCACTCTGCCCGACTTCAAATTATACTACAAAGTGACAGTAATCAAAACAGCATGATATTGGCAGAAAAATAGACACACGGACCAGTGGAACAGAATTGAGAGTCCATAAGTAAACCCATATTTATATGGGAAAATAATTTTTGACAAAAAAGCCAAAAACACATAGTAAAGAAATGAAAACCTCTTCAATAAATGGTGCTGAGAAAACTGGAAGGCCATCTGCAAAAGAATGAAACTAGACTGTTTTCTATCATCACACACCAAAATTAACTCAAAATGGATTAAGGACTTAAATATAAGACCAAAATCAATAAAATGCATAGAAGAAAACATAGAAACTAAACTCAAGGACCTTGGACTTAAAGAGGATTTTATGAATTTGACCTCAAAGGCAAGGGAAGAACAAAAATAAATGAATGGGACTACATCAAACTAAAAAGCTTCTGCTCAGCAAAAATATTGTCAACAAGGTAAAGGGACAACCATCCAAATGGGAAAATATATTTGCAAGCAACGCCTCCAAGGAAGGCCTAATATCCAAAATATACAAAGAACTCATACAATTCAATAACAACAAAAAAACAATCCAATCAAAAAATGGGCAACGGACCTGAACAGTTACTTTTCCCTAGAGGACATACAAATGGCCAACAAATGTATGAAAAGATGCTTAACATTGCTAGCTGTTAGGAAAATGCAAATCAAAACCACAATGAGATACCATCTCACACCTGTTAGAATAGCTATAATCAACAGGACAAGTAATAACAAATGTTAGAGAGGATTTGGAGAAAAAGGAACTCTCATACACCTCTGGTGGGACTGCAAATTGGTACAGCCATTATGGAAAACAGTACGGAGACTCCTCAAAAAACTGAGAATTAATCTACCATATGACCTGGTGATCCCTCCGCTGGTATTTACCCCAAAGACTTCAAAACCCATATTTGTAAAGATTTACACCGATATTCATAGCAGCACTATTTATAGTGGCCAGGACATGGAAGCAACCGAAATGTCCTATGATAGATGATTGGCTAAAGAAACAGTGGTACATATATGCAATGGAATATTACTAAGCCATAAGAAGAGATGAAATACTGCCATTTGTGACAACCTGGATGGACCTCAAGATAATCATGCTAAATGAAATAAGCCAGATAGAAAAAATTTAAAATCATGTGATATCACTTTTATGTGGGATATAAACCTAAAAGCAACAAATGAACAGGACAAAGACTCAGGGACATGGACAATGAACTAGTGGTTACCAAAGGGTAGAGGATGGGGGAGGAGGGAAGATTTAAACAGGATAAAGGGAGTCTAATATAGAGGGGAAGGGTAGGATGAGGTGGGTAAAAGGGATCAAATATATCGTAGTTGAAGGAAACTGGACTCTGTGTGGGTATCACACAATATAATATATAGATATCAAATTATAATGTACACATAGAAATTATATAATTGTATTAACCAATGTTACTCCAATAAACAAAAATAATAAAAAATAAATAAACAAATAAATAAATAAAAATAAAAAACTAATATTTGTACTACTTTTTACAAAACATTTCAAATGAGTGCTCTGTTCTCCTAAAAGAAAAGAAAATGCTGTGACTAATAAAACTGAAAGAGAAAGATTAATTGTGCAATATTAATATGATTCAGAGTAGATACATTTTAATTAATGTAACATTTTGATTAGGTAATATCTACATATAGTAAAAAATTTTAAACTACCAACAAATATACCATTAAGATGAATTCTCCCTCTCACTACTGTTTCTGGTTCTCTAGGTTTTCCCAGCCAGGAGGCAACCAAATACAAGTTGTTAAATTTAGTTCAGAGATTTTTAAATGTTTTAAGTTGTGTATCAGTTATTTTATATTTCATTTTATTTTCAGAGTGGGAGTGCATTATGGATTGTCTTAAGGTAAATTTGCTTTGCATTTAGCCTCTGCTTTACCTGGCAAATGCCAACAAACAGCTTTTCTTCTGCATTCAATAAGTATTGAAGAATCAGTATTTCCATGAAATATATGTACTTTTACTCTGAAATAGAATTTTCTAGATTCTGGGATAGACCTGTGGGTTGAATTCAGAATGTGTTTTGCTGTTAAATACAACTTAACAGAGGGATTTTTAATGAAATGGTTTGGAGGATTTCATTAGATGAGCCTTAAGAAAAAACAACATTAGAGAGTAATAATGACAATGATGACTATTATTTATCTAGCACCTATGGTGTACTAAGGACTCTTCAATGCATTGCTTCAAATTTTTAAGCTGAAATATTCATAGCAACTCTAACAGGAGCGCATTAGCATGCCTGTTTAAAGATTCAGTGACTTACCCAAAACTCTACAGTTAGTGAGAGCCAGAACTTAAACCTGGATGTTCTCAGTTCCAAAATCAGTGGGCTTTCTCTATTACCAGTCTCTCACACTGGTCCATGACATCTTTTAAAAGGGGATGGCATACGGAACTGCTGAGATCAAAAGAAAAATAAAAAAAGGCCAATGTAGGAAAACATGTGAGAAGAAACCACAGGGGTTGGGTCATTCAAAGTCTTAGGCTTTGTTAAAAAGAGCTATTCCATGATTTATATAGCATCAGAAACTGATATTTCCCTTTTGCTCTTGTCATTGTCTGTAGTGCTTATAAAAGTTCTGTAGTCACACAAATCCTCTCTGGGAGAAGTGTGGGTTTTTCGTTTGTTTTGTTTTTTTCTGTCTGGATATTTTGTTGTTGTGTTTGCAGTTTCCAGTGTGGTTCACCTAAAACCAGATCCTCTGAAACTGATTCCTGGACAATTAGGCTGACAAAGAACAATATTAGATACAAGATACCCACACTGATCCTAAACTTTGTGGTTACTGGTGGGGCCCCTATGATAGACTATTTTAGTGGTTTTACAAGGAAGACTGGAGTAGGTATTGCATAACTACTCACCTTAAAGCATAATGGCTTAAAACAGCTACATTTGTTATCTAACAGTTAGGGTAGATAAGGAATTCAGGTACCTCTCTGGTTCAGGGGCTCTTGCAAATTTCCAGGTAAAAGCTTGGGTGGGGCTGTAGTAATTTCAAGGCTTAACTGAACATCTACATTCAAACTTGTTTATGTAGCTGCTGGCTGGAGACATAAGTTCTTTGCCACATGAGCCTCTTCATAGGGTAGCTCATGTGGCAACTGACTTCCCTCAGAGCAAGCAAGAGAACAAGAAAGGGTGCTCAACACAGAGTTAATAATTTTTTAAAATCCAATCTTGGAAGTGACATTTCATCACTTCCGTTCTGTTCTTTCCTATACTATTATATTCTTTACAGACAAGTCAATAAATCTAACCCATACTCAAGGGGAGGGAGTGACATAAGGATATGAGTAGCCGTATACTGGGTTCCTTGGGGGCCAAGTTAGAGGATGCTTACCATAGAGGCACTGCACTATAATTGCCTGCTTACTTAGAACCTGTTCACTTCTTTGTTTCTCCCTTTAAACTGTGTTCTATAAAAACAAGGACTGGGTCTGTGTTGTTTAGTATTCTAACAAATGTGGTACCTAACATAGTTAATAAATGTTTGTTTAATAAACAGATGAAAGGATACATTTTAATAGTAATTATGATCATGATTCTCATACAAGTAAACACTTGTCAAATATTTTATTTAACTCATTAATCGAGAGAACAAATCAGATATTATAAACAACTAAAATGAAAACTCAAGGTACCAAATATTTATTCTCAGATAAGGAATGATGACATTATTTTTACAAATGGGTACAAACTGGCAGAACTGGTCAATATTCACAGGGCAATAATCAATGGCATTCCACTGGACACAATTTGAATTTCAAAAACTATTCTAATTATGAATAGTTTTCTACAATTAACTTCTATCTCTACAGTGTTGTAAAATAATATAGTCAAAGGTACAGGCAGAGATAACCTGGATTGATGAACTAGACTGTATGCTCACTAAATTCCAAAGTCTTCTGAGATTTTTTCTTACAAGTCAATGGTACTGACTGGAAGAAAAAGCACCCTAGAAAAAAAGCCAAGCTCGAAAATAGTCTTAGCTTTTTTCTTTTCATATTTATATTAGCAGTTAGGACCCTTAATTTGGAACTTAATGGTTCTTGATTACAAGGGAATAGGATTTCCCAAATATGTTAGAGTAGCTCAGATAGATCTTTGTGCCTACACGATAGGCTACTGTTCCCTTTACACATAGTTCCTAACCTTGTGAGACAGCATCTCACAAGGTTAGGAATAGAAAGTAAAACCAAATCCTCCCAATGCTTCAGGGGTGAGAGTCTTATAGATTGATTCCAAGGTCCAAAGCTTATGCTATCCAGGGTTCTGTCAAGGATTGCCAAATACAAGTAGACCACCTACATCAACATCTTGGTGTGCATGAAGGGGAAGTGGAGTAATTTCCTTGTCAAAAATTTTTACTCTTAGGCTCTCTGAGACATACTGAACCTAAATATGCTGAAGTAAGACTTGGATAATCTTATTTTTAAGGTATTCCTCAGATAATTCTATGTGGCCAATTTTGTTATCCAGTGGTCTACATGATTTCTCATTGAAAGTAATAATAGTTAAGTGACTATGAAAAAAATGAATCTGAAGAGTTTATGGAGGCCTCTGAATCTGCCATGAAGAGTCCATAGACGGCTTTCCCTTTGAGTTTCTCTAGGCGAATAAAGAAATAAAGGTTTGCCCTTGCTGTTATTATTTTTAAAAAGCTAAACTTTGAGAAAGTACATATTATGCTATAAACTAGAAAATCATTAGAGATTTTTAAAAGAAACATAATAACAAAAGATACAAATACAAATCTCTTCCTATATCCTCAAACCATAGACCATAGTATTATAAAATTCTCTAATTTTCATAGCCTCAACAAAAAGCCTTTTGTTTTTAGCATCAATTAATGGAGGCTTCAACAGATATTTGCAGAGCGTCCTGCTGGGTCCTACTAGAATAAGAGAAAGACAATTAGGTACATTTTTTCCTACAAAGCAAATTTTGCTGAATCATTTCACTACACTTGAAAAGCTACAAGTATTTGAAATTCAAATGAACATTTACCATCTGTGGTCTTCATTAATGTTATAATGGCATCATGATTCAGATATTTCTGTTGATGAATATTAGTTTTCTTGAGTCTTATACCCAGTAGATTTAATTTTGTAGTTCATAAAGTATAACAGGTAATCTGATATATATAAACCAGGGGATGAAAAGAGGATAGGGAAATTATTAATTTCAATATTCTTATTTTATAAGAGATGAAACCAATTTTCAGAAAGAAAAACTTTCATGGGTTGAATTATGTCCCAAATTCATACGTTGAAGTCTTAACTCCCAGGAACTCGGAATGTGTCTGAGTTTGGATATAGAGTCTTTAAAGAGGTAATTAAATTAAAATAAGGCTATTAGGGTAATTCCATATGATTGGTGTTACTTATAAAAGGAAATTTGGACACAGGCATTGTCTTAGTTTTTTGGGGCTGCTCTAACAACACACCGAACGGGTGGCTTATAAACAATAGAAATTTATTTCTCACAGTTCTGGATACTGGGATGTCCAAGATCAAGGTGCCTGGTTGTAGACATCTGTCTTTGATGCATCTTCAATGGTGAAAGGGGCAAAAGTCCTCTAGAGTCTCTTTTATAAGGGCATTAATCTCATTCATGAGGGCAATATCCTCATGACCTAATCATATCTCAAAGGGCCCACTTCCTAATACCATCACATTGGGGATTAGAATTTCAACATACTAATTTTGAGGGGACATGAACATTCAGTCTGTAGCAGGCATGTATGAAGGAAGATGACGTGAAGATACAGAGAAAAGATAGCCATTTGTAAGCAAAAGTGAGAGGCCTCAGAAGAGACCACCCTTGCTTACACCTTGACTCAGACTTTTAGCCTCAAAAAATGTCAAAAAATAAATTTCTGTTATTTAAGCCACTTAGCCTGTGGCACTTTGTTATGGCAACTCTGGCAAACTAACACAGGAACCAAGTTGCCCAAGGCAAAGAGGTAATTAGCTGTAGAACAGGGCTTAAAGTCGAAGTTTTCTGCCTCTCATTTTAGTATAGTTTTCTCTATATCATGATGCTCTTAATATATGAAAAATTAATTCTCAAAAAAACTTTAGTTATGCAAAATTATAGTACTATAAAAGAATAATTTGAAAAGTGTTCTTATTCTTCATTCGCTTTGAACTTTGTGTGTTCTCAACAAATGTTAGATATCAGAATGGGATTGAACATTAAAAATGTGACAGATGTATGCCCTGAAATCCAGAGTAAGGATTGTACCATTTCAATATGTGGGGCTTACATGACATGAAAAAACTTTGACACTGTTATTATATCTGCAATAACCTCATCTTTGGCAGCACCTCTCACCCAATCTCTCAGCTCGCTTTTTTATGTACTATGTGCATTGTCTGCAAGTCCATGACTTTGTTTCTATATAGTGATCTCAGTGACAGTAGTATAACTTTGCTTTCTGCATGAAGTTATAGATGAAAACAAATTTTGGTGATCAAAAATGTAAAGAAAACAAAGGTTTTAGGGTTCTTTAAAAGAGTGAGAATTTCATCTACTTTGAAATTTTGCTCTTTTCATCTTTTATTTGTAATTTGTCTACCAACCTGAAGTAAGATCATTACTATATTCAGCTTTGTAAAGTGATTAGAATCTTTCAGGATCAAGAATAATAAGCAAATGGAAAATGCTTATTGTTAAAGTAGAGCCACATCCTGCAGCACAGGTTTTATGCAGTTGCCAGATAAGTCATTGGGCATCCTTTGCAATATTTGGGATATTTAAAAATTATTCATTGTTTTACTGAAATTGGAATTTAATTGGGTGTCCTGTATTTTTATTTGCTAAATCTGACAACTCTAATTTTATCTAATTTAATGATAGATTGAATACCACGATTTCTTCATGTAATGAAGGACCCCAGAACTTTCTCCTCCTAAAGTGTGCAGAAAAGTTTGTATTCAATATATTTAATGCTTAGTTTCTCAAAATGGATACCCATTTATTGGAAAGGCAGTGTTCTAAATAGGAAATAAATTACCAATTGGAACACTTTATAAAAATTACCAAATTAACCTGTTTATAAAGGAAAACAGAGTTTATTGCTTATCATATGGAGGGAGATCACTTTGTAATAGTGCTTGAAGTAGTGTCTTGGGAAGGGGAGGTTAAAGGCAGAGTGTTTTTAAGGGCTTGGAATCTAATTTAAGGTGGCTCTTTCAGTGTGGTAGGAGGGCCGTTTGGGACTGGGCAAAGTTTATAAAGTACTAGTTTAAGGTTGGTGGGCCTAGCAAGGCATGGAGTTTGAAGTTAGCTTTGAAGAATAAGGAGCCTTTGATGAGACTGATGAATGATTTGTTACTCTAATGAGAGCAAGTTTAGTCGTTATTTGGTTAAGTGAATTTTCCAAAAGTTCTTGTAACAAATAAACAACAAATAACAAAAGTAACAATGACAGCAAAGATTTTTGTGGACTAGGTAAGTTATGTAAATGTAGAATATCCAATAGTAAAGTCGTCTTAATGTGAGCAGTAAGCCGTGTAGCTGTAGATCAGTGGTTCTCTCTGTAATCCATGGGCCAGTGGGATCCAGAGATCCTTTTAAGAGAACAAAAATTGTTTCTTTTCCAACTACATGTCTATGTGAGGCCAGATTTTCTTCATTCATTTCAATCAAACAACATACTGCAAGAAATTGAATCAAACAAGAACCTCTTTTCTATTAAGTCAGGCATTAGAGATTTGTAAAATTGTTAATGCTGTTGTTTTCATTATATATACATATATATGTATATGTATAGTTGTTGTTATTTTCAAGAATTGTAAAGAGTCTGAGGTTTTACTTTAATTTTTAGTTAACAAGTTACCTTACCACAGTTTAATGGAAGCTGACAAGACATGAGACTCCTGTGTCAGAGTCAAAATACTTTATTATTCACAGTGAAATAAACATCCAGAGTGTTTATATTTATCCAGAGTGATATATTTATATCAGTTTTCTGCAGTGCGCACAATTCCCCGGGGTCAATACAGTTGGGCCTAGATGGATGCCTGTACACACAGCGAGTTACATGACAGGAGAGGAAGATGAGCTTGGGATACCTGTCATTTAAAACTGGCAGTAAGTAAGCCTCCTCTTTGTCCTGGAGGGAGGCCTTTCTTCATCCATCAAGGCTGCTTGCTGCCTGCACACCCCTGAGAAAACCTGGATAAAGATGTCTCAGAGTCTTGCATTATTGACATACACAGCAAGATGTCTAGGAGCAGGAGATATTTATGGAGACATATTACTCAACAGGTATTTTTTACAAAAATATATTATTTATGTTAACATAAATAATAAATTCTTAAATGAATTAAATAATATGTAATTTTTTTCTCCATGTCAATTTGTAATTAGTAAATAGCATTAGTTATAACCCATCTTAACCTGTTCTTTGGGGTCCTCAGTAATTTTTTAAGATTAGAAAGATGTCCTGAGAGCAAATTTGAAAACGCTTGTAGTTTCACTTCTCATCATTATAGTGCTCTTAATTCTTCCCCTTTACCTTAGTCCTAGAGATGATTTATTTGTTTGTTTGTTTACTTGCTTATTTGTTTGTTTGTTTGTTTATTCTACCAAGAATTGCCAAAAGGTTTATGCAGTGCAGGCTCTGGACTAAGCTCTTTTAAATATTCCCTTGATACTTCACCTCTGCTGGTCTCCACTACACTCTCTGTTCCTAAGAAGACTGGAAGAATTAGGTGGTTTTTAACCCAGATGATTCTGAGAGTTGAGACATTCCATGCAAGGCCCTGCTGGCCAAATTTTGCAGAGGGTCTTTTGGCTTTTTATCTTTTCTACTCGATGTCAGGATGGAAACAGTCTGTTCTGAATCTTGGCTGACTGTGATATAAACCATTAGCTGATTTTTCAGTTCTCTTTTATTAGAAATCCTCTGAATGGTCTTTTGTTTTTCTGTTTTTCTTTAATATTCCTTTGTTTTTCATATTTATTCAATAAATCTTTCCTTTAAAGTTTGCCCAACAGGAATCTTTGAGTTTTCCTTGTTATACACACTTATATTACATATATTTATATGTAAATATGTGAGATATATATCTATATATATCCCGTGAGATATATATGTATATCTCACAGGATTTCTTGACCATGTTTATGTTTTGATAGCACACGGCCTCTGGGTTATCTTGGCTTCCTTTCTTATTTGCATTTTCTCAAGACACATTCATTTCCCGGTTTTATTACAAATTAGTCACTTAATGATTTCTTAGCACTATAAATTGAAATATTTTATAATTCCAAACAATAGATAACACCAATCTAAGAAGTTTACTTTCTAACTTGCATGTTTCTGTGACACATTTTTAAAAAAGGATCAGGCATTACTTTTTAAAAACAAAATATAACAAAAAACCATTTAATTATAAAAATACAGGAAAATGGATTTTTAAATATAATGATTAGTTGGCAGCAGACTGGATGCTTTCATTCAAATTCAAAAGAAATACAAGCCATTAAACTGCAGGTTCTCTAAGGTCAGGAATTACATCTTATTCATCTTTCTATCCTGAACACCTAAGACAGTGTCTGAGCATACTGTAGGTGCTCAATAAGTGTTTCCCTAAATGACCAAGAATAAAAAATGATTAAGTGCTAACTTTATAGAAATCATAAGACATCCCTATGGGATTATCTTCTCACTAGATTATTTGACCTTCCCTATTCAAAATTCCAAATCCCTGAAGGAAATTTCTCAATAGATTTCCATCATAACTGAATGTATCCAAACTATTTGTCTGAACCACATAAAATTCCTATTTTTGTAGAATGATCAAGTAATGGCTATTTTATGTGAATTGTCCTAAATAAAACTAGGTCAATGTAAATTTTTTTGTTATGTATAATTTGGTAGGGGTAAAATAAGGCAAAGAAAACAGGTAGTCCCTCAAATGAAACATTATCATGCTTTTATATTGCAGAGGAGGGGTTGGATTCAGTGTGTTGGGAGTGGTACTGTGATATGTTAGAGATATAGGAAATGTTCGTGGGTGGACTAGTAAGCCCTAATCAGATATATTTTCTTTCTGAACCACTCATGTCAGTGGTGGTCTGAAGGGAGGAGAGTATGAATTCAGACCGGAGTTCTGAAACAACCACAGAATAATGTAGAGTTATGTAATCTTCTCTGAAAACTTAAACAGATAGGTGCACAATATTTCATTTTGTATTTGGAGTTTTAAAAGATATTATTTAGCCCCATTTATAATGGAAGATGTAATTAGAAAGAAGAAAGCACTAACTGAATCACCGATAACTATTCTGGTCAACAGCACTTCAGTGGTGCTGGCCAAACTCTGTTTTGATTATTCCATTGAAATCTTTCTTTCTGGAAATACAGTAATATGTTTTATGGCTGACAGCCTTTTGACTCTTATAAATGTCTGATTCTCTTCATTCTTATTCCCAAATAAACAAACATTGGAATATTTTATAGGTTAAAGCAAATACCAGATGCAAGTAATGCAAGTTTCTGGGTGGCTCGGGCAGCAGATGTGTCTAGGATATTATGTTTTAAAGACTTTTTTCACCTATTTTTTTTTGTCTTTATTGAAATAGACAATTAGATGCTTGTATTTACATTGTACAATTTAATGAGTTTTTTTCTACTTATAGTTGGCATGCAATAATATTACCAGTTTGTTGTATAGCATAGTGATCGGAGATCCACATAACTCGCAAAGTGATCACTCTACTAAAACTATTACCCCTCTTCCTCCTTACATATTTATTACAACAATTATTAATCATCTTCCCTATGCTACCCTCTACATCTCAACGTCTATTCTGCAACTATCCATTTGTACCTCTTAATCCCTTTGCCTTTATTTTTGTTGTCCCCCAACTCCCCTCCCATATAGTAGCCCTCTAAATATTCTCTGTATTTATGAGTTTATCTCTGCTTTTGTTTTTGCTGTTGTTGTTGTTGTTGTTGTTGTTGTTGTTGATTTTGTTCTTTAGTTTTCACATGTATGTGAAATCATACAATATTTGTCTTTCTCTACCTGACCCATTGCATTCAGCACAATACCTTCTAGGTCCATCAAGGCAATATCTTTCTTCCATCCACTTTCTTTTAGTCCGTGTGTGTCTTTTAATCTGAAATGAGTCTCTCATAGGCAGCATATGTAGGGGTCTTGTTTTCTTATCCATTCATCCATTCTAATTTTCGGTTGGAGCACGTAATTTTTTTCCATTTGAGGTATTTGTTGGTAGGACTGTAGTAATTACAATTCTTTATTCCTGCTTTTGCTACATGTTTTTTCTTCTTAAAGAAGTCCCTCCATTTCCTGTAATACTAGCTTAGTGTTGATAAATTCCTTTAGCTTTTTTTTTGTCTTGGAAGCTCTTTATCTGTCCTTTGACTCTAAATGATAGCTTTGCTGAATAAAGTGTTCTTGGTTGTAGATCCTGGGTCTTTGTCGCATAAAATATTTTGTGCCAAGCCCTTCTGTCCTGCATAGTTTCTTTTGAGAAATCAGCTGCCAATCTTATGGTGGGCCTTTGTAGTTAACTAACTACTTTTCTCTTGTTGCTTTTAAGATTCTTTCTTTGTGTTTAACCTTAGGCATTTTAATGATGATGTGTCTTGGTGTGGGCCTCTTTGGATTCCTGATCTGGGGGATTCTCAGAGCTTCATGAGGTTATATGTCTATTTCCTTCACCGAGTTAGGGAAGCTTTCCATCATTATTTCTTGAAATATATATTCAGCTTCTTGTTTTCCCTCTTCAGGTATCCCTATGACACAGATATTTTTACCTTTAATAGTGTACCATAGGGTCCTGAAACTATTATTATAGTCTTGGCTTTTTTGTCTTGCCATTTTTATTGAGTGTCCTTGGCTTTCCCATCCTCTATATATGTCATTTGAGACTCTTCTTTATTCATTTTGTTTATTCCTTTGTTTACTTCATTTAATATATGTATCATTTCAGATAATGTATTCTTCATTTCTGACTGGTTCCCTTTTATAATTTCCATTTCTATTTTTAAGTTTTTTATCTTTGCTGAAGTTCTCACTGAATTCATCTACACTTCCCTTAAGTTCATTGAGCATCTTTATAACCAGTGTTTTGAACTCTGCATCTGTTAGATTGCTTGATTCCATTATTTCTGGATCTCTGTTCTGTTCTCTCATATGGTTTCTGGCTCCTTGCCATCACATTTTGGCTGCCTTTCTGTATTTGTTTCTATGTACTAAGCAAAACTCCTAAATCTCCAGGTCTTATTAGTGTGGATTTGTGTAGTAGGTGTCCAGTGGCACAGTCCTGAGAGGAGTTTAGCTGCAGGTCAAATTTAGCCCCAGCCTGTGACCCTGTGGGGTCACCTGTTAAGATTCAGCAAGCAATTCACAGATGCTGTGCTTACAGTTTTCTCAAAAGGCCACACCAGAAACTGAGGCCAGCTGCCGCCAGTGTGAATCTAGGTGCTGCTCAGCAAGGAGCACCTGACTAAGTGAGGACACACCTGGATGTGGCTTGGGTGGGGCCGTGAGTTGGGGAAGGCAGGGTTTCAGGAAATCTTCTGGGAGGAGCGACCTCTGTTTTCGAGTTTGATGACGTCAGGGCTATGGCGGCACTGAGTCAGCACACTGGGAGTAGGGAGGGCTCAACAGAGGAACAATGGATACTTCCGACACTTCAGTACCAAGCGAGTCATACCTTGGCCCTCACTTTGACAACTCAGTGTCTCCCTGTAAGTCCTCGGTGCCCACTGTGCACAGTCGAACCAGCACTGGTGCTCAGAGCGCGCAGGTCCATCACCACGAAAATCTGCTCACAAGAGTGGCCCCTTTAAGAGGCTTCTGCCGCTGCCGCAGCCTGTGTCTCACTCAGACACTCGAGACTGGGCATCCCGCATCCTCACCCCCTCCTACCTTCTGCTGTTGCAGAGTGATTTCATAGATTTCTCCCTAGTTGTATGGCTTGTTCATTTAGATCTCAGGTGATTTTCTTTGCTGCTTGCTCCTTGTTTCTGTCACAACTTTGATTTAGTCTCCAGAGGGATAAACAAAGCTTCTATCATCTATGCCATTTTTTTTCCACCTCCCTAGAGACATTTTTTTAAACTTCAGACCTCACTAGGATATTCATTGTGCATCATGACCCACACACACATACACACACACACTTAAAACAGAAGTCTCCAAAGGTAATATTTACCTTTGAATTTCAGGATTCACACTAATGTTTTTATTTTTTATTCCATTTTATTATTTCTAAAATTGCCACAACCCACTAAATTGATTTCCTGATGCACCAGTAGATCCCCGCCTGCAAGTGGAAAACAAGAAATAATTCATATGTAAATGTATAAAGATCTTTATTTCAGTAAAAGCTTGTTAGCGCCAAGCTGATTGAGAAGAGAAGGTTTCAGTAGTAAGACACCCAGTTGGAAGAATGCAAGAGGGCCTGCCATGAGAACAAAATGGCAGGCACCAACTTTTACAGGAAGCACACTTCTGCGCTAGGGGACCGCATGGGCTCCACATATATCAGAGTATAGTAGCGGCAATCTGCTACACACGTGTGATACAGTAAGCTGAATCATACTTACATAAGCTGAGTGCAGATGCCCTACTACATTAATGTAACATTATTAAGCCGGGGTCCCATTCCTAGCTGCGAGCTTGGATCACAGCCAGACCTGGGACCAGCCAGGCATGGGGCCCATAAAGCTGATTCAAAAATATAAACAGGTACAATTGTCTACAGAAACGAAACTTGTGAGAGAACATGCTTAGTGGAACAGAAAGCCTCGCAATATTTTGTGACCAATTGAAGGAAACTCGGAAGGAGTGCCTGAGGGTGGGATTTTATGGCTGATTAATCTAGGTTGTTTTGGAAGCAGATACCATCTATAAATTCAATTTGCCATGTTTCACGTGGCAAATACACATGTAATGTTATTCTGATTGTTTTAAAATGTGTCACCCATTTTTCTGCAATCTTGTTATTGCTAACAGTGGTTTTAATACTAATAATTTTTTTCTCCCAGGAATGTAATTCTCATGGTTGTCAAAAGATTTCAGAGAATATATAAAGCAATCTTTTGCCAACCATGTCTAAACATATCTGTATTGATATTTATGTTTATCTGTATATACTTATCTACTTAGCATAAAAAAATAATGATGGGTCTAAAAGTAAAGCAAGGAAAAGGGATAAGAAATGCTGGAGGAGACACTTGCAACTGTAAATAGAATAGTCAGGGAAAGTCTCAATGAGAAGTGACATTTGTGTTAAGATCTAAAGGTTTGGAGAGCAAGCCATATGGATAGGTATCTTGAGGAAGAGTTTTCCAGGCGGAAGGAACTGTGAGTACAAAGAATTTGATGCTGGAGATTGTCTAGTGTGTTAGAGAAGCAGTAAGGCAGCCACCCAGAGCTGTGACACTGGAGTGTTTACCCTGGGACAATTGTACAGGACTCCGTGACTCACAGTAATGATTTTGGCTTTTACTTGGAGCAAAATGTAAAACTGCTGGAGGGTTGGGAGCACAGGAATCACAAAATTTGTCTTATAGTGGATAAGATCTGTCTGACAACTGTGTGATCTATATACAGAATGTGAGGTGGGGGCACAGAGACCATTTACATAGCCATTGCAATATCTATGTAAAAGATGATGTTCACTTGGCTAAGGTGGTAGCTGTGGACTGGAGAGAAGTGGTAGGACTATGGATCTATTTTGAGAGTGCAGCTGGCAGCATTTACTTACAGACTGAACACAGGTGTAGGTGTGAGAAAGCGAGGAGCCAAGGATGACTCTGAGGATTTTGGCCTGAGTTACCAAAAGAGCTCTTATGATCAACTAAAAACAATGAATAATTCATTGGAAAAAATGGGCCACAATATAACTGAACTTAAAAAAAGCAATTTTTTAAGGATTTTTTTTTTTTTTAGTAAACCTTATATTAAAGAAAAGGTCACAAATCAAGTATACAACTGGATGAATTTTCTCAAACTGAACAAAACACATCTATGTAAATAGCATCTAGATCAAGAATCAGAACATTACCTGCACTCAAGAAACACTCTCTCCCCAAAGTAATTATTTTAAAAATTAACTCTGTATTTATATTAAAATTTTTCTGCATATCAAATGATGTAGAACAATGGACCATGGACTAAGGAATAGCTTCAGAAATCAGGAGAGGAAGAGTTAAGAAACTAGCTTGCAACCATGTGACAGGAATTAGTCATCCACTTTAGCTCATAAAGTTCGTGCTGAAAAGTTCTTTCCCAATAATATAACATGAGACAGACAGAAGGTAAAAATAGATACATTTCTATATAAATCTCAAAATTAGAAAGTTCACAGGAGTTGCTAAAAAAAAAAAGCCACGAGTTCATAAAAAAATAAACTTTAAAAAAGTGAAAAGCAAAATTGATTATACTAAGGTTCAATGATCTGTACTTTTAAAGCAAAATATTCATTATCTAGAAAACTTGGTAAAGGTGAGGATCAGAATAAGAGGATTTAGATGCTGAATCTGAAAACTGGACTTCAAACACAGAAACTATAGTTACAGTTTTTCTCAGAAGTTACATGTGAAAAAAAATATATTAGCCAAAATAGGTGTATAAGGGACTGGGGATAGAAAGGTAGGGAGAAAAAAAAATGAAATTAAGTTTGAGCCCTCTCTTCACACTCCCTACCGCCCGAAAAAAACCTTTAGAAATAAAAATCTTACATTAGGAAAAGGAGAGTTCTTGATTTTAGAAATAATATAGAAAATTACTTATTTGTGATTGAAAAAATATCTGTAAAAACTTCATGCTGACAATAGGAATGCAGCTAAATATGCAGAAATACAATTTTTTCTTAGGCAGTGTGGAAGGAAAAAATAAATGTTTTAGAACTCTGAGAAATGCCTAGAATTGCTCAAAAGCCAACTAAGACCCTTGCAATGATTGGCAGAAAGCAGTTAGGTAAGACTGTGAATTACGGCCAGAGAAAATTCCATCAATATTTATAGAACCTATTCTGCCCAGAAGACACAATAGTGGTTGTTAATATATCTTAATATTCTTCATGTCATCTTTCTTAATTTTATAAGCTGTAGTTTTGTCATTTTGAGTTTGAGGTCATGTGTCTCGAAGTCAGTTAACAGGCTTGACAATTATGACCAAAATCAGAAAGCTGAGATATCAGATATATCATACCTTGATAAATTATCTAGATATTTTGTCTTTAAAAGGGCAACTTAAAGAGATATGCTTAGACTCCTCTGAAAGATTCTTGAAATAGGTCTCTAGAAAAGGTGAATTCTAAACAAATGGTGCTCATCAGACTTTTAAGAATCACCCAAATAAGAAACTTATTACGTGGAATGTTTTGTATTCAGAAAAGCTTTCAACAGTTCTAACTTTTTGCAGTTTATTTTACCTATTTGTTCTAAATGATAGTTGTGACTATGTATTTATGCATCATCTTATTGCAAAAGCATCATTGCGAACAGATATTTTAGATATCTTCCGTTGATGTCTACTAAATCGTTCTGTGTTCATGAAGCTGTTTATGGTCTTCCTTTTTTATTAATGTTCTAATCATCTTTACAAGTACTTCCAGATACATCTTCTTTCTGATAATAGACTGAATGGTCTTCTTGTTTCATGGTGGCATGAACAGTACCAGTTGTTTTTGCTGCTATATTCTAGCAACCATTAGAGTGTCTGACACAAAGATGGTACTTAATCAATATTTGTTGAATGAATGAATATCGAACTTGAGGTGGCTGCTGTGCACTGATGAGAAACCAACGATGACGATACCCTGAGGTTGGTCTTTTTTTTCCTTAGCATGTGGATGATGTTGATACCATTCACTCACAGCATTCTATCAGAAGGCCTATCAGGTAACTGGGAAACATGGAAGCTTAAATTACCCAAGCTACGTTCGTCACATATATTTATGCCACACCCAGCAATACATCTGGCTCTACCTCAAATATTCATGTGTTACTGCAGACATATAACGATGTGAGTGCGATTGTGTGTGAACATGTTCTTGAAATTTTTGAAATATGAACTATTTTATCATAATCACATTCACCCATTTTTCACTGAATTGCAGATCTGTCTCAGAAAATGCTATTTTATAGTCACATGATATCTACCAAAAATAAAACATGAAAGACACAGGTGGTATTCTGCCTTCTCTGAAACCATCTCTGTAAATTGTCTAATATTATTGTGGTAAGAAAGAAAAAAAACCCAAATCATATAATTAGTATTACTAAGGTTGTTTTGATGCCTCTCATCAATCCTATCCTAATTATTTAACACAAAAAGGAAAGGGAGAATGTCAATATGTTAAGTGTCCTCATGTGACAGATGCTATATGTTTAGGATCTAATTTACCTTTTATAACATAGAATGTAGGTTTACTTACCCTAACTTGCACATGAGACTACTGGCAAATAAGTGAATTGTCCAAGGGCACATGGCTAGTGAATACCAGAGCTAGGATTTTAATTACCCATTTGATTCTAAAACCTGTGCTGTATCCCCAACATCTAAACGCAATAAATGCACATTGGAATTCACACAACTCTAATAGAGATCTTAAATCAGTTCAACCATCTTTTTTTCTCAGCTGTATTTTAATTACTCTGCCATTGTCAGACTTTTTAACAGAGAGAGCTGAGTGTGGAACGTGCCACTAAGGGAAATTTTCAAAAGGGAATTAACAACACGTAGCTAAAAACTATAGAAGTGTTCAAGTATCTATTTTCTTTCTTCAGCTTCACAGCTTTTTTAGTTCCAAAAAGCAGAATTATTGAAATAAACTTTCCACTGTGTAGAAATGTTCTCTCAAGAAAAAAAACTTCTTGCTCTTGAAAATATTTTTGTTGGAGCAACACAGAAAGGTTCCACAGAAACCTATTTGAACAAATTACTGAGTCAGCAACTTTGTACAGACACAGTCTGAAAGATTTGTGAATTTGGGCAAACACTTCTGAAGGAGACCTAACATTTTAGATTCTCAGCCCAGTTTGGGGGCATATTTTAAATAATCAGTTATCAGACACTAATCTTTTCTAACTGTGACTGTAGTTTCTTAAAATGTTGAAACAATTACCTAACTTTTGTACAGAACACATACATAATCTTTCCCAGGAGTTATTTGGGCTGGGGATTAGATATAATTTCATTGTCTATTACTTCATATGATTTATATTAAAAAACATTAACATTATATAATATGATGTTTGTTTATGAGTATTTCCTGGAGGGGGCAGTGCAGGAAGAAAATAGTTGTGGTAGATAGGGAAGATTTTATGAAAAATCAGTTCTAACAGAGATGGATCACAGCTGGTAAAAAATTTGTTTGTATGTATATGTGCTTGTCCTATAGACTAAACTGCAACAATTTAGAGCCTTTATAAATATATGGATACTTATATATAAACATACATATACACAGTATATAATATACACATATGCATTTATTCACATGTAAAGATAAAATTAGTGAGATTTTGATTTAAGTTTGTTTTCAGAAAATAATAGTCCACAAAAAGCATTGAACATGAGCTATAATCATTGTAGTTTTTGAGAGGTGTTTTAACCTATGTAATCATCAAACATTTACAACTAAATATATATTGATATATTTTCTTCTATACAAGCACAATAAAGTATATTTATTTCAATAATTGATATGTGTTGTAAAAAATAATTTATATTTGTATTTCCATTTTGCATTATTTTTTACTCATATTAAGGACTTGTATTTGAATGTAATCTTGTATTTCCTCACAGTTGTACCCAAATTGCAATCTTTTCTACTCTAATAAGATCCACTGAGTCTAAAGCAGTGTTTAGAATAAACTTTATGTGTTACATAAATTACTGTTATCAGACATAGGGATTTATTTTAAATAAATTAAATTCGGAAATTTCAAGACACCAGGTGTTTGTTTTTGTTTTTTTACCTCCTAAAAAAGGGAAAAGAAAAATAATCTTTTTTATCGAATATGTGTTATGTGCTGCTGTCCCAGGCAACTTGCATAAATAGTATCACAGTCATAGCATTGTTCATATACCACCAGATGGTGCTAATATCACCTGACCCTATTAAAATCAGTACAACTTCTTTTTCATTTCAGTGGATCTCAGATTACAAAGATTAGACTTCCAAGTAGTTATTAGCTATGTTGTTAATTCGAAATATAAATCATATTTGAGAATTGTGGATTTTAGAACAGTGTCTCAATAACCACCTATGGTTTGAATTTTCTTTGTACAACCTCATTGGATGTTCAGCAGAGGTTTATATTACTTGCCACAAAGAGGAAGGCAGTACCTCCTGATGTAGTCATCCCATCTGTGAGCCTCTTTGGCTCTAGGAAAGTTCTTTCTAATTTTTCAATATTTTATCTATGCATATATAAAAACTTTCATACAAAAAGGACAAGTTTGGTATAATGTTCTGCAAACATTCCTTTTTTTTTCACTTAATAGGACCTCGGGCATATTTTTTCACTTCAGAGGATATTCTTCTGAAATGTTTTTTTAGTTATATAATAGCCCTTTTTGCAGGTGGAGCACTTTTAAAAAAATTTTACAGAACTGTGAATATTTTAAAAATTTTTATTTTTAAAATGATGATATGATTTTGATCATCATAAGAAACATTTTTCATGTACTATCGATTATTTCCTGTAGATAAACTTCTAGGAGTTGAATGATTGGATAATATAATTTAAAGTATTTAGATAAATATTGCCAAATTGCCTTTCAGAAAAGTACCTTTAATTTTCACTTTCACCAGTAGAAAACTAATTTCTCTTGTCACCAACATTGCATATTCTTTTAAAACTTGGACATTTGCTTGGTGAAAATTTATATCTTGAATTAATTATCATGTCTTTGGTTTTTACTGATGGAGGAAAAAATATTTTTGTATAACAATGGTCATTTGTATTTTTGCTTTTGTGAATTTTGCAAAAGAAAAGCTCCATAAAGGTAAATACTGTATCTCTCATTTTACTGCTATATCCTAGTTCCTAGTACAGTAGTGGACATATAGTACTTACTCAATAAAAATGTATGCTTTCAGACATTATTTAATTTATTTTTCCATTTTTTTCAATATGTTTGTGTTTCTTATTGACTAATACATGCTCTGTATATTTTAAATATGTTTAACTTCCCAATTTATATTGGGACTATTTTTTCCGCATTGTTGTTTTTCATTTAATTTTGTTTAATATGTTTTTGTTAATTAAAAATTTTGTTTTTATTTCTGTGTAGCAAAGTGAGTAATATAAATATAAATATATATATTTGTATTATGATGTTACCTGAATAAAGCTTTCTCCATTCCAAGATTATGTAATTATCCATCAGTAGTCACAGGCAGTATTTCAGGTTGTAATAATGGTCAAACTCAATTTCCTCTCAAATTCTTAATCAATATTGTTGTGGAATTATTTTCCATGTGATTTTAAATTCCAAGTTTATTATATGAAAATGATAATGGAAAATTATAACAATAATAATCCTCAAACTAGGAATTATTGTATTAATCATTTAATATGCATTATATTACCTAAAAATCACATCAACCCTATTATCTTTGTTATTATCATCATCTCTTCTTTACAAATGAGAAAACTGGGGCTAAGAGAAGTTAATAAAATGCGTATATATTTGAGTTCATTTTTGAAATAGTGCTTTCTAATTATTGTCACATTGAAACATACTGCTTTAATTATTTTAGCTTTATCATTTTCATGTCAAATAGAAGAATGGACCAGCTTTCTCAATATGAGTTTCTGTTTCATATATTCTCCATACACAATTTAGCCTTGTTTTAGTCCCTTGTATTTGTGTTCACTTCTGTCTTTGTAGTTGAAATAGTAGCTTAAGGACTGTGAGAGATCCAATCACAGCGTATTTTGAATATTCTTTAACCTTTATAACAAAAGAGATCCTTGGAGATAATTCCTTGACTGTCCCATAAGGAGCATCTTGAATCTTTTCACTTACTACTTCCTGAGATACCAGCTACTTAAATGAAGAAAGTGGCAAGTTGATTTTGATCTTTTCTGTACTTGGACCCTGTACTAAATCTAGCAGACACCCCTAGATTTTCTAGCATGTATATGGTATTCATCCCTGTTCTCTATTGCTAAGGGTTTTCCCATCTTTTTGTATTCTTTTTGTCCTTTTAATGAGGATATGGTCGTAGAATAGGAAGTTAGATGTTTACCTAGAAATCCATAATGATCTTTAAAGGGTGAGTAAATGTCCCAGAAAAGAGGAATGAGGCATTCTAGGTAGAGCAATGATAACACAGAAGATGTAGAAGAAAAAAATTGTCTGGAACTGGTTTGGCTGCAATTAGAAGACATAAAGTTGGAAAGGTTGTTTGGAATCAAATTGTGCAAGATTTTGTATGCCAAACTGAAATCTATAGGTTCTTTAAGAAACCTGGAGCCATCAGAATCTATTCTTTCTACTTCCAACACATGATATAGCTAACGTATTTTTCTTGAGCTTGTTTCCTGCAAACGAATATGCCATCTTCTTCTTTCTCTCCTCATATAATATGGTTCAATTTTATCATTTTTTATTGCTCTCCTATGAACATACTTTAGTTTATAAGTAGCAGTTACTAAATATACTTTATTTGGTTTTCTTTCACATTTTTAAAATGCTGCTTTCTCATGTATAAAACCTGAGAAACATAGGCTTCATCATTTTTTCTTTTTTTTTAAATTTGTGATATATTTTAATTTCACCTTTTGCCTAATTAAAATTACTGACTATAACATTTTTATTTCCACTAGTTCTATTTTTGAGCCTTGAACTTTTTTTTTGCTCTTAGTAAATCATTCCCAGGTTTTCTTTTTTTAAAAAATAAATTTATTTATTTAAATTAATTTCAAGTATACAGTACGTTGATTAGACATCTATAATGTTCATAAAATGACCCCCCCCCCAATTGCTCCCTCCTTCTCCTGGCCCTCCACTTAGCCATCATATTAATGCTAACTGCATTCCCTCTGCCATGCTCCCCATGCCCAACTATCAACTACCAATTTATACTTCTTTAACCCGTCACCCAATTCCTTCTTTTTTATTTTCTCTCTTTCTATCACACACAAAATACTTCCCCAAACAGATAAAATAACAGAATTGTCTTATTTACTGAACAGACTATTAATTATTATTTGATGAATAAAGTTATTAATTGCTAGTATCAACAACAAATTTCCATTTGTTAGTGATGATGCAGACCTCTTGTTCTCTCTCTCTCTCCAACAAAATAGCAACATAATATATGTCTGAAATAAGGTGATACTCAAAAATCAAATTAAGGGACAGGTAAGCTCTCAATCTAGAGCCTGTCAATTAGATATTAACTTGTAAAATTCCAAAATTATTTTTTACCTGACTGAGAAAGGATAATTTATTTGGAACCTTTTAGTATTTTATTTCTCTGTTATCTTAAAGCTGCTCTTACAATAGGGCTAAACCATTGCCACACTTTCATTAAACTAAAATAGAAAAAAATCAGAGTAAGTGTTTCCTACTTATGATATCGCTTAAATTGTCTTCAGCCATTCCCAGTATCTTTAATGAGTATCTTTAATGGTGTTATTGTTAGCTTGGAATGCCATATAACAACCTTTGAAGTTGTACTAACTTAAGTAGGAAAAAAAAAAAAAACAATAGCTAATTATGATACAAAAAAAAAAAAAAAAAAGGTGGAGTAATAGCAAACACACCCCAGATAGTTTAAAGAAATTTCCTGAAAGCTAGCCAATGGAAATTTGGAACATTGTCTAATTACCTAAGTCCACAATTTCTGTTCAGAGGTAAAATGTAGCGTATTAGATTCTGTTAAAGTGACCTTATACTGAAATATCTGCCTCAAAAAGAATTTGAAGAATGACGGTTGCCAGAGGGGAAAGAGGGTGGAGAGAGATTGATGAAAGTTAAGAGGGTCAAATATATGGTGACAGATGGAGACTAGACTTAGGGTGGTGAACGTGCAATGCAATATACAGATGATGTATTATAGAATTGTACAGTTGAAACTTATATTATTGACCGATGTCACCCCAATAAATTTATTTTTTTAAAAAAGAATAATTTGAAGGGAAAAGAGTCCTCTTATGAGAAATTAGTAAGAAAAGACATACCATGGGAATATTTAGTAAGTCTTCCATAGCAAGAGATGGCTCCTTGATATTTAAAGTCACCTGTACCTGTTTATAAAGGATACCGTGTGAGTGTGTGGGTTTGGGGAAGTGTCTTTTGGTGAACATCTCAACATGCTGCCCTATAATATCAGTGGGCAGCATTATTTTTGATAATGTGTCTTGTTAAATAAGCAAATGATTATTTTAGATATAATAAAAACAAAAAATCTAACAAAATATACCTAAACTTGATGAAATCTAAATTTTAGAAAGAACATAAATGTCTGTGATTATTATTGGATACCAAAATGAAAGTATTTAATGAAACTCTTAGCTTTGGGTGAGACCTTATGGGTACGTGCAGACTATTTCCATACTTAAAGATGAGGTGTGAGAGTGCGTACAGGGCTTGTAAAGGAGATGGTCAAAAGCTAGTTTTGTGTAGGTCTTCATTGATATTGAAGCTATAAAAGGGCAAACATGGAAATTAAAAGAGAGAGTTTAAAGAGTTATCAGAGAACTATGAGTCTCTTATCCTCTGCCCCCTTATTATGCCCAGAAAAATAGGCATCAAAAGAACCGTTCAGAGAGTTTGGCATGCGTCCGTTGCTACTTGGAAGACACTGTGGACTCGGTCTCAGGCTACATAAATGAAAGGGTAGGAGGCTGACTGTGGCTGGCTGGCTGCCCTGATGGTAGAACTAAGAGAAACTGATACGTTGAGGCAGTCTGTTTTTCTAGAATTTGTCAGGGGCAAAGATTGCATGAACTTTTCCCAGAGAAAGGATGAAGGAAAGGAAAGATAGAGTGGGACAGGAGAGTAGCTTTGTTTCTCTCAAAGAAGATTGCATAGAGAGATTATCACTCTCAGAAAAGAGAAGCTGGAGGTGTACTCTTGATGTCTCAGGCTGAAGTAGGGATCACGGGTGATCAGTCAGAGGTGATGCATTTCATTACCCTGCACCACAGGAACTTTGGATAAGTAGTCCCCAGCAACCAGCTTCTCTCCAAAGAACCTTGAAAAGTATCCCAACAGAGAAATAGAGCTTTAAACACCTACCAAGCCCAAAGAACATCATCTCCAGTTGTCCATGAGAGTATATGAGTAAAATTATTCCTGCTCTCTCATCTTCTCCCCAGTCCCCTCCAGCTCCACCTTGGGAGAAGTCAGAAACCATGGATTAGCCAGCTGAGGGAAGAGAGGTGGAAGAATAAGATGGAAATAGAGATGAAGCTGACCCTACTTTGGGTGTGTTCAAGCTAGGGAGAATGGAAAGTGTAGTGCAAGTCCTTGCAAGTAAGTGGAACTGGTCATTTTCGCATTAGAACTGTGATTTGGAAGACTAAAGTGACCAGAGCATACTGTGAGGATGACCAAAAATGTCAACAGTACCGTCTAAAGCAAGGGAAGAACGGGGCCTACAAATTGGGTTTAAATGAATAGCTGTTTCCTGACTTCACACTTGAATCTTTCTTGTTCAGTGTAATGTAATAAGCGGCCTACCTCTCCCCCAAAGCCCTCTAGGTTCTGGTATAAGCCCACTTTGCTTCCATTGTTAATTTTAGTCCGGTCCCAAGAATAAAAAGACCCTTTCACCCCTACATATTTCAGTGGCTTTGGATCCACTTACCTCATTGCTGGCCCCTCCTGTCCTTGTACTTTGAACTTTAATAGTCAGCCTTTTACATCCTTTCTTATCACCAAGCCCCACCTTGTTTTCTAACTCTGAGTTCAGTTTTTCATTTGCACCTAATGTACTTCAGCTGTTCTTCCAGGAGCCTGAACGCCAGTCGCCTGACTGGAATCTCACCACACGTTGGCAATCCTCCCGTCAGCTGGCCTTCCTTGTGGCTTGTTTCCAGACTCCCTCAAGCTGTGTAGAGCTTGCCTGTTGGGACATTCTACTTGCTCACTCACAGACGTCCCCGATTCAGAATTCCTGCCCAGACTTCTCCCTGCCCTGGCTCTGTGTTCCATACCCTTGTGGAAATAGATGACTTTGGCCTGTCTTGAGCCTCTCAGAACTATTTTCTTGCCACCAAGGAGACTCCTAGTTGCTGTCCTATGCCAATGGGCTTATCTCATCTCCTGGCCTAAGAATCTTTAATAACCAGGCCCAGGCCCCTTCAGTTTTCTAGACTTTGGTTAAGGCCATACAGGACACATTACTCAATTTAAGAATTCTTTTTAAGTTAATCTCTGGTCTTGGTGTTTGAAGTAACAAAATACAAACAAACAAACAAATCTGCAAGTGCATTACGTGAAGAAGATCCATCTATACAATGATTAAACTGATCAAAAGAAAGTTTGATATATTTTTAAAAACTCACTTCTGCATTAATTGCTCTTAGACTTTTCTATTCCTTTCCCACCCAAACTTCCTAGGTAACACTTACAGCATGGAGAAGCTTTTGCTGCCATCCCAAGTCAACTTACCAGGAAAGTCAGCCTCTTCCAAGTCCATGGCTACTCCCATGCAACAGTGCCCCTTGTAGGACAGGTATAAAGAGGTGTCTAAGTTTTATTGTGTGCTTTGATTTGTGGAAACCCGGATTCATGATTTATTATCTACACCAGTTCGATCAGCAAAAGGCAACAGATCTGTAGATGTCAAGAATGTGGGTTTGGATTTACACATTTATACAAAGCAGATTCCTTTCCTTTCTTTGTTCCCTCTTTCTGGTCTGTTCAGATTCTCATCCAGTCTCTCCCTTGTGGTAGTTGTACTGTGAAGCCTGTACTGGAACCAACATCCTGCACTCCCAGTTCCTTTGATTGTGATATCATTTTAGTATAAATTGCTAGAAAAATATTAATTCTTTTTTTTAAGAAAGCATAATTTTTATAGCTATAATTTCACTTAATCCTTACAATTATACTCAGATTTAAAGCAGGAGTAGGGAGCAACAGTGCCATTTTATAAGAATATCAGTGACATGAAAAAGTTAAGAAATTCGACCAATGTTAAATTCTTGGTAAAGTAGGGTAAGCCCCCACTTTCCTGACTCCCAGCCCAGCATTTTTTCCCATTATACTAGCCCTTTACCTTATTAGTTGTATTTTTTAATCGAAGTTTAATTAACATAACATTATGTTAGTCTCAAGTATACATGATTCAATATTTGTGTATATTGGAAAATGATCACCACAGTAAGCCTAATTAACATCCACTACTGTACATAGTTACAAAAAAAAAAAAACTACTTTTCTTGTGATGAGAACTTTTAAGATCTAGAAAAACATTCTAAAAAATAGGTTTGGTTGCAAGTAATGGGGGAACAAAACAATAGTGTTTTACACGAGATAGAATTTTATTTATCTTATACGAGTTGTCCAGAACGAGTATGGTGGTGACTCCATGGTCGTAGAGGAGCCAGGCTCCTTCTGGATAATTGCCTTGCCATCCTCAATACGTGGTTTCTTCATCTTTTCCAGGTGGCTGCTCAAGTTCTAGACATGAGGTCCACAAGAAGGAATGATAAAGACAGAACACAGGTTTCTTTTTAAAGACATTTTCCAGAAGTCATAAAAACAGTTTTACTAAACTCCATGGCCAGATTTAAAAACATGACACCAGCTAACTGTAAGGGAGGCTGGGAAATATATTTATTCCGGGTGAACACATTCCTTAATAAATTTGTGAGTTCTATTACTAAGGAAGAAAGGGAGAAAGAATATTGAGGTGAATATCCAAAATCAGTAGTGTCTACCACAACTTTGCATTTTACATTTCAGCAGAGGTCTATTTTCCTTAGATTTATGTTTTATTCATATCTCCTTGTTTATGAAATACTTTGATTTTTAAGTCTCTTTTTATATATTTATTTATACCTATGTAATTGAATATCATAAATGTCAGTAATGATGGAATTGTTTTTAAAATTTTATTTTCATCATAATCAATCTGTAATATGACATCTTACCTGAGTTTTAAGTAGAAATATAA
Source organism: Rousettus aegyptiacus (assembly GCF_014176215.1). NCBI lineage: Eukaryota > Metazoa > Chordata > Mammalia > Chiroptera > Pteropodidae > Rousettus > Rousettus aegyptiacus. Next base: position 70,598,782 of record NW_023416288.1, read on the forward strand.
TGAATACCTATTTTCTTTGATTTGATTTGTTTATAATACAAAGCCTTGTATTAAATATCATATACATTGATTAATAAAATAAAGTATATTATGCCACCACTTAGATCAATCCCTCATTATTATTCATTTGGACTCTGAATCGCCTGTCTCAAATACTTTCCCTTAAATGTATTGAAAATATCATTGCTGAAATTATTTTTTAAAGTGAGCCTTAATGAGTTCCCCTTTTCCTATAGAATAAATTCAAATTTCTTAGCCTGGCATTTACTACTTCCCACAATATTATGCAAACCTTAATCTTTAGGTTCGTCTTCCATTATACGCTTTGTAATATCCTTAGTGGAAATATTCTCTACGTCTCATAAATGCCTAATAGTTTTACTCCTCTCTAACTTTGCTTATGAAGTTTTGTCTGCTTGGATCAAGTACCTCCCTACACCTCCCCTCACACACACCCCGCCCCACCACTTACACACTTTTTTCTTCTCCATACTTTATTATTCTTTAAGGATTTAGGAAATGCTACCTCTCCATGAAGCCCTGGCCCAGCACCAATATTTTTCTTAAACTGATTACTATGGGTTGTGTTATAAGGAGTTTGTACAGCTCATATTCTCCTATCTTATCATGTATTTGTTAAATAAGTTTTATTTAATTTTAATTCACCCTGCAGCACTTAGTAGATATAGTACATAAAGTAAATATTTATTGAGTGAATGAATAGCATAATGTTTTGCCTATAAGTTGGGGCCCTTTGGAAGCAAACTTTTATCATTAGAAATGAAGAAACATGGGCTCTAATTTTTTACTTCCAGTTTGAATCTAGTACCAGACGATAGGAAGTAAATGACATTGCTACTTGATACTACATGAATAATTCACAAACTAATTCAGAATCAGTTTAACATCTGTTTCAAAAATAACAACAGCAAAAAAAAAAAAAAAAACGTTACAAACCCCATATATTTTATCATCACAGTGTATCTTTATTAGTCAGACCATTCTTTCAGTGTGATAGTTTAAATTGACAGATATATTTCACAGCAGTCATAAAAGAAAAAAGATGGGTATTTTAAGTTAGGACAAACCTGATTAACATCAATTTGAACAGCATTCACACCAAATAATTGAATTCATAACTTGTGAATACTTTAAATGTCATAAAATACAAGTTAGAACAAATTAAATTTGCTTCTCCTTTTGATACGGTTATCATATGGAAAATCAGGGAAACATTATGTATCAAACATATCTTGATTTCTTTTGTTAGTTGTTTAAAAGTGTTATTTATGTTCTATAAAAATGATATTGTAACAGCAATAAAAAATAGAAGAGAAACAACTATTACCATCTAACAATCATTCTATATTTCCAAATTCCCTCTAGTCATTTTTCTTTCATTTACTTAGTCAGTAAACATTTGGTGAACACCTCTATACTCTATATTTCATATATAATATTTGAACTTTAATAGTTTTTCTGGCTTTACAGATATCCACGTAGATAAGGTAATAAATTATGAATTTAATGATAGTATAGCCAAATTAATTTCTAATTTGTTAAATCACACCTAAAAGTTGTGGTTACCTGATTTTGTATCAGCCTGAAGGGATGCTAAAATTTCTATTTTGGGGCCCAATCCCAAATTATCAGTCTTCAATGTTGAAAGAAGTGATGCTCATCAAATGTGCAGATGTGCAGATGAAACAAAATTGTAGATGATAAGAAATATCACAGATGATAAAAACTAGAATTTAATTCTACTCCCATTATCATAGTATAAGCCCCAGGAGTTGTGTCTACATTATTGATAATAATATTGATGACAATTAATGCTTTTAAAAGAGAACTGATTATGTATCAACTATTGTGCTAAATATTTTGCCAATTTTATTTAGCCTTCACCAAAATTTTAGGATAAGGCAACAGTGTCATAGATAAGGAAATAAAGATTCCAATTGGTTAGATAACAACCTAGTGAGGAGCAGTCGGAATTCCAAGTGCAATCTGACCATAGAACCTGTCCTGTTTTTTCTTCAACCTCTTTGTATCTGAGTATACCTAGGAAGTTCTCTTTGATTTCCCAGTGATTGCCCACTCCTTAACTCGTTCTGAAAGGTTTCTGCTATGTGTGCACCATGTTTACATATCTGAGCCTCCTCAACCTTTAAAATGAAAAACAAAAAGATTAGATTCACCACAGAACTCTCTATGCAGACACATGGAACATTTTAGCCATGTTTCTCTCTCAGGATATACTTTCGTAATTTATTTCTACTCACTCCTACTCTCCTTAATCCATCACGAATGACAATGAAGTTAGTCTAGTTTCTTTAAAGTTTTTGACTATTTACTTTTCTAAAAGACTTAACTTTTTGAGATCATTTTTAGATTCACAGCAAAATCGAACAGAAGGTACAGAGATTTCCCATATGTCCCCAGGTCCCACAAATGCATAGCTTCCCTCATTTATCAAGATCCCCCAGCAGAGTGGTACATTTATTAGAGTTGATAAATCTATGTTGATGCATCATAATCACCCAAAGTTTCAGTTTATAACACAGTTAATTCTTGATGTAGTATATTGTATGGGTTTTGACAAACATATAATAATATGTATCCATTCATCATTATGGTAAAATACAGAGTATTTATACTATCCTAAAAATCTTCTATGTTCTACCTATTCAACCCTCACCTCCCAGCCAGTCCCTGGCAACCACTGGGTCTTTTCATTGTCTCCATAGTTTTGTCTTTTCCAGAATTTCATATAGTTGGAATTATACCATATGTAGCCTTTTCAGATTGGCTTCTTTCACTTAGTAACATGAATTTGGAGTTCCTTCATATTTTTTCAGCTTGATAGCTCATTTCTTGTTTTTTGGGGGCGGGGGCAGGTTCTGATTAATAGTCATTGTCTGGATGTACTACAGTTTATTCATTTATTCATCTACTGTAGGACATCTTGTTTGCCTCCAACTTTTAAAAATTATAACAAAAGCTGCTATAAACATTGTGAGCAGGTTTTTGTGTGGACATGAGTTTTTAATTTACATAAGTAAATACCGAGGTTTTTTATATTTAATGATCTCTGGATTGTATGATAAGAGTTTGCTTAGTTTTATAAGAAAGCACCCGATTATTTTTCAAAGTGACTGTACCGTTTGCATTCCCACCAGCGGTGAATAAAAATTCCCGTTGCTTCACATTCCCACCAGCGTTTGATGTTATCTGTGTTCCATTTTTTGGCCATTCTAATAAGTGTTTAGTGGGACTATTTTCTTTTACAAAGACTTGTGACCTTATTGCCTATGCCCAATACATACTCCCTTGGCTCTTATAAATTCTAAATGGCATGGTACCAAAGTTCACATTCGTTTCTCTTCATTAACCCTCTGCAGTCTTAATAATCAAGTTTAGATTAGCAATTGCCTTTATCGTTGTCTCTAAAATCTGGGGAAAAAATGATCTTGTCTGGAAGACAAGGCAAATATTTACTAGATTCACTGATTTTTAGCAGAATGTAGCTTTAAAAGATGGATGGGCAGTTCTGATTTTCCATTATGTGTATCTTATGTGTCTAGGATAGCTTTGCGATTTGCCTTTGGACAAATCGAAGAACAGAGCCTGCTACACCTTCCATAGCTCTAGCTCTAGTCCAGAGCTCTAGCGCCTTAGTATCGCATTTATTTTTATTCTCATCAGGATGTGGTCCTTATACCTCTTTTCTTCGAGAACATCCAAAGTTTGTTTCAGCACCAAGATTCTATAATTTCTGTCTTCTACAATTAAGAGTCTATAGGTAGGGAAGATGTCCTGAATAGATAGCTTTGATGTTTATTTATGATTTTTTTCTTAAACAATAGTAGTTATTTACTTCAATAACAACAGACTTGAATCTTTATCACAATTGTACACAGAATAAAGCTTGATAAAATAGTGAGAAGGTAAAGGGATGTATGTACAAAGCACAAAATACAGCTTAATATTTTATATGCTTAGATGACTTCAACTTAGTATGTGTTAAACTCTTTCTTTCCCCTAAGACAAAACTTTAAAACTTCTAAAATCCTTTAATCACTACACATTTTTCTAATACCAAGGAAGAAAAAGAGAAATTATTAATTTTTAAAATTACCTAGCAAGTCCATTGTATCATGTTCATTATTAATATCTTCTGTTACAGATGGAGTAGGGCTGTGAGTCCTGAGGGCTGCTGCCAGAAGTTTCATATGTTAGGGTTGTTTTAATCCTTGGTCTTGGGTTCTATCCTTAAGCTTCCAGTAGGGCTAAAGCTGCTATCTTCATCTTCCTGGTGTTAATTTTTACTTCTTGGAATTGGGGGCTGTATCATTTCAGCAGCTAGTAGATCAGCATCATTCTCTTCTTGACCAGTCCCTTCTCCCATCACATGGGGCCTCAGAAGAGAATTAAACACCGCTGTTTCCTTATCAAGTTCATCTGAAATTGCAATATTTTGAGAGATTCTCAAAGATTTTCTTCAGCTTCTTGCTCTCTTGAATGATGTGGTTTGATTCACCAAAATCCTGTCTTTCTGGTTTAGTCTGCCAGTTCCACTTAGGATGACCTTGGCAATGTTTTGGATTCTGATGATGGTGGAGAAATATTAGACACAGCCAGGTCACTTTTTGACTTTTTGGTGTCTTTGCATTTAATCGCTGAGGCTTATCATAGCTTCTGAAATCTCTTCTGGTTCTTTTATGTTCTGATATTTCGCTTTTTGCCCAAAGAGTTGCAGATCCGGGTAGGGTTTTTGAAGTTGTCCACAGTTTCCTTGTTTAGACTGGAAATGGTCAATGAGAAATGGAATTGGCTTCTCAGGTGTGTTTGTTATTAGTTTGGTCATTAATTCCAGTGCAGCTCTTTGTGGAGTTCTCGAGGTCAGGAAACACATCCTAGACACCTTTGTTTCCCAAAATCAAAGAACAATTTTTGGCACAGGCATATTTGCATGAATGGAGCTTGCAGGACTGCAAGTTGCTGTGAGTGAGTGAGTGAGTGAGTGAGTGAGCGAGAGAGTGAGTGAGTGAAGGTAAAGGCCTAGGACCAATAGCAATCATTTTTAATTATATAATTATGATGGGGCAGAAGAGTTGTACCTGCAGTAATAGCTTGTAAAATATTTTAAACAAAGTGCTACTATCTATTATTAGCATCTGTACATATAAATATATAATTGAATTTTTCTAAATGAATTCTTTAGAAAATCGCAAAGCAATCTCTCTCATATTGAGAAAGCGCTGGATTCATAATACTTAGAGAGGAATTCAGGATTTGATCACAAGCTTTCTACAGAACTAGAAAGACCTAGTTCTATATCCTTTCTCTCATTCCTGGAGTAGAAAGTGTAAGTTAGTGTTACTATTGATCAGATCCTTTTCTATGTAGTTAGCCTTTATTCAATCAATAAAGAGAGAAACAAAAATCCTTGGAAAATTCGGAATTATTTTTGATATTTAAAAAATAATGGCTTGGTATCAGCTGATTCCCTAGACATACACAGTAGAACTTGTTTCCAAAGCAACAGCAACCACAACCAAGTTCAGCTATGTGAATTATTTATTTCTCAGAAATTTTTCAGTATGGGTAATAAAAACAAATACACAGTAGCCAGCCTATATTTACAGCAGCTGCCATTTGAAAGAAAAATCATGGCACATGTAGAAAAAATAAATATTTTGAACCACCACATTTGTTCATTATTCTTCCCATTTACTTCATCTTAATAGTATGGGGAAAAAATCTGCAAGAGAAGATATGAATGTTGAGCTTTTTATGTCATATACAAGTTAAGCAAGTATGTCGTCCTCAACAGAGATACAGTTAATAAATAATATCTAAGTTTATTCTCCTAGTAAGATTCTCTAGCTATTTGAGTAGAGAGATATAAGGTCATTCTCCATGAAATAAGGTCATTTTCTCTTTCTTTCTGCTGGCAAGTAGACAGTGATTCAGTAGGTACTAGAAGAGAGTGAGGTGATTCCATCAGCTGAGTTAAAAAGACCCAAGTTTCATGTGCATTAAAGCAACTCGTGATATTCATCTACCATAGATGAGATTTTTTCTTAATTGCCCTTCCATAAGGCCCTTAGAATGATCTCTGGGTATGTCTTTTATTTTCTTCAAGCCTGCATTTATCTTCCTTTAAACCTGTTTTCTCTGTATGCAAAGCCTAATGTTAGCATTGAGTATTTAGCATTTCCTGTATTAGCATCCCTTAGGCATAGCCTCAAAATTATAGTCTTACAATTTACCCTCTCCTGTCTCTCAAACTCTAACACAAAATATATAATAGTATGCAGGGTATCTAGTTCAGTTTTTGACATGGACATGGAGCATGATGTCACACTTTCCCAGGTTGCTAGGGCTCTCCCTCAGCTCTGTCATTGAGTCAGTGCTACCATTAATAATAGATGTTAAAGGCTGATTCAGTGGCTTCGGCCTTGGATGTTCTCTTTTGGATGGAAAAAAAAAGCAAAAAATGATGGAAACACATCATAGCTGTTTAGTAACATCTCATATACCTCTGTCTTTAAGAATGTAGTTGAATTTTAAAAAATCAAAATTTTATCTCTTCTAGACCCATGTATTGGAAACAGGCAAATTATTAAAAATAATTTCAATATTTTGTAATTAAATTTTATTAAAGATGTAATATACTTGTTTCATGTGAAATAGGACATTGACATTTATTTAAGAAGGTTTAAATTACCTTCTCTTCCCCTTATGTGACATTCAGTTTATAAACAATTTTCTAAAATGTATTTATTGATATTTAACAATTACTTAATCAATTTGTTACCATTTGAGTATCAGTCTCCCCTATAAATGATGATGAACAGTCACTCTTAATATGGAGTCTACTGATAGCCATATTCCACCAAAATTCTATGACTTTGATATTTAATTAAAAGGTAATAAATAGGCTGCTATCTCACTATTGGACTAGCATTCCGAAAATTAAGAACTTCCTGAGTCTTTTCAGCTTACAGGTTCTATTTTTCTCTAAATTCCAGAAGCTGAGTACCACAGCCTAAAATAAGTGGTGTGTTATACATGTTTTCCTCTACTCCTAGACTTAGATAGAATTCCAGTATTGATCATGAGAGAAACCAAAAAGATCTGATTTCAAATATTTTTGCTAAGGCTACATCAACATAGAGATTTGCTTGTCTTCATATCATAAATGCCTTCCTGTACCTCTTTTATTCCAATACATTTTGCAAGCATTGTTTTATGATCACCGAGGAGAGGTAAAAGAATGAGTAAATAACTGTTGGTCACAATTATTTATCTATTCAACTACCTTTAGCCTGCAAAAAAAAAAAAAATGTGAAACAAGTTTATTTAAATTTAATCATCTGAATTAGCTCTGCACTCAGTTAAGTTTAGGGGACAAGGTAAGTGCTTAGTGGTGAAAAGAATGTCAAGAAGAGGGAAGGGCTCTTGGAAAGAGAAATGGAGCCAAAGCTAGGGAATGTTGGAAGGGGATGCCAAAGTCATACTTCCCCTGCTGAAAATTTTTGGATTGGAGAGAGAGTAGGAAGTCATATAATGTTATATATTAATCATAGTTGTTGAATAATTCATGGAAATATGAAGTACCCAAAAGAATGAAACCTCTATTTATTCACTTGAATTCTAAACTTTCTCATTTTTTTGTCCACTCAAATTTCACACATTGTGTGACTTTGTAGTTAATTTATTTGTTAATTCATTCATACATTCGAAGAATCTTTCTGTGATTCAGGAATTTCGCTAGACGTGATCAATGGGGATTCCTAGTTACCTCAAGATTTGCAATACAATAAAAATGCTGTGTTAAAGATCAACAAACATGTGGGGGATGGAAAGGAAACAAGGAAAATTTAACTTAAGAAGAAACATTTAATTTGATGAAGAAGAAAGGGGAGGGGGAGAGTATTCCAGTTCAAGAAAACTATGTGCTAAAATTCAGCGATATGCATGAAGGTGATGTGGTTTGGAGAACCTCGTATATATGGTAGCTTGGCAGGTCTGGGGGCACAAAGAGAGAGAGAGAGGAGAAGAAAATGAAACTGGAAAAGTAGGCTTGAGAAGAAGGACTCTGCGAGCAAGGACTGGCATTTTGGATTTTTCACTTGGACCCTAAAAAGACCCTGAGTTTTCTAATGCTGAAGATTAACATGATAACATCTGTATCTATAAATGAAAAGTAGACTGGAAAGAGAAAATAGATAACAAGAGACCAAGAGTCGAGTTAATTATTTTTGCTTATTATTTGATGCAATGGACAGACTCAGTGAATGTTTGAAGAAAGAATAAATATCCACTGAGAAATTAAAAATATAGATGTGGGACTCAAAAGAAATGGACATATATAGGGGTGGCTAGCAATATCAGTTAGATGAGGTCCTTAGGAAGAATAAGAAAACATAGGACGGGGTTCTAGAAAACACCAATATTTAGGGGTAAGCAAAAGAAAAGACACCAGCAAAGAGTCTTGTGAAATGGCCATGACAGCAGAAGGAACCAGCCTGTGTTGAAGAGGGTAGGAATAAAAGGTGAGCGTGGTCGTGGAGGGAAGAGAAAGATAGGATTGTAGCTGAAGTAGAAGATAGGGTTAAACATTTTTTTTTTTTTTTTAGCACAGGAAGAGCTAAACTTGTTTATAAACTGCATCAATGAAGAACTGAAGAAGAGAAACAGAGATGGAGAGAATAATTGATAGATCCAGTCCCAGAGAAGTCCTCAAGCAATGGAGTACCACTAAATTGGTTGAAAGATGTTTCTATAAAAAGAACCTCAGAGCTTTAAAAGTATCTAAAATGAAAGAGGGGTAGAGAATCTACTGGTCACTTATTCATATATCTGTCATTAAAAAGATCTAAATTGAATCCCTGAATCTTGGTGACAGGGATTAGAACACTCAGTGTGAAAGCCTATATTTTCTTATTAATTTTTTCTAGAATCATAAGAGTTTAAGTATAAAAAGAATTTAAAGGTTCTCTTAAAGTTCCTATCGGGTCATCAAGGTGCAGAAAACAGAGGACAATCATTCATGACTTTGGGGCATCTATTTCTGGATCCTGTTTCTAGCGGTTTCAGTGGTTAAACAGGGGTGATCCTTTGTGCTTTCTGCTGCTGCTCCCATTGCTGCAGGGAGGACCAGATGGCAGGTGGGAGGGGTGGAGACTGAGAGCCGTCAGGATTCTGAGCATAATCCTCTGCACTGAGGATTTATTTTCACTGCTTATAAATGGTGGTCTGTCTGCTGACGAACTGGTGCAAGAGTCCTTGGGGCCCCACAGCAGATAAGAAGAAGCACTTTTTAAAAAGTTCAATTGGAATGAAATACTATGGAGTTATAAATATATAATATAGAAGTTTCAGATGCAAGTACAAAATGATGGCATTGTAGCACCTCTTCTTGCGCACAGGAAGCTATATTAAATATTAGAAATTTCACAAATGCTCAATATTTTAAAAATCTAAATAATTAGACAGTAATAAAAAATTTCAGTGTTTATTTAAAAATGGATTTACATTGAAAACATGTACTTTTTCTAAACTAGCTTTCAACTCTGAGAAATCATTGGTGTTTGAAACAGTTTATGAGCTGCTTTTCAATCTGAAAAGAAAATATATTTATTTTTCTCGATTATAAAAAATGCATACCACAATTAAAACATTAAAATGTTGTGGCGCGTTTAAATCTGTGACCCACAGAGACAGCTGAGATTAATTCTGAGCCTTTATTAGCCGGCCGGCTGACTCTCCCCACTAGAGTATCAGCCCTGAACTTCCAGAAGAGGCAGTTTATAAAGCCCAAAACTACATTAAACAAGCAAGCAGGTTTACAGAAGCAGGAGTTATCCATTAGCATTTCTTTGCACAGGATAACTACACCCTTAACATTAGCATATCTTTGCACAGAATATCTCCTAGAACTACACCCTGGTTAAACATTAAACAAGCAAGCAGAAGTTGGCCATTTGAAAAATTTCCCCCCTGAACAAAATACATAAAGAAAAAAGTTTTAAAAAATTATATAAAAATCTACTGCCTAGAGATAAATCTTGCTCTTATTTAGGTGAATATCTTCTCTGATATATATCTATAAAAGCACATACACACACTTATTATAATTTTACTAAATGATTTTTTAACTTTTAATGGTCATAAAACATTTTGAAATTTAAATTTCCAGGGGACTGACACCATGGCTTCTAAACGTCCTTTGTGTTACGGTCTACACTGAAACATAGATAAACAGATTCATTTGGCAGGTAAGGATATTTTATGGTGATTCATGTTAGTAGCCATTGCTTCTTGGTAGAAAGAGACCAGTTAGCAGTTCTTTTGTGTTTCTAAGTGATTTTCCCCCCACTCTTTTTATAATGTAAATCTTTATACCTTCCCTTTCCTACTAGCCATGATTTTCCTCAGTTAAAAGAGGGGAAGGCATAGCACTCAACAATGATAGTTTTGTTTTTTTCCATGCAGGGACATAAAAATTATGAAGAAAATAATTTTATTCAATTAGGCTGAGAAGTCTTAGTTATAACTTGAAGAGATACTGTGAGGAGACTTATACAGAATGAAGCAGGAGCATCTGATAATTTACATTTTAAAAGGGAACAGGAAAATAGTGAAAAGTGAGAGAAGGGAGAAATAAAAGGAAGGAGTCAGAGAGAGAAAAGCAAGCCGAGGTGGGTGTAGGTGAGCCAGCATCTCCCACTCCTGGGGCCCCTCGTTCTCTGCCCACAGGGGCCCATCCCCTTGCTCTAGAACTCACCCTTGAAGACAATCGGTTCCTCACACAGGACCACATAGATTCGTTCTATTTATTCTTGCATTTATGTTGTTTTGATGTGTTGGCTGCTTTAGGATTCCCGTCCTTCCATCGGCATTCTGTTTATCAGGGAAAGTAAGATGTAACACCTTAATGGCAAGTATCTAGATAAAGATACCTAAAGAGACCAAATATCCTGAATGGCCAGGATAGTGTCATGTGTTTATCTCAAATTTCCTTTCATATCAAGTCTCCTAACTTCCACCTTGAGCCAAATGAGCACAAGGCAGTAACTCTTACCCCTCCCAGAAAGGAAGGTGGCCAGGAAGAAAAAGATAAGTGCAAAATTAAATCTTGATTACAAACCTAGAATATAACTTTTATCACTGGTTTTAGCATTTAGTATCACATGTTCTGTAAATACTTACCTGTTAGGTAGCTAGCCAGACATGAGCAACAGGGGAACAAAGGAATAGAGGCCCAGCCTAGAGACCCCCAACAAAGAACACCCTATTGGTAATTAGAGATGCCCCCTGCATCCTCAGAGACAAAGAGAAGGATGGCCATAATCTGTAGCTGGTTTAATCCAGCCACAGATGCCTGCATAGAATGTACTACCCAAACCTGCCTACAACCTCAGCCTCATTACACTATCATTATAATATCATGTTTATGCCTGGAAGTTCATTAATCTAATTATAACAGACTGAATTCTGGGTAAGTATATGCGCACTAGGCAAAGTTATACAACAGCCAAGTGTCAATCGAAATGACTTCGCTGGCCCATCACCAAGAACACCTTTGTAACCACCCATCATGTCCCTAATTTAACGCAGATCTCTCCCTCCCGTCCCCCAAGCTCTTTATCTTTCCTTGCTATAACCTGCGCCCTCCCTCCCCCCACACTAGGGTACATATCTTCATTTCCACGTGGTCAGCCAGCTTCAAGATTGACCTGTCTACTACCTCAAAACGTGTCTTTAATAAATAAATACTTTTCATAACCGTCACTGAGTGGAAATTCATTTCTTCATCAGTGGTAAGGACTGAGACCTGTGTTTTACCAGAACTCCAATTGCAGCAACAGTAACATTACCCATCTGTATTATTTACTGTTTTTTAAAAGAGACTCTTGAAAGGTTTTTGTGAATAGCCAGCCTTTTTTAATATTATAGTTTCAATTAAACAGCACCTTGAAAGTGGCTTTTCTATGTAGATTATGGTCAAACAAAATACTTTCTTTTCATATGCTGATATATAGGAAATCTGAAGTTTTTGCTTTTCTATAGAAGCTAAAATAAAAATGTAACTCCTTGGACTTTGCAGAATAGCTAAATTATGCTCTAAGATTTAGCTTTACTGCAGGTTTTATATATTCTGAGGGTATCTCAGAATGCAATCGTACACTCTGGGCTTGATTACTTCTTAATTTAAGGGATGATTAAACCTACTTTAGTCCACAATCATTGCTTTTGTTCTCCTTTTCTATAACATGCTTACACACGATAATTTTTTGACATAAAATGTTTTAAGGTAATATTTTGCTTTAGAAAGTGCCTGAAAGTAAATAGGACAATATTAGCTATTATTAATTCTAGTTATAGGGAAAGAAGTGTTTGCTATGCTATTCTTTATGCTTTTCTAAAAATGTAAGTATTTTAATAGAACTTTACATCGAAATACTTTTTAAATTTTGACCTAATTTCAGATTTACAAAAAAAAAAAAGAAAAAAAAATCAAGATTAGAAAGAATTCTTAGAAGGAAATCCTAAACTTGAATGCATTTGGCTGTCAAGCCTCCTCGGTCTCCTTTAATATAAAGGCATTCTTCAGTTTTCCCTTGCCTGTAATGACTTTGGCATTATTGATGAGTGCAGATCAGCTATTTTTGTAGAATGTCCTTAATTCGGGTTCTGAAATTTTATTTTAAGATTTTAGAGATAATTTTCTTTATGTTTCTCAAACTAATTTTATACTGCATCTAATATTGCACGCATTTTCTTCCACCAGACCAAATTCTTTTCTACATCCTATTTCCATAAAAGGTATCATCATTTATGAGTTTTTCAATCCAGAAACCTAGGAGTCGCCCTCCTCCTTCTTATCCAGCCCCCTTGATCAAGATGATACCTTATAAACGCATTTTTTTTTTTTTTTTTTTTTTTTTTTTTTTGCAGCCCTTTGCTCTTCTCCATCCCCACCACCATCCATTGCTGAGGTCAGGCTCCCTTCTGATAGCCTCCTGCCGGTCTCCAGTCTGTCTACATCTCCTTTTCTACATCTCCTCTCCCCGCACTCAGTCTTTAACCACTAAAGCTCCTCCAAAAATTTTTACGGTTAAAATATAAATCTTTGGTGTTTCTCTACTACTAAAGATTCTTCAAGGATTATTCAGTGTTTACAAAATAAATCACAAAAACCTTTCTAGCGTCTCTCCAGCCCACTTTGCTGCTTCAACTCCCAGCCATTCGTTCATACTTCCTGTGCTTCAGTCATATTGAACTACTTGGGAGTTTCTAAGCAACCCTGTCGGTTTTTGCTCCTGAGCCCTTACGTATGCCATTCCCTTAGTCCTAAATATGCTCCTCCTTCACCTCTCACATGTTCTTTTTTACTCAACTATTTTTCTATTCAAAATAGCTCAAGTAGTACCTTCTCTGACAAAAATTCCATACCCACAGCCCCCACCTATGGCAGTGAGTTCTTTTATCAATTGTCTCCAGAAGGAAGAAAAAAAAAAAAATGAAAGCTTTTCCACAATTATGACCACCAGAGAACACTCAAACACTTTCTGGTGGACTAAACCATTCCTGGACAAAACTAACAATTTAGAAAACAGAATTCAATGTGCCATCCTAAAGAGCATAAAGGGTTCATTTATTTTAGCCTTGCTGTTTTGTCCTGCAGTAGTTAGCTTCATCTCTAAGATATTTATCTATATCACTGGCGATGTGAAGTTTCTTATGATTTTAGTATTGCACTTATAGCTCTCAAATTGAGACTTTTCCTCCTGGGGATAGACTCCTGTCTTTTAAAAATCACATTGATACTAATCATATATATAAATGGCAAAAATTGGCATTGTAAGAATAGTAGCAATGTTACCACCATAAAGGTTAATTACCTAGAAATTACAATGGCTGGCACAAATGGCTTATGGGCCTCTGGTTAGGCTCTCTCTGCCCTCAGTTATTTTGCACCTAGCAGACTGCCTGGAACTCAATAAATATTTGTGAAATAAATAGTGGTTTTGTCAAGCCTAAGATCTAATAGGGCCTAATAAGAAATAGGGAAACTATTTTTCAAGTTATCTGCTCCAAGGAAAGACTCAGTTAGCATTTAGTACCGTAGGTATTAAAACTAATTTTGACACACTTTCCCCCAAGTTCCCAAGACTATGGTCACAGCTTTGCTGAACTATTATACAGTGTATATTTTCTATGAATTTAGAAAGAGCCTGTGTTTAATTTTGAAGTTCTAATCTTGTAAATCAGTGATTTTCAAATATGCCGTCACATAAGAATTATCTGAGATGTTTTAAAACAATACTGATGTCTGGGACCCAGTCCTAGAGGCTCAGATTTAATATTTACAACACTGGTATTGTTGGAAATTGCACATTTTAATATAAAGTGCCAGTTACTGTTGCAAAGGTTCTATTTTCTTTCTGTCTAGTTCCTTATTTTTTTTTTTTAATTTCACTTTGGTATAAATTTGATTTATTTTTCCAGATTACATAGGGTTACGATGCTAAATAACTTGCATAATCTTCTTTATGTGAATATAAGTATTATTACTATGTTTAGCATATGGTTTCTTCAGAGAATAGCAACATGGAAATACTAGAGGGATCTGACATTTAATCATCTCAATTCCCACATAGAATTCCTGGGAAAAATTGATGACACTAAAGTTATCAATGCATAAAGACATGTCCTAAACTGCTACATCATTGTGAGTGATATGAAAACTCCCAATGGCATTTTCTGTGTTTTCCAGGAAAGATAAAACAGCTAGGAATTCTAGTAGCTCAGAATCTGAATACAGTTTAAAGTGGATGCACAGTCTTTAACTTATGAATAATTGTTGAGTCATCTAGTTCTTAAGTGGCCACAAGTCCAATCTTTCATGAAATAAAGATAGCTTTCAGCAATACAACAATAAATTAAAATAACCTTTATTTTAAACCATCACGTTGCCTAGCAATTGCGACCAAAGATTATTAAGTAACTGGCTATTTCACTAACATACAGTTTAGATGTCAGTTCAAAACTTGAAATTGTAAAACATTCTTTTTATGAAATGTTAGTTTTCCACATTGTGGTTGCTATTTTGTTTCTAAAATCATAGTCTAAATTCAGAATATATTTTGGTTGGGCACGTGGAAAGATTAAAGAAAGACTAAACAAATTACATTATAGTCAGTTCGATTTTAAAAGCTTTGACACCAGATTAATATATTAAAAAGTAAAATTAGGGTTATGCCAATGTTTTTCTGTGTTTAAGTGACTCAAACCCTGTACATTGCAAGAAGAGTGGATGAGAGTGCTCAGAATAATTTATAATAGACTAAATTTAAGTCCCTCATTCAAAGACATTAATACTACAATTATTTTTGGATATCAACTAACTCTTGCAGAATATTATTAACATTTAAGTATAGATTAGTCAGAAACATGTGCACTCTGTTTTCCTCAAAATAAAATTATTAAAAGACTGGCAAAAGTACAGAGAACAAAAGAGTGGCCAGTCTCCAAGTGCCACTAAATGCTGTGCACACATAAATGCTGGCCTTGATTCTGCCTTTCCTATGGACCCAAGCTTCCTAGTGTCATGCTCTTGTGGAAGGACTGTTTCTAAATATTCATCTCCAGCAAAAAAAGGAAAATACTAGTATGCCTGACCAGTGGTTTGCAATACATGTACAATTTACAAAAATACTGGGGAAGGCATTGGAACATAATGATCATGAACATAATAAAAAGAGCTGTTTCAGAGGTTATGTGACCGATTTGGCATTATTCATACAGTGGGAACTTCCTTGCTTGTCACCCAATTATCTTTTTCATTTGACTCTGTCTTTATGTTTGAGATATGTCAGAGATAATTTGCTACTAGAACTTCAATTTTTAACTTTTATCAGCACTCTTTATGAAAAGACTTGCCCTCCTTGATCATTCTCTTTTGAGTATTCAAATATCCCCTTTACAGAGATCTGAAAAACAGTGATAATTATAACACAGAGCATGAAGACTGTATTTTACTTACCAACAGATCTAAGAACCTTGCTTTATATCATGTGAATATAACTAGCCAAACTGAAAACTCCATAAGCTATGGAACAAGTGTTAATTGATGTTCATGATGAAGAAAATCATAATGCCTCTTAGACTTATGCGACTTTTCTCTTAAATAACGGCACAGTCACTCTAAGGTTTCTCTGCAGTGTTTCTGTTGTCTGGCTGTACAGGGAACTGTCGTGACTCCCACTTTCTGAGAGCTTCTGCTGCAGAGTACCATAGGTATCCTTTATCCGCAGTCAGGGAGAATCTGATCGTCTAAAGCCAGAGGTAGCATAAGTTAATTGCTTGGAGAGCACCATCAGGGAGGTCTTGGAGCGCTCTGTCTCTGAAGTGTTCTGTGTTCATGGAGATTAAATATTCAGATACGAATTGAGATGCTGATGTAATACATTTGGAGTGGAAATCGGAAGAAGAGGAGAAAAAAGAGGCAGTTTCAATCAGCCGATATATTCTTTTGCCCCCTATCAGGTATAATAGAATGGAGAAGGCTGTCAACACTGTTAACTGGACTCATCTGCTTGAGAGAAGTGGGTACAGTTGTGACAACTCAAATGAAAGTGACTTTGTTAAAATGTTTACACAGTTGAAGGCAAAGCAGACTTGCTGCCATTCAAAGAGAAAGAGACTGAGAAGACCATTGCAGCTGGGGTGGTTCGAATGCTCAGAAAAGAAAAAGTCCTCCATTTTCCATATTTCTCCTCTCATCACTCTCCAGTATCACCTCCCGTGTGACAAGAAATTCCCTTTGAAACGATCACAATGTACACCCTTTTCCCCCACAGCTTGTAGCAAATCACTATGCTGTTCCCAGTATAAAAATTCCTCCTGGCCTCAATTTACTGATTGTTATTTGGCTTTTGAGATTTCATGCTATTTTAAAGTCAAACATCAGTATTCTTGTTTTTGAAATGATAAAAAAAAAAAATTCATTATTTAAGCAACCCAAATTCTGAACCATTTATAACTTGACTTCAAAGAGCATTGACTCAATTATTTCATGAACACAAAAAGAGGAAACCAAGGCCGGTCGGCAGGTCCAGGCCTTCTTTTTTTCTGAGAGCCAGTTAGCCTCTGTTCTGTATCATAGCAGAGCACTACACCAGAGCCCCTCTCCGTGAGCCAGACACTTGCCATCAAGTGGACTGCTAACGTGACAGCCTTGACATTAACAGCATGGACTGCGAACGTGACGGCCTTGACATTAACAAGACCAGCACTGTGTGGCCGCTCCACCTGCTGCAGGAAACAAAGTGAAGTGAAGCAGAAATGCTCTATCTGAAAGAAAATCTATAGTTTGCTTTTGATGGGAAACATGTAGTCCTTGAAACAAAAGGAAATAAAACAACCCTTAAAATTAAAACGCAAACCCAAACAACAAATAAAAATGAAGCTAACCAATCAAACAATCAAACAAAAGCTCTCAATAGTTGTTTAAAAAAAAAAAAAAAGAAAACTTTTCAAACAACACATTGTGTTATTTGAAGCGGTCTGAGGAATATATCTGGCTATAGCTTATTTCTAACTCCTTTCCTTCTCCCCTCTCTCCTATTTCTTTACCCTTCTCCATTATTTTCTCTCCTGCCTTCCTCCTCATTCTTCTTCTGTTCTCACTGCTCCTCTCCCTTCCTGCCCCACAGACTGCTCCTATCCTCTAGTCTCTAATTCTCATTTTTTAAAGATTAAAAAATATGTAAATTTGTTATAGGACATCAGGACAGTATGGTTAAACAGAATGGGAATGCCTGTAGATCATTTTGAGAATCATTTGTGATTTGAATTTAAAAATCACTACAAGCAAGGTTTTATTCATTGTGATGCATTCTTTTGTTTCTACTTTTAATGTCTTCTTTCCTTTGTTCAATTTCAGCAATAGATTTCTGAGTTTCTTCAGGATTTAAATCTTAAAGGGTTGACTTCGCTTCATGATGGCTTTGCTAGCCGGCTGAGCCACTCCAAGAAGGACCTTGAGGTCAGAAGACCAACTTGATGATCAGATTATCCACTTCCATAGCTTCCTCAGTATAGTTCTCCAGAAATGCATTCACTGACTTGGCACCTCAGCCTGTGACACTGGCCTTCCAGACATGGTATGGACCTAAGGGACCAGTCTCTTAAAGGGTGGGAGGGTGAGGGTTAAGGTAAGTTGGGCCCTGGTGGGAGGGTGGAGTGGCAGGGAGAGGCAACCCCAGAAGCAGGAGCTAAAGCTCAGAGGAGGGGACAGTCCCCCTGCCCAGGTCCTGGCAGCCAGCATGGAGAGTTTATAGGTCTCTGTGGTCTTTGAACTCGTTTACAGCAGAGCTGAACAAAGGAAAAAAAAAATTTTTTCTGGACAAATATAAATATAAATAAAAACTACTGAAGAATTTCCATACCGTAGAGTGCTATAAAGAAACTTCATTTCCAGTTTCTCTTGTGAGTTTTGTTAGTATTAGGAATGTTCTTTGGAAACCTTTTCTTTTTTAAATTGAAATCTTATAGATTATGGAAATGACCAAAAGTATTAACATAAAGCTTGGTTATAGATATTTCATAGGAAATAATTCAAAATGTCAAAAGAATTTTTTAGTACAGAGTTTTGAGTATAACAAAAATGTATTACAGAAATGTGTAAAAATGAAGCCATGGATCCATAAATTATGGTGTATACATACAATAAAATCTTGTGCAGCTACCAAAAATGATTTCTTCCAAGTTTTCAATGCTATATGGAGGCCCTTAGGTAGAGAAAAAACACAGTATGCCTTAATAGCAAGATGAAAAAATGTGATCAGTCTATATGTATTGATAATGAAACCATCTTAAAAATAGATGATATAGCAAGCAGGATTTTTTACAGTCACAAGTTTTGTTATGTAAATATATAATTTTACAAGTCCTTACTTGCTGTAATATTTGACTTTTATTTTTCATTATTTCTAATGGAAGAAGATATATCTAGTCATTTCTAGGTAGACTGTCAAATGTAGTGATTTCTTAGTTATTCCAATGTTTAGACTGAAGCAAATCGATGTACTGGGTGCTGCCATGACTGACGCTAATAAACCAACCGCCTTTGTCATTGCACTTGCCACAAGGCATATGTCCAACTCTGTGTCCAAACCTCACTGTGGCTTCAACTGATTGGCAAATATGTCACATGCCTGTCATGGTTTCAAGGGAATGTTAGAAATGTAATTTGCTGTTTTTACTTTCCAGACTCTCTGATATGTAATGGAACTCATAAGGGATTGGAACTACTTGGCAATGAAGACATAAATGGCTATAACATCGTCCCCATTAGGGTGACCAGATTGGTCTATGGTTTGAGATTACTGACAGTATAACAGCCCTATAGAATCTAATAATTGATTTAAATGATGCAATTTGATTATTCAACCAATGAACAAAGAAAGACTTTAGTGGTTAAGTGCCTTTTCCAATTATGTCAAATTCACCCCTTTGTAATTGCAAATATGTCTCAGAATGATACCATTTGTCAAATAAGACAATGCAGTCATTTGGCAATTATTCAGAGTATCCATTTAGCACTATGTGCAAGATGATCAAATAGAAATTGATCATGCTTTGTATTTGCACAATGCTTAGATTTTATAGAAAACACCTGTGCCTTTTCTTACTTGACCCTAAAAGTAGGTTTGTGAAGTGAAGGGAAGAGATCCCCATTTTATAGATGAGGAGATAGGGCGTCAGGGTTGAACCATTTGCCCTAAGTCAAACCATAGTAAATGGTGAGGATGGGACCAGGACTCAGCTGATTGTACATCGAGCGCTGTTTCCAATATTCTACATTGTCATATTTTCTAATAAATCTGTAAAGAAAACTAGAGAAGGCCTGGGGAATGGGAAGGAGCTACTTGCAGATGGGGAGGATAAAGGAAGATGCCTTTTAAAACAAGAAGCTGGTGGAGCTGAGGACTTCTTTCAGCAACTTCCCAACATTGCCCAGGACCAGCCCTCCAGTAATAGGTATCTTTCCAGCTCAGGTTCTGTTCCTTTTTTTGTCCCCTTGCCTTTTGTTGATCTCCTTGGCCAAATATACACCGACCAATAAAAAAAAAAAGTTACAAATTGTAAGTGTAACAAGTTCCCAATTGTCAGAGCAACACTATAAAAAGCTGTGGCACTTTCCTTTGTTTCTAGAATAACTCTGTGAACTTCCACAGCTGACCTGCAAACACAGCATTCTCTTTGAAACCAGGGACCTCTTTGGTGTGTGTCGAAAAAAATGACAAAGAAAAAGATCCCACTGATTCTGAAGAACTAAAAGTCACAGCCTCCTTGCTAATATTTTGTATTTTTAATGTTTGCCACAGTGCTGGGGAATAATTCAATGAAGCTTAATTAGATTTATATAAAGAAAGCAGGCTTTCTGAGATCACAAGTGAGGAGTGGGTGAGAGAAAGAAGGTGATGAGAACAAGACTATGTAACATAGTGTAAGTCAAAAGAGAAAAACGATGTGCCTCTTCGGCCCAGTTTTCTACAGCAACCCAACATCCAGTGTCAGCAAAGGAAAAAACAAAGGAATGAAAACAAGAAACACCCATGACTTTCATGGTAGAAAGGAATGAAGATAAACCTATGCTAAATAATTTTGACTATATTCTCTCAGCCCGGCAGAGAGGCTATCTACTTAGAAAATCATCAAGATCCTCTTCACTTAACATACTTGGCAGTGCAGGCTCTTCCGGATCTCTTTGGGAAAGTATTTTCACTTTGGTGGTTGCTAAGCTTAGTCAGGACATTGTGATAGTTAAACTAAAGTTATAGGTGTATGTCGGTTACTTGATTGTTTATTCATTTACACTTGTTTGGCTGTGTTCTAAAAATGCTTTGAGGTGGCTGTGTCCAGCAGTTCATTGTGCTTTGTGCCTAGATCATATTTAGTCAGTTATTGAAAGCACAAGTGAATAGAGGAGTATAGATTTATCACTATAACTTGGAAAATAAGCCATAATGCTTTTTAATTAACTAACAATCAATCTGTACCAGTTTCTGCAATAGATGAAAACTGAACATTTAAAAAATTTTTTTTTTAATTTTTCAATTATAGTTGGCATACAATGTTATATTAGTTTCAGGTATACAATATGGTGGTTAGACATCTATATACCTCACAAAGAGATCACCCCAATAAATCTAATGCCATACGTAGTTATTACAATATTATTGACTATATTCCTTATGCTATACTTTATGTCTCCATGACTATTTTATAATTACCAATTTGAACTTCTTAACCCCTTCTCCCTTTCACTGACCCCCTCCCCCCACCCCACCAATCCATCTTCCATCTGGTAACCCTCAAAATGTATTTATGAGTTTTCTGTATCTATGTGTTTGTTTCTGTTTTATTTTTTAATTTTGTTCTTTAGATTCTACATGTACGTGAAATCATATGGCATTTGTCATTCTCTATTTCACCTACTCCACTCAGTACGATGCCTTCTTGGTCCATCATGAGATATCTTTTTCCATCCCTTTACTTTCAGTCTGTGTGTGTCTTTTAATCTGAAGTTAGTCTCTCGTAGGCAGAATATGTAAGGGTTTTGTCTTCTTATTGTTCAGTTACACTATCTTTTGATTGGTGCATTGAATTCTTTTTCATTTGAAGTACTTCTTAATAGATATGTAGTTATTGTCATTCTTTATTTAAATTTTTGATACATATCTTTTTATTCTTAAAGAAGTCCTTACAATATTTCATGTAACACTGGCTTGGTAGTGATGACATCCTCTATCTCTTTCTTGTCTGGGAAGCTCTTTATCTGTCCTTCAATTTTATGTGATAGTTTTGCTGGTAGATTAATCTTGGTTGTAGGTCCTTGCTTTTCAACACTTTAAATATTTTGTGCCAAACCCTTCTGGTCTGCAAAGTTTCTGTTAAAAAATCAACTGACAGCTTATTGGAGCTCCCTTGTATGTAACTAATTGCTTTTCTCTTGCTATTTTTAAGATCTTATCTTTGTATTTAACCTTTGGCATTTTAATTATGATGTGTCTTGGTGTAGGTCTCTTAAGGTTCAACTTGTTTGGGACTCTCTGAGCTTCCTGGGGTTGTATGTCTATTTCTTTCACCAGATTAAGAAAGTTTTTAGTCATTATTTCTTCAAATGTGTTCTCAATTTTTTGCTCTCTTCTCCTTCCATACCCCTGTGATGTGAATGTTATTGCGCTTCATGTTGTCCCAGAGAAGCCTTAAACTAGTCTCATTTTTTTTTAATTCTTTTTTCTTGTTGCTATCCTGATTGGGTGTCCTCTACTACCTTATCCTCTATGTCACTGATTTGATCCTCTACTTCATTCAATCTCTTGATTCCTTCTAATGTACTCTTCATTTCAGATATTATATTCTTCATTTATGACTGAATCTCTTTTATGTGTTCTATTTCTTTGTTAAAATTCTTCTTGAGTTCATTTACTCTTTCACTAAGTTCATTGAGCATCCTTATAACCAATATTTTGAACTCTGCATCTGGTAGATTGCCTGTCTCCATTTTGTTTAGTTATTTTCTGGAGCTTTGTTCTGTTCTTTTATGTGGGACATGTTTGTCTCCCCATTTTGGCTGCCTACCCATATATTACTTGGGGTTCCTAAGTCTTCCGGTCTTAGTAGAGTGGCTTTATGTAGTGGGTGTTCAGTGGCCCCAGTGGCACAATCTTCCTTGGTCACCTGAGGGAGGCTCTTAAGTTGTGTCCTTTGTGTAGGTTGTCTGTGCCCTCCTACTGTGGTTGAGCTTTGGTTGCTGTTTGCACTTTGATGGGAGGGATTGATGCTTGGGCTAATTGTTTGTGAGGAGTAGCCAGTGAGGAGCTGACCACATGGAGCAGGTTTCACTTTAGCAGGGCTCTGGTGCCTGCCCAGTCTGCCCTTTGGGTGTGTCCATCTCAGATACAGCCCTGGGTGGTCTCTGGTTCTGACTCTGGTGGAAACAGGCCACTGGGTGTGCTGGCCTAAGGGCCTCCTGGAGGGGCCCAACTGCAGGCCAGATTTATATGCAGCCTGTTCACTTCCTGGTAAAAGTTACCAAGCAATCCCCAGGTAGTTGCCACCCATGCTGGGCTTATCGGTGCCTTGAGAGACCAAGCCAGAAACCAAGGCCAGCTCCTGCTAATGCTGGACTTGGGGCTGCCTAGCAAGAGGTATGAGGCATGCTGAGGCCAGATGTTCCTTTATGGGTTTTTGTGAGCCTTTGAGAGATTTTAGGAAAGTCCACAGCATGAGCCAAGATAGGCCATTCATGTGGAATAAACCATCGGAGGCAGCTTGAGCCAGCAAGCTGGGAGAGGCAGGGTCTCAGGAAATCTCCTGGGTGGGGTGACCAGTGTTAATCAAATTGATGGAGACTCAGATATGGTAGATACCTGTATCTGCATGCTGGGAGTGGGGAGGGCTCAACAAAAGAACAATGGATATTGCTGGCACTTCTGTCTGGGAAATAGCTTCCCCTCCAGCCCTCACCCTGAAGCCCCAAAACTTAGTTCCTCCCAGAATGTCCCTGGCACTCCTTGAGCAGCTGCCCCAGAACTGGAGCTCAGATCTAGTTTAGTCCCTCAGTGAGTAAGTCTACATATAGCCTTTTAAGAGAAATGTCTGCAATTCCCTCAGCCCTCTGTCTCACTCATCTATAATCTCCACTGGTTTTCACAGCCAGAGACTTCTTAGCACTAGAACCAGTGGGAGACTTCTCAGCACTAGAACCCAGGGCTAGGGAGCCCAGTATGGGGCTGGGACCCCTCACTCCTTTGTGGGGGGAGGGGACTGTGTAACCAAGACAACTTTCTCAGTTCTCGACTGACATATGCAGTTGTGGGACCAGACCATTTTATGTCTCTGCCCCTTCTATCAGTCTTGAAGTGACCTCTTATGTATGTCTCCAGTTGTAGGACATCTGTTCAGCCAGACCTCAGGCAATTCCCAGTGATGGTTGTTCTGTAGTTTTGTTATAATTTTGGTGTGGTTGCAAGAGGAGGTGAGCATAGTGTCTAGCTTCTTTGTCATCTTGACCAAATCAAAGCTGAACAATATTAGTTAAAAATTATCAACAGTGTGCTGTGTTACAAAGGATTATGAAAGCTCATTGAGGCTGACATACCCAACTATCATGCTCTTCACAAACCCCAGAAGTGTACTCCTATGATAGCCAACTTCAGAAAATTTTAGCCGAAACCAGTACCTCATACACCAGAAAAACTATAACATAGAGGCACCAGGATGTGTTCTATCTCTAGAGGAACTAGAGATAGAACAAGATGTTTATAATTTAATTCAACCTAATTTCAATCATTAACTAAGTTGGGCTCTCTCTCCAAAGTTCAAGAACAAAAAATTTATTGTGGCAGAGTTGCAAGTTAAAAGTGATGTCTCTGTCTTTAAAGAAATGAGTTTGAAGACTTCTGTAACCATGTTCTAGCTAGTTCTATAGCTAATTCTGTGAATTTGGATAAGTCACTTAAACTCTCAGTGCCTCAGTTTCCGCATTTGAAAATGAAGTAATAATACCCATTTCAATACCTGTCGTATTAAATGATGTAACACTTATAAAATGCTTAGCATATTATGAGAGTTTATTGATGTTTTTCACTATTACTATGCCTGGCATCTTATAGATGCCAAAATACTTAGTTTCTTTGGGCTACTATAACAAAATATTACTGACTGGGTAGCTTATAAGCAACAGAAATTTATTTCTCACAGTTTAGGGTATTGGGAAGTCCAAGATTAAGGACTGGCAAATTGAGTGTCTGGTGAGGACCCGTTTCTTGATTCATAGATGGCCATCGTCTCTCTGTGTCCTCAGATTGCAGAAGGGTGAAAGAGCTTTCCAAGGTCTCTTTCATAAGGGCATTAATCCCATTCATGAAAGTTCTAGCCTCATGATATAATCACCTCCCGAAGGTCCTACCTCTGAATATTACATTAGGGATTTAGTCTATAGCACAAGATGATTAAACACAGTCTGCTCTCAAGGGGATTGATTAGTCTGGGTTCTTCAGAGAAACAGAATTAGGAAGGTAGGAAATATGAATCTTATTTTTCAAAATTTCCAACTAATATGGTTAGTTCTTTGCTTAAAGTAATAAAGCTCCATCTAACTAGAAAATTTAGCTATTCGTACAGATTTACTTCTATGAGGATCCAGAATAGTATCTGGCTTTAATAATAGCAGGAGCTATAACATGCAAATAGAGGCATGGTGTTCAAAGTTCTCATGAGACAAAATATAGACTTCGTTCATCTTAAGCAATGATATATGGTATGAGTGAATCTGAAATGATAAAGTTAAAGGTTGTTGGTTTACATTTCCAAGGCTGAAAAAATATAATCCAATATCACCAGTAGCTTTAACACTGGTCAGCACGTGCTGCAATGAAAGCTGTAACTAATTCTCTGAGTGGCGGTGATGAAAACTAAATGTATACAGAGGTTCACTTATATCTATATATGTAGACAAGTTGACTCAGTCATTGAGCAATGTTATGTAGCCAGTACAATTGTGTTCAGGCTAAGTACTTAGTCAGGAAGAACATTGCTTGAAGAGATAATAAACCATTAGGATAAAGTCAGTTCCCATTAATCCAATACCTAAGCTTCATTGAATGAAAAATAAAGCAGGAGAATTGATAGTCACCATAGAGGGCCTTGGGATCAAGAATCAAACAAGACTAATTTGTTGAAGATGAGTGGGTGATATGGATAGGAGTAGGGTATAGAGACATAGCCTGAGTCCACAGATTACCTTTTATAATGAGTATGTCTGTTTTGCCTGTATTATCAATAGAAAGGTTACAATCAATTTAGTCCCAACCAACCATCATGTTTGAATGAACTTTACTCAGGATTGACTGAGTCAGGCAAAATAAAAGTGATCGAATTAGTTACTCACGAAGAAATAGCCTGAGAGATTTAAAAATAAAATTGACCAAAAACAAAGCTTAAAAAATAATTTTTCTTAACATTAGTATGGTAAAAACCAGCAGAGTCTCAAAGTCTCAAGGGAGAGTGACTGTAGGTGAGGAAAGGAAACAAATCCAAAGAGAAATGGCGTGGTGCTTCTGGCCCTTATCTATTTTTGCTCTCTTCTCTGGCTTGCATGACCAGTGGACGAATCCAATCCTTCAGCCTGCTTTCTAAGGCCCCAGAGAGCGCCTTTATTTGAAGGAGATTCAAAGAAACTTGAAAAGAGGATGTCTGGTGGTCCAAGATAAAACCTCGACGAAAGCACGGACTGGATTAAACACTACGACACAGTTATATTAACAAGAGACAAATATGCATTGGTAAGGCTATCGGCCCTGACATTTACCTGAGACATCTTCATAAATAAAAGGCTAAGCTTCTAAGATTTTTAAATCTTAGAGAGTCATTCTTGTGTAGACAATTCTTGAATTCCAAGTGGTAAGTTTTGAGAGGTAAGGATTAATATTTTGAAAATGCAGAATTCGAGGCTACTTTTGCATATACTTTTCTTAAACATTTCTTCTCCCTGATTTGCATGGCCCAGTTAATTTCTGGTTCTTGTCTATCTCCCTGACTACCCCTACCTACTAGTTTTGTTCATTTGTTCTTTCTCAGAAAACACCTCAGCATATTTCCTATGGTTATATCCTTGGCAACTCTTCTCTTTTCACCCTAAATACTCTGTCTTGGGGCTTCAGCCTTATTTCATGGATTGAAGTATTAACCATATTCTATAAGAATTCTATATGAAAAGGAAAAAGAACTTCCAAAGAATATTCCTTACTCTAACAATCCCCAGTTATGAGAGTAACTGAAAATGAAATATCCTTCTACAGTAGTTTTTATTTATATTTATATTGGTCCAGAAAGCACTTTACTTATTTTGTGTTTGACTCTGCTATAAATGGGTTCGGAGAGAATGGAGAACCTGTAAAATCTCTCCATCATAATGGATGATGACCTGCTGACATTCAGTATACAAAGTTATTCTCAGAGGTATTCCATGGCAGAAACACATGTCAATGTCATTTTAGTCTTTATTTAGTTGCAAATCTATTATTATTTTTTAAATTCACAATACAGCTTATTTTTTTATCACTGAAACTAAAGGTTTAACACACTTAAAATTCTAAAATTTGTAAAACTTTTATAAAACATATAAAAAGGTAAATACATAAAAACAGAAGCTCGGGAAATAAACCAGGAGGGTCTGAGCTTTTCAATCTGCTCACATACATGGCTGAGATGATGGTTTGGTGCCTGGGCCATAAGACAGGATACTTCTAGATCTGGCCACCTTCAATACTCTGTGGAATCCCTGTCAAAACACTGCATCTGCTTATCATTCCAGTACCAGGGGCTCTGATTCTGAGCTGAGGAGAGAAGGACTGGCAGCTGGCTGGCTGCCAGGAACAGGTTAAATGTCCTGTCTCCACCAGGCTCCCAGGGACTTGGAGCCCAAACTTTTATCTCCTCTTTCTGGATTTTCCTCTCACCTACCTCAGTCTCCAGTCAGGATTTAGCCTGACGTTATTCATATCCCCACCCCATATTAGTTACTAGTGGGAATTAGAAACTGGAGGGCCGGAGATGGCTGGGGTGGTGGGAGAGAAAGAGTAAACAGAGAAGACAGAAGCTGAAGGGATAGGAGGAAAGAAATATGTGAAAAGTGGTAAAAAGGAAGTAGAGGGGAAAAGAAAGAAGGACTTAGAAATAAGCTACATCCAAACATTTCCCCCAGATTTCTTCAAAAGAGCCTGCCTTTTGTTTGATGCATTTGAGAATTATTTTTTTTTTAACTTTGCATTTCTCTTATTGGTTGGTAAGTTCGAATGTTTGTTTGTTGGTTTATTTTGTTTGATTTAAAATTTTTGAGAGTTGTTTTATTGCCAGAATTTCAGGAATTCCCTGGTGCCTCATCTGATGAGAAGTCTTCACCTGTGCTCCACTACTTCTTTACCTTACCTTGGCCATAGCACTTAGGACTTTGTGGTTTGTTTGTTTTACCATATCTATTGTCACTTTAAACTGTCAGGAGGACGAGGACTGGTCTATTTTGTTCTGTTTTCAATGGCATACATTCACCAGAAAATAACCTTTTCTATAATATGGAACCCTGCACATGGAAATTCTCAAGACACAATATGTCAAGAGAGGAAAGTACAAAAAGTATATGTCCAGTTTCTTATATGACAATTCTACTTCTTTTGAACATTTGGATATAATTGTAGCTCAATAAAAGATGTGTTCAAATTATCTCTCCTTTTACCTCCCTTTGAAACACTCCCTAATTGATAACACATTTGCTTAGGCATTCTACTAGGTAGTTAATACTTAAAAGCTGGAAAACTTTTAAAGAATTATCAGAACATCTGGATAGCTGTGAAAATTGTGATTTTGGCTGAATTTCTAACTGTAGATTTTCTTTGCTTTGTTCAAGAGTGTTTGTTCCCATACCATAAATTTTTATCTAACTTCTACCAAACCTGAATATCAACAGATTTTACCCATAGCAGTCTTACATATGCCTCCCCAGAAATCTAAACATGGATTTTTTTCTTGCTTGTCTTCCCCATTTCCGACTCCTGGTATTTATTAGTTTCTTCTGCTATAACATTTTAATCTATCCATAACTTTGCTTGTATTTGTGATTTGGGGATTTTGGATCACCTTTTAATTCATTCTTTTATTCATTCATTCATTCATTCATTCATGTGTTCGACAAATATTTACTCAGTTGCCTTGGCACCACTAGAAATAAAAGATAAATAAGCAATGATTTCTAAACCCTCAAGAAATTTACTGTGGGGAAATAGTCAAATAAATAGTGCATTACAATTAAGTGCCATAAGTGTTATTTATTAATTCAAGTGCTTTCTGGGCTCCTACTCTGTCTTAGCACTGTGCTAAGGAGAAGTTATAGATAAATTGCTGTATAGAAAGGGAGAATGGGAAGAATGGGAGAATGGGAAGTCTTCCAGAAGAAATGATCCCAAGTCTGGTCCTGAATGATGAGGAGTCTTTAACTAGGGAAGTTGGAGGAAGGAGGAAGAGGGAAGGATAATCATGTTCAAAGCAGAGGGAGCAGCACCAGGAATAAATTGTAAAAGCAAGAAAAATCTTCCACGGGCATTGTAAGTTCTTAGCTATGGCTGGCCCTTAGAAAACTAAGGACCGAGATTAGAGCCTGTCATAGCAACACCTACAAAATACATGTCAAATGAAAGAGTATTTCGAGACTGGAGAGGCAAAGAGGAATGAAATCTTAAGAAGGCTTTTAAATCATACTAAGGAATTTGGACTTCATTTTGCCAATTATGGGAGTCCATTGAAAAGAAGGGTAGGATGAGTGAGCCCAGGAGTGGGAGTAGGAAAGGGGTGTGATCAAGCTCCTATTTTAAATTTCTTATTTTGATATTATCATCAAAAATGATACAAGCAAGAGTGTAGGCAGGGAGTCCAGGAAAGAGGATATTGGTGTAATCTAGTTCGTAGTAACCCAGAATGTGGTCCTGAACCAACAGCATCATCTACATCATCCAGGAGCTTATTAGAAATGCAGAATCTTCAGCCACGCCAGACCTAGTGACTTAGATTCTACATTTTAATAAGTTTAATAAGTTTATCCAGTGATTCAAATTCATGTTAATATTTAAGATGTACTGATCTAGTGGTAGCTGGGCTAAGAGGTATTTCACTAGAACAATTGACCAGACCTTGTGAATTAATGGATGGGAAGGGAAGATGGCCAGGTAACCGTGGTGCCTCTAAATGAAGAAAAGGGGTTGCAGTGAGAGCTGGTACTGATCTCTTGGGCCTGAACTTTAAAAAATTGATTTGAAATCTATTCATAGAAATAATAAAGTTGTTGTATAGCTAATCTCTACTCTGAAAACTGTAGCCAAGGGAATGCTTAGAATTATAACATAGGAAATATCACAGTCAAAAGTCCGAATAGGTTAGTGCTTTTTAGATTACATCCTACCTCAAAACTTCTCTCTTTATGATAACAGATCAGAGACTGAAATAACACTTTGTCTTAGTTCAGCTTAGCACAAGTCTAGCAGGCCAGAGAGGAAGAATGCCAAAAAAGGTTACGGGGAAGGAGAGAGAGAGAGAGAGAGAGAGAGAGAGAGAGAGAGAGAGAGAGAGAGAGAGAAACAGAAGGAGTGAGACAAAGAGAAGGATCAGAGAGAGAGAGAGTCAAAGAGAGACCCAAAGCCTTTCCCAGGTCACAGCCGCAGCCACCATTTGGTAGAGCATGTTGGAGAAAAGCAAACTTCCTTATATATAAAGTTTACAAAACTTCTAAACCTAAGTAAATTTTCCTTAAAAACTTAAGGGAATTGATAAGACATCTAATGATTTTGAATACCTAATATGTGCCAGTCACCGCCTATTCACAGAAAGTAGTTAAGCTTACTACATTCTTTTAACAATCCTGTAAGGTATTTATCTTCTCCTCTAACAGTTAAGGAGATTGAGGATCATGGATGTGAAGGTATTTTCCCAAGGCAGATCAACCAAATGGAATTTCAACCCAGGATTTCAACCCATGCTATCCAGGTTTTTCCTACCATGTCATATTGCCTTGTAAAACAGTGGAAGGTAAACACCATGCACAGAGATATAAAGCCCAAGAAGAGGATAGAGATCAGACGAGGTCAGAAACATCCCCTTAGCCACAGAGCTAAGAATTCATCAGCTCCCTAGAGAGCAATGATCAGGAAAGTTAATACCAGACCCGTAATGCATATTATTTGCATTTATATTCATAAACATATTGTTGTATTTTATTAGTTACGTATCCACATGTTGCTATCATTCGGTCTTGTAAATTCAATTATTCTAAACATTACTTTCGTTGTCTTTTTTTTTGATGGAATGCAAGACCTTTAATTTAATTAAACCAGGTGAACACAGTTGACAATTATAGCCAGGAATTTGGAATCAGACAAGATTCCATAAGATTGACCATTCGATAAGATCGACCTGTATTTAAAAGGAAGGAAATTAGCCTCCATATGTTACAAGAGTAGTGTCAAGGAATTTGTAGGTATGTTTTAAGACCGTCACACTGGGGGATCAGGGAAAACTTCATGGAAGTATTACCATTTGAGCTGGATAAGGAAAGATAAATGTAATTTAAATAAGCAGAGGTAAGATAAGTGGAAGTAAACACAAGGATCTATATCCTCAGCAGGTAAAGAGTGTGTGAACAGAACAACCGGTTAAGCTAGGGCATTGGGAGTATAGGATAGAGGCTGAAAACATAAATAGAGATCAAGGTGATGCAGGACTTAAATGCCAAACTAAGGAGCATGGATTTGATTTAGCCAGGAGTAGAAAACTATTACAGTTGTGGTTTTCAACTTCAGCTGCCATTGGAATTTTCTGAGGAGCCTTAAAAATACCAATCCCTGGATCGTACCCCCAAATATTCTAATTTAGTTGTTCTGGAATGTAGTCTAAGCATCAGGACTTTTGAAAGCTTCCCAGGTGATTCTAATGTCAACCAAGGTTGAGAACCAGTGCACTAAAGGAGTTAGAGGATAGAAGTGATGTGGAGTTCAGCTTGCGCTTTCTCTGCAAAGCCAGTAAATAGTTCACAGCAGATCTGTTTTCCTTTGTTTGTGTTTTATAAAGTCAGAGCCCTGAAAACCCTCATGCCTGTCTGAATAGGATGCCATGGAGGTCAGTATTCCTGAATTCATTAAAATGTGGGCTTCTCCTTTTTACCATTTGACTCTATAGTTTTAACAAAATATTTAAGAAAAAAAAAAAAACCTGTTGCATTGCCTCTCTCTAGAAGCTGGACTTCTGAGCAGCTGCCACTGAGGCACCAGGATCCTGGCAAATCTGCCTTAGCTCTGAAAACATTCTTATTCAGTAATCTTTATACCACTCACGTCAGGGAAATGGCAAGGGTTACCAGGCTTTACAATTTATCTTCTCCTCAGGCATTTTTTAAATGGTCATTGGATCGCCACCTCCCTTCCCATCTAGCTCTGCATTCTAAGAATAAAAGTTATGTGTTTATACTAAAGTACCCATTGCAGAGATACCTACTGTCATTAAAAAAAGTATATTTCTAACATACTATCACTTGGAAATTTGATAAATGGAAACTTTAGATACCGAATTCTAGAACCATCAGTGTCTTATTGGGTCATTCCAATATTTGGTATCTTAGTGGCATAAATGAATTATTTTATACCCTATCTGTGAAGATCAATTTCTGCTTAATATTACTAAAACATGATAATAAGTTATCATATTTCTTATCCATCAATTTCACAAAGTAGGTCTTATTATCCCCTTTTCGCAGATGAGGAAAATGAAATTTAAAGGGATTTTGACTTTTATAAGCTCATAGTGCTAGTAGGTGACAGAATAAAATTTGAGTATAGATATTCTGATTCCAAGTTTAGTGTTCTTCACACTACACATATTTTATGCTTTGAAAGAGTTGAAGCACGATTTCTTTTTGTTATATTGATCTCGGAAATTTAGGACACTTAAATATTCCTGTTTCCTTTAATATATTTTTTAGATTTTATTAAACTCTTTAAAAATGTTTCATATATATTTTCAACACATGTACTTTGTAAAGTAATGAGATATGTAAATTTACTTTGCGCTTTGCAAATCCTTTTTATTTGACATCTCTTAAATTTCAAAGGATACCTCATATTTATTATATAATAAATTTTCTGAGAGGGGGAAGGTCCATTCATTTTGTTGGTTTTATTCCTATTTCTTTATATCCCCTAATTGTCAGACTGATCTTTTTAAATCTTCAGCTATACCTTTGCTTACTATCCCATTATTCTAATTTATCATATTGGGTCATCTTTATTTTATAAAACATTTAATGAGAACCTGTTATGTGCCAAGAACTTGGTGATACAAAGATCGCTAAGACTTTAAGACTTTTCTAAATTAACCTTTTTTTTTCTGGAGGTGCAAGGACAGGAAGGACATGTAGCAGTTCAAGTGAGGCTATCACATTTTGTGTGTAAAGCATTGGTAAGGTTGTATGTTCAATATTTATCCTTACCATAACCATTTCTCAGCCTTCTTAGTTGTCAAGTTGTATGGCTTCAATAAATAGCCTTCAGTGCTCATCAGATAATTTTCTTCTAAGAAATTAACAGGTCAAAACTACCTTTTTGCAAATGATAATTTATAAATCTTCCCATTTTAATTTTTATTTGCTCCTTAATAAACGTTCTTACATCGTCTCATCTTAAAACTATTTTATCACTTTATCTACTGACATAGGTAAATCTTGTTAAATCTTGTTGGGATTTATTTCTGCCTGCATGGAATTCAGTTATCTACAACATGGCTTTTATATTTGGGCTTACAAATGGCACTGTTTTCACATTCTCATCATTACCATGTATAAAATTACTCAATAAGACAGATCTTGGTACCAATAGTTCTTTGTCACTTTTGCTGAGTGGGCATTAAAATTTTCTATGAAGGGGAAAATATTCTTTGGAGCAATATACATTCGGAAAAAATTGTTTAAGGTTCCAGTTAAACTAGCGAGTAGAGTTAAGGTTGCAAAAGTCACCTTTCAACTTAAAATGGCCATTACATTAAGCATTGATTTACTGATTATCAAGAGAAATATCATATCTTGAATATCATATCTATCATGTCTTTATATGATCTATCATTGCATTTTGCATGCTGGAAACTTTCTACATTTTATCAATCAGAGCCCCTCTCAGCAATAATTGTGGAATCAGTTGGCAGGGGGAAAAAAGAAACTTAAAGTTCGAAGAAGTATAGTAGAATTTTTGATATTCAAAGATATATTTTTTAAAATCCTTTTCTGATACTCAGGAGTATAATTGAGTTCACAAGTTGAATTGGAAATTTAGGAAGTGTCATCGTACCTCTCATTCTACTTTAATCACAAATTCCTAAGTCACAAGAAAAGACCTCAGACTCACTGATTTCGACTTCTCTAAGATCCCAATCTTAGTGTTTGGTTTTTTTTTTCCTGGCCCCAACATTATGGCTTGTTGACTCTTCCAGGCCCCCATACTCTCTGTACTTCTCTCACAGCAGGCCATTCACTCACTCAGCCCATATAACACTGATCCTACTCATTGACTTCCTCCTAGTCTCTGTGGCCAGTTTTCAACCATCAAGTTTTTCCTATCAATCTGGTATAGAGACAGTCAAGGGACCAGAATCTGACTTCCATCCCTGAGTTCTAGTCCTAATTTTGCCAATAAGTACTATGAGATTTTACTTATGCCCTCATGAATATATCACTGTCTCTTCAAGTAAAGTAAGAGAGCTATACAAACTAGTTTTTATACTTTACTTTAGCTCTAAATGTTCTGCTTTTTTGGTTAGGTACAAGGTAGACTAAATGGCAGTAGCAGCAACAAAAGAGACGTATATTCTATTAATTTCCTCTCAGCCTTTTAACTTTCTCAACCCTTTTTAAGAGAGCTTTAATGTAGCTGTAGTGGCTGAATTAAGTCTCTCTTCCAACCTTCCAACAGGCATCTGTTTGATGTACTAACAAATGACAAAATAGTCACAAAGGAGAAAATTAGTTAAAGTGTAACGTGTAAAGGTATTGCTCCATGATATTGATTAATTATGATGTGAGAGATAGTGCCATGCATGAGAAAATGTCGTATTTTGGGGTGAATTTAAATTTAGATTAAGTTTAAAAAACGCATATTCTATGAAACTGGGAAATGACCCTTGAAGATGGGTTATGACACCCTGATCCAGCTAAACTAGCCAGCTCATTCCTCAGTTGTGCCATAAGCATTTATTTCTAATTTTTGACTACTGAAATGCCTTCTCTTTTTTCTACTTGTTTAAATTTCTGCTTCATCTTCAAGACCTCGCTTGAGTTATAGTTTTGTTTTGTTTTTTGTTTGTTTGTTTGTTTGTTAGTTTCTGTAGAAAGATTTTTCCAGCTGCCAAACCCAGAATAACCTCTTGCTCCTTTGAATTGCTAGAGCACAATGATCTGTTCCACTTAGTTTGTATTGACCTTATGTTGCCACTTGTTTTTATTTATCTCTTGATGAATATACCCTGTCTTCCCAACTAGATTTTAAGCTTATTGTAAAACCACTATCTGTCCTCAGCATCTGGCTCAAAGCCCAGCGCACAATCATCACTCAGTAAAAGTTTATAAGTGGTAATAGCACATAATTCCATGAGAATCTCTTCAATATTATTGACTGCATATTACTTGAGAAATGTGTTGTCTGACTCTCATTTGTCAAGAACACCATGTCTTCATTCATAAGGAAACGAGCCTTATGGACCCTAAACACCAGGTAATATATGGCCTGAAGCTGAGTCAATTGAACATTAGTTGTGGACATGAAAAGCATTTAGTAACTGTCAAAATGATTGTCTTAATTCTTTCAATCTGCTATACCAAAATATCACAGACTGGGTAGCTTATAAACAACAGAAATTTATTTTTCACAGTTCTGGAGCCTGTAAGTCAAAGATCAGAGGGTCAGCATGGTCTGATGAGGGCTCTCTTCCAAGGTTCAGACTGCTGACCTTTCTCTCTGTC
This sequence comes from Rousettus aegyptiacus, assembly GCF_014176215.1. Taxonomy (NCBI): domain Eukaryota; kingdom Metazoa; phylum Chordata; class Mammalia; order Chiroptera; family Pteropodidae; genus Rousettus; species Rousettus aegyptiacus. The sequence goes on from NW_023416288.1 coordinate 70,634,417, forward strand.
CTCACATGGCGAAAGGGTCTAGGCATCTTTGTGGGGTCTCCTTAATAAGACACTAATTCCATCCATGAGGACTCCATCCTTATAACCTAACCACCTCCCAAAGGCACAACTTCCTAATACCATCAGCTTTGGGAGTTAGGATCTCAACATATAAATTTTCAGGGGACACTTAATATTCAGACCACAGTCATAGTTGATACTAATAAGCTAGTAGTTATCCCTGAACTTTTATGTGATTTTTAATCCTGGAGGCATTAAGTGTCATTAACTGTGTATATGTCACTATATGAGTAAAAGACTAATGATATCTTACACTTATAGACTATTTTACAGGTATTTACTTCTTTAGTATTTATAACAATCCTTTAAATAGATAATAATATTATTTCTCATTTTATAGATGTAAAAACAGGACACAGAAGGGTTAAGTAATTTGCTCAAGATTGCATAGCTAATAAGGCAGAGAGATGGGATTTGAACCATTGTCTAAAACTAACAGGCCATGAAATAAGTTTGTTGATTAGATATATTCACTATATTTTATATATTAATATATAATATATGATAATATAATAAAATATAAATACATATTAATATTTTATATATTTAAAATATTTAATTATTTTTCAGGCTACCTAATGAATAAAACTCTCTAATATATTCTATAGTAGATAGATGTTAGATATAAATGAGTAAAAATTTATTTTAATTAAAGAAATTTGAGTATTAGGTGGCTTTTTCAAATGGGAATGGAGATGACATGAGAGCTGAAAAAGCCCCTGTGAGGAAGTGCATTGCACTAGCTCAAGGGCAGCTGTGATACTCAGTTCCTTTCCCATATTTAAGCTATTTTCCATGCGTGCGAAAGCAGAAACAAGAGCCCTAGCTAAGGGGAAAGGGCCTTTCATCTTCCCAGGCAGAGGACTACTGGAGAAGGCAGGCCAATGAGAGCTGCGGGGGAGCTGAGGCGTTTTAAAAACACATGAAAGTAAGAGCTTAAGAGAGAATTTTTATGAGGATGGCAAAGTCGAGGGTGTATGCTTATGCATGCACGCAGGAAACGTGGGTTAAAACTGATCGGTGATTAAAATTCCTTAGACCTTTAAAATGCAAATGATTCAAAAAATGTCACATTTGTGAAAAGCAAATATTCTCATACATGGAAGTTACAACATGGTACTTTCTTCTAGAGAATATTCAAAGTTACATGAAATTCACTAGAGCTCCAGAACAAATTATTAGATAAAAATATTGCCTGCTGGAGCTTGGGAAAGAATTTCATTGATTTCTCACCTCTATATTTTTATCCTTAAGAATGTGGTGGAGTAAATAAACTTTTCCTTTTTCACCCTTTGTGCAGATAATGGCACACACATTTCAGTGTATATTGTAAAGACAATGTCACAGTCTCCTAATTTTCAAAGCAGTAAATTTCAATCACTGCCCTCGTTTCTTGAAGATTGAAGTCAGGCACATGTATTTCAATGACACTCATTTTTATTTTGTCCTTCTGAACTTACTGCTGCAATTTTCTCTCCCTCACACGTGCTGCCAGGCAGGTTCTTCAATATGAAAAGTGACTACTCTAGCTTGCCTCCTGGGGCCCTCTAATTACAAGGCTAAGTTTGAAGATCTCAACTTATTTTGGCACATAGGGTGGTGACTCAAGATTTAATTCTCTTCAGGCTACCTAATTAATAAAACTCTCTACTTTTTGTCAGGATACATTCAGCCAGGGTTTAAATAACTAGCTCTCAAAGAGTCCTATTTTACTAGTGTCAAAAACTGTTCTTTAAATCTGCTAAAAATATCCCAGGATACAGTAAAGGCAATGCACAGTTTCCTCCCCTTGTGAAAACATGGTGGGTGAGTTCCTTTTGCACTTGGCTGTTTTAAATACATGTCAAAAAGAGTGGAAAGAAGGAAAAGTGGAATTTGGGGCACCAAAAACTTTAGGGCTCGAGTAACTAAAGATGTGCCTTCCCCATCCATGGGAGTTAAGAGAAGAAAAAATTTAAAATGTCTAGGTTCATTCTTTCTCCATTTTTCTTTCTCTTCTTTAAGTCTGTATATTTTACCTGAACAGAGAAATTTCACTGCAAAATAAATCCAGGTAGAGTGCATTCTTCTTCCAAGAATTTTTCCCATTGATTTTGCTTTTATTAAATTCTTCTATGATTAGCAGTCAAGAACAGAAAGTCCAACAGCTCAGTGACAAGAAACAGAAGGAAGGAGGTCAAGGAATATTCCATTATTTTGAAAATACTTACATAAGGAAAAGATTCCCAAAACCCAGTTATAATTTACTTACAAAATGATATACTCTGTGAAATTGCAGTGAAACAAAATAGCATTTGTTTCGGAATAAAATTTGTCTGCCATGAAATTTGTCTCATGTATTTTTTAAAATTTGTCTTAGAAAAGTAATTCATTAATTCAATGACTATTTATTGAACATTTTATATGTACCAGACAGTGAAATTTAGTTTATGTATTTTTATTTTCTTTTAGAAAAATAATTTATTTGTTCATTCAATGAATACTAATGAGCATCTTCTATGTGTAATAGACAATGTTCTGGATGCTGAGAAAAAGCAGAGAATGACACAAAGATCTGTTCCTTCAGAGAGTGCACATTATAGTTGTGGAGATAAACAACAAAATAAGTAAACAAATGTACATTACTTTAGATAGTGACAAGTGCCGAGGAGAAAAATAAAATAGAGAAAGTGTAATATGAAGCATCCTAGGGAATCATAATTTTAGAGACGGTCTAGTTGAGGAGTGGACATTTGCATCAAAACTGGAAAGAAGAGAGGAGCTGATATTAAAAAGAATGTTCCAGGTAGAAGAGCAATGCAGAGGCCCTCCGAAGTTCAGGCAATCCAAGCAGATTTGAGACATGTTGAGAAAATCAATTTGACTAGAGCAGAGTGAGCAAAGAAGAGAGGAGAGAGGATGAGTCAGGAGGTACTGGGAGTTTGATCTTGAAGAGTTTTATGAGTACTTTGTCTTTTGTTCAGAGAAAGGTAAGAATTTTGAATAAATGAAGGTTTGAGGCAGAGAAATGACATGATCTGACAAGTTTTAACAAGAATGCTCTTGCAGTTTTTTCTGAGAATGAAGTGAAGGCGCGACAAGAAGAGAAGCAGGGAACCGGATTACAGATTGTGGCAGTAATCCAGGTGAGGGATGCTATGCATTGGACCAGAATAGTATCAAAGTGAGTGGTGAGATGTGGTGAGACTTTGGATATATTTTGGAGTTATAGTTGATGGAGTATATACATAACCAGAAATGGTATATCTGAGAGTCAAGTGTGGCCACAGCAACCAGTAAAATGGGATTTCCATTTATTGAGATGGTAAAAAATGTGAGAGGAAAAGTTTTGGGGGAATGTCAGTAGTGCAGTTTTGGACATATTAAATTTAAGAAGTCCTGTTGATAAATCTGAGTGAGATATCAAGTCTGGAGTTCAGAATAGAGGTCTAGGTTGTAGGTTGGAGATATATATATATATATATATCTATATATATCTATATAGATATATATATATGGAGATATATATATATATATATGTATATAGATGATGTATAGAGCCATAAGACTAAACAAAGGAATGAGTATGAATAGAAAAGTCCAAGGCCTGGGTCCTAGGGCATATTAACACTTTGACTTAGGGACCTAGAGAGGCACCAATGAAAGATACCAAAAAGCAGTGACTAAAGAGGTAAGAGAATAGGTAGGTGAGTGTGGTAGGTTAACTTGGGTCCTCTGGCAGAAGCCAAGATAGACATAACATGTAAATATTTTATTAAGAGAGATGCCTGTGAGTGGAAGAGGAAGCCGACCAAGACTGGGACAGCAGACAGACTGCAATGAAAGTCTGATCATGAGTGAAGAAGAAAGGTCAAGGAAAAGGTTGAGCGGATGAAGTTTAAAGAGAGTTCAGCAAGTCTACTGGGAAATTCTCAAGCCAAAGTCACTCATCTGAGGATGGGTGACTTCTCAGCAGTGGGCCTGCCTCAATAGCCCTACCACATGCGGCTACTGGGAAGTTTGACTTTCTATGATATGCCAACATCACGACAGATTTCAGATACATAGGCTGGGGCCCTTGTTCAACTGAGCTCCCTCCAGCTGGAGGACACATTTTCATGCCGGCAAAATATGGTGACTCAGTTATTCATTGCTATGTAATAAACCAACCTAAAATGTTATGCCTTAAACAAACAATTATTACCTGTCCAGGCTGTGTGAATTGACTGGTCTCAGCTAGGTGGTTCTTACTTGATGTCTCTCAATTAGTTGCAAACAGATCTTAGCTATATCTGGAGTCACCGAAGGCTTGACTAGGCTGAATGGTCAAAGTGGCTTCTTCACCCACACATCCGTGTGGCCTCCTCAGCATCTTACATGGCAACTCAGAGTTCCAAAAGACAGCAAACAAGATCTGCCAGTCCCCTTAAATGCTAGATCTAGAACTTTAAGTTCCAGAGCATATTCTATTAGTCAAAGCAATGACAGTCCAGCCCAGATTCAGGGGGTGGAGGAACAGACATCATTTCTCAGTAAGGGAGTGGCATGCACTTATGGGAAGGAAAAGAATCGAACACAGCTTCTTTGACTATAAACTACCTCACTAAATGAAGAAAATATTTGACAAAAGTAATTGACTATATCAAATGCTATTGAAAGGTCATGAAAATGAGGATGAGATATACTTAACGATGAAATCTTGTTAAGAAAATATTCCCTGCAGTGGCTTCAGTGAGAGTGTTAACTAAAACGATTGAGAAAAGCATGGAAGGAGAAGAAATTGAGCTATCTAGTATAGATACTTTTTTTCCAAGGAGAAAAATGAAACAATAGCAGAAGCAGGAAGAGGGGTCAGAAAAGGGTTATTTTAAATGACAAGTATTATCATGGTAATGACCTATTAGAGAAGGAAAAAAATGGTGATAAGGAGAAAAAGGAAACATTGCTGAATAATTTCCTTAAGCAGGTGAAAGAAGATGGAATTAACGTATAAGTGGAAGGGTTGGCCTTGGTGTAAGGACAACTTATGAGCACAGTTATAAACAGTTGGATAGATACTGTTGGATACATAACTGGGGAACTGAGGAATTTCTCTTCCGATTACTCCTCAATGAAATAAGAAGCAAAGTATTCCACTGTGAATAGCGATGGGAAGGATCCTTGAAGTTTTGAAGAGAAAGGAGAGACATAAAGTCGTTCAGAAGGATGGAAGAATGAATTGACTAGGGAATGGAACAGTTGTGATATAACCTTAGGAGACTTCTGAGGTTCAGGAATTTAAAGGATGCCCTTCAGTAGAGATCCGTATGTTATTCATGCATGTTCAGCAGAACAGTGCAGGCATGGGCTAGTAGGAGAGATGGATTGAAACGGGGTTGTAGTTTAGCCAAGGGAGTATGATAAACCTAGAGAGAGGTGAGTGAATTATAGATAGGTACACACAAGGGGGTGATTAAAAAAATAGATCATGGAGTTTAAGATACTGACTTTGATGACTAAAATAGCATCCATCTCAAAATGCTATACTTTCATGCTTGTGGCTTTTAAAAGTTTTTTCAGTGTTTGTTTTATTCCTTGTTTTATTTAATAAATTAAAAATTCTCAACATTTAAATAGGCTTGTCCCAAAGGCAGTGACTTTCCTAGTTTTAGAAGTGTCCATGCAGAGACTGAGCAGATGCTTTGTATGAGATATTTAAAAGAATTTATACTTCAGAAAAATATTGAACTAGAACATTTTTGAGTTTCCTAGGGTTCAACTCTGACTTTCCATGGTTCTCTTAAGGATTAATTGTGTACCTGTTGTGTGCAGTTTTCTATAAGAGGTGCTATGAAACTTACAAAGATATGTTTGACATATCCTCTGACCCCGGGATGATTATAATTCAGAATCTTTTATGAGTAAGTTTAGAATATAAATGTACTAAAACTTTAGTAGTTAATGAAACTTGATACTTATTCATCTTTTAGTTTTACTCATATGCAACTGCCCTGGAGGGTTAACCCCATGTTTGCTCTGACCCTGTCCCATCATCAGTAAACTCCAGGGTCGAGCAATTTTTGCCTCCCAGAAATCTAGTTCAAAGTAGGAAATAACTGCTTAGTTTTACTTTAGTAACATATCTTTTAAAAAATAGTGGATTCAAAGAATTTCATCATAAAAGATCATTGGCAAATGTGGGAGAATATGGGGCACTTTGATGACTACGAAAAGGAAGAATACCCTCCTTTTGCTGTCATATAAATGTAATCAAAGTCTTCTTTGTGTGGAAGAAAATGTTAGCAGTATATAGGCCATTTCTATATTCAGCCTCTGCATTAAACTGGGGCACAGCTGAGCCACTCATTTCAACAGTACCAATTGCTGCAGATGGACTTTTCATTTATTAGTTGGCACATTTATTAGTTTGACAGAAATGATTGGTTTCATTGTGCCACATTCTGGTTACTTTATATAGAGAGTCTTGGTGTTACTTAGATACTTTGGGCCTTCAGGCAGAAAAAATCATAAACACAGAAGTTTATCACTCTTGACATTTATATCATCCAGAAGACACCAGCTCAGGATTAGCCACACTGTATGCTGGGAAGCTGTAGAGAAGGCTTTTCCACTCTAGGTTCTATAGTGGCAAATGCTATGGTAATGCTCAGTTAGGTTGGAATTATTCTTCTTCCATAGACAAGAAGGATTATGAATGACAAAAGTTATTCTCAGGTTGCTGGAGTGCTCCACTTTAAGAAGATCCAGTCTAAATGTATGAAAAACATACATTAGTCAGAGATTATTCATAACATAAATGAATCCTTTACAGTATGGAAAGGAAATCCTTTAAATATTCAACTTTAAATATTCAAACTGCATTTTAAAATTTCCCAATTTACCAAAAATAGTTTTTGTATTTATTGTATAACATGAATTGCAGGAGAACATTGATTTCACACTTACTACTTATAACTGAAACTAGAAAATGAGGCAAGGGAAAACTGTTGTGGGTCAAATTGGCAAGGTTTCAATTGCAAAACAAAAAAACTACCAACAAAGAAAAACAAACAGACAAAAAAGTCATGTGACATATAAGATGGGTGGACCTAAGAGTGGAAAGGTGGGTGGGTGATTTGGCAGGTTAGTCCATCAATGGAAAGGGGAAGATTTATAGACAGAGTCTGGAGAATGGCAAGTCAGATTGGCAATGAGAGAAGCATCAGAAAATATGGCTGGAGCATTTCAGTATTAAGGCAGAGGCTCTTTGCTTTGTGCTTTCTCTGTGTGAGCACAGCACATGCTACATGTGGGCAGTCCTGGCGCACAGGGTTGCAAAGAGCCAGACAAAGTCAGGAGCTTAAGTGAATTCTACCTATGATTAGAGATGCTAAAATTAACCCAAACTAGTCTTGTGGATGTGAAGGGGAGGATCACTAACAGAGCTCTCTCCCTGTGTCTCTGGGAGTTGCTGATAGCAGAAAAAAACTGCATTCTCTGATTTTCAGTCACGCAACAGATGTCACTGGACATTGAAGCAAATACATGGCTCGAGAGGCCAGATGGCCTTCCTTGATGTCACAGAAGACACCGATGGTGGTGGATATCAGTTTCTCTTGAAATTCTTGCTTGGACATCCCTCAGTTAAACAATAGTAAATAAATCCTGTGGCAAATAATTTTGAGTTTATGAGAAAAGAATTGATTGAACTGGAAACAGTGAAAAGAGCAGAAGATGTCAGGAAGGGTGTTGGGCTCTTGTAATGGAGCAGAGAGGAGGCCTGAGTGATTTCTTTCCCTTCTGGGACCAAGTACCATCCTTAACGTTCTGAAGATGCAGAGGTAGCTCACCATTAAATATGGGCACCAGATGAGATTCTGAGTAATTCATGCATTAAAGAGTGTCTGCATATTGATGATCTTCAGTGATCTGGCTAGATGTTGTGCTCCTTCTAAGACATGTGTCCTAACAAAACCTAAATTCTTCAGCTCTTATGACAAAATTTGGCTTGATAATTTTCAGCCGAGAAAAGCAGAAAGTCAATAGTTGAAGTTTTTCATTCCCAGATGGTAGTATCTGCTTTTAGAGTAAGTTTAGTCATTATTTTAATGAAAATTTTTAGTACTAGCTGTGGCAAATTCTATAAGGCTGCAGAGACCTATAAGAGGTCACCTGAATGGAATAACACTGCTCACCTAGCTTTCTTCATAATTCTCAGTCTTTTGGGTACTCTAAATCTCCCACTGGTTATTTAAATTTGAAGCTCACTAAAGGTCCATTTTTGGCCTTCTTATACTCTCTCTCTTCCCTCAGTAATCTCATTCATTCCTATCACTTCAGATGCCATTCCTGTACCAGTGACTCTCAAATATAAAGCTATACCTTGGTGGTTCTCAAATATAATCCCTGAACCAGCAGAAACAACACACCTGGGTCCTTGTTTGAAATTAAATTTCTGCCTCATCTCCCTCCAGACCTATAAAATCAGAAACTTTGAGGGTGAGGTCTAGTAATCTACGTTATAACAGGCTCCACATGTGATTCCAATGCTAGCTATAATTTGAGAGCTGCTGTCCTGTTCTAGTGCACACTATTTTTCTGAGCTCCTTGCTGGTGGAGCTGACCACCTACAATTTCATGAATGTCTTACAGACATGTCCAAATGGAAACCATGATCTTCTTTGACCTCTCAAACTATTCTACTTTTGGTATTCCATATTTCAGTAAATGATATCATTTTTCAGTTTCTTAAATCACAAATCTGAGAATCACCCTTGACAGTTGTTTCTACCTCACTTTCTACATTCAATTAATCACCACACTGTGTTTAATTCTGCATCTAGAATGTATTTTGTACCTATCTATTTCTCTCCATCATGAATACCACTTGCCCTGTCCTAAGCCACTATCATTTCCTGCCTGGACTACTGTAATAATTTCTAATTAGTATCTCAATTGCCTCTTTAGTCCTCAACAGTCCACTCTTCATATGCAATTTTCACATATCTGATTACATCAGCCCTTAACTTAGAATCTTTCAGGGGCTATCCTTTATTCTTAGAGTTAGGACCCAAGTCCGTAGTAGAGTCTACACTCTCAAAGTGTAAGGGGACGAACAACTAAATTAGAATCTCTTGGGTAAGGCTTGGAAATTTGTGTGTGTGTGTGTGTGTGTGTGTGTGTGTGTGTGTATAATGTAAGTATTTCAATTAGTCAATCCTCATAAAATTTCATATAATATTCTAACATGTAATTAGTTTTTAGCAGTAAATACAGTTCCTTTTCACTAAAAACCTAAGGAAAGTTTGATAATTATTCATTTCATTGAAAGATTTTTCAATTAAATTTTACTTTTTAGGTTTAATTCTCCAATAGTTTTAATATACTTATGTTTCTTCCATCGAGAATGCATTACTAAAAATTATAATGATAACAATCCAGAAAAAAATCCTAACATTTAAAGTGTCATGATTAAAGAAAATTAAAAATTAAAATTGAAACCTTATATGTGTTTTTGTTACCAATAAGCATGATGTGCTGATCAATAAAATATTTTTCAAGCATAAAATATATTATTCAAGGATAAATATTTGTGGGAGAATAGTAGAATAGAAATATGAGTAATTAAGGAAAAAAGAAAGATGGAAAAACTTCTAAATGTCAAGGAAGAGATATTAATATATTTTAAATAAATTACACTAGTTATCAAATATAGCATTTGATTTCTCATGAAACATTTAGAAGAATGTTGTAATAATTTTATTTTTAAATGTCAATTCTTGTAATATGCCAGAAGTAAATGCTTTGCAACTATTTAATATTATGGTAATTTGTTTTCCTGAAAACAAAAATTTTTGAGGCAATAAATAATTTTTTTTTAATTATTGGAAAGGGTATGTGAACAAAAATAAACCAGGTTAGTAGTGTTTGTGGTACACTTCTCTAACTTAGCTACTTAGAGCTCTTAACTGAAGTAAAAGTTTTTGACAAATTAATTTGTAAGTAAGAGTTGAGACTGCATATTTTCATGGATTGTTGAGCATGCGGTTATGCCCTAATGTGGAAAAAGTCTAGTAAGACAAAATTATAAGGAAAAAGTCTAATGTTCATTTACCAGAAGTAGCCTCAGAAAAAAAGGCTGCGACCCCCAAAAGTACAGGTAGAAAAATGATCAATTATATAACTTGGCCCAGTAAGGGTTCATTTAATCTCTAAGGGTCTGTAGACCTAACTAAAAGCAGTCCTTCTTATGTTGACTTAAAATGACTCCCACCCAGACACATGTCTGGATAGTTAAGAATGCAGGAGTCTGCATAAAAGTAGACCCAATCAAGCAGGAAGTATCCAAAGACCAGGAAGCCTGAGATTTTCTAAGAGTTATGCCACTGTAGAAGGTTTGATCGGAATCGGGAGGAACTGATCTGTTTTCCTTGCTTTCACAGCAAAGATCTAGAGTTAAATTGTTTTAGTTAGACTGTCTTTCCCATCCTTCTTCTGCATTGAGTAATATTTCTGCCTTCTGTTATCCTGCATTTCTTTACCTAGTAAACAGACCTGCCTGGTGAAAACCTATTCTCTCATTGGTTTAGAATATCTCCCCTGCCACTCAGTAGTATGGATGATTTTTGTGATTTTAATACTCATTTGGACTATTGAAGTTGGACCTGGGTAGAGAAGAACCAAAGTGATAGCTTTAAATGGGGAGTTGTTGGTCAAAGAATATAAACTTTCAGTTATAAGATGAATAATTTCTGGGGATCTCATGTACAGCCTAGTTATTTTAGCTAATACTGTAATATATATCACCTGAAAGTTGCTAGGATAGTAGATATTAAACGTCCTCACCACAAAAAAGAAATGGTAATTATTGATGTGATGGAGCTCACATAGCTATGCTGTGATGGTCATCACATTGCAATATACACGTGTGTCAAATCAACACATCGTGCACCTTAAACTTATACAATATTAGATGTCAATAAAGCTGGGGGTAAAAAACCCAAAACAAAGTGATAGCTTTGATGCAAAGATAATAAGTTGAATTCCTCAACGAATGTCAAATGCTAGTAAAGAGGAAAATTCACAGGGAAAACATATGAAAATTAGGTAGAAATGAAGGTCACATTATAGCAAGAAAAACAATAAAAATATAAATAAGTAAAATATATAATAATGAATGCTAAAGAGAAGAAAAGCAGAAAAGAAAAAATTCTCAGGGTAGGAAGGGAGGAAGTGAGCCATGTGACTCAGGGAAGAACAATTCAAGCTGAAGAAACAGCCAAAGATCCTGCAATGCGAGCCAAATACACATCAATGAGGACAGCATGGCTGGAGCTCAGTGACTGAAGGAAAAAAAATTTGGACTCGAGGTCAGAGGTGGGTGGTATACCAGGTCACAGAGCATTATGAACGACTGTAAGGACTTCAGTTTTTATTCTGAGTGTTCTGGGAAGCCACAGTTGTTGGGCTTTCAGCAGAGATGTGACGTGATATGACAGAATCACCCCGGATGCTGGCTTGATACTAGACTGAAGTGAAACTAGGAAGATTCCAAAGGCTAATTAGGGGTAAAGACACTGATATGGATAAGATTTAATGGCAATTTAGATGACAGGAGTGACACAGTTTAGTTTGCTAAAAATAGCATGTTATCAATAATATCTAGAGATCTTATAAGCCATACCAGTCTCTTAGATCCCTCACCCATACCATAAAGGCAAAAGATACTAAAAAAGGCAGTTATTCTAGCAGAAACCAAATGCCAAGAAACAGCTTTTTGGCTCTTTGTGTAGGCAATATTGGCCTCTTGCCATTGACTGGAGCCAGAAGACAGTCAGTCTTCTGACCTACCTGAGCCTGACCTTGTTAGAAACAGGGAGATAGGCGTGTAACACAGCCACAAAGAAAGGCCAGGTGGAAAGCACCTGACTCTGCCTAATCTAATCAGATCAATGATAAAGATGCACAGACATGTGGCATGGGTGAAAATTTGAATTTTTAGCCATATGTATCCCCTTTAGAGTGATATTTCTTCAGCAGGCCGGAGGCATGGGGCTGGAGAGGCGAGGCCAAGGCACTGATGCAGGAAGTCAGAACACACGAAGTTGAGCGTTTGCTTCTGAGCCACAACAGTCAGATTCCCCTTCCAACTGATGATAACACACCCAGAACTCTCAACTTTGTTCCAGAAGGTTCTTTGTTCTCCTGTTTGAACATACATCTGCTATCTGACAGCTTGGAAATTTGAGCACTTAATTCTCTTCTCTGCCAAAAACCACCCCTTCCTGCTAGACTCAGTACTAAGCGATTGCCAAAGTAGCCAATTAGTCTCATCTCATTTCCAAGAGGCAACAGCTACATTTTCACATGAAGGGGAACATTCCAAGTTACAAAAAATATCTACAGGAATATAATACAGTGGGGAGGTTGGGCAGAGAAAGAGAGGTGAATATTTAGGGGAAGGATAATGGATAACAGAAATCTAGCACAAAGAGTTGGAGGGAATATGCCAAGAACCTAATTTAAGTCCCTTGTCCTCACATTTTATCTTGGGTGATAAAAGTTCATTAGGAAACTATAAAAGATATAATAAATGCCTTATAGGATGATTTTTACCTAAAAGTAAACTATTCATATGTCTAGTGACAAAGGTAAAACAACCTTTCTTTGCATATTACTGTGACTACATTTTTCTTTTTTCTTCTTTGCTTTCACTGGCTCCCATGATATACTAGATCAAACTGACCACAAATTTCTTACCACCTTTTGAGATTATTTGCATTTTTTCACCTTTTTCTCTTTTATCTTCCACTCTCTTCAGCTTTTCTAATGTAGTCACACATAATTGCATAGAATTATAACATTCTATTCTCTTAAGCCAAATCACTAATCCTCAAAATGTACTGTCGCTGGGCTAAAGCCAAGGGTCATTAAACTTTCCCAGGATAGTAGGCTCTATGAAACAGACACAGTTATATAAGAAGCCCTCAGAAGTTTCCTCCACCATGAAAGCTAGAGGATAGTAGTGTGCCAGGCCAGTCTACCAATGTTAGTAAACTCCCACATTAGGTTCCTAGGTAAGCTTTCTGAAGGATTAGTTCAGACTCCAGTGCCCTGCATAATCTTCCTATAAGGAGCACTAAAATGTTGAAAACTTTAAAGCATTAAGCAAGACTGCATAATCAAGGGTCTTTGGATTTTGTTATTATTATTATTATGGTGACACTGGTTAACAAAATCCATTAAGTTCAGGTGTACAATTCAACAGTAAGACATATGGTTTTTTGTTTTTTTTTTTTTGTTGTTGTTTTTTTTTTTTTTGCAATCTCATCTTTACAGATCAACACAAAGCATCAATGTAGCTGTCCGAGGTTCTGAGAGGATAGTAATTTTGAAACGATTTCTTTTTTTAAGAATATCTATTAATGTTTAATAGATTCCCAATACCTTTTTGTGTAAATTGTATCAGCGACTGCCTACAGCTATCTGATTTACTGTTCTACTGTGAATAACTAAAAGATAAATTGGTCTAAATAGTTTCTTAGTCATTAAACTGGTTAGAAAAAATTCTGTAATTAAAAATTTCCCAGGTTTTGAGATGTTACTCTATGGCTGAATCACCTAAACTACTATGAAAATAAAGTTAAAAAAATAAAGCATAAGAAATAATGAGAGACTGGTGGAGAATGAAGGGTAAAATAATGCAGGCAAAGTAGATCATACAATGTATTAATATGTTCGAGTTTAAATAATGTTTTAGGAAAAAGTAGATTTTAAAATCTGAGAACAAAATCAAAAGGGTAAGGATGATTAAATATTGATGTCAATTTAATAAAACTAGTTTCTACAAGATAGTAGAAAGTAAAGGCCTGGTTCTTTGCATAGTTTAGATCACGGAAGCATAACATGGTTTACACATATTGGAATACACCCAGGTAGCAAGGGAATTATTTTAAAGAACTGTGCTGAAGCCAAATGACATTACAGAGGACAAAAAAATAAAAATTAAAATTAAAATAACACTTTTTATTACAATGTCACATTTATAGCAGGAAGCATGTATAAAAGCTTAATTTTCACACTGAATTAGGGACTATTTCACTGGAAACTTGCATAGACTCAAAAGAGAGAATAAAGATAAAAATGTCTGAATATTTTATGCATACATAAATTTCTGGATGAAGGAAAATGTATCCTTGAGGGAAAGTTGATTGTATTTAGTTACAGAGAAACTTTTAAATAATCTCATTTCTCAGTGGGGAATTGCCTGTTTCCATTGCCTATGATAGAGAGGCCCATGCTGTAAAATAAATCAGTAAATTCTTTGACATGCAATAACTCTGGCACTATCCATATCAATGATTTTATTGAAAATAATTTAACTAAAATATTTAACAACATAAAATTTAAATATTCTAAAACCTACCTTTGCTTTAATGAAAATGTTGACCACAACAAAGAAGAACAAAAAGAAAAAAAAACCCTGTTGGATATTTGCTAGGTTGGACTATATAAGGTATTCCTGGCAATTCATACACCAAACAGTGTTTAGGATACAAAACCTAGACACAAACCCTATGCAGGGAGGTTCCTACTAACACACATCCTTCAAGTTTTCAGTGGACATAATAATCCTGCCAATACAACAGTGTAACTAGTGTCTCTACCCATCATCACTATTGGTTGAGCTTAGGCAAAGAAAGTCAACTTGTCAAGATAAGAACCCCATCTCTTCTTGGAAGCCAAGATTTGAAGGATATACTATGTGCCTCCATGGGATGCTGAGAAAGGACTGACATTTTCAGACTAATGGAATCATTTAAAGCTTAAGTGTTTGAAACTGAATGAGCAGTAGAAAATGCATTCTCGAAGAACTACACGGAGGTGCAGGCCAAATAAATGCTGTATGTGGAATGGGCTGGAAGAAGACCATGTTCATCCTGATGCTGTATGTGGAATGGGCTGGAAGAAGACCATGTTCATCCTTGACTGTACTTACTTGTAGTACCCTACGCTATTAATAGATCATCTAATACCAGGTCCTCCATGAATCGTTGCTCCCAATAAGGAAGTATTGCCTCAGCTGCAAATGGCACTGAATCACAAATGAAGTTATGGTCATGGTCACTGGGTTTTTCCAGAGCAAGTGTTGTTCTATACTATGTCTTTTCAGAACTGACTACTGCCTAACGTGTTATCCTGCTCACTCTGCAGTTGGAACCCAGTCTTCTGCTGCCCACTTGAGAGGGTTCCCCAGTCCTTACAAGGTGGGCCTTCAGGAAGGCAAACCACCAAGTTCTAGAGAAATATCATTTTGAAAATAAAAGAAAAGCATTGTAAAACCATTGGGTTTAATCCAGCGTAACAGTCATCTCAATCAGAATAGATCATGAAGACAACTAAGACTAAATTACAATTGGCCCAGAGATGCTTTGTTCTTTCCAATCTTCTTACAGTTCAAAAGAGGATTGGAAAATAATCTGCTTTTTCACCTGACTCAAATTAATGCTTCCTTAGGAAAATGATACAGTTGCTAGATTTGCATCTTAGCCCCAAATTAGTGCCTCTCATCAATGTTTCAGTCAGATGGCCCATCTGGGGCCAGATTCATTTCTCTTTTTGAAATAAGCAAGACCTTTCTAAACAGTATAACATGACCAACAGGTAGAAAGTTAGTCCTGGAGTTGAAGCCCATATGTCCTCTTCAATGGCAGATTTGCATAAACAACTCCACTCTTGTTTTTCAGTATGTGCAGCCAAGGTAGATTCTTCTAAATTTTACTTCTGCAAATTGGCTTGTGGAAATGAGACTTACCATGTAACTGAAAATAGCACTCTCAATGCAGCTGTTAGACTACCACTCCCACTAAATGTTCAGTATCAGTAAAATCCTGCATGTTGAGACTGCACCTATCCAAAGTTTCCTCTTTGTGTATGCATGTCAAAGATATATACACTAAATCAGATTTATTTCTGATTTAATATTTTTCTTTTATTCAAGAGTCCTCCCACCCCCAGCCTCACTACATCAATTGTTTAAGTTTCAGGTCCCACAAAATCTAGACATGGCCCTGGTTGAGCCCTATAGTGAACTGTGAATGCTCTTCCTTTTTTGGATAATTTTTGTGTTCTATAGAGTTTATAATTAACTTTTTTAAATAGACTTTATTTTTTAGAACAATTTTAGGTTTACAGCAAAATTGAGTGAAAAGTACAGGGGATCTCCACTTATACAATCTCCCCCATTATCAACATCCTGCACCGAATTGGTCCATTTGCTGCAATAGATGAACTCACACTGATACATTATAATCACTCAAGTCCATAACTTCCAGTTTGAAAATAAGCCATAGGAATGTAATGTACAACATAGAAAATATAGTCAATAAAATTGTAATAACCTTGTACAGTGACAGATGGTTATTAGACTGATCATGGTGATCACCTTGTAAGGTCTGTAAACATCAAATCGCTATGATGTATATCTTAAACTAATATAATATTGTATGTCAACTGTAATTTTAAAATAAGTAAATAAATAAATAAAATTTTAAAATAATCCAAATATACAGGATTCACAGACCAATTAATATGAGAGTCCCTGGGAGTAGAGACCAGGCATCAGTACTTTTGAAAGTTTCTTAGGTGATATCAATGAGCAGCCAGGGTGAGAACTGCCTGTTGTTTCTCCCACTGACCCATTCTCTGGTGGATGTAAGTAAGTTAGTGTTAGCTACATAGATAGTTGCTTCCTCTTCTCATCTGCCTGTCAGTGTTATTGCTAGGACTGGTTCTGAGTTGAGGAGCCCACTGGAGACCATCTCTTGCCAGTGGTTGTGAGTAGAATTGACATTGTCAGGTTGTAGCAGTAGTAATAGCCCAGTGCCATTGTAATACTCTCACTGACCTTACAGCTGCAGAGAGTGCTGAGACTCCCTGGAGAGAAGAAACAATGGAGTTGTCAACACCAGAGATAGGAGATAGTAGGGTAGGGTTTAGTTTCAAAAACTCAAAAGCTATATTTTCTCTTTGACCAAAAGCAGGTACTTATATTTATAGTTTTATGCTAGAATCTATAACAAATACTTCTAAATTCTTATTTTATATAATTATAAACCTAGAAGTCATCCTAATGTTCTCTGTCAGTCACGTGCTTTTGCCCCATCATGACCACACACACATCTAATCAACCATTAAGTCCTGTTGACCCTAATTCCTAACACTTAAACCCATCTCTTGATTCCTGTCCTCATTCTCATTGACTTGACCAATGCCAATGTTTCTCTGGATACATAATAGAATCATCTGGGGAGCTTTAAAAATGCCACTGCTTTGGCTGCATCTCAGACCAATTAAACAGAATTTCTGAGTATGGGATCCAAGGATCCAAACATTATATATTTTTAAAAATTTCTTATGTAATTGGAATGGACAACCAACTGCAAGAACTACTGGCCTAAGCTCTCATTTTTTTCTCACTTGGATCCCTGTACGAACTTCCTAATTGGTCTTCTAGTTCAGTATGACTCAATTCTTTCTATACATAGCTGCCAGAGATTTTTCCAAAATGCAAATCTGATCATATTATATGGTAATTTGAAATCCTTAAGAGGCTTCTCATTGCTTATAGAGGAATAATCTCCAAATACCTGCGTATGGTACATAGCAGAGAAAAGCATGCTTGGACACACATCCTATCTGAGCTCAAATTCTACCTCCATCTAAGCTATGTAATCTAGGCAAATCACTTTGTCTTTCTAAGCTGCATCTTCTTCAACTGCAAACTCCCTTATAAAATAATGTACGTGAAGTACTTGACCCAGTGCCAGGCACATAAAGTTGAGTAGTTAAAAAATGGTTGTAGCAATAGTAATGTACAAGCCTCTGGGCTCTACCTAGTCCTTCAATCTAATCTTTTTCTCTCTTCTCGTAGTCCACTAAACTCTAACCCAAAAGATCTGTTACAGACTCCAGCATTGAGCCATTTCATGACTGCATTCTCGTGTAAGTATAATTCTCTCAGTTTAAAGTGCCATCCTCCCATCTCCCTGGCCAATCCTACTCACTCCTATATCCAGTTCAAAGCATTGCTTCTGCGAAGGCTTCCCCAATCACCCCTACCTTTGCAAACAACTCTTTCTTTTATGCAACTCCTATATATTATATTGAGATTATCTATCTATTTTTCTATTTTTATCACAGATTATTGTTATGGGACCAAAAGTTCATGTGCTCATATTCAAAACATCGTAGTTTGGATTAAGGAAAGGCTTATCGATTGAGAAGGTGCCCAATCAAGAAGATCGGAGCCTTAGAGGTTCCTCAAATTTATCTTAAGAGAGCCCAGAATTCAGGTTTCTCCCATGTCAAGGGAAGGGAGAACTGGGTGGAGTAAAAGGTAAGTGACAAGGGCAGACACCTGGGCTCCAACAAGAATCCAAGGAAGAGCCCAAAATCACTAAATCTTTTTGTTCCCAGTGTGTTGACCCTTGGTGATCGAAGTCTGGTCTCGAGGCTCCTGCAAGTATTTGATAAATAATCATTATTTTGTACATATTTTCTGACCTCCTTAGGAGGAGCACCCTCTGGCAAAGGGCTGTTCTAAAAGAAGGCAGAATTCCTCTAATGATTAGTATATCTCTAGCAGGAACTATTTGCCTGAAGGCCATGGGGAAAATGTAGGCTAAAATTAAGATAGAGTCAGAGAGACCAAGCATTTCAATCTTACTTATGAGCCTCTGCCTTAGGCCTTTATGTCTTCAGTAATAAGTATAGTACTCAGAACTTGGTAGGTACATCCTAATGTTTGTTATGTGACTCATAGCTGAAAATATCAATAAATTAAAGAAATGGCAGAATGAGTTCAAGAATTGATACAATTATACATTGCTAACCTTTGAGGGCAATGCAGTGCTATGCAGAGGAACAACCATCTTTTTCACAAAGAGAGTCTTGTGAACTTTGAGAGAATACTCGTCTAAAAAGACCACATTTTACATCTATTATGTTTTTATTTTGGAGGACGATGCAGTCAGAATGATTTCATCTTAATGCCACTATTTGCTAGCTGTGTGATGGTAGATAAATTATTTAACCTCTCTAAAACCAACTTTCTTTATCCTTAAGATGGGACAATAATACATACTCTGTGGTGCTTTTCTCAGGAATAAATTACATAATATAATATAAAGTATTTGTTATGATAAATCCCCATTAAATGAAAGTTGTCATTATCATTATAAAGAAAGAGTATTCTGTCTGCTTTCACTTCTATGTTTTTGTTGTTTTACATGCTAAAACTGGTTTGACTTTCTTGACTAAGGGATTTAATAGAACTATTCAAATAAGTTAACATGAATATACAAAACCCACATATGGGTAGTTGATGTGGGCAGCTACTATGCCAAGTGTTCAAAATTACTTAATTTAGAAGTCTTAGCTAAAATGACCTGAGTTTATACAAATATAGTTTAAAGTATCACTTGTGGGTAGTCAGGACTCTTCTCCCACAACTGGTGTTTGGTTCTATTCTTTGCCTCTGGGGAGACATCTTGTCCCATCTCAGTGGTTACCATGGTAACCATGTATTTTTTGTTGAGAGATAAGAAAGCAGTCCTCTATTGCTACTAATATTCCTGAATTATCTTGATAAGAAAAAGAAATTGTAGGTTATCACTCCCTATATAGAAAGGTAATATTTAACATTTCATGCAATTTAATATTCCTGTATTTTTTACTTAACTCATTCTAAACTTCATAGACATTAATAACTTTATGATTCGTTTTAAGAAATTATTAACTTCTGTTTATTCCTCCTGAATGGAAGTAACTGAGGTCCTGAAATTTAGCTCACAGAACTCAAAACGAAGTGTGTAATTAGCAGTTATTTATTAGTTAAGCAATTTTTCACCTATTTACTAATTAAGTAATATTTCCCAAACCTGAGTAATGATCAGAATCAGTTGGAGAACTTTAAAAACATGTAGACTCCCAAGCCCAGATATATTTTATCAGAATCTCTGGGGATACAGCTTCAGGATTTATTATATTTTTAAACATCTTCAGGTAACACTGATAATCACCCAGGTTTATGAAATTTTGCCCTATAGATTTAGTATATATTTTACACATACTAGATACATAGTACAGATTTACTGAACTCAACTGCTATGTGTTAAGGGTGGGAAATTTTCCAGTAAGTTGCCATTAAGGATTGACTCTGATTCTGTTAACCAGGGTGTGGTAATCTGCTCAAAGATATGCTAATGGTCTATTTCTGATTCTGTAATCTGCTTACTTGTTTTGATGTTAACCAGGGTGTGGTAATCTGCTTACTTGTTAATAAGGGTGTGGCTCTACGTTTTATAAACTGCCTCTTTTGGGAGCTCAGGGCTGATCTCCTCTCCTCTGACCCTGCATGGTAGAGAGTCAGTCGCCGGCCGGCTAATAAAGGCTTACAATTCATCTCAATTGGCTCTGTGGGTCTTAGATTTGAGTGAATCACAACACTATGCAGTGAGATAAGAAATAATACTCAGGACAAGGCTGATCTTTTTTTTTGGTTGTCAAGCCCATTTATGGTATCATGATTGATTGTTAGGCCCAGTCAAAAAGCATCCCTATGGTTCATAGATTTGGAAATTTCTCTTTGGATTTAGCAAACCTGTGCTGAAAACACAGTTTGTGCAAAGCAACATGCTCAGAATGTAGAATCAGGTGGGAAATAAAAATATTAGTGGTGCTTACTCTTAAAGATTCACTCCTGCCTAATAGGAGAGACTGATAGGGACCCAAATAATACAAGGATTAGTACAATAAAAGTTGGCGAAATATTAATTTTAAATCTAGACTCTCTAAAATTCCAGATTGGATCATTGGGTCAATGACCTGGGTAGGGGTCACTTAAATCTTATTCCAGCCACATGGCTCACAGAATATCCTCCCAGAGGTAAAACAGCAAGCAGAAAACAAGATGCTTTTAACTAAATAGATAACATCTGTGTTGACATAGCATTTTGAACTCTTCTGAGCTTATCACATTTTTTTTTTTGTTATTTATTTGTATCATCTCTCCAAGTATTAGTTTTTTTTAGCTATAGAATGAAAGTGCGGGGCTCTAACTTTTTCAATTTAGTTCTATGATCCCATGAATTTTAATAGGGAAGGAAATCAAACTGGATCATTGAAGTCCAAAATAAATTTTCCTAAATAATTTTAAGGGGGAAAAAAATTAGATTAGGAGGGAAGTTAAGAAGCCGCTTGGGTTTACATTACAGCTGAGTCTCTTAGGCCTAGAGAGAATACAGAAAGTTATTCAACTAGTCATGCAACTAGTTTACTGACAGAGCCAGGACTAGAAGAAAAATATATCTTTTAGTTCTTATTTTAGTGCCCTTTAAACTATGGTGTGTGTGTGTGTGTGTGTGTGCTTGCATACACATGCACACTCTCACACTTTATATGGCTATTAAATCAGGCTAAGAAATGAAGAAAATAATTTTTACTATCTATCAAATAACTTCACTGAGAAGTTAATTTTTAGGCTATTTATGGAGCATTTACATTAGAAGTCATAAATCCAAATGTTCCTGTGGCCTAGTAGGTAATAATAATAAACGCTTTGGGCTAGATGTAATAGAATAGGAACCAGTGGGGCCGCAGTGTACCAAAAGAGTATATTCCTTCAGATTTTTTATAGTACTGTAGCCCCAGAATTGACAGATTTTCAGGAGAATCCAGAAATATGGATTTTTCTGTGAGATCTCCCAATTTTTAAATTCTTCTTTAAAAAATTTTTAACAATGTAATGGGCTGAACAAAATACATTTGTAGGTTGATTCCAGTCTCTTGGTTGGCATAAAGTCTTCTTATCCTCACAAGACTAAACATTCACAGTCATTTTCAAGTTTGGAAATAAATTGATGTATCTCACTTAATATGCAGGGCTCTGACTGTGAAAGTGACCCCTGCTATTGTCACAATGTATTTTTGACAAGTTGGTAAAGTTTGTCAACTCAAATCCACTGAAACAGAAGGAATCATTCCAGGAATAACTTTCCCTACGTCTTTTTCTACAATTGATCTGCAGCTTAGTCTTCTTGTTTTTGTTATATTTAATTATTAGAATAGTCTAAGCGTTACCATTCAGAGGAGACTTGAACTCCAGTGCTGCCCCAGCAGCATGGGGGAGGGGAGCGCGGGTAACGATGCAGAAGTACAATTAGCATTTTTCCTCAGTTCTTCCCCGCTGATGCAGCAAGGAATTACAAGTCAGCGAGATTTAGAAAGAGATTTATTAAAGGTATATTTTAGAAGGAGACAGACCACTCTAAGGAAGGGTGCAGCCCTGAGAAATTTGGGAGGTGAAAAGAAAAGAAATAAAAGACAGAGTATACTCCATGGGAGGGGTGGGTTTTCAGCCACGAGAGGTGTAACAATGGAGAAGTGGGAATGTCTGTATTATATTAGGGCTGAGGTGGGTGGTTACAAAGGTATTCCTAGGTGATTGGCACGTGAGATCATTTTGATTGACACTTGGCTGCTATATAACTCTTTGCCTAGTGAGCATGCTCTTCCCCAGAATTCAGTCTGTTAGAATTAGATTCATGCACTTCTGGGCATAAACATGGTATTATAATGATGCTATAATGAGGCTGAGGTTGTGGGCAGGATAGGGTAGTACCTTCTGTGCACCTGTCTGTGGGCAGATTAAACGAGCTATAGGTTATGACCCTCTTGCCCTTTTTCTCTCAGAATGCAGGAGGGATTCTTTGGGGTGTTCCTTAGGCGGTCTCTAAGCAGGGTCTCCATTCCTCTGTTCCCCTGTCGCTCATGTCTGACTAGCTACCTAACATAAGTACACCATATGTAAGTTCATAAAATTATTAAAGGTCACCTTCAAATCTGCTGAGGAACTGCATTTCCATGTAAATGGTACAGTCACTGCATGTAGCACAATATATGTGCCATAAGCTAGGCCAGAAGACTCAAAGCTTCATCCCTAGAGCCTTATTTCTGGTCTTCTCCCCAACTTGCCCACACATTCTATTTCTAAATTGGCTCTATGGAGATTTTTTTCCTTATGAAATAATCTAGACAAAAATTATGTCTTGCAAGGGAGAGCTACAATTAAGAAGAGGAAGAGGAAGAGCTAAATTTAGGAGGAGGAGGAGGAGGGGGAAAAAAAGCCAGATAATGTACTTTTGAACTTAATATCCAACATCAAAGAGTTTAAAATCGTATTTGAGCACTGATTATTTGGCTGCCTAATCCTTGCTATCTTTTCTAGTTCTATTTTATCTGCCTCCTTCTTTATCCTATTTCAAATTTATCCTCTAGTTCAAAGGAATTGTCTAAGGGATAAAAGATCCCTATGAAAAAAACCTTTGTAATCCTCAACCCTACTTTGGAAATCCCCGAACAAATCTTTCTGGCAGAAAAAAAAAAAAAAGGCCATATTTTCACAACAGGAGTGAAGAGATTGCCCAAACAGAATACTGTGACAATTATGCTCCATAGACGTGGAGCCCTGGCCAAGAGATGGTGACATTTCTGGCTTTTTGCTTCTGACTCAACGAGGAACCAAAGAGTGATCAAGATTGTGACCAAGGCCTGAGTAATCTTCCTCCCCAGCCGGGGCAACTGGAATCTCTGTCTGGGGCTGATTTCACTGTGCGTTACTGTTGTTTTAGGAATATACGCAGCAGCAAGACACAGGCACCAATTCAGAGAACTCACCCTGGGCAGACAGGCTAATGAACACATTTCAGCGTGGCACCTCTCCATGATTCCTTTAGGCTTTGTTCACACGGGCAGAAGATGAAACAAAAAGCCAAGCCAGCTCTGACTGTGTTGTTTCTGGCATGCGACATGAGTAATCTGACACCGAAGATGGACGCTCATTTTCTTGTAAAGAATGGGGGTGGAGTTAATTTGCTTTGTGGGCCCAACAAATACCCACGATACTAAATATATATGAAAATCATTTGCACAAATATGGTAGGATATAATTTGTCAAAATTACTTCACAAGGGTTCATACAGTGTAGTCAATGGCAGTTTTATTTGAAAATGATTTATTTGGATCGGTGCCAAGTTTTTTTGCATTGAAAGGTCTCAAAAACTCTGTTTTCTGTAATTCAGTCATACAAGATGCCACATTTACAGGAAAATATCACTAAAATCTGTGAATTGGTCAAAAAAATATCATAGGCCGAAATATTAAAAAAGAGATTTTTCTCTCCTATTTATACGGTGAAGTTAACCTGGTTGATTTGCTAAATAGAGGCCTTAGGTTACATTATCAAATAGATATCAGTAGCATATAATGAATATGCTAGTTCCACGATGGTAAATTCTTCTAATGTCTTTATAACAGTATCCCCACCCTACCCCAAGATGGCTTAATCATTCTCCCTACAATTTTCTCATGCTATCAACTTATTTAGCATTTGCTTTCTTTATAACACAAAAGAATGTAGACCTACCTGATATTCATTTTTACAAAACTAGAATTAGTTTAAATTGAGTTTTTTTGGTCTTTTCTTTGTATCAGCTCACAATTATTTCTGCCATCTCTCCCCCTTACCCCATCGATCCCAAACACCCTGCTTCCTTCTTTACCACTAAGGGACTGTAATAATGGCTAATGTTAAGTGAACACAATCAATTAAGCACAGGGCCAGTTTCTTTTCTTGAATTATCTTCCTTAATTCTCATAATAGCCCCATGAAGTGGGTACCATTGTTATCCCATTTTTAGTGGATTGGAAATTTGAACTGTTCATGATCATAGAGCCAATAAGAGGTAGAGCCAATAGCCCTGCCTTTTACTCTTTACCATCCCCTAGGGGTGCCATGAGAGGGAGAAAAGTTTCCAAGGTGATTTTTCTCCTTTCATGGTACTTCTCTGGGGACTTCACATCATCTATGAGAGTGTTCAAAGTGCCAGTGAGGGACCAGAAAACTGAGGAGAGACTGTGTCCTGATCTTAGGTCATTTGGTAGTGACTAAAATCCTTAAGACTGTTTTAAGACCTAGAGCTCTGCAGAGAAATGGAAACTGCCCAAACAATGAGAAACATTTGGTCCAAGTGGCAAGTTATATTTTCTTTTCATTCAACTAAAATAAAGTGGCAGTTGGTCACTCTTTCAGACAAAAACAGAGGGGAGAAAAAACACTTCCAACACTCAGTTTTCCTTTTCTGCTCTTCTTTATTCGCATCTCTGTCCCCTCTGCGTTGTTCTGGAAGGAAAGTCTCTTCCCCTGCTCCCAGCTCCCCAGCCAGCTGCTCATTTTCCTTAATTTTGTCATCAAGTTCTAATCCCAAGTTTGACAGCTCGCAACTCGCCATCATGGAACAGAGAAGCAAAGCATGTTTAATTTCTTGCGCAACTCAATTTAAATTAAATTAGCCAGAAGGTACAGCCCTTTACACTTTGCAAAGCTCTTTTTCACATGCATTATCTCATTTAACTGTCAATTAGGACAAAATGATTGACAGAAAAATATTAAACCTTTATTTAAAGCACAGATGCCCTTGATAAATCAGTAAACAGAAATTCTTACGAAAGAAAAATTACAATATTTATGTGAACCAGGAACAGATTGTGGATATTGGTTATTGCTAACCTCTACCATGTCAAAGTTTTCATTTGACTTTCCCATCAGTATAGAAGCAGGACAGCTGATCTAAACCCACTCTTCCCCAATGAAAACATTTAATTTATTGCAGTTGCAGAAATAATTGGCCATCTGTTCATTTAACTTATTGCGTCATGGTAAATAATAATGGATCCTAGAACAAGTTTATCTTTTATCTCTCATTTCAGGTAAATCTTATAGATTGATAGGATTTAGCTATCGCTGTAGCAGCTATAGCATAGTACTGGTCTCAGAAAATACTGGAGTTCATTCTCCTTTAATCTCTCTCACCTGATACTACCTTTCTTTTCCCCCATTGTTGATTCGTTTGATTATGTTTGAGGTGACAGCAGGTATTGTTTGAGCCTTATAAAGTAATGCCTATTTCAAATATCCACACCCCTCCAGGCATTATGTGTTCGGCCATTCTGTGTTTATTCAAGATGGACTTCGATAGCAGTTGAAAATTACTGTGCTCTTACTGTATACTAGGCATTGTGCTGAGAACTTGACGCGCATGATCTCATTTCATCCCCATAATTATCTCAAAAAGTCAGGCACCTTATTATCCCCATCTAATAGAGGAAGACCCTGAGGTAAAGTGGATCGGTGTGCCAGTGCTAGGGTTTTATTTCAGGGCCACTTACTCCAAAACCTAAACTCTTAATCATCACACTCTTCACAGCTGATGAATGAATTTAACATTCACCAATACTTTTCTGGTTAGAAGTATGGAAGAGCTAAGGAATTAAGAAGGATATAAGTCAGTTTTTATTGCAATAATGCTACATAACAAACCAGTGGCTTAAAACAACGATAATCATTTATTCTTGTTCACACACTTGTGTGTTGGCTTAAGTTTAGCTGATCGAAGTTTGGCTTGGGTGGGTGTAGTCTCAAACTGCAGCTCGGGCCCACAAGTCTTTCCACAAGTCTTTCGTCCTATCTACCTTGACCAATGGGCTACCTGAAACATATTCTTTTCATGGCACTAACAGATGTGGAGAAGGGGCAAATGGAAACACACAGTGCCCCTTAAGGTCTAGACTTAGAGCTGGCACATTGTCATTTCCAGTCATGTTCCACGGGCAAAAAGTTTCCACGTAGTATAGCCTACCACCAATGAGATGGGGGAAATATACTCCACTTTTAGTGGAAAGAACTGCAGCATCGCATGGCAAAGAGTGTGGACACAGGGAGACAGGGAAGAATAAGAAATAAAAAATGACCTATATACTTTACCATGAAGAGAGAAGTTGTCAAGAAAATGAGCTCTCTGTATTGTGCAAATGTTTGTATAGGAGAAAAAGAAAGAAAATAAACTTGATAGAGTAGAGAAATAGTTGTATCTCTAATTCTTAAAGATGAGAGAGACGGTCCAGAAGGTCTCTGAGACTATCACCTGCAAATCTATTGTCTGGGCCGTGATTTTAAGGCTAAGCAGATCAACAAGGAATACTGGGTGAGAGCATCTAGAACTGCTTTCAAGTGACAATGCTATTTATGAGAATGAAAACAATTGGAATCGGAACACATGGAAAACTCAGGACTTACAGAATCCATATTCTGAAAAATACTTCTAAGTGATATTTATTTAGCCCCACCAATCCAGCATAGAATTCTAGACTCCGAGTGAAAAGAAATCTTCAAGTCTAAATACGCACCCCATGCTTCAGTTCTCTGTAACGTGCAACCTTGGAACATTTCCTGACCATACTTTCCAAATCCCTTTCGGAAAGCTCCATCTCCCTTGTCCTTGTCATTTCAATGCATCCTCTGTCTCCACACTACTCCTGGGTGAGTTAGCAAGTCACAGTGATTAACCCAGGAACGTTCCTCCCCTTCCTGGTGAACCATCCCTGTGCAGGGCAGGCTTCACAGAGCCTTGTGCTCAGAAGGGCCTCGTGTTTGACTTGCTACTTTGCTGGTGCTGTCTTAAAATTCTTAAGAATTTTTTTTAAAGAAGTGACTCTGCATTTACATTTTACACTGGGCTCCACAAATTGTGCAGACAATCTTTTTATTACAAGTCTTCACCTTCATTGTCTATCCCTGAATTACATCCCCACCTCCTAAGACCTGCTTCTTCTTATTCCACTGGGGCAACTCCACTCTCTTTCTTACCTGATTTGGTGCCTGACTGACTCTTGCTCTTTGTGGCCTCTTGAGTGAATGAATCCCTCAGTCTCCCCAGTTCAAACAAGTCCTCGCTGACACCTTATTTCCTCCCCCAGGGAAAAGAGATTTTGATCATGACTCTCAGTGCATTCTTCCGTAAACTCAGCTTAGACGTGGCCCCACCCTTGCTCTCTCCCTTGGAGCAAAGGAAAATAAGTCTTTTTGATTCTTCACCTTTTTTAAGCCAACCCTTCAAAGAAGAATTGAGGAGTCTCTTGGTAGAGAGACATAGTTCAGCTTCAGGGAAGGGCTTGAAGGCACTTGGCCATTGGTGGGGGCAAATATAATGTCATTACTCTCATTTTTCAACTCTTCGTATCATAACATATCAGCTACACTTATTTGGCACCCATATGCCTATAGTTTGATGTGGTGAACTATATCTTTAAAAAACCTTGTCATTCTGTTATTTACAACCTAAATTCAAAAACATAAAACCAGATCATTTGTATCAAATTGCCATATTCTCTCCATAAGTCTATTAATTACTTAAGCAGATTCTTTAGGTGTATAATAGAAGAAAAACTACACAAAGGAGACTTGAACACATATTTTGAACATATTTTATTTGAACTTTTATACTTGATGCCGAAATTTTGAAATCATATGTAGTGCTTGGCTTTTTATTTCCGGTTTATGAAAGTAGCACTTCTTTCAGGAACCTTAAAAATAATTTGAAAACCACAAAGGAGAAAATAAACATTTCCTATAATCCCTCTTACAAAATATAACTATAGTTAATACACAGTTTAATATTTCTTTATATTTTTCTTTGAACATATACATATAACTTTTAAAATATATTATGAGCATATTACAGACACTGATTACAACTTACTATTTTTCTTTCAAAATTTAAGTAAGAGCATTTCCCAATTCGACAAGTTAATTCAGAAGCAAACAATGAAGTCTAAAGGTATGCAGTGACACAATTATACAATTCTGTCAAAAGCAGGCAATTTGGGAGAAGAGAATTTAGAGTGATCTACTCAGAGTTATGAAAGACAAACAGCAGATTAATCTGCTCATCGTCTAATGCTAAATTAAATCCAGTAACCAATTGTCATGCTGCTGATGCATAATCAGAGCCAGGGCTTAGGATTTAAAGTTATAGATACTATTTTAATAAATATAGGGCTGTTTTGGATTCTTTTGTACATTGTTTAGTAAAGAACAGGGACTTTGCTTTTTTAAATAAAAGGTTTAGTTTGAAGAAAAGATTTTCATCTTCCTTAACGAGTTGCAAAAACATGCAAAATAACATCTCGAAGCTGTTGAAATTAAAGTTTCTGAATCTGAAAGGGTCAGAAAAACCCAGGAGTATTTTGATTCCCCAAGATTTTTTGTTTGATGTGCCTGGAGTAACACATTTAGTAACTAAATGCCCTTCATTTTCCCCCTTTAAGTTTTTTATTTTCAAAGATCAAACAGTGTATGATTATTTATTCTAGCACTAATATTTTGCCTGTCAGTAAAAATCTAGTAATTTAAAAATATTTAAAAAGCACCTGAATTCATTGTGAATTTAGTGTCTATATTCTAATTGTATAACTACAGATGACAAATCTATATTCAAAGAAGAATTCCTATGACTGATAAAATAGAAACAAGTAATATCAGTCCCATAAATACTGATTCATTCTCTCTCTCTCTCTCTCTCTCTCTCTCTCTCTCTCTGTCTCTGTCTCTCTCTGTCTCTGTCTCTCTCTGTCTCTGTCTCTGTCTCTCTCTTTTTCTCTCCCTCTTTCACACACAGTGGGGGTTGGTTAGGGGGAGAGGGAGAGAGAAAGAAAACAAAACAGGGTATATTTCAAAGTCATCCCTGGAATATTTTCCAAGCTTACATTCACAAGTACCTTTCAAAGAATTATGTGTTGTGTTTATATCATTTAGTGACAGTGAGAAGCAACTTAAACTTTGCCATGCTACATCTGTATTCCAAAATCTGTTGAGCTTGGTTGATTTTTTTTTTTTTTGACTTTACATTGGTCTTAGGATTTGATTCCTTTAAAGATGGGCATGATATAAGTGGTCTACACCAGACTATTGACAGAACATGAACTTGTGAGTTTCTAACTTCTGGCAATCCTCAGGATAATCATATGGCAAACCAAAACCAAAACTAAAACACAACTCTGGGCACTGACTGTATTCTTGCTTTACCTTGTCAGGTTTTATGAAAATTAGGGGACAATTGAAAATATGGCAGATTAATCCTCTAATCCTGATACTGAACATCTTTTACTTTGAGGTTTGTTATGTTCTCCCTATTCTTTCTTACGCTGTTAAAATGAAGATAAAATGTTTATCTTCTTTGATAAAATAAGAGGTCATCTTAAGCTGCTTTCCTCAATGGCTCTAAGATAATACATTAAAACATCCATGCTTATTTACTAAGTGCACACTCTCAACTTATAGTTACAGATTGTCACCTTGACGTCATGTAGCCATTTAATGGAAAGTCAGTATCTTTCATTACATATTACAGAGTAACTTTACCCAAGATACCATAGCCAATGTATCTGGATTTGAAGCATCTGAGTCATTCCTGCAAATGCCTTCATAATCTGGAATACTTAGAACATCTCCTAACCTCATTTTATGGAAGTTAGTCTCATGATTTCACACACAGGTCTGGTCCCAGGTACACCTGGTTTCAAATCCTAACACTTCTCTTAAGTCATTTTCAGCAAGTTTCTTAGCTTTTCTACTTACATTTTTAAAATGAAAATAAAAATGGTACATAAATTATTTGATGGTTGTGATGATTAAGTGAAATAATGCATGCAAAGCACTTGGTGCTGATTAAGTGTTAGTTCCTATTATTATTACATCATTCCAGATCAGTTTATGAACAAGAAAGTGACCTCGTTACTTCATAACCATATTTTACTTTGGTCTTATAATGCTATTCCCCAGACTTATCAGCCACTTTATTTATGAGACTTATATCTAAATGACTTTTGACTATGAAAAACAAATTTACTCCTAATGGCAACTATTTCCTTACATTAAAAAACATAGGAAAAAATGTTGTAAAGTTTAATGGTAAATTCAACAGAGACATTTTAAGGAATGACTTAAACACATTCTTCAACTCTAAGCATTTATTTTTTTAGAGAACTTTTATGAGTTTATTTGAGCCAAACTGAGGACAATGTCAGGAAGCAAGATCTCAAATGCTCTCAAGTCTAAGCAGTTTTAAGAAAAAATAGATTGTGAGATTCAGAAAGCAGGAAATAGATGTCTCCTTCAACTAATTTAATCCTTTAGACATTCACTGTGCCTCTGTATTTTGGACAGGTACCCAAACTAATAGGAGTGTGCAAATATCCTGCAAAGTGGGGCCCAGGTCTTTTTCAGCATTTCATCTCCAACATTTAGGCAGTATGAAGGAGAAAACTTAAGGACTTGATTTAAAGGTATTTTTCCATTCAGACAGAAAGAGAAAGCACCAGCAATTACTCAGAGATTTTGCTGGGGTGATAAAACTGGAACAAAAGAACAATATCTCTGACCTATTGCAGCAGAGCCTACCTTCTAGATATGCACCTAGTGGTGGGCATGAATTTCAGAATTTCCTGTGACAATGGCTCGGATCTGGGATGGGCTGGCCATGTGAGAAGTTTTGAATATATATTACGGGTGGGCTTAAAGGAGGAATGAACTCTGAGAGTTGGCATCATTTGAACCATGAATCGAGCTAACATCTTTATCAGGCCGCGAAGATTTTATTGAGCACCTACTAACTGCCCATGAGAGATAGAAAAGAAGTATAACTCATGGCCATCGCCTTTAACAATGTGACAGTTTTTTACCTTTATTATTTTCTCTATTAAGTTGTTGTACTTTCTCCCCACTGACAGGCTTTTTGTCAAGCACAATGAAGATATTTCTAGCCTACTTACCTGTAGTTGAAATGACATTTCTCTGAACATTCCTATCCTCTTACTCAGTTGTCCTTAAATACTCAGCTTCAGGGCAAACAAAGCTCAGTGACCTCCATAGGGGCCAACTGAACAAACAGGAAAGATGAAAAGTGGGAAAGGGAAAAAACATACTACACAAGACATACTTTTCTCTGCAGGCGTTTTATAATCCATCTCTCTGACTTATTCTATTGGTGCTTTACAATATTGTTCTTATTAACATAATTTTATAAACACAAAATCAATTATATAAAGTTATTGGACACATATTCCAAGAGATTGCTAAACGCATGGAGAGATGAGTTCGGTTTAGCCGTGCCCCATTACAGAACATTAAAAGCATTTGACTTACATTACATGTAGTAGCTGTAAATGAAATATGGCTTTCAATTCGCAGTACTTTCAGCTCCCACAGGAAAATAAATATGCCACAGGGAGAAATAAGGTCAATATCATAGCAAGAGAAATTAGAGTTGGTATTAGTATATTAATTGAATATCAACGGAAAAGCAAAACAATAGCCTTCTAGTCTCTATAAGAAACGACTTCTAAATATTTTAGAAGAGATTATAAAACAACACATGGTGGCGAGGTATGTGGGTAATATATTTTTAGCTACTCAGAGCTTGTTAGTGACCAAAATAGCCCATGTATTATATACCACTAGGAGATGTGAAATCAGAAATTGTAGAGAAGTTTGCCAGCAATTTAATTGAGAATGACCTTTACAGATGACAAAATAGATGCTAAGTTTTTGGTATAATAGCTGTTTTTTACTTAGCTAGTGTGTGTGCCTGTGTGCGTGCATGCGAACTTATCAAATCCTATTGTCTTTCTTGCCACGTGCAAAGGTCATACACTGTGGCCCCAGTGGCCCTGGGCAAATGAAGATCACTGCAGTTTCACTGGCCCAGATTTATCAATGATTATAAACACTGCTTGAATCACCCAAGTGCTAGAAAATGTGTCCAAGCATATGAAAGCATTTGTTCCCTTGCTCATTTCCATATGGAATATTTCTTTTCTAATTTCCTCATGTATTGTTTTCTAAAAAATATATATATAC
Organism: Rousettus aegyptiacus; assembly: GCF_014176215.1. Taxonomy (NCBI): domain Eukaryota; kingdom Metazoa; phylum Chordata; class Mammalia; order Chiroptera; family Pteropodidae; genus Rousettus; species Rousettus aegyptiacus. The sequence goes on from NW_023416288.1 coordinate 70,667,247, forward strand.
ATATATATATGCATGTATATATGTGTATATATACATACATGTATATATATATATTTTTAACTCTATATAATTAAGAATACTCCTCAGTGTCTTATGTTCACACAGACTTCTTATTTGCTGGAAAATAACTTTCAAGTGTTAAAGTTGACTTATATTTATTAAATTCAATTATTCATCAAACTCTATTGAATACATACTATGTGCCGGGTGTAACGGGTACAAAGATGGATAAAGACACGTTCTCTGCCTTGAAGGAGCTTCCACATGAGAATAAGGCCAGTCGCCTAAACAATCACTGTATTGTAATAGAGTGAGAGCATTAATATGAGTATAAAAGATGTGCTATGAAACCATCGGTGAGGGAACATTTAGCTCTGCCTGAGAAGGTCAGGGAAAGCTTCAGGGAATAACCTTGAAGGCTGAATACAAATTCTCTTGGAAAAGAGAAAAGCTCTTTCAAAAAGAGAAACTAACTGGTAAATTTTTGGCATGGTATATGTTCGTCCTCAGATCTTGCCTTTCTCAGCTGTCTTCTGGAAAACCTTCCCTACCTGAGGCTTTCAAGCCGGATTGGGTGCAGTCCTAGGCTCTCTCTTAAACATCGCTCGTAGTTCTCATCAATCCTCTTTAGTTATTGACTTTTCTATCTCCCCTCCAGATATTACTTTTCTAAGAGTTTCAGAATTAGTCATTGTAGAACTGCTAGCCCAATGCCTGGCATGTAGCAGCCACTCAGAGAATATTAAATAAAATAATGAATATTTAGGGTAAGCTAGGATGATAGGATGACATGAATGTGAGGGACACAATAGTCTGATCTAGGTTGCAGTGGGCCTGAAATGTGCTTCCAAACAAGGGGACAGATGTCATGTATTTGGCAACAGGGATTCATTGCTTTGAGTGGTGGAATGATAAGGTGCCACTGGTAGCAGGTGAAATGTGAATTAGAATGTCTGGCAGCTGGGAGACATGTCCCTGATGTCCCTTTCAGAGTGGGGTAGATGCAGTGGATAGAGATTAGAGTGCACCAACCTCCAGCTTGGCCAAGGGCTTGGGAGGGCCAGGAAGGGATAGATTCTGAGCAGTAATATCTTATAGAATTGCTAAATTAGTCACCCAGTGGGCCTCTGAATCTAGGTTACTGAGTTCCAGAACATGGACCAGAGGCATAAGAAAAGCAAGGTCAGGGACTAAGGACCGGGAAAGAATTTGTGCTGAGTGGCATGCAGCCACCGTGAATATTTATTTATTGGATGCAGCTTGAAGTTAAGGGTGGTTAATGATTGGTGGGTGGAGAGAAAAGGGAGAAATCAAAAAAGACTTTGCTTTGGGAAGACTGGCGAGTGATGAACCATTAACAGGTAAGGAAGAGGAGGTGCCCTAGCAGTGGGCTAGAGTTGCAATCAGAATGTGCAGCAGGGGGAGGGAGGAACAGGTGGCAGATGATAAATGGATTTTGTGGAGTTCCATTTGAGGAACTTAGAGGAAAATCAAGATTTTACATTGTGTCTTAAAGTTAATCTGTGAAAATCACTTTATTTTACTTGTAAAAGTACCTTCTTATGAGCAGGAATATGTAGATGTGTTTCTAATTCTGAGAGTTTGTTCAATCTTTTTACATCAGTTTAATTTATTAAAACCAGATTGGAGAGGTTTGGTTGGTGGGTTAAGCGTCTTAAGGTTAGTAAGATCAGCCTCCAAGGGGAAATGGTTTAAACAGTAAAGTAAACTGTTTTTTTCTATTACAAGTATTTTCCCTGTAGCTTCTTACAATAAAAATTTATAGTCTTGAGATTGTAAATCAGCAGAACTTGGGAAAACCTACACAAAATATTCTGTATAAGAAGAAAGGAAATAGGCTTGAATTAAAATTTAATTTTATAATGACTAGTTATAGAGTAAGCTTACATTTAAGATACATTTTATGGTAATTGATATGTAAATATTCTTTAATCTTCTCTCTTATCTATCCAAAAAAAAAAAAAAGACTTATTGTTAAGCCAGTGTTTCGAGTTTTTGAAATTATTTGCATCAACAACTTTGTAAACTTTCTCTTAAATTTTTTGCCAAAATAATTGTGGTCTATGGATTTAAATTGGATATTTTGCTATTTTTTAAATTATTTTAGTCAAAGATATTTGGAGCTTACCATACTTTACTTGTACTGAATGAAATATTATGTTATTCTATTTCCTTTTTTCTTAAAATGGTTTTTTTTTCTCAGCTTAAAATAGGAGTACTCATTCTCGTGCCAAAGAGTATGAAAAGTCTCAGAAAGAATTTGGCATTTTTTCCTAGAGTATATATCTTATTTGAGGAACTTGTCAGTTGCAACATAGAGGAGGCTAATTAATTTAACACATCTCTATATTAAAATAAATATGCTATATTATGCTAGAATAAAAATTCACATGAATTTATACATATTATAAAAGAAAACGCATTAGACTTCAAGTAGCTAATAAGTAGGCTGCCAGCATTTTCAGATTCTCACTCAATCTCCGTGTGAGGTATCATGCTTTCTAAAAATGGTCTTGCACGTGGGGCATTTATACCTATCACTCTGGGTATTGTTCTAAACAGACTTCAAGAAGATGTCATAACGGAATCGAGAGCCCAGCTATAAACCCATGCAGATATAGTCAGCTAATATTTGACGAGGGAGCCAAGAATACTTGATAAAGAAAAGACAGTCTCTTCAATGTATGATACTGGGAAAATTGAATATTCACATGTAAAAGAATGATACTTGACCCCTATCTTATGCCATTCACAAAAAATAACTTGAAATGTACTAAACACTTAAATGAAAAATCGGAAGCCATAAAACTCCTAGAAGAAAACAGGGGAAATCTTCTAGACAAAGGTCTTGGCAGTAATTTTTTGGATCTGACACCTAAAGCACAAAAAAACAAAGTAAAAAATAGATGAGTGGGACCGCATCAAACTTAAAAGCCTCTGCACACAAAAGAAACAATCAAAAAAGCATTGTGAAATGGGAGAAAATATTTGCAAAACATGTATCTGATAAGGCATTAATATGCAAAATATATAAGAAACTTTTACAACTCAATAGCAAAAAACCTCAGGATAATCCAATTCGAAAATGGGCAAAAAACATGAATAGGCAGTTTTCCAAACAGAATATTCAAGTGGCCAACAGTTACCATGAAAAGGTGCTAAATTTTACTAGTCATTAGAGAAATGCAAATATAAACCACAATGATATATCACTTTACACCTGTTATAATGGCTGTTATTGAAATGACAATAGGTAACAACTGTTGATGAGAAAGTGGAGAAAAGGAAACCCGTGTGCACAGTAGGTGGGAATTGTAAATTGATGTAGCCACAATGGAAAACAGTATAGAGGTTCCTTGAGAAAATTAACACTAGAACTACTATGTAACCCAGAAATTCTACTTCCGGGCATTCAAAGTGATATCAAAGAGATATCTGCCCCCCTATATTTACTGTAGCAGTATTTATAGTAGCCAACACATGGAAACAATCTAAGTGTTCACTGGTGGATGAACAGATAAAGAGATTGTGGCATGTATATGTAAAATATTATCCAGCCTAAAAAAAAAAAAAAAAATTCTACAGGAATGGACTTTGATAGCATTATGTTAAGTGTAATAAGTCAGACAGAAAAAGATACACACTGTAATCTTAAAAAACCAAACTCAGAAACAGAGATCAGATTCCTATTTGTTAGAGATGGGGTGGGAGCAGGAGAAATGCATAAAAGTGGTCAAAAGGTAATAACTTCCAGTTATAACATAAATAAGTTTTGGAGATGCGATGTACAGCATGATGACTGTGGTTATAACATTGTATTTTTGCAAGTTGCTAAGAGTGGATCTTGAAAGTTCTCATCACAAAGAAAAAAAGAAGTCTGTAACCAACCACGAAGTAATTGATGTTAATTATTACTTGTGATAATCATTTCACAATGTATACATTTGTCAAATCATTATGTTATATACCTTAGACTTATACATTGTTATATATCAATTATCTTTAATTAAAACTGGGTGTGGGGGGTAGGAGAGATGTCAAAGAGTCCAAAGTAGTGTTTCTTTCTAGGTTCACCACTTCACTCTACCATACTCTCATCCCAGGATCTGGGTACCTATAAAATCACAGTGCTTATCTTACCACTTAATTATTTGTATGTCTCTGTAAAGTATGAGTGCCTTGAAAGCAGGCTTTATTTTTTCTAATCATTTCTATATCACAACTCCCAGTGCCTGCCACAGAGTAAGTATTTAATAAATATGTATTGAAGGAATGGGTTAATGAATGAATGCATGAATGAGTCTCATACCCTCATACACATAGCACCTGATAATGACCCTGGGATTACCCTCATGGCTTACCTGGGATAGAGCTTATCATTACTGTGAGGAGATAACACTAGGCTGCGGAGTTACAAGAAAACAAATCTTGTCACTGGGCAGAAACAAGAGTCTCCTGGGAAATCAAATATCTATGTAATAACTGAGGGAACTATGTTACATTAAAGAAGTGTGTGTACTGCAAACTCACTGGGAGGAATGACCCTGTCAGAGACCATCCACTCTTCTGGCAGCTAAGACAAAAGGGGAGAGAAAAAAATACAGTGAAAATAATGTGCTTCGAAGGCTCTGTCTGCTGACTGAGCCTCCTGCAGTCAACCCGTGTTATTATTCCAAGTAACCCATATGCTCAAATAGATTGCATCATTAAGATCATAAAAATATTAGGTCATTTTTATTATCCAACCAGACGTGGTCTCAGAATTAGTGGATTTTTTAAGACTGGTAAAGAATGAATTGCCAATGAAAATAAACTGAGTTTTTCACTGAAAGTTAAACCTAAACTACTATTCCTAAACTTGAAAGAGAGAGGATTTCATCCATTCAACAAATATTTTAATGCTATTTAATGCTAAGCACTGTTCCAAGCAAAATAAAGAGCAAAAGAAAATATGACTAATAGATCAAATAGATATTAAAGTATTTGCTTTTTAATAATATGTCCATTTAAAACATTTGAAGCATGAACAACTTTTACTTTGTCCTTTATGTCCTTTCCATACACATTATTTGGTAGGTGTTCAATAAATGATGTGGTAGCCACAGATCCCTGTGAAGAGTGAAGAGAACATTTCCCCTGTCATTCTGCACTTTTCTGATAAAGGATCAGAGGCACCAGTGCAGCAATTAAACAGTGACCTCCACATTCCCAGTGCAAACTGAAGTTTCAGGCGGGCCGAGGGTGGACCAAAGGCTCCATATGCCTTGCTTAGAACCCTAGTTCCACTAATAACTAGTTTTATAAACTTTGGGCAATGTACTTAAGCTTTCTATGACTTAGTTTCCTCATTAATAAGCAGAAATCATCTGTTTATTATCCCGCCTGCCTTCCTATCATTATTATGATGAAGTGAGATGATCTATGTAAAATGCTCAGAGCAGTTCTTGGCATCTAGGGAATATTCAGTATAAGCAAATTATTATTTACCAGTAATCACAGGAGATACCAGAAACGTAAGACTAAATAGACTTTTAAAAATACCTTTCTTTGAAGTAGATTTAACAAAACAAACAAATAGACAATATTTGAGAATGGGAAGTCAATTCCAGGATGTTTGATCAAAGAGTTAAAATCCACAAATATTACCAGGCATCCATTATGCCCTCGACACTGTGCTAGACACTAAGGAGGATGCGGATGGCCTAAAAACTCATTTCCTTCCTACAGAAATTTACATTTTGTGTGCAACAAGGTAATAATAGATGAAAATAATTAAATAGTAAAAGACTGAAACAACCATTTAAGGCCACAATAAAAGAAATGTCACAATATAGTATTATATTAAAATAAATAATTAAAATGTATTAGTATATAAAATATTATAAAAGTTGTAACTTTAATAAATTCTGTGGAATATGAGTACTGAGTTAAATTATTTATATTGTAATTTAACTTAAATATGTACAAACATAAACCAGATATACTCCATATGCTTATAGCTATTAGATAACTATAAAATAAAAACAAATTTATACATTGAATAGGAAAAAATAACCAAAGCGTCATACTCTAATTAACAATCATTATTTTTATGTGGTAAGTAATATTTTACTTACTAAATTGGCACAGATTCTTTTGAGTGTGACATGATTCTAAGACTGTGTGCTGAGTGATGACATAATTCTCCAAGCACTTTTTTTTAACTAACAGTGATTTTTTCTGCAGGTAGAACACGTTGTTTTCATTTAGCTTTCACTTAATGCAAAAGAATCATTTGCATATTGTATGCCTATGTCCTTGTCTTATTAGTTTGCTATGATTAAAGTGGTACTTCTTGGGGCCAAAACAGTCACAAACTCAAGTGGGCACTGAAGATACAAGGCAGTTCTGTTATAAGGTGTTCTTCAGATGATCCAGAGCACGCCTATATTTTTTAGATTATCATTGCGTTGAAATACACACACACACACATACATAGTCACACATAAGTTCTCATAGAGAAATCGGGTACTTGAGAATAGGTCCGAGGTTGAGAAAGACTACAGTAAACAGTTATTTGCCAAATCAACTTTACAAACAGGAAATGTAAGTGGTACAGGAACTCAGAGGATAGGTCATTTTGTGTTCAGATGATGAATGAGGTAGAGTCTATGGAAGAGACAGGATCTTGGAATCTATTTATTATTATTGTATAAGATACATTTAGTCATGGTCTTGGAGGCAGGTAAGTAGATGATAAAGATGGGGTCTTACCTAAAGAAAGCTCTTAATCCTTCATCTGTGCATTTTGTAAAGAGCATGCAGAATTTATATGAGAGAGTAAAGAAAGTGAATACGGAGCAATGTGGTGTTGGGGAAGAATTAGATTTATTGAAAGATATCTTAGTAAAGTGTATAAAAGATTTAGATTTTCTCACCTGTGGTACTTTTAGGCAATGGCTCTGGCTGGTTCATAAACAGCTCATTTTAGAGAAAACCCTCTGTTAAAGGGAATATTTCTGTTGTGATGAGAAAGATTTAGTGTTTATTAGACTCACTAGCTTTAAATGTCCTTGCTATTGACCAAATGAGAGAATGCTTTCAGATTGTAGGTCCCAGTGGCCCTTCACTATACTGATTTCCCACTTTTCTAACATATGCTGAAAGTTTAAAAACCAATAAAACACCCCCGATTCCTATGTTGAACCCCCAATGTGACTGTATCTGGAGATAGAGTCTTTAGGAGATATTTAGGGAAAAAGAAGATCATGAGGTCAGGGCTCTAAACTGATAGGATTGGTGGCTTTATGAGAAAAGAATGATCTCTCTCTACCTCTCCCCCAGCATGGGAAAACACTACAAGAAGGTGGCCATCTGCAAGCCAGGAAGTGAGCCTTCGCTGGGACCCAATTATGCCGGCACTCCGATCTTGGACTTCTAGCCTCCAGAACTGTGAGAAATAAGTGTCTGTTGTTTAAGCCACCAAGGCTGCGATATTTTGTGTGGCAGTCCAAGCTGACTAATCCAACGTTAAACAAAATTACTTATTTTCATTTTCTTTGACACATACACACTTTTGTATAGTAACAAGAACTCTCAGTTGAGAACATGGATGATGGTATGACAATTTTGTCTGGTTTAGTTTTACTTCAAATTGTTTTATGAAGGCAACAAGCTCCATTTCAATTGACCTCTACAATGTTATCTGCAGTACAGTTTCTAGGCTGCATAATCCTATATTCACTGGTGAAATCTGATTCTTGTTTCTGGCAAAATTTGCAAGATTGCCCCAGGTGTCAGGAGAGTTCTTTCACCCAGAGAGAAGGGAAATTTCACAGGTTTTATTTTGCATGTGAAACTTAATTCATGCCTCTAAAAACTATAAAATACAGAGACTAAATATAGTCTCTCAATGATATGAAATGTGAATGAACAGCAGCAGAAACCATCTTTATAAAATAAAAGAACTAAACCAGAGCTAAACCAGAGCCTTTGGCTCATTTAAACTCTCCTTATTACATTCTCAGGCATCTGCTGAAAAATAGAATGAAATTCATGGTTATGGAAATGGGAAGAATGCAAGTGTGGGACAAGCTTTTCTGTGTGCTTTCAGCGAGTAGTTGTCACAGGTTGCACTGACCTTTTCTCCTGCCGTAGACTGTCACAGAGCTATCAGAGAGCTATCAGAGGAGGTGACTTCAGTTGAGAAACCACAGGGACCTTGTGGAGGAGAGAAGGCACACAGCTCTGATGCTGCACAGACCAGATGCTATGTCCACTCTCACCTCTAACACATATCAATTCACTTCATTGCACACAATGCAATTTATACAGGGTAATTTTTCAAATTTGGATTCAGATTGTTTCTGAACTTTATAACAGGCCGATGGCATGCTATTTATATCCTCTTAAAGCAAAGCAAGGCGAGAGGTCTTTGGCTCCCAGTCCGGTGCTCCTGATGGTGAGTTTTAGGCTAGAGTCGATCAGGATATGGCAAAATGTGGGTGCCCTTATAGGTATGAAACAGTCTATCAGTTAAGTGTCCATTGTACTACGAGGTTCTACTCTAATGTGGGGACCTTATTTAGTGCTAAAGTGATGTAGAGAGGAGGGAGGTATGAGAACTGGATTTAAACCACATTGTATTCAGAGCCTGCGATGTGCTTCCAGAAACCTACAGGACAAAGGAAGACGCCTGCTGGGATTACTAACAACCATTTACCCATACGTGAAGAGGAAACAGTCTTTAAGTCACACCCTACACAGATAAACCCAACTATGCATTTCCTGCAGCCATGCCATAGGGAACCTACAGAACAAAGGTGGAGCCGCTACCACGCCTGTCGTGCTGCATACCCACACCGCCAAGAAAAATAGGTTAAAAAAGTCTTTAAACTGTAATGCATAGACACCAAGAATGTTGTATGAACTGAATTCCTCAAATACTTGGGGTCCCTCTCAGTCTTTCTCTCGGCCTCCCTCATGGTCCCTCGTAGTCCCTCTCTGTATCTCTCATTCTCTTTCTCTGAGAGGAGACCACGCTCTGTCTATGGAGCATTATTTCTTACTCTAATAAACTTTTCACTTGTCTCTGATTCTGGCGTGAACTTAAATTCTTTCCTGCACACAATCAAGGACCCTCAACCTCCCTCTTTTGGGATGGTACTCAGAAGGATTTGTCTCGTCCTTCATCAAAAGCATAATCTGAGTGGCTTCTATCTGATACTGGTTTTCTGTCTTTATAGTGTTCAGGTTTCTCTTTCCCATCTGATTTTCAGTAAGGTCCACTCAGGAACCCATTTGGAGGCTGTTTGGGATCTCGATTTCCCTGAGCTATAATGACCCTCTCAGGATCCTGTTGCGATGTCTGTAATGCATGGGCCCTGCAAAATGTGGTGGCTCCTTATAGCCCTTCATCCCTTCCCTGTCATGCCTAGGCACAGAAGAATCATCGCCCTGCTCCTGGGTTGGGGATGGTGCTCATGGGGCTACTCAGGACTGTGTGGCAAGGCACATCATCAGGGATTTTCTACTGGGATGTCTTGCTGCTTCTCTGATCTGGCAAATGGGCCTGGGGCCCCTCTGAATCCAGATGCCTGATAGGTCTTCTTCCTCTGCCCCATCTCCGGGCCTGCAACTCATTACCTCACCCCTAACTCTCAGTCCCACCAACTCCCATACACACTCATTATCTGCTTCCTCTCTGACTATCCTCCTTCCCCTTGGCTCTGGAAAACAAGTAGTCTTGATACTGATGTGTTCTCCATTCCCTTAGTCTCTTCAGGTTCCAGTTCTCTTTGTCATTTAATGGTTTTTCTTTTATATCGTAAGCGCATCCTTTTCTAAAGCACAGACACCTCAGAGTTTAGCTGATGAATTATTGTCTCACTTTATTATCCTGCCTTATGTTCATTCTTTCACATGGATAAAGTTAATGCCACCTCCCAAAATAACTCAAATAAAATTTCCAAGTTTCCTCCAAATGCCACTCCATTTTCTGGGTAAAGGGCAGAACAGGGCTGGGCTTCAGTATAATTGTGATATCGATCCCATTCATCTCATATTCATAATCTGTCCCCTGTCCCCTCTCCTCTCTCCACTACATTTCCCAAGTGCCCATTAAGACCATTCAAAGTGCTCTAGTGGTTCCTCTCCTTTTCTGACCAGTGTGTTAGTGGACAGGGCAATGCCTACTTGAACCAGAACTCTCAGGTAGTATGTGCTCCACACTGACATTAATTTTCCTATTGAAGTTTGCCTGTTTAAGTGAAAACTTTTAAAAGCTGTCATAGCTTTGAATAGAAAGTTTCTCAACATTGCTTACATTGTTTCCTATCTTTAAAAACATAAATTCAAATTCTTGTCTCTTTTGTAATTTTTTGAATCAATAACCACTCATTCAACAAGCACATATCGAATTTCCATTATGTGAGAGATTCAGAGATACAAAGATGAATGCGATAATGTCCTTGCCATTTAAAGGCTTAAAGTCAAATTAGCATGAGGATATGGAAGACAAATTATTACAGTCCTGGGCAATAGAGATTGTGTTAGGGCTGTGGACAGGACATGGCTGGGATATGGAGGGGACACATAGGAGGAGCAGCGACTCTACCAAAATGGGTGGCAAGGTGCCCGAATAGGCTTTTCAGAGCGCTTGTAATCTATTATTACAGACCCTGCACTCTTCAGAGAGTCCAAACTGGTCTGCATTTTGAGTTCTGTCTGGCTGTTAAGAGCTTCAGGTTCCCTACCTCAGCCAGACTGTCAGCTGTCCTGTCTCTCCAAGTGGATTTCTTCCCCTTGTAATTTGCATTTCTAATCATCTGTGAGTTGGAAAGCCTTATAACCAAGTTCCTTAGAATCAGGACTCCCTTGGAGTAAATAGGCTCTTAGCAAGGCTCCCAGGGCTCTGCTACGATAATGGGCAAGAGGGTTGTTTGATTGCTTATTTTGATTAGACTATTTTGATTGCTTTGTGCTTCTTTTCTTATTCTGAGTTAGTGGTTTCTGAGTTTGATAGATAAGCAACCTGTAAATAAAAGAAGTCATTATGGGTTCCTATCCAGAGGATGTTAAGAGAAGAATTTTTAATGTAAAGGAATAGTAATAATACCTCTACTGAATGAGCAATGGTTATGTGCCAGATTCTTTACTTTTATTATTTCTTTAGTCCTCACAATAGTCCTGCAATTTATGTTAAATGATCCCCATTTTATGGAAAAAGAAACTGATACTCAGAACTACACAACTTACTGCTTTTGTGATGTTAGACAAGTTTCCTGATCTCCTTGTCCCCTGTATCCTTCACCTCTAAAATGGGGACAGTACCACCATGCAACTCTCAGAAGTTGATTATTAAAGCGAGAATTATTAAAGTGAGAAGTGAGAATTAAACAGGTGAATAAAGGAAACGCATTTATAACTAAAGTGCCTGGTACACAGTAAAATTTGGTGATAATTGTCATCATTGTTGTTACCAAAATCATGTAGTTACTAAGAAGCGTAACCAAAATCTAAAGTCCATTCCTCAGCAAGAACTCTGACACCAGGAAGGAGAATTTCTCTGTAGCGTGTGGCTTTTCTCAGCATGGCTCATATTACACATGGAGGCAATAATCTGCTCTGCCTCTGAGCAAGATGAGGACAGGGTTACTCTTATCATTGCCTCCCCAAGACTCACAAGGTCGCTGAGTTGTGACATATTAAGAGAGGGTTGCACACACTGTATTCATGCTATTTTTGACGTCTGCCTCAAGGTCAAGCTTTGTTTTAAAGAAGCACAAGAAGCGCTAAAGCCTCCATAGACACAGCTTTTTCTCCCTTAGGTACAATTCGAAAGCTTTTTTGTACTACTTTGGAACATAAAGATACATAATTATAGGCAGTATGTTCTTCATGTTGGCCTATTTTACTAGAAAATCACCCACCCTGCATGATGTGCTAAATGATCACAGTCATGACTGAGAATGACAGATTAAGAACAAACTGAGCACATTTCCAGTCATTGCAGGCGTTTAGAACAAACTGTTTACAGTACAGATAGGATTTGAAATAATCATTTGCCTGGATGCTATTTGGTCATTCTGTTTAATTTCTTAAAATTTTAAAAAGCAATGTTAGCATGAAATACGGCATTCCACAAGTACTGCTTTCTTCCATGATTTCTTTTCCAATTCAAAAAGAAAAAACTTTATATAAGGGTGTCTAGAAGTTCTTTGAAATATGAATTTGAAATTTCAATAGAATTCTGAATTTTTATGAAAAAAGTAGTTCATAATTTTTTCTCCTTTCAAAAAACCTCATAGCAAAAATTAAAGGTCTCCCCAGCATAATATAAAATATAGTTCTTATCAAAAAAACACTTATTGCCTATTATTTTTGCATGATTCTATGAGATATTATCATACATATAGCCCTTGATAAATATTTATTAAATCTTGTTACCTTGAATTAAATCTTAAGATTTAATTGAATTAAATCTTGTTACCTTGCCCTATTCATCTGTGCCTTCTAGAGGCCTAGTATAAATTGAGGAAATTCTAAATAATAGCAACAGCTACATTATGTATGAATTTAACACTGAGTGTGTTTCCATAGCCCTGAATCATAAAGATTCGTGAAGTTTGTCTTATTTAAGCATTCAGTAATATCACTTCCCTTTTTTATAATCAATGAGGGACCAAGATGAAATGGAACTTAAAGCTATACCTGAAGGAAAAAGGAACATTCACGATAGGAAAGTTTGGGGGAGGTGACAACGGAGTGGAATAGAAGGATCAGACTGATCCATTCTCAACTTTGGGATGTTTAGCCCATTTTCAGTTTAAAAAAAAAGTTGGGTTGTCAATACAAATAAAAAATCTATGCCTTTTTTATTCTTCTCACTACAAATAACTGTCGCCTCTGGGGCAACTCCGTACAGAAGTATAATTAGCATTTTTCCTATTCTTCCTCAAGGATACGGTGAAGAAAGCACAGGTCAGTAAGATTTAGATAAGATTCACTAAAGGTATATTTTAGAAAGACAAAGCATGCCCCAAGGAGTCACATGGTTTTAGCAATGAGAGCTGTAACAACAACAACCACCACAACAACGAAAACCCCAAAAGGATCCCAGAAGTGGGAATGTCTGCATTATATTTGGGGCCATGATGAATGGTTCCAAAGGCTTTCCTAGGTGATTGGCAAGTGAGGTCATTTTGAGTGACTGACTGAAACTAGTACCCATTTTTCTGCTCACTCGTTTCCTTGATTGATTTACTTTTAGCCCCAAAATGCCTTTCTGTCTTGCTCAATTGTAGATGGACTAGGGCAGACTCTTTCTAGAAAACGATGAACTCAGTGTTTTTTCAGGCAGACCCTAAACCTCCTATGTAACTTTCCTGCCTAACCCTTTCTTCTGAGAGCCATGAACCCCCTTATTATTAGTATGGATGTTGAGGGACAGGAGGTCTTTTTCTGTATCTGCTTTTAGCTGAGGAGGGTCCTAGTCTCTCCCTACTGGGGTTTCAGGGAGCTCCTTCCCTTTCTGACTTAGTCAGCACAGGATCTTGGGTTTCCTGCCAAAGTGCCACCTCAGTCCCTAGACAAGGGAAAAGATACAAACTTGTTACTTGAATCATATCTAGTTATATTTCTATTATTGATTTGCCTATCAAGCAAGTAAAGAAAAAGCAGGCTGATTTAATATATTTCATAAAAGAAAGGAAAAAAAAACTTTGGGTAGAAGGTCCCCTCCCTTCTCAGATTCCAAAGGCTTTTTTTTTGGCCTAAAGCCATTCCTGCCTCATAATAGGCCAAGGAGAATGCTGAGTTTCAATGATCTTTATCAGTAGCCAAAGGACCTGAGTCACCAGTTTCAAAATAGTTATCTAAATTTGAGGGAGAAGGTCTTTCTCCAAAGAAAGGAAAAAGGAAAGACTTAACTAGGTTTTTTAAAAAGATCAAGAATTTTGCAAGTGACGGCTCTCATCATACCGAGGCTTAACTTGTGGGCAAATTAAGGTAGTACCTTCTGAGCAGGTCTCTGTGCTGGATTAAACCAGCTAAGACTATGATCCTCCTGCCCTTTGTATCTGGGGATGCAGGAGGAATTCTCTAACTACTAATACGGTGTTCTTTGGGTGATGTCTAGGCTGGGCCCCTATTCCTTCGTTCCCCCCATATGCCTAGCTACCTAATATAACAATTTTATCTGAAGAAAACATCTACATGTTATTTAGAAGGTGAAGACCAGGATAATTTTCACAAGAATTTAGCCACCAGTAGAAAACAGCTGAATATTCCTAAAGATCTTGGGAAGTGCAATCTGACCTTTCTGACAGCCAGTTTGATGTGTAGCTACACACTTTCCTCTGGGTCGTGGGGCTGCTTGGCATTAGATGCTTGAAGAGCTGGGACTTAAGAACAGGACTGAAGAAGTGAAGAGGCATTTTGTATCTGAGAATGCCTTATGCAAATGTTTTGGAGAGCATTTCCCTGCAACATCTGCCACAGAAGGAAGGACGTCTCTTGGTGGAGACAGAATGCAGACTAAGGGGTGCTCCAGGCTGAGCCTCTGCCAGTGACTTCCTCAGCAGCTTGAGCCGTGATAGGGAACTTTGTGGGGGCAGGAAGCAGAGCTTGTGAAGGCTCAAAGCCAGCCAAGAGGAAGCTAAGAAAAGCAGGGTATGTTTTTCTGTTTCCTTGTCATCACCTTCTTTGTTGAAGGCAAGCCTGGCTGCAGACCCCATTTGGAAGATTTGCGATTTTGTTAGTAGGGAAGTATCATGTGCATTGCTGAGGAATGATGCCTCTTGCAACCACCGGAAATATTAGTCAGCAAATGCCAAGAGCTTCAGGATCAGGGGCTAAGGAGCATGAGATGAAATCAAGGCAGCTTTCACCTTGAACAATACCTGGACTGAGCAAACATGGTGCGGCTCTCCGGGCTAACGGGGCTGTTGCTGGAGACACAGAACTTATCAGGTAAAGAAGAACAGGTGGCAGACAGCAAGGGTCTTTTCACCAGGGAGGATCTCTATGGTAGTCACTGACCTCACTTGTCTGACCAGATGGCACAGGAGCACAGCACTGCCCCCGATCCCTCAGGACCCTGTCTTTGTAATGAGTCAGTAAATGTCACACTCAGCCGAACTATTTAGAGTATAAAAAAGTGATTTTGTACAGGTGAGAAACCCCAAGGAATCAGAGTGCAAACAGGTCAGCATATCACAGGTTCATGTTTGGCACTGTTAGACGTTAAGTGTTGTCTATTTTTATCCCATTGTGCTTCTGTGTCCTTAAGTAATCATTTTTAGTTGGAGAGTGTGAGGAAAGCAGACTTTCTGCCTAGCATATTCTTCCCAGCTGCTGCTGGCTGAAATTATTCTCCGGGTCCTTCTCCAGCACCTAAGCTGGATGCTCATGTGGTCCTCATGCTTTCAAGTCTGTAGATACAGTTTCTTTTCTAGGAAGTGAATCTAATTCAACTTTTTAATCTACTCCTAACTTCTGCTTTAATTATCACAATACCCTTCCTTTTGCCCTCACTAGTCTTTCATTATTCACTCTTTCTTTTAATCCGTTTCATCTTTGGCCTCATGGTTTCAGTTCCTTCCTAGTTCTTTGCGACTGATAATAAACAGGGCGCCCATAGCACACACAGTATTTGAGGGCTGGGATGTTTATTGCAAAGGTGGCAGCGGGGAGTGGAACAAATGAGCTCTTGGTAGTATGTGTGAGAATTCTCAGAACCTAAGAACTGTAAAATTGAAGAAACTCAAAATTTTTTCTGACCACAGCCTAATATTTGAATACTAATCTTTGAACATTCCCTCCCAAAGATCATTTATCTTGTGTTTAAACAACCTAAGTGACTGAGAACTTGTTACCTTTAATTAAGCATATGTGATATTTGAGATCTCTGGCTGAACTGTCTTTTATAGAGAGAGATGAAATTTGTCTCCTGTGGCTTCTATTTTTTTTTGCCTTCGAGAGTCGCATGTAGGATCCTAGGAAGAGACAAGCTCCCTTTACTTCCTAAAAGGGCATAAGAATCAGAGCCTTTTTTTGGAAAAAATAAATAAGGACCAACTTGTTAGGAAAGGAACTGAGGAGTTCTTTGTAACCTAGCCCAGGCTAATATAGGACAGGTGTGGGCTACCTATTACCATTGGCTCGTGTTATTAAAACTGCTGCTGCTATGGATGTTTGTGTCCTCCCAAATTCATATGTCGGAACTCTGACCCAAACGGAATGATAATGGTGATGGGTTTCACTCATTAACCAAGAAGTCTGGAGTTAATGTGGTGTTTGTTGCTGGTACTGAGGCTCACAGACTTCAGGGCAGGATCTCTGCCACTCTCTTGGCCTTTCCCAAGATGGATGCTGGAGCTATAACTGCTCCTTCTATATTTCAGGCAGAAGAGAAGCAGGAGGGGACCGGTGCTTATATTACGGGAGCACAGCTTACTCGGATGTCCTTGGTGACATTCTTTTGGCCAGAATTATGTCCATAGCCATGCTTAATTTCAGGAGAAGCTAGGAAATATCATTTTTTAGCTGGAACATTGTTACCCCCTACAAAATAAAATTCTGTTAATAAGAAAGAAGGGGAAAGGCAATTGGCTAAGCAACTAGCAGTGTTTGCCAAAGTGTTTCAACAGATCAATGTTCTCCTTGGTTAAAACCCCATGTATGTTAATTATAAACGTGAGGACGCTTACAGGCAACAGAATTAGTCCTGGCTAGTCTGAACTAAAAGGGAGTTTGAAAGGATGTTAAGTAGCTCACAAACTTCTCTGGGAGGGCCAGAAAAACAAGATTGTATATAAGTATGAAAAATGCCCAATTGCCTCACAGGATTTTTATGGCTAAAAGGCCACTTCTGTCCCCTCTGTCCACTCCTTGCCACCTAACAGGCTAGGATCATGCATCAGAAATTCTCCCATGGCTGCCACAAAAGAACCAGAGACACTCGTACCTGCCTGGTTAAAGAGACGCTCTCTCCTCACGTTGCTCGCATGCACAGCCAAGCTTCTCATACATAGGACTGTGGGGAGATCTGTGTGGTTACACCACTGTGTCCCATTGCTGAGCATCCAGGAAATGTCAGACCAAGCTATTGAGCCTCTCTAGCAGAGGAAGACAAACCAGCAAGGGGTTGGGATGGATGTAAAGTGAGACAGCCTCTGATATATATCTCTGTTTTTGAAACAGGGGAGAGATGGGGTAATCTGGTCACTGACGGACCAATATTTTCCTATGGCTTTGAAGGGAGATTTGATTGAAAGAAAAAACAGTATCGTCTGGTTTTAGAAAAATGTCTTACTGTGAAATAAAGAGAATAACTCACTTTTTTCAATTCTATTTTTTCTTCTGCATTACATGGTGCATTTTTGTTAAGATAACAGATGGGAATCCTATATTCATTAAGCAGAAAAAAAGAACCCTTCATCTGTTAGTGTTTTAAATAAGGGAAATACGTAGTATTTACTGCTACCCTTTGAAGACCCTTTGAAGATTTTAATTAGCACTGAATGTGTTATTCCATCTGCTTAAAAGAGTAGGCCACATGGTCACAAACCTTCTCATTTCAGGCTTGCAAACCAATCCATTGGGTCTTCTTGGTTGTAATTAATAGAAAAGCCTCAACTAAAAAGACCTCATAAATTACCCAAAAGTCATCTTCATTTTAAGGAGATTCTTAAGAAAAGAGCACGTATATATGTATACACTTGAAAATTCAGAAGAGCAATTCAAACACTTGTCTGTTCAACTTTAACCCAATCTCTCATAGTGCAATGATTCTTGAAATATCTCTTTTTAAAAAATATTTTTATGGCACTTTATAGAATGCTTTCACATAGTTTTATATAATCCTTTCTATCCTGTGAGGTAAAATAAGGTAGACAGTATTTTCTCTATTAAAGATAAGAAAATGAAGGCTCAGAAATCTCCAATGGGTTTCCTCAGCTCACAAAGTTCAAAAGAGCCTTATCTGATCTTATAACGTAAAACTTTTTTATTTCTATCCTGGTCCTCCAGCCAGAAAAGAAAGTTTAATCATTAAGGGAAGAATCTTCCCATCTTTAGGAAAATAATTTTATATCAGCTAGGCTTTAATTAGGTTAGATCTAAAATCTAATGCATGTTAGAAAAGTGACCCAGTAATACTGCAGTGTGACATAATGCTCATAACCATCAGGAGGAGATGAATGTAAAATTAAATCCCACACCAGCTACCTTCTAGCTGAATGACCTTGAACAAGTACTTAATCTCTATGAGGCTCAATTTTCTTCTCCATATAGAGTTTATAAATAAAACTTACTCATATGTAGCACACATTCTATGCTCCCTGGAAAATCAAATCACTCTATTGCTGGACTATTTTATTAAATTGAAGCCTATTCAGTTACTTAAAAATTATTAGCTATCATGCGAGGACTACTTCTCTCAATACTGGAGATACAAAGATTAATAAAACAAATCCTTGTCCTTATGGCGCCAAAGAATGTGTGGCCAATTTTACTTCAGTGTGTGTGTGTATGTGCATGTGTTGGGGGTGGTGTAGTGCTACAAAGTCTCTATGGATGATTATTCCTTGAGCTAAGTCTTGAAAGCTTGACTACATAATTATTGGTGGATTAGAGTTCTGGAGTCATTATCTTATCTACATCAGTTTATGGAAAAAAAGGAAGAACTGAAACATAAAACCATCTACTGAAAATAATTAAATTATCTTTCATTTGGATTAGATAGGAGCTTTAACTACTTCAAAAGTATTTTTGGTCTATTATGTTGGTTATAGAACACACTTAAGGGAGTTAGATATTATTGCCATCATACTGGTGAAGAAACAGGCTTGAAAAGTTAACGCTTCTTCGAAATCATGAAAATACTTCAAGGTAAGTTGGTTCCAGCACTGAGCTGGATGCCCAGAACACAAATATAAATAAGACAAAATCCCTACCCCTATAGAGCTTTGTATTTCACCATTGGACTCAAAGGTAGACATGTTGATTAGCACACATCAGGTTTGTTACACAGGGATATGTGGAGATGTTTTGGTTTAGTTCCAGACCATTGCAATCAAAAAGTATCACAATAAAGCTAGTCACAGAATATTATTGGTGTTCCAGCGCACATAAAACTTGTGTTTACACTATATTGTAGTCAACTGAGTGTGCAACAACATTATGTTTAAAAAAAACATTGTACATACCTTAATTAAAAAATACTTTATTGCTAAAAAATGTTAATATTATCATCTGAGAATTCGGCGAGTTATAATCTTTTTGCTGGTGCAAGGTCTTGCCTTGACATTGATGGCTGCTGACTGATCAGTGTGGTTGTTGCTGAAGGTTGAGGTGGCTGTGGCAATTTTTAAAAATAAGTCAAAAATGAAGTTCGCTGTTGACTCTTTCATGCATGTTTCATTTCTCTATAGCATGTAATACTGTTTGATAGCATTTGACCCACAGTAGAACTTTTCTCTAAATTGGAGTCAGTCTTCGCCAGGAGTATGTTCAACCTCACAGAACTGCTTCCTTTGCTCATTCATGAGAAGCAACTCCTTATCAGTTCAAGTTTTGTCATGAGATTGCAGCAATTTAATCACATCTTCACATTCCATTTCTAATTTTAGTTCTCTTGCTATTTTTTACCATATCTGTAGTTACTTCCTCCACTGAAGTCTAGAACCCCTCAAAATTATCCACAAGAGCTGTAATAAACTTCTTTCAAATTCCTGTTAATATTGATATTGTGACCTCTTCCCATAAATCACAAATATTCTTAATAGCAGCTAGAATGGTGAACCTTTCCAAAAAGTTTTCAATTGACTTTGCCCAGATCCATCAGAGCAGTCACCATCTATGGCAGCTACAGCTTTATAAAATGTATTTCTTAAATAATAAGACTTGAAGTTCAAATTACTCCTTGATCCATGGGTCGCAGAATGGATGCTGTGTTGGCAAACATGAAAACAACATTAATTTAATTATACAACTCCATCAAACCTCTTGGGTGACCAGGCGCATTGTCAAAAGTAGTGATATATTTAAAGGAATCTTTTTTCTTTTTTTCTGAGTGGTGGGTGTAAACAGTGAACTTAAAATATTCAGTAGACCATGTTATAAACAGATGTGTTGTCATTAAGGGTTCGTTGTTCCATTTTAGAGAACAGGCAAAGTACATTAGCATACTTCCTAGGATTTTTGGAATGGTAAGTGAGCATTAGCTTCAACTTAAAGTCATCAGCTGCATTAGTGCCTCAAGAAAAAGTCAACTTGCCCTTTGAAGCCAAGCATTGACTCCTCTCTAGCTATGGAAGTCCTAGATAGCTCTTTCATCTACATTGAAAATCTGTTTTGTAAAGCAACCACCTTTATTAACTATATTAGCTAGATCTCCTGGATAACTTGCTGCAGCTTGTACATCAAAACTTGCTGCTTCACCTTGCACCTTGATGTTATGGTGATGGCTTCTTTTCTTAAACTTCATAAACTAACTTCTGCGAGCTTCCAATTTTTCTTCTATAGTTTCCTCACCTCTCTCAATCTTCATAGAATTGAAGAAAGTTAGGACGTTGGTCCATATTAGACTTAAGGGAATGTTATGGTTGATTTGATCATCTATTGAGACCTCTAAAACTTTCCCCATATTAACAATAAGGCTGTTTCTCTTGTTTATCTTTATCATTCGTGCGTTCACTGGAGTAGCACTTCTAATTACCTTCAAGAATTTTTTCTTCTCATTCACAACTTGGCTAACTGTTTGGAAGAGGCCTAGCTTTTGGGCTATCTTGTCTTTCAATATGCCTTCCTCACTAAGCTTAATCATTTCTAGCTTCCGACTTAAAGTGAGAGATATGTGACTCTTCCTTTCACTTGAACACTCAGTTTCTATTTTAATGTTATTAATTGGTCTAATTTTTATAATGTTGTGTCTCGGGATAGAGAAGCCCAAAGATAGAGAGAGAGATGGGGAAACAGCTAGTCAGTGGAGCAGTCAGAACACACGCAGCACTTATTAAGTTATATGGACACTGTTCATGGTGCTCCAAGACAATTACAATAGAAACATCAAAGATTACTTAGCACAAATACAATAAGAGTGGAAAAGTTTGAAATATTGTGATAATTATCAAAATGTGACACAGAGATATGAAGTGAGCAAATGTTATTGGAAAAATGGTGCCAATAGACTTGCTTATATACATCAAAGAGTAGTGTATATTGTCCAAAGCAGCCAAAAAAATTCTACATTTGAATTTGAAATTTTCTCATTGTGTTTGTGTTCTCTAACCATACCCATGCCTGGAGGAAATCAGTTGAATATCAACTTGTATTTTATTTAATATGAACAAAAGTTGGTCCAAGTTCAAAATTTGTCAAGAATAATATATACATATATATATAAAATATATAATATATATACACACATACATGTATGTATATGAAAGAATAATATATATACAGACACATACATGTATGTACATATATGAAAGTTGATTACCATTGCCCTTATCCCAATAACCAATAACTATCCATTACTTTACCTAAATTTTATAATGTTCATGCACTAGGAAAACAGAAGGTGTCAGATTTGAATTTAGCTAACATGGGAACTTTTTCCCAGTCAGGCTTTTAAGAAGGCAGTACCGCCACTACCACCCCTCCCCCACCCGCCAAAGGAGAGTAAAATATAGTGTTTTTAACTAAAAATATTTATCTGTTTATATCTTTTCTTACATTTTGTCTATAGACACCCTATATTTTCCAACCAAACTGGTCCTTTTACCCTTCATTCCACAAGCAATTTTTAAGCATCTACTATGCGTCAGGCTCTGTAGAACAACCTGAAAAGTAAAGCATTGATGCAAGATTAAATCTCTTCCATTGCGGTGCTTGCAATTTAATGCAAATAGACATTAAGCAACTAATTACACTTATAAAATAAAATCGTAATGGCCTCTATGAAGTATAAGGTGTTACAAGAGCACGTAACGAGACTGTGAAATAAGAGCTGAGGGGTGGGCAGGAATCGGTTTGAGCGTGCTTGTCTTTACCCTCACGTAATGAGAAGCCAATGAAGTAACCAGAAGAATGGCATGATTAGAGTTGGACTTTTAAAAGTATACTCTGACTGCAGAGCAAAAAACTAGGAGGTGAATTTTCATTTTTTCTGGACATTGCATTTTCATCGTCACCTTCTACCACACCCAAAACTAGGTACCCATTACCTTCATGCTGCCCCAGCCCACCTACCAGACTCGCCCTTCCAGACATCTGATTCTTCTGCATCAGAGCTTGTCCAGGTGAAGTGACCTAAAGTAATAAACAGGTTTAAGCTAAGTCTCTAATGGCAGAAAGTAGATTAAGGTGTTGCCACTACTCCCTCTCCCTCTCCTCTGCCTCAAATACAATACTAACTTTCTTGTCTCAAAGGAATGAAGAAATCAGAAGCTTTAGTCATCTAGGTCATTCTAGATGAAAAGATATTTTGAATACAGTGGTCAGAATGTTCATCATGCCATATAGTCTATCAAAATAAACAAATGAATCATTAAACTGCATACTATGGTTCTGGGATATGTTTCTCTGTTTACCATTTCGGGAAGGTTCTAGTAGTAGCAGGATCAGTTTCCACAGTGGATTCTCATTACGCAGCTGGCTACCCACTCTTTTTACCACATCCAAGGCATGTGGTACCTTTCAGAGCAACTACAAATTCCATTTGTCATACAGCATAAGGGTATCTGTTTCCCAAAATGAGGTGAGCAGAGCCCATGATTTTATTTGTGGTCTTGTTTTCTCAGTCTTTTTTTTTTTCTTGAAGATTTTGTAATGATTTATTTATATTAGTTAGTCTAATCCTCAGTAACCTGAGAAAGATGAAAAAAACAAAAACAAAAAACAAAACTAAGGAATCAGAGAAGGAAATGGTCAGGAAAAAATATATTCCAGCAGCACCATACCTCTGTCTTTTAAAGGAGTAATGAAGACTGAGAATTTCAGCCACCAATGACCAGGTGGGAGAAGGGAGGGCATCTGTTAAGCAAGTCCTTGCAGCGCCCTTCAAGGCTTTTGCTGCCCCTCAGGGAATCCACTTAACTGTGTTCCAATTAGCCCCCTGTGGTCTTGGAGGAAAGCTCTCCAGGGCACCTTAGCAGGGGAGGAGATTGCAGGTGCAGCCCTTTTAGCCAGTACATAGCTGTAGCATCATTTTTCCCTGGGGTCTGGGAGGTGGATGCATCAGAGAATAATGCTAGAAACAAGTCTGAGCTACAGAATTAGAATCCACCTTCTGTAGCAGCTTTAGGTTTATTTGTTAGAGATGCTATCCAAGGGGAGGTATAATTCAGTTCTGAGCAGCTTGAACTAATATTATTGTTTCTCTCTAGCTTATATATCAACTTCACACTAGAATTAGAGTAGATAATCTTTTCTTTTCTTTTTTTTTCTCTAGCAAACCAATCACAACAATCTTCCCAGTGCCTGAACATTTTCAGCATGATAAAATGTCTAAGAGTGGAGTGGATGCATCTTGCATTCTGAGAATGGTGAGGATTCCAGATGGTGCCAGGGAGGAGGTGCAGATAATAGCAACATCCGGCTTCTAACAGAAGACTGTTCACATGCAATACATGGAAGCTCATCCAGGAAGAGGCAGGCACCCCCCAATTTGATTGGGCGGGCCATTAGTGACCCACTCAGTGGGAAATTAAAGGAAAATGAGTGCGTGTACTAATCTGTTACCAATGAGATCTAATAAATAGCCTCTTTACTTTACCACCTTTGAATTAGGGGTGGAAGTCACAGAAGTAAAAATAGCACACTTGTCAAAACACTTAGTGCTTATCATGTTTGGAACAATATAAATGAGGCTGAGAGAAGAAGTTTCTGGGGCAGCAGTTCAGAAAATCACACTATTTGCTGCTCTCTGTCTCTGACAACACATTTTCTTTGTAAGGGCTAGCAGAATAAATGTATCCTTATCTTAGTAGAAGAAAATATGTTTGTATCAGATCACCTGCATTTAATTCTTCAGGAGCAAACCAGTCATACATATTATTTATTATGTAATTTTTAAAATTTATTGATTATGTTTATCGTTGATTATTCATTTTTTGATTCAAATATCTTTTATGCCTACTAAGCCAAAGATACTACACAATATTTGGATACAAGGAATAACACTTATGGAATTTATTCTAGACTAGCAATTCTTAAACTTTAGCACCCATTAGCATCACATAAAGAGATTCTAGTTCAGTAGCCTCTGGTGGGGCCTGAGAATCTGCAATTCTAACAGGTTTGTAGATGATGCTGATACTACTGATTGCAGACCACACTTTGAGAAGCACTGGTCCACAGCAGTGGTTCTCAGGCTTGGCTGCCCATTAAAATCAGCCAGGGGCCTATTAAAAATCTTGATACCCAGTCTTTACTCCCAACTCCACAAATCAAAATACCTAGCTGTTCAATTATAAAGGCTCTACAATCCAATATTCTCATGGTAAAGACAAACAAACCAGGTAATTAACTAGAAGTTATAGAAGAATCAAAGAGAAAGCAGTGGTAGAGAATGAGAATGGGAGCCTAAGACCATTCTGATGACCTGAAGAAAGCAAAAATGCAATGAACCATAGAATGAATGTTTCAGGTGGAGGAACCAGCATTTTCAAAGGCCCTCAGACTGGAGAAAATTTGAGAGTGTGTGCTTTCAATCTTCTTTCTTACCTCTGATCTCTGAAATCCAAAGTGGAGCACCTCTTCTACCTACATCTTTAAAGCCAGTGAAATTTCTCCCAAGTCCTGAAAGAAGCACTATTACCCAAAAAACTGCATTTTGTTTTGTGGGATTTCTAACCTCTCATATTAGGCTTATTGCAGAAGCCTCAGAGAATAGAAATGATAGTCATTAGAATAGGAGACTTACAAGGAGAAAAGCAAAGGAGCTCAGAATGTTAATCACTAAGAAGTCACACTCAAATCAATGATATAAATGGGTCTAATCCATATTCTCTCTTGGTCATCCAAGCAAAGCCAATCATAAATATACTAAGTGAAACAGGCAAACAAATTATTTAATACCTGAGTACTTGCCTGTTCAGTCTCTTCAAACAACAGATCATTTCAGGGATACAGAGAGTAGGGAAGGGAAAAGGGAAACTCAATAATTGCTTTCCCTTTGCTGGCAATGCAGTATCTAAAATTTTCTACTGCTGGAAAATCTCCAATTTTTTTCCCATCTGAGCCTTGTGCTACTCTACTCTACTGGTATGATGAATATCCTTTTCAGATTTGGAGTTAAATCCTAAATTTGATTCCAGCTGTTAGTTGTAATCAGTCGCTTGACCTCCAAGGAATAAAGCTCCACAAATGACTCCAATACTCACATGTCTTTATCCACATTCTCACATAAACCCCATATTCCAGCCGTACTAAAACAGTGGCTATTTTCTAAACAGTAAAGAGAGAAGGACATGAAAGAGATACCTCCCTAGCTCCCTACCCTGCCCTCTGCTACCGCCTTCCTTGATCACTCTTATTTGTCCTTTAAACATGATTCATGGCTCAGATTCTTACTCGTTCTCATATACCCCTTCCAGTTAGATGGTTTACTTCTCAGATTCTCTGTTGTATTTCTATAATATCTCATACCTATGTCTATGATCACATTTATTTCTCTGTAATATCATTTCACTGTAATGATATTATTTTTCTTATCTGCTCCTAGACTATATACTCTTTGAGGGCAGGTACTATAGATTATTCACTTTTACATATTTACAACCTGGTATATACTATATATGCAAATATAACAATAAGTAAATAAATAAGCAAGCCAGGATAGCACATAATAAAAGTTAATTTGTGTATGGTTAAATTATTCTACATAAACTTTTACAGTAGGTTCATCATTGGTGGCAAACTTTTTCAATATGTTCTTAGTATAGAATTAAATGCCCAGATAGTAGTAATTGGTATGGTTCTCTGAGGAAAGTTTGAGATGATTACTTTCTTAGATAACAGATACCTGGTACGTAAAGGTAACAACGTCCTCTAAAATCCTCATTGTCTTCCAGGTAAAGATTTTCAGTGGAACAATAATGATACCTAAAATCTGGTTCTTACTTTTTTCTCTACTATTTTCTTATTCCTCTTTTGTTTTCTCTGCTTGGACGAACTTTCCCTTATTCTGTGATTAACTCCTACTTGCCTTCAGGACAGCTCAGGCACCTGTCCCAGGAAACCTTCGTGGACAGTGTGAGCTAGATGACCCTCCTCTGTGGTCTCCGTCCACTGAGAGTATATACCTCTACCACAGTACTTATCATACTTGCTTAGGAGCACTATTAACTCCAGTGATAAATCTCATAACCAATTACAGTTATTATGCTGGAGGAAACATGTAAACTTGACTTTTTAAGCCAAACAGAGTATTAACTATTTTTGGAAGCCTTGTTACCATGGAAATGACCATTAACATAGCAGGAGGGATTCTCATGACTGTATTTGATATAGTTTAATAAATTAGTATTTCTTTCTTATTTCTTTCTCTGAAAAGATGAAGGATTCACTTAGAAATCTACTCCTTACATGATAATTAATAGAATTGTTCCTTGCTCTTGATGGAACTGGAAACTATTGCTATCCATGGATAGAATTGCTTCATTTTCTGCCATGACTCTAGACAAAATTGCTATTTTTTAGAATGTAAGTTAAGAAAAAGTAATCCTAATGTTAACATTGAGGGTGCTAATTAGATGTTGCTTCAATTCCCACTTAGAACAGGAGAATATTGAGGTCAGAAAAGGAATGTTTTAGTTCCTGTTTCTATTTTCTAATATGAATTGATCTGCTTCACGCCAATAAGTCCTTCTGACACTTTACAGTCATGGCACTAAATCACTAAAGCACCCATGTCAAATGAAAAAGCTGCCGAAAGTAATAGTATTAAATGCGTTTTAGGTCCTTTCATCAACTTCAAGATATATTCTTGATCAGGCATCAGATTGATATGTTAATGGCTATAGTTCAGCAATCCTGACTAATATATGTGCTACATTCTATAGCAGAAAGTTATTAAACCTCCAAGGACCCTTTGAGAGAATTTTCTAAATAAATCAATAAAAACAAGCACAGCCTATTTTATGAGTATGGTACATCATGGCTGTTTGACAGAATCAGTACACTGTTTGCTTGTTTTTAGTCCAATAATATCATTTAATTTTTACAAGCTGTGGAAAGTAGTTAGATAGCTCATAGGAAATATATTCAGCTATTTCATGCAAGAATGAGGCATGAAGTGCTAAAAGGGGATGAGGAGCATTTTCTATAGTCAGTTGTCCTCCTTTTTCAAAAATGAGGCTTTCCTTTTTTCCTTTTATTTTAATGTCAAATTTAGATTTCTCTAAGGAGTTTTACATAACACCAGTGCCAATTAGTCTGCTGTCGCTGTCCTTATACATATTTGTTCTAGATTATTATTACTTAACTTATAAACCAAAAAGAAAAGTTTCAGTTTCAAAGATGTGAATGAATACGCATCTATATTTCATTATGAAATGTACTGCTAAGCAGGATCTAAGCAAACATGCACATTTGTTTTTTATAATTTTTGATGCTTCTAGTAGTATACTGGTAAAAACTTTGTAACACTTATTTATCCAGAAGAAAACTACTAGAAACTCACACTCTCATCATCATTTGTAAGTCATCTCAAATTGTAGAGAAACATTCCCTTTGATGGCAAGAATGAGCTTTTCTCCAGCTAAGGGGAGTATCTTAGATTCAAGGTCAGAATATTCTCACAAATTGTAACTTGATTAAACTCTTTATTTTTATCCTTCAGAACATGATAGAAAATATACCTAATTCTTGATTTAGAGTTTACATGTGTAAGTTCAAAAAATTTTAGTGCTATCTGTAGATTTTTAGTTCAAGAGTAGTTTATTTAAGAGTCAAGTTTCCTGAGGTTAAAACATAGACACTATTAAGAAGTGAAGGAAACCAGTTTAACATCATTTGGGGCATAATTTAAGAAAGAGGCTTTGCTGGGGATCTGCGTCTGGTGTGGATAGAAGCTGAACCCCTATAAACACGTGGATAGAAGTTTCTATGGAGGATCCACATGAATCAAGCAGAGATGACACTGGGAACAGCCAGTCTGGAAAAAGGGATGAACAGCCTCAAGAAGGACTGGGCTTTGCGAGGGAACCCGAGTCAAATTTGGGCTCATAAAGCTGTCAGGGAGGTTATTTTAGGAGCAAGCATAACTTGGTTATTTGGAAACAGGCAGGGCCTCCTCAGACTGAAACAGCAGGTTTGCGATGTCAACTGTTGTCCCCGACAACATAGCTTCAACCTCTACCTAGGACACTTTGCCCCACTGGCAGGGGTGAGGGCTTCCAAGAGCAATGGCAAGTTATACTCTATTAGATTTCCCCCACCTGGAGTTCCACAATCTTCAAGGTCTGGGTTTAAATACAGGAGCTCTAGTTCAGGCAGAAAGCAGAATGAGAGTAAAATCTTAGTGGCAGGTAACACCGGGGGTCCTGTAGATTCTAGAATATTGGGCACCAGGGAGTCACGGTACAAGAAGAGCCTAGAGAGGACTACAGGGGTCAGGTCCATGTGGAGGGTTGACAGACATACAATTAAGTTTGATTTTAGAGAAACAATGAATAATTTAAGTATAATTATATCAGACAGAACATATTTATATTTTTGAAAAGTTCATTGTTTATAATTCAAATCTAATCAGGAGTCCTGTGTTTTTATTTGCTAAATCTAGCAGCCCTATCCATATGCCATGTTAAGGGAATAAAACCATCCTTCAGGTTGTGGAGAAACATCACTGCATTTTAAACGTGGGTATATTTGGATCAAATCTGTCACCAGGATGGAAGTGGATCAGAGAAGTATGAAACCCATACTAAAGGAGAGGGGCAGGGGTAGGGTAAAGGGAGTAAGGACATGAAGATATAAACCAAAAGAGATCCCGTATCAGACCAGTCATCTATTCGGTTCATGCTCTCTCCACCAGTAGAGAGACAATGCTTTAATAAAAACGATGCTTTAATAAAAAAAAAAAAAAATGACACGGTAAGAAAAACATTGGTCTTAAATCTGAAGACGTAGCTTTCAGCCTTTACGGAGGCTGTTTGAACTCTCACCAGCCATTTAACCTCCCGGCGTCTGAGCAGCCTCAGTATACACAGGCTTCTACGCAGGTTTCTATTCTATGCTCAAATGTTAGGAGTTTCCCAAAGCTCCTAACACATCGTTTCCTGGTCTAAATGCACAAATGAGAGTAAGCTAGAAGAAAGTTGTTTATCTTCACACTCAGAATCCTCTTTGTTTTCCAAATCTCTTCCTGGCCTTTGTGGGACTCTACACCAAGTGCCTGTTTCTACCTGTCTTCCTCCTCTGCTTCAGAATTGATTCTCTCCTCATTGCTCCTGTCCAGGAAGTCCATTTGCCCTTTCCTTCCTGGAACTTTAAGACTCTGTACATGCTTTTCCCTATGTTGAAATACCTTTTTCCCCTCCTCCTTCACTAAAGCTGCATGGTCTTTTTCTTCTACTTAAAGTTCACTTTTTGCATGAAATGTTTCTTAACCATTCTCGCTTGGTTATGAGATTGGTCTGTTTACATACTCATCTCTGAATGTAATGTCCCAGCACAGCATTTAAGTGTAAAGCCCTCTATGTGACTGCATTTTCTCTTACAGTTATTACTCCTGTCTTTCTGTTTCTTTGCCCCTTGAAAGCCAAATAGTACACCTCTCCCCAACCACCAGGGAGGGGATGTTTGTGCTCCTTCGTGTTTATCTTCCCCTAACATCTACTGTAGAGCTGTAGATTGTAGGTACCAAATAAATATTGCTGAGCTCCTAAGAGTAATGACTCGTTTATTGAATCAAAAGTATGCCCTGTCTTGAATGATTTAAACATCTGTGGCTGACATAGAAAAAGAGGCCATATTGCCAAATGTGAAAGAGATGTTTAGATCAAAGATGAGATGGCCATGAGTAAAAGCATGACGCTTTGTTGAAACATTGGAAAAATGCAATGTCAACTTTTGTACCTCCTAAAGCATAATAAAAAGGCTGGTATAAAATGTCAATGTTGTGGACGTGCTGTTGAGAGAGAGAGCGATATCAGAAACATTAAACTATAGATAAAAATATGGAAATGTTTTGAGGTGATTTTAATTTCAAATTCAAGAGATTAAGCAAATGAGTGGTTTCGGCATATTTTTTAAGTGCTATACTTATACTTTTTCCTCTGTCCATAAAAAGTATATCTGTAAGAAATAGAAAAAGTTGTTGCACAATATGAGTTTTTCTGAATATCCAGGATGTGTCTGCAGGGATCCAACTGGGAAAACAGAAGCCACTTTGAATATTTAGAACAGATGAAATTTAATATAGGAAATTGGTTACACAGAGGATAAGACCAAAAGAGACCAGTGAGAATTAACAACATCTCTCGCCTCTAGGCTAAAGGGACACGGGGAGCCACAGTGGTAGCAGAGCCCAGGGGCTGGGGCCTTCCAGGGGCTGCTGAGACCATGGGGGCCTGTCAGTGAGAACTGGAGCCATGAAATGAAAGTGGCATCTGTCCAACCTGTGCTCAAAGCAGAGTGGATAGGACAGCTTCTTCCTTTCTCTTGCCCACCAACTGCTTGCTAATGTTTCCCATTGCCCAAACCCATCTGCAAGCCAGCAGACACAGGAACCTTGCTACCGTTTCCGTAACTGTGACACAGAACTGAGCAAGAAATGGTGGGGCAAAAATAGGCCTTGAACCGACATATCAGTTTTTTCAGGCAGAAAATCTCTCTGAATTCTTAACTACTTATTTAATTATTTATTAATTTACTTTATTTCTTATTTCTCAGAGGATCAAAGGCAGAACCATCAACCAATAGTTTCCCCCTATTTTTATATGGCATCACAAAGACATATCTTAAAATTATAAGGGGAAAAAAAAAAACAAACAGAAATACAGTCATTTTTAGGTAAAGTACAATGACCTTGGAAGTAATACATCTTTGCATAGAGGAATGTTTGGCATGTGTTTGGTTTAGTATAGGCCATTACTTTCATTTAAAAATATATCTCTTGATCTTTTATCCTCTGGCCACTTCTACATAGGAGGTTTAGAATGTTTTTTTCCTCTGAGTTTGTGTATGTCCATGTGTGCCAAGGGTGGGGTGTTGGGGGTTGTAATACAACTGGCTTTCAAAAACAAGGCAAATGTGAAAGTCTAGGGAAATATGAAGAATTTGATATGTGTGGTTTTTTGATAAAATTATTTTTAATCCTGTTTTCATTAATCATCAATAATACATGAAATCCTGAAAAGAAAATCTTGCTAAGTACTTTTCCATTTTATAGTGGAGAGAAGAGAGCCTAGTATGTATGAGATTTGAGACTTCACATAAGAAAGGGGGCCTCTGTAATTCAAGCGTACAAAGGTCTGTTCATGCCTTTAACTCTTCTGCACAGATTATCAGAAAAAGTCCAAATGAGGATGTGATGTTGAGCAGGAAGGCCCAAGTGCCACAGAAGTCGATTCCCAATATACAAAATAGCATACAGTTGGGAGAAAAAAGAACAGAGCAGAAGCTAAAGCCAAATTTTAATCTCTTTTTGGACACTTTTCCATGAGAAATTCCACACTAAAAGTATTCACTTGTCCCTGAGATGGTGAAAGTTTACACAATTAGGAAAAACTATTCTGCAAATGTTCATTAAACCAGGGCATTGTTTAGCACACAATAGCTACTCAATAAATGATGGTCATTAATATATTTTAGTGAGATAAAAAATAATGAGAGTTGATAATATAACACCAATTTTATTGATGACGCCAAACACTTTAGCAGCCTGTACAGGGAAGAGGACTAGGCCACGATCTAAGACTGAAAGGAGGAAATAGATGGTAAGAAATGATAGACAGCTGCTGTAGGCCATTTGTTCTAAAAATTTCTTTGAGTAAGGAAGGAGAATGCAGAACAGTACTCAAGTGCTAGCAGCAAGATTAAGAGACCTTATTATTTTCTCTCAAGACTGGAAAACCAGTTAATATTTGAAGGCAGAGTTGAAAGATCCCACAGACAAAATAAGAAAGAGAGTAAATAATGAGTAAATAATTGAGAAATCGAAGCCTTGAATAAGCTAAAAGAGGTAGAATTGAAGAAGGTTAAAAGTGCGGATTTCAAGGCTTCTAAGAGTTGGCCTTGGAAAGGTATAAAACCACTTTTTCTTCTGATACATGATGAAAAGGAAAAAAAAAATAAGCTTATAGCATATAATGCTTCAGAAGAGAGCTCATCACTTTGGTGAGACTTGGCCTTATTAAGAGATTGGAGACTGGACATAATGATCAGGGTATGGCAAGATTGTGGGTCAGAACCAGGTACAAGTAGAGGGAGGGAGTCTTCACAGAACAGTAGAGCATGGCACCTAGCATATGGCCACTATCAGGGATGTAGCAACGGAGAGAATATTGGAGTTCAGCTATAAAGAGAACACTAGTGGACAGTCTGGAGGCAGGTGCTGAATGAAAATGTACTTACCAGTATTGGGGCATCTAGAAGGAAAGCACAAGGTTTTAACAATGAAATGGTGGTTTAGACAGAACTTTAATAATTGATTCTAGTAGAGAGGAGAAGAGATTGCTGAGTAGGACAATGTCTACCATAAACTGAAAGAACAAAGCAGAAGCTCAATTAGTAAAGCCGGACATAAAGTCAGAGTGGGATTAGCAGCACATTTGCCTTGGTGCACTGTTGCCTCAAGCCTCTGACTTGAAGTGGGATCTATTCCAGAGCCTCAGGTAGGGCTAAGCTGAGATTATGTGACCCTTCAGAAGCAAAGAGGGGAAGATTGATGAAATCAGAGCAGGAGTAAAATAATTTAGACTTGATGACTTTCCTCTGGTCAGAAAAGCAAAGACATGACAGTTGGCAAAAACCTGACCATTGACATAAGATGCATGGATTTGTGGTGGATCAAATTTATCATCTTTTCATAGAATAACATAAGTTATTTTATCCTTATAAAGCCTCCACTCGTAATCTTTTTAGGGAATTTATCAGCTTTAGTTTAAGTCCTTCAGTTAGCTTTGCATCTATTTTGATTCAATTTTTTTAAGTATTTCAATCCTTAAATGGTTCTTCTAAAATTCTTGGTACAATGTTTCATATCACTGAACTACAAAACCCAAACAATTTTGATTTTCATTTTGTAAACAAGTGAAACATATTTTTATATTATTAGTTATTATGCAGGTACTCAACCTAAAATATGTTTGTCTTTTTTTCAAAAAACCAAATTTCATTTAGGAGAGGGCAATAGCGTGATGCCTAAAAACAAAGGATAAAGAATAATGTGCCAACATGGTAATAGAGTGGAAACAAATCAGTGAAAAAGAAATCAGATGTGAAATAAGAGATGCATGACGAGTACTCACAGCCTCACAGTTTGAGAAACACTTGGCTAAATCATGTCTTCTAACTGATTGATTTGAATGTCACAGGAATGGAATTAAATTATTTGCAGGCTCAATAGCTCATCACTCAATTGTAGCAAGAAATAAATTGGTTGGGTATGAATTCTTCACAAAGTTGTGCCAATTATTACAATAGGACATGACTGGATGATCATTTCCTTTCCAGCAAATAATGGAACTGTGCCCAGCCAGCTTAGTCTTCATGGAAATAAAGCAATGTAATTTAATCTTATTATTTTAGCTAATTGATGACAAAAACTAGTGACTGCCATGTCACTAATTGGCTAATATTTATTAAAAACAAAACCAAAGCAGACAGGAAAATAGCTAACTCAGTCATGTTGAATGTTATATACATTCAACCTACATCTTAATTTCCTTGTCATTAAATAAGTGAACTGACACTTTGTCAAAACATCAGTAAATTCCTTTAAAGTCATTTTGTAAAAAGCCTATGTAAAAAAACTGAAAATATTTAGGAGAAACAAAATTTTGATTCTTTTTCAAAGTCTTCAATAGTAACACTTTGTGCTTAGGTCAAAATTTTCTTCTAGGGAATTGAGGAGCTAAGGAATAACAATTTGTTCATTTCATAAAAAGAAATATGCATATAAAATTACTCCTAACTTCTTGTGTTAACCCGAAAAACTAAATCTATTGTTTGAGAAATGACTCATGGGAATAGTAAGAATAAAAATGAGTATTCAATTAAATTTAAGCTATCATTTTGTGATAAATGTCAGGTATTCCCTTTTATAGAATGTCAACAGACAAATAATGAAAGCCATTATGTCACCAAAGGCCTTTTTGCCCCACTCACTAAATGCTTTAAAAATATTTTCCAGACTGAAAGTTTTAGTGATTAATATGTTTAATTAAAACAGACCTATTTTGATTCAGAAATTATATATATACATTATATATTATATAAAGACTGTGAATATATATGAGTATGAAACATTGGCTTAAATGTAATTCTGACAATTTCAAACTATAGAAATGATCCCTGAAAGAAGTCTTTAATTCTGACAAATTAAAATGTTTTTTGGTATTGCTTCCATGTTTGGCTTCTCTGAAAACTTGTTTTTTCATATGAAATCAACATTCTACTTCATTGCATAAATGCCTCCATGGTTTCCTCTTACCTATCAGACAAAGGCTAAAATATTTAACTTTAGTTTCTTCACAGTCTGTCCTCAACTTCATATCTAGCAGGGACTCATGCCATTTCCCTCTACAGAGATTGTTAGTCATTCTCCATGTTCATCCTCCTTTTCTCCATTAGAAATAGAAACTTGAGTTCTAGCTGGCACCTCCCAACATTCTTCCAATTATAGCAATTAAACCTGTATCTTCACTAATACAGATGTCATATTTCTAAGACAGAGAGAAGATAGAGGAAAAAGCCCTGGGCTTTTAATCTAAAATTTATCTACAACATCTTTATTACATTGCCCTGGAATCAGATCACTGCCTTGATTCTTTCCCATCAAAACAAAAGAAGCCATTAGAATTCTTTGCACTAAAACAATTCATAGAAAGTATTTCAAATCAAGTGATAGTAAAGCGATTCATGAGTGTGAGGCAGAAGCAAGTTAGTATACCTCAAGCCCATGCACAATATGTGAAGTAACCAAAGCAACAGAACAGCTTTGCCCTGTAATCAATGGAGACTAAAATTAGATCCATTACAGACATAGAACTACAAGTCCTCATCAACTAGAATATCCACTAGTGTAGACCGCATTATAAAAAGGGAAAAATCAGTGGGTACTATAGAATCATCATGACATCTGAAGAATCCGTGAGCCTATCCTGGGTAAGAGTTCAACCTATTATGGCACTGTGAGATTACTCTTTGGCTTTATCTGCCCTTAAACATTGTAGTATATTTGTTTATATTTAATCTAAACGTTTAGAAAATTCTTTATCTTTCTTAACCAATCTTTTATATTTATGAAATTCTGAGTCGAAAGACTCCCCCATTAGGTACCATTAAGAAAATGTACCTGAGTGTTTATTTTCAATGTTAGGATGAACTAAAGATCTTGAAAACCTGCCAAGCACTGATATGCTGCCTAAACTATTTTGTAAACATCTTTTAAAAATCATATATGAATTTGCAAGCAAGTGAAAACATTCCTCTGAGACAGGATTGTGAAGTAGGAGCATAAGACAAAAGAGGTAAGGAGCCCTGAGGCCAGGCAGCCCTGAGGAGGAGGAGGAGAACAGCTGGACCTCCAGACTAATGGTCATGCATGGGGACCAGGGGCAAGACCTGTCACATTGGAAGCCCATGATATAGAGCAGAGACTCAAGAAAGGCTATGTTCTCCACAAAAGAGTGAGGCAAGAATGAAATACCACAAAAAAAAATCTGCCCATGGGGACTTACTAGTATTGGCTTTAGAGAAAAGGGAAACATATCTCCTCTGAGGATTCATAGCCAAGGGCCAGCACTTGCAGGTTTGGGCCCGAAAATACACTACTTGTCTTCTCCAACCTGAATTTAATAATTATAACAAAGTATACAAGAGTTTGCAACATCTCTATGTGCTTGGTATAAGCAAAGCAAATCCTTTCTGTAAGAATTACCCCTCAATCTAGACCTCAAATTATTTCCATGTATGCTGTATGAATATAGCTTAGTAAAAAAACAAAATTCTAAAGCATGTCAGGTAACAGCACCATGCTTTAAAATCAGCAGTAAAAGAACATAGAACTAGACATTTTTAGACACCAGATATTGAAATTATTGGACAAAACACATAAAGCATATTTAATATGCTTAAGACATTTAATAGAGAATTGAGACCATGAGTAAGAAGCAACAGATTATTTTTTTAAACAATCATATTTGGAAAAAATCAAATAGAACTTTTCAAATGAATTGTAAAATAATGGTAATTATAAAACTTGATGGACAATTACAGCAAATTAGACAGACGAAAAGGAAAATAAACTAGAAAATAGAGCCTAAAATTTTTTCTAAAATGCAGCACAGAGAGAAAAAGGATAGAAACTATGAAGAAGTTGAGACATGGATGATACATGCTTGAAATATATCCCACTGGAGCTCTGGAAAGAGAATAAAAAAAGAGGAGGAAGAGAAAATATTTTAGGAGTATGGTTGAGCACTTTCCAGAATTAAAAATGCATCTGTCTTCAGATTGAGTATACCAACTGAATTTGAAACAGGACAAATAAAAAGAAATCCCACATTAAAATACATATTGCAGTAAAATCCAAGGAGAAAACAAAAGATCTTAAAAGCAACCAGAGAGAAAATGTTAGCTGAAACAAAAAAAAAAAATTAATCTAATGGCTTGCTTTCTCAATAGCAAAAATGAAATGCAGAAGACAAGGGACTTGGTAGCATCAATCTGCTGATAAAATAACTCTCAATTTAGAGTTGTATAATCAAGCACAAAAAAGAGAGTAGAAGACATTTTTAGAAAAACAAAAACTACAGTTTACTATCGATAGATTCTCAGTAAAAAAAATCTGAAGATAGATTTGAGAAAGATAAAAAAAAAAATTTCCAGAAAAAACATTTCAGATGCAAGAACCAGTGAATTAAAGAAATGTTAAAGATGAGAAGAAATCTAAACAAATATTGAACAAAGCAATAATAACTATGTTCAATTTGAAGAATAAAAATAATTGAAAGTTGCAAAGAACTATGAAGTAATCAACAAAATAGCATGAAACCTAAAAGGCAGTATATATGGTTGATGGAGTTAAATATTCAAAGGTCCTGGAGCTATTGGGGAGGAAGGTAAATACATGTATTAACTTAGGTATTATATATACAAGAATGGTAAAATTTCAAGAAGACAAGAAAGAAGAAAAAAAAGCAAGACAGAAAGCCCAAGCTGTTGGTACTGATTAACCAAAATATATGTAAGTGGACCAATTTCTCTCCTGTTAAAATTCATAGATTCTCAGACTGGATTAAAAAACAAACAAACAAACAAACAAAAAATCCCTAGATGCTGTGTAGAAGAGCCATACCTCAAACTTAAAGTCACGGAAAAATTGGACATGATGGGAAAAAGATATAACTGAAAGTACTAATTAAAAGAAAGTTGATGAATTAAATTAGAATATGCAAATATAATTTAAGGCAAAAAGCATTACAAGAGATAAAGAACTTCGCTACATAATAAACTTCCAACCCATCAGAAAGATGTAACAGTGCTAAGATTTTAGGCACCAATAATGGAACTTGAATTGTATTATGCTATTAATGAAATAATTTATCATATCACTAAGGGTATAAAATTACATAAAAGTTATTACTCAAAAATATCAATGGATCAATATTCATAACTGAGATTGGCACTCAGATGCCTTTTCCTACATTGCCCTTATCCTCAAAGTTATTTAGCCTCATAAGATGAGTTGTGGAGTGTTCTCCCTTTTTCTATGTTACAATTAGAATTATCGCCCTCAAATATTTAGTAGAATTCATATCTAAAACCATCTGTGCATTACGTCTTCCTTTGCAGAAGATTTTTTAAAATACATGTTTAATGTCTTTAAGAGCTACTGGTATTTTTTCTTTTTGTTGAGTAAATTTTGATGAATCATATTACTTTATGAAATTACCTATTTTTTCAAAGTTTTCAACATTTCTGTTAGCAGAGTGTGGTTTTTTCTTTATCTTTAAAGTATCTGTAATTTTTCATTATTTAAACTATATCTTTGAAACTTATCTCTTGTTTTCTTGATCAAACTTTCCAGAGAGTTGTCAACTTTTTTAGTCTCTTCAGAAACTAGTTTTTAGCTTTGATGATCCTCTCATGTCTTTGTTTTCTAGTTCATTATTTTCTGCCTTTATTTTTTCTCATCTTCTACTTTCTTTGAGTTAATTCCATTATTTTTTACCAGCTTTTTAAGACAGATGCCTAGTTATTTCTATTTCAATTAATAGTTAAATTTCAGACCTTCTTCTTTTCTTATAAAGCATTTCAATCTAAAAATTTCCCACTATATATCATTCTCCAACATTCCCAAAATTTTGAATTATAATATTTATTGTGCAATTCTAAGTATTTTTGAGTTTCCAATTTATTTGTCTTTAAACTATAAGTTATTTAAAATGTATTTGTAAGTTTCTAAAAATTTTTGTTTTGCTCTGCATGTTTGTGCATGAGTGTGAAATTTAAATTTAATTTTGTATTTCTATTTCAATTTAGTTCAATTTTGGTTAGAAATGGAATTCCATGTAAAATCAATTATTTGGAATATACTCTGTCAATGTATTATCACGTTTAGTAAATGTTTCAAATTTTTGGTAAAGTTTCTTGTAATTTAAACAGAACTGGGTCCAGGAGTTTCCATGTATTCATTAGATCAGTGTTAATCAAGTATCCTATCCTATATGATCAGAACCATCTGAGGCAGTTTTTAAAAATTTAGCTTTCTGAGTCTATCTCCTGGAGATTCTCCTTTATAAACCTGGTACTAGGGTGTCAGGAAGGTTTGGGATATCTTGCTATAAACAAAACAATTTTTTGTTCCATTTGAATCTTCCCTATTTATACCGATTTATGTCCATTTGCTCTATCCCTCATTGAGAGAGTTGTGTTTAAATATTCCAGGACAATGGTGGATTTTTCATTTTTTTTTAATTTTGTCAATTTTAAATAAATTATGCTACACACACACAATGACCCTTTGGTAAGTACATTAAATTCTCTTCAATGTCTATGTCTTCATTTTGTAAAACTCAGAATCTGAAATAGGAAAGATTTTTTTAAAAATCTTAGGACAAATAAATGAAAAATACATATAAAGAAATTACCTGGTATATAGTAACTGCTCAATAGACCATAGCTATTACTTGCTATAAGGTCACTTTTAACACTAGAATTATCTAAGGTATGTTCATGCAGGCCTTCTATTCGGCCGCAGGCTCAGTATATTTTATCCTTGGTTCAAACTACCCATCAGAACTCTATGTGCATGGACTGTTTTACCTGTCAGGGAGAACTGTTTTCTCTAAATCGAAATGAAAGTTTATACTGTCGGCTTTCCTCGGAAGCACTACTTGGCATGGCTTTGTTGTGTTTGTTTTTGAGGACATTCTCCGCAACTTCCACCGGTGTCCCCAACACAAAGATATATGAGAGAACACTTTAGGAGGTAACCGTTAAGCAGAAGCTGTGATCTTCCTGAGGACCTTCTATGTCTTTTTTTGATCTTTGTATATAACATAGACAATTTAACTGTCTCTGTTTACATTATTATGCTGTCAGTCTTAAAGCTCAGAACTATTCATGGCTCAGCTTTAGCAACTAAATAGATCTGTAGTCTCTTAGGCATACTATTATCCCTAACACTTTCCCCAAGTGCATTTACATTTCTTATATTTTTAGATGTTCCTGTTTTATCTTTAAATTTTTGCTTTGCAAATGTATTGCATGTATTTACTATTAGCACCCAAAGTCTTCATGGAATAAGCAGAAATATAAGCACATACGTAGATACAAAAATGATAAATATACATAATATAAAGACAGATGCATAGCTGTCTATAAATGTAGAAATTTAACTTATAGACCAAATGGAGATGCCTGAACCCGAGGCCTTTGTGCCAGTATGAAATACTCTCTCCTGAAAAAGACAAACCATAAGCTATTACATAAATATTTATATTATTCAATATTATTCAAAAAGATTTTAAAAAGTGTCCCTTATTCAGTGATATACTAATACAACTATAGTTTTTAGAGCAAGGTTAAAAATTTATAGGATTTATGGATTTTCTGTTTCTACAAGTATTGTTTCTAGATTCATAGGAGGATTATGTCACCCTTTGCATTGAAGACTTACTTATAATTCTGTGTTTAGTCAAAATTCCATTTTACCAAGAAATGTTCATTTTAAGAATAATACCTTGTTTGTATAAATTCAGCTGCTGGAAAAAAGGAGAGTTTGTATGCTTTGTTAGAGTCTGCATTATTTTGACAATTTCTCTAAATGCATTCTTGGAGGACCGTGCAGCCTGTTTCTCTTGTTCTAAGTCTAAGATACTGTCCTCTGAAACATCCTGGTGGTGATAATGTAGGCCCAGTTGTTTTGAATCATTTGCTAGAAATGTTTGTAAAACAATTAAAACTTTCTTCATGTGCCTAACCTCCTGTCTTCTTAACATTGAAACCACCCTTTGTAATTTCCTTGTTTTTCTCACGTTGACTGCGTCTGAAGGGAACATTTATTTATGCCATAGCAAACATAGCTTAACTGGTATTTTGGCTGACAGAACAGATTTGTTTCTGTGCTTGTATAACCTCCTCTTCTGACAGCAGAACTTAGGGAGTTAGCCTTCTTAGCAAACGCCTATGCAATGCCAACAGAAAGCAGCAATCCTGTTATTACAGGAACACAAAATTGGTTGTGGGTTACTTCATTTTTCATTTATTGACTTAAGAAAAAAAAAAAACTCAATGTTAAAACCTGAATATGACTTCAGAAATCAATAGAGATTGCACTGTAGTCAGCTTGCCAAATAAATGACAATTCTTTCGTCAGATAGTGGTAGTTTTCAGACACTATAAATTTTCTTTCAGGATCTTTGTAGGTTCCACAAAGACTGAGAAGGGTAATAACACATGTCAGTCCCGAGGGAAGCTAGATAAACATGGTTTCAGATTAAATTGTTTCCTAGAAAAACAAAAATTATTAGGTAGCCACTTGCAGAATCAACCATTTTACAAATACATGTCTGGAACAAATAAGCAGTGGACATTCTTCTCGAACAGGAAACAGTGCAATTTCTAATTTTTGTTGAAAAAGGTCTCGATTTTTAAAACAAACAAATAATGAAAATCCTAACAACCAAATGAAAACCATGAAGGCTCTTGTCCAAAGACATAATTTTGTTTCAGATACTTCTGGAATATTTATCAGAAACAATGCTCTGTTTTGAAATTTCATTGTTTAGCTATCATTCATCTTGTTTATAACTCCCTTGTGACATTGTTCAGATTACTGCCTAAAGCACAAAAGAGAAGTTATAATACCACTTTTTAAATGATAAAATCTTCCTAATTCCCTGTTATGCTCTTAACAATAAATATCATACTCTCTTTTTTATATTTTGAGCAGAAAATTATTAAAAAGGAGTCAATGGTCTTTGTAGTCCCCAATGAATTTAAGTCTCAAGTGGTACTTGAAGCCAGATGGAATCCTTTTGATAGTTGTCCTTTTTGTAAGCTTTACAGTCCTGGAAAAATATAAGGGGATGGGGAATAAGAAGTAGCCTCTGGGTCTTTCTGAAGGACACATGAGTCGACCTTACAGTTAGAGAGTCAAAGCTATGGTTTCATTTAGTTCCTCTATTTTTCCATAACTACACTGTAAGCTTGTTATCACATTTGTAATGTGGTTGATGTATGTCTTTCTTCATACCAGAGGCACTTAACAGGTTTCTATAGGATGGCAAATGACCAGGGAAATAGATGATATTAATTTAGGAGTCTGCAAGCTTGGCCCTGTCCTGACTACCCCTGTGTAATTTTGAGCCTCAAATTCTCCAAAGATAGGGAAACTAATCCTTACCAGCTGCTTACAAGGAAGGGAAGATCAGATTTATAAAGTAATTGGACTTCTTATTAACAAAAATCATCTATCACTGTATATTACATTATGAAAAAGAATTAGCCTGTCCACAATTTGCTTTTGATTAATTGTATCTGTATTGTCAACCAGGATTCCACAAGGAAGTGCAATTAGCATTGTCGATGTTAATGATGGCTGAGGGTTGACAGAGAGCCAGATGTCTACACAGAATTCAGAAAAAAACATTCATTTTCTGTAATAATCTCATGATCTAATTTAAAGAAAGTAACAATTGCTCAATTTCACTGAAATTTTTAACTTCAAAGAGCTAAATTATACAGCAATCAAAAATGGAATGTAAAGATGTTAAAGGAGTAAAAAATGTATGCATGAGAAAAAGTTAAAGAATAAAATATTTGACAGGAAAAGTGGAGAATTGAGACCTTACTAGTAATAATGGTTTGCAGGCTTATAATGATTCCATGCTTTGGGGAAAAGTTAAACAATTCTGGGCTAGTTTTCTGTTGGTAACTTTCATCTCATGTTCACTCTTTTGAATAGGCCCAAACCACTGTTTCCTCTTATCCATTTACGCACTCGTTTCATACATTTTTATTATCTCCTGTATATAAAAAAACTAGATGTGTGAGTGAGAGAAAAATACACATGACATAGTCACCTGTTCTCAAAGAATACATGTTTCAATAGGAAAGATAAGACATAGACACAAATCACTTCTGTTTAAGGAGGTATGATTAAAACTAATACAAGAGAAAGTAAAGGAAAACGGTCCATTTCCAGCTAGTGTAATCAGAGAAGCCTTTTGAAGAGAGCTGCTTCCATCTGACTCATGCTATTTCCCATCACTACTGAAAAACTCATTACTTCTTCTACAGATAAATTGAGTAATGCTGAAATTAAGATAAATTGGCATGACAACACCAACTCTCAGATTATCTCTACTTCTTCCAAGCAGCAAAAACATTCTGTCCTCTTGGCTAGTCTGTGTTTTGTGAAGTCACTCTTCAGCTCCCTTAGACATGTCTTTAGTAAACAACTGTCACTTCTGGCACACTGGATTAGGTTTCTACTCTTTTAGATCTGGATATTTTAATGACTTCTTGCTCCCTACTTATTTGGAAACTAATGTAGAAGGTTAATGTTGCTTGCCATCTGCGTTTATCATTACTCAGGGTTGTACTGGAAGCCTAAATGACCAAGTTAAATTTTACCTGTAATCATGTCAGGAACTAATGAAATTATTTAGCCACCAAGAACCTGGATGAGGGTAAGATTTAAAAAAACAAAGACCTCCAAAAGATGGTGACTCAGACTGCACATCAAGCATCTAGTGATTGCAATTTTTTTTCCTTTAATGAAAGGTCTTTCTTACTCCTTTTAACTGGAAAAAAATGTCAAGAGAAATAATTCAACACAATGATTTTTCCAAAAAACAGGATATGGTATCTTTGGACCATGTCCTTGTTCTCAATGAATGCTCACATCAGTAAACGGAAAGACAAAGTCTTCCTCCCCCAAAATTATACAATTTGCCCCCAAATAAGCCCACACATACACAGCCAACTAATTTTGACAGGGGTGCCAAGAATACGCAATGGGAAAAGAATAATTTCTTCAATAAATGGTGTTGGAAAAACTGGATATCTACATGCAAAAGAATGAAATTGGCCCCTTATCTTACACAATACACAAATATTAACTTGAAAAAGATTAAACCATAAGGGTAAACCTGAAATGGTGAAGATCCTAGAAGAAAACATAGAGAAAAACTTTCTTGATATTGGTCTTGGCAATGAATTGTTTAGATATGACACCAAAAGTGCAGTTAACAAAAAATAAAAATTAACAAGTAGGACTATATCAAACTAAAAAGCTTCTGCACACCAAAAGGAACAATCAAAAAAAATTAAAAAGGCAACCTATGCAATGGAAGAAAATATTTGCAAATCATATATCTGATAAGGAATTAATATCTAATCTAAAATACAAAAGGAACTCAACTCAGTAGCAGAAAAACAAATAATCCAATTTAAAAATGGAAAAATGGACAAAATACCTAAATGGACATTTTTCCAAAAAAGATAAATAGACATATGAAAATGTGCTCAACATCATTAATCATTGGGAAAATGAAAATCTAAACTTCAATTCGATATCACTTAATACCTATTAAGATGGCTAACATTAAACATTATAGAGATTCCTCAAAAAATTCAAAATAGATCAACTATATTATCCAGCAATCCCACTTCTAGTATATATAAGAGGGAAATGAAATTACTATGTTGAAGAGATATCTGCAGTTCTATATTGACTGCAGCATTGTTCACAGTAGCCAAGACATGGAAATAACCTAAGTGTCCACTGACAGATGAATGGATAAAGAAAATGAAATATATACATACTTATATATAC
Source organism: Rousettus aegyptiacus (assembly GCF_014176215.1). NCBI lineage: Eukaryota > Metazoa > Chordata > Mammalia > Chiroptera > Pteropodidae > Rousettus > Rousettus aegyptiacus. The sequence continues at coordinate 70,711,768 of NW_023416288.1, forward strand.
TAGAATATAATTCAACCATAGAAAGAAAGTAAACCCTGCCATTTATAACAACATAGATGAACTCAGAGGACATTATGCTAAGTGAAATAAGCCAGACACAAAAAGATAAGTACTGTATGATCTCACTTGTATGTGGAATCTAAAAAAGTCGAACTTGTAGAACCAGAGAGTAGAATAGTGATTACCAAGGGCTGGGGATGGTGAGGGTCGGGGGTGGGGGAGGCACGAAACGGAAGTGAAGAGATGTTGGTTAAAAGGTACAAACTTTCAGTTATAAGATAAATAAGTTTTGAGAATCTAATGTACAGCAAGGTAGTTATAGTTAATAATACTGTATTTTATACTTGAAATTTCGTGAGACTAAAGTTTGTGTTCTCACCACACACACACACACACACACACACAAAATGGTAACTATATAAGGTCATAGATGTGCTAATTAATTGTGGTAATCATCTCATGTTGTACGCCTTTAAAAAGACATTGTACAACCTAAACATATAAAAATTTTATTTACAAATCATACCTCAATAAAGCTGGAAAAAATATATATACAATTTGATCTGAAAGGTACTGCAAAAATGCCAGAAAGTCAGAGAAAATTATAGAACAAGGCTAATCACTGTAACTATTTAAAAAGAAATTTGTTTCTATGGAAGAGCCATTTCTCTTCTTTCTGAAGCTGGTTTTCCTTCTCTTTGAGGAAAATGAGAAAATTTTGAAGTCTTGAAGGTAAAGGACTATTTATTGTGTAAGGAATGCCTGCTTTATACTGAGCATGTAATATACTTTATTTAGCCCTTCCATCTACTGTACAGTATTGTCCCACTTATGGGGAAGGAAAGGAAATAGAGGCTCAGAGGATAAGTGTCTTGATTCAGGGTAATTGACTAATAAATGCTAGAGAAAGGATTCACATTCAAGACTGTTTCAGTTGAAACTTGCACATATTCTTGTAGGCCATAACACCACAGAAACCCTTCAGGATAATGGCCAGACCTAAATACTTGGAAGTGAGATGTGATAATAGAGAAACATAAATTAAAGGATCAAGGCAAAGTATTCCACTCTACCAAAAAGGGAAATAAAACAAAGAGAATGACTTGCTAGCATACAATTTTACTTTGATAGTAATTTTAAAATATATTTTATAGCATTTTCCTAAACACTGCTGAAAAGGTTGAAGTATAGAGTTCACATCCTCCTATGTTTTCCTGTGGCCTCATGTATTTATTCTGGAGCCCATTCGGGACCAGACAAAAAGCTCTGATATTTCTGAGGAGTTTACGAGGCTAGAGGTCAGGAGCAGGTTGCATTTCAGCTGTCCTTGCTGTGCTGACTCGTTCTTGTTTGCTTTTAATTTTTCTGCCTTAGGTTCCATTTTCTCCAGGATAAGTGCTTGACTTTACACAAATTACTTAACCTTTTACAATTTGTTTCTAAATTAGAAAAGAGAATGGAAATCATCTTTAAAATATCTGCACCTCTAACTTTTGGTAAACTATAACTTAAAGTACTCTTTATTTTTAAAAAATGAATATTTGTGTATTATTTTGTTTGAATAACCAGTTATTTTGAAAATTATTAGTGAAATTCCTGCAACCATGGAACAACAATGAAGACTCTCGAATGGCTTATTCATCTAGTATCAAGAACTTGATTTATTATTTAAAAACTCACATAATAACATAATATTATGTTAAAATTAAACTACTATTGTTAAACCCATAGATATTTACCCGAATGCAAATTTACTTTATAAGTATTAAAGACAGCACAATCTTCCCTGCAATATATAAATATAAAATTAAGGTAGTTATGAAAAATAAAATGAGAAAACCTTTATGTAAAGTGTTGGTTTGTTTTCCTTTTTTTGGGTTGTTGTTGTATTTTTGTTGTCTTCAATGAAAACAAAAATATTAATAACATCTAATACTTGCATGGTCTTTATGATTTGCAAAGTACTTCCACAAGCAGTGGAGTTACATGTTATGTGGGGATTATGTTTTGAAGTCATTTCCTAAGGTGAAAATCACATATGGATAAAATTACCCATAAAAATCCCTCAGCCTATAGGAATAGTATGCATGGGTTTACACATATGTATGAAGATAGTATTTATAGCATAAAGTATACAATAAAGAATAATATACAAAATTTTTTTCTGAAAGTATTAATTGTATAAAATAGGGTACATCATTATACAGTTTAATTTTGTGGGAGAATGCATGTTCTTTGTATAATATAAATACAAACATAATGCTGCTCCCCGTATGAATTTCCTTTGCAAGCTACAGATTATTATATGCCTATATGGAGGAAAATAAGTCTTGTAGCAGTTTTCAAACTTGTCTAAAGCCCCAAAGATAGTAAGTAGCAAAGTCACAAGTCTTTAAAACTTCAAGTCCAGTTGTCTTTCTAGCTCATAATGGGCTCTGTATCTATTTTACTTTATTGCTAAAGTAAACTTTTTTTACATCACTGAATTTTGCAAGTTTTTTCACTACTATTGATTTTCCCAGACAAATTTATCTTCAAATCATCCATTCATTAATAATTTAGACGAGAAAAGGCAAAAAAAGTCTTTTAATTAGATTTAATTTGACTCACCACAAATTAGCATTCTAAATTTGCTGTTAGGCTACTTTAGGTGTTTGAGACTTTACTGGAAATAAGTTTTATTGGTTAAACCTCTACTTCTGAAGAGAGAGGGGTAAAGTAGACATTTAACTTTGAATAAGGGTTCACTATTTCCCCTCCTCGGCTCTGGCCCAATAATGAATTTTAAAGTTTCCAAGAGACTTTGCATCAGCTGATATGAGCAATGGTGATTAACATCTTGATTCTTTTCTGTTGATACGTAAAGCCTCATTTCAAAGGGAACTTTGTGTTTAAGCTCTATATTGAATTCCATGCAATGCCATTTGCTTTCTTGGTCATTTGACTATTTCCATTACTATTTCTCTTAGAAATAACAGCACCTTGTATACTTGGAGGTACACATTGTAAATAAAGAGATGGCCCATGAGGACCACTAATTTTGGTGTGCCCAAAGACCAATATACAGAGTTATAAACCTTGACTTCAATTATTATCCAATTAATAGTCTGGGTTTGAAACTAGGTAATGTCACACCCTAACCTCCTTAGCATTATCTCCCACATAGGAAATAGCACAGTGGAAAATTTGGACATGAAGAATAAATAAATGATGCAGTCGTGAATGTATAATGTGGAATTTATAAATATACATATGAATTGACTATGTGTTGGAAATTAAAAAATTGCATTCATGAAATTTTTCCTATTCCAATAGCTTGCACGTTGCTTTTCCAAAGCAGAGAGAACACCTGCTAAAAGCTTTTATTATCCTCTCAACAGTTTCTCTTTTTAAATATATCTTTCTACACATAGAACCACACAGACATTTTTAGAGTTCATAATTATCTCGACCCATTATTTTTTAGAAGAGAAGCTGAGGCTCCTCAGTGTTAAATGACTTCTCCAGGAACATTCAGAACTGGAACTAGAATGAAATTTTTATTAGTTCATTGATTCATAAAGAGGTATTAGAAACATATTTCATGCCAGAATTTTTTGCTCTTTTCACCACACTGCTCCTACAGCAATTAGAGAACTATAGTTTTATTGGAAATGTGAAATAATAAGCAAAAGGTGTAATATGAACCCAGCGTATGAGAGATTTCAGGTCTTTTTCAGTGTTGGAGACTCATTAATGGTGATTGATAGGAAAGGATTCTCAGGAGCTGCCTTTCAAGGGTCCTGGATGAAACGAGGCAAGATAGATGGTAAGCAAGATCTGGGGTGAGTAAACCTTTACTGTCTCACTCCTTGTTTTCTTTGGGGAAAAGAAATTTTTTTTCTTAAAAAGTTGGCAATTAAAATAAAAAGAAAAATGTACAATGAGGCACAGGAATTGTAGATTGTGCCCTCCTAGCCAGGATCAGCTTCATGGACATCTGACCTATGCAGTTGCACAGGACCCAGCATTTAGAAGCACGTGAGTTAATGCTCTGCAGTGGCCATCTTGGAATTCTTAATAATTTGTCATTAGGAGGTCCCAGAGTTCCATTTTTCACTTGACCCAGCAAGCTACGTAGCCTTTCCTGCTCCTACTTCTCGTTGAAGGTTCTGTTCTGCCTCGCTCCTTCACAGTTCTGACTTTCCTCACACTCTCCTGCTCTCTTTCCACATGAGTTCCACTGCCAGGACCTGGTTTTTGTGTTTAAACTCATCCTGAATGCAGATCAGATTTGCATAACAAGTTCTGCCTCTGGAATTAAATTTTCAGTAGACTCCTGTGGAAAAATGGAACACTGTTCTACAATTGCTTTTTCTACTTAATAATATTTCAAGGACGAGTTTTTATATCAGTAAATACATCTGCCCTGTTCTTTATTATACCACTAAAATTTACATGTAGCCCAGATGATATTCCAGCTGAGGGCTCCCTACCTCCTACAGATCTTGTTAAACTTGGTTCAAACTCCAATTCCACAGTCCTGTGAGAGAAACCCCATGATTTCTGCTAGTTCCCATACATGCTTCTTTAGGACTCATCTGCATGTGATGCCTTTGTGCTATATTTGTCCAGAATGAGAGTCTGGTTTCTTCATCACTTTCACAAGATATCCAGTAATATTCATTCTGTAGTTTGTATGTGCATTTTATTGAAGATTTGAGGGGATTAGGGAAGAGGGGAGAAATTCTTGACAGGGCTGGACAGTTGTCTACAATCTAGCTGATTTCGGTCATTCCTCTTCTTTCTCTAAAGTAACCAGTAAATCTTTGCTCTTGTTTTATATAAAAAGTTTTATCAGTGTCACTACTCTGTTAAGGTCTTACATTCCACCTGAAGCACTTTCCCAGTCAAACATAGTCCTCCTCATCCTAAGAGAAATGTTGCTTAAAATATTTTATAATAACAGTTTAAATTGTTAGCAGTAGTTTTCCAAGAAAGGTGAAAATGCAGACACTCTTTCTTATGATTCACATTTTACAATATTTGGAATTTTTATACAAAAGATAAAGTAGATTCAAAATGACCTATATTTTTCAAACTGGGCATGACTATGTATTCCAGATATTACTGGCTTATTCTAAAATTTTTTGTTTTTCATTTTTTTCTTTCCCCTCTAAAAATATTTGTTAATTATGAGAAAAACTTTTTTCTTGGTCTCAGAGAAACTTATTTTATTTTTTCTTAAGAAAAGTATAAATGAATTTCTGCAATTTTCAATATTAGAAGCTTGGTGAAAAAAGATATTAAAGTTCAAAACAATATAAAAAAACTTTAACCCATCAGTTTCCATCATAACATGTATATTTATTAAATATTTTTCATATATACTATATATCGAAGTGCTTTCATGAGCTAACAGTATATTTTCAATTTACTGATGACCTTTGCACTGATTTATTTAGATTATATTGATACATACTACTTAATTACAAATATGCATTTGCTAATGTATGGGCTTGATCTCATTATGCAAATAATTCCCCTGTGGTAATTTCAGAGAGTCAGGCAATCTGTGGAGAGTTACAAAGAATGATTTACATACTGTTCTGCACTAACCAGTACTTCGTGCATGACCAGTCATTTCCTTCTCTTAATTGGAAACTAGCCAATTAGCCTATATATAATTAGGTTGCATATCAAGCAAATGAGCTACTGAATGAAAACACTATATAATGTAGTATCAATTAAGGGTCAATCTGCTGGAGTAAATAAGCTCATAACCAACCCCACTCTAGCTCTAAATAAAAAGAAGAGATAAAATATTTTTTTAAATATAATTTAAGATACATAGTAACCTACACCACATCTAAAAATTAAAATATATTGTAGGCCTAAACTACAAAACTTTATTTAAAAACATGAGAAAAAAAATCTTAGCGACTATGGGTTAGTCAAAGATTTCGTGGATACATCAAAAACCAAATCTATAAAAGAAAAAATTTAAAAATTGGACTTTGTCAGAATTTTTAAATTTTGGTTTTTGAAAGACATTATTACAAGAATGAAAAACAAGCCATAGATCAGGAGAAAATATTTACACATCAAATAGTTGATAATAGACTAGCATCTAGAATATATAAAGAACTCTACAATCTCAATAGCAACAACAAAAAACAATTTATAAATAATGGCAAAAGAATTGAGCAGACACTTTATCAAAAAAAAAAAAAAAGGGTACAGAATGCAAATGAGCCCATGAAAAGATGTTCAACATCATCAGTCATAGTAAATACAAATTAAAAACACAATAAGTTACTACTACATACCTGTTAGGAAGGCTAAAATTAAAATGTAACATTTATCTGTGGCCCAAGCAAAACCTTTCAAGATAATTGTCATTGGTGGTACACCATAAAAAGACTAAATATTTAGAGTTTTCTACCCACACGAGACAAAAGTTTCAAACCTCTAACCCATAGTTCTTAACCAGAACTCTAAATACTCAATTTAGAATCAATGACTAGGCTTTGAGTTTCCTACAGACTTCCTGAGTTATAAATAAAATAGTATATAGATGCCTATTTATGTATTTCTTGGAGAAAGGAAACAAAAATATCATCAAGTTTTCAATGAAGTCATTTAACAAAAACAGCAGCACAAACAAAAAAGATTGAGAACCCACTCTAACTAATAACCTAATGAGGCCAAACAACACAAGGAGCTGAATGAGACAACCAAAAACACACTCTATTGGGAAAGGTGTCAGTAAAAATAAGGTCCCTTGGAAGATAAATTCATAAAGGAAAATCATAGAACACACAAGGAAATCCCTCTCATTTGACACAGTCAAAATAATCATATGTAGGAAAAATTCACGAATGATGAAATATAAACAAGATAGCATTCCTCATTTAAAATATACATGTTTAAATTTCTCAGAGATTTAGGAGTGCATAGCATCCTAGAAACAAGAACATAAAGTTAGCAAACGAGAGCGGGAATATATTTTTTTAAAGATTAACTGTAAATCATAAAAATGAAAAAAACAGTTGCTAAAAGTAAAAAGGATCTTAGATGAAATAAAGAGTAAACTAGACATAGACGATTAAAAGTTATAGAAAGTTACAACAGAAAAAAAAACACAATACAATGTAGGAAGAGAAGGATATGCAAACTGTGAAAGAAACATTAAGGAAAATGGAAGATTCACAAGTTCCAAAATGTAAGTGAGAATAGAAGAGTAGAATTAATGGAGTGAGAAAATATTTGCAAAAATAATATCTGAAATTTTTTCAAGAATTTAAGAAAGGTATGAATCCTCGAATTGAAAAAAGCTTGCCAAATATTGAACAGGGTAAATAAAAGTTTTAAAACATACTGCTAGATACACCATAGTGAAATTTCAAACTATCAAGGATAAAATATAAATATGAAAAGCTACTGGAGAGAAATTATAGATTATCTACAATGCAGTGACACTAGATTGAACACAGGCTGCTGATTAGCAGAAATAAATAAAAACCTACAGATAATGAAAAAATATATTAAAAGCGTTAAAGGAGACTATTAGTCAAGACAGAGAGTGAAATAAATACATTTTCAGGCATAGAAAGATTAAGACCTCTCAATGAAAGAAGTAGTAACAAAAGTAACAGAACAACAAAATGAATTTAAAAAGAAATGCAAAAAGCAACTATGTAGAAAGAAATTGTTTAAAGATGTAAATTCAGAAAAGTATTACCTGGAAAAAAAAATTACTGACAGTAATCATTTCTGAGGGGTGAAAATAGGCCTGAATTAAAATTCTAGGTTACCCTCACGGAGGTTGTTAAATGATAGTTTTGAAGGACACTAGAAGTCCTTGGTGACAGAAATTGTTTCTAACTTTAGGCTATTTTATAAAAAAAAAAGGTAGTATCTTGCATTACACTCACATAACTTGTAAATACTTGATTTAAAGAAGGAATTTTTTGTACACTCATTTCTAAAAGTGTCTTTATTTCTTCCTGTAGAATATAGTAATCTTTTTCCAAGTGAAGAAACAGTTAATCTACGAAAAATAAGGTATCTGTTGAGGCATGCACACTGAATACGTCATTGTTCGATTTTTTTCTAAATTTTCCAGGTTCACCGAATGGTGTCATGCTTTTAGTGTTTATTAAATGATCTGTCTCCAAATATTAAACAGAAATTATCCAATCAGGATATATATGGATTAATCACCAAACTGCTATTGAAAAATATTTCTAAATGTAAAAATGAGTTAACAATGATTTATTTACACAAATTTGAAAAAAAAAACAAATATGCTTTATGAAAGTTTTGCCTTGTAAATTATTATAATGCTCAATGTTGCTAAGAATATAAAGAATGTTATGATGACAAAAACTCTAGGAAAGCTTCCTAGTTGTTGACATTTGAACCTACTATTGAACCATATAGAAAAGCAGAAGCTAGACTTGGGCAGAGAAAGTTGTTCTAGGAAAAAGAAAAAGCCTATCAAAATAGGCGTATGTGGAAGTCCCCAGGACATTGCTGAAGAGGCAGAGCGATTGTCTTCTATCATCATGTCACTCCTAACAGAAGGGAAACTGACCTTTTCAGAAACTCGTTTGCATCCCAAGAAATTATAACTGCCCTTTTCCTTTTAACCTTACTTTGTTCCAAATGGCTCGCTGCTCACCTACCTTCACCCCTACCTAAAGCAATTTCTTTAACCAACTTGTGATTTATAACTGATATTCTACAGCTTACCTACTATATGCAGAGAACTGGACTAAATAACCGAGTAGGAGGAAGTAATAGAAAAAATAAAAAGAAATACAACTGTGATCCTCTGCAGTGTAACTTGATCACCATTAACTTCTAGGAAGGAAAATCTATCCTTTGTCTTGGATTGTCTATCAAAGAGAACTAAGTCTGACCAGAGCCTAGAATTTCCTATCTTTAAGAACCACATTCCCCATCCCTAGAATTGATTAGTTGGAGTGGAAAAATGCAAAATATACATTGCTCTCTTTTAATCTTCATTGGACAGAATGGGCATCATCCCCAGTATAAAAGAGAATTTTTTTTTTTTATAAAGCAAGATGACTTTAGCAATTAAAAAATGAAAATCAAATCTTTATCTATGTGGGGGGGGAACAATGATAATCTCCCCTGATTCATTTTGGAATCCAACAAGAAATTTAATAGTGCGTGTGTGTGTTTTTTTTCCCTATGTGCAGACAGTAGGAGATAAAGCATTAAGCTGATGGTTGGTTGCCACTTAAAATGCATTTTGGTCTCTGTGGGGTGATAAAAAGACTGGCATCCCAGGAGGGATTGTTATCCATTTACAAGTTCACATTCTATTACCTGAAGCCCTTGGAACCTGAAGTGTTTTGGATTCCAAAGTTTGTCAATATTAGAAAGGCAAAATGGGATAATACAAACCCTCTTCCAAATCCAGGGCAGCACCCCCAAATTAAACACATTCCTATTTCTGCCAAGGAATATATAAATAATTCACCTGAGTGGGATAAGTAAGGACTCAAAAGTTTTACATCCGTTCAGATCTGGTTTTGCTGCCTAGTTCAGATCAGATATTGCCACCAAATAAGTTATGAAAAACTTTTGTTTTCAACAATGAATAAAGAATCATGAACCTATACTACCTTCATGGAAATAGGAGGCTGAATAGAGTTCCTACATTCTTCATTTTGAGCAAAATTAGTCATTGAATTTCCCAGCATAACATATTAATTCACTTCTTTTCCTAAAATAGGCTCTAAATGTATTCTGAGGGGTGTCTTAATGGAAGTCTAAATGTCAATCAATAGTTTAATGATGCTGATTTTTGTCTATTATGATTATTAGCTACAAATCACGTTAGTTTTATTCTCACCGATTTTAATAAATAAAATACAACAAAATAAATGTTGGAATCGACCTGCCTCTTCCACTAAGTGATAGATTCAGTTGTCCACGTTATTTGACGTGTGCTCTTCCAGCCTGCTCCCTGTGTTGGTTTCCCTCTCCTACCCGAGGGGGAGGACATCAAGGAGACGCCCACTGTAGACAGATTCCACTGGATCCTCAGCACATGTTCCTCTGGGCACAACCAAGCATCAGACAAGCATGGCTACAGCACATACATGTGCAGGTCTCTGCTCCTAGGTCACAAGATAGTGCAAGTACCCTAGCCAGCCAGACCATCCTTAGTCCAGTGCTACCTGTCATGGAAGGATCTCCCACAGCCCAATCTTTTCTTTCCAAGAAGAGCATAACGTCAAGTGAGTCCTTCTTTCTGGGTATAAGTGTTGAGTAATCTCTCTGTGGCACTCAGGTCCTAGATAAATGCATACGACCTTGTATAATGAGCACCCTTAAATTTCAGAACTCTTATAGCAGGAAATGTGCATCTTGTCCAGCCAGGCATCATACTAACAGAGGGGAAAGACCCTTAGGCACTTAGCAGTTTGTGACAAATCGTACTGCGTTGTACACAATAGCAGAAGATTATTTTTATTGTGCATTTTTTTTTTTCATTATATTACCTTTCTCTATATTTTTTGCCTTGCTGGTTGAAGGTCCTAGAGAAAAAGTAAGAGCATTGTGAACTCAGCTCAGGACAACTCTTCCCTAAAAAGAATTATTAATGTTTTAAGAACCAGATACATTTAAGAGTTTTCTTCATATTTAAATTTTTCTTGGTAAAATATTTATAAATTAACGGTGTCTTTATTGTATTAAGTCTTACGAAAAATGGCACATAGAAGAATAAAACATTGTTATATCCCTCAGGGGAAGTTCATCAAGAAGAAACAAAGGACATGTAAATAAGTCATTATGATGTCTCCACTTTCAAACTAGAATGGTAGGGCTACCGGGATGGAATAAGTTTCCCAGGCACGGAAGGGAAGGAAGGGCAGGAGGGTGGGAAGAAGAGCATGGCAAAGCACGGAGGCAGGAAAGTACAGTAGGACATCGCGCGTGGCTGGAACATGAAGTGTTGGGAGGCTGCAGATGGCCTTGAAGCTGGAGATGAAAAATAAATGAGTCGATAAAATAGGTAACAAGTACAACCCCGAGCTGTCCCAAATAAGGCGCCTTTAGGAACTAACAATTTCACTGCAACTGTCTTCAGACTTATAAATAAGCTAAAAGCTGATTAAGGTGCTTTGGGTTGAGCCAAGGACTTTCAGTGATCTTTGTAAACAAATATACGAGTGGTTAACCAAGACTGGAAAGTAAGAAGCACGTGTTGTTTGTGACTTCAACTGATACCTGAATAGCGTTGTGGCTCTGGGCGTGGACTCCTGAGTCCAGCTACCTGGGTATAAGCCACGGCCCGCAAATGTACTTGCTGTGTGACCCAAACTATTTCCTTAACTTTTTTGCGAATCGGTCTGTTCATCTATAAAATGAGAATAGCAAATATACCTTTCTTAGGCTTGTTATAAGGATTAAATAAGTTAATACATGTAAAGTAGTTAGATCTGTGCCTGGTATGCATGGGGGGGGGGCGGGGGGGAGATGTAGGGAAAAGCCAATGATTTAGTTAAGAGAAAATTAAATATCCCCTGTGAGCGATCAGACAGTTGGGTCTAAAGGGCTCGCTTCATTCTTTTGCCAAGTAACACCTGAGTTATGACTATACTAGAATAAGAGCATCCAGGTTCCCCATGAACTGTGCAACCAGGCAGCATAAACCAACTAATCTAACCTACCACAGTCAGAGGTCAGAATGCTCACTGTGACTTGCTCCAATCTCCTGAAGCAACTACACTTCCTATGTCTGCACTGGGTCTGTACTAGGTTAGTATCTCAGTGAGTCTGCCCCCTTCCCATTGGAGTTCTTATTCATAGTAGTTTTAAAGACATATTAAAACAAAGCAAAAGAACTATGCAGCCCTGTAATGGTCGTGTTTTGTTTTGTTTGTTTTAGAGCTAGAAGGCACATTGAAGACCTAGGACCAGAATGCCCTCATTTCACACAGATCGAGAGCTTTGGTCTGCCTAATACATTGTAGGCAGTGGTGAAGAGATTTGGACATGTGTCTTTCCTCAATGCTTTTGTGTATATTTATGTTAGTGTCTTATTGATTCAAACAGAAAGTCTAGCTTTTATTAACTTGGGGCAGGCCATTGTTTTATAATCTTTGATGTTTTAACTCAAAATGAAAAGGAAGTAGAAATAGCATATTAAAATGATAATATGACTTCATTGTCCCTGGCTTCAATAATCTTTAACTATTTTATTTCCAGAGTCAGTGTGGTGGTGTTGTATGAACATATTTAGGGTCAGAAATCAAGGTTTGAATCCAGGAGCTAGTTATTTTTAATCTGGCCTCGTACAGGCTACTAAACTTCTTAATTAATAGGTATAATGATATCTACCTCCTAGGATTTTGTGAAGATTAGTCAGTTAATGAGAAGTAATAAATGGGAAACCCATGGAAGATAATAGGGATTTAGTAAACGCACATCTCTGCCCATGTCTGTTCTCTCCTAGGAGACAGAGTTTAATGAGGACACCATTTAATTTTAACGTGAATACAATCACTTTTTTCCTAATCATTTCCTCCTAAATCAAAAGCTGACATGAGCTCATTTCCCCTCTCTAGATCTGATTCTTCATTTGTAAAGTGAGTTGGTTAGATTGTTTCACCTCCAATGTCCTTTAATATCTGTGTTTCTATGGCTTCTTCCTCACTTTCCTTTGGCCTAGGAAAACCCAGTTTATCTCAGCCATCCAATTCTCCCCTTTGCTGAAAGAGAAAGTTCAAAAATCTTGTAGGTGACTAGAAAAAAAGGTCTCACAATTTCTCCTCTATAAAAGCGTATTTTCCCATTTTTGTTAGCTGTAGAGAACTATGTAAGCATATAATTTATTATTAATATTACTATTAATATTACTCTCACTATTTTCTTTCTTCCCCCTCCCAAAATTATATGAGAAAAGTAAATATATCATAATAGTTTAAATTCTTAGGTAGGTCCATCAGAATAAAAGATATATGTGTATGTACATCCTACTACTTGTATTGATCATAGTTCATGTTCCATTGCAACTCCATTTGGTCCTGTCTACTTAGTCACTCACTCTCCCTTCTGACTGAAGGGGCACTATTGATGGCACATGCCATGCCTGTGGTCAAAAATTCAGACTGCTGTTGCTGCCACCACTATGGACTGTGAGCTCCTATGAACTCTTGACTGACCAGGAGAACTCTCTGTACCTAGGCACAGGACAAGAGAAGGATTTAGCTTCTCCAGTACTTACCATAAGTAGCTGAGTGACCCAACTTAGAGACAGGGAGATGTTGTCACCTGATGTGGCAGACTTTGACCTATGGAAGAGAGAGGGAGTAAGCAGAAAAAGTGTTCTGTCTTCCTCGCCTCTCTCCCTCCCCCATGGACAGTCCTGAGATGCAGTCTCTTCATACAAAATTGAGCAACCAGACATTTTTGGTGATTGATAAAAATCACCTTGGTGATGCACACACTTGTATTTACTCTCTGACACAGGTTTTCTAGGAAGCAGACTCTCAGACAGTTTGACATGCTGTATTAGGGGATTCTCTCAAGATCAATGCCAGTAGAAGGGAAGGAAAAAGCAATGTGAGCATAGAAAGAAGTTGAGTTATGATATAGTCCCAATGAAGACATCAGCTATACTTTGAAGCTTTGATGGCCCTCCAGAATTATCCCAAATTGGGGCAAGGGAATGTGAGCTGTCCTGGGAAGGCAGCATGACCTTCAGGAAGGCAAATGCTGAAGGGAGTTGACAGTTGAGGGGTCTCTTCTGATAGGAGTCTCAGCAATTAAGGGAATAAGTTCACCTTTCTTGAAGAGGGCTCTGGGGGATGTATCACAGCATCTGCTGCAATGTACTCCTATACTACAAAGATCCACTTCTTTATGTAAGTACCGGGGGCAGCTCCTTTAGAACTCTGGTGGGCCCCTGTCTGGGAGAAACTTATAAGAGGAAGGTTAATGGGGTTAATTATAGCCATCACTACTGCAGCTGCTATCAGAGCCTCAATTGATATTATTCATCTTCCTCTTCTAGTGTCCATTCTAGGTTCCCTCACACTCAGCTCACATCTTTGCTGCTCTCAAAGGCATAATCCTCATCCCTGAGGAATCTGAGCCCTTTTAGCACCATGCCCTTTGCAGACTCTGATTACTGTTTAAAGAGACAGGCAAAGTAGATCATCTGGAAGACAAACTTATTTCTTCCTGTACTTCCTGTATAACATTAGCCCAACCTCAGTTTCAATTAATCCTGATAAGGTGGTGACTCAGAAGTGCCCAAGCAGTAGTCATAGCTTACAATTCAATATGACTCTTGATGTGTCCTCTGGTGGAAGTGTTTCTTTGAACTCTAGACACAGGGTTCAAAGTTGCGAGGCTGGGAAACAACATTCCTCCCTTGGGTCTTTGGGAGTGACAGTGAGCAGGCTACTCCTGCTTCCACTCCTTGGGTCCTCAACCCATGTATTCTACTTATTGGGGACACAATATCATAAACAATGGTTGATTTACGGTAGATCCCATCCCAGCACAGTATCACCTCTGAGCTGGTACTTCCACCGTACCTTCATCAGGCCAATCCATTGCTCTGTCAGGTCAATACCTTCTGAGTGGTGAAGTACATAAGGTCATGTGCCCATTCTTGTGGGATTGTTTTGGTTGTGTGTGTGTGTGTGCATGCATTTGTGTGTATAGTAGGTCCCTTGATCCAATACAATATGTCAGTTTTAAGTGGCCAAGGACAGAGTGCAGTTGATGTCAACTGTCTGAGTTGTTTTGTGTGCAGTGTCATTTATTACCACTTCTGTGATATTGAATATGATACAAAATTCTTCATACATTGTGCCCACTCCCACATATTCATCCACACGCCTTCTGAAGGAGAAAAATTGGAAGTAGACAAGGAGGTCTCAGACAGAGGGCATGAGAATTAACAGAGCCTTAGTGCAAAACATAATGTGTATTTTTGCAAGTTCTATTCCCTGGGAAGCAGACTAAGATAGGGATTGACATGTAAGAAATTTATTAGGGAGTGATCTTGGGAAAGGATGGAAACAGAGATGAGCAAATGAAAAAGTTGGGCTACGAAGAGCCACAACAAAGGCCACATCTGACTCCACGGTGAATTCTGGAGCTGAGATGGCCCTTCAAAGTTATCTCAAATTGAGGCAAGAGGGCCAGGCCTTTATGCTGCTGCATTGACCAGTCACTGGCTCTGATCTACTCTGGGAAGAGGGCTTTGCTAGAATGAGGCATCTCTCTTCAGCCAAGGCAATTCTTGAAGAGGAATGACAGCTAAAGACTGTCCCCAGCATCAGTTCTGGTTGGGGGGGGGGGGAAGGGAGGAGAAAGAATAATCTCATTATCATTGAAGTGAGATCTCGGTGGTGTATCACAACATCCACTAAACTTTTCTTCCTCCCCTGCCTCATTGCCTTTGTCTCTTACTCTTAATTTCCTGGGATGCACCCATGGTAAAGTATTTGCATGTAAACTTTGCCTCAGCATCTCTTTTCTAGAGAATCTGGATTAAACTCCCCAAATCTATAATGTTTGTTTTAGCTTCTATTTCATAGCCCTAAGTGAACCTGCTCCAAAATGGGACTCTCTACTATAAAAACAAATGTATAGAATTAATATTAAAAAAATAATTAAAAGGCTTAGAACAAGATGGAGAAGGGGCAGGACACTTGACTTCTAGAGGAGCTCAACTATTCACTTGTGAATATTAAGAATGTAACTTGATTTCTCAGATTTAGTTTCCAATTTGATATAGTGGACATAATGTTTGATTTTCAGCTCCCTAATGATATTGAGAGTCTGAAAGAATGTAATGTATGTCAGAGACCTTTTCAAATATCACAAGATCTCCAGTAACAAATTCTTATCCTTCACCATCATATTCCCTAGAAAATGTATCGAACAATAAATTAGTGATACCATCCTTCAAGAGTCTATGCCAGGGCCATATGGTGCACAATTCCTTACAAATACAGTGATGCTAGAACACCAGGAAGCTACCAGTTCAAATGCCTCTCTCATTCCTGCCAAGTTTTCTGGTGCCCCACCACTGAAGAGTGAGGTTCTTCTGCCTTAAACCCCTTTTAATCTTTCAGTAAAAGCAACAGGGCCAAGGTATTGCCCAACTCCAGGCATCATGGCCAGTTAAATCTCTAAATGGGGTCTCCTAGGGTTATGCTATGTCAGGTACCCATCGACAGGTACCTGCAAGCAAAATAGGCACTTCTCTTTAGGGAGAAGAGACAAATGGGAGGGGAGACATTGGGACATTTCAGGACAATGAAAAGAGGAACTGAAATGTGGAGTCAGGGGGGGAAAAATTTGTCCTACTTCTTGATCTCGATAAGGTCTAGCCCTGGTTAAGTATATAGTCTAAGTTTCCGCCAAGGGCCACAAGAGTAATACTGCATGTCATCGGGTAGCTAGCCAGAGCTCTACTATGCCTGTCTATGTCCTCTTGCTATTCTACTTTTCCTTCCAACTCCTTCCTTCTGAAATCATCAATGGCTTCCCTTAGTGGGATTTGTACAAGTTTCTCTTTTGACCTATATATGAGAGGGTAACATTCATAATTATTAGAATAAAATATTCAGTCTTTAGCGTAAGCCTTACAATTAAAACAATTTTAATTTTGACTAAGAATGGGAAATTAGAACATGACCCACTCTTACTTAAGCAGCCCCCACTTTTTCTGCCAAAAATTATTCTGGAAGTCTTTTGAAATGTAACATGTTAAAAATTAAATAATACAGAATCCTGAAACACTCTCAGGGGAGGGATGGGTAAAAGTCATTTTTAAAAAGGCAAAAAGTATTGAGAAAATAATTAAAGGAAACATCTCTGACATATTAAAACTAAAACAAACCATATGCTGTAGCAGAAAATTATTTCCTGTCACCCTGCATTGTCCTCCTCTCCTTTTTGAAGAATGTGCTTTGGCTAGCCCCTCTTGGAACCACAGGGCCTCATTTCTTCTGATTTCAGGGCTCTGGGTGGCTGTCCTGCACCTCAATATCTGCCGCTGAGCCTGCTGCAGAGCCAGCAGCAATTACTGGAATGTCGGGCAATGACCTACTTTCCAGTTTTGTGAACCAGTAAAACTAATTTAGTGCTCTCTCTTCCAAAGCACAGACTTCATTGATTTTTCAACAGATCAATTCCATCCACCCTAGACCAAGGCAATGTTGAACAGTCCCTGAGCAGTTCTGCTATGGTGAACTGAGTTGTATAGACAACTAAATATGTGTATATATATTCTTTACTGGATCTATGTATTCACTCTGAAATAAAATATCTATAGGTAAATCAGCAAAATTAGAGTGACATTTCCAATCCCTCAGTTGAAGGGACATGGCAAGATGCCAAGGAGCCTAGCTTGAAGCTTGTCAGTGCTGGCCTAATAATTGACTGCAAATTTGGGGTAATTTGAAGAACACCAAAATATTAATTCTGCACCAAATAGAGAATCACATAATGTCATAGATGGAAGAGGCCATAGGAACAATCTAGTTCAATGATCTGCAGCTGGTGGGTAGGCTATAAGGTTGGGAGAGGGGCTGCTCATTGGAAGTATTGGGGAACTTTTTCAAAATATATACACAGGTTATATTTGGGCTAACCTCCCAACTTAGCCTGAGAATGTATTGGAAACTGGGAGGATTGTGAGGTGGTTTCACAAACATTTTTATTTTCTTATAAATGACTCACACCTCCCTAGGGAACACACTGTTTTGCAGAAAAAGAAATTGAGTCTCAGAGAGGTAAATTTAAACATAATTTAGCAAAAGCCACAGAGCTAATAAAAAATAGGACAGGCACTACCTACCCAGATGTTCCAATTCCAAATTCAGAACATTATAAATTTACTTCATATTTTTTAGAATATGACCAATCCATTGTTAAATTTAGCCATCATATGCTATAATCCTGTGTATTCCTTCACCTCAGTGCCTAGCTGGATTCCTTTCAGGTGGAATTAATTGACTGTTAGTTTGAAAACAGAATCATCAGTGGTTTTCCTCAGTGGGATTTGTACAGGTATCTCTTTTGACCTACTATGAGAGGGTTACATATGTATGTGTTTCTTAAAAACAGTATACAGTTCAGTCTTCCTTTTGTCGCAATCTGATATCTTTAAAATTGGAGTGATTAGATTATTTAAATTTTATGTAATAATCATGTGGTTGGGCTTAGATGTTCTATTTGCATTATTTGTTTTTTTCTTCTTCCTGCCTTTTGTGGGAGAGATCAAGAAGATTAATTCATTTATATATAATTCTATTTTTCTCCATTATTATTTGATTAGCTGTGTCTCTTTGTTGTTGTTGCTGTTGTGGTTTTCCAGTGGTTTCTCTAGGGTTTCTGGTACATGTTCTTATTATTTTTGCTTTAGGCAGTTAATTATCTTTTTAAAAAGGCAGTCAATTAGAAAAAAAAAATCATATTTACCTATATATTTTTAATTTCTAGGGCTTTTTTTTTTCTTTATGTAGATCCAAATTTCCATCTGGTATCATTTTTCTTCTACCTGAAGGATTTCCTTTAACATTTGTTATAGTGCAGGCAATGGTGTGCTGGAACTCACTCACACTGCAAGAGTTAATTATGTGCATCTCTTCCCTACTCTGTATTCAGAGATGACTGGTCAATACTTTGAAATTGGGCATACGAGGATTACTTACCATGAAAATCAAAAAAATGTAACTAATCTAGACTTGTTTTCCTGGAAAGCTACTTGTAAACACTTGCCATAACAACTTACCGTTAGCCTGATTGGCAATAAACTCAGCTTTTACATGTCCGAAAAAGTCTTTAATTCATCTTAACTTTTTTAAAAAAGCTTATGACCCCTAAAAGGATAAATATAAATAAAATAATATCGCTGTACCTCATATTCAGGTTACTAAAAACTAATGATCAAAGAAAATCTTAAATGCTCCCAAAGAAAAAAGATGTATTGTGCACAGAGGACAAATGTAAAAATGAGAGTAGACTTCTCATCAGAAATGTTGCAAGCCGTAAGAAAATAGGGTGACATCTTTAAATTACCAAAAGAAATAAACTATTAATCTAGATTTCTATACCCAGTCAAAATTTCTTTCAAAAAATGAAGTAAAATAAAGACTGAAAAAGGATCCTAGTGTCTAGGGAAGATTCATAAATGTCCTAATGAGTTTAGCAAATTTAGGGGCAAGTCATTCAGAAGCCTATTTGCAGAAAGGACTGAGGCATCTTTTGATAGAAAAAGGCATCTTTTTAAAAAGGGGAAATAGATTGACCTGGCAGTAAAGTTCAGTGTTAATGAGTGTGGGAACAGCACTGATGTCAAGTGTAGCATGCCATCATTTAGATTTTATACAGGACCTAGTGTCCATAGAATTTGTATCTGAGGCCAGTGATAAAAACACAGACTTAAAAACTGAAAGGTATGTTTTTCTAAAAATTTTATGAGATTTGGGGGAGTAATCAAGACCACGTTGACACTCTTTTAACGCATATAACACCAGAAATGTTGAGTGAAATTATATTCAAATTTGCCCCCATCCGATAATGATTTATATTTGTTTATGAGCATGGATGAGACTCATCTGGAAGTCTCACATAACATTAAAAGTGTCTTTGCTGGGGCATGAAATCCTGCGTTAGCTGAGGGGAAAGACTAAGTCAAAATATTTTATTTGTTATGGACTTTTGTCATGGTTATTATCAGTATCTTTTTAATTCTCATTCTATTGTTTGGAATATTTCCCTTATTGTGTTCCATGTCACTAAGGTAGAAGTCAGAAATTTTTTCTCGGTCTTTCTTAAAGCTAATGTAAAAAGTCAGATATACTACATGAGATTACTATATAGAAATAAGTCAATATGAGGAAACAGGTACCAAAGGGAATTCATTACCTCGAAAGAATAACCACAGAGACATCTGACCTACAGAGAGCAATGACAGAATCAAGGGTCAAGCAGCACTGAGGCAAGTTGTGTATCTATGCTGAGTAGCAGTGGCAGTAAGGTCTCCTTTGGATTAAACTTAGTGTATGTTTTAGGCCTTGTTTTCAGTTCCATACCTTCCAAGTTCCATCCTCTGATCTCCCAGAGAGTTTGTAACCTGCCTAATATCCTTCAATATTTTTTGTCCTGTGTACACTAGCATGATAAAGTTCTGTTGTTTTCACCTAAGAACCCCAGGTGATATATTTTCTATTGTATCCTGATTTTTGTAGTAAAAATCCCAAATGTACCTTCCCAAACATTCCAGAACTCGCTCATTTTCCAAAGTGCTAAATTTTCAGAATTCTGATTTTGCATGCTTATATTCAATCAACTGATAGATAAAATGCTTTTCCTAGTTTATTCCTGACACAGTTCTAAAGAGCCTTGTGAATCCCACAAGACCTCAATTTGGCAAAGATTGAATATTTTTCAAGGGGCACCAGAGGAATATAAATCAAAAGTATATCCTTAAGGATAAAGTACTTCTGTTTCCTCTCTTTAATGGAAAGAGGAACTCTGGTAAGAATTATACCATTCTCTTGTGCATTCAGGACGCCTAGTCAAAACACCCATGATCCAACATGAAGATTCTGCCAAAGGTACTTGGAAGAATATTGAATGTTTCCATCATTTGGCAGTTTTCATCATTGTAATTTCTACAATGTACATTTAACAAAAAAGAGGAGAATAATTTATAAAGAAATTAACCTAGAGTCCTCACTTCATGAAGCAGAAGAAATGTTGACCAACAAAGAAACTGTTAAAAGTAATTAGCTATTTAAGTGTGTGATAGCATTATGTTTAGAAATAGAAGAAGATGTCTTGAACATGCAGGTTTTTCTCAGAATATTTAAACTAAATTAGTAACTAAATTAGTTAGCATAATAATTGGAATTAACGTGACCTCAGCTTTTCAGAGATTTTATCTCCTATTGCCTCCATGGTGGTCTTTCTGTGTTTCTTCTCCCCTCCAGGGACTTCCTTGCTCTACTCATCCTGTCCCACTTTCCAGCACTCAATGAATGTTTTATCCTTCACTACATTAGTCCTACATCAGAAGAAGAGTAGATGTATTCATGCATACAAGTGATTGATAATGTTTAACCACTAACTCTCTGATCGGGTATTTGCATTTCAACTCAAGTCTAAGGATGGATTGATATGAGAGTCTGCCTCTGGCTTTCTTGTCATCTCTAGATTTATATCCCTTGTGAAACTGCTGATACCACTCCCAGCCAGATTGGCCCTGCCTGTATTTACCTTAGAGCCAGGTGTACATTTACAGGCATTCTTCAGCACAGAAGAGCTGAAAGTCAGTTTCTGAGGCCTTCTTGCTAAGCAAGATGTGCAAGAAGTACCAAGGACTTAAAAAATAAAAGTATGATATCAAGTCTGAGAAATTGTTATAATGTCTACATGCCATGCTGTTCTTGTACACAAACAGGATGCACTATCATTGTGATATTATCTGCCCCCTGTAGCAACTGAACCTGCTGCAAGGAGTATTTGCCTTCCTGAGTAATTCGATAGCTGTCATTGATAAAGTCCATGGAACATTAAGTTAAGTGGTCTAGTAGGCTCACCAAACAGTTTCCAAAGCATAGCCACTTCATCCATTGTAACTCTAGGTTGGGAATAATGGTTATTTACATTTGTTTATTGCCTGATAATTTGCAAAAACTTTAATATAAGGAAGCTTTAGAAGAGCAGCAGAAGAGATGTTGTTTCTACTTGGTAGATGGGTCTCAGAGTTAAGGGAATTACTTAGGTGACACAACCAGGAATGCTAGAGAAGGGACTCAAAATTATTATAGATTTAGCACTCTTTCTACCACGTCCCACTCTCATCATGAATCTGCCATGGGAAACATGCATACATACATGTGCATACACACAAACATATACACACAAACACACAAGAGGTTGATGAACACTGAACTAACCCTTGTACAAGGAATACATTTATAAGGAGCTGCAAAAGCATCATAATGGGTTGCTAAGACAACAGAACTTTTTCACTAGGTAGGGAAGGATTTCACCTTTCATCTCACAAATGTGTACTGAAGACCTACTTACTATATGCTCGGCACTGGGCTGGGGTGGGGTACAACAGCACATGGGCTTGATAGGGGGCTGGCCCTCCTGAAGCTAATCTAACCATTAAGAAAATAAGAACATTTGATCATTTTAGCAGCTAATGTTTAGGCACATGGTTGCTTATGATTGCTTTATGCTGTAATTGTTTTTATTAAAATTTTCTTCCTTAGCTGGCTACAAATCTTAGAGGGCAAAGATTGCACATTTTTATAACCACCGTGTTACAACTCAAAGGAAGGGGAGGAAAGACAACGTGTGAAATATTTCAGGGACAGCTCTTTGTGAAGGGAGTTGATGGCCATTGGCTGTTCTGTTAGTTTTAACCTCCCTAAATCACTCCACCAGGCCCCACTGGAGTCATATGTTTTCTTTATGTAAAAAGGTCCATGCACAGAAATGTTGGGGAGTTGAGCATCCAAAATGTGTTTGGGTCCTTCAAAACTGCTTGAACAAAACATGTGAGTTACTCATTCTATGTAGGGAAAGTCATAGCTATCTGGCAGCTAATACCCAAAGATACCCATGTGCTGCACTGTGGCTATACCTGTTATAAAATAGCTGCGTGTGGAGTGCAGCTTTTGTTTCTCTCCAAACAGACAGCAAACACCCTCCTGGTGCACTATTATTAGGGAGGGCTAGCTTGCCTTCTGCATCTTTTTTCATCTGTCCTATTTCTAGCATCTTCCACTTTCATGTCCTAAAATAATATAGGAAATAATCTGATATGCGTATTTTATACCTTAGTTTTTAAATTTAGCAAACATTTATGCATATGTACTATGTGCCAGCAGCCATAACGCTGACCACATTTTATTAAGAGCTTCCAATCTGTAAGAGAAATAGGAGACCAACACAGAAAAGTAGAGTTTCTAAGCTGCTAACATAGTAGCACACAGCACAAAAGAAATGGACAAAAAAGACGTTAGAGACAAATAAATTGTGTAAATAATAGATAAATGATTAATTTCTTTGTTCGACAAATATAAATTTCTCCCATGTTTCTGAAACTTTGGTAGTTGCTGGAGATACAGAAGAAGATAAAACAAGGTAAGTCCTTGCCCTGATGAAATTTAAATTTTAGTTGGAGAAATAGGTAATAACTAAATAAGGGAATGTTATTACATACCTTATTTCCTAACCAACCCTAATATATTCTTCATGTTGTATTCCTCCTGAACTATCAATTAGTCTATACATTTTTATTCATATCTCTCAGACGGTATTTCCTTACTTACAAAAATTTCTTCAACTTTCTGGTCTGATTTGGAAGGTTCCTTCCCATCTTTCAAGGCTCAACTCAAAAGTCAGCTCTCCTTCCAAATCTCTCCTGCAAATTCCAGAAAATGTTGATGTTCTCTCCTCTGAATTTTTATACACTAGGCCTCAATTTCTGCAGATGTAACACTGAAATGCAATTAAATGTTTATTTGCCTTTTCTCCCATTAGACAAAGAGTTACTCAAAAGAAGAGACCATGCCTTATTTCTTCTTTCCATGCCCAGTGCCTAGGAGGTCACCCACACATGTAGATGAACTATAACAACGTTTTCAACCACAATGTTAACAATGACACAAGCTAAAAGTTCCAACCATGTGCCAGGTACTCTGCTAAGTGAATGAATTTCAAACAATCTTTTGAGGTATATATTTTATTATTATCTCCATTTTCTAAATGAGAAAACTGAGAGACCCAAAGCAGTTACATGATTTACCCAAAGTCAAATGACTAGAAAAGGATATCATGATGAATACATACATTTATTTTTATTTTATTATGACAAAGAACTCTGTGCACGTGGAGTCATCCTTAAAATTCAGATATTCAAAAGGCATAAGCATCTGCTTGAAACTTTTTTAAAAACTTGAGAGATAGTGATTACTATCATCATCGTAGCAGAAAAATTCAGCTGCATATCAAATTTTGTGAACTTGAACAAGGTAAGTGATTTTAAACTAAAGAATAAATTATCTACACAAAGGAACTCTGATGTAGACCATTCCCAGAGGAACCTTTGAAAGCCTTGACCTTTATTTTCTTTTGGACATATATTTTCTCCAATTTCAAAGGCAGCTGTTAAAAGGAAATGAGGCAAGGGCTTTAGGGGCAGTCATGAGACTTAAAAATAGAAAATTGCATTTTTTTCATCATACAGTGTCTCTTTTCCTTCCATGGCATAGTATATATAATGTCTTTGACCACACAGCTGACACTCATTGAATCTTCGAAAATCACCATAACACAGTAGCTTATTTTCATAGTTAACAGAAAAGCTAGGACAAAAATATTCATATTTGGGTGACTTATCAACTTGTCTGTGTTACAAAATCTCAGGATTCACCAGCTTCTTATGTGCTCTTGCTCGTTGAGCTTGAATGAGGAAAGACAAATCTGAAAATAGTAATTCCTGTTGGTCTGAAACACTTTGATACTAAAAGTATCAGTAAAATTTTGAGTTTCATTAATGAAGATATCATGAAAAGGTAGAACACTGTACATATCTGTTTAACAATGTCTTCTTGGTATCCATTTCTTTGCAATAAAATTATCTTTCTGATACACAGATAAGAAATAAAGCGGATTTTGACTATTCTCTCTAGGGTCATTTTAATCAACCTACTGACTTAGCATTCATGATACTAATAGCTTTCATTTTGAAAAGTTCCTATCAGTCACTCTAAATAAATAAATCATTAGAAATTCAATCAGTAACGATGAGCTTGGGTATTATAAAGAGTCATACTTTGTATCTTGATGGTTTAAAAAACATTCTATTATTGGACTAGAAAAATGTTGCTTATTAGCACTATTAAACCGGTTATGATTTAAAATCTATGTAATTTTGCCTGTAAGCTAAAGACATGAAAGATGATAGTCAGAGATTTAGCCATCTCTTAGCAGGGAAGAAGACTGGCCACACAGGACAAAGGGGGATCCACTGCTTTACCTCTGGTCAACCTTCAAAATAGAATACAAGGCCTTAGAGAAAGGAAAGATTAATAGATGGGGTGGTTAGTGAGCCCCTCTGTCAAAGAAATAAAAGCCCCAAAGAATCCTATTTCTTGTTTCAGAAAGAACTAGGAACTGAACCATGACTGTTAAGGTTTTGCAGCCCTTTGAGAGGGTTTATAAAATCTCTATGTTGATTACATTTGTTAGCTCCTGTTTTTTATTGTGAATTGTAGTAAAACTCTTAAAACTAGGTAGGAGGCATAAAAGAAGGTAGAAGGCTATAGAAAAGCCTGAAAGAGAGAGCAAATGGTGGCAGCTACTATGTTGGTGAGCAAGAAACAAAGTCAAGTCCATCCGGCAGGCTATCAGGAGGGCAGATGAGAAATTGTTAATCAGGGGCTGATGCTGCTTCTAGCGGCAGGATTTCTTCTTCAGGGAAGCCGCAGCTCTGCTCCTAAGGCAACTGATGGGATTGAACCCACCTAGGTTGCTGAGGATAAACTCCTTGTCTTAAAGTCAACTGATGTTTTGTACATGTTAATTACATCTACAAAAATCCACAAAGTTTTTGAAATCATTGTATAAGCAGAACCACTGCCAGCTTGGATGGAAAGCAATGGAGAGAAGGCTAAGTGAAAGAGGGTTGTTGGACTTTCAAAGTTCTCCATTTAAGAAATGAGCTGATAGAGCTACTCAGCTGCAAGCATGTGCTACCCTTCAAGAACAAGGAAGAATGACTCTAAGGGCAATGGCGTGGTGCAGAGGCAAGGCTTGCAGCTGCAGGCACAAAGGTGCAGAGAGCTGCAGGGAGCACAAAGGACAGAGCCCTGAGCCACAGAAACTGAACGGAATTTGTGCTGGGGCTTGTTACTCCTTTGTTCCTTACCTTTTCTCCCTTTTATATTGACCCCGCTTTTGTATTTTAGAAGCAGATAACTTTCGTGTTCTAGTTTCAGAGGTCTATAGGTGGAGAGGAATTTTGCCTCAGGATGGATAAACCCAGAGTCCTACCCATACTTGATTTGATTGATTTAAATCTAAAGATCATGAAATTTGGAAATTTCTGAGCTGATGATAATTAGATGAGATTTTGAACTTAGACATGATGTTGTAATGGGCTGAGATATTTGGGGGTGTTGAGATGGGGTGAATGTATTTTACATGTAAGATGGATGTAAATTTTGGAGGGCCAGAGAGTAGGCTGTAGCCATTTAATGGTGGTCCCCCAAAAGATATACTTATATCCTAATACTTGGAAGCTGTGAATATGGCTTTGAACGGAAAAAAGGTCTTTGCAAATATAATTAAAAATTTTGAGATGAGATAATCTTGGATTATCCACATAGGCCCTAAATTCATTGACATCCAAGGAGAAACTCACAGAAATGAGGAGAAGGTCATGTGAAGATGGAGACAGAGTTGAGTGATGCCACCAAGCCCAGGAATGCCAAGAGCCACCAGAACCACGAAGGGGCAAGGAACAGAGTCTCCTCTAGAGTTTCTGGAAAGATCACAGCCCTGCTGACACTTTGATTTTAGAACTCTTGCCTCTAAAATTGTGAGACAAAAAATTTTGTTGTCTTAAGCCATCAAGTGTGTGGTAATTTGCTACAGCAGACATGAGCGATAGGGGAACAAAGCCCCAGCCCAGAGCCAGCTCAGAGACCACCCAAAGAACACCCCATTTGTAGTTAAAGGATCATTCCTGCATCCTTAGAGACAAAGGACTGGAGGGCCATAAACCTATAGCTGTTTTAATCCTGTGGCAGATGATTGCACAGAAGGTACTATCCTAACCTGCCCACAACCTCAGCCTCATTATAGCATCATTATAATACCACGTGTATGCCCAGAAGTTCATGAATCTAATTATAACAGACTGAATTCTGGGTAAGCACATGAGGACTAAGCAAAGAGTTATACAGCAGCCAAGTGTCAATCAAAATGACCTCATGTGCCACTCTCCTAGGAATACCTTTGTAACCACCCATCATGGCCCAAATATAATACAGACCTTCCCACTTTTGTGGGGTTGTTACAGGCCTCTCTTTTCCTGCTGTAACCTGCTCCCCACAGGTGTGTACCCTCTTTTCTATGCAATTAGCCTGTTCAGGCATGACCTGTTTTCTACCTCAAAATGTGCCTTTAATAAATCTTTTTCTAAATCTCACTGACCTGTGATTCTTTGCTGCTTTGGTGAGGAAGAATTGAGGAAAGATGCAAATTGCACTTATGTGTTGCTTCTCCTCCAACCTCTGGGGTGATGCCAGAGTTTAAATTATCTTCGAACAGTTATAGCCTTAGCAACTGAATATAGTCACCAAGCAATAGAAAGTGTGTATGGGGTTCCCTGATGCAATTTTTAGATAATATGCCAGAGAATGCATAAAAGAGTGATGACTTCTTTTTAAAAATCACCTTGGATCTCAAAAAGATTATGCTAAAAGAAGCTAGGCTCACTCATGACACAATGTATAATTCTATTTACCCTAGAGAAAGCTGTCAAAACTGTAAGCCAGAGAATAGATCAGCGGTTATCAGGGTTTGGGGAGGAGATAGAGAATTCTTCAGTGGGGCACAGAGGAAATATTGAGGATGATGGATGTAATCAGTATCTTGATCATTGTGGTAGTTACACACTGTATAAATTTGTCAAAACTTAAACTGTACACCTAAGAAAGCTATATTTCACTGTTGTAAATTATACTTCAATAACTTTGACTTTAATTTTTTTTACCTTCTGATACTATAGGTTTATGTAACTCTTGCTTTCAAATGTTTGGAGCAAGTTTTTTTGGAACCCTGTGAATATCAGTCTTGTATTTAGTTATGGCTACAACTGACTTGGTTTTACATGAATTTTTTTATTGTTTTCTAATATCTATTCATTCCCAAAAGACAATGATTTTTCTATCATGGAAAATATAACCTCTTCAAGAAAAAGGGACTACATGTTCCACCTTTAGTTTCTAAAGAAGAGTTGAAAAAGTGTTTTGCTTATTGAAATAAGTGCACTATACCCCAGAGTGTCTACTTCGTTTAGTTTAACCTAACAAGTATTTATTTAGTATCTTATGTGTGTTGTGGTGCGATCAAATCCAAGACCCAGGGAGCCAATTGAGATGAATTGTGAGCCTTTATTAGCCGGCCAGCAACTGACTCTCTACTACGCAGGGTTAGAAGAGATCAGCCCCGAGCTCCCAGATGAGGCAGTTTATATAGCCACCAGCACATCCCTGAGCAGATCACCACACCCTGGTTAACAGTTGGCCGTTAGCATCTCCTTGATCAGATTATCCTGGTTAACAGCATCTCTTTGATCAGATTTCCCTGGTTAATAGCATCTCCTTGATCAGATTACCACACCCTGGTTGGCAGAATCAGAAGTAAATATTTAATGCTGGCTTACTGGAAAATTGTCCACCTATAACATGTGGAAGATACTATACTAAGTGCAGGGCTGGTACTAGGAGTGGTTACAGAGATGATTAAGAAACAATTCTTCTATGTTTAGAAAGAAGTATAAAATAAAAAGCAAATAACTCTAATATGAAACAGATTCAAACCAATCATACCCAAATGGGAGGATCGCATTCAAACAGATGAGGCAGAATTAAAAATATAAAATGAATGATTGTGGATTTGAACCAAAAGGGGAACCCCAGGTGAAAGAAACTACATGGACAAAAGATGGATTGAATGTTTGAGTCCAGCCCAAATTTATATATTGAAGCCAGTCCTCAATGTGATGAGATTAGGAGGTGGCGCCTAGGGACGGTGATTAGGTCATGCAGGTGAAGCCTTCATGATGGGATTGTTGCCCTTCTTTTAAAAAAAAAAAAAAGTAGAAGACAGGGAATCTCATCTTCTGCTCTCCACTGTGTGAGGACACAAGAAGAAAATCATCATCTGCGAACCAGAAGGAATTCTCTCCCCAAATGCCAGGTCCACCTGCACCTGCATCCTGGACTTCTCACCCTCAAGAATTGTGAGAAATAAGTGATTGTTGTCTAAGTCACTCGGCCTATGGTAATTTGCTATCACGGCCAGAACTAAGTGTAGAAACGTGAACAGACTTAGGGAACAGTCAGTAGTCTTTCATTAGAATTGAAGAACATACAGAGGAGTGAGAGAAAAACTAGATAGGGAGTTTAGGATAGTTTTCTGAGTATCTGAAATGCCATATTGGGGGATTTTTGCTTAATTCGATGGTCATTAGGGAACTATTAAAGCGGTGCTTGAGAATTTTGAGAATCTGGTAAAAGCTATGGACGCATTTCTCCAGAAAAGTGCACATGTGTACAAAATGTTGCATGCTACCTCAGGAGTTTCACAGACATGCAGCTCCTCCAAGGCCTTCCTTTCCTGGGAACCTCTGGATGAAAGAAGTTTCAAGGACATTTACATAAAAGAAATTTTCATTTCATGTTTATTCTTAATCAACTGATGAACTAAAGTAAGTTTTCTTAAAGTGTGACCTATATTAGGATCACCTGCAGGGTGTATAAAACATCCATATTCTTAAAATTCCACCTGAATTACTCAGGTGAGACACACTTTTAACTGGCATCTGACTGATCGTGACTCCACTTTGCCTAGAGAACAGCTGACCTAGTGATGAGGCAGATATTGTGGTGGACATCATTTGCTTTTGACCTTCCAGTAAAGCATGGAAGAGACAGAACTCAAAAAATATATATTTTTTCAACTCCACCAGTTCTCAAGACATTTTCCACAGTCAGTACCAATTTAAACTAAGCACAAGAACATCTTCGGCTGCAGATTGTTAGGACGGCATTTACCCTGGAGAAAGCTGGCTCCTTTACGTCAGCCAGAACATTTAAGAGGATCATTAGCATCTCATAGTCATAGTGTTGAAAGCTACTGATGGGTCCCATGGGATTAAGATAAACAGTCATCATCCTTAACCTTAAAATGATCACCTGCCACAGCGGCCAGAGTAGTTTCTGTTCTGTGCCTTTGATCTGAAAAGATCCAAGGTTTCTCTTATACATCAGTCTATCTTTCCAGGAAGGATTTTGCAAAATGACAGTAACTGGAAAGATTCTGGAATCGGTAGAGTCCGTTGCTTATCAGAGTTTTATGAGATTCTGATATCTCTTCCTTTTTGTAAAACAATCACTATGACTGTATTCTAAAAAATGCTATTGATTCCCAAAATTTGTTTTTTGATTCAGACATTCCACACATTCATTCCTAGTTAGGAACACATTTTATCATTTAATGTTAAACCACCAGGTCAATGTATTGTGCTTCCTGATTACTTTTTAACAAACAAGCAAAAACAATGTAACTAACAGTTTGGTTAAGAAGTTAGTTGTTAAATGAAGCTTTCATTTTCACTTTCCTGACATTCCAAACCTGTTATAGGATATTTATCTAGCAATCACATATACTATCTATAATCAAGTGTTCCATTCACCTAAGAATAAAGACTCATAGTCAGAAAAAAATCATTTAGATGATAGAGACTCTATTCATCCTTCTGGCAACTAAATTAAAGTTGTGACAGAGACAAGAAGCAAACATCAAGGAAAATCACCTGGGATCTAGAAGAACAAGCCATACAACTAGAGAGAGAACTAAGCAATCATCTTGCAATGACAGAAGGTAGGACAGGGCTAGGACAGGGCTAGGACAGGGCTAGGACACGAGGCTCTCCAGACCCAAGAGGCTGAGCAGGACAGAGGCCGTAGCTGCGGCCGCAGTAGATGCCTCTTAAACAGGCCGCGTCTGAGAGCAGACTTTTGCAGTGATGAACCTGCTCACTCTGTGTACCAGTGCCCATTAGGCTATGCAGGGGGCACCAGGGACTTACAGGGAGACACTGATGTTGGAGTGAGGGCCGAGATGAGACTCGCTCTGTACAGAAGTGCTAGCAGTATCCATTGTTCCTGTTGTGCCCTCTCCCCTCCCAGTGCGCAGACGTGGTGCCTCCATAGCCGACATCATCAAACTGGATAACAGAGGTCGCTCTGCCCAGAGGATTCCCTGAAACTCCGCCTCCTCCAACTTGTGGCCCCACCCAAGCCACATCTAGGTGTGTCCTCACTTAGTCAGGTAACCCTTGCTTAGCAGTGCCTAGACTCACACTGGAAGCATCTGGCCTGTTTTTGATGTGGCCTTTTGAGGCAACTATAAACATAGCATCTGTGGATTGTTTGCTGAATCTTAACAGGTGGCCCCAGAGAGGTAGAGACTTGGGCTAAATTTTGCCTGCAGTTGACCCCTTCTCAGGACTGTGCCACTGGATACCTACTACACGAAGCCACACTAAGACCAAGAGACTTAGGAGCTTTGCTTAGTACATAGAAACAGACACAGAAAGGCAGCCAAAATATGAAGAGAAAGAGGCATATGAGAGAATAGAACAGAGATCCAGAAATAATGGAGTCAAGTAATCTAACAGATGCAGAGTTCAAAACACTGGTTATAAAGATGCTCGATGAATTTATGGGAAGTGTAGATGAATTCAATGAGAACTTCAACAAAGAGATAAAAAACCTAAAAATGGAAATGGAAATTATGAAAGGGAACCAGTCAGAAATGAAGAACATATTATCTGAGATGAGAAGTATATTGAATGGAACAGGATGAATAAAGAAGAGGATCAAATGATCAATACAGAGGATGGGAAAACCAAGGACTCTCAATCAGAATAGCAAGAAAAAAGAAGCCAAAACTGTAATAATAATTTAAGGAGCCTATAGTACACTATTAAAGATAAAAATATTCGTGTCATAGGGATACCAAGGGATACTGGGGGGCTGGAGGGGGGTTGGGAGGGGGAAGACATTGAAGAGTTATTTGAAGAAGTAATGATGGAAAACTTCCCTAACCTGGTGAAGGAAATAGACATGAAACCTCATGAAGCTCAGAGAGTCCCCAAAACCAAGAACCCAAAGAGGACCATACCAAGACACATCATCATTAAAATGCCAAAGAGAGACTCTTAGAAGCAGCAAGAGAAAAGTAGTTAGTTACCTACAAGGGAGCACCCATAAGACTGGCAGCTGATGTCTCAAAAGGAACTATGCAGGACAGAAGGGCTTGTCACAAAATATTTGACGTGATGAAGACTCAGGAGCTACAACCAAGAATACTTTATTCAGCAAAGCTATCATTTAGAGTTGAAGGACAGTAAAAGAGCTTATCAAACAAAAACAAGCTAAAGGAATTTATCATCACCAAGCCATTATTACAGATATGTTGGAGGGACTTCTTTAAGAAGAAAAAAATGTATCAAAAATGTGAATAAAGAATGGTAATAACTACATTCCTATCAACAAGTACCTTAAATGGAAAAGAATTAAGTGTTCCAATCAAAAGATAGAGCTGCTGAATGGATAAGAAAAGAAACCCTGACATATGCTGCCTGAAAGAGACTCATGTCAGATTAAAAGACACACATAGACTAAAAGGAAGGGGATGGAAAAGGTATTGTCTTGATGGACCTAGAGGGTATTGTGCTGAATGAAATGGGTTGGATAGAGAAAGACAAATATCACATGATTTTACGTACATGTGGAATCTAAAGAACAAAATCAACAACAAAAGCAACAAAAGTAGAAATAAACTCATAGATACTCAGAGAATATTTTGAGCTATACTAGATGGGAGGGGGGTGGAGGGTACAAAAAAAAAAGCAAAGGAATTAAGAGGTACATATAGATAGTTGGAGAATAGACATGGAGATATAGAGTGTAGCATGGGGAATATGGTTAATAATGTTGTAATAAATATGCAAGGAGGAAGAGGAGTACTAGATTTAATGGGGTGATCACTTTGCGCGTTATGTGGACCTCTGATGACCATGCTATACAACTGAAACTGGTATATTATTGTATGCCAACTCTAATTGAAAAAAAACTCATTGTACGATGTAAATACAAGCAACTAATTGTCTATTTTATATCAATAAAAATGGGGAAAAAAGTAATAAAGACTCAGTATTTGCATAAATAGCCATTTCCATCCTTTCTTAGGCATGGTAGTATGTATTTACTGGTTTTTACTTCCCAGAATCTCTTTTCCCCCTCTTCTGGTCACAGCAACTCCTCTTCTTTTAGAAAGCTCTTCTTTCGGTACTCTAGTCAGAAGGGTTTCACTGGGACCTGTCAATCAAAGAACTCCACGCCCATCCCAAGCTAGACCAATCATTACCTCACCTCATCAAGGAGCCCTTGATTGTCCTGGAAATGGGCGTGGTCAGAGTTCTTCTAAAAGATTTTTTGAACTGGAGTTGGCGTAGTTAGAACAATAATAGGAAGATGAAAAATAGTTTTCCTCTCTGATAGTGAAGCTATGAGTGTGTGAGTCCTGTTGGTAGTCATGTACCCAAGTACACTGAGAAAGCAGATCAGAAGGAAACAAAAATAAGCCATCATACAAGAGAAGAGGTGTTGTTAAGCAACTCCTTTGGTTCTAAGATCCACCTTAATGTGCTTCAGTGTTGTGCTATCTAATATGGCGGCTGCTGGCCACATGTGGCCAGTGAGCAACGAAAGTGTGGCTAGTCCAAGCTGAATTGTTCTATAATTCTAAAATAACACTGGATTTCAAAGATTTGGCATGGAAAAAGTTATGATTTTTATAATGAATAAATGTGAGATTATGATAGTTGAATATATTAGTTTAAATAAACTAGATTTTAAAATTAATTTCATCTATTTTTATTTATTTCATCTTTTTTAATTTTAATGTGGCTTTTAGAAATTTTTATATTACATATGAGTCTCGTATTATATTTTTATTGAAACAGCATTGCTCTCTAGTGACTCTGTGGTTTTATTTGTTTCTTCATTTGTTTAGCTACTTCGGTGGGGGGGTGGGGAGGTTATTGCATTGGCAACCAATAGAGCCCTAGTTGATGCTGAAATTGGCAGCTGGAGCAGAGGCATTCAGAGAGACCGATCCATAATGCAGAAGTGGCTATGTTCAGGTGCAGAGGGGGCACGGAAGTTTTCTCCATCCTGAGTTAGGAAACTCAGTAGCAAAGGAGTTAGTTTATCCTTATAGGTTATTTGTTTTCATTTGGATAATGCGCATATCCTCACTGAACTTAGAACTTTACAGGACTTGGGAGAAAAAAAGTCAGCATTTTGGAGGGGATGGCTACTTCTTGCAACCTTCAATAAGGTTCTGTAAGAGGGAAAAATTGTGGTCCAAGCAGAGCCACCTAAAAGTGGAGCAGGAGTAGCAGCAGCCGAGTAGAGTTGTCTAAAGAGAGGCCTTTTAGCCACCAGGGATGCTCTGGATTTCAAAAGGCAGCCCATTGCACCGAAATCCAGCCAATGTGCAGCCAGAACAAAGCAGCCAGATCCCTTAACTGGCCATAATGCACTACTACCTGACAAATCATTCTTCTTCTCCAGGTTACAAAGGATATTGGGAGTACTTGGGGCAGATATTGGGAGTACATTGAGCTCTATCACATCACCGCAGTTCACCATACGGAGACAAAGACCAAAGTGAGATGCACCAAGATGAGGCCTACAAGGATGGGCAGTGCCCCATCCCCCCACCCGAAGAGTCATCAAGTTACATGCCTACAGGCATGCATATATACACAAACACGCACATATAATATGTTATATATTATATGTATATATTCATATAGAAATAGAAATTGTCATAGATGGGAAGTCTTACAATTATGGATTCTGGGATCCACATTTGAATGGGAATGATTGTACTGGAAAAAAATTAAAATGTGGTTTCTTCATGCGCTACAGCTTCTCTTTCTGATATTATTATATAAGGAAGTTAATTCCTAGAGCATTATTTACATCAGAATTAGTTTATTCAGAGAACAGTTTGGATTGGTTGGTGATGTGGAAGTGTGACCTCATTACTCTCTGATGAAGGCAGATAAGTGTAGACTAGCTTTTTAGAACAGAGAATAAAAATGCCATTAGTAGAATTGGTGGGGAGAAAAGTTTGAAACAATTGAATATAGCTGAAATCATCTTGAGAGTTTGGAGATATAGAATAATATTCGGAACATTTTGCTTATATTAGGTCTCCTAATTATTTCATTTATGAGTCAAAGATACAGTAGAAAATAGAATTTGCTTCCAAATAGTTCAGATGAAGAGAGTTTAAGGAAGGGATTCCTTACACAGGTGTGAGCAAGATTAAGGGAACAAATATGACTTGGTGAATCACTCAAAGCCCACCCCCACCCTTCCCACTTACTGGCTGAGGGGAGTGGGAAGCGAGCAGTGTTGCCAGGAGCCCAGTGAGAACTGGGGCTGTGGGGGAGAACTGCCTGCTGGGAGCTACAGTCACAGAGGAATGTGACTTTTGCTTCAGCTTCAGGACTAAAACTGAGGATTGGAGAATAAATACACCCGTCTCTCTCTCCTATCCACCATCCTCTGCTAGGTGCCTCTCATGGGCTGAACCCCACCTGAACCAGACAGCAAGAACAAGGCAGAGATTCACTTGGGGTAGGTGTGACAGAGAATTACAAGCATACTCCCATCCAGATCACACTGCCTTTTCCTGAACTGCCCTTTCATTACTTGTAATTGCCTTTTTAATTTAGTTGTCTATTTGTGCATTATTCATCTCTTCCTCAACTTTATGAAATTTACACTTGGGATGTAATGGTTTGGAAACTTCTGCCTCCAGCCCTAGGATAGAGATAAAGTGAAGGAGATGGGCATAGGTTTCTGTTGTACATTGCTATTTCAACTTGATAGAAGTGATAGAGTGAAATATCAGAAAAGCAGACAAATAGGAAGAAATTTTAGTAATTATCTCCATCCATGCATTATATATATTACCCAGAAGGACATTAGCCTCCCCCCACCCACTCTCTGTCTGTCTCTTTCTCTCTCTCTCTCTCTCTCTCTCTCTCTCTCTCTCTCTCACACACACACACGCACACTCTGAAGGGCAACATGTTTCCTTTAAACAAAATATCAAATGCATACAACAGGTTTACACAAATTATTTTTTAGATGCCAAAGCCCTAAGAAGAGAATTTCGGTTCCAATTCTACCATTGAAAGGCTAGGGGGAAGGGGGGATCTAACTGATAACAAATCATTGTAAAGATGAGGAAGCTGTTTCTAGACTGAGATCAATTATTTGAAATAGCTACACGCCTTTTACATAGTGTTTGACCAGTGCTAGAATTCAACACCCAGATTCAGTTCTACTTTTTCATTTCTAGTAAAACAGAGATTCACACTTTGAGGCCGAGGAAATCAAGGAGAAGAATCACATCATCATTTTTGCAAATATTTGTCCAGAAGTTAGCATGTGCCAGGCCTGTGATATGTACTTTATCTGCAGGCATGGGGGGCGGGGGGGTTGAGAACTTGTGCACACAGCTGGGAAGTGGTAGAGTGGAGCTTTCAACTCAAAAACTCCATTTCTGTAGATTTCTCTACCATTCGAATCCATCTGAAAATAACAATAACAATGATCTTAAAATAGGCTTGCCATTTTTAGATAAATGAGAACTTTGATAAAGAGCCATGAAATTATAATTTGTATGCAGTTTCTCATTTTCCTTGTTTCTAATGTTGTTTTAGAAACAACATTGCAACTTATTATTTTGGATAATGACACTTCTATGACCAACTTCTCTTGTTGGTCCCTCTGCAGAGATTTATAGTACCTTTTTTGCATTATCTGTATCTGAGTCTAAATCTAAATTCTCCCAGCTAAGATTGCAATTTCAAATTGTATGAACACAGTTCTATAGCTGTCAAAAGCTTTTCTAAGCCTTCACAGTTTGATGCCACAAATTGCCAGACAGCCTGCTTCTCGAGTTTAAATAGATCACCTCCCTTTGAACTCTTATAATATCCAATAAAACAGTGGGGCTATAGCTATGTAGCACAAAAATAATCTCGACTGAACTAAAATGCTATGTCTCATCATTTATCTACATTCTCCTAATCATCTAGATATTTCCAAATATCTGGGTTGATAACACGATGTAAGGAATATATCTGAACACTTTAATCATGAGGCCAACAAACTATGGCCGATGGGCCAAATCTGGCCCACCACTTGTTCCCGTACATAAAGTTTTACTGGGGCTCAGACATACTTGTTTTACACATTACTTATGGCTTCTTTCATGTTCCAAGAGAAAAATTGAATGATCGCAATAGAGACTGCAAAGCCTCTGCAACATCCAAAATGTTTATCATCTCATCTGTTAAGAAAAGTTTGCCAGTGCTGCTTCACCTGAAATTGTCCATTTTCTTAGATCTCATTTGTTTTATTTCTCAATAACATGATTAGAAAGTAGAAAAGTTTTCTCTCTATGCTCTTCATTTTCTCTGGGGCATTTAACCCCTCTGATTTTGTTATCACATCTCATAAACGAATCAGCACCACTAGCTGTAAGCCTACCTACTTTATAAAGTACACGTGAAAGGTGTACTTTATAAACATAATGGGATATATACAATTCTTATTAAGCAGAGTGTGAGGTGGTTTAAAAGGAGCTAGAATAATTTTCCATCTCACAAATTTTAACAATTCTTTGAAAGAGATGGGCCACAATGAGTCACAGGCAAAGGTTTTGAATCAGATCTGAGTTTGAGCCTCGGCCTCGTCAATTACAAACTATGTTACTTGTCCTCTCTGCCTGCATCAGTTTTCTCCTTTGTTACATGGAGAGAATAATAATAGTATCCATCTCATTGGATTGTTAAGAGAATTAAATTCAGTTAAAATGACTGTGCTTAGCTTAGTGTGGGCACATAGTAAGTCATCACATCCTTCCATTGGCAACTTAAGAATGGAATTAAAGAGACAAGGAGGAAATGAATGAAGAAGAGAAGAAAGACAGCATTAAAAACCACCAAAAGAATGAGGGCACGTTCCTGATTTATTACCTTACACTTCAATTTCTAGAGTTAAGAAATAATTCTCTACTTAGAGATAAAAATGCTTCAAATATGATGTATCTTCATATCTCAGATTAGTTTGGAACTTAAAGGTTTGCTTCTTAATTTGAGCAAATGGAATCTGTAGAACCTACAGATGTCTTTCTCACACTCAGGGCTCATTTCAAACTTCACAGATCCTGAATGAGATGTGAGCTCATTCTCAGTGCATGTGTACACATAAGCAATAGCTGATTTCATAAGCTCAGGGAGCATATTTACTTTCAGCAAGAAATGAGCTCTTGCTTGGAAAATTGGTCTGAAAACCCATTACTGCAGTGGATTCATTTTCATTTATTTCCCAACAGGTAATGGCGTTTATTTGGAGTATTGAGAGATAGCGCCTTTCTGAAACTGAGTGTTATCTCATTTACATGCAAATATTTTTATCGTCATCTTAGATAGAACTATAATCATGGTCTATCAGGCTTGCCATGCACCCAGAATTTAATTAATGATATGTCTGCACAGAATCAAGATAAAAAGCTGAAACAGAAAAAAATTTGGCATCATAGAGCTTTCAAGCTCATAGACGTTTTAGTAATTTCACTAATTTATTCACTCAGTTATTCATTGCTTTGACAAATATTTATTGAGTTCCTACTATGTGCTAAACACTTGCATGTGATACAAATATATAAATGGAAACACATAACCTTGACTTCAAGAATGTCACATTTTAAGAGAGAGACAGAGGCCAACAAAGATGATTCTTCAGGTTACGATGAAATCAGGCCTAAGTACAATGGAAGCATGTGTGTCCAGGGAAGAAAAGGTAAGCTTTGCATGAAAAATGTAGCTCTCTGAGCCTCGACAAATAAGCTGACAGATGTGGAAAGTGTGCCATGCAAGAAACAGCTCCAAGTCCAGCAGTATGCAGACCGTGAAATGTTTGGAGAAACTAGAAGTGGCTCAATACTCCTAGAATGTAAGGTGTTAAGTGGTAAGGGGGGCTGAAGGTACGAGGCAGGTGGAAGTGGAGGTTGGACAGGGTCTTGATTGTGGAAAGCTTTGTCAAGCAAAACACTCCAGGTTTTATATGAAGGCAATCAGAAGTCACTGCATAATTTTAGCAATAGAGGGAGGAATCATATTTTCACACTAGAAATGTCACTTCAGTAGCTCTGAAGAATAGTGGGGCAATCACAAAGTGGTCTCTTATGACAAATAGGCAAGTGATGCCTGGGTCATGAACCGTAAGGGTGACTATGGTAACGGAGGTGGGGTACCAAAATGAGAATTATTTAGGAGGCAGGATCAAGGGAACACAGGGATTGACAAGAGGTGGGTTTTAAAGGAGAAATAGTGTTCTAAGATGGGCAGCTAGGTTAATAAAGTGTCATTTAAAAAATTCAGGAGAGGGTTCATGGGAGCAAGGTATAGGATAATTATAGATTGTATAAACAATCTACACCAAGAAAATATATCTAAAATTTTAAATACCATTTCATTTATTTGCTCAATATAGATGTTATACAGACAACCCAACAAAAACACAGATTGTCATATTAAATAAAGGACTGTATGTAGTTTAAAATATTCTTTCTGAGCTTAATATTTCTGTTAATACTTTTCTGCATTAACTGATGCCTTCTAATAGTCATTTTAAAAATAATTCACCATAAATAATGAAATCTGCTTTTATTTAAATCAAGATTAATAAATAATTTCTATTAAAAT
This sequence comes from Rousettus aegyptiacus, assembly GCF_014176215.1. Classification (NCBI taxonomy): domain Eukaryota; kingdom Metazoa; phylum Chordata; class Mammalia; order Chiroptera; family Pteropodidae; genus Rousettus; species Rousettus aegyptiacus. Next base: position 70,751,444 of record NW_023416288.1, read on the forward strand.
CCCTTTATATTTATGTTATTTATAGGAAAGTCAATAAAGATTAAGAAGGAGTCCCAAATTGCAAACTACTTGCTATTATATTTCCTGGCAGGAGCAAAAAAGTAAAATATCAGTAAAAGTGAAGATTCTACTATGATTCTTTGTAAGGCTGATAGAATTCCATTTTTAAAAAAATTGAATTTAAGGATATGATGAGAATATGAAATATCCTTTGATATTAAGGCTAGATCCCAAGCCATATATGAATCAAATTTATATGCTAGTTCTATATTTTTGGAGGACAGATAGCATATCTTATTTCAGGAACTAGAAATTCAGAAACAACTTAAATGGCAACTGAAGTTTCATAGTCCTAGGAAAAGTAATTTGAATTGTTCATATCTCTTTTTCTGAAAGCTTGGACATAGAAACAGAAAAATGTATAAAAGGGTCTTTGCTATCTACTTCTGAACATTCTGTGCTGCCTCAATAAATCATATCATTAAGACATTTCTCTTATTCAGATTCTGACACTTTGTGCATGTGGAGAAAATCACTCTAATTAATGGGAAAATTCAGAAAGTCACAATAATATTAAGGGTAAAGATGTAGGTTATGTACGCTTCTGTCTTCTCACAGATTTATCAGACTAAGAAGACAAAGTGAAAAATATTCAATTAGAGCTATGTGTAGCATTTTAATTCTCATCAAAGGTCACTCAACCAGTTTACAACAGCAGCATGTCTTGTCTGCTAGATAGCCAGGCGTATTTCTAGTATGTTAAATGGCCTTCCTGTCCTTTCTTGTTCAATTCAGAGTGTATTGAATGGATAACTTCACGTGCCTCATTTTTCCGTAACATGGATGTTTGCTCTTTTCCCAAACATGCCTGTATGCTCCCTTCCCTCTACAGCTTGTGGACTGTATATTGTAGGCCCATCATTAGAAAATCTCCCTTATCAGACATCAGTATTTCAAGAGCAAGGGGTTCAACCAGAGTACATTGGTTTGATGTGATACACTGACTGAAGCCACCTATCTGATTAAATGTGACCAACTGTAAGTTTTTCTCGGTCTTTAAAAGACTAAGGCTTGAATTTTTAAAAAGGGAGAGAGGGAAGAATAGTAAAAAAGAAAGAAAAAAATGGGAATGAGAGAAAAAATAAAGACAAAAGGAAGGCCACGTGCACAGAGTGTCAATGCTCAAAAGTATTGAACTTGACTTTATAGCATGCACACCTGCAGGCACTATTGTGCACAGCATACATTTTGAATTAGCATATTACTCGTGCCATGTGCAATATTTTGTGCTACATTTAAATTATTTTTAGTAGAAAATTACACAGTTGTCATGGTGTAAGAGAAATGGGCTTCCATATGAATAATCCTGCCCTTTTATAGACAGACATGCCTAATTTGGACTGTGATAGGAAGACCTCGGTTCACCTTGACCAAACCTTTCCCTTGGTCAGCTGTCCAAAATAGCCCCAAATTTTGAAATCGTACATATTTTGCAATTACTTCAAGTAGGTTCATTTTTTTTCATTATACCTAATGTAATTCTGCAATATTACATTAATAACAGTCAGTTGAAAATAATATTAACAATGAGTTAGTTTCTAATGATATCAATTGTTGACAAGATATCTAAAACATCTTTTGAACAAAAAAGTTACCACATTTAAATAGAACAAAAAAGTGGGATGAATACAAATCCGGTGCAGTAATTTTGTTTTTTTTTTTTCATTAATGTCTTTTTGTGTGTGTGCCTACGGCACCTGGTCTTCCTAGGTGGTTTCCCATCCAAGTACTAACTAGGCCTGCCACTGCTTAGCTTCCAAGATCAGACGAGATCAGGCACATTCAGGGTAGCATGGCCATAGAGTGGTTTTTCCCATTAGTGATATTGATAAATTACATTTTTGTAGCTTTTCACAGCTTACAAAGTAATCTCCCATACATAACATCATTTGTGCCTCACAGCAACCCAGTAAGAGAAACATTATGCCCATTTTTCTTATGTATAAATTGAGGTTCAGAAGGATATGCAAGCAGCCCAAGTTCACAGAATTAGTAAGTAAAAAAAACCTAAGCTCAAATCTTCTGCTTACCAATTCCATCCCCAGCCTTTCCTCTTTTCCTTCCCTCCTTCCTTCCTTCCTTCCTTCCTTCCTTCCTTCCTTCCTTCCTTCCTTCCTTCCTTCCCTCCTTTCTTCCCTCCTTCCTGCTTCATTCCCTCCTTCCAGCAGAGCTGGCTCCACTGAATGCTGAAGCCAGACAAATAGGCAGGATTTGGCATGGGTCACATAAGTCCTTGGAGTCACAGGACCATGTTTTGCTTACTTCAGGGACCCTCAGTGTCTAAAAATTGAGACATTGTACTTACAATAACTGTGTCATTCAATATCTTTAAATGTGGAGAGTCCACACCTGGATATCTCTCCACTTTCACAAAAGGTCATTTTTCTCTGGGTCCCTCATTGTGGTATTCTCCTGCTCCATTGTGCAAGTTTACCACAAAGCCGTGGGGCAAAATTTCCCCTTTGGGACACTTCTAGGACCTCACTTGGACTTGACCCGGTTGTTCAAGCCTGTTGTTCTTTGTTGGAAGCTCTGCAGTTTAGAAAACACTCACCTGGGGCAGGATGGGGTCAGGTAAAGAGAGACATTGGAGGTGGATTGTCACAATGCAGCAGCTTGGACCTTCTCCAGAGCTACTGACCTGTGAAGGAATATGAGGAGCGTGGGGGTGGCAGGAGTGTGTGGGAAGCACCGTGTGGAGGAGCAGGGAGCTGCCTACCATACGGATCACATGAAGGGAGCTGCTTTATGATTCCTAACACTCTGTACCATGTGCTGTTTCTGTAAGCTCAGGGCTACACGAACAATGCAGGTCCCTCTAGGATCCCTGACTCCTGACACAATGACAAAAGCACAAACAGCCAGAGCGGCCCATTCTGTCTTAATGCATGTCATTTAACTTTTGCAATTTGACTATCGTAAGTAGATGCCATAAAGGAATTTCGAAGCCATGAGTGGGAGCTGTGAATACTGGAAACTAAAGAATCGACTGACATGCTTAACAATTCTATTCTAAACAACCAAGAAAGTGTTTGAAAAGGAACACATAGCTCTGCTTTTAAATTGCCCAGTTTTCCATAAACATATAATTTTATTAATCGTCCACGTGGCTGGACTATTCTAACAACAATGCCAACCACATGAGGCCTGACTCTGCCCCCTAAATGCACTGTACTCATAGGCACAGAACTTAAAGGAGAAAAAAAAGACTTCTTTGTGACTAAGAACCCTCCAGAAGCTTTATACCCTTTCCAGGAGCCTCTTAGGGACACAGCCTGCAAAATCATCCCAAGACTCCTCGTCTTTTATCAGACAGTATAGCAAAAACTCTGAGCTGGAGGAAAAGAACTAATATATGCAATGCAAAATGAAGGCACTGTTGGTAATCAGTGCTTTTCTAAAAAAACATCAATCAAATATCATATAAAATGAGAAAGAGCGAGACAGAGAGAGAGAGAGAGAGAGAGAGAGAGTGAGCGAGAGAGAGAGAGTGAGCATGCATGTGTTTGTGTACATGCACCAGAAAAATTTAATATTAGAGAGGAAGCTTTGGATAATCTTTTGTTAATACAATGTGTCTTCTCATGGCACATTGGTCTCTTCTGAAAGTTCATATTAATCTGAATCTCTTATTTTTTAGTAGCAAGGTATATTTGCAGTTCTGTATTATCATTTTACAGATAGTAAACCGGAAGGACGAAAAGGTTACTTGGCTTAATTTTAGTTACGTACTAGCAACCTCAGCCCTTAATTTTGATGTCACATGGGGAATTGGTTGGAGGATAGCTGTTTGAGGCTTGCTCCTGTACTTTCTTTCTCATTGGTATGACTTCTGAGTCACAGTTGAAGTAGTGACTCAGAGGCCATGGATATTTTCTCCACATTGGTGAATCTTCTTACTCCTTTAAACCAGGATTGTCACCTCCAGTTCAATTCTGGCTCTATCTTCAAATTTCACAACATGATGAGGCAGCGTGGTGGAGGGGTCATGGGGGAAAGCTCTGGAATTGTGTAGTCCAGGGAAAAAACACCCGGAAGCCACACTCAGCTTCATATCAGTCCTAAAGCCTGCCAAGTCCACTTGCCTTGCAGGACCTTTGAATTTGCTGCTCCCAGTGCCTGGAACTTTCATCCCCTGATGTCTATATGGCTCATCTTCAACTCTTTCTAGGGTCACTGCTCAAATGCTACCTCATCAGAGAATCCTACTGTGGTAGGTAGAATAATGCCTCCACCACCACCACCAAAGACGTTGACATCCTATTCTTTGGAAGCTGTGAATATGTTACATTATATGGCAAAATAGACTTTACAAATGTGATTAAGTTATGGATGTTGTGATGGGGAGAGTATCCTGGACTATCTAGATGGGCCCAAAACAATCACAGGGTTCTTATAAGAAGGAACAGTGAGTAAGAGAGGAGGGAGAAGTTATGCTGATGGTTTTGAATATGGAGGAATGGACCACAGGCCAAGGAATGCAGGAAGCCCCTAGGAGCTGAGAAATGAAAGGAAATGGATCTCCCCCAGAGCAGCTAGAAGGCATGCAGTCCTGCTGATCCATTTTAGACTTCTGACCTCCAGTATTGAAAGATAGTAAATCTGTGTTATTTTACACCACTAAGTTTGTGCTAATTTGTTACAGCAGCAATAGGAAACAAATAGATTTCTATTCAAATTCCCTCTCTCTACATTGAATCACTCACATTTCTGCTTACCCTGTGGGATTTACTTTTGCAGCACTTGATCATCTGACATAGGTTTATTTGTGTTTTCTGTCTCACCGTACTAGAACGTAGCCTTCATGAGACAGGGGTCTTTGTTTCATTCATTGTTTTGCCCTTTAACCTGAGAAGTACCTGGCCCATAGTAGATGCTCAATAATTTTTTTTTTTGTCTGAATAAAGAACATAGCATGGAGTAATCCATCCATGATTGTTGGAAATTGATAACACTTTTGTCAGTGCAGAACCGCTAAGCAGGCTAATGCTACTTCTCAAAGGAGTTCCAGGTGTGCCTGGCATGCTGCTTTCCTGGGCCCTCAAGTCAGCAGGTACAGCAGCCATTTGTATTTGTCCAAGTGTGCCATGTAAGTAATATGGTGTTTTATATGTGGCATAATGGACAAAGATTTTATAAGGTGTGTTTGAGGACATCAACAATGACTACCCTGCAAAATCAAGGCTTCTTTTTTGAGGGCGAGGAATTGCAGAACATAGTTGTAGACTGAACATAAAGCAGTTTTTAGTTTGAAGGTGATGCCAACAGATAGCTTACTTTTAATGTGGAATCCATTTTTAGGTTATGAGTGACTTCCTAGAGTAGAATGCCTACTACTGATAGTAAACATGAACTCAAGAGATAGGACCTCACCCATGGCTTCCACTGGGCTTTCGGGGATCTCTCTGTACCTTTGTACTGGACTTTCTTACCTCTGTCTCCTCACTGTCCACCATATTTCTTGGCTTTCAAGACCCTCTCTTTCACCTATTTTGACCAACTATTTTAAAAAGGTTCCTATTCACTGATATATGAAATTTTCTTCTTTGATTTTTTTTCTTATTACCTCAAGGTTGCAGGATTATCACTCATTAGCCATTTCATTTGTTCTAGTCTTGCTACTGTCACAGGAAGAGCTGACTGCCCTAATAATCAGGGCTGTTCAATCCTGGAATTTGCTGAACCACACATCTATGCTGATGGTGAGCATGCTGTTGGAGAAACAGGGCTCATGACATTTAGTGCTGGCCTTCTATTTTGATTCTATCATCATTCATTGATCTATTAATTCAATAAATAGTTATTAAGAATATACTACATGCTGGGCCCAGGGGATAAATAGAAAACAAAATAAACACTATCCCAGCCATAATGAATGTCACAGCCTACAAAATGAGTTAGACTGACAATGAATGACAAGTATGTTGAGTCTACAAAAGAGAAAATCAGGATTCCAGATGAACAGAAAGCAATTCAATATTCAACAGTTGTTTAATGAGTGGCTACTGTGTATGAAGTATATTTTTTAGGTGCTGGGGATTCTATAGTGAATAAGACCAGCAAAGTCCCTGATCTGATGGGATTTATAGTCTGATAGAGAAAGAGAAACAATAAATAAACAGATAAATAACATAATGTTGAGGAATGATAAATGCTATGAAATAAGAGAGAAGGATGAAGAAAATAAGAAGTCGGTAGTTGTAGAGAACCATTCTGAGAAGATGACATCTGAATTGGCCTCTTATGTAATCACCTCATCTTATTTATCAGGCTTCATGGGAAGCAGCCTTCAGAGTAGGAGGAACATTCAGAGATGTCCCCAGATTTTCTGGTTGACTCGCAGTGCCAGTGCTATCATCGGTTTAAGACAAGTCTGCTTCACAACTTGGAAATACTATTCATGTTCCCATTAGTACTCTCTGGGAGCTTGTGGAGCCCTTTTATGCCCAAACTACTGCAAAGAGCTATGCGACAAGTTTTTAAAAATCAACAGCTATCAAACAAGGGTAGGGAAGTCAATTCACAGGAATAAAATAAGAATTAAATCTAGATATATGGAGGGCTTAAATGAGATACAAAATGTTCAACTATTGGTAACCTTCTAGCCAAAGCAAATTTTTCTCATGCCCATGTGAGGATAATATTGAATGTGTATAATTATAGTAAGAGACGACTATGATAAAGAAGCAGTGGGTTTAAGGCTGACCAAAGAATAGGTATTTATTGAACATCTACTATGTGCACAGCTATAGGTTAGACCACTAGAAACTGGAACCAGGAGGCTTTTTTCCTGTTACTTTTCCCCACTTGAAATGTACTTTTATACCTTGTACCTCTGGCTAGCTCTATTTATGCTTCGAACTCCAAGACAGATATCATCTCTTACATACGCCCTTATTTGAGCAATGACCCTCAGCCAAAATCAGATTCATTACTCTCTCCTACATGGTATATTCTAGGCTTCTATCCACCTGTATTTTTGCTCTTACCAGCATGGATTGTAATTATTTAATTTTGTGTCTTCTTGAGGGAGGGGCTGTGTCTTATTCACTTCTGTATCCTTTGTGTCTTACCCAGTTTTTCCCAAAGTTCTCTGATGATAAGAATTACCTGGGGATACTTGTTTAATTATCTGAATTATGTGACCTCTCCCCAGAAATTCTGATTCACTAGTTCTGGATTAAGACCTACAAATCTATTGGTCTAACAAGCATTCCAGGTGATTCTTATCATCAGGCAAGATTGGGAAATACTAACCCAGGAGGATGTAGTTAACACTAACAAAATGTAATTGAGTGAATTAAAACTGATGTATGAAATTTTCAACTACAGGTGAACAGAACTTTCTCTCCTTTAGATCAGATATAATTATCACATTAATATAGTATTCCAAAAATATTTCTCAGGTTTGGCTCCTAGTGATGCTGAAATTAGGAAAAAGCATAATGAATTGTTTTACCTCCTTGCATATGAGTAGGAAAAATTAAGAAATAAATAATGAAATTGACAGTTGCTGCTGATGACATAGCTATGTATCATTCATTCATACTTGGTACATTAAAAAGTGCTTCTTAACTGGGTAATCTTGCTTCTCCCCCCAGGGAATAAATGTCTGGAGACGTTCAGTTGTCACAACTGAAGAGGTGCTACCAACATCTGGAGGGGAGAGGCTGGGAATACTGCTAAACATTTTATAATGCAGGGGTCCCCAATCTTTGGGCTGTGGACCTATACGGTCTGTGGCCTGTTAGGAACCAGGCCGCACAGCAGGAGGTGAGCGGCAGGCAAGTGCAGAAAGCTTCATTGTTTTTGCAGCTGCTCCCCAGCACTAGCATCACTGCCCAGCTCCACCTCAGCTCATCAGGCATTAGATCATAGGACCACCAGTCCCTAGTGCCAAAAGGTTTAGGGATGCTACTATAATGCACAGGACAGCCCTACTTAACAAGGAATTATTTGTCCCCAAAGTGTCGAGGTTGAGAAACCCTGAGTGAGACTTACCTGGAAGCTTTAAAAAGTCCAGATTCCAAGGCTACTTTCCAGAACTGTCACCTCTGAATTTCTGAAGGTGGGACAGAGGCATCAGCTCTTTTTTCAGCTCTTCCAGGGACCTCAATGTGCAACCAAAGCTGAGAACCATTTCAGAATGTACAGGATACTAGAAAGAGAAGTGGACTCAGAAACCTGGTTTTAAGTCTGTGGTATGCCACATATTAACTGGAAAATTAGGTACAGAACCTCTCAGTTTCTGTTTCTTCATCCATAAAATAACAATAACACCTACATCAGAGGGTTATTATAGGGATTAAAGAGACAATGCAAATGGCAGTGCCCTGTAACTAAATACACAAATGTAAGGTATCATTACTACTCTCTGTTTGGCACTGGTCCAATGGCAGAACTGGGTAAATTACTCGTTTAACACCACAAATACATTCTTGAATGCAAATTCATTCTTGTATTTCTGCCTAAAGTATGTTCTACATATGCCAAAGAAGTCATAAAACTCATGTGCTTAGGTGAGTTTTTTTATGTAATAAACAGACTTTCCCCACTCTCTCTACTTATGCCATTTCATAGTTTGAATTTATATAAGGTTTTAATAAAGCTAGCCCTATGTTTGAAAATAGTACAGTTGAACCCACCTACATCTAGTGACAGACCACAGCTGTAAAGGTCACCATCAATCTTGCAAAGCTAAGGCTGGGGCTTAGAGCTGTAGAAGTTCAGAGACCCCATCTGTGTAAGGAGGATGACGGTCACAGCACTGCTTTGAAGAACAGGTCAAGATTGATGAGTTAAGGCTAAGAGTCCTCATACAGCGGCCCCCAACCTTTTTGGCATCAGGGACCAATGACCCTGTGAAGATCTAATGCCTGATGATCTGAGGTAGAGCTGAGGCGGTGATACTGGCGCTGGATACTGGCTGCAAATGCATGCTGCCCACCTCCTGCTGTGTGGCCTGATTTCTAACAGGCCACGGAATGATACCCTTCTGGGGCCTGGGGCTTAGGGACCCCTGCTCTAGTATGATGTTACTTCCTGGTGTGGTCCATAGACCAGCAGCAACCACAACAACTGGGAGATGGTTAGAAATACAGTCTCGGGACCGATAAAGATGTATTGAATCAATATCTGTATTTTCATTAAGTTCCCCAGGTAATTTGTAGGTACATTATGGTTACAGAAGCATTACTCTAGAAAATTCTGCATAGGAAATTGGACAACTCGGTTCTCCCAAACAACAAGCATGCAGTCATCCTCTGTGAATCCATGTTTATTCTGGTCCCTTGTACTTCTCACGTGTATTCAGAATGCTGCCCAGAGCATACATAGGAATGCTCTCTACTTATTAATTGTTATACCCTTGGCCACCTCCTGGGTTTTTAGCAACAATTTTAAGTTATTTGGTAATGACTTTAGAGTTTCCAGCAAAAGTTTAGCCAGAAGATAATCACTATATATTTTTGCCATCCAATCATTTGAAATATGTTATTTCTTTGTTTTTATTATCCTGAAAAATTGTTTACCTGGCAACAGAGGGTCAATACATGAGCTGCAAAACTGGTTTCTTTTGTGCTCGAGAAAGCTGGCTGGTTCATCCTTCTTGCTGAGAGAGGAGGCTGTTAATCAGTGTATAAAGGCCCGTGACTGATGTGGCGTAACTTCAAAAGGTACATGGTTTATTTCTCAATGTCAGAGACTACTCCCTAAGAAGCAGGCCAAGAGTGTGGCTCCATGAAGGCCACATTGTCTAATCTCTTCTATGGCCTGCCTGGTTCTTTTAATGCCAGATCATCTGTACCTTATAGTCCTACAGCTCCTCTTCACATTCTCAGTGTCCTCTTTAGAGTATGTTTGTGCTGGTGGGCAGTGTGTGCTAAGATGAAGTTGATACCCATTCCAGGCAGATCTTGGAGACACCACAGGTTCAGTTCCAGACCCCCACAAGCGAGTCGTAATCTTTGTGCCGGTGGAAGGTTTTGCCTCATTTTGTAAAAAATGCAACATCTGTCAAGTGCAATAAAGTGAAGCACAATAAAACAAGGTATACCAGTACTTAGACTCACTTTAAATCAGCTAGGAATCCTCTCTATTAATTCCTACTTTACCTTTTTTCCCACAGGTATCCTCAAATTTATAATCATGTGAGTTATTATAAATTCTATGCAGTCATTCAAATCTCTACCTAAGAAATTAAATCAATGTGAAGGAAAGGCATATATTTCACATGAAAAAGCAAATCTAAAAATACTTCATTCAGAAAGGAAAACACAAAGCTTTAAAGAAAAGTGAGGAGAAAAATAAGATTACCTTCTGAGAAATTAGGTGTCAAAACACAGACGAGAGTTTTTTAAAAGTTGCTTAGGGGAACTGGAAAAGGGTTTTTAAATTTGTCCAACCTCTTGAGTTACTTAAGAACCCAAACCCCTGCTTAAATTCCACCTTTTTAGAAAGTTTCGGTAAAGTGGCCTTCTAAGTAATATAGGTGAATTAGAGTTCACATTCACAGTCATATAGGCAAAATAATCAATCATCTTTGTAACAGCCAAAAATTATTTTTTATGATGTAAAAATACATAAAATTTTAAAGTCAATATCTTTATCTTATTAACAATGTTAAATGTACCAATATGTATAAGATATAACCCTAAAGTTGCACTTGTGTTCGATCTAAAAGCTCAGTCTCATTACTGTATAGTCAAAATTCATGTAATAGCATTGAAAAACAATCATTAGTAAAGTCTATGAGGTCCTTTGAAATGTAACCACTAAATAATTCAACAAAGAGTGTATTTTTTTATAGACCATCTACTTTTACCTAAAAGAGACTATCTTTTGTAGGACAGTGGTCCCCAACCTTTTTGGCACCAGGGACCTGCGCTCCTGTGATCTAATTAATGCCTGGTGATCTGAGGTGGAGCTGTGGCAGTGATGCTAGTGCTGGGGACCAGCTGCAAATACAGATGAAACTTCATGTGCTTGCCCGTCACTCACTCCCTACTGTGTGGCCCAGTTTCTAACAGGCCACAGGCCAGTACTGGTCCATGGCCCAGGAGTGGGGGACCCCTATTGTAGGAGATACTGAAGAGAAGATATTGAAGAAAGTCTTGACATCAAGAACTTAAGTATCCTATTAGGAGGAAAACAAGGAACACATGTGACATATGTAGAGCATAGTTTGGTTTTTTAATCCACTTTCTGTTTAGGAAAAAATACTGTAGCTCACTACCAATGTTAGTTTAATTTTACATAAACACACTCTTTGAAGCTGAAGCAAATCTGACTGGTTTTCAGTGTGAAATAAAATATAAAAACTGTTCTTGGAGTTATTTCTAAAGAGAACTTGTCTCTAATCCGAATGTAACAGAAATGTATACATAAATCGGAACCGTCAAATGAATCTCCGGCTAATAACTGTGCAAGAATGATGTTAACATCACGTGTAGGAATACTATGTTTTCTAGAATTTGACATTTTTAGCGATCGAGAATTACTATAATTTGTAAATGGAAATACCACTACTAAAAACAGAAAGCTATAAATAGAATGATGTCATTTGTTTCCAAAGACTATCGCTACACCAGAGCAATGTGAAATAATAAAAGCGAGCTATTTCATGGAAAACTTTGGGGATAAGTTTAGGACCATAATCCACAAGTTATCTTGGAGTAAATGCTACAGCCACAAGTGCCACCAGAGAATATTCTCAGGGCAAATAGGAAATGAATTAAAAACTGAGAGTTTTATGTTTTTGTATATCAAAAACATGTTCAGAGAAAGAAGAGATCTTGCTGGCTGGAAGTTTCAGGGTATACCTAAGGAAGGAGATAGAATGTACAGCTGGACATTGTAAAAGAAAGAAGAGTAGGTTTGGAAAAAGCAGAGATGGAGGGAGCGTTTTTCACAGGGGAAGAACATGGACAAGAACACAGAAGCAGAAATGAGCTTAATGTGTGCACAGCAGACCCTGTTGGATTGCTTCCCCAACACATTTTTTGAGCTCCTGTGTCCTTGTCTGCCTTTACTGATGATCCAGAAAAGCTAAATACTTCCCCAGCTTTCACAGCCATGGATGGTCATATGATCATAAGACTTGGTTCTGGATAATGTCATATGAATAAAATTCTGCTTGGGGTTTCTGGGAGCTTTTGCTTTCTTGATAAAAGGGGCAGCTATGGTTTACATTAACCTTTCCCCCTTTCTCTTTTCTTTCTGCCTTAAATATGAATATGATGACTGATACTGCAGTAGCCACTTTGTGACCATAAGGGAAAGCCTAAAGAATTCAAGAAATACAAGTCATGAATTATTGAATTGCTAGGTGAACATGAGTAGATACTCATCTCCTCATTTCTTAGTGTAAGAGAGGAAAATAACCCTTATTTGCTTTAGCCATTATAGTCAAATTTTCTGTCATTTATAGGTAAATGCTATTCTCCCTGATATGAGGAAAGGAGTAAAAAAAAAAAAAAATGTACCTAAATGACACAAAAAGAATGTTAAGGAGTGGTAGTAAATAAGATTATCTTGAAGAGTCTAGTTAGGTTATGGAGAGAAGAGTCTATTTGATACCATGGGCATTAGAAAGCCATTGAATGTTATAAAAGCAGAGACAATATACAAAAGCTATTTATTGGAAATCTTACCAATAAATAGATTATTCTGACAATAATATATAAGATAATTTGGAAGAAGAATTAAAAGTAACACAACCATATATTGAATATGAATTACACACATGGTAAATTTAAATTACTTTTTACTCTTCTCAGGCAGAATTTGAGATAACCAGACCAGGTGTTGTTATTTCACAACCTGTACATACATCTTAGTTCAGGCTCCTATAACAAAGTACCAAATACTAGGTGACATATAAACCATAGACATTTATTTCTCACATTTCTAGAGGCTGGAGGCCCCAGATCAGGGAGCCAGCATGGCTGGGTTCTTCCTGAGTGCCCTCTTTTTGGTTTACTGATGGCTATCTTCTCTCTGCATCCTCACATGGCAGAAAGAGAGCTAGCTAGCTCTCTGGCCTCTTCTGTTAAGAGATAAGGGTCTCAACCTGAATTTGGGATGGGAAGACATAAACATTCAGTGCATCGCAGCACAATATAAGTACTAAAGACAGTACGTTAAGATGAAATTGCATATAGTTAAAAACACCATAGACAAGGCTCTAAGATCCAAAGGACAAAATTTTTTGAGTTTGTTTTTGCATTTTCGCTGTGGTCTTCCTTTCCCTAGTGTACTGCTCAGCAAACTTTTTCAATAAAGGGCTAGAGAGTAAAGACGTTAGGCTTTGCAGACCATACAATCTCCATCACAACTACTTGATTCAGCTATTAGAGAGCAAAAGCAGCCATAGACTGTATATAAACTAATGACCGTGGCTACGTTCCAGTGAAAGTTCATTTACAAAGAAAGGCAGCAGGCTGGATTTAAGCCGCAAGTCAGTTTGACAGTGCCTGGCCTAGAGTGTTGGAAACCAGACTTTAAAGTGGAGAAGAGCCATGACGTAAACAGGGTGGAGGCTGTATAGCTTAATCTGCATAATATAGGTGTACATGAAAAATCACTCTACTTTTTACAATAAAGACTTTTATGTATTTTCTGTAATTTTTAGGGTCTTACTGATTCATAAAAAGAAATTCTACCTAGGATCAGTAACTTTTTAAACCCAAAGGCATTAAATCTTAAAGATTTACTAAATCGTCTTCAAATCTCTAAAAATGTATTGTTTGTATAATTTTTTAATACAACACTAGGTTGTGATTTTTCATTAATATAGTTCATTACCCCTACCCAGGTAATAAATATCAAAAAATGTCACAAAATTGTATTCCTCTTAAATTATTTTCTAAATCAAACTTTTAATTGTATCTTATTTTTATAACTTTTCCCAATAGTTTAAAGATCAAATTAGTTATTTTCTTTTTTTTTTTTTTTTTTCAATTTTCTTATTTGTCAGGATAAGCTAGAAGATGCTGCGGTAATAAATCACTGCCCACACCTCAGTGGCGTGACACAATGAGCATTGTTTCTCACACCCAGCGGAGGCACCTCTGAGGCCCCTCTCCTCTCATCCAGCTGGTGACTCAGGAACACTACTTTGAAGCTTTGCCATGCGGAACGGATGACTTCTAGATCACTGAGCAAGGGAAAAGAGATCACAGCTGTTCTCTATACTTTGGCCTGGAAGTTATATGTGTCACTTCTGTTTATAGACAAGTTACCAGAACTAGTTACTTGACCCCCAATAGAACTACCTGGTCTACTGAGAAATGCCATCTTCCTGTGTAACCGAATGGGACTTAGTGAACACACAGCCTTGCCTCTGCCACACTTTTATTCTATTGTATAAAAGGTCATAAAAGAACCAATTTATAGTGAGTTGGTTGAGGTTAAAATTTAGGCTAAATATCTAGCAAGCATAACGTATAACAGCACATGGAGACATAATATAAACCCTGTAAAAGACTGAAGGGTATTACCCAGTTTTATTTCCCAGTATAAGTATGTTATAATACCTGGATGAATCATCAAAAGAATTACTTTAGAATTAGGGAATATATAGTGTAGAATGAGAATTCTGTTCAGACGTCATTTTACTTGACAATCACAAATAAAATGTAGCAGGGTACTGATATTTATTCCAGTTCATTCTTTGTAAGGATTTAATGATCATCCTTAGCCAGGCGCAGCTAAGAGAATACCCTTTGTGCTAGGCCATCTATTTGTTTTACCCCTCAATCTCCTTAATCCATCTGGGAGTCTCACACCATTATTGTTTTCACTGATCTTCACTGCAGTGCTGTTTGTTTAGATGAGAGCCTATATTGCTATTTGCTGGATATCCTAAGTCATTGATTACGTGCATGCTCTGAAGTAACTTTAAGCAGCAAATCTTTGTCAGTAGGGAAGCTAAAGATGCTTTACTTCCCTCTAATGAACTATGTGAAATTGGATGTCTGCTTCGTGTACAACTCCAGAAATAACAGAATGTTACCATAATCTGTCCTCTTATCTGAGCTTTGTCACTCTATAAGTGTACCCTGGGTTTTGTACCAAGGTTTGAGCTATATTCAGTACTTTTAGGCACAGTGATTCTCACAGGGAGGCCTAGATTTCTGGGTTTGGAGGTGGAAATTAGAATCTCTGGAGGTATGGGCTGTGTGCGGAGTAAGAAAAAAGCATATTCAGCATAACAATGCAATTCTGTATTTTGTAAAACAATTGTTTTTATGATTCAAACTCCCGAAAGTAAAATTTAACCATCTTCTTGGCTGCTGGAAACATACAAACTAGGTGACTTTCAGCAAGGTTGGGAGGATTCATTTCTGAATCAGCAGGGAATCGGAATTTTACGTTTATTAAAAGGTACATTGGGTTTAAAATGTGGAAAATTTTTTTTGATGATAGAGAAAAGCTAAAATTAGATCCTCCACTGCACAGAAGCAAAAAATATGACATGATTGGATGATCTGAGGGCAAGTGGGTTGAAAGGTAAGTATTCAGAGCAGCAAGGAAGGGACTAGCATAGGGGACTAAAAATACCTCTAAGAAATCCTTAGAAATAAAAAGAAGGGCACTGGACACACCAGGGTTATGTGGCATGACAGCTCACATTATTTGATTCAGATGTTAACAGAAGGCTGATAAAATTGTGATAACTAGAATTGCATTTTTGTTTGAGGCATAACAAGTGACCTCCTGTACGACCTCCTGTATGGCCAAAATCACATGCCCATCTGGGCCTTGGTTTCATCTATAAAGTTAGAGGATAGATCACCACCAAGGTCTCTTCCATTAAAAAATTCTGTCACTTTCTGGGATCCCCCCCACCCCACCCTGCTCCACCCATGAACACACACACAAAATTGAACAATTAGCCAACAGTCAACAAGCAAGCATTCATCAAGGCCATATAATGATCAAAATATTATAGGCCAAAATCCATAGGTGTTGGAAAATAAGATATAGATTTTCCTATCTACAAGGAACTTACAATCTATGTGGGAAGATAGATTTAATTGTAAATAATGCAGAAAGTATGTAAGTTTCTACTAGAACAGGGGTAAGCAAAATATGGCTTGTGAGATAAATCTGGCCCAACACCTACAGCTGCTCTTACATGGCAGAGTTGAGTTGCTGTGACAAACTATATGGCCCACACACCTAAAATATTTACTCCCTGGCATTTTATAGAAAAACTTTGCCAATACTGATATTAAGTAATCAAATAAAGTCACAAGGCAATATAGGATTGATTCCAAGTGGCTAACAGAGAGGACAGAGCTATTGAAATTGAGATAGGAAGCCCAACCTATGAAAGTTTCAGGGGGCTTGGCAGCCTGATCCTTGAGAAGAGAGGAGAGCATCGAGACTCCAGGTAGTTTCTATAAAAAAAAAAAAAAAAATGGTGAAAATGGGGGATCCTTACAATTAGTAGGAAAATGCTCATGTAATTAATTGCACATGGTTTTTATTATATCTTTTTCTTATTTTTTTTACTATGCTAGCCCTCAAAATAATTTAGAGAAACCTAAATCTTTTAAATATTCTTCACAATGTTGTTTAAATATTAACATTAATTAAAAATTCACCACCCCTCTCCTGAGAAGCAGGAACTATTGCTGCATAGATACTTTTAATAATTGAAACTTTGTGATTCCATTTGAAGATAATTAGAGGAATAGATAAATGAATTTCAAGGGAAATTAAGACAGGAAAATTTGGAGTTTCAAATAAAAAATCAATAGTTATTGTATTTTGATTTAGAAGCATCTATTAATATCTGTCCTTAATTCAGAGATCTATTTTATTAACTACCATAATTTTGACAAATAAAAATTCCCAAAGATAAATGTTGATTGCTAAAGATTCAGAGCCTAATTATTTTCCATTGCGTCAAACTTTGCTATTGTGGAAAAATAGTTAAGCTTATTTTGATGGCTTTAAACGTTTCTCAATGTCTCCAAGACATTTAAGTGTTGTGGGGTCATACACTCACCCAGATCTATCCTCCCCAAACAATGCCCTGTTCCAGAATTTGTCTTGCTCTTCTCTCCTGCCCCAATCCAAATTTATTTTCCTATATTTTCTCAGTATCTTATATCTTGGGGGCCTTGCTAACTACTTGAAGACAATTAGATGAAAATGAGTTAATACGGCTTTTGGTAAACATCTACCAGTGTTATGATACAGCACAAGGATATGAAAGAATTTATTCACTTCTAAAACCTGCTGTGCTTGGTAACGTGCCGGGCCTAAGGGAAACAAGGATGGCTATGAGCTTCTGAGTAGCCTGGTACCGCCAACAATGTGCCCCCAAATGTGGCTCCACGGTTATCTCCAGATGCATTTCCCAGCTGCTTATTAAAATATGCCACTGTTTAGGCTGCAAAAGAGGCTTATTCAGTGGTGATACCTGGGGAGGCCACTCAGAATTCACATTTTTAGCATGCTGCCATTTTTCTGTACTTTAAGACCAGGGGGTGGTGATTCGTAGATTCAGGTGAGAACACTGGCAGCCATGGTGAGATTTGACTTACAGATATGTTTTAAAAATTGAAAAATATCATATAGACATTTAATTTCTTCCTTCTCTTGAAAAATTAGAAGTTCTGACATTACTGGATTTATATCCCTTGATTCAATTCAAGAAGTTTTTTCCCTTTTAGTTGGACAGAGCCTGTGCATTCCTCATGACTCAGGTCCCTTTCATGCTCTATGTCTTACACACCTGGCCACCCTTGTTCAGATATCCTACATACTCAGTCCTTGTAATCATTTGACTTCATAACCTATGTTCTAGATTCAAATGGATAATTACATGGTTTAAAAAGTAACTCTGTTAATGTTAACTCAGTTTATCTGTTTCCCAGGTAACATTAGCCAAGGGCTTAATTCTATGTACAATCACTGAAAGACCTTAGAAAGCGGGAGTTTTAGGTTCCAGAGCAGAGAGTGGTCAAGATGTTGGGGGGCAGGTGGTCACTTTCAGTCATCTGACTGACATCGGTTTGGTTTAGGCTGTTGAACATGGGCAGCAGGAAACAATTGAAATCACCTCTTTTCTTTCTGAATCCAGAATTTCTATAGCAATAGTCACCATGGTATCTTGATGTATTCCGACAGGGGAAATTTCACGTATAAAAAAACATGGTAACGAGGGCAAGAGAAACTCCTTCTATGCTTTTACCCTGAAGTCATTTATTTAATGAAGAGTTCAGAATATGTGAGTGTTTAGGACAGCAAGTCCACTATGTTCTGTCCTAACCATGGGCTAGTGGTGTTTCTTACTTATGAGGCTACAGAAGTCCAGCTGCAAGAATCCTTGCTCTCTCAAGGGCCAAGACCAAAGGTCATTAACACTCCTTGTGTAGCTGTTCTCAGCATTCAAGGCGCTTGTGTATGTAGATCTTATTTAATCCTCACAATGACCTTGTGAGGTAAGTACTGAAATGATCATTACAATTTTACAGTGATGAAAAGAGTCACTGAAGATCAGCCACTTACTTCAGGAAAAACAGGTCTAATACCAAACCCCTTGTACTTTAAAGTACAGCTAGTGTATTCAAATCTTATTCGGCCTTCGCAGGCTTCTGTGGAGCATGGGGCTGCCATTTACATAGACTACCAGATGAGTGGAGCCCCCTGAAGTTGTGCAGTATGGGCGGTTCTAAATCCTGGTACATTAATGGAAAAGGTTTGCTTATACACTGCAGTGATAAGTAAAACATATGACAAGCTTTATGCAATTCATAGTGGGCTGGCTGTAAATCTTTCTCAGATTCATTATAGCACATTCAAAATTAATATTCAAAATTAATGAATGAGATGATATAAAAGTGACTTGAGTCTGATCTCATTTTAAGAACCACACACACAAAAGCAAACTTTAATATACCTAATATTAGCAACAAATTGCTTGTGGCAAACTCTGGGATTGCATGTAATAAGCCCATATGTCTAAACACTTGCACTGAGAAGTGACAAGGCACCCCACACTGCCTCAAATCTGTCTATAACTTCTTACCCTAGAGATGTAAAAGTCACTCATGAGAGAGCAGAGAAAGAATCAGTTTATTTAAAACAGATGCTACCTTGTTCGCTAAGGCCGCCATAACAAAGTACCACAGTCTAGGTAGCTCAAACAATAGAAATTCATTTTCTCACAATTTTGGAGGCTAGAAATTCAAGATCAAGGTGTCAGCAGGTTGGCTTCTTCTGAAGTGTCTTTACTTTGTATATGGCTACCTTCTCTTCTCACAGATGGTCCTCCCTCTGTGTGTCCTTAAACTCTTTTCATAAGGACACCAGTCATACTGGATTAGAGACCCCACCTTGATGACCTCATTTTACCTCAACTATCTTTGTAAAGACTCTGTCTCTAAATAGTCACATTCTGAAGTACTGTGGCTTAGGACTTCAAACGTGAATTTCGAGAGGGGCACAATTCAGCTTATAATAGAGGCATATATTGACCTTTTTCAGAGGACTTATGAATTGCCAGCATGCATTTTGATACTTGGAAAGATACCTGACACTTGATAATGGCAAGATATTTGCATCACTAGGACTTAGACATGTTTTAAGTGTAAGTTTCTTTTACTTTTTCTTATTGAAATGAATAAGATGCACTAAACTTTATTGGAATCACATAAACTATAACGTTTTGTATTAAGGATTATGAATTAAAACCCTAAGGAAGACAAACAAGTAATGTATTATGGGAAACACAAAAGTAAAGTAAAATAAAACAGAACAGATGGAAATTCCAGCCAGTAGGAGAGGGCATGCCTCAGCCTCAAAGGGACTCAAGGCAAAGTCAGTAGTATCACCCTTTAAACTTTTGAGAGGTTGGAAAATTGAATTTTTATATGAAATTCCTCGAATTTTAAATGTTGGGAATTTAGTATTCCTTTCTTTAAAAAGAAAACATTGTGAGTCAAATCATGCCTGTATACTTGATTTAGTGCATTGCTTTGAATTAGGCTAGACTTCCATCTAATAACCTGAGCTAGGTCAGAGTTTGTGACCCCAGTCTATATTACCCCTAGTTTTTGAATGAATACTATCTACTATTTAATTAAAATGTATTTCCTCATTTGACAAAAAGAGGTGTGCCCTAAAATTGGCAGCCATCATTTCGATTGAAACTTCTATGACCCATTTCATGTTCTCTATGATTATTGCAAGCACTTACAGACAGTCTTTACGACTTACTCTAAAATCTTAGAATATTTGTTTAAAATAAAAAAAATTATGTAGAACTTTGTTAAGACTTGTGCTGTGTATTGTAGAATAATTTTTATTAAATTCAATAAATTATTTTTCTGAAATTCCATGTATATTAGGGTGACTGTTCATTTTTTAATGGGTGTGTACAGAGCAGAAAAATAGTAGTGATGAGTCAAAATTCATGAGGAATTTACTGAAGGCGAGACACCTGTTTTAAGTGCTTAAAATGAAATAATCGATTTAATCCTCCCTCCAACCTTGTAGAGGCAAGAGCTGTTATGATGGCCACTTAACTGATGAGATAACTGAGAGAAGCACTTTCCCAAGGTCATACTAGCTAGAAAGAGAATCTTAATCATGTAACTCTCTACTTAATCATTACTCTATAGAACGTGACCTGGCCTGTTTCGTTTGGGAGTGAAGAGGAGGCTACATTTGAGAATCTTTAGTTTCTATCTGCATATAGCACATGGCCTATCACATCTAAATTTCAATTCCCCCTCCAAAAATAAATATATATATTTATATATACACATATTTTATGTAAATATATAAAAATATACTATATATTACATATAATTTATATATATTACTAAATGTCTAAAATTTTCATTTTAACAAGTATAAACTCTCCCTAATATAGAGTAAGGTTCTTAAACAATGAAGGTCATGGATAGAATTCCATAGGAAGTGCATGAAAATAAAAATAATTAATTATATTTTTATGTTCAGTAATTCTTGATAGTTAGAATTTACTTTAATTATGAATTTAGGCAACAGACAGCAGAAGATCTGGCAGTACCTGTGACTTTATCGCAATAGAAATCATGTATTTAAAAATCTCAATACAATTGTTGCAGAAACTTCATGGAAACTTCAAAATAATATCAATTATAGGGCCTGCCATTATATTATGTTACTTATTGTGGTAATAAAGAAGTACATCTATTGCTACATTACTAATATGTTTTTTTATATGCAGAATTTTGATCATTGGATTTGAATATAACTGGTTTTATGATCCCACATTTTGTTTTAGGCATTCAATTTTTCTTTTCTGAGAAGTAATCCGTAAGTTTCACTACAACATGAAAGGGGCCAAGGTCACAAAAATAGCGAATAGTAACATTTACTTCACCCATTTATTCATTTATCTTTCCCTCTATCTACCCATCGGTTCCACCGAATTAATTTGATTAAATATTTATTGACTGCTTTGTCATGCACTGGGCTCAGGGTCAGGTATTGCAGACTTGGTTGGAGTTAATGCTCTTATAGGCCCCCAACCTTCATTTGACCTTAAAATCCAGAAAATCTTCCAAAGCTTTCCAGAATGTACTAGAATCTTCACATTTGAGATGGCTTTGTTCTTTGAAAGATATCCATTTAATTATCAGTCTCTTAACTGAGGGAAACTCAAGGCCACACTCAATCTATTTTTCCTTTCCTCCTCTTCTCAACCTCTAACTTTTCTCTCATATTATAAAACCTCTGCAGGCACACCACTCCCTAGAGATAAGAGGAACATCGCTACATCTTTAAGACTGGTAAAAGAGTTTGCACATTATGGCATTATATTCTACTGCTGCAAAGTCATCCTTTATTGCCAAGATGGTTTTTCATGTCTGACTGTAGATGAGTTAGTAGATCAGTGCCTGGATTTTGTTAGTCAATGATAACTGGAGAGTCTAAGCTGGTTTGCCCCATCCCTAGGATGAGAAAACAAATAATATGGTCCTGGCTATAATCCAATTCAACAAGGGGATGTTAGGAAGGTTTGTCAGTAAGAAACACTCTAAAAGCAAGGTTTTTGGTTCTAGTCATGACAGAGTAGCTAGTATTGGGCCAATCCTCCCACT
Source organism: Rousettus aegyptiacus (assembly GCF_014176215.1). Lineage (NCBI taxonomy): Eukaryota > Metazoa > Chordata > Mammalia > Chiroptera > Pteropodidae > Rousettus > Rousettus aegyptiacus. Next base: position 70,773,613 of record NW_023416288.1, read on the forward strand.
GAAAGAAACAAAATAAGTGAAAGAACATATATGAAACTACTGTTAGAAGGTATAATAAGCAAGCTGTGAACACAGGCAGGACTTGGGGAGAGGAGGGCAAGGATGAGGATGGGGGACAGCTGAGGAATAAAGATGAGTTTACTGGGCTAAGGAGATAGAAGTCAGGACCTGGGGGTTGCCAAAGTGTTTGGGATTCGAAGGACAAAGGGCCAAAGAGGAAGAAATTTATGACATAGAGTCTAAAAACTCGGTATACTATTTCCTCTCAAATTTTAGGCTGAATTCTAAGCCAGGAAGATGCAGGATGAGATTTCAAAAAAGCCAATAGAAAACAGCATCTAGGAAAGTAAGGAGATGAACAAAGACACAAAACACTAACCATACTAGAAAAAGATTGATAAATTGGATTGGATTATAAGAAGTTGTGCCCTGATTTACAGGTTCATGAAAATATTTTCCTTTTAGAGTCTTCATTGCTTTATCACTCACATTTAATTCTATAACTCCATTTTTGTCTCTATAGCTCTAAAAATGATTTCTTCCAGGAAACAGAATCATATGATACGGTATTTATAAACAAGCTGCCTTTACCCATTGCTCAAGCTCAGGAGGTCTTGACCAGATTCGGTTCAATTCCTTCTCTACCACTATCTCAGATTTTAACTTCTGAGAGTGGGGTTCTCACTACCATTCCAACGAGTATCTAAGGCCACATTGGGGGGGGGGGGGTAGGAGGTGAAAGGCTTATCCAAGCAGAAAATGTCAAGCAAAGGTGTCCAATGATCTAGATGGCATCATGGCCTTTGGATGATCCATAGCCTGGAGGTGGAGACTGAAAGTTAACTAAGCGACATCCTTCACAGACACTGAAGGGAGGAAAAAGTAGTGGTAAAATATATCACAACTGAATTGTTTCTTAACAAAGATGTCAGTGCTGAAAGTGATAAATTATGAGCATTAAGTGATGATATAATAATAAAAGGATGTTGACTCCGATAATAATGGCCAGTATGTGGCTATTTCTGTTTTACCATAAAGAAAAAATGCTGTATTGCTAGCATAAAACTATTTCAGTGGTTAAATGTTTCTTTAATTGCCAGAGTAAAACACTGCATTCCATTAAGCCTTAACGCTGATTTGTCTGAATTATTTTCCTTTATTATTCTACAAGTGACTTCGCCTTGCCTAGAATGAAAATAACACCAGTGCTTTTTTTCTCTTTTCAGTTTTTAAATCACAAATACAATTGTCTCCAAGTCTTGCCATGAAATTGTTTTATAAATATTATGAATTAAATTTTGTTTTTAATTTGTTGGTTAATTTAATAATTTCTGTATTTATTTACATTATTTCTTTCCAAATAATGACATCACATTTCCAGGTGATTTTAAATGAGCCCAACTGATATGAATCAATCAAATAAATGTCTTGGTAGACAAACAAACAAACAAACAAGTGTCATCAAGCAAGATTTTGGGTAGTTGTAAGGTAGAATTTATGTCTCAAAATTTCCGAAGATATTTGAAACTACATTAACTTGGTATATGGCTATGATTATGATGGTCTAGGAAATGTTGATGTATTGGTTTATTTCACAATTTTACACAGAAGAAGTTTGCATTTGTGACTTTTCTCCTGCTTTTTCTATCATATATAAATTGTCACTGAACCAATCATAAATGCCATCTACATATTTATTAAAATAGAAGGGTGTCATCTTTAGTTTCCTTATTAATTCTTCAAACACTACATTTCCTTTTGAACTGAACAATATAATACACATAGAGAAAAGAAAATCTCAGCTTTGGTTTATAGCTACCTCTATACTCTTAATCAGAGGAGAAAAGGGTCTGATCTCATAACCTATTTATATAGTTTTAAAACTTTCTAAGAAATATAAAGCTTGCTATAATTAATGCCTAATGCTATAAACACCCCTGCATTAGTGGTTGCCTAGTAACTGCATACTGCAGGCTTGTGGGGTTGTAAAGAGGCTGAATACACAGAAATATTCAGATCCATTTCCAATTCGGGCTGATGAGGGGTAGCAGTGGGCCAGTTTCCTTTGTTAAAATTGGTTTTCCATAATGATTTTGCCCTAAAACATCCTTCTGCACTAAAACTTACTCTTATAAATTACTTCTGCAGATAAGAGTCCAAATCAACAAGTAATGGTTTAAGATTTTAAAAACATTTAATAAAACAGAACCAGCACCGCTTTGTTGTTTTGTATCAGTCCCAGTTTCCATTCTTAGAGGCACTTAGTCTGGAGAATAATGTTCTTACTGTATCTTTAACTCTTTGATAAAATCTTATATTTGGACATTACTTTAGCATTGAATGACCAAATGCAGTTCACAGCTGGAGATGGTGTTAAAAGGAGCTGGGAGTAATTATAATTATAATGACATATTTATGTTTAGCTTTGGCTTGCTTCCTACCTAGCAGACTTAATTTCCTAATTATGTTTTGCTTTAGCTTAGGTAAAATTAGCTTGCATTCCTTTGGCACAAACCAACTGCAGTTGATAGAGGAGGCCTTCCCAAAACATAGGTTGTTGACAAGAGTGGCTAACTAAACTAGGATTAAATTTACTGAGTAAGATCTACAAAGAGCCTAACCACATGTAGATAATGTAGTTAGGTCATAATGAAAACTCGTTTCTGGCAATGTCTTGGTTTCAAAAACATGTGATAGATACAGGGCACTCAAGCTCATCAGTGCTCTCTGTTAGAGTTCCTGATGTCAAGATTTGAAGCTTGCTAAATTGGTCACCACGGTGTAGACAGGGATAAGCATGGTCTGGAATATTTAAATTGTATAACTATAGCCTTGTGGATACAGTCAGATTATTTGCTACTCAGTAATTTTGCCAATTGGCAACACTAAGACATGATAACATATGGTTTGCTCTTTGGAGTTCACATAAATTTTGTCATTTGACTGAAATAAAGAATTCCCTTATTTTAAAAGGGAAACTGTTTTATGATATTCTTTATCTTTTCATACGGGAGGAAGCATCTTGTCGCATCATTATGAATAACTCTGGGTTTTTGGTTTAGTGGGTTGGAGAATGTGGCTGGTGTGGCCAAGGCCATGGTTTAATCAGAAAACCACTTGGCTTCCCCACCGCAGTCTGCATTCCTAGCTGCAGCAACCTATTTCATTGGTCTTAAAAGAGAATCTTGAAAAGCGTGCTATAGCTCAACACAAATACTTTCATTTCAGGGGTCAGAAAATAAAGTGTCTAAATTCGTTTGTCAGGTCATCATCCACTTCATTATGTTCAAAGAAGAAGACAATGTTTTTTCTGCTTGCCATGTACTCATATCTCTCCTTTTTTTTTTTTTGCCAAAGGTAATTTACTAATTAAAAACTATTTTTCATTTTTGTTATAGGGATTTCTTTTTTTCTGTTATACTTTCATCTTCCTCATTTCCTCTGCCTTTCAGAAAATTTCCCTCTAGCTCTGGGTCGTCTTTTTTATTTATTTTTATTTTTTTAAATTTTTTTTTAGCTTTTTAATGAAGCTTCAAAAGATTTAATTTCTGGAGCCATCAAGCCACTACCCTTTCAAATCTATTTGGTTTGACTTTAATAGAGCCTGCCTTTGTTCAAAGAAAGTCTTTCAGAAAGAGTTAATTTGCAATCTCTATCTCAAAGAGGCTAAATCTCAGGAGAGAATTTAAACTAACAAGTGTCCCTAGTTAGAGAGGCAGCCAGGGGGGCCAGGCCAGTGGAGGGAGTTACCTTCCAGTGTGCAACTTCTGAGCAGTAAGGTCCAACACTCCTTTAACCCAGGGTGGGTGGGCACTGGCAGCTTTAAGGCAGAGACAAAATACTGGTTTATTTTTCTTCCCACATCCCGGATTTGGGCAGTTAAAAATGTGCCGTCCTGTGATTTCTTTTCACCTATTTTTCATTTTACAAAAAAAAAAAAAAAAAAAAAAAAGTGAGAGTAAAGAAACCAGAGTCAGATTCCTTTGTGATGTGATTCTGCTTTAATTGTATTTAAACTAATAAAAGCTATTTCTTCTCAACGATGTTCTTTTGATTGTTCTAAAATAATTGGGATTTGCTTCCCAGAAATACCGTCATGTTAAACCCTTGGTTCTTAACCCCCAAGTGAAGTTGTTTTGTTTTGTTTTCCAAAAGTGAGTCAGTTAATTTCTTGGGTAGCAATTCAACAACAGTATCAAGTATCAGAAAATTCATTGCTTTGTGATGTGTGCAAATGCATTTTGGAAAGAACAAGGAAAGCTTTTGGCTCCAACCTTAAATTTTTACTATCAGTTCAGCATCTAAGTTTTACTGTCAAATGCTTTTCTTTCATCTTATAAGGAATCTAGTTATTCTAATATTGAATAATTTCAAAGAGAATGTCGATAAAAGAAAGTGATAGTGATACAATGAACAGGGATGAAAACCATAGAGCTAAGAGAGGGAGTAGCTATCAAAGTCAAAGAAAATAAATCAGTGAGCACCTCAACTTATAGGATACCCCTGAGGCAATTTCTAAACCTGTGACCCTTAACCCCAGGGTTCCAGGTGAAAGTTCTTTCTTGATGTAGACCTCTTTTGGGAAGGAACTTTTTACAATTTATTGATCAACCCTTTCATAGCCTTTGCAGAAAAGATTTTTTTCTGCCCCGGTTTGAGTCATATTTAGATCCATTTGGAAAGTGAAGCAATTAAAGTGCCAAAACCTTTCATTAGGAGTCTGCCATTTAAAAAGAAGAAGAAAAAAAAAGCTTTGATCTGTAACCCTTGGACTGAACATTTCAGTCATTCATCCTCCAGAATTTCAAGTCCAGGATTTGGTTGTGGTTTGATTTTACTTCTTTGAGACATGGCTTGAATGCCTCCATTTGATTTTGTTGATTTGGGAAGGAGGCTTTCAACACATTTTAGGATCTGTTGATTTGGGAAGGCCTATACCATCTGGTCTCGATAAGGTGATAGATTTTCATATCCTGGGAACTGGCAGAAAAGGGTAAGAACTGAATCAGATGTGAGAAGGACAAATTAAGAATTTGGGCCTAACTCAACATGAAACATCTTCTAAGACCTATAATTCCCATGAAATAAATTTTTAGGAAAGTTTTTTTGGGGTGTGTGCGCACGTGTGTGTCTCCGCCACATGGGGGTAATTCTTTTAAGTTCTCTTAAAAGTAGAGAGCCTCCTTTTTACAAGAAATGGCACTTAACATTTCTTGGTTAGCCCTTAAGAAAATACCCTAGACTTGAGGTCACAGGGCGACCTTGCTTCATCTTTGTTGAAATAAAGATCGTATAGAAAGGTATGGCCAGGCGCAGTGTAATAAAAGGTAGCAGGTCACATTTTCATTTGGGAGTTGATGGTTTTTGGAGAAAGACGAGGCAACGACACAATAAAGCAAAGCCAGATATATACACCAACAAGGTAAAAAGGCCCTGGAAGCAGTTTTGGAAAAAACAAACTTAAGAAAAAAGAAAAGGGATGCTTTACATGTTCCTAACGGTGGGATAGAGGGGCGGGGGGCGAAGTGAAGGGTTTTCTTTATTTTACAGAGATGCAGGAGGCCTGGCAATTCCTCCGGTCGGTGTGTGCGCCGCCGGCTTGGTGGGGACCGTGCTGGGCCGACCACCTCGTGGGCTCTTTCCTTTCCTTCACCTCAGGCGCGGGCTGCGGTTCCCGCTCTGCGCGCAGCGCCATTAGCTGGGCCTGGGCGTGCGCCCATTTCCCGTACCTGCCGCGGCCGCGGACGGCCCGCAGCCCGGCGCGGGGCGGGCCCAGGCGGCGCCGTGCGCTCCGGCGCGCAGCGGGTTAAGGCGGCGGGGGCGGCGGCGAGGGGCGGAGGGAGCGCGGCTGCCGCGGCCGGGCTGCCAGCGCCCGCGTCCCCGGACCGCGGCCGGTTGAGCGCCGCCGGCGAGGAGAGGGCTGAGCCGGGAGCCGCCGCTCCGAGCTCGCATTCGGATCCGCTAGCGCAGGAAGATGGCGACGGACGGCGCGAGCTGCGAGCCCGACTTCTCCCGCGCCCCCGAGGACGCGGCGGGGGCCACGGCGGAGGCGGCGGTAACCGAGGTCCCGGCATGGGCGCGGGGAGGGTGTAGACGCGGCCGGCGTCCCAGCCGGACGAGGCTGGCGCCCCGGGGCGCTCCGCCCGCCCGGGCCCCGCGGGGTGCTCCGTCCGCGGGGCGTCCTCGTGGCCGGAGGCCAGGTCCTGGGGGGGAGGCGGCCGCCGGGGTGGGGGCCGCCCCTGTCCTTTCCGAGCTGCGCGGGCTGTGGCCGCGCGGGAACCGGCCCGGCGCGCCGGGTTTCAGGGCTCGCTGCGTGCGTCCCGTGCGCCCCGACTCCCAGCCCCTTGGCCGCGGTCCGCTTCGGCTAGGAGCGAGGGCTGGGGTGTGTTTTCAGGCGAACTTGACCCCCCATTGTTCGCCCTAGCTCGGCGCGTGGATGTGGGCGCGTGTCTCGGGGGCGCCTGGCATCTCTCAGCGGACCCGGGAAAGCAGCGAGAGGGAGGCGGGTCATCGTCGAGCAGGTGTGGGGATGCCCATTGTGTGTGTGTGTGTGTGTGTGGTGTGTGTGTGTGTGTGTGTGTGTGTGTGTGTGTGTTCGTGTGCCTGAGGCCCCTTGGGAAAGGCGCCATGCCCAGCTGTGGGCACTGCTGCCGCTGAGCGCCGGCGCTTTGAGTTCTAGCTGCCCGCGCTGCCCCATCTCCGAGGACGGCGGGGGGTTGGGGGAAGTGCCCTCGTTCTTCCCGAGGAGGCGCCGAGGCGAGGTGAAGGTTCAGCACCTGGTATCAACACATTGTTCTTCGCTGAGGTCTGGAAACCGAATGAGCGTCCACCCATCGCTGGTCCCCACTTTCACCCCCAGAATATCCTCGTGCACAGTCTCAGTGGTGGTTTCCAGCCCCTACCTTGGGGGAAGGCTGGACCCACATTTCCAGGGTTAAAACATTCTCGGGGTTTGGGAAGCAGCCTCGCAGGAGCTGCAAGGATCTGCAAAGAAAGGCAGCTCTGGGAGCGCCTCCTCCCACCTTTCGCGCTTTCCCACTCGCCAGATTCCGGGTGTGATGGAGTGAGAGGAGCATGGACGCCGTTCAGTTCTCCCCGTGACCTGAGCAGAATCGGTGCACGGGCAGCAGAGGGCAGGGCCAGGTGTAAATAGCCAGGGCTGCTTTAACTTCCTCCGTCTCAGTTTGGAGGAAGGGCTTTTCTGGAGCGGGAGAAGGGAGATGTGGAGGAAGCCACTTGGGCGGGAGAGGAGCTGAGCCTGGGAAGGAAGAGGGAGGCAGAGGGAGAGAAGGAAAAACGGAGAAGGGCTGCTGCTTTCCCCCTTGTGAAACGGGCAAGCTGTGATTTGAAACTTTCAGGAAAATTGATTTTTCATTCTTTGCCAGGAAAATAAGAACTTTCTTAAGATTTCAAATGAAACCTGCCGACTTGTGATGCAGTGAATCAGTTCTCTGAAGTACAGTAAGGAAGTGTGCTATTAATACAACAAGCCTCTCTGGGAAGTTGAAATGACTAGGTACCTATCCCCAAGAGATAGATGGTAACGGGAGGAGAGTGAGAGGAAAAAGTGTGTGTGTGTGTGTGTGTGTGTGTGTGTGTGTGTGAAAAAGAGGTAGGGTGTGTGTGTTTTGTTTCCCAGGAAGGTTGAATTTGTTTAATCTACTTAGAATAGGCTTCTTTCTACTACTCTCAATATTTTAATGACTTGACAATTCAGCCAAACAAAAACATCTGATGTATGGTCTGTAAATGACCTATAGTTTTATTTGGTTAGATTGTAAACAGAACCTTGGACGCTAGGCAGATTTTTGTGTTTGCAAGGCCGGTGTTGCCTTTCTGCTGTTGAAAATTTCCAAGAGCCTGCTTTTCATACTGCATATTAGTAGGGTTTTAATCATTTCACCCTTGTTAATGGGAATAGCCTGTGGAAATCTGCAAAAGTGAAATTCGTATTATTTTCATAGAATTCTGGCAAGGGGGAGGGGTTGCAGTAGGATTCTTAATCTAATAGTTTTTTGTTTGTTTTCAAATAACTTGACTTTTTGCTAAATTTCAGTGATGGCATCTATGCAGTAAACTGGACATTTTTTCACTTAATAAGGTGTGGTCCTCCTATGACAGCTACTTGTCCTACGGGATGATTTTTAAATTTAAGAAAAGCAGGTTGAAGAATATTTGTCGTTATAACTGCTCCTTATCTAATGATTAAAAATCAAGCATTTTTATGCATTTTGGGTTAGAGGCAACTGAGGACAATTTTGTTGTTGTTGTTAGTGGATGATTTTTTTTTTTTTCTTTTGCATTTTAGAAACTTATTTCACTTCAAATTGGTTTACATACTATGGATCTTTATGTATACATTTGGCAGTAATGAGCCAATGGAGACTCCAAAGCAGTAGGCTATTTTTGAAAGTGAGTGTTTTCACTAAGTTTTGACTATTTAGATTGTTGCTTAGAGACAAGTTTAATTTATAGTTTTTAGCTTAATATGATTTTCAGTGGAGGGTTTTAAATTTAGTTTGTGATCCTTGCTCTTAGCTGTTTAAATGCTGAAAGCATCTCAAGAGTAAAGCTGGGTAACAGCTACATTATTCAATAGGATCATGTTAATAGTTTTTGCTGTGAACCATGCCGAGAGACCTGGGTTATTTTCAGCACCTTCACCAAATGTGATGACTTTTATAGGCTATATTGCTAGTTCTACTCTGAAAATAACTCCTAATGGATAAGGCATTATGGAAAATAGAGATCTTTCTGCTTTTTATTGTCACCAAAGAATTTAAAAGTGAAAGGAAAAGGGAGATCTTTTTAGAGCTATGTTTGGGAAGTTGACCAACATTCTTGTCATTCTGGGATTTTCTGGAGCAGCTACTATGCACAAAGTAGATATAAATTTTGTTGTCACGGTGATAATGACAACGAAAAACTTCAACTATGATTTTGTTAAAAAAATATATCAGTAATGTTAAACAAATTAACAGCCGGCACCCTGAAATTTTTGTTTCCAGGTGACAGTATTGAATGTAAATGCAACGAAAAGAAATTTAGCCAATTTTGCTTTCTTAAAAAACAAAACAAAACAAAACAAGTTATAGTTATATGGCAGCTATAGAATATTGAAAGTTTCACAGCATCATTTTAAAGTAGATATTAATCTAGATTTAACACATATTACCGAATACTTCCCAAGAAGGAGTCACCATAAGTAACATCTTTGCTGTCCTCAAGTAACACGTTTCAGTGGAAGAAACTGACATATACCAAGGAATTAAATCAAAGATGATGGTGTCATGAGATGCACAAATAGTTTGCATTAGGAGTCTGGGAGGAAGAGTCCTGATGAGGATTACTAGTGTAAAGATTTGGAAATGGCATTTGAGGTGGGTCTTGACGTACAAGGAAAACTTGGACCGGGAGACCGCAGGAAGCTGTGTCTAAATGTGACTGGTTTCTAGGATCCCTTGAGATGTAACCTGGGACACCTGTGAGGGGCTTTCAGTGATGGGCATACAAGTTTCAATTTCAGTCTCACATATGTACTTTAGAAAAATAACCTAGAAGTTTAGGAAATAGAAAAAAAAATCTTTTCTCTTAAATAATAGGCTGTATATTTCTGTTTGTACCTTTTTGGACTTTATTATTGTTGTTGGTATTGTTGTATTTCTCACAGAAGCAATTTTGTTTAGAGAAACATATTTTTCCTCAGATTTAATCCATTCGTAGGCTAGATTGCCAGTTGGTTCTGTCCTATTATGTTTTATGTATAACTTTGTAAGGTGAGGAAATGTTTCATAGACTTAGTCCTTCGTCAGCCATTACATATATCTGCTGTTTATCCTTGCTGGGAGGGAGCAACCGCCTTCATTAAGAATAGCCAGGAGGGTTTTATTTGTAAAAGAAAGGGAAGGTTGCTTTGAACAGTGCCAGGCACATGGGAGGTGATTCACCAATATTTACTGAATGAAGAAAATGAACACTCACCAAGAAGCTGTGTTGTAAAACTTAACATTGATTGGCTAATTGGAAAATTTATTTTTTTGTGTTACCAGGTTGTAATGAAACTATTGGGCTGTGATTTGTAATAATTAACATAGATATCACAGATTTTGTTTCAGAAGGATGACCCTGATTCTTTCGGATTTTCATTTGTATGTTGTCACTTTCCGAGCTGCTTTTCTCAGTGACGTTTCAGATACTTTATAGATTGGAAGAAAATTAATATCCAACACTGTTAATCTTCCCTGTAGGTTTTTTCTCTTCAAAATAATGATTGAGGCTGGGAATGTGATGATGGGATGGCAACCGTACCCCTCCCATCCTGAATTCTTCTAATAATAGAGTCAAGGCCAAGTCACCCACTGGAGTGTGGAGGAGGGGATGATCCCGAGCAGGTCGAGACCAAAATATGGGAAGTTAGGGAACAGGAAAAGAGAATAAAAGATTGGACAGGAAGAAGGAGGTCAGGCAAGGCTTTGGAATTGTCTGCAAACGCCCAGAAATGTGGGACAAGAATTCAACTTTGAATGTGCCTAGAAAGGATGGAGCACTTTGTCTCCTTTCCGCCTTCACATACTTTGCCACCTAAACACATCTGAATATTGCTTTAGAAGATTTTATTTGAATGTACTTGATTGTATTCTCTATTGGAGCTCCTTTGCAAGACTTACATAACATGGAAAAGGAAACTTTTTTCTTTGACAATTAGGTAAAAAAAATAGAGAACAGTTACAAGAAATGATTATGATGGAAATGTTAATAGCAAAGAAGTTTAAATTTTTAGTTTAATCTGTTATAAATTATACAAAAATAATGAGATCATAGTATTAATGCTATGCATAATATGATGCCATCTATGTCAACATCCAGATTTTAGGGAAAAAATGCTGTCTCGGAATAAATTGTTAGTAAATAACCAAATAGGTTGAGGATAAATTTAAAAGGTTATAGTAAGTGCAGTATAACCAAGGCGATGTTGCTATGAGGAATGGATAGTTGTTTGCAAATGATTTGGTTTTGACCTTTTTATATTTCCTTGAAAAGGTAACAAGATGATTCCAAAGGCCCGATCTCTTCCACAGATGGGCTTTGTAACTGTAAGAATATCCTTTAGCCATCCAGGTCTCAGCCTCTTCATTTGAAAAATCAGCATGCCAACATTTGCCACCTACAGATAATTGAGATGATATTCTTCAGTTATATGCTTCTTATAGGACAGTTATTGGATCTGGATGCCGTCTTGCATGTGGAGATGATTTGTGCCCCACATAGGACTGATGTAAGAGTCCTGAGTTAGGATGGAAGTAGGCATTGGTTTTAGCTGAACGGTGGTCTGTTTTTCCCCAAAGAGGAAATGGAGACTGAGAAGACAACTGAAAGGAGGAAAAGGTGGTTGCTATGATTAATTATCAGAGGCTGCCAGCCCTGACTGAGACACTTTTCTGCTTTTCACTCTGGTTTTCTCATACTTAAAATTAGTTGCATCCATTACCAGGTTTCTTTCTGACATTCTTTTTACTTGTCAGTTTTACCTCCTTCCAATATACTGAGTTGCTTGTCTTTCATGAAAAATTCCAGGAAGTGTTGTTGATTTTAGATGCGTGACCTTGGAGAGCTGACCCCACGTTTTCAGTATGTTGCTTTAAAGGTACAGTTCACACCAAGTTGCCCTGTTTAGATTACTCTAAATGGTTTTTGAAACAGTGAATGGAAATGATTGAATTATCAGTTACTTAGTTGCCCCTAGAGTAGACCATATTGTTATATCTTAGTAAGATTGGTCTATTATTTACATGCTTTGTGTTTTTATACTGAGTGAAATAGGTGTTTTATACCAAAAGGAGGGGGGGGGGCATACATGTTAGGTAAAATCATGTAAACATGCAATACTCTTGCTGTCCCAACACATGTAGTAGAGGTGAGAAAATAGAAAGTTAACATAGATAAGTAAGTTTAATATAATGAGAAAATATAGAGGACAGGACATGATTAATTGTCAAATGAAGTATTGAAACAGACTCTATACTAAACCGAGAGAATAAAAGAATCTGGAGCCTGGAAAAACATACAAAAATGGGATTTAAGCTATGTCCTAAGGATGAGTTAGAGGACAAAGGAAGATTAGGAAGAATGAAATCAGAGTTATACAAACCCTGTCAGGAACACACTTTCTTCTGTGTAGAGAGAAATTAGGAGGACTGATCTCAATGTAAGACATAGCTTCAGAGATTTGAAATAGCTTTAGAGCATGAACACATACTTTTCTTCGTGAAAATGTTTATAATTGTCTAAATTCACATTTTCTTAATGTTGTAAATGATCTGTGTACCTGAAAATTGGATTTAATTTTTTCATGCTAATGATGGTCTTCAAATTCTGATTTTCTTCTTGAAATCTCAAGATGACTTTCATTGCTTTTCCCTTCTTTACAGTCATCTTCATCTCCAAAGTATAAATCTTGTGAACATGGAAAGTTCTAAATGCATTATTATTTATTAGTATGAAGTATTAAACTGGGAAGAAAATATATTTCCGTAACTTCTGAGTAAAGAGGCAAAATTAGTTTTCCTCAAATATTTCTCAAAGGTTTGAGGGAGTGACCTAAATTTCCTCGGTCCAGCAAACCTGATGGTATATGAAATCAGGACATTTGGCCACTGAAGAGTTTAAAGATTACTTAATACATTCTCATTTTACCATCGACAAACCTGAGATCCAGAGGGACAGAATAGCGTCTTTGTAGTCCATCTGCCTTCTCAGGGACTCACCTCCCTTCCACATGGTATATTCATTGATAAAAAAAAAAATTAGGCACAGCCCATCAAATCGAGAACTGGAGGAGATTCTCCTGGTGTCTTTGGAAAGAGAGGACGTGTCTAGCTTTGTGTTTGGTCACTAGTTTTTCACCATAACTGATAAGTTTGGGCAAAGAGCTGAGGGACACTCCTTCTGACACTGTGGCGCATAATATTTCCCAAAGGCTTTTTTAGCAAATATCAATGTACTCACTCCATTAATTTTTAAAGAATGCAGGTAAGGGTCTTCAAGCTCTATTGGGCTCTGACTGTTAAATTGCTGGCATAAACCCAGTACTTTTGAATTTTCGGACAGGGAGAGTGGTTGTGGAGGAAACTTGGTATTGACCTATGTTCAGTTCTGGCAATTTAAGGTGACAGTTCAACCAGGTTCTATTTTGTCTTTTCTTTTTTTCTCTTTTTCTGTCTAAGTCTCATTGAGAAAATGTAGAAGAATGCCCAACCCAGGTAATTCAGAACTGTTGAAAACTGCTATATTGAATAAATAGTAAGAGTTTGGGATTGTGTCTCCTGTATATGTATATCTGTTCATGTCCCAAAGAATACTTTCTCTCTACTTGGTGACTAGACTGTGGATTAGCTTAAACTGTCCATGCCAGATTTTTAAAATTCAGCGTTAAGAAACACTTTTCCTGGCAAATATCAAACATGACAGGCAGAAGAGTGGCCTGTGGAGCTGAAATCTACTAGTGTTTTTTTGTTGTTGTTGTTATTTGTTTCTTTTTTTTTTTTTTTTTTTTTTTTTTTAGTGCCTTGCCATTACTAATACTGAGATCTGGATTATCCTTTGTTAATTAGGACAAGCAAGTACAGTAATAAAAGTGCCGTAATGATAAAGCTTAGTCTGCAAACTCATCTATTGTGATTTGTTTTTGAAAGGGTTTGTCGTGTTTTCACAGGTATCCTGATACTGATGCTAATTTTTTATGTGAGCATGGCATTTGGATCTATCCTGACTTGGATCTTTCTTTTGAAAGTTAGGTTACCAAGTTAGTTTTTCAAAATTAAAATTTATCAAAAATAATATGGGAGGAAACTTTTGGAGGTGATGGTTTGTTTATGGCATAGAATGTGGTGATGGTTTCATGGATGGGTATATGCTTATCTCCAAACTCATCAAGTTGTGTGCATTAAAGATGTACAGCATTTTGTATGTCATTCATATGCAAATAAAGTGGTTTAAAAATATTATAAGATTTAGAACAATTATTTTGCTCTTAAACCAAGATATATTAATAATTACTTTCGCTGTATCCAAGTGCTTTTGTACCATATGTGCGTCAGATGAGATAAATGCCACTTATGAAGCAATAATATAGGTTTTTTTATTGGGATTTTTGCTTTGGGGCATCTTTATTTTTCTCAAAATACTAAAAGGCTTTGAATTTACTTGTAAAATACCTGGAATCTTAGAACCTGTGACATGTTTTCATATACTTTCTTTTACTCTGTTTTGACAGAATAGGGAATGAAAGCATCAAGCATTGGAAATGACAATTTGAAAATATTATTATAATATTTTTATTATTGAAAGCCAGGAAGTAGTTGTGTTTTTAGTGAGGAAACAGTAGTGAGAGGGCTGCAGATAGATATAGTCTTTAAAATATTTAAATATTTTTATTTAAATATTTAACACATCGCTTAATACATCGTGATGAGAGACTGTTTTTTTTTTTAACATTCTATATAACAATCTGAGGTTTAGCAAGAACCCATGAAACAGTGTTTTTTATTTTAATGAATTTCCCTTTTTTACTGATGGTGACATAGTAGAAAATAGAAGTATTGGTTGCAAGTCACGTGCTATGATGTTGATGGTGGGGGAACCAGGGCGAGCCCTCCTTACCCTAATGTGAATAAGAACCTTGGCAGTGTCTATCATAATTTATTAGACTTTAAAATGGAGTACTTTGCTTATGAAGCTTCAGGGAAACAAGGACAATAAAATATACAATTAATTAAAATCTTTAGAACAACCAGCAGCAGCATTAATAAAACATTACTCTCTAAAGCACATAAGAATTGCAGCTTATTCTCCCATCTCAGTGGGAAAAACTGGGATGAAAGAGTCCGTCTTTCATCATAGTCAATAAAGTGAGTTTATTGGACTTGGGCTGGTAGGTGTTCAAAGAGATAGGCGTATAGCCAGTATTCCACTCCATCATACATAAAACATCTAGGTGCTCTCAACTTTAATAATAAAAAATCACCCACCTTTATTGATAGCAATCAGCCACCTTTATTTAGCACTTACTTCATTTATATGTTTTTGTTTAACCCTCACAAAAACTTGGCCTGGTAGATGTTAGGTTTTCTATTATGTAGACGAGAAAACAGACTCAGAAGTTATAGAAATGCTTCTCCAAGTATAGTCCTTGGACTAACAACAGAAGCAGGAGCTTGTTAGAAAGGCAAATTCAAGGCCTTGCCTCCAATATACAGAACTAGAAACCTCAGAGGTGGAGCCTAAGCAGTCTGTGTTAACAAGGTCTCCAAGTGATTCTTATCTGTGTATGAATTTGAGAATTATTGGATTATAAGAACTACGAGACACCACTATGTAATGGGAGCCAAATTTGAGTCCTACAATGTCGGATTTTACTATTCATAAAGAATACCTCTAAGTTAACCTTCCAACCAGAACTACCCATGCTTTAAGATTACCATAGCTTTTTCTTTTCTCTTTTTTCATCCTCAGCCCCTGCCTTTCCAAATAACTGCTCTAACATATGTGTAAGAAGAGACAATTTTAAGTTGCAAATCCTTTAAACATTTTCATTTAGAAGATGAACTAGTTCCGATCTCTTTTTCTTAATACTATTATTATAATCTTCCAGAAGTTTCCTTTGAAACTGAGAATTGACCAGTTTCTGGTCACACATGAAAGCCCCTGAAATCATTTACAGGCTTGCCATGTTTACTTCTGTGCCATCACAGGGATAGCATAGGGTCTGGTACATAAGTGCTAAACTAGTTCTTATTAGCCGATTGAGAGAATGGCACTATTTTTCATCTCTAGGATGTTGGCGCTGTGACGGTAAAGTATGTAGACACGTCAAGCACTTGATCACAGTTCTGCCATTTCCTGGTCGCGTGATCTGGGCATATTATCCAACTTCGAATTGTGGTTTTCTCAACCAAAACAGAAATGATATTTTAAAGATTAGGTTTAGTTCTTGGAGAATACTTTGGAAACTGCTGGGTCATATGCGACTGTGAAGTCCTGTTCTGGAATGTCCTGAAGAAAAGCTTCTGAGGTTGGGTGTTGTGAGACATTTGGGGATGAACGTGTGTTTTCCTCCCTTTGATGGTGACTGGGTTTGTCGAACGAGTCTCTCCAAAGAAGGGCACAGCAGAGTGTGGGTCCTGGAGGGAGCTCAGGCTGTGAAGACTCACTAACCAGATTGAGCTGTGAACATGCTGATGGATCCTCTCTCAGCTTTGTTTGGAAGATGGCTGTCAAAAGACCTGTTTGTAACACTTGATGTGAGGGTAGCCGACAGAGGTAGAGACAGAAGGATTAGGAATCAGTGGTAGATCAATGATGAAATTGGAAGCAGTCACTAGGGAAGGAACATGAAGGAGAAGACAGTGGAGCCGGAAGAGTGATGGGTAAGGGTTATGACCCCTGGGGCCTGGTCCCAACGCCTTGTGGCGTAGCTGGGTCTCTGGAAGGCTCATTAGTTCCAGCCTCAGCCTACCTTTGGAATGGCAAGAAGCTACAGGGGCATTGCATGAGAAAGCGTTTGATTATATAGCAGGGGTTTCAGACTCACCTGACCATAGGCCCATATAATGAAATGTAGGTGGTGGACCAGGCCTCTTGAAAGTACATATATGTCTGCCGTGTGTGTGTGTGTGTGTGTGTGTGTGTGTGTGTGTGTGTGTCTGTGTGTAGCAAAGAAAAAAGCATTTTCCTTCTAAAGGGGCTGCTGCCGCCTGGCTCAGCAGATTATTACCCTGTGGGAATGTGAATCTAGGGTTACCCAGTCATCTTAATTTTGGAAAGAAGCCAGAGATCTGGATGTTTTGGTGACATCTTTATTTCATTTTTTTTAATGCTGGCTGAATCAAACACTTTGTGGCCCAAGTTAACTCACATCTGAGGGCCAGATTTGGCTGTAGGCAGCCAGCTAGTGGCCTCTGCTGCAGAGTGTTCTATAAACATGACCTGTTATTATTGGATGTCCTAGAATTTATAATAACCTCCCAGGAGCCTTTACATTGGGGCCCTTCTAGGAATACATTCTCGTGCTTTCTTGGCTACCCTCATAGCTTCTCACCCATATAACACTGGGGCCTATTATGACACAAACTCGAGGGACTTTTTAATTTATGTCACAATTTGAGGAGGTTCTGAATCTAGGTGTGCAGGCAGGTTGGGAAAATAGATCTTCCTAGTGGAGAGATTTATGATTTATGGTGTTATGCTTTTTAGCCCTCCTTCTCAAAGGTCAGGGCATAGATTCTCTGCTGCTGCACAGGGCCCATTGCTTTTTGGGTTTACTGAGCCATTGGAATAAAACGACCTATGGCACACCTGCCCGTGTGTGTGTCCGTACGTGTGTGTGTGGGGGGGGGGGAGCAGAATAAAGACCGTGTTTCTTCTAGAAGGGCTGCATATTTAGACTTGTATACTGTTCCTAGGAAGAGTTTTTTCATTGAGTTTTAAAAATTTGTGTTACAGAAAAGAGAGTTCGATGTGGACACCCTCAGTAAATCGGAGCTTCGGATGCTCCTCAGCGTGATGGAAGGGGAGCTGGAGGCCCGAGACCTTGTCATCGAGGCCCTGCGGGTAAGAGCCTTCTGGGACTGAGTCCTGCTGCTGTGTCATCTTTTTGCAAAGCACCGGTCACCACTTCTTTTTCTTAGTTTTTGAACCATATAGATTTGAAATGTTATATCAGGTTAAAACATGCCCCTCACCTCAAACATCAATCTATAATTTTCAAAAACTCAAAACACTGAAGTTATGGCCAACTTAAGATTTAAGCTGTGTTTGTTCCCAAATCCTTTTATGTTTCATGTATTTATTTGGTTAAAGACATAAGTTTTCAGAAAATTGGTAATTTGGTATCTCACATGTATTTGAGGTCAGTTGAGGAAAAATTAAGAGAATCGTTTATAAAAGATATTACTAATAATACAATCTTTTCCTTCCTATATAAATTACAAATGATTTCTTATTTTCAGAAACTCAAAAGAGTTAAAAACTAAATGTTTATATATGTATTTTCAAATAGTTTTATTAGTTTTCATTCAATCGCATAGTAATTTTGAATTTTTCACAATTTGTGAAGAATTAACTTTAAATACATTACTTAAATACTTCTATAAAATTTGTTGTTTTTAAAAAAATGTTAAGCTTTCTCAATGCATAATTTTTAATTGATTAGTCCCAGTTTTGCACTTGTTTTGGTATGTGAGCTAAATTTGGGGATTTTTTTTCCCTTTCTACTTATACTTTGTATGTAATCAGGTTATTTCCTGGCTTTTGGTCATTTGGTCAAAACAGATATATTTATTATGTATGAAGTATGAATGTCTTTTTTTCACCAGGGACTATTTCTTCAAATTTTGTCTTAGGGAGTTGATTTTAACATATACAAATCTATGGAAAGTCAAAAATTATTGCCTCCAATGGGCACTAATACGGTGGGGAGTAACTAGGGGCGGTCAGGCATTATGGAGAAGGTGGAGTGCTGAGAGTCCAATTGCGCGGGAAGGGGTGATATGGTTCCTGAAACAATGACTGCAGTACATTTTCACAAAATGAAAATTAATACAGTGGGGATATTGATTATTCCTCAGACTGATAACAGAATGATTGCCCCAGAATAATGGGAGTGTAGTGATACCATCTGCAAGCCAGCATTCGTTGAAGGTGTTGCGTTTTCAATAACAAGATTTGCTTAAGTAGACTTGTGAATGGTTCGATTGTGAGAGGTCTTCATCTTGTCCCACATTTGGAACATTAGCATTGCTTGCAAGTGTATATTTTTTTGAATGAACTTTGTGGGAGAAATGCTAAGACAGTTTATCACTCAAGTGTGTGACTCTCAGTTCTACTTTAGGTATTTTCTGTCCCTCTGTATCAGCCTGAAAACATCAGCACAGTGGCATTTCCCACTACTCACACAAAGGTCTAAGAGTCCAGCAGAGTGTGTTTCTGCGTATCACCTCAGCAGCCATGTCTGTTTTTCTCTTTAACTTAACTGCAGTACTTTCAAATGTAAGAGTAAGGGCTTGCTAATGATTCGGGCTTTCCAAACTGAAAGTTTTTCACAGAATCTAGGAACGTTGGAGATGCAGTGAGCTTTACATGATACTCTTGGTCAGCGGTTTGCATCCCTATCAGAGCTAGTGTTTTGTTTTCATAAAATACTTTGTATTATTTTTGTTATCCTTCAATGACATTTATAGAAAATTGTTTGAATAATTAGGTTACATTAAAAATAATCAATACGTTACCCTAATTGTGATATAAAGTAACAGGGAAGCAATTTTTAACAAAACATTGTACATTTCAATATATAAATGCTCAGGTCTGACCCTATGGGAAGTCACAATAAAGTAGGTAGCTGTTTGCACCTCTTCATAGCAGCACAATGAATGTAACCTTTGCAAAAGAATCCTGATCCAGGTGTGTTATATTGTTGACTCAGATACAGTGAGTGGTTTTGCTGTGAGGGAGGTGACTTTTCTGAAATGGCCATAACTATTGGTAAAGTTCCAAACAAAAGTACACATTTATGGGAATTGAATCCTTGGAAAATTCAGTGTTTGTTAAAATTGAAATGTGCAAAAGGGAGTTTGCTCTCTAGGCTCAGATAGTTATACTGAAGAGTTTAATGAAAGGAATGAACAGGACATTTGAGAGTTGTGGGGTACTTGGGACCTTTTTGGGGTGTGTGGCAGACCCCTACCCCTGCCCCCAAAGGGCTAATTACTGTGAAAACTATAAGTACTCTCACCTTTTTCCAAAATGCCTCCTAGGGAACTGCCCCTGTGGAGAATCAGTGGTTGGTACCAGTCTCCTTTGTTTATAGATTAAAATCAAACAAAAAAGAAGCCCCAAGAGATTATAATTTACCTCAGGTCAAAAATGTGGCATGCACAAACTGGATGTGTTTGGAGACTCAAAGCTTATCGTCATTTTTTAAATTGAGAATTGCGATTGATTTATTAGGATGGTTGTATTTTTCAGAGTAGGTAATAACACTATTTTCATATACCTGTCCTGGTCTCACTGTAGTGATTTACTGATTGACTATTCCCTTGGGGGCATTCACTGGAGCTAGTGAAACTAATGAAATATTTAGTTGGGTCCAGATGTGTCATTTAGTTGCCTTTTCCTTTAATAATAGAATATTATTTAGTGACTGGCTAATGCCCCAGAAAGAAATTAGAAGGAGAGAGAATGCAAAACTTATTTCATATTATGAGATAAATTTATTTCTAAGAGTCAAAATCTACTCCATTAGTAGTGAATATGCTGCTGTTCAGTTGGGCGAGAGAAGTGCATTTTGTTTTCTTACAAGAAGGCAAAAGTCATATTTTGCTGAATATAGTAGATATTTTTGAACTTAATATGTAAATTGCGTTTTTTTCAGATACAAAGATACCTAACTTATGCCTTGAACTTTATTAAAAGTTAGAAATGATTCTCTTGTGAGACATTCAGATTTTTTAGAATTTTAAAAAGATATTTCATAGCAAGCTATTTTACTTTTTAAATCATGCTATCTCGATACTTTTGATTTTCAAATTATAAAAAATTGCATAGATCATTGAATTAATGGCAGTTCACTTTTCAGTAAAATTCATAAATATGATTCTGGAAGGAGAGTATTGTGAAATAACAATGTATATCTTGTTACTTTTACTACTTAATATTTGCCAATAAAAGAATGTCCGCGGCTTTATAACAGGTGTAATATTTTAGACATGAATTTTATAGGGGGAATGATATTTTT
The DNA here is from genome assembly GCF_014176215.1 of Rousettus aegyptiacus. NCBI lineage: Eukaryota > Metazoa > Chordata > Mammalia > Chiroptera > Pteropodidae > Rousettus > Rousettus aegyptiacus. The sequence continues at coordinate 70,794,401 of NW_023416288.1, forward strand.
AAAAGAGCAATATTGATGGAAAATCTGACTTGCATAGGACTGCTTAACTGAAATATATTTTAATTTGATTGTGTAAGAAGTACTTTGTTTCTCAGTAATTCATCCTCGTCGGCACAAAATAGAAGTAAATCTTTGAATAATATATATTGAAAAATATATATGTTCAAGTGGAGTCTAGAGAAAAGTACTGTGGAGTTTAACAGAGAATCTGCTCAAGGAGAAGCAGCTACATTTTCTGAAACCCAAGGTAGACACACAGCCTTCTGAATTAGATTTAATCGAATATTCACAATTTAAAAATACAACTTACTCAGAAATCATTTATCAATGCAGATGTTTAGTTTTTGGAATTTTCTGACCTTTACTACTTTTTCCCTCTTGCTACCAGTATTTTTTGAAACAATGACTTCCTTGGGCAGTTAGTTCTAGATTTCTTGTATCTTTTTTCCATTTAGATTGGACAATTGAGAATTAACATAATTTTAGACACGACACTCCTCCCTCCTAATCTATAGTCACTATACAGAGACTGAATAATCCAGATTTTCAAGTATTATTTGCAGTGAGCTTTTTAAAAATTATGTCAGTTTAACATTTCTTCAGATAGAATGCATTTATAGCACTTGGATTATAGGGGATAACGAATTATAGAATAGCCTTATATAAAGTGGCCACAGCAAAGACATCCACAGTATGTTAGATTAAATAAGAAGTTTTTTTCTCACCATTCTGGAGGTGAGTGATGTCTGCTGGAGTGGCAGCTCTATGCCAAGTGTTCATTCAGCAGCCCAGGTTGTTTCTATCTTACTGTTCTCCTTACAGAATTAGCCTAATCTGCATGGTTGAAGCTGGGGCAATGCCACCTCCACATCCCAAACTCTGGTAAAAGGGGCAAGAGAGGAAGTGAAGGATAAGCATCTTCTAAGCAGTGCACACATGTGCATTGGTGAGAACTTTTGTGGACACCCTAGCTGCGTAGGAGACTGGGAAGTGGCTGTGGCTGGCTGGCTGTGTGCTAGTGCGATGGAGGAAGGGAGGACTTTGGAGGACATCTGCCAAACAACCTAGCGCAGCCCTTTATCTTGGTTTCAGGTCTCTTATCAAGTGTTCTGGAGTATGGTATAAGAAGATAGGTCCCTTCTTCCTCCTGTGAAATTTTGAGTACCTACTATGTACCAGACACACACAAAAAGTTTGCTGTGAATATAAGTGGAGATTTACTATGATGCCAAAATTGTGTCCTTTTAGAAAATTGTATATTTTGACTTTATTATGTATTATATATAACGTATGTAATATTATATATTATATTTACTTCTCTCAGAATGTGACTCAGTATGTTCAGATTTTGCCTAAAATAATCTTCCTTTTTAAAAACGACCTATTCATTGGGTTCAAAACTCACTTTAAAAAAATGTTTGTAACAGTTTTGTTTTAAAGCAGGTTTTCTCAACTTTAGCACTGCCGGCTTTTGGGACCAGATATTTTTTGTCGTTGTGAGGAGGAGCTGTCTTGTGTGTAGGATACTTCCCAGTAGTCTCGTCCTCTGCCTTTATACCCAGTAGGTGCCAGGAGCTCCTCCCAGTTGTAACAGCCAAAAAGTCTCCCCATGGAGTACACAGTAGCCCCACTTGGTAAACACTGACATAAAGTAAAGCGGTCAAGGAAATGCCACTTTTAAAATTCTATTTGCTAAAATAAATGTAAGAAATGAAATATTTTCCCTCAAAGTTAATCTGAAAATACCCATTTTTACAAATTTCACGTGGTTTTCAAAACACACTACATATTATTTACAATTACATACAGCTTTTTAGGCAGAACTTACATGCTTTATTTTTCAAATTAAAAAACCTTGTGATTGTATGGCTCAGTGCTGGAATTTTTACATAGAACGAAGGATATCTATTTAAATAAAATAAAAGCATTAAGTAGAATAATATTTCCACTCCAGTTTTGAAAGCAGCTACTGGCATACTAGAGAGTATTGTGAGAGTATTCCTCATACGACACATCTGCTAAATAATGACGAAATAATATTCTGGTTTCAGCTAAGTAAAACACACAGCCTTTTGTATTTCAAAATTCTATAATTGCAATCGATTGACCAAAACATACCCTTTTTGTGTTTTTCATTTTAATAAATGAATTTGCTGAGCAGAGCTGAACTCATAAAACCATAAATCGTGTCTGTCTCTGTCTACTAAGGTGACAACTTCGTCTTGTGTCTAGAGAAAGGAAGAGGAGTGTTGGTCAGACATTGTGTTGTTTCTGCAAACAGATCAGTTTTTGTGAAATACAAATAGCTGATGATTTTTAGATAGCATTCTATTTTGTCCAGTAGGACAACCACAGGAAATAACAATTTTGATTCTTTACACTGGAGAGGTTTTCCCTGATGAACATTTTCTATTAGTGAAGGAAAAAAATAGACAACACCAGGCAAAATAGTATATTAAGAAGTGAAGGTATTACGCCATGGAAGCAAAATGTTTATCACCACCATCTAGTAAGAAACTGAAGTCACTTGAATGATATCTTCTTGCTGATTTTTATTAATAAATTATCAGGATATCCATGAGAGCAAACTAAAGATGAGGCTTTTTAGGTCAGTGCTGTACAGTTTAATCCACACTTGGTACACGATAGATTCAGGGTTAAAAATAGGATGAAACCAGGAATAGATTTTTGTACACTTTGAAGATTATCATAATTTAGGAGACCTTCAGTTCAATTAACAGTTCCTTTTTAGAGTTAGTTTCTTGTGATCTGAAAACAGGGTGTCCTTTGAGGTGTTCTGATAACATTTTACCTATTTCATCTTAAGACTCCATGGCTAAACTACAAGTCACGGGTTCTTATAAGAATTTCCTTTGTCATGTTGCTGATTAATTGCATGTCTTGATTATAAGAGGAAACAAGGATCTGAAGCAGTGCTCTCAAAAGTCTACCTTTCTTCTTTCAGTTGCAGTCATTTTAGAAAGAAAAATTAAGAGCTTTCAGCTTTCTCATGGATCTGAAAATCTAGTGGGAGAGACAAGCATGAAACTAGTAAACAAAACATCTAAGTTCAAGTTATGATAATGGAGGAAAGGAAAGAATGCTGTGAGAGAGATTAAGGGGGAGTGGTACCTGAGACTGAGCAGAAGAAAGGCTTGTCTGAGGAACTGACACCCGCTGGGAATTGAAGGAGGGATGTTGCGAACACAGTAGGAAAAAGTGCGCAAGCAAAGGGAGCAGCGTCCGCAGAGATCCCGAGAAGAAGGAGTTTGGCAAGATAGGAACTATGAGAAGTCAGAGCAAGAGAGAGAAGGGCATGAGATCAGGTGCTAAGCTAGGCTGGGGCCACACCATTCTGGAGGGCGAAGGCCGTGAGATGATTAGATTTCACCCCGCCTCAGGTGAGTATCCATTGAAGTGCATAAGCTTGAGGATATCAGTCATTTGATAAACATTTTCTAAATTACTCTCATGGTACAATTAGATTGCATTTTATTTTTTTGCATTGAAAGTTTTAATTTATTAAATGTAAATGTTTAAAATTTATCACTGTTTTCAAGGAGAAAAAAGTATAGCAATCACCCTAGCTGCACACAGAAGTTTGCAGGAGAGCCAGAGTGAAGGCAGAATGTCATAGTGATTGTCTAAGAAATGTGAATATCTCAGATGCTTATAATTATTGCCCTTTAAGAAGGCAGGAAAAATGTGCCTCCCCATCACATTGGTCTGTTAGCTGTGAACAGTGTTTTTCTTCAAACTGTTAAGATAAACTGATTATATTTTTGTAGTTAAAGTCTTATGCATCTAATATAAGATTGATAAGGCAAGTTCTCCACTTGAAATTTTTAAAAATTGTATCTTCAGTTTTATCTTTCTAATCCAATTCATCTCAGTTCAGTTTAGATTTTTAAGTTAAATGTTATTGTCAAAAGCCCTCTTATTTTACACCTTAAGATTACTAGATATTTCTAAAGGCATATCTATTTAAAATCAGTTTTTCAAAAACTTTTTTCTTATAGGGTTGGGTGACGTAGAACATTGCTTAACATAGTGCTGAAAGTGACCTGGCAAGAATGTAAAATATATGTCAACAGTGTCCGACTTCGCTCTAATACAGTCGTGTTAGCCTATTTTAAGCAGACAATTGCAGTGCTTATGTTCACATAATTACCCCCTACAAAAATAAGAATGCTAGAGCTGACAAGCTCTTCAACAGCCCTCAACCTTTTTCATGAAATTCCTCTATGGAAAACAGACCATAGATAGAGTCTGGTCTTGGTGTCAGGTGCTGTACTAGGCACCTTACGTGTATCAAAATGGATTGTAGCTCCTAAGAGCATTAGGTTTTAAAGGTTAAAACATTATAGATGGTAAACCCTTGGGAAGCTCTGAATTTATCCATAAAGTATTTGAAGCATGGTTTTGTATATTCAAGTAGTGATTTTTACGCACGGCAGAGGTTGAAACTCATCAAGTTGGGGTAAAGAACCCAGTCATGTACTCATGTCTGGGCATTGCAGCCATCCTGCCTTTACGGTAGCCTTTAAATCCATAGGTAAATGGGGCTTGGGGGATGCTTTAGTGTTTTATCTCTCTGGCCTTAATCCACAGTCATAGTTTTGTTTGAATTATAATGACTAAACAAGACCACATACTGCAGCGCCTAGCCTCGGGTCTGGTATATATTAAGTGCTTGAGAAAATATTTGCAGTTGAAACTCGGTCTGTCTTAGTAGAAAGATTTCCCCTTGAACTTTTCCCCTTCTCCTCACACTTTGAAAGTTATAGAAAGGTCTTGGTCACCTGCTTCCTGTCTCATAAAATAGGCATTGCCTCTGAGGTCGAACTCACACTCAAGTCAGAGAGTGGCAGATAAAAAGTAAGGTTGATCTCTTAATTTATCCTCACAGCAAGCCGAAGGCCAGTGGGAAAATAAGCAGTGACATAAAATCAAATGGATATTTTAGATGATCAGACCATAGAGTGGAAAGAGGTGGACTCAGCATCATTTCTGTGGGCTCACATGGCCACTTTCGGTCCTGAGTAGTTAGTTTTGAGAGGGCATTGGAGAGAGGTGACTCGTCAGGTGCTGTCCAGACAACCATGTTTTCTAAAGCAGGAGGGCTTAGGAATTATGGAAACCTCTAAAGTGTATTGGGAATAGGGTAACATATATTAATTAATTGCTTTAAAAAGTGACTTTTTAAGTGTGTAGGAATGGCATGATAAAAAATAAACCTATGAATTATTATAAACACTTATTCTCAGCTTACCAGTCTATTCTCCATGTCTCTATATTTAGGCAGCATGTTCTTTATTATGTTAAATCTTCGATTTTTGGTGACATTATTTTAAACTTTGCATGAATAATTCTGTTTACAACTACCTCTATGTGGAGCCATCAAAAAGTGAAGAGGAGGGATGTGGTTTCATCTTTTTAAATGAAAACAGTTTCTTTTCCACAACCTCCTTCCTCCACCTCATGATTGTGGGTTGGGCAGTACACAAACCAAAATCAGGAAAAGGGGCTATTCCATTTGGCCCGTGGTGCTCTGGAGTCCTGAGAATTGCTGCTGTTTTCAACAGGCTGCCATTGGAGTAGAACAGGGAGAGGGAACGGGACTTAACACTGGCGGGTTTTTATTATGTGGGTTCTCATGCAGGCCCTCCATATGCATTATCTCCTGGCATCACTAGGAAATCCTTGAGATAAGTGATAGTGCCCCACTTTAGGAATGGAGAAACAAACTCAGAATAAATAAGCCATTTCCTGTCCTACTTCCAGCCTTGGCTCTCACTATACCTCTGCATCAAAGGCTATGTTAATGAAACTAAGCTTTTTCCTAGAGCTGGAGGTTGTCATTCATAGATTTTTTTTTCGTTTTACTTTAAATGCTGTGAATTCCCAGAACATAGCCCACACACCTGTAATTAATTGTAAATATAAAAGCTGCACAGAAATTGAAGCTACACAGAAATCGTTAGACAGTCTTCTGTGTTTAATCATTCATTTGCTGTTCCCTCCCATTGTAATTACAAACAGAAGTAAATCATGAAAGACTTCTAAGATCTTACTGAAAGGCAATTATGATAATGTAGAAGAACATCATTGATTTTTTAATATTTTCTTTTCACTAATTATCATACGGAATACAGAAAAGTTTGTACTTTTCCATAATTCATTTTCTCATCTTATGGATGATAACATGTAGAAGCATGTGTGAATGCCAAATGACCCAGGATTAAGGACATGATGGAGGTTTTTTGAAACCAACAAGGATGCAATAGCTAAGGAACTGCTGTTTCTATCCTGATCATCTTCCCACATTTCAGTCATTATTAAATGTCTTTTATAGTTACATTTCATTTTTTTTTTTTTTTTGTATTTGATCAACTTGCTTTTCTGTTTTCACTTGCATCTGAAGAAATGGCAGGTGGTGAATTGAATCATTAAATAAGAATTTAGTTTGGTTCTCATGAAAGGCTGTCATATTGATTTCCTTCAGTTATATAATCCTTTGCTATTTCCAGTCAATAGAAGTTGCAGGAAATTTGTAAGGGCGGATTATGTAGTCGGGTAATGATAGGTTCACTACTAATGAAGACTTTAATATAATAATTAATACAGTGAAATGCAGATGTATCATTGGTCTTGTTAGAAAGTTTAGGTTTCCTTTCACAAAGGCTAAATCAATAGAATCTAATAGTCTTTGATTAATTTATATAAACCTCCAGATAATCCCTAAAAATTAACTTAGAGCTAACAGTGATTTTCTTGATGGTGCCCTTTCCATGAGTGATTGGGGATAAATCTTTCATAGACACTGAGAAGTGCACTGGGCTTATTTCTTGAGTGTCTTGACAAAACAATGGGACCTCAGTGGTGTAATTGAGGAGAATCCTTCCATCATAGCTCAGCTATGTCAGAATTCTATGCATGTTTGTGCTTGTTTGGGGGATAGGAATATGAGTTTAGTTTGGAGGAATGGTAGAGAGGACACTTAATGGAAGAGCTTTAGAAACCCTTAATGAGAATTGTAATATGTCAAACTATTAATGAATTTAAATTTCAAGCAGTTGACAGTTGAGATTAACTGTGGGCTCGGAGGTGGGAAGGGATATGACAAAAACAGTGTTTAAGGAAGATTATGTTAACCACTTTTGGAAGTAGATTGATAGGAAAAGGGAGAGAAGGGATCTGAGGAAGCAATTACAATTGACATTTATTAAAGTATGGGTTCTATAAAATTCTGAATTCTGGTGATGGTTCTAATTGTAGGTGATACACTATTGGGAGTATAAGGAGGATTTGAATAGATGGAGAGGACATTGTTAATAAAAATAACTCTTCCAGCATGAGTTCATTATTTTCTAACTCATGACAGCAACTAGTTATTTCTAAAACAATATCAGTGTTGGAGTATAAACCTTTTTTTTTTTTTTTTTTAATAAGGATATTGTTTTTCTGCCTCATGTGAATTCATACTGAAATACTCCAGGAATCAATTCCAGTTTTTTCAGTAGCCTTTTTTAGCTCTAGTCATTCAGCATTCACCCAACAAATATTTGTTGAATGTATTCTATTGTGCCAGGTACTAGGCCCTGGGAAGAGAGTGTAAACTAGAGAGTCCCTGTACTCATGGGACTTGTTGTCTAGGGAGAGACTAACCGTGATTAACAAGTCCCATTCGTGATGAGTGCAGCAAAGGAGGTGTCCTGGGCATTAAGAGCATGCACCATAACATAGGTTTCCAAGACCCACTGTAGAGGGCTGTTTAACAATCGGTCAGTGAGAATACGAGTAACTTAGAAAAATATTGACGCTTTTAATATTTTTAATAAAAGGACAATAATCATGTTCCTCTGGTTTAGTCCCTACCTACTATGTGCAAACCACCCTCCCCCCCCCCCCAAAAAAAAAAAAAAGTTTATTCCTTTCGTGTATCTACTGCTGTGCACTGTTCGGCTCTTTCCTTAGATGCAGATGGCGGCTTCATGATTCCTTGCTTTTCAAGATGGGTGTTAGTCTCTGTGTAGCATTCATTTGGTTACTTAACATTACAAAGCTGTACTTCTGTTTTACCACAGACTTTATACGGACTTTTTTAAAAGCTCCATTATGTTTATTGAAGCCTCAATTCCTTAGGGTTCTACCACCACTCTGGTGGGGGTTAGGTGAGATGAGGACTAAGGTGTGTTTTTCTTAGGTTATGATGAATTCTTTCCCAAGGAGTTCTGTGTTTACTCACAGAAAGGGACTCCTGGGAGGATTTTCCCTCTAGAAATGTCTGAATTATACTCTGAACACTCTTTAAGATCCTAACCTGTGTTCCTCTCTGGCAGAAGAAAGAATACAAAGATAATAACATATTCCTGCTTTGTCATCTGTTGCTATGCTACAAACCACCCCAAGACTTAATGGTTTTAAACAACAGCAATTTATTTATTTTGCTTACAACCCTGCAATTCAGGCTGGTTTGATGGGGACAGCTCACGGTCCGCACCCCATGTGGCAATGGGAGTATAGAGAGAGTTGGAGGGTCTACTGCAGGGTGGCTCCCTCACTGCTGGCTGTTTGCTGGGAGGTCAGCGGGGGCTAGGGCTGGGGCTGGGGTGTGGGCTTCCTTGTCACAAAATGGCTGAGATCTATCAATGAGTGTCCCAAGAGACAGGAAATCAAATCTGTCAGTTCTTTAGTCTGGGTCAGAAAGTCACTCTCTGTAATAGTCTATCCATAAGTAGTCATAGGGCTCAGATTCAAGGAGAAGAGAGAGAGAGAGAGACCTGTCCACCTGGAAAGAGTGTCGAAGAATTTGGGAATAACATGTATAAAACTCTAGAAAACTGCTGCTGTTACTTACTGAGCCCTATATGCCAGGAGTGCTATTTAGCACATTATGTGCATTGTCTCATTTAATCCTAGGTCTCCCTTGAAGGAGATACTATAGCTGTCTCACATTAAGGCTCATGGTTTATTAATATGTCCTGTGTCGCATAGCTGACACTTGTGGAGTCAAAACTTGGACCCAGGTCTTTCTGATTCCAAGTGCATTGTCTTAGCCACTTTCCTACATAATCTAGTGGAAAAAGCCATACCAGTTACTTCCTCAGGGAAGGCAAACTTTTGGTACTGTGGTCTACAATTTCTTTGTGCCTGTTCAAATCAGAGATGTTGGGTAATGTGGTCTGACATCGTTTTCAACGGTATCCACATAAAATGGCACAGCTGGATGTAAGGGTACTTTCGCATACCTAATCTGTGGACGTAAAGAGAGGCAATTGCTTAGCTCTGGTAGCTGGGGTGGAAGTGAAAGGGGGTAGGCTGTTGAGGGCTGGGCAAGACAGTGGGGTATTTAGATGCACACAGCTTTCTGATGTCCTGTGAACTAGGCATTCAGTAGACTCCTCTAAACAGATGGGCTCTGTGACCTTCAAACCATTTGCCAGTATGTCACATCGTTTGCTGATGTTCCTTGTTAATCACTTATGTCTGTGTTTTTCAGACTGAACAGTGTGTCATTTATATTCAAATATGATTAGACAAAGCAATAGGTATAAAAATTTGAACATGACACAAAAGCATGGAAACAGTTCTATCAATGTTTCCAAAAGAAAATGAGAATTGATTTGAATTGGCTTATAACACTTTTTCTAAGAATGTATGATGACTGCCTATAACAAATAGTTTTATGTTACAAATTAATATACTTTGCAGTTTAAATACTGTTAGTTACCATTAAACATTTTTTCTATAGCATTGTAATAATTTTGCTAAGTATTTCCTTTAATCAGCTTAGTTCAGTTTGAAAGTTCATCAGTTTAAAAGCTTACCAGTTTTCCACATGCTTGGTTTTGGACTTTTCAACTGTATTATACTTTTCATGCTTTTAAAAACAACTTGTGCCACATTTTTTCTGGCACACCCCAAATAATTTAAAAAGTTACAAGCACCTTGATAACCCTCTAACCTAAAATTTTGTTATTCAATTGTTTCTTCTGCCAGTGAATTGTATATTGATTTTTATGGGGCCCGTTGTTACTTTCACAGGTGTCTCTCACTAGATAATTTGTTTTTAAATCATAACTGGCTAAATATAATTTTTCGGTAAACATTCAGTGCCATTTTTGTTTCATAGCAAGTTAGGCTACCCCTATAAAGTGAGTATGAGTACCTGTTAAAAAAGTCACTGTGTTCAAGAGGCTAGATTTTAAATTTTGATACATTTCACAAAGTGAATATTATGAGATATCAATAATAATGGAGCAGCTTTTTAACATTTTTATTAGTAAAGATAATTATTTATGAGAATAGAAAGTTTATATCAGCTTTGTAAAATGTAACAATTTGCTCTACAGACTGTTTAAATGTCTCTTCATTAATTTTTGTTTTACCTGTATAGATAGCATTGTGTGATATTTTTAAGTTATAGTTCTTTTTTTTGATTTTGTACTTTATCTACAGGACCCCTGCGGGATTAGTCTTTCTTCATGGCTCTAGTTTCCTTACTAATAACTGAGTTTTAATCCTTCATGTATAAGAAAGTTTACTGCTTTTTCTTAATGGAAATATGTATCATTTGATTGTTAAATTACTGACTTAAAAATTCACCCATGATCTTACCACCATAAGATAGCTATAACCAGGTTATTCAACAGTTTTATATTTTCCATTTTTTATTAAGCATTTAAATTATTTTTTTGTGTGTTTCTAGTTTTCATAAATTACAGCCTTCTTGACTACATTGTATTTCATATGGTTGAATTAAAACCCAATTATTCCGCTATATTCAGTCTGCTGTTTTTCTCTTAGGTATGAACAGGGATGATGTTCAAAATATTTAACAGCAGAAACCACATAGATACCAGTGGATCAGAAAGGATGCCTAACTAACCAGTACAGGTGACATCATTACACCATCTTGATACGCACTGGCTGAACGAGAGCCTTTGCTATGGGTGTCTTTTAGAAATGTTTTAGCTTAGAGAGCCATCCAAGGAGATGCACAGTCTAATCAAATCCACTTCCATGTAGAAATCGCTATTGTCTTAATGCACGTTCGTAGCATCTATTACTGACTTTAGGAAGGCCTACTCATACAGATTAAACCTATAATTTAAGTAGCTACATCGTTTACAAGGAATTTTAACAGCAGTGCCGTTTAAAATAACATGTTTTTCTAATTATTAAAGCAATAAACGTTCTTTGTGGACTGTCCCAAAAAGGCACAAAAAGGAAATTTTCCCGTCATTCAGAAGTAATCATTTTTCTCTGCCATGAAGAATATGTATAATGTATTTCTCTCAAAACAGGGTTATGCTCTATATAGTACTTTGTGCAACCTATTCATTTTCTTAATATATCTTGAACATGTCATTAGATATTCTTCAACATTGCAATTTTTTTTTTTATCAGCGCATATCATTTTTTTAGTGAAACCTCAGTTGTCAGAAATCTGCTTCCCCGTCTTAGGTCACATGAGTTATTGTTGCACTTGCTCTCAGTTTGTCCTGTCCACTTGGCAAAACCCTGACGCTTACTGAATTCATCTCTCCACCTCCCTCGTGCCCAAAGCAATGAGGTTGCACAGGCTACAGGAAACCGTCCACCCATGCTGACTGGTCTCACTTTACATTCACAACCATAACCTCTTATTGATCCTTTGTGCTGGTTGACAATTATATCACATTTCTAATGCTTTACTCATCTTTTCCCCCTACATTTTTTTTTTTTTTACACTTTCTTTTCTCTTTTGAGACCTTCCTTCAGGGCTCCTTTCATTTGTTTTACTCATAGCTGTTTTCAGTGTCGCGGAGAGCGTAGAAGCAATATGAAAGCACTTCCGTACTCCTTCACCATCTCATTAACCAATTCGCTGGCATCTGTACCCACATCTTCACCCTTCTTCCCCTCTGTGGGCAGACTGTCTGTGTTCCCGGCTCAGGCTCAGCCGGCCACTGTGCACCAGTTCTTTGCCCTCATGTGTGTTCAGAGGTGCCTCTTCAGCAGTTATCCCCACTGTCTGTGTCATCACATTTCTTCTCAGATTGGCCCCGCCTCCCGCTGTTGCTGCATTTCCTTTTGCCTTGTTATAGCAAGATGCCATGAATAGTTGTCTACCAGCTGATGCCATTCCTCCTCTTCCATTCTCCCTTGGACCTACTCTACTCAGGCTTTTTAAAACACTGGCCCAACCAAAAGTTAATTCATTTTTGTAGTTGCCAGGGAAAAACAAAAAGCAAAATCCTTGGGTCAAGACTCACTTCCTCTTTTTCTCCCACATCTCACATCTAATCTCCAAATCTTTTTGGCTCCAACGTAAGATAAATGCACAATCTGACTCCTCAGCATCTGCACTAGCATTTCTCTATTAATTTTTCTCACAGTTCTATAGGCTGGGAAATCCAAGATCTAGATCAAGATTGTGTCTGGTGAGAGCCTACTTCCTGGTTCATGTCCTTGTATGGTGAAAGTGACAAGGTAACCTCTGGGGTCTTTTTTAAGGACACTAATCCCATTCACATGGGCGCCACCATCCTGACCTAATCACCTCCCAAAGGTGCCGCCTCTGAATGCAATCACATTAGGGATTAAGTTTCAACATATGAATTTTAGCTTATATATATATATAGATATTCAGTCTATAAGGCTGCTCCGCATCTCCTCCTTCCATTAGTCACATCTCTGACGCTTCTCTATCCCTTATAAAGACCCGTATAATTATATTCAGCTCACCCACATCATCTGGGATAATCTTTCCATCTCAAGATCATCGACTCACATCTGCAAAGCCCCTCTTGTCAGGTAAGGTAATGTATTCATAGGTTGCAGAGATCAGAGCATGGATATCTTTGGGGGCAGTTATTCTGCCCATGGAAATTTTCTTAACCAGATTGTTTTAATAGCCTCCTAACTACTCCCCCATTTCTGCAGGTACCTCGCTATAGTCTGCGTTCTCTAGAGCAGCCAGAGTGCTCCTCAGATCATGTCATCCTTTAGTTCACAACTTTTTTTGTGGACATTTCCCAGAGTAAAAGATAAAGGCCTTCCAGTGGCCCCCAGTTTGCATGATCTCCCCTCCTGTCTCTGGGATCACCTCTTAGTTCCTTCTTCTTACTCCCTTGCTGTCCGGCTGGCCCCTTTCAAGGCTTAGGGCTTTTGCATTTGTTTTCTCTACCTGGAAAGCCCTTCTGAGTGGACTTGTGGCTCCCTCCCTCACCTTTGTACATCTTTGCTGAAATGTCATCCTAGTAAGGTTTTCCTAACTATCCCGTTTGAAATTGCTACCCCTGTCCACATCAGATGCAGTCCCCATTCTACTTTCTTGCTTTGTTTAGCTCCATTACACTTATTTGCTATGTTATATATATTTACATGTTTAACATATTTACATGTTTGTTTTCATCTTCCCACTAGAACATAAGCTCCTTGAAGGCAGGTTTTTTAAAATAATTTTTTATTTTTCAGTTGTTGTCAGCATACAATATTATACTAGCTTTAGGTATACAACATAGTGATCGAGTATCTATATAGCTCACAAAGTGGTCACCCCTATAAATCTAGTGCCCCTCTGACACCATACATAGTTATTATAATATTATTAACTATATTCCTCATGCTGTACTTCCCATCTCCATGACTGTTTCGTAACTACCAGTTTGTGACTTCTTAATCCCTTCCGCCTTTTTCACCAATCTCCCAACCCCGCTTCCATCTGGTAGCCCTCAAAACGTTCTCTGTATCTATGAGTTTGTTTCTTGTTTTGTTATTTTATTCTTTAGGTTCCACATATATATGCAGTCATATGGCATTTGTCTTCCTTTATCTGACTTACTCCATATGGCATACTACCCTCTACATCCATCATGAAATATCTTTTCCCATCCCATTATGTTCAGTCTCTGTCTTTTAATCTGAAGTGAGTCTCTTATAGCCAGCATGTGTAAGGGTCTTGTTTTCTTATACATTCAGCCACCCTGTCTTTTGATTAGAGCATTTCATTCTTTTTCATTTGAAGTACTTCTTAATAGATATGTAGTGATTGCCATTCTTTATTTAGACTTTTGATACATATTTTTTTCTTTTTCTTAAAGAAGCCCCTTAAACATTTCCTGCAATGCTGGCTTGGTGCTCATTAACTCCTTTAGCTTTTTCTTGTCTGGGAAGCTTTTTATCTGTCCTTCAATTCTAAATGATAGCTTTGCCGGGTAGAGTAATCTTGGTTGTAGGTCTTGGGTTTTCATCACTTTGAATATTTTGGGCCAGTCCCTTCTGGCCTGCAAAGTTTCTGTTGAGAAATCATCTGGCAGTCTTATGAGTACTCTCTTGTATGTAACTAATTGCTTTTCTCTTCTGTTTTTAAGAGTCTCTCTTTGTATTTAACCTTTGACATTTTAATTATGATGTGTCTTGGTGTGGGCCTCTTTGGATTCTTCTTGTTTGGGACTCTCTGAACTTCCTGGGTTTGTATGTCTTATTTCCTTCACCAGGTTAAGGAAGTTTTCAGTCATTATTTGTTCGAATAAATTTTCAATTCCTTGGTCTCTCTCTCCTCCTTCTGATATCCCTATGACGTGACTGTTGTTAATGCTTGATGTTGTCCTGGAGGCTCCTTAAACTATTTAATTTTTTGTATTCTTTTTTTCTTGTTCTAATTGTGTGCTACCTTTTCTTCTGGGCCGCTGATTCAAGCCTCCATTTCATCCATTCTGTTGATTCCCTTTAATGTACTCTTAATCTCAGATATTATATTCTTTATTTCTGGCTGGCTCCCTATTATGCTGTTCATCTCAATTCTTATGTTTTTTTTTTTTTTTTTATCTCTTTGCTAAAGTTCTCACTGAATTTCTTTACTCTTTCCCTAAGTTTCTTGAGTATCCTTATAACCTATGTTTTTTACTCTGTATCTGGTAGATTGCTTGTCTCCATTTTGGTGAATTTTCTTCTGGAGCTTTGTTCTGTTCTTTCATGTGGAACATGCTTCCTTGTCTCCCCATTTTGGCTGCCTCTTTGCGCCGTCTTCTATGTAGGGCTCCTAAGTTTCCCAATCTTAGTAGAGTGGCTTTTTGTAAGAGGTATGCTGTGGTGCCCAGGGCACCATCCTGGGAGGGGTCCAGCTGCAGGCCAAGTTCACCCACAGCCTGTGCACTTCCAGGGCCATCTGGTAAGAGTCTCCAAGCAATCTGTATATGGCTGCTACCTGGGCTGGGCTTATAGATGCCTTGAGGAGGCAACTCAGAAATGGAGGCTGGTTGCCACTAGTGCGGGGCTTGGGGCTTCTCAGCAAGAGGTACAGGGTACACTGTGTCCAGATGCTGCTGCTTTGGGTTTGTGAGCTGTTTAGAGATTTTGTGAAAGTTCCAAGCAGATGCTAAGACAGCCCATTTGAATGGAATAAATCACTGGAAGCTGCTTAGGTGGACCACAAGTTGGGAGAGGTGGAGTCTCTGGAAATCAGAGGAGCAATCTGTGTCATCCAGGTTGATGGCGCCTGTGTCTACAGGCTGGGAATGGGGAGAGCTCAACAAAGGAACAATGGTTTCTGCCTGCACCTTGAGCCTGGAGCCAGCCACCCCCCAGCGCTGGCTCTGAAGCCAAATAGCTCAGTGCTTTTGCATTCGTCCCTGGTGCCCCGTGAGCAGCTGCCCCGGTGCTGGAGCTCAGAGCCAGTGAGTCCATCGGGGAGTAAGGCCAGGTGTGGCCCTTTCAGAGGAAGTTCTTCGCTTCCCTCAACCCTAGGTCTCACTCAGCAGCAACCTCTGCTGGTTTTCACAGCCAGAAGTTGTGGGGACTTCTCTTCCCAGCACTGGAACCCTGGGCTGGGGAGCCCTGTGTGCCACTGGGACCCCTCGCTCCTCAGGTGCGAGAGGTGGCTCTGCACACAAGATAGCCTCCTGATTCTCGATGGTCACAGGAAGTTGTGAGACCAGACCGTTTCGTGTCTCCGCCCCTTCTCCCATTTTGAGGTGACCTGTTATTTGAGGTGACCTAGTTGTAGGGCTTCTGTTCAGCCAGGCCTCAGGCAACTTCCAGGGGTTTTGTTTTGTTTGCTGCTCTATTGTGCTTAGCTCTATAAATATTTGTTGAGTGAGTGGATTTTGATTGACTCCAAATTTTTCCTGTTAAAAAAAGATACATCTTTATATCAAGGAGGTTAGATTAACGAATATTGTATAGACATAGACATATTGTACTGTATTCTGTTTTTACCTTTTTCATGTTATATGGAAATATCTGTTTTCCGACTTTAGATTATTGCATTTTTTTATATCTGTATTTATTCTCTCCATAGATGATAAAGAGCCAATGGGGAGGATGGTTTTTATGTACTACTTTGTTCTGTTGTGTTACTTATGTCTACATTTCTAGAGAGCCTGGAGTACTTTTCTGTACTTTATTGTGACTTCTTTTTTCTTCACTCTGTGTCATATGGAGATTAGTGGTTAGTGTGGTGCCGTGAAGCCTGGAAAAGTTCTTGAGAAACTGAGGTCCAGCCACATGTCCCTTTTCCCGTATGCTCTTCCCGACACAGGGCAACTGTTGTTTATTTTGTTTCTTCTCCGGCAGTAACATTTCTGCCATTTGCTGTCCTCGTTGTGGATTCTAATGACAACTACTTCTAGTTGTTATTCTGTTTTTTTGTGCTTTCTCTTTGTTCTTTTTTAGTAGCCCATCGTTTTTCAACCATCATGGGGAAAAAAGTGATCTTTTATCTGACCACACCAGTTCGTGTCTCTAACTTTCTGCATGTAGCGTATAATCATATATTCATCAAGCCCCACCTCCGCTTTGCGTTCTTATGCATCTGATTTTTGGTGGGAATAAGGGTTTCCACCCGAAGGCCGTAGCTTTTTATTTGAGACTTTCCTCCTTGAGTGGTGTGGGGCAGACTCAGGAGTACCATTACGTGGACCTTGGTATATGAGACTTGTTCTTTCAGCTTTCTGGCGTAAGTATGTACAGAGCGCTCTTCATTCCCCATAGCAAAACTGATGCATGTCTGAAATGTTCCAGAAGACTTAAAGGGTGGGGATGAAAGGAAAATAGAGACAGTAGTAGAGTCTAGACCAGAAGTGTCCCCAGAATCCCTAAGACCCTTCTAAGTAGCCCAGGAGGTCAAAACAATTTTCCTAATAGTAGACATTATTTTCTTTTTTAACTCTCCTTCTATCATGAGTGCACATTGGAGTTTTTCAGAGGCTGCGTGATATATGATTTTGCAGCAGATCCAGTGAAGAAGCAGATATGAGAGTCTGGCTATTTTCTACTGACCTAGGCAGTAAGGAAATTTGAAGACCTATAAAATAATGGCATTCTTCTTACTTAACTTTGGTTTGGAAAATTTAGTGATTTTTTAAATGTAAAAACGTGTTTGTGTTAACATGCAATGTGTTTATTATAATTTTAAAATAGCAGAGGATTTTACTAACCTACTAGAAGCATTACTTAAGGCAGTTCTGTGGTGCTAATCAGGGCTCTGGGGCCAAATCCAGACTTTGCCTGTATTAGCTGTGTGACTTTAGGAAAATTATTCCTGTACCTTAAATCTCAGTTTTCCATTTTGACAAATGGGGTTTAAATAGCTGTTTTAATGTGGTCATCCGGATTTAATGAGGTTGCATATGCAAACTCTAACAGTAATAGCTAACAGTTTCCTGACCCTTTTGATGTGCCAGATAGGATGATGGGAATAAACTGTGGAAAAAAGTACTAATTGTGACAAGATTAGTACTGAGAGAATAATAGGTAGGTTCTTACTTTAGATAGGGTGGATAGGGAGGCCGTAAAGTGAATTTTAATATTTTTCTCTGGGAAATGACCAAGAACCTGTGGAAATTGTTTTTTGGAGGACATTTTAAAAAGCTTCTATTTGGAACATTCATATACATTATTAAACAAAAATGTGGAAAACACTTTAAAGAAATGAAATTCTAAATAATAGGATGACACAGTGGTTCGCAGATGCTATATAAATGCTTATTATTAAAAAGATTTATAGGAGTAAGCCTAAAGAAACTATTGTAAGTCCTGAAATCTTTTTTCTAGCGCAGGTTTCTTTCAGTCTTTTATGTGCACTGTTTTCATTAACATTTTTTTAAAGGCACAATCAAAGGTGATATGTAAGAGTTGAACCCTCTAAATGAAATAGTAGATTTTGGAGAACTTCTGCCCCGAGTGGTCCACGTTGGATCACCTGTTAGATAGCTGATCATTTGTAAAAAGGACTGATTTCAGATCTGTAAGTCCTTTTAATAGGTGGGATAGTTTTCAAAGATTAGGCCTATAACAGTTGCACAGGTAATATATGTTAAGGAATTATTAAAATTCTTCTTTCTTTTCTTTGTATAATGATTAGTGCACTGTAGTTTTTCTGAGTTATGCCCCCTAAACAAGGCATCAGATACCAGTTTAGACTCTTTAATAGTGTTTGCAGTAGAGAGCATGCTCACATTTTGTGCCATGCATTCTTTATATACATAGTGCTCCATTTTTATAGTGTGAAACTGCAGCTCAGCAGGTAACTCTCCACTGGTATAAGTGGCAGAACTCTGACCTTTGGCCTCAGAGTCTAGTTTTTTTCCATTTCTCCAAGGTGGATTCTAACACCAAGGATGGGCTCCAGTGCTCAGAGCTGTTTGTAGAAAGCATTAAACTATTCAGTGCTATTGAGCATCTTGTTACATGGTACTTACCTCTGCATGGAGTTTTTGTGTCTTCCCTCAGGAGACTGTATCCCTTAGGCCAGAATTTTAGTTATCTCTTGCCATATAAACTATACCAAAATTGTTTGGATTTAAACAATTTGTTCCTGTCATGGTCTTGGTGGGTTGGGTGGACTCAGATGGGCTAGTGTGGGATAGGGTCGTTATAAGTGAGGCTGAGAAGGCAGACAAGGGTCAGATGATGAAGGACCTCGTGCACCACAGCTTCATGTAGATGCCACCTTTCTGGGGCCTCTAGGGAATTCTTTATATACAGGTAGTTGATATTTTCTTCACTCGTAGAGATTGGTTAAGGCAAATGATTGAAAGAATATAAGAGCAAAGAAGGTAGCCAGGTATACCAGGGGAGGAGAAGCAGAAATCAGAAAGACTCCCAAAAGGATGCTATCCATGAGGGTTAGTGGTGACGAAAAGGCAGTTAAAGTTTGTTAGGCTGGTGGATGTTAGCAAGTGAACATTTGTTGTTATTGGTGGTGATGGTGTTACAGACATGTGGAATTCACTATCATGTTATTGAGAAGATTTTTGGTTACCAGTGACAGAAACCAAATACCTCCCAAGAAATGTATTGGTTTATATAACTGAAAAATTGTAGGAGTAAGTCTAGCTTTCAAATGTGGCTGGACACATGGACTCAAATGATGTTAGTGAGAACTCAGTCTCACTCACCAACACTAACCCTGGTTTCTCTAAAAAGTACATTGTTAGAATTGGAGGATGAGGGTATCTTCTATGAGGGTTACATTTATTAGCCTTGTCAGTCAGTATTCTTAAAGACCACTCTTAAGTTTTATAAAGAGAAACGTGAGAGGGAAAAAAAGCATGAAATGATAAAATATTTGGCTGCACTATACACCTATTAGAATGGGCAAAGTCTAAACACCGATAGTGCCAAATACTGGTAAGGATGTGGAGCAAGGGGAATTCTCATTTATTGGTGACAAGAATGCAAAATGGTACAGCCACTTTGGAGGACAATTTGGAGGTTTCTAACAAAACTAAACATACTCTTACCATACAATCCAGCAGTTGTGCTCCTTGGTATTTACCAAAGGAGTTGAAAACTTATATCCACACAAAAACTTGCATATGGATGTTTATAGCAGCTTTTTTCATAATTGCCCAAACTTGGTTGAAACCAACATGTCCCTTAAGTAGGTAAATGGATAAATATACGGGGCTACATCCAGACAATGGAGTATTTTTCAGTGCTGAAAAGAAATGAGCTGTCAAGCCATGAGAAGACATGGAGAGCCCTTAAATGCATATTGATAAGTAAAAGAAGCGAATCTGAAAAGACTGCGTACTACATGATTCCAACTATATGACATTCTGGAAAAGCAAAACAGAGACAGTCACAAGATCAGTCGTTGAGGCAGGAGTGAGGAGCAGAACATGAATAGGTGGAACACAGAGTATTTTCAGGGCAGCAAACCTGCTCTGTGTGGCACTATAAAAATGGGTATGTCATGCATTCGTCTAAACCCATAGTATATACAAGGCCAAGAGTGAACTCTAAGGTAAACTGTGGACTTTGAGTGATGACGACGTGTCAGTGGAGGGTCATCAGTTAGGATAAATGTACTGCTCTGGTGGGGGATGTTGATAATGGGGGAGGCTCTGCATGTGTGGTCTATGGGAAGTCTCTGTACCTTCCTTTCAATTTTAGTGTGAATGTAAAACTGCCCTAAAAAATAGTCCTTAAAAATTTTAAGTAGCAATTCTGAGCTTGCTAATCCGAGAACATTGCTTGTGTTTAAAGTAGCTGGAGGAAGTAGGAACATCAGGCTTGGTAATGAAGCCGCCCATAACCTACCCTCCAGCCCAGACTTAGCCTGGATAGTTTATACATAGTGTACAAATTATCCTCTCTTACTGAGCGTGACAAAACTGAACACTTGTCATTGTGTGAGGCAATAAGTTATGCACTGTACATTAATCATCTCTTTAGGCCTTGTAACAATCCTACGACGTAGGTATTATTATCTCTATTTTACACATGAGAAACTGAGGCTTAGAGTAAGCAACTTGGCAGAGGTCAAAAAGCTAAGAAATTTTGAGCCAAAATTCAGATCAAGGCAGTTGGAAACCAGAACCTTCATTCTGGACTGAATTGTATGGTTTTGCATCTCCAGAATCCAGTCTCTTTCCAGATGCTCAGCCAGACCCTCGAGCTTTAAGCAAGATGAGCGTGTGAGTTAATGTGCCTGTATTTCATGTGGACAAGATACACTGATAACTCAGCAGACTGTCCTTGGGGCTCAGAGAGGATCGCTCTTACACACTTTACAGAGGCAACTTCAGCCATCCCCTGTGGGAAGCTTAGCAGTTAGAGCATCCATCCATGCGTGGCAGCTGGCCTACTTGGGTTCAGAATTCCACATGAACATTATAAGCTGTTTTTCCTTTTATTGATGCTGGCAATTAACTAAAGAGAGTAGGAAAATTGGAACACTGTTGTGTAACTTTGAAGCATTTCCAGGAGCTACCTCTAAATAGACAAGTAAAACCTGAATCTTTTGGTCATGTAACTTTTGAAGGGTTAGAATTATTTTGTT
Source organism: Rousettus aegyptiacus (assembly GCF_014176215.1). Taxonomy (NCBI): domain Eukaryota; kingdom Metazoa; phylum Chordata; class Mammalia; order Chiroptera; family Pteropodidae; genus Rousettus; species Rousettus aegyptiacus. The sequence continues at coordinate 70,815,678 of NW_023416288.1, forward strand.
TTGAGAACATAAGTAAACCCAACTTAGCATCTTCCATGTGGACCAAAGAATTAGTCTGAGTATTCCTGTTCTTGTATTTAAAACAAAATAGAACCAATTATAAAAGCTCATCTCTTCTTGAAAGCAATAGGCTGAATGCACTAAATGAGATTTCTCCAAATGTTAAGATGAAGAAATTTATGATCAACACTTTAAAGAGTAATGCTTGTTTATTTTTATAAATGCTAATTTTATTGTAGTTCTATAATAAATTGACATAGGTAAATATTCTTTTCTCAAGCTATGCACTTATCTTGAATTCTTGAAATTTTAAATTGCCTTTTGTGAGGAGGAAGAGAGTTCAGTTTATTTAGATGTGTGCTTTAAATCATTTCCTAAAGAAAATGAATTATAAAAGAGTCTTAAGTAGGGAGATAAAAAGGAAATTAGCATAAGTTCCCAGTTCATAATGTGATTGTCTTTTCTGTATTTTGAAGGTATCGGTATGGTAGATTCTAAGTCTATATCACATTCTATTAGCCAAATATATGCATGAAATACATTCTAAAGTCAATATATTTGACTGACTGAGTCACCATGAAGATGTTCGTTTCTTCTTTCTTTCTGACTGACTGACTAACTGTCTGGCTATCTGTCTATCTGTCTATCTATATCAATCATCTATCTATCATCTATCAACTATCATCTCTCTATCCTCTCTATATACCTATATTTTGGATAATTTAAGTGACTGAAAGTAAGCTGTATCTAAAGTTATTACTTATCAATTTTTTTTCTTCCTGCTGGAAATTCTTAATCAGAAAGCTCTATTTCAAAGCAGCAAGGGTGGTCATTAGCACTATTCAATGCTAACACTGTTGATGTACATTTCAATTAATTTGTAAAGAATTCATTGAGTTTTTATTGTGTACTGGGCTCAGTGCTCATGGTAAACATGTGTATGGCCCAGTCTCTTTCTCATAACGTAAAGCCTGGCTTTGGAGGAGAGAGGAGAGATGGACTTTTATGCAAATAACTACATTGTGGTAGAATAGCAAACATTCAGCCAAAGCTATGTGCAAAATACAGTGATGGCGCAGTGGGAGTGTGTTTGGCAACACGGCGATAAGGCAAGACTTTACAGAGAAAAACTAGAAACTGGGTCTGATACAGTTTACTAGCTGCATATACAGAGGCTTGCAACAGCATGGTGAACTCAGGGCCTTGTAAATGGAATTGTAGTTGAAGCTTGTTTTAAGATGTATCCAGGATTTGTTTTAATCAGATGCGGTAAGGCATACAAACATGGAAATGACTGCTGCAGAGGAAGAAGTTTTTATACTCAGATCCCTAGAAGCAGGAAGTACAGCATTGCCACACAGGGCCACAAGGAGAAGCACCAAGGTCAGTCAAGAGGCTGAAGGAACAGGGGAAAAGCATAGGCACAAGACGCTTGTGGTTTTCCTGTGAAGGAATGGGTAAGGCAAGGTGAGCGGGCTTCGTACTGGCTAGTTTGAATAATTCCAGAAGTCTCCAGGACATAGGGACTGCCCCTGGTTGTCTCATGCTCAGTCCTGGGGTGATCAGGGAAGGAGGATAATAGTTTGATGTGTGAGGGTTTGATAAAGGGAAGCGTGCACTCTAGATGGGGTGGTTTGCATATGAAACTCACATTCCCTGGAGAGTCATTTACTCTCTCTAATCATCAGCTAGCTCTAGGAGGGACAGTCTCTCCCTCGTCAGGGAGGCTTCAATTGCAGAATATCAAGGAAATAAAGCTATGAAGCCTAAGGAGTAAAGAGGAGGAGGGTGGGCGGTAGTATATGAAAATGAAAGTAGAGGTAGCATGAGGGGTCAGTTTGTAGAAGACCTTGATGAGGGTTTGGACTTTTATGTTAAGTAGTAAAGAGCTCTTGGCAGATTGGAGCAGCGCAGTAATACGATAGACCTGCATTCCAGGGTAATCCTTCTTATCGGCCAAGAGGAAGAATGATTTGAGGGGTGTCAGGTCTAGAGACTGTTGCAGGCATTGGCGTGAAGGACGACAAGGGGCGAGCGGAGTAAGACAGCGATGGCCGGGATGGAGAGGAGGGGATATGTATGATCAGTGTTTAGGTCGTAGCCTTGGCTGAGTAGCTGTGGGTATGAGGGGTAAAAGCGATGTGGTGACCACTCAGGTTTCAGGTGAGTTGTAGGCTGGCAGTGCCACAGGCAAGGCAGGGAATATGTGAGGTAAAGGTGTGTGGTGGAGAAGCTGCAGACTTCAGTTTGGTACTTGTATATTTGGACTTGTGGAAACACCCAGGGTAAGTTATTTAGCAGGGAGTTGAATTTGAAGGACTGGGAGAAGTGATTTTCGTCACGAAGTTCTGTTTGTAGCAGCGTAGAGGTAAAGGAAGAGAGAGAAGGTGAGGCATAAATATAAATAATTAACTTTAGAGAGGAGCAAAGAAACAATTTCCTTTAGAAAAGATAATAAGGCAGGGAACAGAATTTTGGGAGTATTGGGGAAAAAATGATTATCAGCATGAGGCGGAAAGGTTGAGTGCTACAAGAAGAATGAGGTTGGATTAGGAGCAAAGAGGTTTGTAATGCCCGCTGTGGAACCAGGGCCATGTGGAAGGATAGGACTCCTTCCAGCCAGTATGAATTCACTGGACCTGTAAGTGTTAGCTCCTTGAGCCCAGATGAGTTTGGAGACTTCACATGAATTGGCTTTACAGTATCTTGCTATGAGCTTTAGCTCTGCTCAGCCCCTGGAGAGAGCACAGATAGCAGATTCCAGATGGACCCAAGCTTACAATATTGAGAAATCATGGTTTGAAGAAATAGAAGCATCTGGAGAAACGTGAACTCTACACTGGATGTGTAGAAAAGGTGGTCAAGTAGGAGATGCACTGGTGAGAAGGAAGGCACTGAGATCTTTGTGTAGCCATGATGAAGTCCAAGGACACAAGCATGTTGAAAGAACATTCTAGTGAAGGCGCTGTTCGAGCCAAGAGTATTAAGCAATTGTGAGCTCTGATCCTTTTGCTTATCCACTTGATTCAGGGCTCCTGGATAGTGGCAAAGTTTTCCGTGAATAATCGGGGAAACTAAAGTCTTAGATAAGCCACTTTTATGTTTTATGTGTGTCCAAGTTTTAAATAGAAAATGAAAGTACAATAACCAATAAATATACCATCTCCAGTTAGAATTATGCCTTACCTTACCTTAAGGTTCATTACTTAAAAAAACAAACAAACAAAAAACTTGTGGAACCATCATTAGATTTTTCTAGCCAATGGGATTCTTTGACCATTTGGTAATCTAGGCTATTCATCCCCAAAGGGTAGTTCAGATATAAATTCCGTTTATGACCTTGTGAAGCAAAAATAATAATTACTTTTTCAGTTAATTCAGACCGAGAGGTGTTTATTTCCTATGAGGAGCAGGAAGCCTCCAAGGTCATATAGCCAAGGAAAAGTGATGTTTGTTCTACAGACGAAGCCTTTGTAACGAAGGGAGAACAGTCCAACACTGCTGCAGAAACCTTCCACTGTTGAGTAGTGACTACGAGGACAACATCCCTCCCAGTTGTATGTTTGGATTTCTTATTCTTTACTCTGGTTTCTAAATCTTATTCCCAAGTCCTTCACACTTGAAGAGTGAGAGGAAAGAATAGGGTTACCATGCATAGGTTGTCGTGACGCATCTCTGGCCCTTTTTCGCGTAGACATGGGCTAATGGGTTTATTAACTGCAGGGTAAATTCTTAGTATATCATGGTGCTGATGACTTTCTTGACCTTAGAGGGTATCTTTGGAGTCTTTGATGTTGGCCTTTCAGTGTGGTTTTGTGACTCAACAGTATCATAGACCATTTTTAGAGGTGCATTTATTTGATTATTATCTTTTATGACATAAAGAGAACTTGATTCCCTGTTGTACACTCTACTGTGCGTGTGTTTTTTAAAAATATGTTTTTTGTTAGGGTCATTTTAACTTTGCGAAATACTAATAAAATTAAGACTAATAAAATTTAGTATTTAATAGTACTAATTTGCCTTCAAAAAGAATTATTTTGGAAATGGGCTATTGAGATTTTCCCTTCCATAATTGATTTTTTGGTCATTTTGGTAGATTCTTCTGTTGATACTGTTATTTATATGTAACAGAGTAGGAATTGTTTCTGTGGGTGCTAGGCTTAATCCCAAGTACATGTTACCCTGTACTTCTCAAACACAGCTGCAAGTATTCGTGTGCCTGGTACCAATATTTAAAAATAGACTGTACAGGCAAAATAGTCTGTGTGTTTACTGCCAAGCATGATGTTATTTTAGAGGGATCTTATAAGTGCATGGCTGTACCAAGTCAGCTCACACAACTCTCATGATGCCTCATCTGTACTCAGACAGCTCCTCTTTTTTAAATTCTGATGTGTAGTTAGGCCCATCCGTCAGTTGAAATGTGGGAATACTATGACCAGGGCTGTGGATGTAATTCCCATTTGGGGCATTTACTATAGCACAGAGGCAGTTAGATTATACCCAGGTCCTTGCCTGCTGGCTAGCTCCATGGGGAGACCGTCATTCACAGGATTGGGTAAACAGGCATGTGTGGAGGCCCTATTCCTAGTCCTGTTGCCCCTAGGGATATGTGTCCTCTGGGAATTTTCATAGCATCATCTGATCTTGTATACAAAGCAGAGGCATTCGGATGGAAAGGAGATGGATTCCTTTAATGTGAATGATAGCATTGTCAACTCTGGCTGAAGGCTTTAGTTCTATGAAACACTTCTTTGTAACCGATCAGAGTTTTAAGAACTGACATGATGCTCTTAGTCCCATCCTAACTAACTCTCACTATCCTTGTGTTCTCCAGGAATATTAACGGGAGATTAAGGATGTTAAAGGACAGAAACAGATGCCTTTAGTAGCTCGCTGTTCCAGGATAGAGGGGGTGGGAATGGCAGGGTCCTGATCTCCTTCCTGCAGCAAATTCCAGTGAGCGCTGTAATGTGCCACCTACACAGGAGACTGGTATCATCTGGCCTGAGGCCGCTGAGGCTTTTAGTGAGAAAGTGGGTGGCATAACTTGAGAGAAAACAGATTCTTACAAGAATAGACTTTAAAAATACAGTTCAGATTTACTCTTCAGAAACTGATCACAGTCAGTCATAAATCATGTTGGAGACTCAGGAAATGATTACCATTTGTCTTGGCCTAAACTCCTTTGCAGGAGACGCCACATTTCACTGTTTCATAATGTGTAGCACATGTTTACAGTATTCTATAATTTATTCTCTATTATAGACTAGTTAAGATATACTGTCCCCCTTCCCATTTGGCCCACTAGTGCCCAGCAGAGTAAAGAAGACAAGGGAGTTGGTTGCTGGAGACAAATGGTCCATGTGTAGACCTCACTTAATTCTCACAGAATGAATGATGTAATGTAAAAAGTTGAGCAGAAACACAGATAGTCGAGCATTTTTACCAATGGAACCAACACAAACAGGCCTGTGATAAATGACTGATTTTATATTAATAATACCACCCAACCTATGCATCACAGTTAATGGTTTATAAAGCATTTTCACAGCTGTTCTTGCATCAAACACAATGAAAGAAGACAAAATTGCATGATCTGAAATAGATACCTACCCTCTTCCTGCAAATAATGCTTGTTCTGATGAGATCTGCCTGTCCCTTGAACAAGATTAGCTCTTCTCTCACCTTTTGCCTGCTGGGTCCCTGTACCTCTGACGTAAGAGCAGCTAGGAGTGTCCACCCACAGTCTGCACATCTGTACCCACCCGAGGGGCACAGATCTTTATTGCAGACGTCTAGTGAAGTCTCCCTCTGAGGACCCAGCTTTCTCCCAGGGTTGCCGCCCTGTTGAAAATCTATGTAGTGATCCTTTTCTGACAGCTGCAGAAGTTTCCTGACTTGCTGTGGCAAGGAGCAGGAGGTATATATTCTTTCAAGGACTGGGAAACATTTAATGATGGTAAAATTACTGGCAGGGTTTGAATAAAGACTACTTTCAAACTGTTAACATTCCTTTTCCCTTGATTGTTGTTGATAGTGAGTCATTTCAGCTGGTAGAAGGTGAGAAAGTTAAAATCTTTCTGTTTATGTTTTCCAGATGCTCAGCAGGTCTTGGGATCGGTGAGTCACTCCTCAGTGACCAAGGGAGGTGGGAGAGGGCGCAGCAGCAAGAGCAAAACCCCTCCATCAATCTCTTTGTGTCCTGGGGCCTTTCATTTTTAACCAAGCCAGCTTAGGTTTCTTGCAGCTATAAAAGGGAGCGTATTTTAAATTTTTAATCACAACCTCTACCCACAGAAATTATCTGTTATGTCATTCCCAGTAGACACTTCCTTATTTTGTTTTTCACTTTTTAAAAACTTTGCGTGGAGAAGCTTATATTAACACTGTTCCCACACCCACTACTGTTTCCACATTTCTTTTCTCAAGTCACAAATTAGTAGATAGTTCCGGAATGATCATATAGGCGAACTACATCGTTCCTGAAATATTGAAACATTTCAAGAAAGCTACCTTGCGTTCTCTTGAGATTTGTTTGTTTGTATATAGCTGCTTGTATGTTCATCTTAGGCATGATGTTTGTTTAATGCTAGGGTGTTTTTTCTTGTTATGAGTCAAAAGTCCTAGATGATTAAAGACAAAAAATCTGTGCAGTCATGATAATGTGAATAACATGCAAGTGGGGGGAAAACTTGTTTGAGGGTTTTTAGAACAGGAATTTGGTTGAACACACTGGAAGGGAGGCGTTCCCGCAGAGTCCTTGCCCAGTGTGCTTGGTACAGGAATATTCAGTCCCCAGAAGCACTAATTGCTTCTCTGGACAATATCAGACTACTCAACAAAAGCCTTATTTTTCAAACACTTGTTTTAAAATTAATGGTCAAGGAAAATTCGGTTCCCTTTTTAATCATTAGGAACATATTTTCTTACAGATGGGCTAAGTCATCTCTTTACCAGGAACTATGAATTTTCTGTTTCACTATATGTCACAAACTTTGACAACTTTTTTGATAGGGCGATTTAACTTGTTGGAAAATTCTACCAATTTACTCAATATCTAGAAGCTTTAGAAAACTTAGCATAAAAACTATGATTTAGAACGTCAGCAAATGAATGGCTTGTGTACATTTGTTACTTTAGGGCTACAGATAGAACATTTACATGTTTATATTTAAATTTACCCTGAACGCTGAAAACCACATCCATTAATAAGGGGAGAGCTTATAAAGGTAATGGCATAACCGCGTCTCCTTTCTCCAAATGTGGTGCTTCAGAACCAGTCATTTGATTTCACGTATTAGAGTGTGGTATTGAAACAGGATTCTGTTATATTTTGTTCTAAGTCTTTGTTTTTTGCTCTGTAATCCTTTAAAAACACTCTCAAAAGAATTTATTATTTATATTTCCTCTGTTTGCGGAGCATCATATTCGTGAATGTTTCTGTAACCGTTAGATGATAATGAGTTCATTTCCATCCACTGTCATGTTGATTCTACTTCACGTGTAGCGTTTCGTGAATGCACCGCTTGGCCTGGTGCATGTACCGAGGGGGCTGTAGAACGATGGACCTTGGAAGCACAGGGCTTTTTCTTTAAAGTGTGTAATGCAATAGAAGAGAATATTTGTAAACGTGTAGACACACACAGAAAAACAATCACCCAGCTTACCATACCTTGATAAACTTCTCCTGGGAGCTTGAACTAACATGGGTATGTTGGCACTGGCATCTGACTCCAAACTTCCTCTTTCTCTAATGAGGTAACATGAAAGGTATAAAAATAGGCAAAATTTACAAGCTAAATGTCTCATTTTATTAAAATGATAGCTATCACTTAATTACATGTTCACGATTGTCTAGGCACCCAGCTAAGTGCCTTACATGCATTATTAATCCTTCAAAACAACAAAACCCTGGGTTAGGTACTCTGTCATCCTCATGGAACTGGTGAAGAGTAAGGTGATCAGCCCAAGTTTACATAACTTGGAGGTGGCAGAATCTATTCAAATCTATTTTGTCTGATCTCTGAGCCTACTCTCTCAACCGTTTTTGCTACCTGTATCCAGAAAAATAAAGGTATATCTTCTAGTTGTAATGTCCAATGACCAGATTGAGGGATAAATGAGAACTGAATTACTCCCTGAGATTCTGTGATGCGCTCTCTAACTTGAAAAGAGCCAGCCAACTCTTGCCTTCCTGGATTTGGAGAGGCAAGGGCCCACTGTGGGATAGATAGAGAGTTGTGGCGTGAAACCCCTTTTATGATTGTGAAGAAGAATCACCAGAGAGCCTGCCTGGGCATCAGGGCCACTCCCTGATACTCTACCAGGACAGAAGATGACACAGATATGTCCTCTACCTAGGGGGCAGACACGGTCGAAGAGATTCCTTGTCCTTAACACACAAGGCATCAGTGGTGGGGGTCCATTTCCTTTGCAGGAGTCCATTTCCTTTGCAAGAGCTGTGGCTCTGACTCCCTTTTGCTCCTCTCAGTGAAAGCAGCACCGTGATGTACATCTGCATCAGTCTGCCCACTGGCTTCCCATATGAGAGAAGCATATTAAGGGCAACCAGCTGATGAGTAAAGCTACTCAGGGAGACCACCTGCCTTGCTTATGGATTAACACCAGATCTGGCTTGACTACTGCTGGTCCAAAGATGGAGTAAACAGAAAAAAGAAAAAGAAAAAAAAAAAAAAGGCCCTCGAAAGACTTTGTAGCATAGAACAAGGAAGGTAATATAACATTTAAAGTGCAAAGAGAGAAACTACATCTGACAAAATTATGAGAAATAAGTAAATTTTAGAAAGTAATTTATAGATAGCATCTGCCTCGTCTCTTAAAATTCAAGAAAACAGGCTTTGGACTGAGACTGAATGGTGGCTAAGCCAGACTGTGATGAGGAAGAGACTGCAAAGCTGAGGAACAGAGCAGAGAGGGGCACAGATCCTGGAGGCAGAGTGCTGGAGTCCGTCCTCGGTCCACCACTTCTAGCTGTACAACCGTGGACAAGCCCCTTGCCCTCTCAGTGCTTCCGTTTTCTCATCTCTAATATGAGGCGAATGGTACCTACCTAGTATGGTTTGTATGAGAATTTAAAATGGACTAGGAGAATTGAAGCATATAATAGTGAAAAAAGACCCCTGTAAAAAAATTGAATCCGTGACAAATTAAAGATCTTCAGAACCAAGAGGAAAAGATTAAAGCGAGAAAGTAGAAAAGAAGATCTATGTATGTGGACAGTAAAGAATGGAGCTACACCAGGAGAGAAATTGATAGTTTTGGAAGCGACTAGGAGAAAATGGAATGAATGCTGCAACCAGAATGTAGCAGAATCTTTAGATTAAAAAGGGCTGCATGCTGGGACAGTACCAGCCAACACGAGGCATAATCTTAAATGTTATATACTGATTTAAGGTTAGAAAAATAATTGATTAAATCATGCAGAAAGGGAAAATTCTGCCTGACCTCAGGCTTGCTCCTGCATACCGAATGCTGAAAGTGATGAAACAAGGTTTCGTGGTAAAGGATACTGCCTAAGAAGACACCCAGACAAGGTGGTCCTGAAAGAAGGAAATAAAAATCGTCTTCAGATTGACAAAGATATAAAATACTCCCATCCAAAAGCTGCTTGAAAAATAAATGATGTTAAGATTTACCTAGTTAGAAGTAAAGGTAAAATAATGGTATAAAAGTGCAAAGGGAAGCAAAAAAATTTACAAGAATCTTGATAGACTTACGGATGGAACGTTGGGCCAAAGCTGAGCGTTTGCAGTTGCACAGATGATTTGGATGAGCAGCCAGGATTGAGAACTGCTGTATCAATTTTAATCAACATAAAATATGCACTGTATACAGATAATTAAGAAAGTGGGATGTTGCCAAAGATATGTGAAAAGTTATTTTTAAATGTATGCTAATTGATTTGAAAATATAAAACTTTTATAAGATAATAATGAAAAGATCATCTTTCAGTGGTAAAACAATTCTATGAAATGTCTTTCCTCAAAAATATGTGTAGAATTTATACATAATTCCCATCAAAATTATAATTACTTTTTAAGAAGTAGATAAAATAAATCTAATGTCATTCTAGAAGAATGAGCTAGTAGCAAAGAAATTTGTAGAAACTGATACTGTGAGTCCTGCCCCATCAAGTTGCTTCTTCCTTCATCTTGAGAAAAGGGCACCAGAGAGAGAGTTTAATGACTTACTAGGTTTCTCCCGAAGGTCTTGGTGGGCTCAGTGGAGGCGGGGATGAAAGCAGGCATCCTGTGGAAATGACAGCATGGTGATAACAGTGGTCATCCTGCACTCTCAGATTTTGTGTAGATGGATATTCGTGAGTGTTTCCTGTAGACTGCATTGGGCCATAGGCATCAGAGTGGGAATGAGATTGATTCAGGTCCTATTTAATAGAGAAGTCTGGAGAACATGGGACCGTAGCCCACAAACACCGGATGCTAGATGCTACATAAAGGAGCATGTGCAAGGCTAGCTTCATGGATGTACAACCTATGCATTTGCAAAGTTCCATGTGCTTAGAAGGGCCCCATGCTTGAGCCCCCATTTTTTTTTTTAACTGGTCTCCATGAATTACGGAGTCCGTCCTAAATGTATGACCTACATTGAGGAAATTATAGAGGAAGGGGCCTCAGCAGTGGGAGAGGGGTGGCCCTCTAAAGTCACCAAGCACTTTATGGGAAAAGATTAGGCTTTGAATACTTGCCACATTCAGTTGGTAAGGCCAGTCTACCAAGCGAATCAGTCAAGTAGAATGTTTCTGCTCCCCTTACCTCCATCATGTATCTCCAGTCTCTTCCATCCCAGGAAGGACCGAAACAGCTTAGGGGGAGAAGATTTGGATAAAAAGAGAGACGTTTTCATAAATACTCCGAGCTTCCCAGGTGCCACATGTTAACCTGCAGCAGGTTGTATAGCTGGGGAAAGTGGAGCTGTCATACTGCTGAGGCTGGGTATTCTGGTGGCCAAATGGAGACCGTTTTATGTCTTAAAAGTGGCTATAAGACTCGTATTCGATAAAAGTAATTAGAAAAACCATGGAGGCTTTCCCAAGGTTTTATCCAGGTGTGGGGGGATGAACTATTACCTTGAATAAAAATTAAGAGAAAAGTGAAAAATAAAATGACATCGCTTTCAAAATTGCATCTGAAGTGATACTTAATCAGTATATTGATTACATAATTGAATTTGAAGACTCTAGAAATATCAAATGTTTTATGACTCACAAACCATGTTAACTTTTAAGTTTCAAATCATGCTTTGAAAACTAGCTTAAATTTAATGGTGAAATTGGACTTTTTGTAAATTGCATTTCTTAATCTAATTTGGTAATAGGAAAAAAAATGTTACTGTTTCCCATTTGTCATTTACACTTGTGTTTAGTGATTGGCTTGCTGTCAGTGTTCTAAAAATGGAAAAGTTTAGTGCAGTTTCTTTTAAAGTGAGAAAATGTATGTAACATATCTTTAGAAAATACACTTAATATTTTGGACAATTAAGTTTGGTTTATTATAAAGCAATTCTATGGCAATGACATAAAGTAATTTTTTTTCTAGTGGCTCTTCCAAATGAGCTAAGTTATGAGTTAGGAAAATGTTGCTAGTTTTCAGTATATTTCTACTGCTCTTTCCTATTTTATGCAAAGTCTGTTTTAGGCTAATTATAGAAAATTGCATTTAGTGCCATGTGGATGTGCAATTAACTTTGATGGTGAAGGACTGACATTTAGAGTAAAATGAGGTTACATTTTTTTCCCTAGGATTCCGTGAACTATATTTTAATGTCCTTCAATGATAAGATATTTGTATCTTCTTAAATTTTCGGGAAGATTTTAGTAGTTGGTCAAACTTCATAATATGTGAATGTTGTAAAATTTTGAGTAAAAAATTTCATGAATTATTTTCTTCTTTATAAAATCTTTCTGGCTATATAAAACATGCAGGAGATTTATATTTTGTGATTAACTTGATAAGTATTATGTGAAATATAAATTCTGTCAACACAATTTTATTTTTGAACTTTTGCTGGAACTTATTTTAATTGTTGATCTTTCTGATTTTCTCTTAAATTAGAAAAGACTACACCTAAAATTCAGATCCTTGAAGGAGTGGGTATCATGGGAAAGAAATATTTGCATTATTTGTCATTTAAAAGGCAATGTTCTTAAAGAAAGCAAATTCGAAAGTAGACAGAATGGCATGCCAGGCTAATCAGGGGTTGGGGTCAGATTGCCCTCACCTCTCACCGCCTGACATCATTCATAAGCCATTACTCAACAACAGTTGTGAAGACCATTTGGAAAAGTAATCGTAAAACTTTCTAATAAATATCTTTCTGTATATTTTCATTTCTGTCTTCAGTACATTCCTCTGATTTTGTTCTAGGCTCGCAGGAAGGAGGTGTTTATCCAGGAACGATATGGAAGATTTAATTTAAACGACCCATTCTTGGCACTGCAGAGAGACTATGAAGCAGGTGCCAGTGAAAAAGAGAAGAAGCCAGTTTGTACCAATCCCCTGTCCATCCTTGAGGCAGTCATGGCCCACTGCAGAAAAATGCAAGAAAGGATGTCCACACAGCTGGCTGCTGCTGAGAGCAGACAAAAGAAGGTATTGAGACTTCAGAACAGTCATTTTTCCCGTAACACAGTGTAGAACACAGAGACCATCTCTTAGGCTGTCCTTTGTTCTTAAATATTGTATTTTCAAGAAGAGTTGGGGTAAGTACTTAGAAATGCAAAATGCCGACAGAATCTGGAGACCCTTTTCAAATGGATAACTCAAAAAAAAGACTAAACTGTAAAGAAAGTATGACAAAATAATTATGTTTCCCATAATGCTGACTTTGATGCTTTCTTTAAAATATATTTTTTTTGTTTGGACTTTCCTTTTCCGGTGATTTAAGGCGTGCTTAACTGCTACGTGGGTGATCCAGTAATGCAACCAGGACTCTGATCATATGGTGGCATCCTCAGCTTACTTTACCCAGCTTCTGTCTCAAGTACTTCTTTGAAATGAAAATTTGTTTAAATTATTTCTTTGGAAAATGAAGATAGCATGAGGAGAATAGAATGAAAGTTTGCATGGTATATGCAATCTCAGTACATGTCATCCCGAAGTCCTGGTTAGTCTCAAACTCGCCTCTGGGGTCTGATAGCTGTCTCAGCTGCAGACCTCCAGGCTCCTGCTCACATGTGTTTCATTTAAACCAACCTCGCTCCGTACTCCTAACCTCCCCTACCAACACACACATATTTATTGCACGTGAGTCCGTACTTGAAAGAGCCCTGAGTGTTAAAAGCTTACTAACATCATCCATGAGGAAATAGAAGTTTAAATTTTGTCCTTCCGATATGCTGCCAAGACTACTGATTCCCTTTTTTAGAAGAGAGTGAGAAAATCAGAGAAGCTAATGATGCCTAGTATAATTAGAATTAAGAGCAATATGTTCTTCTAATCATTATTAAAGCATAAATTAAAATGTTTCTATTTGTCCTTTCCAGGGAACTCATTATAGCTCACATGTAACACCTGCTCAGTTAACCTGAATACACTATACTATAAATATTTGTGATACTGCCTTTTAATGTGTGTGTCTTTTCTCTGTAATTATATCTTTGCATTAACATATGTATGTCAGTGTTCTGGTATGGGTTTTGAATAAAAGCAAATGTATTCATCAGTCTATCACATGGTAGAGAACTAAGCACTGGGTAAACGAGTAAGGAAGAAAAGAATAGAAAGCTTTCCATGAATGTGAGGCAGAATCAAACAGTTTTACTCTGTATATTGCATACTTGCTACAAAGCCCTGTAGACAACCACTGAGGTCTCTGGAGATTGTCAAAAATCCCCATGAACCACATAAGCAAGAGCCAGTGTATTTCAGCTGATGTCACTGAAGCTCATTTGTATTTCTTGGATGAGGCACATTTCAGTTATGTTCTTAACATGACACGTGAGTTATTTCATAATAAAGTATTTCTGCTGGGTTTTATGATGCATTATCACAAATCAAGAAAATATTTTGTTTTCATTGTAGTTTTTATTTAATATATAAAAATGCATACTTTCCTAAAATTTCCTTTAGTTTTGCATTTTATCTATCACTTCTCTTGGAGAAAAAGAAGACACTCATTTTGAGTCAAATCAAAGATTTTATTATCTAGCTGATTTTTTTAAATCAACTTACATCCTGTTTGTTTCTAAATGACTGGATCATTTCCAGCCTGGCTAGGAATGAAAGGAAATTGTTTCTGTCCTATGGGTCCTGAGAGGCTAATACGAAATGAGCTAGTGATCTGTCTCTCACGTATAACGGGCATACAGGAGTCCTTTATGGCCAAATTCTTTGGCTATGTAGTCTTAGTGAAGGGCAGCTCTGATAGGCACTGCTACCTTGTGTCCTTAAAAGTTATTCTGTTTCTGTAGATTGTAGCATGTGATAATAGTTACAGTTTGTTCCCTTATCCTGAATCTTACAAAGAAAACGTCACATCAGCTGGTAAGACCAGAAACACCAAAGTAATTTTTTTTAGCAATAAAATTAACTGTCACCTTTATTCCTGAAAGTAAATATTTTAACCAAACATCTCTAATTCCCTTACATATAGAGTAAATTGGAGTTTTTGAAATCCAAAATCAGTCAAATTAAAAAAAAAAATCCATTAATTTCAATGAGCTCTGTTCTTTAAATCTCTGCCAGAGCAAAAGTCGGGGGAAGCAAAGGCCCCATTATCTACATCCAAGTATTTATTATCTGACACCGGGCACAGCTCTAAGACATTTGGCTTGAATTCTGCTTTGGTTGGCTGCTTCAGGCAGAAGAAGAGGCTCTGTGCTCATTCATTCATTGGTTCCTGCTGAGACTACTAATAGGAGGGTTAACTGGCAGTTTGTGTGCCAGGAAAATTTGGGCATGAGTCAATTTGGCAAATGGACTGAGCCCTTCAAGCCACTTTGAATAAGCTAATGAGTAATCATCATGGGGAACTTTGCCTCCGGCAATCTACACCAGGTTTAGGGCCGGTAACGAAGGGTAGAATGAATGATATTTGGACTTTTATTACTTATCTTGTACATCATCTGTTAATAGAGTTTCTATCCTGATTTATTTTTAGTCATTTTATTCATACTTAGAAAGTATAATTTCTAACCCTGAAATAAAGACGGTCTTTTAATTTAAGCAGAGCCTTAAAAGTAAGAAACCCAGATAATAACTAGGAAATTCAGAAGGGAGCATTTTCTTCTCCCAACAGTGAAAAAACTGAAAGTAGCTCTGTGTATTGGGTATAACTTGTTCTAGGTGGCAGCTAAGCATAATGAGGTCTGTTGCATTGCAATAGACATATCAGGCAGGATTATTAGCTGTGAGGAAGTGAAGCCAGTATTCATGGAGATAAGCAGAAAAGGCATTTATTGCTTGGTTTAAAGAAGGTAGAACATGGCTGGGACAGTCAAGAGAACTAGCTCTTATTAGCCAGCATCACTGACAAATGCTCACTGTAGAAGTAGTCTGTAGTGGGTGATACTTCTGCTCATGAGAGCTGGATACGGCAGCTCGCTGACGCCAGACAGCCCCCTGTCATCGCTGCTCTGGGTCTGGAGTGGTGCCTCTCCTGTCCCTGCTTCTTTGTACCCCTCATTTCCTAGTTTAAGCCTAAGAGCAGGTGCACTTGATTGGCCAAGCTTTGGCCCCACACCCTCCCCTCAGTTACAGGGAAGACCAGGAAAGCTACTGCTGGACATATTTCTCTTCTCTAGAGGAGAACCATAAAGTTAAGTCTAACACGGAGTTTCAGGTGCTAGACAACCAAAGAAATAACAAAGATGCCAGAAAAGAACAATGAAATTTGTTTAATTTATTTCGTATGCTTTTCTATTCCTATTATAGCTAATTGTACTGTTCTGCCATTTGTTATCAGTGCTCTACATTATATGATGGTTACTTTTTAATATATAAGTATAATTTTAGCTGCTTTCTAGACTTTCAAGGATAACATGGTAGAGAACCATCTAAAATAACATTTTTAGGAAGAGTAGGACATTTTGTACACAAATGATTATTTTTAGCTCATTCCTGAGTCTTTTCGTATAATTCATTGTTACATTTCCACATGCATTTTGACTCCCCAGAAGGATTGCAGAGTGAGTGTTAAGGAGAACTGGACAGTGAGGTTTGTGCCAGAGATGTAGAACAGAGGGCAGTTTTCCTTATTCATGTCTTGATTCCCTTTCTTGAAACTCTAGATCAGGAGGAAAAGACAGATGACAACTGCAGAGCCCAAACTGGTAGCTTCAGCCTCTATAAAGAAAAAAATCTTTTAATATATTTTATTATTATCTATTTGTTTACCGGGATTGGGCATGTGGGTGGGGGTGTCCAGGTGAAGAACAAGGAAGCAGCGAGTGTTAGAAAGGGAAGCAATAATGAATATAGTTAAATGGCCTAAGAGTCGTGTGGTTGTGACAGGCATGCACTCTGCTTTCTCATTTTATAAGTGACCGTGATTACTTTTCTCTATTTTCCACATTGAATTAGAACTAATCGCCCTTGCATTGCTCCTCTGCTCCCACCTACACAGTCTTCTCTTTCATTCTGTAAAAACAGTTGTTCGTGCCTTTCCATTCATGGCTCCCAGTCTGGGTGCTATTCTTGGAGCAGCCACCCACTTTCTCAGTGAAGCTCTTCCACACAATCCACTGCTTTTTGCAAAATAGTTTGGTGATACTCTCCATGCAAAATTCTTCCTCAGCCACTACTTGGAAGTGGTTGTAAGTAAAATAAATTGGATAATAATATAAAAAGTCAACTGGAACTCAATACTCCATGTATACAAGGCTGTGATTTCTTTATAATTGTAGTATGTGGTTGAGTTGGGAGTCTTTATACCTATCTCTACCCATCAGGTCCACAGGCCCTGGATCACCGCTCAGAATTGTCCCAGATTGGGCCAGTGAGAGCCCTTTTAAGGTGGCTCTTCTTATAAGTTCTCATCATTTTTTGAGCACTTCCTTACTTTCCTGCAAGGTATGCCAGGCTCATCTTATATTTTTCCCTATACCAACTCCTGGAATTAGTTATTACTCCTAGTTTCCTTTTTAATGGAAAATGGTGCTTAGAAACAAATCTAGAGCTAGGAAATTATGTGTATTTATCATATTCATATATATTTTTATGTACACACCTATATCTATATTTTATCTGTATGTCTCTATCAAACAACAAGTTCATACTGTTTTGACACCTCTGATTCTAATCCAAAACCATAAGGTATATTCTTGTCCTCCCTCTATTTAGAAGTAACTTCTCCAACAGTGAGAAGGCTGGCTCCATTATTCTTCAGTATATTTACTGATTTACTCAGACCTAGAACATACAGAGAGTATTTTCAAACTTGCTAATCCATACCACTGTAAAAAGCAAACATACAAACCTGTAACTCACTATTGTTTATAGCTCTTTAAGAGAACATTTATATGAAGTAAAATTTACACATCTTTGTGTACAAATTGATGAGTTTTAAACAATGTATACGGTTGTGTAGTTGGTACTCCTTACAAGAACAGAAAATATGTCCATCACAGGTCTCATGGAAGGCCTCCCCAACAAATCCCTCTTCCAATTAAAACAACCACTGAACGGCCTTCTGATTTTTCGTCATGGATTAGTCTTACTCGTATACTTGAACTTCAGGTAGATGATGATTCTAGGTAAATAATAAGCCTTGCATGTAGGAGCTATAAGTCTTTCAACTGTGTTTTTCTGTAACAAAATTGTTTTGGCTATTCTAGATACTTTCAATTTTTGTAAAAATTTAAAATCAGTTTGTTGGTTTCTCCAAAAGTTGGCAGGAGTTGAAATTCTATTGACTCTGTAGACTAATTTGTTGAGAATTGACATTTAAACAAAATTGAGCCTTCCAACCCACAATCATCATATATTTATCCATTTTTCAAAGGCTTTATAATTTCTTTTAGCATGTTGTTTTCAGTGTTGTGGTTTAAATATCTTTCATTGGGTTTATTCCTCAGTGTTTTATGTTTTTGATGCAGTTGTAAATCACATCGTTTTTAAACTGCTTCCAAATGTTTGCTGTTAGTATACAGGTATTCAGTTGATTTTTGTATGTTGACATTGTGTCCTGTGATCTTGATAAATATGGTTATATTAGTTTTAGCAATTGTTTTGTATACTGTATATGATTTTGTAGGTAAACATGTTACCTGTGAATAGAGCCCATTTTACTGCTTCCTTTCCAGTTTGGCTGCCTGCCTGCCTTCTTTCCTCCCCCTCCCGCCATCATCACACTGACTGGAGCCTCCAGTACGATACCGAATAGAAGCAATGAGAGCAGACTTCAGTACCTTTGCCTTTTCTTAGGAAGAAAAGTCTATTTCACCATTAATTATGTTAGCTGTGCTTTTTTTTATTGATGCCCTTTATCTCTGAGATTTCATTCTATTTGTTGAGAAGTTCTTATGAATGGGCTTTGAATTTTGTAAAATCATTTCTATACATCTATTGATGTGGTTATGATTTGTCTCTTTTTTCTTTTAATATGATTTTAAGTGTTAAAGCAGCTTGGATTACTGAGGTAAACTTCAGTGGGTCACCTTTTATTACTCTTTATGTATTGCTGGATTCAGTTTGCCTGTATTTCGCTAAGGAATTTTGTGTCTGTGTTCTTAAGTGGTAATTTTTCTGTAAATTAAAAAAATACTTGATTGCTTTGAGTGAAGGTAATTCTAGGTTCATAAAGTAAAAGGTATGTATAAGTTTGGTGTTATTTCTTTAATGTTTGATAGAAGTCTCTCATAAAGCCATATAAGCTAGGAGTTCTCATTGAGGGAAAGTTTTTATTTGAGATTTAATTTCTTTTAGCAATATAAAGCCATTCCATTTTCTATGCCATTTTATATCAATTCTGAAAGTTATGTGTTGCAGAGGAATTTGATTTGTTGAATTTACTAGCACAAAGTTATTCATTATTGTTCTTTTTATATTCATTCTCTAGTGATAATTTGTGTTTTTCTTTATTTCTTAACTTGTTTTTTTTATAAATTTAACAATATTAATCTATTAGGTGAAAAACAATTTTTGGCTTTGTTAATTTTTCTATCATTTGTCTCTTCTATTTTGTTGACTTTTTTTTTTTTACCTTTGTTACTTCTTCTACTTACTTTGTATTTAATTTGCTTAACTTTTCCTAGCTTCATAAGGTAAAACTTAGATGATGGATTTGAGGTAACTCTTCTAATGTAAACAATTAAAGATACCAGTTTCTCTCTCCCTTCTGCTTTAGCTATCTCTAAGTACTCTTCTTTCATTGCATACCACAAATTTTGGTATTTTTTTTTTTTTTTAGTTAGCCCAAAATATATTCTAATTTCCTTTGTGATTTCTTAAACCTTTGTACTATAAAGTACATTATTTTATCTTTGAGTTTTGGGGTGTTCTTAATACTTTATTTTGATTTATTTATATTTTCTAATGTGGTCAGAGAACATATTCTATAAGATTTTAGTCTTCTGTAATTTTAATAGCTCATCAAGTGCGTCTGACAAGACTGCATCTTCTGTTGTCTTGGACTGTTCTGTTCCATAATGTCAACTAGGCCATGGGGTTTTCACAGTGTTTTTAAGATCTATGTTCTCGCTGATTTTTAACCTAGTTTTTTTTATGAGAAAGATTGTTGTTATCATAGAGTTGCATTTCTTCCTTTTTTTCTGTCAGTTTTTGCTTCCTATATTTTAGATATATATTTAGATGAGATAATAAATCAGCTATCATTTATAATGTAGTTTCTCTGTATATAACATATATATTTTTTCCTCAGGCTGTTTGCACTATTTTTTTCTTATCTTTGTTTTTAGCAGTTTTACTATGATGTGCCTCAGTATGATTTTCTTTATATTTATCCTGCTTTGGGATTGCTTAGCTTCCTGGATTTAATAAGTTTATTTTTACCAAATTTGTAAGCTTTTGGCTATTTTTTAAAATAAGTTTTCTTCCTCATTTTCTCTTTTCTATTTTTGAAACTCCACTTTCATGGAATTTAGACCACTTTATATTTACATTCTAATAGGTCACTGAGGTGCCGTTTACTTGTCAATTTTTTTTCTGTTTCTCAAATCGGATACTTCCTTTTGCTCTATTTTCAAATTCATTGTTATTTTTATTCTACTCTCTAAAATCTATTAAGCCTATGCAATGAACTTTTATTTTCATTTTAGATATCATTCTTTTTAGTTCTAGATTTTCCATTTGATTTTTTTTTTTCTAATTTTCATTTCTATGCCAGGATTCCTTTTTTGTTCAATCATTGTGACCATATTTTCTTTGAAAATGACTGCTTTAAGGTCCTTGTCTGCTAATTCCAATATGTATCATCTTGGATCTAGTTTATATTTGAGCATATTTCTCTTGACAGTGGATCACTTTTAAACTTTTTTTGTATGTTTTGTAATTTTTTATTGTATCCCAGACATTATGGATGGTATGGTACAGAGACCCTAAACTTTCATCTTCTGAATGTATTTTGTTGTAGTAAGCAGTTAACCTGGTTGGATTCCTGTTTCACACTCTGTTTCTTTAGAGTTGTCAGTAGCTTAAATATGTGCTCACTTCTCTTAGCCATTCAGCATCCACCTCTGTCATTCTGAATATGTAATTCAAGAGTCAGCCAAAGATGCTGGTGGGGTTAAGTTTGGCAGCCTTAGGTCCGTGCTGACTCCTTAAGCTAGTATAAGAGGTGCTGGATGCTTGAGTTCCCGCTGCTAGGACTTTCAGAACAGAGTTGCCCTCAGTTGAAAAGCTATGCAAGGGCAAATCTCATCCAATGCTGTTGGCTCCTTTAAAATGGCAGGGTACACTCTCTCTTATTTCTGCCACTTTTATTGTTCTGCAGAGCCTTCAAAAAAACCCTTATATTTTTAAAGGTTTACAATTATTATCTGCAGGGGAGATAATGCAATAGAAGTTATTTTATCATTACCAGTAGTGGAACTTTCTCTTACATACCTTGTAACTGTTGAATTATAACTGCTATATGTTATAAAAATAGCCATCTATATGTTTATTGTGGCCAATTCTCCAGATCCTACTTTGCCTATAAATATGTCTTCAGAGGAAAAACATTGTGAAAAAGTGACACATTTTTAAATAGCACAAATAGTTATATTATAAATTAGAAACAAACATTTTTTTTAGTGCCAGGCACAACAGTGCATGCTTTGCATGTATTGCCTCATTTAATTCTATAGAGTAATCATTATTATTGCTTTATTGTGCAGTTAAGGCATCAAACAGAAATGATCTTTAGAGAGAGAACTTACCAAAGTCACACAAGTTTAGGATCAGAACTTAGTACTACATCTCTTTTTTGAACCAGAATGTCTCTGAGCCAGAATGATCAAAGGTTTTTTTTTTTCTTTTTAATATAAAAATTATTTTTTAAAGTCTAGGAATATGTTTCTATACTGATTGGAAGGAGCTGGTAGTGAGGGGGATGTTTAATATTATGAAGAGCACTGTGATAAGTAATGGAGCAAGTCTCAGAGGTGACAGGAGAAAATGAAGTTAATTGCTAAACAAAGTCTCACCTTCAACAGATGGAAACCTTTCTCCCTTAGAGTGATGGGAAGGACATATGGACTGGTGTGGTTATAAAAAAGCTTAACACAGGAGACAGGATGTAGGAGTGAGTCTGTATTGTTAAAAGAGTCTATTAGGATAGGCTGAGGGTCGGTTGAGTGGTCACTGGGTGAAGCTTTGGGGAGAGTGGCAGAGGTTTAAATATCCTCTCAAGTAAATTGTAGAGGAAGTTAAACAAAAGTAGACTGATTGATGATCGGGGCTCAGAGCTCAATTAAAGTTGAAGCCATGTGTTTTTAAGTATATCAATTATGTGGTTTCCTCTGTGCTCTGCTATCTGTGGTGAGATTAAAACGACTCAGGTTAGTCTGAAATGGGATTTACAAAGCATGAGTGATGGAAGGACAGAGATACAATAGAATTATGGGTGCTTTTATAGTAGTACAGTTTTCTATATAAATATCTGAGATTAGTTGGGTCATTTTCCTGTTGGAAGTCTGATTCTGAAGTGTAAGATGAAAGTTATTATTTCAGAAATAAATAAAATATGATGACCCGTAGTGAAGAAATACTATGGACAGGGTGTATGATGGGGTGAGAAAAGCTTGAGACAAGGGGAACCTGAGTCTGTGTGTAGTGGAATTCTAGGCAAAGTGAACAGTGTCATGATTCTGACACTGATTAACTGGATGACATCGGGGAAATCACTGACTTGGTCTCTAGTTAGTTTTGTGAAGTGAAAGTAGCCCTTAAAAGTTCTACAAGCATCTTTTTTCTACCTTGAGAGGTAAATTATACAACTCCTGTTTTTAAAATAAACTGAAAATTGTCCTAGTTTCTGCTTTTTCCTACATTACTATAAGAATTGAGATGCTAATACAAAATATAATTAAAATTTTTTAATTTTAATTTTATGTATGCCTTCTACAGCAACCTACAATTTGATACATTTAGAAGAGTTAAATGTGCTTTAACTATTAATAAGCTAAATTTTCTGTGAGTTACTCAGATAAGTAAAATATACATGTAAATATAGTATATGAAAGCACTGTTGTTCCCCAAATCTCACCTAATCTTCTTATAAAGTCACCCCACAAATTTTCTATAGTAGAATAGAATGTATGTGGGTGAACGATTGATTCTACTTATTCTTGGGCAATTATCTGTATTCCTTTGTTGCCTTTGACTTTGCCTGTAAAGCTCCCCACAGGGAGCCTCTTAGTTTCTGCAGATGCAAAAGGGAATGTCTGTACCAGTGCCTCCTTGGTTAGACCAGGTATTGACAGGCAGGTTTCCCATGGTGACTTGATTGGCTCCTTTTTACCCACTTGTCCCACGCCCAAGTATGAAGAGAATTGAGGAAAATGGACCAAGCACTGGTCATCTACTTATAGGACCCATTGAAGTGCTATTCAACAACTTCTTGAAAGCAGGAAACACCCACGGTATGGAGAATACGCCTGACTCCTCACTGGGCAGTGAGCCATTCTCTTCTCTTGATCACTGCTTAGCACACGAACCCTACGTGAAGGTGTGTGGTGGAATTCTAGGCAGAGTGAACCGCAAGGTCAAAGACTTTGAGGCAGGACCGTGTTCAAAGAATGTTCAAAAAACTCCAGGGAGGCCAGCATAGTGGGAGCTACGTGCACAACTGGGACTGAAGTAGGAGATGAGGTCAGACTTTGGGTTATAACCAACTGACATTGGTTATAGTTCTAATAAGGTATTTCTTTGACTCTTTATAGTTTTCATAGAACTGCACATATAATTTTATGATTTCTACAGCAATCCATTATAAGAAGCTCGAAGTTAAAAAAAAAAAAAAAAAAAAGCTAAGTTATACAATTAGCAAATACAGGAACATAAAATTTAACCGAAGTCTGCTATTCACTGACACTTTCATTGTACTGTGCCTCAAAGATTACTTGATAATTTTAAAGCATTAAACCTCAAAAATATCAGTTCTTTTACAGACCTCTATTTTTACAAAAATAGAACTTTCTGAATTGTGTGCTGTGATTCGAAGCATGAGATTACTGTTCTCCTTTGCTATAGTTAACTTTAATAGATTTTAAAAAATTCTTTATTGATGTAACTTAGATGTTTTTCATAAACCATTTACATCTATTTTCTCATTTTAATGAGTCTAAAATATTATCTTCCTTATCACAACACGTTTTGGAATTTTAGCTAACCTAAACCATGTAATTGTTAGAAAATTAATTTAAAACTCTCCTAAGAAGGACTTTTTTTGGCTAAAAGAATTATTTGCATATTAATAGGGCTGTCCTCTGAATTTCTTTCAGCTGGAGATGGAAAAGCTTCAGCTACAAGCCCTGGAGCAAGAGCACAAGAAGCTGGCCTCCCGCCTGGAGGAAGAGCGTGGCAAGAACAAGCACGTGGTCCTGATGCTGGTCAAGGAGTGCAAGCAGCTCTCGGGCAAAGTCATAGAGGAGGCCCAGAAGCTAGAAGAGGTAATAGCCAAGCTGGACGAGGAAAAGAAAAAGGCGAGTGCATTAGAAGAGGAACTCTCCACCGAGAAACGAAAGAGCACGGAAATGGAAGCTCAGATGGAAAAACAGCTCTCTGAGTTTGACACTGAACGGGAACAACTCCGGGCCAAACTGCACCGAGAAGAGGCGCATACCACTGACCTCAAAGAGGAGATAGACAAGATGAGGAAAATGATCGAGCAGCTGAAAAGGGGAAGTGACAGCAAACCAAGCCTCTCTCTCCCCCGGAAGACAAAAGATAGGCGTTTGGCCTCCATATCTGTGGGAACAGAAGGACCTGCGACAAGATCTGTTGCTTGCCAGACAGACCTAGTGATGGAAAGCACTGACCATGTGAAGAAGTTGCCTTTGACTGTGCCTGTAAAGCCTTCAGCAGGGAGCCCCCTAGTTTCTGCAAATGCAAAAGGGAATGTGTGTACCAATGCCGCCTTGGTCAGACCGGGTATTGACAGGCAGGCTTCCCATGGTGACTTGATTGTCTCCTCTGTGCCTGCTGTCACACCTCCAGGTACAAACAGAATTGAGGAAAATGGACCGAGCACTGGCTCAACGCCGGATTTAACGAGTAGCACACCCCAGCTTCCCAACAACGCTGCCCCACCCGCCGTGCAGACACCAGGCATAGCTCCCCAGAGCTGCTCGCATGCTCCGCCTGTGCACAGTTTACATTCACCATGTGCCAATGCATCTCTGCATCCCAGTCTAAACCCGCGGATCCAAGCAGCCAGATTCAGATTTCAGGGCAATACTAATGACCCAGACCAAAATGGAAATACTACCCAAAGTCCTCCATCAAGAGACGTCTCTCCTACAAGTCGCGACAACCTAGTGGCCAAACAGTTAGCTCGGAATACTGTGACCCAAGCACTGTCAAGATTTACAGGCCCTCAAACGGGACCGCCCCAAAGGCCTGGAGTGTCCCCCACGGGGGACGTTGGCACCTATCCTCCGGTCGGTCGGAGCAGCTTAAAGACTCCCGGTGTAGCACGAGTTGACAGAGGAAACCCTCCTCCTATCCCTCCAAAAAAGCCAGGGCTCTCCCAGGCTCCTTCTCCGCCCCACCCCCAACTCAAGGTTATGATGGATGGCAGCAGGGCCTCCAGTGTGGGGGCCAAAGCGGATAACAAAACTGTGGCTTCACCGCCTTCCAGTTTGCCCCAAGGGAACAGGGTCATAAATGAGGAGAATCTCCCTAAATCATCCTCCCCTCAACTGCCACCAAAACCATCCATAGATTTAACTGTGGCACCGGCAGGCTGTGCCGTTTCAGCCCTGGCCACATCTCAGGTGGGTGCCTGGCCTGCTGAAACCTCTGGACTGAACCAACCTGCATGTTCAGAACGTTCCCTTGTCATTCCCACCACCATTGCCTTTTGCTCTTCCATAAACCCTGTTAGTGCCTCATCCTGTAGAACAGGTGCCTCAGACAGCCTCCTGGTAACAGCATCAGGTAAAGGGATTGTAATATTCTACCCTTTTTAAAGAATGTAGCCTGTCCTCTCACTTGCCTTAATTTTCTTCACGTTGCCTTGAAACTTTTTTTAATTTGATAATTTTTGTTTCTATTTCTTTCCTCTTTTTTTTTTTTTTTTGATATTTTTCTTTAAAGCCTCCAGGGTATGGTGATTCATCTTGCTATATGAATTGCGGTTTTGTTATGCTAAGTGCTTTCTTCTTTTAAAATAACCTGAAAATAGTGGTTTGGAGCACATAGAGACCATTAATTTAGAGAGACGAAAGCATTTCCATGGGAGGAAAGACTGTTCCTTCTTACTAAATATTCATCTCACAAGACTCCAATACCAGTTGGTCATCACCAGGCAGTGTGTGTTCAGTTTTGTCCTAAGATGACATAAAAACAATTCCTTCAAGTACCTATTAACACTACAGACTGCCTTGGATTATTAAATTGATTAGAGTTGTTCTGTAGTTGGTATGTCCTAAGTTATATTTTCAGTTTATTAACTTTTTTAACCTCAAAAATAGTGTGTAGTTTTACAGATCCACTGTTTCAAGGGTAGTTTATTTCAAAAGCAGTTTACTCTTATTTACAGCTATCGTCTTCCAACATTTGAGAGCACAGATGGATAGCACGTGGGCTGTATTAGAGAAGGTGTCCATTGCAGATGTGGTTTATGAAGTCACTGAGTCTGGGACTCTTAAACAAAGAAGGATATAAGACTGGGATTTTTCCCTTTTGTTATACAAAGCTAGAGGAAGCGTTGCTTTTTATTGACATGACTAGATTAGTTCTTCACTGAGTAAGTGAGGCTCTAAGATACAGTTATGTTGCCATAGTTCTGTTGGAACTTTGGTGAGGCCGCTCCTACCACAGGATCTTGGTTTTTAGCAGAGACTATTGGTTCTAATTAGAGGGAACTTTCAAAATTAAAGGAAGATTTGAGTAGTGTTTTATTTAAAATTTAGGGAGAGGAGTGGGAATAAGGAAAACAGGAAGCGCTCTACTCGATATCAGTTAATGAGAACAGAACATCAGGACTTATTCATCTAATTGTAAGCTTGAAATTAAGCTCTTTGAGACGCTATCTTTGTATTTTGAGAGGCAAAATCGGGAAATGGAAATAGCACAGACTTTGAAGTCAGTCAGATCTGTGTTGGAATCTAGGATCTGCCTTTTACAGCTGTCTGTTTTGGATGAATTTTCTTGAACTGAGCAAGTTTTCTCATTCTTAATGTGGAACTTATGCTACTAATGTGGGGGAGAGTGGCCGTTAGAATTTGTTATCATAACATGTGCAGAGAGCATAGAATTGAGCTTGGAGCAGAGTGAGTAATGAATAAATAGAGGTGATATTACTACTTCGATGATATTGTTGCTTAAAGCATTTGTGAAGATTCGCTTCACTGCTTTAGTATTACTTTGTGATGTCTTTCTGGGCATTCAGCATTCCATATTTTTAATCCAAAATGATATTACTGAGTTGGAGAGCCCTTCTCTTGGCCTAACATGTTGGTTGTTTCCCACAAGGGATGAAATTTTGCTACCATTCAGGAGAATGAGAAAATGTGCTGCATGGTCATAAGGCAGTCATAAACAAGTTTCAACAGTGTTTGGAGCTGTGGCGTGTTGTTGACATAAATGCACAGACTTTAAGAAAACACTTTCTGGGATATGTAAATTTCATGAGTTTTTTTAAAAAAAAATACAAAGCCATTTTCATTTTGTACCTTTAAAACCAGGATCCATGACTGAGGAACATTTGTCTGCAGGATTTTAAGTTAACCTTTAAAGACAGAGAATTCCTAGTCCACTATATAATCACCAGAATGATCTGCCTAGGGTACAGTGGAATTGTGGATAAAGGAGCCATCTGAAAAATGCCCTTGGCTTATGTCTAGAGAGCAAATATAATAACTAGTTGAACCAAAGAAATAGCAGCCATTGAAGACATATGAAACTGGTTCCTCATTTTCTGTTCTTTGATTTTATAATTTTCCCAAAATAGTCTTAGAACTGCAGGATTATTTTTGGTGGAGTAACAGGTTTCTTATGTCATTTGATTAGAAGAAGTGACTTAGTAGGGGGAAATTGAGGCAATGGAGGTCATTAGTCATTCAGCAAGCATTTATCGAGCACCCAGTCTATTCAGGAAGTGGAAATGCTACTAGTTATGTATGAGTTACAACTGGAGTGGAGGTCAACTTAAACCTTCCAAACAAGATACGGGATTTCAACTCTTTTCCATTTAGATTCGCTCTATCTTTGCTGCCATGCCCATTGCAACTAAGAAGCACCAGCGTTCTCTCCATCCTACTTTTTAACCTGTCTGTGCCTGGGTGAGCTTGTGCCTCTCCAGATTATAAGCTCATCGAGGGGTGCTAATCTAAACAGCCGCTAATGCCATTGTGGTTGATAAGTGTAGGGTATGGGGACGGAGCACCTCTGACAAATATCTGTTGGATGTCTGCCCTAGTTTCCGTGATGAGCAGAGCACTAGACTGAGTGTAAGAAGGTAGGGTTAGCCCATTCCTGCTCTTATGTGGGTAGCATCTTAAAGAGTAAATTCTCTCTGAGCCAGTAGCTTTTCTGGCTAAAAATGAAAACATTGAACCAAAAAAGTAACAATAGTTCCAAACCAAAAAGATCTATTAAACTTGTTCCTTGAATTTCTCAAACATCAGTTCACTACATCTCATTCCTTGGAGAACCACTAGATCCCATGATCTTTCAAACTCTCAAATTCTGTGTTTCTATGTCTGTTTCTATTATGATAAACAATTATCATAAAGCACCGAGAAGATTGCAGTGACAAAAGATAACATTTAAATGAATTGTGTTGTAAATTACTGCCTTTTAGCAGTTTTTATGGCCAAATGCTAAATTTTAAAATAATATTTAGAATTCTAAATAAATTAGATATTCTTGTTCCTCTTAAACTTGTCAAATAACACATTTTTATTGTTAGAAGAATTGAAGCCTAAACCAGAAATCACCCCAGGCAACTGAGTTTCCATACCCTTGGAAATTTTTTCTGATTTTTTTTTTTTTTGATACATTTTACTTAATTTGGTTCAGACTTTTTTTCTGTATTTAAACATACATTTAAAAAATTATTCTCCATGTATGATTGGCTTAAAAGCTAAATCAGAAAATGAGACTGATCTGAGCTATGACATTAACCTTCTCCACACTCTGAAGCTGATGCCGGAAGCTGTTCTCAACTCTTCCTTCTGCCATTGCATGTTCTGTCTGTTCTCTTCATCATCGCACATTCTGTGAGACGCTCACTTTTACTGTTTGCATATGACACTGCAAAGCTGAATGACCTTTTTCTAACATCATTAAAGAAGCTGTGTGACCACAGGTCTATTCCGTCATTACTTAACATTGCTTAACCAGTCAACTAAATATCATTTTTATCATTGTTGGAAATTTCAAGTGAATAATAGATTCTCATGGTAAAGTTATATTTTATTTTTTTCTGTTCTTGTAGGAGAATTTGTTAAAATAAGTTTGTGCTAGAGAAAATTGGAAATGATAGTAGAGACAAAAAATTTATTGGAACTTTAAGAATATTTGGCATTTATACAGCCTTTTTTCTTTGTAAAGATTTTAAATATATTGCAAACCTCTAAGAAAATGAGAAACTGATGTATGTTTTTCTGTAGTTTTGTGTAACAGAGAATCGTAAGAACTTTTAAGTAGCCTAAAAATTGAGAAAATTTTTTAATAAAACATTTTCTTTTAAATAGGTTTGCGTTAAAAATAGGGTTTCCCAGAAAATTATATCCATAATTGAATATTTCCATATAAAGCAGTTAAAATATATTTAAATTGTCCCTCAAACCTACAATAGTATTGAAAAAAAAGAACACCCAAAAGAAGAGCAAACCATTTTATATATACCTGTTGATATTCTTAAAAGGTTATCAATAACCAACAGCTTTTGGATGAGGTAGAGGGAAATAGAGATGAGGGCGGGGAGGGAGGGAGAGAGGGAGGAAGGAAGTTAGAACTACATTCCCTTCTGTTCCACAGAGGACCACAGTGCATCCCCTTCATGTTGCCTTTGTATTTGCTTTGCAGTCAAGGTTTCATACCTTAGTGTTTATAATTTCTGTTAATCATCCATTTCTGATAAGTACTGATTTAATTTTTGTGGGCTTGTTTTTTGTTTGTTTTTAAGAAAATACAAAAGGTAAAATGTACCAGAGAGGAGCCTTCTTGTAAGTATGAAGTAAAAAATACTACTTTTGTAAGAAGAGCTAAAGAGTATCAACGGGAAAATATCATAAAGTTTAGATAAATATTTAATTTTACAACCATTTAAATTTTGTATGTCATTGCAATCCAACAGGGTAAAAGCAATAAATTATTCATGGACCCAAATAAGTTCATTTATGAAGATATAATAGCCAGCTTTTAGTAAGCAGTTCTAGTTTAATTTGTATAAACTGCTTTCCTTTTTACAAAGAATTTTTAAAATACCGAAAATCTTTTGATATGGACCCTTTTAATACTTATTAAAATAGTTTAAGGCCAATAACTTAAGATTCAATTATAAGAATTGAATATTACATACATATTAATGTAATATCAATATACCTAGAATATTATCCTGATACTAATGTTCAGATAATGTAAAAGATCCATCGATTGTATGTTACTACAGGAAATGTTACCAGATGTATGTAGAAAGTGTACCCCGGGAAGCGATTACGTGTATACGTGCACCCCCATATGCACACTGACATTTCTTGGAGGTATTTGGGATCCCATAAGGAAGAAAATAAAATGAAGTATTTTGCAAGTTAATTGTATTTAAGACTAAAATACACAAAATACCTGTATGTCACATTAAACATTTTTGCTTTACTGTTTTTACAGCTTTTTGATCAAGGAAGAATTCAGAAAGTTTTCCATGCTATATGCAGCCGACTTCACACACTTAACAGATTCTCTTCTAAAGCTGCTAAATACTGATGAGAAAGATCTAACTATGATAACTTATGATTATATATTAAAACTATATGTAGAGCGTCATGTTTTGTTGTCTGATTAAAAGTTTCTGGAACACATGTTGTAAAGATGGCCAGATGATACAGTATTCAAAATTGTGTATTGATTATTTGTGCTGGTATATTTTAGATCCAATTATATATGTTGTGCTTCTATTAGCTCTTGATATTGAATAGTATTTGGCTCCCCCATTATTTTAATTCTCCAATAAGGGAATTCAAGGAATGTAAGCAGATTCTGTGACAGTATTTGGCCCATCTTAATGGTTTATGTAAAGTTCATAATTAAGTACCTTGGACACAATGTTAAAAAAGGAAAATCTCTATTTCTTACAATTATTTCTTATAACTAAAGATATTAGTTCACATTTTCAAATTGTTATCGAAATTGAGGAAATCTATATATAATTTTAGAATTCAAGTTGTTTTCGAAACCCTGTAGAAAAATCGGAACTTTTAAAATGAGACAGCCATCCTAGTTTCTGAAACCAACCCACACTTTAACCCTTATCTGTGCAAGACTGACGACTAAAAATAATTTGTCACCATGTATGTTAATTAGCAAATACAAGGTTAAAATAACAGTCCAGATTTGTGCTAAGTCAATATTAACAGATCAATAATGTTAGAAACTACATAATCTTCTACGTGTCTGTGCGTAATTCAGAAAGGAGTGGATAATGTCTCACTTGTCTTGCTCCTGCTCTCTAACAAGGGTCACTTTAACCCACAGGCTGGTCACCCTCCCTAACCCCTTTGCTAATGAGTGGTGGTCCTGCCCCCCTGGCTGGCAGGCCCACCCTTCTTCAGCAAGCTGCTGCCCAGGGAAATGTCACGTTATTATCAATGCTGCTTAATGAAGAAGGACTGGACATTAATTACTCCTGTGAAGATGGCCATTCTGCCTTGTATTCTGCTGCTAAGAATGGACATACAGGTAAGAATGGTGACAATCTTATCTCATAATACTCCTCTCTTGCAAAAGAATGAGTAGTCAAAAGCACTTGTAATTATCGTCATAAACTAAAGGTTCATTTTGATTTTAATTTTCCCTTACAGGCAGTAGTAGATAATGTTTAAATATGATTTAAAGATTTCATAAACATTTAAAAAATTCCAGATTGTAATAATGTAAAATCATATGACACCTGTAAAAAGTAATCATTTTATATACAATGAAATGTATATGTAGAAATTGTTGGTCTAGTAACTATAAAGCACGAATTAGAATAAAGCCCACCATCCGTAATCACTATGGTTAGGACAAAATGCCCTAATTTGTCTGTTAGAAATATCTGATGTGAGTGAAAGTCAAAGCATCTGAATTTTAGCAGGTGCGACAGAAAGGGAAAGTTTTAGTCGTTAGGAAAAGTCATAGGTCTGAAATTGTTCTGCAGTTGGAACAATTTATGGTGAATTGGAGTTTTTAAAAGAACTAAGAAGTTGTACAACTGTAAACAACATATTTGTGAAGTCTGGAATATTTTTGTTGCTTGAAATGAAAATCCTATAGTCAAATATACCAAAATATAAGGTAGTAAAGAAAGAGGTGACTTGACTACAAATGCAGAGTTAAATAGCATTGCATATGGAAGCTATATGATTGTCAATTAATTTAGATAATGTGGCTTCCTTGAAAGTCTTCAGAGCTTTGCGGTGTTCAAGTGGACTAAATATAAGATTCTAGTGAGCTAAGAAGATAGCTCATTATTTTAAAACAGAATTCTTTACTTCAAAAGCCAATTACTATAGTAATTTTCTTTACTATAGAGAAAAATCTAGTAAATAACATGAGCATAAAGTCTAGTCATCTGCCTGAGTCAGATGACTTTTTATCGGTTCTCCATTACCCTCATTCATGGAGTTAAGTGTAGGATGACAAGTATACAAAATCATTTTAAAGATTAAATAAAACATCTATTTAAATATCAAGAATGGTATTTCAATTTGGTAAATGGATTTGGTTCTCTATCCAGTAACATCTTCTAATATAATCTGGTAGAAAAATCTGATAAAGCATTTTCCGACACATGACAGTTCTTTCACTCATTAGCAACTCTTCCCAAAGCAGCAAAAGAATCATCTTAGATGGTGAATCTGGGGTACTGCAAGCTTCAGGAAAAGAGGCTGCTTTCTCTGTAAAATTGTCCGTGCAATCTCACACTCACCATGATAAAGTTGTCAGTGCATGGGAGAAGTCCTTTGGGTTTAATATCTGTCTACAGCCTGTATAGAATTTGGCTCACCGTAATTCTAAATGGAGAATTAAAATGGCTTTCTATTTAAATCCACAGACTGTGTGAGATTACTGCTGAATGCAGAAGCCCAAGTTGATGCTGCTGATAAAAATGGCTTCACACCCTTGTGTGCTGCAGCTGCTCAGGGACATTTCAAGTAAGTGATGCTCTTAATTTTTTTTTTTTTGTATGAAAAAAGCCTCTTTATATTTTGTGCACATATTTTAGTTCTGCCTGAATGTGTAAACTAGTGCTTAAAATCTACTGGCAAATAAATTCACTAAATATTTTTGAGAATTTAAACACCAAGTAAGATCCTAAATTTGCTCTCCTTAATAATCGGTAAAGAGTTGTATGTGAAGGTAGTGAAAAAGAGAAATTTGCTGTTTCCAAACCTCATTGGATGATCTTGGTTCTGAAGAAAATAATCTTTCCATAGTATGTCAACATATATGTGAGAGATAATGGACTATTTGACTTTATTATTTACTATTTTCTACTACCATAACACAAGGAAACTTTTTTACTTACGATCGCACTAAAAGTAAAGCACAGAATTATATTGCGCAACATCTTAATTTACTAGTGGCAATTTTTTTGGTAGTAAACCCCAATTATTCATCTTGTTTTAATTGAAAAATTAAAGCAGAAACTTTGTATACTGAAACTAGAGCACAAAACCAAAAGAGCCTGCCAATTAAAATAGACATACGTTAGCAATGATTTCTTCTGTACTTTACTAAGGCAGTTGAACACAGTAATGACTTTAAAATTGAGTCATATTTTACTGAAATAGAATGTAGCTAAGTTATTTTCTCTGCCTGTGCTGATAACTCAGGTTGTAGGCATTGCAAGCTGTTTTCAACTTTTATCTAACTTTCTTGATAGAAACGTTCTTTAATAAATTTCAGAATTCTTGAAATATTTGTTTTAAGGTTTACTCTAATCTTATCAATTACAAATGCAAATTTTTAAAAATTCAAATTGCATTCTTAAAGTACAGCATTACCTATTTTTTCCTGCATGTCATCTCCCTGAATTTATTATTGAGGACCATAGACAACTAGTTTTGCTATTATTTTTTGCACGTGTCCTGAGTCCTCAAAGAGGGATTTCTCTTCTGGGCTAGTCTTTTACCTGTACTGTCACCAAGCAATCTGTAGAGCCATTCGCTTGGATAGTATGGGACAGTCATAGGAATGGAGGCATAAATAGCTTTACAAAAAGGAAGAATGCTGGAGGTTGATTAATTTAAATGTATATGTGATACATGCACATATCATATGTAATGCTTTTAAAATACATATAAACAAACCACATGTTGCCAGGGAAAGCCAAGAGAAAATGTGCATCAGAAGGAAAAATGAAGATTATGTTAATTGTTTCATAATTTCATTATGCTCTAGTTCTCTTTTCTAAGTTTGTTCTCATCTAATTCTACAATTTCAAGGTGTCTAGCTAGTTACTAAGTGCTTTAAAATAGAGTTTACCTCATTTCTTTCCGTCTTGATTCTCAGGTCAAAGAGTTTCTGCTTAGCTGTGTCTTTTCCCTTGGAAACTAGAACCCCTTCAAGAGAAAGGACAGCCTCTGCTGTCTTTTCTCCCCAAGCAACCTCTTTCTCTGTCTCCCTGCTGCCTTTTATAGCGGAGGCACATGGTGCCCTGCTGTCTGCACTATTTATACTTATTTTCTCAAGTGAAGAATCTCAGAATGACTCAGCAGCCTGTTTTTTCTCAAGGTTCAAACTATTTTGAACCAGAAATAATATATATGTCAAGCACAGTTAAATCATTCATCCCAATAAGTGAAACATATCCCAAGGACTCCAGTTTTATAAGTTGGTTACAGAGAAGTGTCATAAACCAAGTTTTAGTTATTTTAACTTCATGGAAGTAATTAAATTTGTGATTAAAATATATCGTCTAGCCTTGCTAACAAACAGTACCCATATAAGACCGACAATAACTTTTTTATATATATATATTTTATATATATATAATATATATATATATATATTATATATATATATATATGATGTATATAGAGGTGCGGAATTGCTTTAAGCCTTATTTTCTGGTCAGGTGGTACTTCGGAAATCAAACTCAGTTTTTATGTAATTAATCATAATCTTGTGTTTAGGTGTGTAGAATTATTAATCGCATATAATGCTAACATTAATCACGCTGCTGATGGAGGACAGACACCTCTATACCTGGCCTGTAAAAATGGAAATAAAGAATGTATTAAAGTCTTGCTGGAAACTGGAACTGACCGAAGTGTAAAAACCAGAGTGAGTACCATTTGAGAAGTTTCGTCTTATAATTTACAATGTGTCTACAAATGCTACAGATAGAAAAATATGTTAAAAATAGAGATTGCTTCGTTTTGTTTTGCTTTTAGGATATTGGATAAGGGCAGTGTCTGTCTTCTGTTTAAGTCCTTGCTAAAAGCCTTGCCTGTTAGTCTAACCAGCTCTTTATCCTTAGAACTTCAGATTAGTCACATGTAAAATAGGAAAATGAATACCTGTATGCTGTGCTGACTCTCCAAAATTAGGAGAGATAATGGAGGTTTAAGTTTTTATTCATTCAACGAATATTTCCTGAGTACCAAAGGACTATAGAGACGTGGATCTTATATCTCATTATTGGGGTTGGGGGAGGAGGGACAGTAAACAAATAAATAAATAGCTACTAGTTAGCTCTTTGAGAGCTGGGAGTACCTGGGGCAGGGTTACTTTATAAAAATTGATCAGAAAAGTCTTCAGTAAAAGTGTGACAATTGAGTCAAGACCTGAAGGAAGCGAGGGCCCAGGTCAGGAAGAGACAAGGAGAGCAGTGTGCTAGGCCCAAGACACTGGAAGTGCAGAGGCCTCAGGTGCGGAGGGGCCGTGGTGGCACCCTTTGTGCACCTCAGCGCGGCGGAAGCCAGTATGAGGTAGTGGAGGCCAGCCGTGAAGGGCCTTGTGGGCCATGGCGAGAGCTAGGGGTAAGACGGGGTGCCTTTGGAGGGTTTTGAACAGAACAAGAATATGAAATGATTCACTTTTATAAGAGTCACTCTGGCTACAGGGGTGAAAATAAACAGTAGGTGGGGTGGAAGAGATGCAAGGAGTTCTGTCAGGAATCGTTTTTTAATCCAGAGAAGAAGTAAGAGTTCAGATCAGGGTTGAGGGGTGAGTGAGAAATGATCCAATTCTGGATGTGTTTTCAAGGTACGTTATGTATTTCATAAAAAACTGTAGAAGTAGAAACTGGTAGCAGTATCTATGATGATGATAGGAAGAAAATGTATTACGTAATGGCTGAGAGATTAGGCCCCAAAATCAGACCTGGTGGCTTGAAACTGGCCTTCGCTGTGATGTGTGACCTTGGGCAAATTATCTTATTTCCTTGTGCCTTGATTGACCCCTCTACAAAATGAGGCTTAAAATAGTAGCCACTGTTAGGAGCATTAAAAAAAATGAGCCTATATATAAAAAATAGTTGGTACGGCACCTGGGAATTATAAACAGTCAAGAAATGTTAGCTGGCAGCGTGTATCACAAAGGGAGTTTGTGTAAACAAAGGGAGTTTTCTGATGATTTGGTGCTCATTGCCAGCACTTAGAAGAGAGTGATTGATGCTCACTCTTCCACATAGGACCGATGTTTGTTATTGCTGATAGTGTATGGTACCTCACAGAGTTCAAGGTCACTGTCTAATTTGGCTCAGAACTTGAAAAACTATATGTGGAAATTCACTGTGGAACTAGACACACTGATATAGCTGTTGCCTTCACCCTGCATAGTTTTGATATTTACTGTACCAGCCGCACAGGGAAAGTCAGAGATTTAGAAACTGATGAAGTCTTGGGCCGTACTTCTTGCTTAGCCTCGTAGAAGTGCATTTGAAATAATGCACTTGGATTAACCTTTCCAAATTTGTCTTCATTGACTATTGTGATATGGTCGAAGACGAAGAAATCATCTCTGTGTACACTGACATGCATTTCTCCAATGGGGGCCCATCCTGGGGCTGGAGGAGTGAAGGGTCTTCCACCACGATCCACTCTTCACTGGGTCCCAGCATTATTTTATTTTCGTATGGCAGCTCCCAAGAATGTTAAAGTTGCAATCATAACCAACCTCCAACATATTCCTGATGAAAGACAAGTATAGATGTTTTAGTTTCTGAAGGTTATCTGTACCCGGAATCTCTTCTGTTAATAGAAAATTGACTATACTATGCATCCATTTCACAGAAATCTCCTTAAAATTTCCTATGATAAAACGATGCATTATCTATTTTACAGGTCACTCTTAGGTCCTGGGTTTTCTTAATTTACCAAAGGAGAACTGACAAAGGTGTAACCAGGGATATAATATAAGCTAGGTATAAACATTTTCCATTGAGTCCTATTGCTAGAGCTTTAAAAAACAAACAAATAAAAAAACTTCTTTCTATTTTTTTGAAATATTGAGAAATAGTCATGTTATATTTATTTGTGTTTATATATTTTATCTAAGAAATCTGTGCTGCCACACAGATTTCGTTAAGAAATTCTACCTTACATATGAAAAATTAATTCATCACCAAGGTGAATGAAAAATGGTGCAACATAAAAATTTGTCACGTCTTGTAACTCGAAGAACAGAAATTCATGCTCTCAAGTTAGTTGTTGAGCTGAACAATATCACTAGAAGTACAGAGAAAAAGTGTAATTGATAGAGAATCTTAAGGGAATATTATTACTCGTGACTTTTATTAAGAAATTAGAGGAGAATGGAAGATTCAAAGTTTTTTTTAGGAACACCTCATGACCTTTGTCATATAAATTAGGGAAGGTTAAGAGCACTATATTCTGGTGCCTATGTAAGGCTGGTACCCAAGTAAAGGTGTCAGCCCAACAAAGAACAAACCATGAAATGCTTTATGTGGCTGGAGCTCACCCAAAGACTATGTATACTCCATATGTATATTCTAGTTACTGCCCAACAATGGTCTTGTCTCAGCCAAGTCAACTTCTTTGTTATGAAGTACAGAACCAGAGAAAAAGCCACATTATCCGGGGACAGCTTTAGCAAATGATCAGACGACTCAGTCTAAATGTACATTGTTACCATTTATTGCATAGGTTTCTGCCTGTCTATCCTATTGTTTTTTTTTTAAGTGCTGAAGCTCACTGAAATATATGTAGAATAGCAATTTGAAATACCACCTGGAAGAAAAAAAAACATGCCAAAGGGAAAATAAAGGTAGGAAAATAATATGAAGTCAAAACACAAATCACCAAAATAATGCTCAGTTCTTTTATGAAAGTCTACCTAAGTGGAAGGTAGACAGACCATCTCTACCTAAAAAATGTGAGACTCTAGAGAGGACCAAGATTTTCCTAGAATAGTGCTTGTCAAACATTAGTGCACTAGGATCGCCTGCAAGGCTTGTTAAAACACAGATGCTGGGCCCCACCTATGAGTTTCTGATTCTGTAGGTCTGGAGTGAAGTTCAAGAATTTGCATTTCTAACGCATTCCCTGGTGAAGGTAAAGCTGGTGATCTGGCAACCACTCCTGAGAGCCATTGCCCTAGAAAAGAGTTGAATCTGCTTTAGCAACCAGCTAAGTGGATAATAGAGGCTTCGGGGTAACATATTATAGAGAATGGGCCCAATCATTTTAGTTGGAACATTCTCTAAGCTTGGACGTTTCATTTTCCGCCTACAGTCACAGAACACTCTGTAGAGGCTCTTGGGCGTCCCTTGAAATGACTTTATTTTTCCTGTATGTCAACCTTTTCCCTGTTACCTAGAGTCTATCCATCTGGAATCATCAGTATAAAATTTTAAGATCAGTAGGGTTAGAACTCTGCCCTATCAGTAAAACTGGCTTATAATAGCATTCATTTGGTATATTACTAAAAACACTATAGTTAGATGTACATTTTTTTTTAAAAATCTCTTTATGCTAAAGTTCATTCTCTTTTACAGTGTCAAATTGAGATTTTGTTTTCAATACATAATGCTTGGTAACTGACCTGGGCAATACCTACACACTCCAAATGGTTAACTATTAAGTGGAAATTCTTACAAAATAGTGAATGAGTCATAGTAATGGAAAATACACTAATTGACAGAGGTCAGAGAACTTGACTCAGCTCATTAGTGATATTCAGGACTGGGATGCCTGCTTTTCCCAGCTCAGTGGTCCATGCCCAAGAACATTTAGAGGTGAGCTTTAGGTAACACTGTTCTCAGTATTAAACTTGTAATCAACCATTTCCTTTGGTCATTTTATTTTCAGGATGGCTGGACACCAGTTCACGCAGCTGTGGACACTGGTAATGTAGACAGCCTCAAGCTTCTCATGTACCATAGAGCACCAGATCATAGAAGCTCTTTGCATGAAGGAGAGTCCGGGTCAGACGTCTTTGACTCGGATGGAGGAAAGGAGAGTCCTGAAGGCACAGCCAAGCCTGTCATTCCTGCAGACCTCATTAACCATGCCGACAGAGAAGGCTGGACTGCCGCCCATATTGCTGCTTCAAAGGGTTTTAAGGTGTGTCTAATAGCAGCTGACCTCAGTATGCTGTGCCAGTTCGAAGGGTAGCAAAGATGTCTGCTGTCGACTGAGTATATTTCAGTTGAATAATAGGACACTAATGATGCCATTGCAGAAGATGGTTACCTACCAATATGAACTGGCTTTTTTCTGTCCAGCAGATATTTACGGTCAAGAATATATGAGACTTATGTGGAATCTAAACAAAATAAAAGAACAAACAAAACAGAAACAGACTCATAGACAGAACAAACTGATGGTTGCCAGATAGGGGGGTTGGGAGTCTGGGTGAAAAAGGTGAAAGGATTAAGAAGTACAAATTGGAAGTTTACACAGTAGTCATGGGGATGTAAAGTACAGCATAGGGAATGTAGATCAATAATATTGTAATAACTATGTATAGTGCCAAGTGGGTACTAGTCTAATTGTTGGGGAATCACTTCATAAATTATATAAATATCTACCCACTATACTGTACACCTAAAACTAATATAAAATAATATGATTGTCAGCTGTAATTGAAAAAATATGAGACTTTTCATAAAAAATTATATTTAGAATTTGTTAACAAGAAATGTAGGAGTAATTTTGGACATTTTATCTCATCTAAAATTAGGAAAAAATGTTTGGTTTGATTTAGTCGGCTGGATTGTTTGTTTCAGTACCAAGGCCATGCACTGGTTAGAGGGAGGCCCAGGATCCAGATGCATGCCCTCCCCGGTGGACTGCCTCATGATGCCCTTCCTGCGCTGTCCTACGGGTAAAGGGAGTTTTGGAGTTCGCTTATTTGTTAGAATTGAAAAAATTCTGATTATTAAGGAAATAATACCATGGGCCATTTACTTATGCTTCTTTTTCTATTCCAATCACTTTGGAAATAATATACCTTAGCAAGCTTAGGAAGCTCCTGAGCACAGGGCACTGTGTATGCTAACATTTGCATGGATCAGTTATGCCATTAGGTAAATTCTAGTCCGGTGGCGAGGTTGTGGGGTGCAAGACAACTGGAAGATAAGAAAAGCACAAAAAAAAAAAAAATGAAAGCAAGTGTTATAGGGGTGGTTGGAACAGAATGAAAATGCACATTTTTATTTTTATGGAGAAAAAGGGAGAGAATGCACATATTTTAGAGAGCAGAGTTGGAGGGATGTTGGGCTCAGAAATGGCTCATTGTAGAGGAAATAGAAATAATGTGGTGCCTCATAGAGCGGGTTGGCTTTGCCATCATCTCTGGGAGAAAGCGCAGTTTAGAGGGAGGAAGCAGTAGAAACAGAGTGGAAGGGGCAGGTGGGTGACAGCTCCAACTGCGCCAGTGGCGAGTAGTGAGCGATAAGACGAGACTGGGAGTCTCATAGTGTGGCCTGAGCCTGCAGTGACACAGTCAGCAGTTTGGTCTTTATGTACTAGTGAGAATAAAGCCATTGAAAGGTTTGCACAAAGGAGCAGAGTAATCAGTTCTCAATTTGAATTGATTAAGTTAGCAATAACCTTTAGAAGATTTGGGGTTATGAAAAACCAGGTGTCAGGGAGAGACACTAGGTCAAAGATGATGAGAATGGTAGAAATAATAAGTGTTATTACTGATTAGAA
Organism: Rousettus aegyptiacus; assembly: GCF_014176215.1. Classification (NCBI taxonomy): domain Eukaryota; kingdom Metazoa; phylum Chordata; class Mammalia; order Chiroptera; family Pteropodidae; genus Rousettus; species Rousettus aegyptiacus. Next base: position 70,856,656 of record NW_023416288.1, read on the forward strand.
ATGTCTGAAGATGGAAGACAGATTAGATATGGGAAATGGGGGAGTTAAGCAGGATAACAGTGATGTTCCCAGATAGAGAAGAGGCGTCATTGTGATCGAGAAGATAGAATGTGGGATTAGACAGGCTGAGTTTAAGTGCTATGATGTGTTCATCCAGATGGAGACATCTGGGAATAGCTAAAAATGTGCATCTGAAGCTCCTGGTTGGGTAACTTCCTGTTATTGTCATCTAGAGCAGAAGCTGTTCATTTTGGATTTTGGTTTGAAAAAAAAAAAGTGAGACTGAGGCACAATTCAGTTTAATGTGGAGGTATTGTTTGTTAGCAATAGTATTTTCCCCCAAGTTTACCCTTTAACAACAACAACTGCAACAACAACAATAAAAAACTACAAAAATTCTGTAAATATGATATATTGTGTATTGATTCGAATGGAATGTAATAGCATTTGACGTAACATTTTTAAGGATACAAAGATGGAAAGTCTGAAAAGTTTAAATTTGAAAATACACAGTTAATCTAAGATGGTGAATCTCGTTTGATGATAGAAAGGGGCATGGAAGGGGTAGTTTTCAACCTGCCTCTACCACCTAAAGAAAGTCTCAGAATATAATGCAAGATGTTACTGACAGGAGTGGGTGCACATGTGCTCAATCTGGAGGCAGAGAGAGAGAGAGACACACACAGAGAGGGAGTGCGAGCGAGCGCAAGAAAGCAAGCGAAACCTGAGCATTACTGATCTGAATATTCAGCTCATGAAGTTCTCCTGAGAGGTAGAGAGAGGAACCTGCTCTGCTCCCCAGGGTGAGTCACCCTGCAGTGTAGGTTGCTTGTGTTGCAGCTCAGCTCCTTAATTACAAACGCCTTGTTAGTCCTGGTGCTTTTTATAATCGTGCATGGCATCTTCACAGGTTCTCAGGTCCCTGGTAAAGATGGATGCTCTCTCATCCATCTTTAAGTAAAGGGAACTGTGATCTTTTTCACATAGAATATGACTTTCCCTGTATTCTCTTACTTTAAGAAGCATGAGATGAATTTTGAGCAAGAAAAGAGTGATTTTAAAAAGTGAGCATGACTGACGATATTCATACACGGCTCAGTAAAATAATAAATTAAAACAATGTCTTTTTTTTAGCCTTGGAGTAGATACTTAATCTTCCAGCCTCACCTCTTCTTTTTATGATTATTATGATTATGAGGGCATTTAAACCCTGGAGGGATTAATGGATAGAAGTTGGGAATGAAGCCCAGGTTGCCTGATTTCATTACTCTTCAACTATACCATGCTGCCTTCCTTCCTAGTCAGAGTTATTGGAAAATGTTTTTGCATCATTTGCCTAATACAATATTTATATTCTGGCCGATATGGTTCTCCAGAGAGGGAATCCATTTACAACTAAGTTGTGAAGACCAGTTTTCTGAAAAAATAAGTGGACTTTTCAGTGTCTTCCACTAACACCTTTCATAGATCTGGGTTTTGATCCTTTCCCCTTCTTACTCTGTACTTTCTTTCTTGGATGATCTTACTGATCCCCAGAATATAATCTACCCAGATTTAAACACTTACCTCTATCCCTGCCTACCCATTTTCCAAATCCATCCAGAAATGTTCCTACAGGAGGCCCATCGCTCACAGGACATCTCTTGGTAACTAGAGGAGCAGACTTCCCAGTCCGCCCACTAAGGCCTTTGTTGATGCCTGTCAGCCCAGTGTAATTATTAACAATGCCCCCTTTTTCCTCGTAAAAAATGTCTCAGTTTAGACAATCATATGGTAACCGTGTTGATGACCGTATTCATTTTTGCTTCCACCAAACAGCTCCAAGTGGGTGCCTCCTTGGGCCCCTATGTTTATGCTTCTTAGCCACCCTGCCATATCTCTAGTTCTTCTCCGAATCCAAAACCATCACCTGGCGTTTGTGTTTACTTGCTCCATCTTCCTAATATAATGAATTAAATTGATTGATAAAACTCCCTCCCTTTGTTCCTTATGCCTACAGCACCTGGTCTTCCTATGTGGTCTCCCATAAGTACTAACCAGGCCCAACCCTGCTTAGCTTCCAAGATCAGACAGGATCAGGCTTGTTTAGGGTAGCATGGCCATAGTCATTTCATCCTTTTATAAATGAATTTTGGATATGATGCCTCCTCCACATCCCAGGAGCACTGTCCTGGGAGAGCCCTCATCATCTGTCTGAACAGGCCCCGCCAGTCTCCTCATTCATTCTCCAGCTCCTCTACCCACCATGAGGGGAGCCTTTCTAACGGGGGACTTGGTCGTGTCATTTACCTGCTTCACGTTTTTGCAAGGCTCTGTCACTTCCACACTAAGTGACTTTGTCGTGACAGACAAGTCCCTTCCCGACCTGGCCTCGGTCTGCATCCACAGGCACACTACCCGTCTTCTTCCATAATGCATTCTGTGCTCTAACCATGCACTGCTGGCTGCCGTGCAGAATCCTACGCTCGCTCTTCTCTCCCTGGCTTTCCATCTGCTGTTCCGATTACCTCAAATGGCCTCTTCTTCTATCCTGACCCTTCCCTGCCTGGAAAACATCTCCGCTTCAGTCTTGGCTTCCAGGAGTTAGATATTCCCAGGGCACCTCTTCACACTTCACTTAGAGAGTTTGTATTTTAAAACTGTAATTGTTTGCATGCCTCTCTCCCTTTCCGCCTCCAAAAAAATCGCTTTTCCATCTTTGTATATGCTGAGCCCAGCAGAGCCTCTGGCCCCAAAATTCTCAACATTTGTTGAATCAGTGAGTACATGGACTATTACCACAGTTCTTTTTAACTGGTCTCCTTCCTGTCACACCCTCTTCCTTTCCAGTACATCTTTTAGTTGCACCAGTCAGTTTTCAGAACTGAGCGTGTTCCTACTGAACATGCCCTCATGCCTGAGAAAAGTGTCCAAACTCCTCAGCTTTCAGCCCTTCAGAGCTGAATCCAGCCATCTGCATTTTTGGTCACTTACCGCTAATGCTCCCTTTTTGCTTACGCCATTATTTCCTGTTTTAACAGTCTGCATCTCGCCTGCCAGTGGGTACATCCGCACCCCAGGTTCCCAACGCCTGCACTGGATCTGACCTCCTGTGCATTCGCAGACTGCTTTCCTTTTGTTCCTTCTGCCTAATCTCAAACTCTCAGCTCTCTGCTTTGACTTTAATTTATCTCTAGGTCTTTGGTTTCTACTTAGTCCTCTTGGCACTGGGACCTTGTTTCTCAGCTCTCCTTAAAGGACCATAGTAGAGTTGGATCCCTCTTTTTGGTGGGGCCCATGACCACCCAGAATAAAGACTTACCTTCTCCATCCTCCATTGCAGTTAACTAAGGCCACCTGCCTTAGTCCTGGCAAATGGGATATGAATGGAAGTGAAAGCTGAAGCCTAAGCCACTGCTTTTTAAGTCTCTTATTACAGAAATATCTGTATGATAAGTGGGAGGACTTTGGCTTGCACTCATTCATATAGACCCTTTACTCTGTATCACTTGGATAGAACATGTGCCCCATTCAGGCCCTTTGGGAACCCACTTCCAGAAGCAGTGACTGGCACTTATTTTCTTCACACAATCCCACGCATCAAGGAGGGAGCTTAGATTCTTTCCTCCACCTCCACATAGTAGAACTTTACTGATGATTTCAACAACCCCCTTTCTGTGCACATTTTCCCCATGTCTAACTCTTCACTACATTTTGCATTTCTCTCTAAGAATCAGAACTGTTACCTTATCCATCAACAACCCTCGGCTCTAACATAGTGCCTGGTACAGAGGTGCTTTGCAGCTCTTTCGTAAAGTTGTGAGGATGGATGAGCACTAGGTACTTGTACAGTGTTGGGACTGTGCCTAGCACTTAGTATGCACTCAAATAATTGCAGCTGCTGTTGTTAAGTGTCAGTTAAAGTTTTCATCTCTCTTCCCCACTGAGCCTGGCATGGCACTGTAGAATCCACAACTGATAGCAGCATTTGGATATGCGTTATCCAGCTTTTCTTCTGACATTTCATGCTTCCTTGGAAAGCTACTGCTGATGTTATTGTCCATTGACCTACCTGAGTGTAATAAAAATTAGATATAGCATACTTTGAGGATCAGAAATTAGAGAATCTTACAGTTTTGGGTTGCATCTTTTGTCATTTCCTGGTTGTAATTTGAAGTAACATCACCTAGAATTTTATTGAGATCAGTGACATTACCACTTAACTGAATATTTAGACTGTCTTTCATTTGATTATGTTGATTATAATAACAGCAGCTAATAAACATTGAGAGTTTAGTAAGTGCCGAGAATATAAGAGCTTTTCATGCATCTTTTCATGTAACATAGATATTTGAAACATAAAGAAACCGAAGCAGAAAAATGGTAAATAATTTACCAAAAGATGTAGATAAAATCATTTATGTTGGCAGGATTGTAATCCAGGTTCGTTTTGGTTCTTCCCTGTTTTTGCTGCAAGTACCAATTAACATAATATATTGTTTTTATCTCTTATCTGGGAATTCACAAAGTTTAATACTCAGACTACATTCTACTTAATACTCTTATTAATCTCTAACTCGACATTTCTGAATTTCTCATGAACTATTTTATGCATTTACTGGTTTTATACAAATTAATAATAACAATTTGATAAGAATTGTTATTTATATATTTGACTTTGTTTTCGGTTAATTTGCTGGCTTCGTGATTTAAATCTGAATCTGAGACCCACGAAAGCCAGACTTTGATTTCAGTATTAGTGGCGACCCCTCTAACGTGAGCAGGGGCGGTGCGCAGCGGCTGTCCTGCCGACTCCCTCTGCAGGCAGGCAGATTTCCTTTCCCAAGGGTTCTCTGTTTCAGGTTCAGCTCCTCCATTGTGTGGGTCGCAAGGCCTGGTCTCCCATCCCCACAGCACCCGAAAGGAGTCTGTATCAACATTGCCCTCAAACCAGCACTGGCTTCCTGTTCAAATTTCCCTTAATCGGTGGTTTCAGCTTACTCCTTGTCTTCCTTTCTGGCCCTTAGGGATTTCCTGTATTTCCTTGTAAACCAATGGTTACATTTAAAGTATGTTTTAAGGACAATTTGAAGCTGGAACTCAGACATTCTCCTGGTGGGAGTGCAGATTGGTATAGTCTCTTTTGAAAGCCCTTTACAGTATATACTGGTAGAACATGTGCACACCCTGGGACCCAGCTGGCCAGCTCTGGTACTTGTACTCAACAAAGTGACTACACATGTACCCCAAAGGACCTGTACCAGAATGCTCGTAATGGAACCCAAATATCTATCAACAAGAGAATAGATAAATAAATTGTGGTGTATTTTACATATGGGATACCCCACAGTAATTTGAAAAAGAACAAACAAAGATGAACTGTGACTGCACCCAACACATGGATAAATTTTATAGACTTTGTGTTTAATGAAAGAAGCCAAATATAAAAGTGTACCTCTGCAGTGTGATTCCATCGATATAAAGTTCTTAAACAGGCTCACCAGTCTCTGATATTAGAAATCAGAGTAGCGCATACTTGTGGGGGAGAAGGGAGGGGTGGTGATAGAATTGGAGGCTTCCAGAGAACTCTTTGCACAACATTCTTCAAGCTGTATACTTGTTGTATACTTTTCTATGTGGATATTATTCTTCGATAAAATATTTACATAAAAAGAAAACAGTATGTTTTGCCAAACAGAAAGAGGATATTTTGTAGCAATGGTGGGGAAGGCTGTCCGACTGCCTAGTTTGCGATGTTGTGAGAAGTGGAGGTCAGCCTAAAGCCTCTGTGTGTGTCTGTGTGTGTGTGTGCGTGTGTGCGTGCGTGCATGTGTTTGTATGTCTTTGGGGAGTTGATGAACAGGACATTGCTTATTTGGATTGTTATAGTTCCTTTGGTTTCTGGTCTCTTCAGTTTTGTGTTTTTTCTTGTGAAAAATCAGTAAACAAATCCTATAGCGGTCAAAGTAGATATAACAAGAGTTCTTCAGTAAATATCCTGATATAATATCATACCGGGCAATTATTTATTAGAAAATGTTTGCCTGTATACTGTTTTATTTCTACTTTGGTTTGAAATCTTTTTGGAAAATAAGACTTTTCAGTTCATAGGTTATTACTTTTTTTTTAAGTGAAGATTTCCTTAAACAGCACAGAAGGATAAAGCTGGAAAAGAGAGAGAACGTAACTCTAATTTATTGGGAATGTTTTTCTAAAAATCAACCCCCCCACATGGTCTTTATATATTTTAAATTAAAAAAAAAAAGAAAACAGGACAGCGTACTATCTCAAGTATAAAAGTGCTTGGGACTTTTTTAACAATTCTGGGACACTATTGTTAAAATATTTTCCTGCATTTTACATGAACAGGAAAGCAGTTCATAGTCTAGAAGACAGCAAGTAACATATACTTGTACAAAAGTCTTATGCTTTATATGCCAGGTTACCATAAAAGAATACTGAAGTCAATTTCTTTCCTAATGTCTGTCACTCTGCAGACTGAGTCCTTAGTAAGCAATATTTTTCTCCTGAAACCTTGGAGGTTGTTCCGTGGAGCAGTTTTGACCCGATGATTTGCATTTAAATGAAGCCCTGTTGGCCTTTCAATTTGAAACATTGTTTAAAATAATCTGTACCTTTGAGTTTCTGGAATTGAAGTAAGATTTCTAGGTGAGAATTCCTGATTTGCTTGCTGCAGGCCACTGACTTTTCCCTTTGGGTTTTAGCTCAAAATTTATTAATTTGGAGGAGAGGTAATACAGCTCTTGTATTTACAGAACTGCCTAGAAATCTTGTGTAGACATGCAGGGCTGGAGCCTGAAAAGAGAGATAAGTGTGATCGGACTGCACATGATGTCGCCACAGACGACTGCAAGCACCTCCTGGAGAATCTGAGTGAGTCCCTTTCACAGTTTGACTGTTCATCCCTCATCTACAATGCATGGGCCTCTGAGACGATGGGGGAAAAAATTTTTTTTCATTTTCATTCTCTTCTTAGCCACCTTGGAATTCTGGCTATTACCAAAACAAAACAAAACAAAACAAACAAATAAAACAATTGATTATAAATCTAGTAATTATTTTTTCCATTTAGAATGGCTTTTTACAGAATTACTGTTCAAATAATTCAAAATCTTCCTTGTATTTTACTGACCTACGATAGCATTCTAAGTAATTATTGCTCTTTTCTTCTGACTTGGGTTGTCTCTGTGGACTTGAGAGTAGCAGGGTATAAGAAGTCACGACTGGATACTTGGCCATTAGCTGATTATAGGAACCTAGGTAGGTCGTTTTTTCCTCTCTGTCTGGTTGCCTGGCTGTCTGTGAAGATAATCAGTTCCTTCTAGTTCTAGGAATATATGCCACTCAGCACATTTTATGAAAGATTCAATTGAGGATTTATGAATATGGGGTGCTAGATTATATAAAATAGTATGACTTCTTATCTCAGGATTATCACCCAATACATTCATTCAGTCAGCCAGCTGTATCAGTAAATTCAACTTTAGTTTATATTCTAATATTGAGACAAAATGAACAATAAACATAAGAAATAATTCATTCCATGGCATGTGAGATGGTAATATGTACTATGGAAAAGACTAAGGGGGATTGGGAGTGGGAATTTTTAAAATAAGTTTAAGAGTTTCTGTTTTTAAAATGACAGACAAAGTAGCCTCACTGATAAGACATCTCAGCAAACCCTTGCCGGAGGTGAGGAGGGCAGCTATGGAGATATCTCAGGTTAGAGCTTTCCAGGCAGAACATTAAGGGGACAGAGGCCCTGAGGCAGGGGCACAGCTGGTGTGTCTGAGGACTTGCAGGGAGGGCAGGGTGACTAGGTTAATGAGTGAGGGGAGAGAAGTAGGAAAACATGTCATAGAAGTTCCAGCATGGGATGTGTAGGCGAACGATCTTGTTGGGATTTGTAGCCATTGGAGGGATTTAGGGGAGCCACGTCAGTGTTTGAGTGGAGGAGAGTGACAGGATCTGTTGTATATTTTAATAGTCTTAGTGGCTGTTTCGTTGAACATAGGCTGTAAGAAGTCACAGGTAGAAGCAGGGGATTTGTTAGGCCATTAATAGAGTAATCCAGGTAAAAGACAATAATATTGGTTGAATCTAGGATTGTAGCCAGTAAAGTAGTGAGGAGTGGTTTCATTCTGGATATAGTTGAAGGTAGAGCCATCAGAATTTCCTGATGGAATGAAAGTGAAGTGTGAAAAAGAGGGGATTCATGGATACCTCCAAGTTTTCAGCCTGAACAACAGGCAGGATGGAGTCGCTGTTATCTGTCAAGGGGAGGGCTGTGGGTAAAGCAGATTTTGCTAGTGAAGATCAGGAGTTCAGTTTTGGGTGTATGAGTTTGAGATGTCTGTTAGGACTATGTGGAGATGTCAAGTCAGCAGAAATTCTTGAGATGAATACGAGCTGCATATGTAAATCTGAGAGTCAGCAGTCTATAGATGATATTTAAAGTCATGACACTAGATGAGATCACTAAGGAAGTGAACACAGATAAAAAGAATAAGAGAAATGAGCTTTGCAACACTTTATTATTAAGAAATCTGGGGAAAATGGAGGGACCAGCAAAGGAACAGCATTGAAGAGTGACCAGTGGGGTATGAGGAAATCCAGGAGGAGTGAAGAGAGCAGAGACATGAGTTGTGCTGGATGCTGGTGATAAGTTAGACGAGGACTGACAATTGACAGGAAATAAAATAATCCACTAGTTAGTTGGGAAATGTTTGTTTAAGAAGGGGATACATAAAAGTATACATTTTTAGACATATTAAAACACAAAGTAATTCTTTCACCCACTTCTAGGTGGAAGACTTCATTTTAGTTTGGTTCTACTGATTAAAGTTCCACATACCATTCCTGTTTGAACAATCTACACCTTTAATGACTTGTGAAATCTATGATTTCTAGTGTTTCAAGATTTAAACATATTCGTGAAGCAAACTAAAGACAGTATCTGTCTAGAGATAATTTTTTCTAATTTTATGTAATAGTCTCATCAGTGCTTCATTAGCAACCCCTTTATTTAATCTCTCTAAAGTGTTCAACATAGTTTTCATAAGAATAGTAACTAATTTCATCAGTTTATAGAATATTTAATTTAATTATAGTAATGAGTTAACAGACATAGAATATTTGGGAATAACCATAAGAGACTCTTGATAAGCATATAATTCAGTTCATAAGAACAGGAGTACATGGGGATACTTCCCATCTCAGTGGGGCATCAGTCATTTGCTGTCACAGACAGGTTGGAAAGATCATTTTACAAGCTTCTACTGCACTGTTCGCCATTTATAAAATTCTTACTAGTACTTACCATGTAACAGTGTGTTAAGTCCATTCCAAACATGAGTTCACTGACTTTTCATAACAACTCGATTGAACATTCTTTCCATTTTATAGAAGAAGTTGGGGTATAGAGGGATCAGAGCAATTTAGCAAGTACTCAGAGGCCTCAGAGCCAGGTTGTGTGACTCTGATACCACTATCATGAGCACACTGACCTATACAGCTATGTGTCTGGTAACCTGCCACTGTGAGTCATGTCCACAGTGTCCTGTCCTCGGCAGCCCTGCCCAGCCCCTGTGGGCTCATGCCTAGGGTTTCTTTTCTATATGTCAAGGTTCTATAATGTGCCTTTTTGTTGACATTATCAATGAAGATGAGGAGAAAGGGCAATATGGAGAATTCAGGGTCTCAGATTTTTTAAAGAACTTGAGAATTTTACTGAAGGGAAAGAGTCAATGAAGTAGAAAAGGCCAAAGATACAAGAAAAGAAACAGTTCAAGCAACATGGTTCTAAAGAAATGTAAGGAAATATAAAGCCAAAGTTTACTGTAGTATAAGAACATTGAATTAAGGTTATTTAAAGAAATATGATAGCCGTCCTTTGAATTGTAAAATGTTCATATATGCTTATTTTATATAATAGTTTTGCTGTTTTTTCTATCAGGATTTTTTTTTTTTTACACTTGTAATTCTCTTATTCTTCCAACAGATGCTCTTAAAATACCCTTAAGGATTTCAGTGGGTGAAATTCAACAAGGCAACTATGGTTCTGATGACTTGGAATGTGAAAACACAATATGTGCTTTAAATATCCGCAAACAGACATCATGGGATGATTTTTCAAAAGCAGTGAGTCAAGCTCTGACGAATCATTTCCAAGCCATCTCTTCTGACGGATGGTGGAGTTTGGAAGATGTGACGTTTAATAACACCACGGACTCCAGCATTGGCCTTGGTGCAAGCAGCGTGCGTTCCATCACGCTAGGTATCAGCAGTCCTGCAATGAAGAGAAAACTAAATTTCTGGGGTTACATTTATGGGCTTTATAACCTGAGACTTAGTTCACTGATTAAACACATTCAAAGCTCACGTGTGGCAGCTGCCGGTTCTGAAAAACTTGCATATTCACAATGCAGTCATTGCATAATGTTGCCTTTTAGTATAAAAATGCTTTTATGCCTCAGATAATACTCAGAGAGTAAAGAACATGAAAGCCCTTGATGAGGCTTTGTGTTTGTGCTTGCTATTCTAGATAAATGCAAGAAACTAACCACACTGCAGCTGCTTGTTAATGCGCAAGTTCTGAACACAGCTCCAAATTTGTACTTGTGCTGTGTGCTTTGAATAGCACCATGTTGCAAAAGCATGGCCCCAGTTACGGAGGGGTGGGCTTTACCGTGCTATTAATATATCGGCTTATGGTAGAGAGTGTTCTCTTCTCTCACATATGCCAGTTCACTTTAAAACATATATTACCACTAGATTTTAAAGCAAATTATTCACGACACCTTAATTTTATAGATCTGTGGCATGATCATTAAAATTACCATATTTATTTTGGAAGAATTATTAGGTAATTGAATAATTTCATTAAGAAAGGAAGTCCTAAATGGCTCTCAGGATCCCATTTTGCCCAGACAATGGAGTGTGGTTCAGGGTGTGGTTCTGCCCGGGATCCGATAAATGAAGTCAGCACAGCCATGTTTTGAAGGACACTCCCCTGCACCATTAGCCCTCTTCCAGCTGGTCTGGAAACTGCCAAATACAAATGGTTATGCACTACCGTAGGCTTTACCTCTGAGGCTTGATGGTTCCAGTGTCCATGCCCATCAACGAGGGTGGGGCACCCTAGTAGCATCTCAGATCTAAAATCATTGAGTTTTTTGGGTACAGGGCTTAGTTTAGTTCCTGCGATAGCCACTTGTTAATCGATAACTATATTATAATTCATTATTACTGTTATTAATGTATGGATAACAAGTGATTTTACTGTATTGATAATCTAGATGAAAAGAACCCAGGCCAGTAGAATACAGAGTTGTAAGTGGAGTGTGCGTACTTGGTGGGGGCATGCGGAGAATAGGTATTTAGGAATTGATCTGTAGAAGGGAAAAGATGAAGATGAGTTTGTATTGCTAACCCCTCCCTAGAGAAGGCAACTTATCAAGTGGAACCCTTCTGAGTAAGAGTGAGCAGAGAGCCCAGACTGCAAAAAATTTGCCTTACCCTGAGCACCTGAAGTTATTATTTTTTTTTTTCTTTTTGTTTTTGTTTTTCTGGAATCGGAATATTTGCTGGAAAGGGAGGCAAAGACCAGATCATAAAGGGCTTGTTGTCTCATCCAAAGTGCTAGGCCTTTGTGAAGTAAGCCCTGCAGGAATCATGGAAGGTTATGATCAGCTTCGCTCTTAAAAACTTAACCTTAGAAATATTTAGTTGTATTTTTACTCTCCAGGCTTCTCTCAGCCCCACCTCAGAACAGCTTTGGAGAAGCCTGTAGTTTGAAGGTCTTCCTCTTGACCTTCAGCAAAAATAGTGAGTTCATCCTGTGTGACCCTTCACAAATTCTGTCTGTGCTTTTGACAGTTTAAGCTCCTTAGAATCTGACAGAGAAGATCATACATTGCCCCTTATAAGAAAAATTACTTTTAATCTTCTCTTGACATTTTTCATTTCATTTTTTTGAACTAGGAAATGTGCCATGGTCCGTAGGTCAGAGCTTCACCCAGTCCCCATGGGACTTTATGAAGAAGAATAAAGCAGAGCAGGTCACTGTTCTTTTGTCAGGTAAAGATATTCCAGACCGAGGTAATGTTGGCAGAGTGTTTGCTTCATGATTGTTTCGAAGTACCATTTCTTAAACCTGTGTGTTTTTGTCCTGCTTCCTCCAGCCACACATATGTGACTCCCATTACTAAATAATTAGGTGTTTGTTGGAACCTTAATTAAGGAGAAGAAATCTCTCAGAAGCTGTGTTTTTGACACCTGTGGAGATGTCTGTCTTGATTGTTGATTCCCGTGATTTTGATTGCATCTCTCATTAGGAACAAATCAGAGGCCAAACTAATGTGCTAATGAGAGAGAGACAGAAATGGTGTTAAAAGAAGTGTCTTTTGTTACTGTCAAGTGTAGTGTATGGTTAATATTGTAATGGTACAAGCTAATGTTTAGTGAGTACTACTGTGTGCTAGTCCCTGTTGTTTACAGCACATTACAAGTATAAATTTATTTAATCCTTATAACAGCCCAATGATTTATGTCATTTTATGTACAGAAAACTAAGGCTCAGGGAGTCTGATTTTTTTTTTTTTTTTTGTCATACAGCTAATTAAGTGCTATAGGAATTCTGTTTCTCAGCCCTTAACTCTAAAAGGCTACTGATTTCATCATGTATTTCCCATACTTAGGAATGGAATCTTAAAAAAAAAAAAAAAAAAATTGAGACCATCCTAGAAAATTCCTTTTGGTTCAAACAATGTATTGAAAGTATAGCAGAATTTGGGTGGATGGGGGAGTTGGGGAATGGACCTAAAGGGAGAACCCAGACCTTGATTGCATTGATGATGGCCAAGGCTAAAACTTTCTGAGGATTGGAACTATCTTCGATAATGTTTTCTTATAAACAGTAAAATGTTGAATCCAGTGACAGAGCAGATGCCAGCTACCATGTTGGAGCCGAGATCTGGAGACCTGGATGACTGACAGGATATGGGTGGGCTGCCCCAGGGAGAGAGGGGCAGCTGTGGAGCTCTTGGGAGGCCAGGAGCAGTGGCTCTTTACCAGCCAGTACAGCATATTGCAATATTTTCACTATGGTAAAGGCACACGGGGGCTTCTTGACCAAATGTCAGATCTGCCTATATAGTTCGACAAACACCTTGTATCTTTTATGATAGATACAGTTGTGTTTTGATCATTTATGTTTTTACCTTCTGTGTGTTTCTTTCCTCCAGGTCCTCAAGAAGGCTGCCTCAGTAGTGTGACTTACGCATCTATGATCCCCCTCCAGATGCTGCAGAACTACCTCAGGCTGGTAGGTGGACGCTGGGAGTGGAGTGTGACATTCCCGTCCCTGGTCCCTGGCACATCGGGCGGCCCATTGTTAGGTTGAGAGGAGCGCGAGTCTCCGCCCACCCCCTGCTCTCACCCCATTACCTTCTCCAGCAGTCTCCTCCCCTGCCCCCCTGGAAGGCTGCCGCTCACTTAGTTCTAGATTTCTGTCACTGTTATCCTGGTGTCCACTGCTTGGACCCGGAGACCACCTGTAACTTTGGAGTATTACAGTTTGGGCAAGAGGTGGTGGTCTTCTCCTAACTAGGACTTGACATCAAATAACTGATCAATATGGAGGAAAACAGCTATAAGTATTAAAATGCCTTGCTACAGAGTATTAATTCATTCAATTTAACAGAAACCAAAACATTATATCTTAAACAGCATGGAAGTTATTTTTCTCAAAAATAGAAGCCCCAGCTGGTGAGAGAGCCATGGAGGGCTACGCAGGCCGCACGGTCTCCCTCAGTGCTCCACTGTTGCCTGGGGTCTTGCTTGTGTGGGCTTGGTCCACATCCAGATTGTAGCCTGAGGGAACAGAGCGTGGAGGGCAAGCCGCTTCCTTACAGGGAAGTCACACACATCATTCTTACCACGTCCCACGGGAATATAGACGCATGTCCACCCATGGCTGGCAAGTGTGGTCTTTTGCCAGGTGACCCTACTATGCTAATACTAGGCAGTTCTGTTACTAAAAGGAAGAAGTGGGGGATATGATTATCAAGAAAAAGTAGCAAATTCTCAGTACAAAATGGATTAAAGTAATGCTTTACATTTGTCCAGTCCTTACACATGCCAGGCTATAAGCAAAGTGTTTGTGCATGTCTTATTTATTCCTCAAAATATGCCCGTAAGGTAGACAGTATCTCCTGTTTTATAAATGAGGAAACAGAGAGAAAATAGCTGCAAGCCTACATAGTTAGTGAATGATAAAGCCAGGATTGTGTATTCCCTGATACCCGTGTGTGTGTCTGTGTGTGTGAGACCTATCTAAAATTAATGCTGATGGTGTGAAATATTAAGTAAACAGTCATTTAGCTTGCTGCCTTAATTTGGATAATTTTTAAAAAAATAAATAGGTTTGACTGTGACCCTTAATGAAAGTAGTTTCCATTAACTATGAATCGATGTCTTTGTCCCTGGTGAAAGGAAGTATTGAAAAGCCTTCCCCGGGTAGTCTGCCTGGGCTCAAAGTTGGGGTTGACCTGTGTAAAGGCAGCCACAGAAGCATAGAAACATTCAAAGGCCTTACAATTTGGGAGAGATGGTATCTTCTAAATTTGATACTTTTTTTTTTTTTCTTTGCTCTTTGCTCTTTTTTCTTTCATGCATCAGAGTAAGCCTGAGGGTTTTATAAAAAACGGGAAGACCTCATTCCTTTGCTTAAGTGAAGGCTGAAGTTGTGTGACCAACTGGTTTTTAGGAATGTGAGCCTCAGGCTCTCAGTAGAGTCACTTTCTGAAACCACTTTCTTCCCTTCCTCCCCCTTCTCAGTTTCTCTGTACCAGGCAAGGTTCTGGCTGAGAGCTTATCATTCACCAGTTTAGAGGATAAAATATATAAAGGTATCACAACCAAATAACAACTGTATATTAGCCTTTGCTGAGTAGATTTATCAAATGAAATGTCTGCTAGTCACATTATATATAGAATATACCAAGTGCACTTATGTGTGTGCCTTCTAAGGCACAAGACATAGTTTGACTACCGGTGACCAACATACCAGAGATTAAATGAACATTGGTGTTAGCCCTAGTCCCAATGTAATGAGTGTACACAAAGGGCTTTTTTAATCCAACAATTAGCTTTTGAGTGAAGAAAAAATTATCACTCATTTTAGCAATCACTTCAAAATTTAGAGTGACTAAGGTAATAATATTTTATAATGGTTATTGATGTTTCTTCTTCCATACAAGATTATAAACCCCTTAAGGATATAGACCAGGTATTATGCATTTGTGTATCTTGTTTAGTTATTTAATTTAGTTTTTTGACCACTGTTTATTGACGGCCTCTTATATGCAGGTAGTTTTAGGAATGTAGGGTATAGCTATGTATAAATAAGATGTACTCCCTAAATGTGTGGCGCTTTTATTCTAGCGGGGAAGACAGATGAAAATGAAATGAATAAATACATGTAATGTGAGGCCGGCACTAAGTTTAAGTATCACAAAGAATAAAGCAGGTAAGGAGAGAAAGAGCTAGTGGAAGGGACGGCAGAAAGAGCGTTTGGATGGAGCCGGTAGAGAAGAACTTTCTGTGGTGACGTGTGAACAGAAAATGAAGTGAAGCGAAGGCAGTATCCTTATGGAGGGTATTTAAAGCAGAGAGAATGGCAGGTACCAGACTGGCACCGATGTCCGAGAGATGACCAGAAACTAGATCACGCAGGACCATGGCAAGGGCTTTGAATTTTATTCCAGGTACAATAGGAAGCCACTGGTAGGATTTGGCCAGAGAGTGACATATGTACTTAGTGCCACAGTAATTATAGGCATGCTGATGTGTTTTTGAATTGTTGACAATCTATGGAATATAT
Organism: Rousettus aegyptiacus; assembly: GCF_014176215.1. Lineage (NCBI taxonomy): Eukaryota > Metazoa > Chordata > Mammalia > Chiroptera > Pteropodidae > Rousettus > Rousettus aegyptiacus. The sequence goes on from NW_023416288.1 coordinate 70,872,539, forward strand.
GCAAACCTACTAATATCTGACTTTTATTGAGTATTTATTATATGCCAAGCTCTGCTTTTAGAGATTTTGTCATTTAATCATTCTATGAGGTAGATACTTAACCAGTTACTCCCATGTTACAGGTGAATAAACCAAGACTCAATAGTAATTTTCCCAAGGTCCTTGGCAAGTAAGTGATGGAAGCTAGAGTTGAACCTAGGCTGTGTTCCATTTTCATGCATGTAATCAGTTTATACTAGTTATTAACCTACTGGTTAACAAAGAATTGCAGTAATCAGTTTTTACTGTGTGCAAATGTGTTGTATAAATACATGTATTAAAGCCCTTAAAACCACATAGAATGAAGACTTTAAATCGGGCTTTTTAAAAATAATGTAACTTTTAAATACCCTCATTGAATAGTTAAAATAATACAAGTAAAATTTAAATCTCCATCCTTCAGTTAATAAGGAAGCATTTAACTTAAGTTTGAGTTTTCAGTCACTAATAACATTACAATAGTTGAACGTTTTGCATTAACTTTTCTCAGTCAGTTTTCAGTTTTTATTAGCTTATTCATAACTTTATTTTAATAATTCAGTGACTATGAATATTATTTTAGAAAAATACTTAAACAGGTTGCCCTAATCTGAGCCCTATTTTAAAATATAGTACTCTGAATCCCCCAGGATATCATTCTTGAGATTCTTCTGTCTGTTGTCTGTCCACTCTGATATGTGCCATGCTAATCATAGAAATCCTTGCTAGGAGATTTTTCTTATTCTTTATATATTCCCAAAATAAATCTGCTACGTTCCCATAAAAATGTCGTAAATGATGGCTATGTATCTAAGACAGCCCACCAGAACTCCATTAGCTTCTTTAGCAGATGACCAGGTACAGCCCGATCTTTTTCAAAGGGTGGAAGAGCGAGGCTGGGGAAGGTCTCAGTGGAAGGAGGAGGCGGGTTCCCTGGTATGAGGAAGAGGGGCTCCAATGCCAGTGGACCCTTCGGCTCCTCTGGCTGCAGTAGAAGAAGAACCTAGCCAGTAGGACATGCTTTAGCCCCGAGGAGGTCTGGAGCAGCGAGAGTTCATCAGTGCAAGAGGCTGGGTGACAAGGTGGGTGGTATGTCCCAAAGTTATATCTTACAGTTTAATTTTTTTAATAGCTATAATACCCGCATTATTATGTCTGTATAATGAATGAAGGCCTACCTTTATTTGAAGTTAGTAACCACGTCTGATCTTGGCTTTTACAGTTTCAGTAAGGTGATTTTTAAAAACAGTGTGTGTGTCTTTCTCTGTATGTGACCTGTAATTCCTCTTGAGTTTTATTATTATACCTATCCATTAAGAGAGACCTTGTTAAAACCCTTTTTAACATGAAGGACTCCAGTTTTATGTCTCCCCTGATGCTGGACGTGCCAGTGTTGTTTGTGGGATTTTGTGTGAAAAAATTGACAGTAACTATTATCTGTGCCTCTAAAGTCACATATAAATTAGTACTTTAAAATTGAATGTCAGAAGATGTCACAATGAAAGTCCTTGCTATAAAACATGACACTTTAAGCTATAGCCATCCCAATTTTACTGGCTTGGTAAAAGCCTTTTATGTTTCATTCTTTTTTGAGTTCGTCATCTCAGTACAACCTGGCCTAAAACTCTCAGGATAGTAGAAGCTTTTCCTCAGACTCTTGACAAATGAAACTCCAAATAAAAGGTGAAGTTTATTGCTTTAAAATAATGCCACAAGTCTGAAAACTCATTACAGGTGCCACATTGACCATAGTGAAGACGACAGCTCCTCTCAAACTCCATTCTGCAGGAAAACACTGTGGAGGGGAAAAAATTAAGGGATAGCTGGGCCTTAGTTGAGGTCATTGTTCCCTTTGAATCCTGAATTCATTTGCCTCACAAAGCACTAATTGACATGTGATAAGAGCATCCTAAATAGGCTCTGAAGACACAGGAATAAAAGGGATTGGTACCAGTTGTGATAATAAGGCCAGTGTCCCTCTACTAGTAAGCAAAAATATCACACTGTAAGTGTGCACTTAGAGGATAATTCTGACAACTACAATCACCTTTTAGAAGTTGTTTGATTTCCTTTCTCAAAGAACAGATTTCCTTTTAACACACTTAAAATATTTACCTCCGGCCCTAAAACTCTGCTTACCTGTCTGTATGTCCATCTCTACCTATCTATGTATCTAACTTTAGAGCCCTCTGCTGGAAGCATGGAGCATGTATATTTATTATGCCTCAGATCTTGTGTATTTGGAGAAATGTAATATGATAACGCTGGAATAGATAAATATATATATATATTTTTGCATAACTTTGCATGTTTGCCAGTCTCAGCCGAGCAACAGGCTCCAAATAATTAATTTTTTTTGATTCAGAACTTAAATGGTAACTAACACAACTATATCATTTGGCTAGATAGAACAAAGTACCATAAACAAAAATTGATAATATCTGAAATGAAGAGAAACCTACTAATAGAATGAGCGCATTAGAATGTATGAATAGTCTGAAAATCTATACGTTTGTTTTCCTCTTTATTTACTATTTAGTTCACTTACATATATATTACCTTTTTCCACAAAAGATATTAGACTATGTGAACACAAAATGCTTACTGCTAGTGAATGGCCTTTTTTTCAATGAAATTTTAAATTGAACATGTCCTGCCTGTGTTTTGTAAGAACCTACAATCTGAGAACAAATGGGGTGTTGAAATTGAAGATAGCTCATCTATGAAACTGGTCTCTTACTGTTATATGATTTCAAAATCAATCTTAAGAAAACATAGCCAGTTTGACAGGGTGGCTGTAAAGAATAGCACTTTTGTTTTCAGAAGTGAGACAAGATTAAATAGCAGTGCTACTTGAAAATCTCATGGGTAGAATATTTAATAAATCTTGAAAATTTGTATTCTGTTTCACTGGCGTGAAACAATCCATTCCTTGTTAGAGAGTTTCTACCAGTAAATCATGGCAGTTTGGGATTAATTTGGAGATCTCAAAATTTCTGGTTTAAAATTGCACCAGGCTAGCAGTACCTAACACACAATTTCCCACTGAAGTACTTTTGAAAAGTAAGAAAACTTCACAATAACAGAGAAAAGTAGAACTGACGTGTCCCTTTGGTAAGAATCTAGAAAAAAATTCCACTGCATTTTGGGGCAAGAGAGTCTTAGACCCACTTATTTGAGGCTTGCCAGAAATTAAATAGGAAAATACTTTACTTATCCTTTTTATTATCATCTTACTAATACTCAAAAAAGAAAGATTTACACCAATTAGAAAATTTAGCATATGTTCTTTACTGCGTAGACTCTGCTCTTTGCAGCACCATGATATTCTCCTCCACCCCCTGTTAATACAGGTCCTTCCGCGGCCATTCAGAGATGAAAGCTCCGGAAATACCTGGGCAGGAAGTTGATGGGCTTTGGTGAAGGAGTATGCTTTTTCATAAAATGCCATCTCTTGCTATAAATGTATAAATACTATAAAAAATACTATGTGAAATATAAATGCAACATTTGCCAGTGTTTCACATTAAAATGAAAGACTCAACATGCCCAATGAATAAAGCTAATTCCTAAAATAGTATCTTTAATCTTGTGAAAGGCTGAGGACAATCAGAAAGGGAATGTCACACTTGTGTACCACTTTTTTTTTCCTCTTCTGAACTTGGTATTTTCACCCACGGTCTCTTCTTGGTTTATCAATAGGTGGAGCAATATCATAATGTCATTTTCCACGGCCCAGAAGGAAGCTTGCAAGACTACATAGCACATCAGCTTGCACTCTGCATGAAGGTATTGATCGCTCGCATACCCTCTCCTTTTCTTTAATAACTCGAACGCATATAGAACTAACCAGTCTGTTTCCTGTCATAGCACAGACAAATGGCTGCAGGATTCTCCTGTGAAATAGTAAGAGCCAAAGTAGATGCTGATTTCTCCAAGGAACAGCTGGTAGACCTGTTCATTACTAATGGTAAGACCATTTCAAATGCAGAGTGAATTGTGATAACCAAAAGGCTTGCTCTTCAGTTATGCTATTAAAAGAAAATAAAATTCGTTGCTTAAGGATAAATTTAAGTCATCTTTTCAATTATTCAGCAACTACGGGATGAAAATCGGGAACCCAGATGAACACTTGCAAAAAATTATTTCCATGGCTTCTTGAACTATATACAAGATTTCAAATGTGTGTTTGGTTATGGCAGTATTCTGTGGTTGCTTTCTCTAATATTCCAAATCTCAAAAACTCTCTCAAGATTTTAATTGACTTTTATCACCCCCATCTCATTCACATACTGTGCAGGATGTACAGTTTAAGTACAATGCATTTTCTTCTTTTTCCATCTTTTGTTTATAACTCATTATCCATTGTGAGCACACTGTAACCGGCAGCAGAGGTAGGTATGCCACAGGAGAAGATGGTGGGAGCAGTCTGCCCTAGATGGGCTCAGTGCCACTTCACTGATGCTGTTTAGAATTGCATGGTGATAATAAAAAGCAGATCGGTTATAGTAAATTTTAATATTATTCATAAATTCTCTACAACCAAAGTACCCCTTATTGCTGAACCTGGGGTAACTATGTTCTTCACCTCACCCTTAGTATGCCATTGACTGGCACTTCACTAAACACGTTATATGCATTAACTCATTTAATCTCCATGACAGCACTATGCAAGTAGGTATCATTGTATGAAAGGCGAGGAAACAGGCACAGAGATATTTAATAACTTGTCACAACTACATAGCGGCAGAACCAGGATTAAATATGTTTGTTAATATAATATTTTCATGACTTTTCTATCTTAAGCTTTAGAGCTTAAGACCTCAAGCTTCCCCACAAGTAGAATTAGCGTGACTCTGCACAGCATAGCATGACTAGTGACTGTGACACCGAACTGAAATGGACCAGACTCTAGTCTCCAAGGACTTGGAGCCAGCGAGCCCCAGACAGCATGTGAAGGAGGCAGGTGATTGCAAGATCCATGGAGGATGATTTGAAAAGCAAATTCAAGTCTCCCTTTTAGCGGGAGGGGTACCTCTCATCTTTGGAGCCATGATGAAACATGACATCTAGTGATTAAAGCAACTGTTGACCAGGCTGAGGAAGAAGGAAATGACCAGCAGTTCCTAGGTCAAGAAATAAAATTAAGAGGCAGGTTTGGGGAGAAACTGAGAAGCATATTTTGGGTATAGAACAGTCCCACTGGAATCAATGTTGCTGTAGTACCCAGGCCAGCTTTTGGCTCAAAACTAGTGAAAGTTAGCTACAGAAAGTTGTTTTCTCTGAAGATGTTAGTGATAATAGCTAATGTTTATTAAGCTCCTACTCCGGTAGGCCCTGTTCTACACACCCTGCTGTACAAACATAAAACACTTGAGACAAGAGGTGAAGTACTTTGCCCAAAGATCCCACAGCTAGGACACAGTAGGAGTGGGTCTCAAACCCCAGCTCCTGACCCTGACCTTCATCACTGCCAGCCACTGCTTAAAACCTCACCTGTGCCAAAATTCCTGTTTCCCCCTTAGTTATATAACAAAAGCCCCGGCATTCTTTTCAACTTGGTCTTTTTTTTTTTATCTCAAAGCGAGAAGCTAAAATATTTTATTTTCTCCCTATCAGGTGAGTAGCACCTACAGACTGAATTCCATCCTCTGAAGCTTAGAGAGCTAAGATCGGAGAGCTGTGAATTAGATCATGAGGGATGCAAGGTGGATGACTCAGCACTTCTGAATCTATGGGGAGAGTTTTCTTAAAAAGAGCTCCTCTTCTGGTTTCCAGATTCAGTGAGCGGCACAAGCCTTTTGGTCCCTCACACTTGAAACTCAGGTCTTGTTGACAAGCTTGAAAACCTAAATGGCCGCAAGTGCCAACAAGTCACATTAAGTGGTAGTCCGGGCTGGACAGGGTTAGAGGGGCGGGGAGAGGAGGCACATCTCCGTCTACCTGAGGGCAGCTCTCAGCTCCAGCACTTCGTTGCTGGCAGAAGTGAAGATTCAGTGTCATAAGGTCTTGTGACTATTAGGAAGAAGCCAGAAATTCAGGTTTTATGTGAAAAATTAGGGTTTTGTTTTCTCAGTATTAGCTTTCAATTTTTAAAGCAATATGAAGACCACACAGAACCCTGCGGCCCTCTTATTCATGGACCCCTCACTGCTGTTGCTTAGCCGGTCCATGGTCATGTCCTGCCAGGTTGGTCTCCGTGTGCCTTTTTCATCCATCCGCATCGGCACCATGTTACTTTATGCCCCCTTTTCCTGTATCTCTCTCCTTTCCTGTAAATGGCTGTTTTGCCTGCTGCTTCTCCCTGGCCACCAGACTCTTAATAAAAGCTCTCAGTGATTCCTGCCCCCACATCCCTTTATTGCCCACTGAACTAAGTTGGTGTCATTCAAGGCCTTTTATTCTAGGACACTGATCACCTGATTTGTTTATCTGACCCCTTCTTATTTTTTTTTAATTGAAATATAACATTGTGTATGGTTGTAGTGTGTAACGTATTGATTTGATACACTTAAACATTGCAAAATGACTACTGCCATAGCAGTAACTACTACTGCCATCACCTCTTGTAATTACTGTTTCTTTTTTGTGGTGAGAATATTTAAGTTCTACTCTCTTTCAAATGTATGTTAATGTATTGTTAACTATACTCACCATGCTTTACATTAGATCCCTAAAACATATTCACTTTACAATTGAAAGTTTGTACCCTTTGACCAGCATCTCATTCCCCCCTCCCCTACTAACCACCATTCCACTTTCTGTTTCTATGAGTTCAGCTTTTTTTAGATTTCACATATAAGCGCAATTTTACAGTATTTGTCTTTCTTCATCTGACTTATCTTACTTAGCATAATTCCCTCAAGGTCCATCATGTTGCTGCAAATAGCAAGAGTTTCTTCTTTCTTATGGCTAAATAATAATTTGTTGTATATGTGTACCACATTTTCTTTATTCATTTATCTGATGATGGACACTTAGGTTGCTACCATGTCTTGGCTATTGTAAATAATGCTGAAATGATCAGGGGGGTGCTTATGGCTTTTAGAGACAGTGATTTCCTTTCCTTTGGATATATATTCAGAAGCAGAATTTCTGGGTCGTATGGTAGTTCCATTTTGAACTTTTTAAGGACCTGCCACACTGTTTTCCTTAGTAGCTGCACCAGTTCCAGCCACCAGTGCACATGGGTTCCCTTTTGTCCACATCCTTGCCTACACTTATCTCTTGTCTTTTTGATGATAGCCATTCTAACAGGCACGAGCCGATGCCTCATTTGGATTTCGACTTGCATTTCCTTAAAGATTAATGATATCAAGCATCTTTCTCATGTACCTGTTAGCCATTTCTAAGTCTCCTTTGAAATATCTGCTTCTTTGTTTAATAGATGTCTGTGCTCCAGCAAGATTTGGTATTTCTTCCTTACGTGTCCTTTGTTTTTCTGCTCTCCATGTTTTTGTTCGTGCCGTAGCTTTCTTCTGTGATTACAGAATAAATACACAGACTCTTAGTACACACACTACCACGACCACATGGCAGGTATTGTGCAAAGTACTACATTATACAGTACTGATTAAAATAGAGATGGTCTCTGCCCTTCTGGAAATGACAGGAAAAGTCCCTGTTAAGATGCTCTAAAGACTCCTCAAATGAAAGCTTCTCTGATCTCTCTGGATACAACTCCCTTTAATGAATAGCAGTAGACCGTTCAAGCTAGTGAGGGTATTATTTGAGCGTGGTATTATAGGTCAAGCCAGTGAGGGTATTATTTGAGCTTTGCCTTGGCCCACACACGTGTTGTATTGTGACCTCCCTGGAGGCTAGTAGTATATAGCTTATTTTTTTACTTCATGTGCACACTGATTGCCAGTGATTATTTGTTGAATAAATTGGTGAATTTCCGGATACAGGAAATAGCATGAGCAAAAAAAAAAAAGGAGATGCTTGTCATATTTAAGTGTCAGCAAGTAGAAGAACTTGTTTGGAGTGGAAGCAGAAAGAAGTAAGATTAGAAAGGGTAGTCGTCAATAAGGGAGTAGTTGATGATAGAAGATAAAGACAATTTTTTCAATGAACTATTTTTTAAATTTTTAATATATAACATATTTCAGGTATACAACATGATTCAATATTTGTATATATTGCAAAATGATAGCCACAGTAAGTCTAGTTAATATCCATCACCATACATTTAAAAAAAAATTCCACTGATGCGGCTCCACCCAAGCCCCAGCCAGTCCGGACTGGAGGGAGGTACGAGCTTTAAGGTCACCGTTGTGCGTACCACTCTTGCAGCTATTCTGACTTTTCTAGGACTAATTCCTTCCCAGCCTCCATTCTCTGCCTGGCCATTTGTTACCCATAGAAAGCCTTCTGCTAACCTGTCGACCTATTAAGATGCCACTTCTCGTAATAGGTCCAGTGTAAAAAGCCACATCCCCCCAAATAGAATCGGTCACCTCCAGTATGCCGTAGCACTGAGCACAGGACATCCAGCAAAGGGGCACTGGAGAAGCACATACCTACAGACAGATGCTGGCTGGACACAGGAGCTTCACAACCACTGGAGTAGCCAGACAGTTAACACAACTCAAGGAAAAACTGTAGATTTTAAGTCCTTAGTTTCAGGAAAGCAGATACATAAACTGTTCAACCTGGTCTATTTTTTATTACTGGTTTGTTTATCATCATTTTAACAAACTATAGATTTATCATACTTCTGTAATAAACATTTCTGAAAGAATATTTGAACCCTGAGAAACATAGTATTTTAGCACTTTTTACTGGAAACTGTGTTAAAGTGGATTCAGTACACACCAGACACTAGTGTAACTGCCCATACAGATGCATCCAAGTTGAGAGATGGATGTTATTGTTTCTAGTCTTCTGAATTTTAAAGCTTCATAACATCTAGAAGAGCTACTTTAGTCCCAGAAGAGATTCATTTACATTGTTCAAGGCATTCTTTTGAAAGTGAAAATGCATTGTGCATGTAGTAACAAGGAGGAATGGAGTATAGTATACTATCATGAGTATTTATGAAAAGTGGAATGCTTGACAAAATTACCCAACTATTTTAAATTGATCGTTTTCTTAAGGTTAAATTGTCTACGACTGGGGCCCTTAGAATCTTCTAAAAATTAAAAAGAATTTTTAAGTTTTTATTAATTTATTGAGAATATAATAAGTAAAATACTATGTACATTTTAACTGCAACATTAAAACATTTGAGTACTTACTAAATGTGAGGAGGCACTGTTGCAGGTACACTTACTTCCCATCTTTCATTTGGGGTTGGTATGCCATTCAGTCTGGCCATCTTTAGTGAAGATCACTAAAATAAGACTCAGAAGTCTAGATTTTAATCCTTTGTTACCACTGTCCTGAAACCTTAGTCATATCACTGTAACCTCTCTGAAATCTGTAAAAGGAAAGGAGGGGTCTGCTTATCTCTCTGAGGTACTGTCTCCATAATTATATGAATGTTTTATCATTTATGTGTAATTTAAAGTTCACTTCAGGGGTTTTGACTTTTTGTATTTGAAATATACATCTATAAAATACTACGTACATATTTACAGATCAATGAATACGTTTAAAATACAACAATCATTTAACCACTGAAGAGGCAGAGAACTAGAATGTTCACAGCTTCCAAATGTGCCCACGTGCCCTTGTCCCTGTCCACAAACCCTTCCTGACACAGTTAACCGATAGACTGTCTTTTGTGATAATCATTCCTTTGCTTTTCTTTGTAGCTTTACTACCAGTGTATTAATCCTTAAAATTATACTTGCCTGAGTACAATTTATGTATAAATGATATACATAATGTTATACATGTTTGAACCTTACATGATTAAATCATTGTATGCATCCTTTTGTAATTTGCTTCTTTATTTATTGTCATGAAAGTCCTTCATGTTGTTGCTTATGGTTGTCATTTGTTCACTTTCATATCCATTACATGAAAATACTATTTATTCTATCGTTGGTAGATAGTTGGGTCAATTCTGTTTTAGATCTTTTGTGGAACTACTACTAGTGGATGGTGTGTGTGTGTGTGTGTGTGTGTGTGTGTGTGTGTGTGTGTCTTCAACTGTATTAAATAGTGCCAAACTGTTTGCCAGAGTGCTTATATTCCCCCCAGCAATTTAAGAGCATCTTCATTGTATCACACATTTGCTAATACTTTGTATCTTCAGACTTTGTAATTTTTTGCCAATTCATATAAGTTTTTATAACTGCTTTAATCATGGAATTTCCTTTCTGACCACAGCTTGTCTGATCCCAGTGAAACAATCTCCTGTTAACAAGAAAATCATCATCATCTTAGAGAATTTGGAAAAATCTTCATTGTCTGAGTTGTTGGGGGACTTTTTGGCACCTCTGGAAAATCGCAGCACTGAAAGCCCCTGTACTTTTCAAAAAGGTAAGGACAGGGGCAAGACCAGACCGTGCTGACAAGCAGGGGGTCCTGTGAGGTCATTCTGTTCTTGCTCTTCCCCAGAGTACACGTTGTACTTCATATTCTTTCTTCGACTTATTTTAATTCTCATTTGTCTCATAATATGGCTCGCTGAGGTCAAACTTTTGCTTATGGTTTGTTTTAGGAAATGGAACATCGGAATATTACTACTTTCATGAAAACTGCTTTCTGATGGGCACCATAGCCAAGGCCTGCCTCCAGGGCTCCGACCTGCTGGTGCAGCAGCATTTTCGCTGGGTGCAGCTGCGGTGGGACGGCGAGCCCATGCAGGGCCTGCTGCAAAGGTCGTTAAGACGGAAGGTTGTAAATAAGGTAGCTGCCTGCAGCTGCAGCCTGCTGTTGGGAGAGGGGCTTTGGTGTCAGGAGACCTGACTGACTTTTACTGTTTACTGTGTGGCCTCGTACAAGTGCGATGTTTGGATATTCAAGGGTTAAATAAGATAATGCATGTAAAACCCGTGACAGTTTCTGGACTATATCGATAATGTAAAACCCTTAGCAGATTCTGGATTATACTAAGTTTTTTTTAAAAAAGCAAACAGGTTTTATCATTATAAACTGTTCTCAAGGAGTCTCACCAAGTCCTAAATACTATAGAAAGCTGGATTAGGAAATTAATCACTCTTCTTAAGGATGAGCCACTGCTGCGGGAGGCTTTCCGGACACTGTCCAACCCATCCACTCGAGCTGGTTTTACTATATGACTGCTACACTGGCTATAGTAAATATTAAAAAGTCACATGAAAAATTAGAATTCTCTATCTTTTGACACATTTTTAAGAGAAGTAATATAACTCAGTGATTTTTTTCAGAATAGTAAATACTCTATATTCTCACAAATAACAACAATTAACTTAAGGCTGACCAAATCTACTACATTACTATTTAAATATTCTTAAGTTGGAACAGCAGCAGAGTGTCAGGGTGGATTTGAAGTAAGAGTGTGATTTAGCACGAGTTTTTTCATTTAATCCTGCACAATCAGCTCACTTGTAGGGCAGTACCTTCATTGCTTCACGCAGTATTTTAAGCTGTAAATAACAGTACTCCACTGCTAGCTGCTTCACTAAAAGAGGCTTTTTTCCCATCCCATAACCAAGTGGCATGAGGTAGGTGCTGGTAGGGACCAGTGGCGTCCGTTTAGCGCCTCTTCAATGTCAGGTCCTGGGTTTAGGGGCGTCTCCTGACCTCTCTTCAGGTATGCAGGATCTGTCTGTAAGTGTGTCAGGCACTACTCCCTCACACAAACCTGTTCAGAGGCGGGAAGGAAGCAGGGTACTTTGGGGGGCTAAAGAGCTTTGGCAGTCTCTTGCTCAGAGGAAAGAATCTTTTTCTGAAATTCACAGAAACATACGCCTTCCTCTTAACGTTTCATTCACCAGAATTGGTTTCATACCCACCCCTTCACCGCAGTCTGTGGCCAGCCCTACCTTTCCAAGGTCAAAGCTCTCCCCCAAGTACCTGAACCGAATTCTGTGTCTGTTGTGTTATATTGAGCTCGTGCATATGCATGCATTTGCAGGCGGGGATCACAGGAGGTGTGAGGAGGAAGAAGTGTGGTGTGGGAATGTCTCTGGTAATTTTGTGAACAGTGCCTGTCACTCATGATTTGAATTAGTATCTGAAATTCCTAATTTATGCAGAGAAATCTTCTACCCCAAGTGACATTACAGTCAGTTGGCTGGTCATAAATATATGCTTTTGACCAAACCACAGCCCTCATGTGATCTTAAGCAGTAAGAGAAAAGGTGAGGTAAAGACAATTATAGGTCTGTAGCTTTTCAAATTCTATTAACTTAATCATTATTAATACTTAAATTTCTTTGCCAAGAAAACACATAAATAATCGTAAGATATCAGTTTTTTTCTTAAAGTTTATTTTAGAGCAGTTTTAGGTTTGCAGTAAAATAGAGAGGAATGTACAGAGATTTCTCATATACCCTCTGCCCCATGCTTGAATGGCCTTTCTCATTATCAACACCGCTCACAGTTTTTAATAGGGATGAACCTACCTTGACACATCACAATCCTAAAGTCCATAGTTTACCTAAGAAAAAATAAGAAACGCTTCACGAATTTGTGTGTCATCATTGTTCAGGAGACATGCTAACCTTTGGAAGGTACCAGCCTCCATAGGCATGGCACTATTTCAGGTAAAAGATATTTCCCCTCTTCCCACTCCAGCTCTCTGGTAATCATAGTTTGAAAAAGATCGATTTTACTTATTTTCAAAGGAAAGTTCCAAGCTTGAGGCTCACCTCTCTTCTCTATTGTGTTTGAGAATGGGAATGTAGGGTGTGCTGTGAAGAACAGAAAGGGCAGAAAAGGGTAATGTATTTATTTCATTTACCAAGAATCACTTCAAGTGGGCTAGCAAAAGGGATCCCTGGGGTAAGTGTACAATGAGAATGAATGACTTATGCAAACATCAGAAATTGTGTGAATGCAGAACAGAACCAAATCTGTGGGGACGTTTAGCAGCACCCTGGCACTCGATCACAGTTTCTTCTTCCAATTATTAAAGGGTTGTAAGTAAACAGACGTTTAAGGACAATTCCAGGCTTCCTATTAATATTTTTAATATATTTTTATTAGTAGAAAATAAATATTCAACCATCATGAATTGTAATACATGATCTCATTCTTGCTGGACAAATATCAGGAAAAAAAAGAGAAATACGATTGTTCTCGTTTTTAGAAGGGAGATGTAATGACAGATCCCAAAGCCTCATGGAACACTGATACTTTAACAGCGCTGCTAGTGTTACTGAGCCACTCTTTCTTTTTTTACTTGACCAAATTATATCCATTCATGTAGGACATACCAACATTCATAGATTGTCTCCAGTTTTAATATCATAAAGCAAAGATTGACGTGACTTTCTTATAGATACAGAGTTCATTGCTATATCTAACTTCTAAAGAATTGAGGGACATTTGTCCTCATAGTAAATATATCTTTATCCTTGCCTGAACCCTCTGTACTACCAAAAAGGACTTGATTTTATAAAATAAAATTATAAAAATAATTGCTCTAATCAAACCATGTGTTACACAGTATTGAAAACTTGCACATCTTAAAATTTGAAAACAAATTTCTTTATGCCAGCAAAGCTCTGTACATTTTGATGAAAATAGCATTTTAGCTTGGACCTTTCTTCTAGGAAAATTAAAATTAATAGAAGGTGAACTTTCCACAGATCAAGATGTACCATGTGCCATCTTATCACCCAAAATATTCAAATATTTAATGTTTTTTATTTCATTAATTCAAAATCCTTAAACACCTACGAAGGCCCTGTGAGGTCTTCTATATACATGTAAATGACTTCTCCCAGAATTGATGTTTAAGAATTCATCTAAAGTTTCTCCTTAGTCTACTTATTGATCCGTTGTGTCCCAACTCTTTGGTTTCATGTAGCAAGCTACAGACTATGCTAACACATGAAATAGTGTGTGTTATTAGCTATCCCACCTTCAGCCACCCCAAGTGAAGATAAAATCAGATTTAGCTACATTTTTGTTTATAGTTTTAAATGTATATATTTTTAATTTCGGACTATTAAAAACAAAAGGAAAAGAAGCACTGTTCTAAGTCAAGCCCCTGTGTTTCGCCTCCCTGTTTCTCTAGTTGAAAGGTCAGGTGCCATCCCCCTGTGATCCTGTGTGCAGGACAGTCGACTGGGCTCTGGCCGTCTGGCGCCAGCTCAACACCTGCCTGGCCCGCTTGGGCACACCTGAAGCACTTCTTGGGCCTAAATACTTCCTGTCTTGCCCTGTAGTCCCAGGGCATGCCCAAGCAACAGTGAAGTAAGTGTTATTTCTTCTGATTTGCCTGTTTAAAGCAGCCATGGCTAGTTTGGGATGCTTGCAAGTAAGAATGCTGAAGGGGCTACCTGGCGCCACCTTCTGTCATCAACGTGGAGTGTCAAACGTCTGTGCTTCTATCAGAAGATGACTGACTTGTCTGATGGGTAGCTTTAAAGGAATCTCTTTTTACTAAGAACTAGAGAGCGGTTTCTCTATTGTAAAACTCTCATCAAAGTCATGTGTGACCTACTGTGCTCTGTCTCCTGGGGAAGGCTCCTTTGAGAAATTCAGTCAACCTGTAACCAAACGAAGCCAAGGTCTTACATTTTATTGATGAATTAAAAGCTTCCTCTTTTATTAATGAGACTTACATACTTACTATGTTTTCCTGTGGAGCAGCTTATACGAACAGACCCATATAAACAATAAGGTTAATGAAATAGAAAATCAGGAGGAAATTGAAAGGAGGAAATATTTGTCACAGTCCAGGTTAGTAAGGGCTCTGCCATTAGCTGTTAGCTCTGATTCTGCGATTTCTTGGCATCCTGATACTTGGGTAAACATTTTAACAGTCTTAAAAGTCTTATGCCATTATCTGATAGCTTTGAAAACTTTCCTATTCTAGGAGATAGTCTTTTTTAATATTTTTTTATTTTTTAATTACAGTTGGCATACAATATTATATTAGTTTCAAGTGTACAGAAATCCATTTTGGTAAGCCGGGGATGCACGCTATATATCTTCTCTATTGTAAGACAGACTGTTAATAACAGCTGATCTAGGGAAAGGAACTGTGTTAAAATAGACACAGGATTCTCTTACTAAAGAGCAGAAACACATTTATTCATATAATTATCCCCTTTTTCATTAGTATCACAAGTAAGTTTACCTTTCATATCCAGAGTCTCAATATCCTTAGGAGCCGGTTTTGGCCTTGCCTGTCTGGAGCACATTCACTGTCGAGAACTGTAGAGGCTCTGATATTTTTACTCCATTTGCAAGCTAACAAGTTAGTCTGCCACAGGTTCAGGATGATGGGTCAGTGGCCAAGGACTTCATCACTGACAGCACAGTCTCAGCCCGTGCTTCCCATCTGCACTGGTTTCCACGTGATAGACAGCGGCCCAGGTGGATGCCATCTTTACATCACAGCTTGGAACTCCAAGTTGGGAATCTCCTAGTCTTCTAAAGTGGCTGCGGTCAGATCTGCCTGCCTTTTGTTCTGGAAGGAGACATTACTTTCTTTATCCTGGTCAGAAAACAAATCAGCCCTCTACTCCAGACGGAGTCACTGTCTCTGTCTTCCAAGGCTATTCGCTCTACGAATATCCTTGAAAAGTTAGTCCAGAACAAAAGCTGATACAGAACATGCAGAAATGTCATGGAGAATAGTCTTCTAACAGCCATATTAAGGAACTGCTATTTTTTTTTTTTAAACAAAGCTCATCACCTCTACTCATTTAGCACTTTTAGCATAGAAGTAACTATGCAAGTCTGACTCCTACTGTAGCATACCAGATATTTTTCTGTATTCTCTATTGTTGTTGTTTTTTTTTCTTGAATTATGTATCACTGGACAGTAATAGAGAAACTTAAAATAAATAGATGTTTGATACTTGGGTTAATGTGTTAACAGTCTTAAAAGTCTTATGCCATTATCTGATAGCTTTGAAAACTTTCCTATTCTAGGAGATAGTCTTTTTAAATAATTTTTTATTTTTTAATTACAGTTGGCATACAATATTTTATTAGTTTCAAGTGTACAACATAATAATTAGACATTTATATAACTTACAAAGTGATCACCTTGATAAATCTAGTACTCATCTGACACTATACATAGTTATTGCAATATTATTGACTATATTCTTTATGCTATACTTTATATCCCCATGACTATTTTGTAACTACCAATCTGTACTTCTTAATCTGTTCCCTTTTTTCACCCACTCCCTCAACTCACCTCCCTTTTGGCAACCATCAAAATGTTCTCTGTATCTATGACTTTGTTTCTGTTTTGTTCCTTTGTTTTGTTCTCTGGATTCCACATGTAAATGGAATCATGTGGCATTTGACTTTGTCTGACTCCACTTAGCACAATACCCATATAGTTGCAGATGGCAAAATTTCATTCTTTTTTATGGCTGAGTAATATTGCATTGTAAATATGTACCACCTCTTCTTTATCCATTCATCCATTGATGGACACCCAGGTGGCTTCCATATCTTGACTATTGTAATAATGCTGCAATGAACATATGGATTCACATATTTTCTTTCAAAGTAGTGTTTTGGGTTTCTTCGGATACTCAGAAGTAAAATTACTGAGTCCTTCTTTGTCTCTTGTTATAGCCTTTGTTTTAAAGTCTATTTTGTTGGGTATAAATATTGCTACCCCAGCTTTTTTTTAATTTCCATTTTCATGAAATACCTTATTATACCCTTTTACTTTGAGTCTCTATGTCTTTTGATCTGAAGTGAGTCTCCTGTAGGCAGCATATCTGAGGATATTGCTTTCTTACCAATGTTCTGATTGGAACATTTACTCCTTTTATATTTAAAGTAATTGTTGATAGATATGTAGTTATTGCCATTTTCTTATTCTTATTTTTGATCTTTTTTTTTCTTTTTTTCTTTTTCTTAAAGAAGTTCTTTCAGCATTTCCTATAATACTGGCTTGGTTCTATAGAGGCTATCTTTATAGCTTTAATTCTACAACAAAATGTAATCTTTTTGAAAGAATTTTAATGGGTATTAGTTACTCCAAAGTTGAGCTGAATTCTCGCTGCTACAGCTATTAATGCAGGGTCCATCAGAGGTGACAGCTGGTTGACGCAGTCCCCTCTCTACAAGTCTAAGCCCTCCTACGTGCAGACACTGAGCCCTTGCCTTGGGGCGGGCAGATTTAATTTGCCAAAGATTATTAGATACATCCCATTTTCAGAAATATTAACATATATGGGAAATATGGCAAATAAGTTTAAGCTATTTAAACATAGACTCATAGGAAATCTGTTTTCCAGACTTCTGTCTGTAAATTTTCCTTCCTTTCCATGTATTTTATCATACATTCATCCAACACACGCTCTGCTCTTAAGGAGCTTACAAAGTAAAAGGAGAGGGACATGTAAATAGTTTCATTTGAAACCCCCTGCATTTTCAGGGAATGTCAAAGAATTTTAGGGTTGGATAATTTCACTTGTTGCAAAACTACCTGGGAAAGGTAGCATATCTATAAGAACACTTGTGCTTTTTCCATGGTCTTCAGACTATCTGTTGTAGAGTGGTGTGTAATTCGTGAGAGGCCTGGTGCTAACTGTGAGTCCGCCCCTCTCTTGTAAGGTGGATGTCTAAGCTGTGGAATGCTGTCATTGCACCCAGAGTTCAAGAAGCAATACTGTTAAGGGCCTCTGTGAAAAGACAACCTAGCCTTGCGCAAACAACTGCTAAGAAGCACCCTAGCCAAGGACAGCAAGCTGTGGTTAAAGCCGCTCTCAGCATCTTGCTCAATAAAGCTGTTCTGCATGGCTGTCCCCTCCAGAGAGCAGGTATGTGGGTTTGTGCTGGGAGAAGAAGAAATTCATGCTCTTATGTAATATTTGTTTGAATTTGTTATTAGGGAGCTCTCTTTTCTCTGTTTGTAACTAGAGCAGTTAGCTTGACTCAGTGCACATTTCACACCGTTGCTGTAAAACTGTCTCTTGTTGAAATTTTAGACCTCCAAGTATTAAGCATTAAGTATTAAGTATTAAGCATGCCTGTCATTTTGAATTGAAGAGTCTTATTTCTTTTGAGAGTGCCAGATATATTTTGCTTGGTTCTGTGAAACTATTATCACTGCCTTCCTTTTTGGCAAAACCTGATTTGTGTTGTTTCAGAGCTAGACCAGCATTCAACTGATTTCAAAGGAGGAGATTTCCCTTTGTCTATAGTTTCAAGTTATAACAGTTGTAGCAAGAAGAAAGGAGAGAGTGGTGCCTGGAGAAAGGCAAGCACCAGTCCTCGCAAGAAGTCTGGCCGTTTCTCTTCACCCACCTGGAATAAGCTGGACCTGAATGAGGAAGGTAAGAGGGGCAGGCATGCCACCTAGAGGTATGTGGACACTCAGGGTCTAGTTTCTGAATGCCCGTGTGCTTTTATTTTTATCACTGTGCATTCAACAAAATTCTGAGGTTTTCAGAGCACATTTTCATGAAATAAAAGTATATAGTAGATATACTTCCAAAAAATATTCTGAAGCCCCCTATCTAAAAATAATTTTTTATACTAGAATTTTGAAATTAAATAGATCTTTACCATGTTAATAATGACCTTTTTATTAGATTTTGTGGTGTTTACAGTTAAATTTACATAATACAGTAATTGAACTTTGGCATATTTCTCCCTTTTAATGTGTCATCCCTAAGCCAACCTTAATGTTTTTAAGTATGTGTACAGATATATTCCATACCAGTTAAGGCCTTTAGGGGTGAATCAGTTTTACATATTTCTTTTTCATGTATGGTATGTAACATGTACCAGGTTCTATTCTAGGCAGTGGAAATAGAGCAGTGAAAACAGTAAAAATTCCTGCTCTTACAGAGTTTACATTCTAATAAAGCATTAAACAGATTCTATATAATGGAACATCATTTCTAAAAAAGGAACATGCAAGTTTTCATTCTAACAAAGAAGACATACTACATCTATGTCTGGTGTTAGATCTATTCCTTTAGGTTTTAATAATAGGATATCAAAAATTAAATTATAAATGTCCTCCCTAAGGGAAATCTATGTTTGAACAAGAATAAATAGATGTTCCAACCTCATATTCATTGTGGATTTCTGATATATGTAATCAATTTTAGGTTTTCAGGAGCCCCTCCAACCCCCAGTTTATTGTTTTATGTAATTTTATGCCAACTCTATAGCTGTGGGGTTGCTAAATAAGAAAGTATGATGCCTAAAATCTTAAAACATAAAAAATTGATTTTTTAAGGTAAGTGTTATTTATTTTTAATGGGATATATTCTGACCCCAAGAGCTTGCCATTATTTCCCAAGGTTAGATTCAGAGAATATCATTAGATTTCAGCCCCCAGTATAGCATAGAGTCTCCCCAGGTGACTTTCTGTAGCAAGGATTATACCTCTCACTTGTTAATCTCATTAGAGTATGCAGAAGAGATCTAAGATGAGGATTATCATCTCCATTTACAGACAACAACACTGAGGTTCAGGAACCCTGGGCTACCTGCAATCCATGTTTTTGTTTCTTGGAAGTCCAATGCTGCTTTCTTCGGTCCATGCTACTCTAATCCTGTAGCCCATGTAATAATGCACAAGCACCCCTATAAATGGACACTATCAAATCCAAGTTTATTACAATTTCTATAGGGTTTAGGACCAACTTCTTCCTTGAGCCAAATAATTACCTAAACAATAAGCATTGTCAATATATACTTCAGAATTGACAAAATCAGTAAATCTCAGAAAACTGTATTAGTTAAAATATCAAAAAATAAAAGAAAAATTGAATTATAAATGACTTTAAATGTACTTATATTTTCAGTAATTCAGTTTTAGAGCTATTTGATATAATATCAAATATGACATTCTTTGAAACATGAAACCTTATTCAAAAGATTAATAAAATTGTGTGCAGACATAGATTACACTGACTAAAACATTAAGATTTAAAAAATCTAAAAACTAGTTTTACAAAATAAAATTCATAGGCCATGAATTTTAACCACACATCACGGTTAGGTGAATGAACCCCTGATCGGTCAAGAACCAAAGATTTACATACCTCTCTGAGTGTTATATTTTTATAATATTAAAATTTTTTCATTAATTGCAATTAATATCAGATTATTACAATGTTTGGGTTGATTTGGTTTTTTTTTTTTTTTTGAAACCTTTGTTTAAAAATATATCAAAATAGGAGCCCCTTTGCATTCCATGTAGGTCACTGTGGCAGGTCATGAAGTTTGGTGAAGACATAGCCTCTTCCTTTCCTGATCTCAAACACGAAAGTGTAATATCAGGTTACAGGCCTGGGCACTTCTGGTAAATTGGAAAAGCCACTAGTCAATACTTTCTGACAATAATGAGAAAAGTATGGGTAAAGAAACTAATACAGAGATTGTCTCTGATGATCTGCTTTTAGCGAGAAGATCTTAAAGTCAATTTACTTTTCAAAATCATTCTCTAGAGAGAATTTGTATTAGCAGTATGCATACAATTTTAGAATTCACTCAGAAGCAACTAAATATTTTAATGAGCTTATAAAATTTAGTTTTTATTATAAAGACATTTTTGAGAGTCTGAAATGGTTTATTAGCAGTGTTCTCTTAAACATTTTTGACTATACCCTGTAACGAGAAATATACTTTGCATTGTGACCGGTACACACAAACCTGTGCATTTGTGTGTATATATTACTGATACAAATTAAAATATTTACTGCAAGCGGTGTAATTTGACATTTTTTGTTCTCTATCATTTTGTTTTTTGTTCACATTTTCTATTCGGTATGGTGCGAAGCAATTAAAAGTTAAATTTCTACAGGTACACTACTAATGCCACACACACTGTGATTCCTTATGGGGCCACACATCAAAAACGACACCTGATCTACACAGTCAGTGCTGGATGGAAAAGGTAGAAAAAGGCAGGTATTAAACTCCTCTTAAGGTGCTTTGAGAGCAAAAGCTTTGGACGTAGGGACTTGATTGACTGACTACTGAGAAGAGGGGCCATTGCTAGAAGCAAAATTCAGGATTCTGAATTAAGCCTTGGGTGGTGTCCGTCGTAAATACATGAGAGACCTTCTCACAATGGCTGTGCAGGGAATTACATCCACATCCACTGCCCTGAAGAGAAATCCCTCGAGATGGATTCAGTCTAAAAGTAATATGAAACTACAGCAGAGCCCATGGTCTGTTTCTTTTACAGAGTTCAAGTTCAAGATGCATAGGCTCAGTGATTCATTCTATTTAAATGATTGCATTTTTCCTTAAACAGGTATCAATAATATGACTACATCACAGCTGAATTTTAACAGGAATTCTTTGTCAAAACAAAAGTAAGTTCTTCTTTCAGATTAACTGTGAGCAAACAATACATGTTCTGATTATTAGTTTGTGCAACTATTATGCTGGGTTTTTTTTCAAGTTACAGTTGGCATACAACAGTATGTTAGTTTCAGGTGTACCAGATAGTGAATAGACATTTATATGCCCTACAAAGTGATCATCCTGATAAATCTAATACCATCTGACACCATACATAGTTATTACAATATCATTAACTATATTCCTTAGGCTATAGTTCACATTCCCATGACTCTCATAACTACCAGTCTGAACTTCTAAATCTCTTCCCTTTTTTATCCCCCCAAAACTCCTCTCATCTGGCCACCATCAAAATGTTCTCTGTATCTATGGCTTTGTTTCTGTTTTGTTTGTTTATTTCGTTCTTTAGATTCCACATGTAAGTGGAATCATATGGCATTTGTCTTTCTCGGTCTGATTTCCTCCACTCAGCACAATACCTTCTAGGTCTATCCATTGTTGTAGATGGCAAAATTTTATTCTTTTTTATGGCTGAGTAATATGCCATTGTATATATGTACCACCTCTTTATTCGTTCATTTATTGATGGGCACCCAGGTTGCCTCCGATTTTGACTTTTGTAAATAGTGCTGCACTGAACATTTGGATTCACATATGTGTCTTCAAAGTAGTGTTTTGGATTTTTTCAGATAAATACCCAGAAGTGGAATTACGGAGTCTCTTGTTATAACCTTTGTTTTAAAGTCTGTTTTGTCTGGTATAAGTATTGCCTCTGCTTTTTTTTTTTTTTAATTTCCATTTCATGAAATATCTTATTACATTCCTTTACTTTGAGTCTATGTGTCTTTTGAAGTGAGTCTCTTATACACAGCATATATGGGGGTCTTGTTTTCTTATCCATTCAACCATCTTGTCTTTTGATTGGAACATATAATCCATTTACATTTAAAATAATTGTTAATAGACATGCAGTTATTGCTATTCTCTTATTTTTATTTTTAATTGTTTGTTTTTCTTTTTAAGTCTCTCCAACATTTCCTGTAATACTGGCTTGGTGGTGATGAACTCTTTTAGCTTTTGCCTGTCTGGGAAGCTACTTGTCTGTCCCTCAATTCTAAGTGATAGCTTTGCTGGGTTGTAATCTTGGTTCTAAGTCCTTGCTTTTTATCACTTTGAATATTTTATGACAATCTTTTTTAGCCTACAAAGTTTCTGTTGAGAAATCAACTGACAGGCTTATGGGAACTCCCTTGTTGGTAACAAATTGCTTTTCTCTTGCTGCTTTTAAGATTCTCTCTGTCTTTAACCTTTAGCATTTTAATTATGTCGTGTCTTGATGTAGGCCTCTTTGGGTTCATCATGTTTGGGACTCTTTGTGCTTCCTGGGCTTGTATGTCTATTTTCTTCACTGGGTTAGGGAAGCTTTCCATTATTACTTTTTCAAATAGTTTTTCAATTCTTTGCTCTCTTCTCCTTATGGTACCCTATAAAGCAGATGTTGGTACACTTGATGTTGTCCCAGAGGCCCCTTAAATTATTCCCATTTTTTAAAATTCTTTTTTGTTGTTGTTGCTATTCTGTTTGTATGTTTTCTGCTACCTTATCGTCTAAATTACTGATTTGATTGTCTGCTTCATCTAATCTACTGTTGA
Source organism: Rousettus aegyptiacus (assembly GCF_014176215.1). Classification (NCBI taxonomy): domain Eukaryota; kingdom Metazoa; phylum Chordata; class Mammalia; order Chiroptera; family Pteropodidae; genus Rousettus; species Rousettus aegyptiacus. The sequence continues at coordinate 70,895,563 of NW_023416288.1, forward strand.
TTCCCTCTAATGTATTCTTAATTTCAGTTACTGTATTCTTGGTTTCTGACTGGTTGTTTTTAATGTTTTCAATCTCCATTTTAATGTTTTCTATCTCTTTGTTAAAGTTCTCACCTAGTTTCTCTACTTTCTCCCTAAGTTTGAGCATCCTTATAACCAGTATTTTGAACGTCTGCATCTGGCAGATTGCTTGTCTCCATTTTGTCTAGTTCTTCTTCTGGAGTAGGATTTGCTTTAGTAGTGCTCTGGTGTCTTGCTTGTCTGTCCTTTGGGCGTGTTGTTCACAATGCCGCCCTGATGGTGCTCTGGCTCACTACAAAGCTGGCTACTGGAAATGCAGAACCCTCCTGGAAGGATCCTCACCACATTCAAGTTAAGCCATAGCTTGTGCCCTGCCCAGGGCCACCTGGCATGAGCTACCAAACAGTCCATAGTTGGCCAACATACTCACTGGCTTTGGATGTACCTCAAGAAGCCAAGCCATGAACCGAGGCTGGCTACTGCTAGTGCCAGTCTTGGGGCTGCTCAGCAAGAGGTACAGGGCATGCCAAAGCCAGATGCTGCTTGTCTGGATTTTGTGAACCTTTGAGATTTTTGGGAGAATTCTGTAGCATGAGCCAAGACAGGGCATTTCTATGGAAAGCCAGTGGAAGTGGATTATGTGGGTCCATATGTTGGGAAAGGTGGGGTCTCAGGGAATCACTAGGGCAGGGATATTAATGTCAGCCAGGTTGATGGAAACTCATGTTTGGTGACCACCTAGGCTGTAAACCACAATAGGGGAATCTCAACAAAGAAACAGTGGATTCTGCCAGCACTTCCATCTGGGAGAAGGCTGTCCTCTCCAGCCCTGAAGCCAAATAGTTCAATTCATTTCCATATGTCCCTGTCACATTTCAAGCAGTTGCAACAGTGCTGGGCCTCAGAGCGAGCGAGTCCCTCAGTGAGTAAGTCTGTGCACGGGCCCTTTAAGAGAAGTTGGCAATTCCCTTAGCCCCCATCTCACTCAGCCAAAATCTCCACTGATTTTCACAGCCAGAAGTTGTGGGGACTTCTCTTCATGGCACTGGAACCCTGGGCTGAGGAACCTAGTGTGGGGCTGGTACCCTTCACTCCTCCAGCGGGACCTTTGCATCCAAGATATCCCTTCTAGTCCTTAACCACCACATGTGAGTGTGGGACCAGCCTGTTTCTCATGTCTGCCCCTCCTACCAGTCTCAAGGTGGTTTTCCTCTGTATGTCCTTACTTGTAGAACTTCTGTTCAGCTAGACTTCAAGTGATTCTGAGTGATGGTTGTTCTATAGTTTAGTTGTAATTTTGACATGGCCATGAGAAGAGACAAGCAGTGTTTACCTACTTGGCTATCTTTATTGCAAAATCTATTATACCATTAATATAATTTAAAAAAAGCAATAGAAGTCTTTCAAATGCTAGTATTAAACTGAAATCTAATAAGTGAATGAAATATTTTTAAAAATGTTTCTTAAGTTTAATATAAAGCCTATTTTACTTTTAGTTTATTGAAATGGTTAGAAATATTGGCTTTGGTTTTAATCAAACTTGATTATTATTAATGCACTTGACACAAATATTGTAGATATGGTGAAATCCTGCATTTGCCCATTTTAAACAGACTTTAGATGACTGATGTTTTTTAATGCTAGATTTACAGAAACGGCATGACATTTGCTTTTAGGTGCTAAATATTTTAACAGATAATTTTATTATGTTGCTTGTAGGGAATTGTTGATTATTTCAGCTTACAAATTTTGAGGTATTAGGAATGATTTGGTTAATCATAGACAAGAAGTGTTTGAACCGTTTGTAAATACTCCCCATTGTAACCCAATATATTGTGTGCCCTATCACTTGACAAGTAACATTTAGGATCCTGCCCCCTGGTTCGCAGAATTACAGAAGCAGGGAGGGTGGAGAGAGAGAAGGCAGATAAGGAGACAGCATCTCATGCCTCTTTCTGCCAGTCTCACTGCCAGATCCATTGTGTACAACAGCCTATATAATGTTCCCAGTAACTCTATAATGTAGGTGTAAGGAATCCAACCCAGAAACTGAGGTGTTAAGGAGGCAAAAAAAAGAAAAAAGAAAAATAAAAAAAGTAAACCTGACTCATGACCATATTACTAGTAAGTGGTAGAGCCAGGTTTGAAATTTGTATTTGTTCCCTTATATCACACCACAGGTGTTTAGTGTGTTAGCTTTATCTGGCCTTGCAGACGGAGAAGAGGGAAGAATAAGGAGACTGGAATGTTGTAAGTCAAAGTGGATTTATTTGTGAATAAAATTTTATCCTATTGAGAATTTTGAGTAGGAGTTATCAAAATCCGATGTGAGTGGGTTGTGCATTGAATGACATTTTGAACTCATTTAAACGATTTTAAAAACAATTTTCTACCCTACACCAAATCCAAAGATGAGGTACAGTGTCTAGATTTACATATTAGGAACTGAATTGTGGTTCTCACTTTGAAAAACTCTTCTGAATTTTGTGTTAGGTCTTTAGAGAATGATCTGTCATCGACATTGAATTTGGATCAAAGGCTCTATCTGGGTTCGGATGATGAAGCAGACCTTGTCAAGGAACTTCAGAGTATGTGTTCCAGCAAATCTGAATCCGATATAAGCAAGGTAAGCAGTACAACTGGGAGGACATTGAATGGCTCCACCCAACAGCAGAGAGACTTCTTGGAGCCACATCCTAACTCATTCCCTGAAAGTGCCTTGTAGAATAGTATGGTTAATGCTACAGATCAGAATAGCCCTTACTTGCTTAGAAAAACCCTTTCTAAGAAGATATCATTTATACAACAAGGGTGTTCTATTTAAGACAGCTTGCTTTTCCAAACTCGTCTGAAAAACATTAAGTTAAAATTGTGTATGTTAATTATATTAGCACAAATTGCACTAACACATTTGAATAGCATTTATAACCCTGAGTTTAAGTTTCCTCAGGCTTTTTTTTTCTTTTCATATTCTTAACTTTGGCCATAAGTCATCTATCAGTAAGAGCATCACAGCAGACTCATGATATGTACAGAGCAACAGCAACAACTTTTTTAAAAATAGGAAAAGTTTGGGGCTGTATAATGCATATGGTCACAGTCTTTACACTGTGAAAATTGAGATCCAAATATGGAAATCAGTGACCTTAAGTCTCAAAAAACCATTAACAGAATCAAGTTCAACCAGTTTCAATGCTGTGATATCTGCAGGAAATTGGGCCAGACTTCCTTGATAAATGCTTTTTACTTGAAAGGGAGCATAAGAAATAGTTACAATGTGTGCAGTTTCCACTGTATGACTCAACCGTTACATTTTACTAGTTGTGATCTCTAGGACAAAGTAAAATTAGCCATCTTATTTAACCTTGCTGGAAATGAACTGAAACATCCAATGGGACAATACTGTAATGATCAAAATTTTGCAATTTTTATATTCTTTATTTTCTTGCCAAGTGATTTATTTTTCTATAGGGCTCATCTTCTTTTGACTTTTTAAAATAGACTCTTTTCCCTTAGAGACTGTTCATCATGCACTTGCTGGTAGTTCCCATGAAGGCCTCAAGCCTATCATGTGACCAGCACAGGAACGAAGGGGACATTCTGTAGAGCTTCTGCGGGTCGGGAAAGAAGAGCAAGATAACACTTCTGCTGTGGATTTTCCACAGTGACTTTCAGTTGTGCCTTGTGTGTGGCACAGTGTCACTGTGAACACATGACTTGATGAATTGTATATTTTCCAGATTGCAGATTCCAGGAATGATTTAAGGATGTTTGATAATTCGAGAAACAACTCTACATTTTCAGCAACTGTTAGTAATCTAACAATGCCAGTGTCACAAAAGGTAAGTGCCCATTTCTCCCCAAAATGAGACAAAGAAGGATCGCTTTGGAATTGACTTCATAAATCTTTCAGCGTGAATCACACAGTTATTCTTAAACCACAGTAATGAAGTGAGAAATAGGATAAAGGTAAATGTGTTCATTAGTTAATCAAGATTAGAAAAATTACTGTTTGAATGATAACTTGAAAGAATGAAACAGAAAAACATTACTTTTTTTTCTTCTGTTTGATACCTAAAATTTTATTTCAAAATTTTAGGCATCTTTTGAGAAAATCTTCATTTGTTTTCATTCATGTACAGAAAAACTGGAAATAACGTAATGTCTATCTTCTTGGTTGTTCCCTTTAAAATGTATTGTTTTTCATTTAAGAACTTTTAAGATTTCCTGCATCTTGAAATTTTGAAGTTAATTACAGCAAAGGGCCAAGTGATAACATAAAGATCTTTTACATGTTAAAAAAAAAAATCTCATTTTTAATTTCGTTTCTTAACTTGCCCTAATATGCATTATGTTTCAGTGAGAGATAGCCCTTTAAAAACAAGTCAGAATGTCAGATGGCAGCCAGGACTCCAAAAGACTTCATCATTATCCTCGTGCTATAACTTTACCATTGGTTAACAAATGGCAAGAGATGGTCCAGCATGGTGCTCCCGGGTGAACAGAAACGATAAAACTACTTCCTACCCAGTAGTTTTTTTGTGAGGATGCAGATTTTGTAGAGGCATTTAGTAATATGTGCTTTGTTCACCAAGCTATGTCAACTGTGGTTCACATTCTGTTCTTATGCACTCCCCTGGTACTTAAAAAAAACCTGTATGGGGGAGTGCAGAGAGAAAGATTATAAAGTGAGCGTGGTGAGACTATTAAATTATTAATCCTTATCTGATCACCTGACAGCCCTGAGCTCCTCAGCCCCTGCTTTCTCACTGCTTCATTAGGTGTCAGTCCTCATTAGTTATATGTGAAACTGTGAGCTTTATGTGTTGGGGGCGGAGGAGGGGGCGAGATGGGGGGCGAGGAGGTATTGGCAAGGCTGTTACATATTTTACTGTATAACATGATGATCGTCGAAGGCGAGCATGACCTTTCTGGCTCACTCCATCATATGTCTGCTTTTTTTTCTTCAATTTAGAATAGGTTAGAAGCACAGTAAAAGCATAATTTTGAGAGTATGTAAGGGAAGATGACTTAAGGAGGTGACCTGGAATCATGACTGAGAATTCTGGCTGGAAAATATTTTATTCAAGGGCTATCCGTGGGCTTTGGGTCAAAGCACATTTCTTGGGCCTCCAGGACCACTCTTTAGGATTTCTCGTGAAACAGTCAGTAGAAGGGGCCATGATGGTCTAGGAAGAGGAACAATGAGCCACCATTTCTCCACAGGGCCATATCACTTTTCCTATATAAAAATATTGACTGGTAATGACTAGCTGCCTTTGTTTAAATGTCTAATGGAGACAGTGTTGCACCCCTACCCCTGTGTCACATGATTATATTACATCGCTACAGTAAGGTACTGTCCATAAAAATAGTACTGAACATGCAATGAGCCCCTGGCAGCTTGGGACAGCTTTGTTTTAAAAGGAGCCTTTAAAAAAATGGATTCTTTTATACTTTCTGGGCTCTTACAAAAGAACTATGTGGTTGTTTAAATGGGTGATTCCATGTGGGTATCAGGACAGCTGCTCCTGCTCTTTTTCTTTGCCCCACTGATCGCTTTTAGGGGGACTTTCCTCAAATGCTAGATGTTTTTCTCAGAACCTGCCAGCAGAGGGCAAAGTAACACTCATTTGGCAACCTAAAAGCTTGGCAGGCTCATTCCTTTTCTATCCTGGTAAACACAGCTAGCATTTCTTGGTTAGGTGCCCAGTTTCTTCTGTTATCAGGAAGTTATTCTCTTTAGAAGAGCTCACTGGCTTAGTCAAAATCACTTTCTCCTGTGTGGCTATAGAAGGGCCTGGCAGTCACCATTCTCCATTGGAAGGATCAGAAACTATCCTTCACCTCATTTGCCACAATAACTCCTTATGCTCCAACAGTAAAGGAATGTAGCGGGGTTTATTAATCGGGTGGCATGTTAGCCAACCTTCTAAATTAAAAAAAAAAAAGTACACACACATATTTAAATCATCGATAGAAAAAGTAGATACTAATAAATAAGTTTTCGTCTCATGAAATTCAAATTAATCCCCTAAAGCAAAAGTTCTCACCTTTGGTTGCATAATTAAATCCACTTCAGGATTTTTTTTTTTTTTTTTTTTTTTACTCCTTGATGCCTCAGCTTGGTCCCTAGAGGTTTTAATGTAATTGGTCTGAAGTGCGACCTGGGCACTGAGGTTTTTACATGTCCCTGGCGAGTCTCACGTGCAGCTGGGGCTTGGACCCACGGCTCTAAAACATAGCTCTTCTATCACCCTTCTTATTTTCCACCCCATTGCTTTCTTTCCAAATATATCTTAAGAGGGGTTTGTATACCTTCACGCAACTTGTTTTTGTGTGGACTTTATTATTCTCACACCACACCCTACACCTCCCCATGTATGTCTTCACCCTTTCTCCTACTTATGAAACCCATTCTCTCGTCACCTGTCACAGTCCTATATGTCCTTGAAGAGCCATCTTCCCTACAGTGTTTTCCTTTACTTTCTGCCCCCCTACTTTCCCATCTCGAGAGCAGGGATTATAGTATCCCATTAGCTTCCAGGAGATGCTCAGTATTGAATGAGAGAATGAAGGAATGAATGGATGGATGGGTGGATGGATGACTCTGACTTAATATTTCTTCAAGGCTATTTACAGGCAATGTCTTTCTATACAAACTGAAGATTTTCTTTAGCTTAATATGGACAACACCGATAGTAACCTTATATGTTTAATAGATAACTTGGGTTTTAGCTCAGGAAGCATTAAACACTCTTAACTCTCCTAGTCTAGGGCTCTGGTACTTCTTAGTTTGGGGAAAACATCTCAAAACCTATGCTTGGCTGCCAGTGTGTCAGGAACATCTCTCTCTCTGTGTCATTCACTTGCCCGATTCTCACACTCCCAGCCTTGAATGGAATCGTTAGCCTCACTAAGCCAGTGATTCTCCACACTCTCATCACACCTTCTCCTCCTCCACCCTCACACCTCCACGGACTGATTCAGCCTCACGGATCCATGCACAGCCTCAACACCCCAACATTTTTAGCTATTATGATGCTTTCTGGTACTTCATTTCATGTGAGTACTTGGACCATAAAGATGGACACCACTTGCCTTCGTGATGCACACCACTAGCAAACAACATGTTATTTGTTGCCTTCTCTCTGGGCCTTGGCACTCACTGCCCCTGTGGATTTCTATAGGAAGGTCAAAGATTATGGCAAAATTATAGTTAACATCCACCTCCTCTCTTCATAAATTCTATCATTCAATTAGCTGTTATCCTTATAATGCGCCATGTCTTCTGAATACTATATGTGTTGAATTTGCTGGTGTTTTAGACTAAATTGCCAGTGGAGTTGGCCTTACTAGGCCCATGACTATCACATTTTTACAGATTTAAGAAGATACCCAGGAGAGTCCACCTTCCAGCTCAAGCCAGTTACTTTCCATTTAAAACCATATTAAGTATTTTGCCTGTTAAATTCCGATTTTACATTTTAAATCTTGTAATCAGTGTCCACTGCTTCAGAGGCATTTGGGGCAGCTCACTTAGTAGGCTTCACTTAATGTTTGTTGGTTGCCAGAATTTAGTGCAATATAGGGGATCTTATCTGTCCAGCTCTCAGTTTCTTCTGGGCAGAATAAAAGACATGGAACAGGTGATCATAAAAGTTTTGAAACAAATACTGAAAAATGAGAGCATGCGCTTTCCAGTCAAGGAAGATCCTCAGCCATCTAATTATAGAATTGCTATGCAGAAGCCTTGAATCACTATGTATGGAGCAAGGATGTTTCTCTTTTATGTTTTCTCCGATATGCCAGGCACCTAGTACAGTGTTCATCTTATAATTAAATGCTCAAAAATATTTGTTGATTGTTGAGTAATAATCCAAATTTCAGTGTACAGATTTGAAAACAGAAGTTAGGTGACTCACACAGGTGATACAGTTGATTTGTACAGCTGCTCACAAGTAGTCCAATTTGATGATTCCCATGTAGCTCTTCTTGGTGAGAAGATACCAGACTCTTTGGCACTTGAGTCACTGACCCCTGTATCTTGCACTTTTGTGTCACCACGAAGGGCTTAATGAAAATCAGGAAGTGGGTCTATAGGGAGTTAATTATTCAGCTTCTTCTCTCCATTGTCTTGTCTTTTTTCATGAGAACTTTGCTTATGGAGAAACTCCTACATGCATGCTCTGAGACAGAGAGGAGGAAGAGTTAGGGCTGACAGTGGAAGTTGGTAAGAGTGTCAAATAGGACAAATTTTTCTTCTCTTGCAGGATGTCAGTCCTCTCAGCAGCCATCAAACTACCGAATGCAGCAACAGTAAATCAAAGACTGAGTCGGGTGTTTCAAGAGTTAAATCTTTTCTTCCTGTTCCTAGAAGTAAAGTCACCCAGTGTTCCCAGAACACCAAAAGAAGCAGCAGCAGCAGTAATACAAGGCAAATAGAAATAAACAACAACTCAAAAGAAGAGATTTGGAACTTACACAAAAATGAACAAGTAGAAAAACCTTACAAATAGGCCTGCCTACAATATTCTCACTCTTAACTTCTGTATATTTCACACAGAAACCAAGGATGACAAGATGTAAATCCTTTAAATGAATAAAATGTTTTCACTGTAATATAAAGTATGAGTGCGGGACCACTATTCAACTTTTTGTAAAGAATGTATTTATAACCAACGTTTTGGGTTTTTTTTTTTTTTTCAATTCTGTAGGATTAAACTTCAATACCAAGAAATGATGCCAACTTTTCAAGTAGTTTTATAATAGAAATATTGTACTAGTTTTAATCAACATGTTCAGGGGTGTTAAAACAAATGTCTGTGTACTGTATATCTATATATATATGTACATATGTTTATATTTAAGAAAGGTCATACATCATATTGCATACTACATGTTACAAAATGTGTATACAACATTGGCTTAAAGTGTACCATTTTAAATGGAGATCATAATTTTATGTTCACTTGAGGAGTGACTAGAACGGGGCAATAACTAATCATTTTTAAATAGTTATTTTCCATTAAAAGCCATATTAAGTATTTTGCCTGTTAGATTCCAGTTTTACATTTAAAATCTTTTAATGGTTACTTTGCTGATTGGTTGCATCATGTATATTTATGCTTCTGAGTTTGCATTATGACTGTAAAACATAAAATTATATAATGCAATAAAAATGTTATCTTTTTACAAGAAATTTGTACCTAAGTGTATATAAAAAATAACTGTGTAAATGCTTCAGTAAATTAATTCAGAGTTAACTCCCTCTTTGATTTAATTCTAGTGCACAACTAACTGATAATAAATTGATATTTTCTAGAACTGTTTCTTCTAAAATTACTGAGATTACCCTTACTTATACAACTCAAAGTTAAGATGATTTGACATTGAATAAAATATTGAATTAGTGAAATAATGTTGCCGTAGTACTTTATCCCTACAACGAATATTTGTGTCCAATTTAGGGAAATTTATAAATTGTGTCCTACGTGTTGGTATTTCACTAGCTGTTCACAGAAAGACCCACCCTTGTTAGATAGTTGGTTTAAATAAAAGTAAACATTTAAGTGGAACTCTAGAATTAAAGGTCCTCACTGAACAAATCCCTTTTTTTTCCATAGATATCCCTCAAAAGGTACAATCATTCACTTGGCTAAGAGTATTAAAAGCCCTTTCTTGATCAGAATGGTTTATATTGAAGTGTGCATTGATACTAATTAAACTTTACAAGATTGCCTGAGTAGCTTTAAAAAATTGTGTTGTCAAGATGATGCCACAGGGGGTGAAGTACAGAAAGGTCTGTCACGGTAGAACTGGATTCTAACACGGCCAGCGATCTGCCTGGGCTTTGTCTCTGCAGGGAAATCCTGGGGGTGTACAGCTCTGACCTCGTGTACAGGAAAGTGTGTGGTGGGATGGGGCTGATGGGGACTAGAGCAGGGGACAAGGTGGGTGGGCCGGTGCAAGAAGCCAGAGGAAACAGTCTTAGAATTGAACACTAACCCCTTTGAGCTGGAACCAAATTCTTGGTGCCCTAGAGATAGTTGACACTCAAGTATTTTCACAAAAAGGCACTAATCTTAGGAACAAAACTGTTCAAAATCGTAGACCAATATTCCTAGATTCTGGTGGCTCTACTGTGTGTTTCCTCCTGCTTATATACCTGCTTAGATGATATCATTTTTTTTGTAGTGATTAGACATCGTGTTTTAGCAGCTTTTCAAAAGAAAGATCCCATTAGTGTACCAAAGACCAAGAAAAAATTGGAATACATTATTCAAAGGACCTACAGTAGCTGATTTATATAGCTTTGATTCTTCAATAAAGTTCACTGTGTGCACATTTTATAATTGGCAGACTGCAAAATGTCTAAAGTGGGCATTTAGATCAGGGGCTTTCAAAATACAGGTAGAGATCTGTTAATTCATATATGAATTAATGAGTCAAAACTAGCAGTTTTTAACAAATACAACGGAGTACATCACAGTATTACAGTAAAGGAAAAGCTTGTGAAGTTTTTGTTTCCATCGTGTAGTTACATGCATACATATACTTCTTTGTGATGTAAAGCAAAACATTTTCTGTGGGTCATGGCCAAAACTCTTTGAAAGTCAGTATCTTATAAGGGAACCTAGTGGGGGGGTGGTGAGAGTGTTTAGGGCTTAAAAAGGTCTTTGGTGTTAGCCTTGGGGCTGAATTGAGCACTGCCATATATTAGATGTGTGATCTAAGACAAATTACTCTCTAATCAAGTTTTCTCAGTAGTAAAATAGGATCATGACAACCTTACAAGTTGTCCGTGAGCATTAAATGAGGTAACACAATAAAATGTTCCTCGTTGCCTTCTTCACTGATAAAAAGTAATGAATTTATCTCAGAATTCGTTGTGGCATTCCAACATCTTTTCGAGGTAAAGATTCACAAATAATACTGGTAGCTATAAGCATCGTATCTTAAATTATAGCTACATGGAACAACTTATTGATAAAAATGTTGAATTGGAAATTAACTATAACACACATTAGCTAAAAGAAAAAAAACCATTTTCCTTTTAGCTTGAAGATGAGTGTCTCCAAAATAGACAAATACATTTTGCAGTTGCTTGTGTAAAAGAGAAAACAGAGATGTCATCAAATCTGACTATGAGGAAAATTATCCAAGTTTTATAGGCAAGGTCAAATTTTCACAAATACAATATTTTTCCTAGGCAGTTAATGATAATTAAATTCAATAGGCTAGCTATGGCCACCACCTGATTTAGGCACAAGTAGTTAATGACTATCACCCATTACAGAAAAGTCACTCTCTGGAGTTATGTGATGCTTTCTGAATTCTATCTCATCCCTTTTGCAAGATCATTTTTCTCAGAGACCATCCCACATCCCACAGGTATCAAAGGTGTAAATAAGTGCATAGGTATACTCTCTTAGTTTATGATGATGATGATGACACAGGTATCAAAGGTGTAAATAAGTGCATAGGTATACTCTCTTAGTTTATGATGATGATGATGATGATGATGATGATGAATAAATATGTTTAGTTGTGGACCAAGGTACCTATTAAGTGTTAAATTGAGAGAGAGGACTTGGGAAAAATTGAGAAGGGATATGTAGAGTTATATACCATACCTATTCTGTCTAAGAGTCAAGCTAACACTTAAATATCAAGAGTCAGGAGCTCAAATTCTGACCACAAAGCTAAGATGATACTTAATATCTCTGAGCTTCAATATCCTCAGTAGAAATACTATTTTTCTTAGGAGGAAGAACAAAACAGAAAATGAGAAATACTGATAGTTGTTCCTATACATTCTCATACCTTATGAGAGTATTAACTAAACATACCATAAAAGTTATTTGGGTTGTATTTTTTTAAAAATTAAGAATACGATTCTCCTGAGATAATTCAAAAGTTTACATCTGTTCAGAGTGGCTTCAGATCCTATTCATTCAGTGAAGTAATTCTGAGCTAGCGACGGGATAAAGTGTTAGAGCTCTCCAGGTGCCTCCCATCTTGGAGCTTTTAGCCTATTAGTGTGAGACAGTGAGTAAATGAATAAACCGCAAAAATAATTTTATGTTCTACATGTTCTATGAAAGAAATCAGTAGAGTGATAGGCTAGAGAGCACTTGGTAAAGCCCATGGAGGAAGGAATACTTTGGGGCAAAATGGTTCATGGAAAGGTCTCCAAGGTCCTAACATTCACTTCTATACCTGAAAGATGAAAGAGATTAAGGTATGGAGAAGCCAGTGGGAAGTAGCACTGGAAACTGCCCTAAAAGAGTAATGAATAGGAAGGAGGCCTGTGGACTTGGAGCACATTCAGCCAGGAGAAGAACTAAGAGAGAGAGATGAAGGTAGATGGTTTGACAGAGATTGGAGTCTGGTTGTAGGCTCTGGTAAGAATCTACACCACAATGAGAAGTCACTGGAAGCATTTAAGCAACTGTTAGGCATTCACTTGTTTTTAAAAGACTGTTTAGAGAGATCAGTGCTGTCTGTAAGAAATGTAATATTAGCCAAAAATGTGAGCCACGTATATATTTTTAAATTTTCTAGTAGCCACATTTTTAAAAAGATGAAGTTAATTATAATAATATATTTTATTTAACCTACTATATCCAAAATATTATCATTTCGAAAAGTAATATAAAAAAGTATTGTGGCATCTTAAATTATTTTTTCACACTAAGTCTTTGAAATCACACTAAATTTTACAGCAAAAAAAAATGAAGACAATTTTTTTAGAAGAATAGAAGTTTGCTCTCATCAACAGATCTTTCCTATAAGAGATAGCAAAGGAAGTTCTTCAGATGAAATAATAGATATCTGATGAAAACTTGGACTTTACCCCCCTCCTCCAAAAAAAAATGAGTGTTGCCAGAAACGATACATATGTGAGTAAAGTTAACTGAAAGATAATTATTTAAAAGAAAAAAGTAACAAGCAATGAATTATGGAACTTACGACATTTAAATAAAAGTAAAATGTATGACAACAATAGCACAAGGGATGGGATAAGATGGAAAGAAATGGTAATAATAGTGGCAAGGTTCTTACATTATATGTGAAGGGTTGAAGGTACAAGGTAATAAATAGACACATTGTCAATCCAAGAAAAACTCTAAAGTTAAACCTAAAATATATAACTAGCATATCAACAGCATAGGAAAAAATGAAACAATAAAAAATAACCAATTAATTAAAAATAGGAACCAAAGAAACACACTACAAGAAAGGAAAACTATAGACCAATAATCCTCATAAACAGAAATGCAAACATCTTTAACAAAATGTTAGCAACTAGAATCCAGCAACATACGTAAAAGATACATTATAACCAACTGAGGTTTGTATCAGGAAATGTAAGTTTTGATAAGCATTCAAAAATCAATCAGCACATTAAAAGGATCATAATCAAGTGTGGATTTGGCCCTGCTACATAAGAATAGTTCAACATATGCAAATCAATAAATGTGATAAATCACAACATAATGAAAATTAAAAATAATATGACCATCTAATAGGTATAGAAAAAGCATCTGATAAAATTCAACATCTATTCATGATAAAAATGCTCAACAAATTAGGTATAGAGGAAATGTGTCTCAACATAATAAAGCCTATATATGACAAGGCCACAGCTAATATACTCAATGGTAAAAGGTTGAAAGCTTTTCCTCTAAGACCAGAAATAAGACAAGGGTGCCCACTCTCATCAGTCCTTTTCAATATAGTACCAGAAGTATTCGACAGAACAGTCAGGCAAGAAAAAGAATAAAATTCGTCAATATCAAAAAAAAAAAGGAGTAAAATTGTCTCTGTTTGCAGATGACAAAAACTAACATACAGAAAATCCTAAAAAAAACTCCATCTATAAATTGTTAGATCTAATCAACAAATTCAGTAAACTTACAAGATACAAAATCAACATTCAAAAACCAGTAGCAGTTCTATACACTAAGAATGAATTATCTGAAAAAGAAATGAAACAATTCCATTTACAATAGCATCAAAAATAATGAAATACTTAGGAATAAATTTAACCAAGGAAGTAAAAAATTTGTACACTGAAAACGATAAGACATTGATGAAAGAAATTGAAGATATAAATAAATATGAAAGACATGAATAAATATGAAAGACATAAACAAACAAACAAATAAATGGAAGATATCCTGTGGTTTGTGAATTGGAATAATTAATATTCAAACTCCCCAAAGCCATTTATAGATTTAATAGACTCCCTAACAAGATTCCAGTGGTACTTTTTTACAGAAATATTTTAAAATTTGTATGGAATCACAAAAGACTCCTAATAGCCAAAGCAATTCTGAAAAAGGAAAACAAAGCCGAGGCTTCAGATTTCCTGATTTCAAACATATTACAAAGCTGTAACCATCCTTTTGGTCTCTATTTCCATGAGTCTATTTTGCTGTTTTTTTGTTCCTTTTTTTGTTTGGTTTTTGTTTTGTTTTGTTTTGTTTTTAGATATCACACATAAATGAAACTCTATGGTATTTGTCTTAATGGCTGATCAATATTTCATTGTACATATGTATGACTTCTGGTTTAACCATTCATCTTTGATAGACACGTAGGTTGCTTTCATAGCTTGGCTATTGTAAATAATGCTTCGATAAAGACACAGAGAATGGATTGGTGGTTACCAGATATGGGGACATGTTGGGTGGCAAAAATGAGCGAAGGGAATCAAAAGGTACAAATTTCCCGTTATAAAATAGGTTATTAATGGAGATGTAATGCATACCATGGAAACTATAATTAATAATACTGTATTTGCAAGTTGCTAAAAGAATAAGTTTTAAGAGTAGTCATCACAAGAAAAATTCTGTAACTATATATAGTAACAGATGTTAACTAGACTTATTTTGGTGATCATTTTTGCAATATATGTAAATTTTAAAATATTATGTTGTATACTTGAAACTAATATAATATCATATGTCAATTATACCTTATTAAAAAAAATGTACAATACTGGCATACAAACAGACATATAGACCAATGGAACACAATTGAGAGCCCAGGCATAAACCCATGCATATATGGTAAACTAATATTTGACAAGAGAACCCAAAATACTCAATGGAGAAAAGACACTTTCTTCAATAAATGGTACTGGAAAAGTACATATTGACATGTATATGGTGAAAGAATGAAACTATACCCGTATATTATATCATTCACAAAAATTAACTTAAAATGGGTTAAAAGCTTAAATGACAAGATCCAAAACAATAAATCACCTGGAAGAAAACAAATGAAAAATTCTTTTTGGGCTTTGGCAATAATTTTTTGGATATGACACCTAAAGCACAAGCAACAAAATAAAAAAAATAAGCAAGTGGGATGACATCAAACTAAACACTTCTGCATAACAAAAAAGAAAAATGAGACAAAACGAAAAGACAACCTACTGAATTGGAAAAAATATTTGCAAATCATGTATCTGGTTACTACCGAAAGTATACATGGAGATCATACAACTCAATTGCAAAATAAAAAAAAATCCAAATTAAAAATGGAATTGAACAGACATTTTCCAAAAGGACATACAAATGGCCAACACATACATAAAAAGATGTTCGATGTCATTAATTATCAGGGAATTGCAAATCAAAACCTCAATGAGATATTACCTAATGCCTAGTAGAAACGCTATGATCAAAAACATAAGAGATACCAAATATTGGTGAGGATGTAGAGAAAAGGGACCTCTTCTGCACTGTTAGTGAGAATGTAAACTGGTGTAGCCACTGTGGAAAACAGTATGGAGGTTTCTCAAAAAAATATGAGCAATTCCACTTCTGGGTGGAATTATCCCAAAAGAAAGAAAATCACTATTTCAAAGAGATATCTGCACCCCAATGATCATTTGCAGCATTATTCACAATAACCAAGACATGGAAATAGCCTAAGTGCCATTGATGGATGAATGGATAAAGAAAATGAGATTATCTATCTATCTATCTATCTATCTATCATCTATCTATCATCTATCTATCATCTATCTATCATCTATCAATCTATCTAATCTACATATGTATATATACATATATGTTTATATATGTGACTATATCTGTATCTATTTATACATAAAAGAGAATGTTATTCAGTCATAAAAAAAAAAAGAAGGAAATCCTGCCATTTATGACAACGCGGATGAACCTTAAGGGCATTATGCTAAGTAAAATAAGTCAGACAGAAAAAGAGAGTATTATGCACTCTCATTTGCGGAATCTAAAAGAAAAACCAAACTCATAGAAACAGATCAGATTTGTGGTTGCCAGTGGTGGGGGTGGGAGTGAAGCTGGTGGAAACAGGGGAAGTGGTTAAAAAGTACAAACTTCCAATTATGAGACAGTTAAGTTGTGGGGATGTAATACACAGCATGGTGACTATAATTAACAATACGATGTTGTATATTTAAAAGTTGTGAAGGAAGTAGATCTTTAAAGTTATCACACACACAGAAATTAACACTATGTGAGGTGATGGATGTGTTAAACTTATTCTGGTAATCATTTTCAATAAATAGATATATCAAACCTTTGTGTTGTACACCTTTGACTTGTACAGTTACATATCAATTATATCTCGATAAAGCTGGGGAAAAATCAAATATATAAAATATTTAGGACTAAATATAATAAAACAAGTGCAAGACCTATAAACTGAATACAAATATTGCTGGAAATTAAAGAAGATCTATATAAATGTTAAGGTATAGCATGTTAGTGACTAGGAAGATTCAATACTGAGTCAATATTTCCTAAATCTACAGATTTAAAGCAATCCTAAGAAAAACTCCAACAAGCTCTCTAAACACATCACTTTCCTTTTAATCCAAAAAGTTCTGGTGTATCTGCTTTGTCCTCTAAACAAAAAACAGTACACAGATATTTAAATCACTCTGCCTTAAGCTGAGTTATTTCCATGATGGTCACACATTGATCTGGGGACTTTTCTTCACTTTAGAAAGAAAAAAAAGACTGATCAAATTAATTTTTTTCTGTGCATCTGTGCCAAGGGGTCTAACCAATCATCAATAGTCTATTTCTTTCTGACAAATTCTTCAACTGTGTTTAAGTCCAAATATAATAATATTTTCAGTAAAATATTTTTTAAAAGCAAAAGCAGCATGACTTGGTTTTGTCAAACCTGTTTGTTATTTAGATCTTTCTGACAATTTACTGTGGCATTTTCAAGACTGTCCTTGTGAATAATGAAATAGAAACTAGTGTAATATATAACACCTGTGTGGTGTAATTTGAGTGATGAGCCGAGATGCTCCTGCCCCTCTCTTCCTCATTTCTGAACTGTCTTATTAAAATGTGATACATTGTGGTATTTTGTGTGATTTGCATCAGTGAGCTTGTGATGCTTTACTTTTGTGAGCTTAGGTTTTTAATTTGGAGCAAAAGTACCTTCTAACTACAGAATCTTTCCTCCCATAATTTATCAAGTACCTCAATCTCAGATTAGTATTTTTTTTTCCCTCTAAGATGAACACTGAGAAATGGAATCAGAATCTCTACATTTAGTTATAAGGAAGTAATCATCTACAATAAGGGAAGGGATGTTCTTCACATTAAGAGATGCCCCAGGTGCTGGGATGGGAGCAATGAAAGACAACTTGCTGGAATAGGGAGTGAGTGAGGAGCAACAGAGCCACAGGGAAAATGGACCAAAGGCTAGAAAAGTGAATAAGACAAAAAGGAAACACAGGCTGAAGATTGTAGTTTTGGTGAAGAAACATTTCATCCAGCTAATTCTAACTGAGTCCAGTAACTTTGAGGGGGAAAAAATATTGTGCCAAATATTTACAATCAACCAAGCAGAAGGTACTCTATTAGCTACTTGAAGGCAAATGCCATTTGTGCATTACTCATCTCTTTTCATCTCCAATTACTAGTACCAATATACAGTAGTACTATAATATATATAAATATTTGACGAGAACGAGTAAAAATGAAATGATAATGATATTATGGGGGTGTCCTACTCTAAGAAGGAACCCTGGTTAAGTTCAAATTCTTCTCAAGAAAAGCTATAAGATCTTACCACCACCACCATGATCACCACTAAAATTGTTATCTACATATCTTTCATTTAAAATTTTAGAACTCCTGGAGTCATTAATATGGAGTAGGTTGGTAATAGGAGAGCACTCCCACCACCATTGAAAAATAATAATAACTGGCACTTCGGAAAGTGGGGGTCATCGTGGGGTGAACACAACACCATCTTCTTTCCTTTCAAGGTGCTAAATATAAATTTATACCTCACTTAATCCTTTAAATATTAATGTATAAATCCTTTATACATTAAATACTTTAACTTTAAACCTAATATTTATCCAGTGTACTTGAAGAGCATTGCTGTACCAACTAATCATTTATAAACTGTTCTCCCTGGCAGTCATGTCAGTCATGGACGTCTTGTGGTATTTACATGTTTATTTCAGTGTAAGCCTACACTCTGTAAAGTTCTCATCTTACCCATTCATTGGAACATTTGCATTGCCAAGATGGATCATTATTTTGTTCTTTCTCACACCTTCCTTGACTGATGTACTTCATAATCACTTTAGACTTTCCAAAAATAAGCCTCAGATTCATGGTGGCATATAGTACTTTGGGGTAGAACTGAGATCAAATGCCTGCTTTTTAACTTCAAATCAAGCTCCATTTCCCTTTGGGAATAGCCAATCTGCATATTGTGGAGTCTAGCCAGTGTCTTTAAAGAAACATCAACAGACTTATGCTTCAGGGCACACCATTTATATATCATTCCATGTAAATGGTGCTTGCCCTGCATTGTAAGAAAACGTCCACCTGCCTAGAGTACTTGCAATTCATGTCCAAGTTGAGAAAGAGCCTGCCCTAAATTCAAGAGGTGTTGCTTTGAAACCCTAGAGGAGTGACTCATCTATATATACCAAAGTCAAAAACCAAGATATACATTGCCAATATTATAGACAGAAGAAGCATACAAGTTTTGATGGTGCTTCTAAAAAATTCATAATTCTTGATTTTTAATTAACATTTAAGTCTCAGTAATCTATGGGGCACACAGATACTTGCATTTTGATTGAAAATTTGTTAAAATGAAAGGCTTTTACTACTCAAAGCAAGAATCTCGAATTGAGAAAAGTCATGTGTCATATCAAAACATTAAGAATTTTTCTCCTCTCCATCAAGGTTCTTCCCAGTTGTTCTCAATCACGCCATGAGCTAGCCTAGTTGCCTACGTTGATTACTAGTCATGGCACTAATTAAATATCTCAAGACCTTTCTTTTGGGCTCAATCTTTGCTTCAGCTCAGTTGATGAATGTGATGATAGCTCCTTTCTTTTTTTAGCAGCATATCAGAAGGGTCGTTAATGCTAGCAACCTGATTCTGCCTCATTTTTCCTAATTGATCCCCGCTACTTCCAAGGATTCATTGATTCTCTAAGTAACACCACAAGGGTAGATATAAACATAAAGTGCTGAAAGCAACCTTATAGCCAGCATGGCTTCTTCTAAAAAAATAAGTATTTAAATTCAGACTGAAAAGTTCAAAAATGAGTTAGAAACCTCTCATTCTTCTCGTCAACACTCAATATCAAAGACAACACACGACCTTATTACTCCAGACAGAACTAGATTTGCCGTAGGACACATTGCTATTCCATGAAAGTTATTGTACTGATTTTATCAAGGAAAATTGGATTGATAGCAAAACATCTAGCCAATTTATTACTGAATTAGAATTTTAGACTAACAGAGAACTTTGAGTACTTTTTCTGCAGGTATGTAATTTTACAGAATGAAAAATCTAGGCCTATAGAGATTAAGTGTTTTGCTTCAGGTAATACAACCACTTAGTACAAATTAGACTAAAGCCCAGGTTTCATGAGTCATGCTGACACACTCTTTAATCATGATCCTTTGTTTTTACCTGCTCCCACTTGACCCCCTTCACCACACCTGATTTTCTTTGGGAACCAATTCCTTCCCTGCTGTCAAGAGGACCAGGCAGAGCTGACTCGCTCTCCAGCTCCAAGAATTAGCCTGTGACTCAGTCCAGATCATTCCCCCTACTACCAATGTTGTTGAGAGGATAGACTAAGTCTGGAGCTGTTGGCAGCCATTGCCACCTCAAGGAGCAAGCCTGCCTTAGAAGGGAGTCCAACACAAAAAAAGGCAGATGAGAAAACACCGAATCTTGATAATAGGGTTTGAGTATCTAGATTTGGCACTACCTAAGGAACGCTGGGTTCACATAAGTTAATAAGTTATCCTTTTTTCTTAAGCCAGTGTGAGTCAGACGCCTATCTCTTGTGATTGTAAGTCCTAAGTAATATACCTTTCTACCATATCACACACCATGAAGGATCTATTTTTGTAAAAAAGAAAGAAAACCTATCTAAAAGCAAAGACTTTCTTTAATCATAATGTAGATATCTTTTCCTTTTCAATGGCATGCTTTGATATAATGATATAAAGTCTTAGAAAATTCTACTTGGTTCTGCCTTAATTTTGAAGTAAATAGTGTGGTTAGTTATGTGTGCTAGGCCAACTGGAGTGCTGAGAACAGGATCCAGTGTCTTTTTATCCACACCAAGTAATCGAAGTGGGAAAATCCAAGCCACAGAATATATTAAAAAATTTGTTTTAAATTGTCCCATAGAACACTCTAAATTTCTTTTTAAAAACTTATAACTATGTAGAGACAGAAAGTAGATTTGTGGTTGGTTAGGGTGGGGAAATAGAGGGGTTGAGGGAAGTGATAAAAGGTATGGAGGTTTCATTTCAAGATAATAAAAATCTCTTAAATTGATTGTGGAGATGATTGCACAACTCTGTGAATATACTAAAACGCATTGAATAGTAATGGTTTTAAATGGAAGAATTGTATGATGTCCTGTCTATATGTGAATTATATTTCAGTAAAATCTTTACCAAAACAATGGCAATGACAACAAAAAGTTTCAATCTAAGGATTGTACTCTTTCATGGACCATATATAAATTGTTGTCCTTTTCACATAGCAATGGTATTGTAAAACTTTCTACAGAAAAAATAGAAAGATAATTGAGTCTTGACTCTAACAGAGTTGCTCAGAATTTATTTTGATTTATTAATAGTATAGACAAAAAAAATTTTTAGTTTCATTTTTTAATGCCACATTTGCATATTTCTTACTACGATGGTGCTTCTGGTTGTGGGCAGAGTAGGCTAGGTGACCATGTAGGCCAAGCCATGGTGGTCTGGATTGGAGAGCAAAGCAGTGACTCACACAGCTTCTTCTCTTTGGAGCAGTAAATAGAATTTGATCCTGGATAAGGTCTACCAGGATTGTTTTAAAGGTGTACAGATAGGACCGGCCTGGGACCATCAGGGCTTCTGGGAAAGTGTCCTATATCTGTAACACATGCTCTGGCAAATATTTTATCCTGCAGCTGCTGAGGAAAATATTTGGAGGCTTGTAAAAGTGAACGTCCAAGAACTTAAGCTTTATTAGCATCATAGTAAATTCCTTTGGTAAATTCCTAACCTTAAGCCTGAGAACTGGTCATTGATCTAAATTAATTGCAAAAGTCTCTAAGAGTGAGTCAGAAGGGAAGGGATGAGGAAAAGGATCCAGCTATCATGGCTCATACCATGAGGAAGTTCAGGACTGAACTTGGACATGATCAGCCAATGTGCTTCAGTGGTCTATAAACTGGTCAGTCGAGACACTGATCAAGTAACCCTTTTATCACATTTTGTAGGTGAGAACAAAGAAGCCTAAAGATAGGATGTCAGAGCAACGTTACCAGCAACCTAGTAGTTACAAGCAATCTTGAAAAGTGGTTGACTATTAGGTGAGCGTCCTACAACCATGGGTCAGTTAGTTATATCTTAGATGCTTTCTTACCAAGGTAGCATGGAAAGTGTTTGACAATGTTTACTCACCTGGAATTTACCTATGAACAGGATGACTGTAAGTATTGTTTGAAAAAGATTTTGATAAGGATATAAATCCTGGTTGGAAAGGGTTATTGGATCAAAGATGAGATTGCTTTTTGCAGTGGAGCTCTGAATGGCCTCAGACAGCCAGACACTCAGCTAATTGTAAGCTAAAAAGCAAGAACCTTAAATCGAAAGAAGGCCAGCTCACCTCTCCAGCCCTCAAATAATAAAACAAAGTGCAAAGAAAAAGGTACAGAGAATGAAAACAGAGTTTTCACATGGGGTTGAGAGGAATCTCTCATGAGTTTCCACATCTGAGTGAGAAGAGCGAACCTCCCTCAGAGCCCTTTCATTAGCTGCTCTAAGGTACTGTCCATTCACATCTTTCTTTCCTTCATAATGTTAAGTTTTCAGCCTCTCCTTCAACACTTACACTCAACTTTTTTTTTTTTTTTTTTTTTGTTAGTGGCAACAGCCCAGCTTGCTGCTTGGGAGGAAAAAAATGCATCTTAATGATCTTAAAAGTAAATACTGTTACTACAAAAGGATTATTAAAATAAATTCATTCTGTGTTCTGTTGACCTTCTCAGATGAAAAGGAACCTTTATAGACTAATGGTATCTACAGAACAGGCAGAGATTAGAGCTGAAATCTGTTTTCAAAGTTTATGTCTAAGCGGAGAATAAAATATGAATCTTTAGATGCAAAATCACAATTATGAAATATCTTAGCATTAGCTGCTAGTAAACTTCATCAGAAAAGTCTCTTGGAAGGCCTCATTATGATGGATAAGGGTTCCAGGACACAAATTTCATTCACAACTATTTACTAATACCTCTGTATGAATTATGAAGCCTGGAGTGAATCAATCAAATGTGAAAGGTCTTAAACATGCTTTCTTGACTGGAGTCCACAGTGTAGCATTAACAGTGAAGACAGTGAGGGTAAGCATAGCTAGTTGATGAATTGTATTAATCTTTACCTGAAGAATTTAGCAATAGCATTGAATAGCCTCCATACTGTACAATAAGGACATTTCCCAGAAAAAGTGGCACATCGTTTTTACTTTATAAGGTGAAGCTTTGACTGTACAGTGTTAGGCTTCTTGTATCTTTCAGTGGTTTTTATTCCATGTTAGTTGAAAGGCAGAAGAAGAACTTATAGGTTTATTACTGCGAGTGAAGTTTTCATTCAAATAATCCCACATATTATGAATAGTTGGAGTCCCAATGCTTTGAAAACCAACACAAAGATCCAAGTGAAATGCTATAGACTGAATGATTGTGTCCCTTCAAAACTTGTACGTTTAAATTTTGCCCCCAATGTGATGGTATTAGGAGGTGGGGCCTTAGGGAGGAATCAGGTCAGGAGACTGGAGCCCTCCTGAGATTAGTTCCTTTATAAAAGAGACCCCGGAGAGCACCCTTGTCCCTTCTGCCACATGAGGACACAGGAAAAATAAAGTTGTCTGTGAACCAGGAAGCAGGTCCTCACTTGACACTGATTCTGCCCATGTCTTGATCTTGAACTTCCCAGCCTCAGAACAATGAGAAAAAAATTTCTGTTGTTTATAAATCACCTCGTCTATGGTATCTAGCATCTCAAACAGAGTAAAACAAGAATGAACAATTAAGATTAGCTTGTTTACCTTGATTGTGGTTTACAGGCTCATTAGCAAGTAAGAAAACTAAGCAAGTAACTAAGATCCTACACCAACACTACTACATACCAAGTGTGTGTAGTTTTGTGCCCACAAAGTTATTACCATCTAGCAGAGGGGAGTGCCTTAGTACATACAATCAGATACTTTGCAAATGTACAAAAAAATGCAAAATGCAGTAGCATCAATTATGCTTGGGAAATAAGAGAGAGGCCCCCAAAGCTACTGGACAACATATATGGACACCATACTTACCCAATTGTGTTAGAAATTGAGCATATGAGACCATAGAGAGTGACTGAGCAATTGATTAGCAATCCAGGCATGAGGTGGTCATGATCCAGCCCAGATCAAGGCCCTGAATAGGAAGATTTACAAAGTGGAGAAGAAAGATTGGTGCCCGGTACATACTAAACATTGAAAGTAATAAGACTGTCACAATTATATTCACTCTAGGAGTCCCAACCCAAAGCCACCACCACAGTGGCTTAATGGATACACCCCTATCCCGCTTCATGAGCTCACGTGGCTCTATATGCCTTTTAGAAGTTCCACAGACTTTGTTAGTGCCTCTCATACCTGTTTTCATAGTCTCCCTTGCATCCTAGGCCTTGCTATTATTAAGTTACACATTCTCTGAGGACAAAAACCCATTTTATATCTCTGTGGGTTCTTTATATATATCAAATGCTCAACTAATCTATATTTTTTGCATTTAATAAAATGAAAAATCCAAACTGATAGCCTACTAATAACTTAAGAAGTTTAACCCTAAGGCAGTCTGGGAACTGGTGGTGGTGGCGTTAACAGCAAAGAGATCGGTAATAAAATCTGCTTTCTCTGTTCTTACCACACCCCTCTGGAGGAAAACACATTTATGCCTTGTTAGTGCCACTGTACACACAGTTCATCACAGTTTTCATTCTTAATGAGACTTCGTGTGGCACAAAATTATTTATCTTCTTTCTCTTTCTGTTATTCCAAACCTTCGTCACACGAATCCCTTCCCCAGTTCTGTTCTCTTTTCTCATTCTAGCCAAACTAAACCATGATGCTTCTTACTTAAAAGAGAAACGAGGCCACCAGCTAGAAATTTCCTTATCTTCTTGTTCTCTTCTTTTCTTGACATCCAAAACCAGCCACAAATATATCAATGTTTTACCACGAAAATGCACTGTCCAGATTTCCTGATGCAGCAAGCATAATGGCTGATGACTCAGCTGCTGTCCCTGGGGGTCCATGCCTGCATTTGTTTTGAAGCCAGGTTCCCCACATGCCACCCCCAGCCAGTGACTGGGCATTGGAGGGATACTGACAGGCCCATTCTAGTGAGACATGGGACTTTTTAAACCAAAGACTTTGGCATTCCAAAGGCATGGCCAAAATTTCCTTGGAACTGTCCTACAGCTGAGATATTACCTGCTTAATTTCCTTTTGTCCCCTTTCTTTCACAGATGTCAGACCTCCACTGAGTTGCGAAGCATCTTCTCGCTCTCTCTTGCTCCTTCCTCCTCATCCTTCACAACTGCCCCTACCCTGCACCTCAGATCTCTTACACATCTAATCATATGTTGGTGTCTGCTTCTTAGACAACCCAAACTAAGACACTTCTTATTATAAGGGATGAAGTTATCCCTTTCACCTATACAGTGACCCCAGGACCTCATTCCTTCAATAACCTACTTGATCTGCTTTATCTTCTCTCATTTTCTTTCCTTAAGCCAGCAGGTAACTTCAAAAAGCCCCCATTAAAAAATAAAAAGGACTACCTTCTAACAACTGACATCTCTTTCCACGTCTTCTCATTCAGCTTTTTACTCCCATCCCTTATTTTTAACCAACTAAAATGTGCTCTGTACTTATTCTATTAGTGAAACTGCTATTCCTCAAGTCACCAGTGAATTAGAAAATTCCCAGAACCAATGGGAAGTTTTTAAGCCTTAAATTATTACACTTCCGTGCTGTATTAGGCACACTGACCAGCCCACCACACAGCCTTTCTTCGCCCTCTGCCTCCAGGACACCAAGCTCTTTCAGTCCTCTTTCTCCTTGCTGGTGGTTGTTTCTCAGGCTCCTTCACTGGACCCGCTGTATCTGTTCACCTATAAAGTTCAAGCACAATCTACCTTTGTACTTGTTTTTCTACTAACTGTACTTTTCCTGAAGAATCTCATCCACTCCCATGGTTTTAACAACCTCTATGCTGATGTATACCAAAAATAAATATCTATATGATAGGTCGTAAATACTTGAATCTAATTGACTCAGATGGATGTCAGACAATTTCCTGAAAGTCAACATGTTCACACCTAAACCTATTCCTTCTCCTTTACCTTTATGAACCCTTAACCTTGGTTTCTTATCTCAGTTGTCAGGAACACGAAGACATAAAGCCTGCAAGCCTTTAATTTTTCTTTTCGGTTTATGGTCCTACGAGAGACTCTCAATAAGTATTTGTAAAATGAATACAAATGTGGTACTGGTGCAGCTTTGGATATGGCAGTGATTATTCAGTACCAGTATAGGCATTTGTTTGAATCATATTTAGTTTTGTTTAAAAGAATTTAGAGGAATATCTTTAAGACTACCTATACTGAGTTTAATAATATCCCCTCAAAATTCATCTCCATTGAAACTTGTGAGTGTGACCTTATTTGGGAACAGGGTTTTGCAGATATGATCACATTAAGTTGAGGACGGAGGTGGGCCTTTATCCACTGACTATTATGCTTATAAGGAAAGGGAAATTCCAACACCCAGAAACAAAAGCAGAGATTGGAGTGACAATTTACAGGCCAAGGAACATCAAGGACTGGTGGTAATTACCACAAGCTAGGGAAAAGCAAGGAGGATTCTAACCTAGAGACTTCAGAAAGAACATAGCCCTGCCAACACTTTGACTTTAAACTTCTAGAACTTTCAGAACTATGGGAGAATAACTACTGTTGTTTTAATCTACCCAGTTTGTGGTCTTTGTTACAACATCCCTAGGGAACTTATAAAATACCACTTCTTTTTTTTTTTTTCAAAAAAACCACTCTTAATCAAAAGATATTCTGAAGTCGATATAGAAAAAAATGTTGAAAAGAGTTCAACAGTACTCTGAAAGTTCCTCCATTTCAAATGTTGGAGATTCCTCAGAAGGCAAGATTATTCTAGGTGAGGAACTAACTGTGAACTGGTCTGGTCTGTTGGACATTTATCTGAAGCTATTTCCCCATGCCAAGGAATAAGTACTCAGTTTAATAGCAGGTACAATGAGCAAGCACACATTGCTATTACCTGTACTGACAGAAAGCCAAGCACATAGATGTATGAGTCATATAAATACAAGACAGCCTCTAGGAAAGCCAAAATGTATGTAAGTGCAACACAGAACACACCTTGATAGGCCTAACACTCATTAAACTGCAGTATTATATAAGAACGATGCTTGCTTGTCCTACCCTCATGCAGACACAGCCAACCTGAAATAATCAGTTGAGGTTATAGATATGTATTGTTAACAATATCTGAAAGAGTTTTTATATGCAAAGCATTAGAAAATAAGAATTGAGAATAACTAAATCAACCCTATGGAAAAATAATTTTATACATGTGGAAAAAAACATTCCCTCATCTGCACCACCCCTGCCCCAGTAAACACAGGTGAGAAAGTTGAGGCCAGTGGGGATGGAGAAGCCTGGACTTTTCAGGAGAGAGCAAGTATACTGTTGAGGTTTCATGGAACACTTCAAGATATTTTGTGATCCCGAAGAAGAATGGGGGAGAAGAAAACATTTCCTGCCTGTTTTAGGGGCAGAGCGAGTTTTATTTTGTACTGGGAATATCTGCTCAAGCATGGCAGAAAGAAAAAAATGGAAAAAGCCATGGTCCCCCTTAGAGAAGTTGTTGATTCTATTATGTTGAATATTATGAAATTATTCCTTTGGTTGGGCAAACGTGGTCAACATCAGCAACTTCATATGGTTTGGCCTAGCTCACTGTGCCTGGCCTTTCTGCAGAGATAGCTCCCTTCTCTGCCCGTTTTGGTGGGAGGGAGGGGTAACTCTCACACTGGGTGGAAAGTGAGTGGTTTCCCAGTGTGCCTACCACTATTAAACAAATTCCCTGAGGCAGAGCCTGGGGGGTTAACTCTTTTACCTTTCTAGCCGAGCTCATTAATCTTTAATTTAAGAATAAGAATGTTTAAATCAAACCTAGAAGATGGCATTTTAAAAATATTTTTCTCTAATTTGTATATCACTTTGTTTTGAATATAAATTGTCAGTTTAGTGTATTTTTAAATTAAGATGACGCTTTCACAGTTTTAAAAAGATAAGAAAACAGATTCTTTGTTCTCTCCAAATTTTTCTCCAACAAAAGAAAGCCTGAAGAGGGATCACTGACTGCCTGGGACTGCACTCCTAACATAGACAGCCTGCCTAGGGAGAGCTCACGGTCTGATACACTCTGTCAGCCACAATAACCTAATGCTATGATTCACAGTCACCAATGGCCATACTGTCCATGAGAGGAAATAAAACTGGTCACTGAAATAAGATGTGGTTGGCATAGCTGGTTTTATTGTTTTTGTCTTCATAGCAAAAAGCCTGAAAGCAATTACCCATTTGTCTTGAAGGAGAAAGGGGTAACTTCC
Organism: Rousettus aegyptiacus; assembly: GCF_014176215.1. NCBI lineage: Eukaryota > Metazoa > Chordata > Mammalia > Chiroptera > Pteropodidae > Rousettus > Rousettus aegyptiacus. The sequence goes on from NW_023416288.1 coordinate 70,923,857, forward strand.
TGGGCTTCCTGAGATACTCAACAGCACCAGACAGAAATCATAAGGATAAATACCACCCAAGGACTACCTGCAGGAGAGCTGCATATTTTACTTTTATTGATAATATCCTGCTGGCCGCTCAGCTTGGTATCAGTTCTTGAGGCATAACTACTTTACAAAGCTACTTCAAAGAAAAATCTGTTCATTATGAGAGATTCAGGCTCTTCTCCCTGCTATTTTCCCAGAGGCAGAGATCGCACAGGATCCAGGGCAATCATGTTTCAAAAAGATTCAGCACACATTCCTTTGGGACCTCTAGGTTTGCCATGGGTTCTTACAACACAGCCCCAAAAAGCCATGAAAAGAAAGTTTGGTGGGAGCTGACAAGATAATTTAATGAAAGTTCTTCCAACAAATAGAATGTGTGTGCAAATAAAATAAAAAGAACCAAGCTCTCTGAAAACCAAATGAACCATAATACAAAAGGCAAGGTCAGAAGCAGAGCCAAAAAAGTTTTAAAAAAAATGCTGAGAAGATAAACATAATGCCAGCTGGTTGTGTTGACTTGTCTTTCTTCAGAGGGACTTTGTTTCAATTTAAGCATTGTTCCAGTCCCTTCCAACTGCAAAGAGCAAAGTAAAATGTAATCATCATGCTTTAAATGCCTTTCCCAGAATCTATTATTTATACGAAAGCTTTATTCAAAATTTATTTAGAACATGTTATTGAAATATGGGCTTTTTATCAACCTTAAAGGATAGAATATTATAATAAAAGATCTGGTATTGAAAAACAAAAATCTCCTAAAACAAAGGCAGAAAATATAAGTGAAAGTATTAAATTCATTTTTTAATGAAATGGACATTTATTCCCTTTTAAATAAGAGTTCCACTTTCTCAAAGAATGAAAATTAAGAGTATTTCTTACAAATTACATTGATCTTCCCTAGGAAGATTGTGCAAAAATTGTAAGTGATCCTTGATGCCGATGGAGTTGAATAGAACAGTGATCATCCTTTGTCCCAACAGATGTGTTTTAAAAAATTGTAAGACCTTTATGATATATTCATATTATCACCTTTTTAATGTCATTGAGCTAAAGGACATAAATCAAAATAAATTTTGTTTCCTGGCTTTGGTTAGCTTTGCTGCTGGTGGTTGGTTCATTCACTCATAGCGTTAATGACATCAGGTTGAACATGTGCATCACATATTACTTGGCTCCAGAACCAACAGCATCCAAATCTCCCCTCCATTTTCTCTAACTCAGTACCCAGGCAGACTCCAGGCTTTAAAAGTGACTGATTATATTAAGAAGTAGGAGGATCTAGTCTACAGCCATACCACCCTGAACAAGCCCGATCCCGTCTGATCTTAGAAGCTAAGCAGAGTTGGGCCTGATTAGTACTTGAATGGAAGATGACCTAGGAAGGCCAGGTGCCGTAGGCATGAAAAGTAAAAAATAAAAGATTGTACGCTGACAAGGTCTTTGCAATCTGTGAGGTCAACCAAGGGTTGCCTCGCAAAAAAAAAAAAAAAAAAAAAGAGGAAGAAGAAGAAGTAAGAGGATCTGTCTTAAAAAAACTGACTAAAAAAGCAACAAAAATTCATGTCACCCATTTCATCTTTGTGACTGAAGAACAGTGTTTGGACTTTCTTCTTAAACTTGATGTTCATTTGCTTTGAAACTGTTGTTGACTGGGTCTGAGTCAACATCAGAAATACTAAAAACCATTCTGGTTACTTCTGCACAGAGACAGGGGCCATAAAATGCACATATAGACAGGCCCTCCTCATTCAGGCATATAATTACAGAGGTTAGTAGATCTCCAAAGCCTCTGGTCAAAAATCTCGGATACTAGAGAAGCTGACTATTAAAGAGGTAAATTGTTAGGAACCATTTCTAGTCAGAGAGCTCCACAGTGAGAAGCCCAAGGTGACGCAGTCAAACACTCTGCTGTGTGAGGGGAAACAAAGATAAGACATTACCTCTCTGCCCTTTGATCATTAGGTAAGAAGTTTGCTACTGATCATCTCAGCTCTGAAGCCCAGAAACAAGGAAGAGTTGTGCAGCTGAGGAGGAAATTTCCCATCCAATCCCAAGTTCTCACATATTCTGACAATAAAATGCCATCATTGAAAGTGATGTGTATAGAACTTCTTTTTGTGACCTTGAAAAGCCCAAGTAATACAACCACCAAGATCTGAGATGGGATGTCCCGCTGGGATTACTCAGCTCCCTCCTGGAAAGCTGGCCTTCCTCTTCCCTGTTTCCTGTAGTTTCACAGCAAAGACGGCACCACCCCACATACCAGCCCTCATCCTAGATACTATCTTTATTGCAGACACCTCTTGTTTTCCTCTTATTGTGGGTATGGAAGTAGGTAGTGTCCGGGCAATTGAAGTCTAAAATGAGTAATCTGGAAACTTGGAAAACAAGTGTAAAAAGGGTTGCTCAATAAAAGGCCGTGAGGGTGGGGAATTGCATCTCAATTAGAACTTGGATAAGCTCCTAGAATTTTCTAGCTGTCCTTCAATGCAGTGTTTTCGAAAAGGATATTCATCAAGATGAGTCACAACCAAAGTAACATAGGTCACAGGAAATAGAAATACCAATGGAGATTTGTAAAGGTCAGGGCTGAAGAGCACTAAGGACAACAGCACTCCCACCCTGCTGCACACACCAGTATCCGTACACACTGGCACACACCCGACCTCGCAGCCAGAGCAAAGGCTCACGCCCCGCTACGCAAGATTTAGACGGAATGAGGTCTGCTTAGGATTTAGATTGATGTTCACATTGGAAAGAGATTCAATAAGGAGGCTTTAAGAAGAGAATCTTAAAGAAAATGGATAATCATTTTTCTCAGATGAATTATCTTAAGGCAGGGGATTAGACAAAATTCTCTAATATCTCATTTCTGGAATTGGTAATTTTGAGGAAATTTTCAAGAAAGGGTAAGGGAAGGGCAAACAGTTTTCTTAGCTAGATTATGAGGAAAATATTTTCCGTCTTCAAAAAAGAAAAATGTTTTCTAAAAACTGATTTTAGGTAACCTGTAGTTGCTTAGACATAAAACTGAACTACTGAGCTGTTTCTTCACCAGTAACCATAAAATTAGCAGTAATAGTAACAAGAAGCTCACCGCTTCAAGCTAGGCCTTGAACTCTCATATCCTATGACTCCACATATTTTCTAATCTTATCCTATTTCTCAGACCTTCAAAACTCCCTCAAATCTTCCCATTGTGTCCTCTGGAATCATGGCCCTCTCAGCAGAATTCCCTGCATCTTCGAACACTTGGCCAACTATTTTCTTCACTACATTATTCTAATGAAAGCATGGCTGCCTCTGGGCTCACTCTTCTTCCTGGGGCCCTATCAAGCAGGCCACTTTCTTTCTCATGTATCCTGTGACACCAGACCTGGCCTTGGAAGATAATGTCCTCCTTGACTGTCCCATCTACAGGTTGTATCTCCCATCTCCGCAAATGCTCTTCTCCAAAATTCTGACATCAGACGCTGCCACCTGACTCTACTAGCCCTTCTTATAGTCATGTATATTCTTTGTGGTTACTCTCCCTCATTTTTTGAAGATTTTATTTCCAGATTCATTGTTATCCTCGTCTGGCATAATTTTTGATGGTTTTACTATCAATGTAAATAATTGCTTTGATACCCTACCTCTCAGTTCACCAACCTCTTTTCCTGTAACTTACCTTAGCTACCCACTCCCATGCAGTACCCTGACTTTGTCATTACCAATACCTGCATCCCATCATGATCTCAATTTCAAGCATTCTATTCTCTGATGATCTCCCTCCACCTCCAAAAACATTGAGATCATACAAAATTCACAGTCCATTAAACCATCTACTTTTTCAATATTCCTCACCCACGCTGTGTCCTAATTTCTCTCCTCACCTAGTTTGTATTACCTGGTCCATAATTAGTCATTCTTTTGCACCTCTCCCCAACTCCCTCATCTCCTCCCATTCTGTCGTACTTGCTTGGTATAATGCCAAACCTAGTTAAATCCAGTTCTTTACCTATTGCAGTCACCTGTATGACTATACCTATGTAGCTGAAGATGGTTAAAAAACACACAACCATCCTGACTAGTCTCTCTTTAAATTCATAAACTTCACTGCACATGAATTCTTTCATGACATCTGGCTATATTTTTTATTTTCTCTGACCATTTCTTGTATTCTACTCCAAGGCCATGTGTCAAACAGAACCAGAATGACAGAAGTTATTACTTTCTTTAGCTATCTGGGCATCTAGGTAGCACTCCTGGCAACTAGGACCCTTGTGCCAGTTGCCTCTTGCCTGAATTAATGCCTTCTTAATTATCCAAGTGTGCCACCTAAATATTCTCCTTTTAAAAATGTATGCCATGACTTCAAAAGATTTGGGGGAAACTATCTTAGATGACAATTCATATTTTCTTCTCCAAATCCCCAATATTTCCTTTCTCATCATGCTCATGGCTCAATTTATAACTTTCTTCCTATTTAATTGATAAAAAGAGTCAGTCAAAAGAAAAGTTTCATATTTTCCCACCCTCACATTTATCAACCTTCATTCTTTCCTGTGCCTATGAATAGTGTCCATCATTCTCACTAAAAGTGATCCCTTATCTTGTACCTTAAATCCCTTCCTTCTCACCTATTCAAGGTACTCTGGGACAACTCTCAACTCTTCCCTCAACTTCACCAAATTTCCCCTCTCCTTAGTTAATTATCTTCATATCTAGTACACCAAAAGGATGTTATTTCTCTCACTTCACAAACAGACAAGACTTCACTTTCCCATCCACCTACCAACCATTCCTCTCCTTTAAGCAAAATTCATAAAAGTCTATACTCACTGTCTCTAATTTTTCTCTTCCCAATCTCTTGACGTTCACTAAAATGCTCTTTATAGAAGGCAACAACGGCATTTATAATGCTAAATCCAGGGGTCAATTTTCATTCCTCATCTTAACTGCAACATTTGACTAAGTTCATCACTCCCTTCTTCTCGAAACATTTCAAACTTGGATTCAAACACCATTTTTTTTTTTTGGCATTCTCCACCCCTATGTCATCTGTCTCTGTCTCTTTTTCATAATCTCCAAAGTCAGATTGTCTCAGGCCCGTAGTTCCTCCATTTCATATTCACTCAGACCCTAGATCATCTAATCGGAGAGTATCCTTAAGCTTTAAAGTACCTACGGATCACCTGGGGATCATGATAAAATGCCAAAACTGATTCAGTTGTTCTGTGGTAGGGCCCGGGATTATGCACTTATAACAAGCTCTCAGGTGATGTTAGTGCTGTAGCAGCAAGATCTAGTTCACTATCATGGTGCAAACACAATCAACATTTAGATGACTTTTATATTTCTCTCTTTACTCTGGACCTCTCTCCTGAACTCTCCCTCATATATTCAACAGTTCATTTGATATTCTATGTGGATGTTTCAAACTTAACATCTAAGTGTCCTGAATCCTGAGCATGTATTCAGTCTCGCCTCTGCACTCCAACCAGCTTCTCCTTCTGTCTCTCCAATCTCAGTAAATAACAATTTCATCCTGAAAACTTCTCAGATCAAAAACTTTAGCATCATCCTTGGATCTTCTCCTTCTTTCCACCCTATATTCAACTCATCATCAAATGTTGTTGCTTCTATCTTTAAGATACATGCAGAATCCAACAATATCCCAGCTATACCACATTGGTCCAAGCTGTTGTGGTCTCTCACTAGGACTGTTGCAATAGAGTCCTAACTGGTCTCCTAACTGCTTTTACAGTCCTAACACAGCATAATGACCCTGCTAGAATATAACTCCAATTACTTCTCACGTAAAACACTCCAACAGTTTCTTTTATCGCTTAGAGCAAAAGTCAGTATTCTTACAGAGGACCATATCATCTGCCCATCTCCCGCCCCACCCACTGTGATTCTATCTCCTTCTCTAATCTAAATGCAACATGTCCTCACTGTTCCTCTAACATATCAAGCATGATTCTGCCTTTGCTTTTGCTCTTGCATTAGTTTGAAATACTCTTCAAAACACCCAGTTGGCTTTCTTCCTCACTTCATTCAAGTCTCTGCTCAATTGTCACCTTACTATGAGGACTCTTCTGACTATGCTATGTAAAATGACCCCTCTAAATCTCTGCCTTATTTTTATTCTTAATTACCATGTGTCATATTAATAGTTTAATCATTTATTTGTTTTTCTGTCCCCACCACTAGAAGGTAAGCCTCATGAGACTGAGGACTTTGCCTTTTTTGTTCACTGTTGTATTCCTAGCACATAGAACACACAGATGCACTCAATAAGGTGTCGAACATTTCATTAAGGATTCTCACTTGATGTTACCATCACTTTTTAAATACTTGCCTCTATATTAGCCTCAAGTGCCAGGTACCACTCGCTGTTCTTGTTCTCAGTTGACCAGCTTCACCCTCTCTGCTGTGCTCCACCGGTTTTCCGAGCATCAGAGCTCTTTCAGCCCTTTCTGTATGGTCCTCAGCTGGCTGCACATTAGAATCACCTGGGAAGCCTTTTAAGCTATCAATGACCTAACCTCATTCTCCCAAGATTCTTCTTTAACTGGTTCGAGATGAGGCCTTGTTTCAGTGGTTTTCTCAAGTTCTCCAGATTTTCCTAATGTTCATCCAAGTTTCACAACTACTGCTCTGATGATTATTACTATTTTAGTTCAGGGCTATTACAAGAAAATACCACCAACTAGGTGGTTTAAACAACAGACATTTATTTTTTACATTTCTGGAGGCTGGAAGTCTAAGATCAAGGTGCTCGCAGATCTGGTGTCTGGAGAGAGCTGTCTTCTTTCTGCAACCTCACAAAAATAGGCCAGAGAGCATACTGGGATCTCTTTTATAAGAGCACTAATTCCACTCAGGAAGGCCCCCACCCTCATCACCTAATCACCTCCTAAAGGCTCCACCTTTGAATACCATCACATTGGCATAAATTTTCTTTTGGAGTTGGGGGATGTAAATGTTCCATCCATAGCAATCATGGTGACCTCAAATGTATAGTCCAGGTCTGTGAGTTTTTTAAACTTTAATGTGAATGAGAAGCACTTGGAGGATTTGTTAAAATGGATACCTGGGAAAATCCTTAGTCATTCTAATTTGGTTGGTTGGGGGTGAGGAGCATGAGTTTTTATTTCTAACAAGCTCATAGGTAATGCATAATGCTGGGGCCACACTCTGAGAATCAGTGGTGCAGTTTTTTTGAGGTTGATTAGTATCACTGTGGAGGAATCTCTCAATATCTTTCCAGAGCCTGGGTTTAGGAGCTCTAAATGGGATAGCACCTCCTGCAATCCTGGGTACACCCTCCAGGCATCTACACCTGGGGATCCAGCAACAGAGGCTCTTTCATTCTCCCTCTCCTCAGAATAAGTCCCTTCCCCAACAATGAGGACACAGCTAATTTTCCTTTTTTTGGAAAGCTTGACTCTGAATTGAGCACCAATTTAGTATTTATTTGAAGTATTTATATAAGTGTTTATTGAACTCTTATTATGCACAAGGTACCATGCTGACACTGGAGAAAATAACGATGTGTTCTTGCCAAAGCAAAGTTAACCACCTGTCTCAAAGTGTTTTTATAAATTTCTCCCAAGGATCAACAACCAGCCTGTAGGATTATTCCAGAGTTCTCCCAACAGGAATGGAGATTCGGCCTCAAAGGAAAACTGGGTGTTCTCTCATAGACTCTTACAGCTACTGAACAGTTTGTCCATGAGCTCTTCCTTTAAGAGACAAAAAGTAGGTACTGTCTTCCATAAACACACCCTAAAGGTGGCAGGTAGAAGCAATGTTGACATGCAAATATTTTCCAGCCAATGGTAAAGACTTCTCATGCCCTCTCCTGCCAAATAAATGTGTTAGGCCAACCTTCCCAAAGACACAAAATGTAAGTGGCACAAGGAAATGTAGGATTGCATGGCCAAATAAACTGAGAAACATTCCATATGACATTCTACTCTTAGTCAAAAATATACCTTCGCATATTAAAGGCTCTGAGACATCCTGCAGTAGCCTATGGCATCCAATTAAACATACTGAGAAACAACTGATACAGGTCAATCTAAGCCTTTTACACCTATTGCACCTTTACAGACTTTGAGCTCTATTAGGCAGAATTGCTTGGACATTAGCAAAGGCTATTAGAAATCGAAGACAGAGCCGCAAGCCTAAATCTGGGTAGTACCTCAGCTTTAAAACCTTGTGGTGAGAGTTTTGCTTTTCTGAGGAGATTTTCTGTAGTTTGAGACTCAAGGGAGGGTAGAGCAGGGTTTGTAGGCTCTAAAGAGTAAAGCACAACTAGGAAGTTGTTCTCTGATCCCTGTGAGGTAAACTATCAGATGACTTCCCTCTGATTAGAAGTGAGTCTGAACTTTCCAATGGCTCAAAATCCAGAAGTGAGATATGATTTCTGGAAAGACCTGTAATCTCTCTGAGCCTCATAGTTCTTAGAACTTCCTTCACAGAGACTCTATGAGGAACAAAAATGAGAATTATATATAAAAAGCACCTGGTCCACAGTCAGTGGGGAAAAAAAAGAGTTTATTCAAAGAATCACCTGGAGGTGAAAAGTCAGAAAAAGTGAAAACCACAGGAGTTGGTATAAGATGGACAATTTCCAGAATAGCAAAGTGAGGCACTCTGTGGACCCACTCCCAGGTGAAGCCACCATTACTAGTAAACTTATTAAACAACCATTAAACTCTCTGGAAATTGTTCTAATGACATACAGCAATGAAGAAACATCTATTCAGGAAAATATAGTAAATCTTAATAGGAACAGCAAAAGTCCTCTAGCTTTAAAAGTTGCTAAAAATCACTTGAGCCACAACCTGCTCCCTTTTTCCTTCCATACCTCTACTGGGTAGGGGTTATGGCCAGAAAGTTGGGATTCCCTCTTTCTCCAGTTCACAGTCTAAGACACAGTATCTCCCTTCAGGGACTGGGCGACAGCGCTTCTCATTCCCTCCCCTGTAGCTCGGTGTTGCAGAGGTTAAATTCCAGATGAATGAAATATAAGAGGCTCCCGTCCTCCTCTCAGTCCCTGTTTCAGGGCAGAAGATCATCCCAGGGGTTGCAGGCTAATATCGGGGAGCCAATTGCCTTACCCAGCTCATCCATAGGGTGGAAGCTCTGTACCAGGAAAGGTGAGCTTAGAAGACCAGAGTCTACTACCCCCACCCAGCATCTTGCTACTTTAGTGACCAAATTTTGGTCTTCAAATACCATTTGAACCAGGAACCAGGGCTCCTTGAAGAACTGGTTAATTTCGTGTCTACAAGTAAGCTAAGAATATGTACATGTAAAGTCAGAATATTTCATCATACCCAAATGCAAGGAAACCATCAAAACCTGTTAAGGTGTTTTAATGGTTTCAGAAGCCAACTAGAGGAAGCCTTTGGGTTTAACTGCCAGTTCATATGAAATATGGAGGATAGAAACTATTAAACAACAGCATGGAGACAGAAATAGCAAAATCCAAACTGTGGAAAACTGCAAAGGATAAACAACCAAGTTTCTTCAGTCAGAAAATTTCGTGGAGAAAAAGAAAGAAAATGGAAGGAGAATATATAAAGGGACTTAAGAGAGAGATAAACCAATTGCAATAGTGAAACTTAATTGGATCTTGATTCAAGGACATGTAGGCTTCCTTTTTTGTACTGTTCAGATATAAATGAATTTCTGGTACTATGGTTTAGCTAAATAATACCAGTCCCTCAGCAAATGATTCAAATTTCAGCTATCACAGTATATTAACTGTGAATAATTGTATAAAGTGCAAATATCACAACTAGCTCTTTAGTCCACAAATCACTATAGATATAACAGTTTACATCATGCTCAGTGACTAATCTGTCACTTCTTTCAAAGTCCGTGGGTGACCAGTCACTGAGCAACTGTTATCCAGTACACTCACAAGCAGCAAAGTGTGGGGAGTGTGTGGTGGTGTTGCCTCCTCGTCTCTCCATGATAAACCCACATGAAATTTAAAAAAAATAGAGAATCAAAAGAGGGCATTGGCCAACAAAAATGAAAATGCAGCAAAGAAACAAAAAGTGATAAAGCTGGAAGTAAAATTCAAATTGAATGTAAAAGTAATTATAGAAGAAGTAGCTAACTGTTGACACTGTGGCCATTCAAGAGACTAGATATGCTGCCAGAGGAACTTAGTGAAGGCAAACTTAGTGATATAAATGAGGAAAGTGGTTGTGACAAAAAGCAAAGATGTCCCAGAAGAAGTGACATCGGCAAAAATCTTTACATTGAACAAACTACTCTCCAAGAATATTTTGACATTGGAGGCAAAAGGGTAAAATGTTGGAAGCTGATAAAAATTTAGGAGTATGAAAACTTGCCAATACATAGAAAGGATGCTCTCTTCATATTGTAAATTACACAACCAAAAGAGGACAAGTATTGTTCAAACTATTCTTTTTTAAAAAATTTATTTATTTTAATTAGTTTCAAGTATACAGCACATTGGTTAAACATCTATATAGTTTGTAAAATGATCCCTCCATTTGCTTCCTCCCTCCCCTCCCCTCCACCTAGACAATGTATTAATGCTGACTGTCGTGCTCCCCATCCCTGTGACCATCCATCAGCTACTGATTTGTACTTCTTTAACCCTTCATTCCATTCTCCCACCCCCAAACCGCTTTCCCCTCAGTCCTTCACCCAATTGTCTATTATATTTGTGAGTCTGTTTTTGATTAGTTTGTTCTTTTTCTTCCTTAGATTCTGCATATAAGTGAAGTCATATAGTGTTTATTTTTCTTTGTCTGACTTAAATACCTGCTGGGTCCATCAAAGCAATATCTTTTTCCATCCCCTTCCTTTTAGTCTGTGTGTGTCTTTTAATCTAAAGTGAGTTTCTCGTAGGCAGCATATGTGGAGGTCTTGTTTTCTTATCCTTTCAGCCACTCTATCTTTTGGTTGAAGCACTTAAGTCTTTTCCATTTCAGGTATTTTTTGAGAGGAATGTAATTGTTACTATTCTTTATACATGTTTTTGATACATGCTTTTTCTTCTAAAGAAGTCCTTCCAACATTTCCTGTAATATTGGCTTGGTGGTGGTAAATTCCTTTAGCTTATTTTTGTTTGGGAAGCTCTTTATCTGTCCTTCAACTCTAAATGATAACTTTGCTAGATAAAGTATTCTTGGTTATAGATCCTGGGTCTTCATCCTGTTGATAATATTTTTTTAATTAAGTTTTTTAAGGGTAACATTGCTTAAAACAATTATATAATTTTCAGTTGTACATTATAGTTTGACATCTGTAGTCAAATAGAATTACTGTGTGTTTACCACCCAAAGTCCAGTTTCCTTCAGCTACCATATATTTGATTCCCTTTACCCACTTCACCCTCTCCCTACTCCCCTACATTTGATGCTCTTTACCCCATCTACCTACCTCCTCCTCCTCTACCCCATACCCTCTGGAAACCACTAGTCTATAACTCATGTCCATGAGCCTCTGTTTGTTTATCATGTTCATTTGCTGCTTTTAGGTTTATGTCTCACATATATAGCGATATCATGTGATTTTCAACGTTTTCTGTTTGGCTTATTTTGCTTAGCATGATTATCTCGAGGTCCATCTGTGTTGTTGCAAATGGCAGTATTTCATTTCTTCTTAGGGCTGAGTAATATTCCATTGTATATATATATATACCATAGGTTCTTTAGCCAATCATCTATTGTAGGACACTTTGGTTGCTTCATGTCCTGGCCACTGTGAATACTGCTGCTATGAACATCAGTGTGCAAATATCTTTTTGGATATGGGTTTTCAAGTCTTTGCGGTAAATACCCAGTAGAGGGATTACTGGATCATATAGTAGATCAATTCTTAGTTTTTTGAGGAATCTTTATACTGTTTTCCATAGTGGCTGTACCAATTTTCAGTCCCACCAGCAGTGTATGAGGGGTCCTTTTTCTCCACGTCCTCTCCAACATTTGTTATTACTTGCCCTGTTGATTATAGCGATTCTAACAGGTGTGAGATGGTATCTCATTGTGGTTTTGATTTGCATTTCCCCAATAGCTAGCGATGTTGAACATCTTTTCAAATATTTATTGGCCATTTGTATGTCCTCTAGGGAGAAGTGTCTGTTCAGGTCCTCTGCCCATTTTTTTGATTGGATCACTTGCTTTTTTGTTGTTATTGAGTTGTATGAGTTCTTTGTATATTTTGGAGATTAGGCCCTTATCAGAGGTGGTGCTTGCAAATATATTTTCACATTTGGATGGTTGTCTCTTTACCTTGTTGTTGATTTCTTTTTCTGAGTAGAAGCTTTTTAGTTTGAAGTAGTCCCATTCATTTGTTTTAGCATTTACTTCCCTTGCTTTTGAGGTCAAATTCTTAAAATCCTCTTTAAGTCCAAGGTCCTTGAGTTTAGTTCCTATGGTTTCTTCTATGTATTTTATTGTTTCAGGTCTTATATTCAGGTCCTTAATCCATTGTGAGTTAATTTTGGTGTATGGTAATAGACAACAGTCTAGTTTCATTCTTTTGCAGGTGGCCTTCCAGTTTTCTCAGCACCATTTACTGAAGACGCTTTTCTTTATCTGATGTTTGTTTTTGGCTTTTTTATCAAAAAGTATTTGTCCATATAAATATGGGTTTACTTCTGGACTCTTGATTTTGTTCCACTGGTCCATGTATCTTTTGCTGTCAATACCATGCCATTTTGATTACTGTCACTTTGTAGTATAATTTGAAGTTGGGGAGAGTGATGCCTCGAGCCTCATTCTTTTTTCTCAGGATGGCTTTGGCAATTTGGGATCTTTTGTGCTTCTGTACAAATCTGATGCTTTTTGATCTATTTCTTTAAAAAATGCAGATGAGATTTTGATGGGGATTATATTAAATCTGTATAAGGCTTTAGGTAATATGGTCATTTTAACTATATTGATTCCTCCAATCCAAGAACACGGACTGTCTTTCCATTTCTTTGTATCTTCTTCGATTTCTTTTAATAGGGTCTTCTAGTTTTCATTATATAGGTCCTTCACTTGTTTCTTTAGATTTATTCTTAGGTATTTTATTCTTTTTGTTGCAACTGCAAAAGAAATTATTTTTCCACTTCTTTTTCTGACATTTCATTATTAGAGTATAGGAACGCGATGAATTTTTGAACATTAATTTTGTATCCAGAAACTGTACTGTATTTGCTTATTCTTTCTACTAGTGTTCTTGTGGAGTCTTTAGTGTTTTCTATATAGAGAATCATGTCATCCACAAATAGTGACAGTTTGACTTCTTCGTTTCCTATTTGGATGCCTTTTATATCTTTCCCTTCTATGCTTGCACTCACTAGGACCTCCAATGTTATATTGAATAAGAGTAGCGATAGTGGACAGCCTTGCCTTGTTTCTGATCTTAAAAGAAGGTTTTCAGTTTTTCACCATTAAGCATAATGTTGGCTGAGGGCTTGTCATATATGGCTTTTATTATGTTAAGGTACTTTCCTTCTATATCGATTTTGTTAAGTGTTTTGTTCATAAATGAATGTATCTTGCTGAAGGCTTTTTCTGCATTTATTGATATGATCATATGATTCTTATTTGTTAATTTGTTTATGTGGTGTATCACATTAATCAATTTACATATGTTGAACCTCCCTGTGCCATTGGGATAAAGCCCAACTGATCATGGTGTATAATCTTTTTAATATGTTGCTGTTTTAGGTTTGCTAGTATCTTATATAGGATTTGTGTATCTGTGTTCATGAGAGATATTGGTCTGTAGTTTTCTTTTTTGTGTGTTATCCTTGCCAGATTTTGGTATTAGGGTAATATTGGCCTCATAAAATGAGTTGGAAAGTGTTGCCTCCTCTTCAATTTTTTGGAAGAGTTTGAGGAGAATAGGTATTAAATCTTTGAATGTTTGGTGGAATTCACTGGTGAAGCCATCTGGTCCTGGAGTTTTGCTTTTTGGTAGGTTTTGATGATTGTTTCAATTTCCATACTGCTGATTGGTCTATTTAGATTTTCCATTTCCTCTTGATTCAGTCTAGGAAGGTTGTATTTTTCTAAGTACTGGTCCATTTCTTCTAGGTTATTGAATTTGGTGTTATATACTTTTTCATAGTATTCTTATATGATCCTTTATATTTCTGCACTGTCTGTTGTAATTTCCCTTCTTTCATCCCGATTTTGTTTATGTCCTTACTTGTTTTTCTTTAGTGAATCTGGCTAGGAGTTTGTCAATTTTATTAACCTCCTCAAAGAACAAGCTCTTTGTTGTATTTATATTTTCTATTGTTTTTGTTTGTTTGTTTGTTTTGTTTTCAATTTCATTTATTTCTGCTGTTATTTTGATTATTTCTTTCCTTCTGCTGACTTTGGCTTCATTTGTTCTTCCTAGTTTTCTAGTTTTTTAAGATGAAGTGTTCAGTTTTTTCTTTGGGCTCATTTTTGTTTTTTGAGATAGGCCTGTAATGATATGAACTTTCCTCTTGTGATTGCTTTTGCCGTGTCCCAAAAGTTTTGATGGGTTGTACTATCACTATCATTTGTTTCTATGTATCTCTTGATCTCTCTTTTTATTTCTTCTCTGACCCAGTTATTCTTCAGTAGTATGTTGTTTAACCTCCATATAGTTGTGGTTCTTCCTGCTTTCTTTTTGCAATTGATCTCTAGTTTCAAAGCATTACGATCAGAGAATATGGTTGGTATGATTTCAACCCTCTTATATTTGTTGAGCTATCTCCGTGTCGCAGTATGTGGTTGATCCTTGAGAATGTTCCATGTACACTAGAAGAGAATGTATAAGCAGCTGTTTGGGATGGAAGGCTCCGTAAGTGTCAATTATGTCTAGTTGGTGTAATGTGTCATTTAAGCATGTTATTTCCGTATTGATTTTCTGTTTGGATATTATGTCCATATCTGACAATGGGTTATTCAGGTTACCTACTACAATAGTATTTTGGTCCATTTCTCCCTAATTCTATTAGTAATTGCTTTACATATTTCAGGTCTCCTGATTAGGAGCATAGATATTAATAGGTGTTATGTCTTCTCAGTGCATGATTCCCTTTATCATTATGAAGTGTCCCTCAGTATCTTTCTTTACCTTTTTGATTTTGAAGTCTATTTTGTCCAATATTAGTACCACTACTCCTGCTTTTCTCTGAATGCCATTTGCTTGAAACATCATTTTCCATCCTTTCACTTTGAGTCTATATTTATCTTTGGAGCTGAGATGTGTCTCCTGGAGGCAGCGTATGGTCAAGGTTTGTTTTTTGATTCATTCTGCAACTCTGTGCCTTTTTATTGGTGAGTTCAGTCCATTTACTTTTAGGGTTATTATTGAAACGCAAGGTCTTCTTACAGCCATTTTATCTTTTGCTCTCTGGTAGCTCAGTGTTTCCATTGATTCCTTATCTTTATGTTTATGTTTTCTTTATTTTGAGTGGCTTTTGTGGTTTTACCCTCTGGTTCTTCTTGTTTTATATTATATACTTCAGTTCTGAATCTTGGTGTGGTTACCATTATGAATATGTAAAGGATAGTTATATATACACAGTTGTCCATTTTCCTCTGCGTGCCTTATCTCTAATCCCCTTTGTGAATTTGAATCTTTGAATCTTCCCCTTTTCAGTCATTATTATTTCAATTTGTCCCTATGTATGCTAAATATTCATTACTATCTTGCTATAGCATTTCTCTTCTTATTATTTAAGCTTATAATGCCCTATTCTTAGTAAGGGTTACACACTCCTCTGCTTCTATTTGCATGATAGTCACTTTACTCCTAATTATGTATTTTTTTTTTGTCATTTTGTTTTAGGCGAGCTGACCCTTTTCAGTATTGCCTGTAGTGCAGGCCTCATAGTGGAGAATTCTGTCAATTTTTGTATGTCTGGAAAGGTCTTAAATACTCCTTCATATCTAAAGAAGAGCTTAGCTGGATACATTATTCTAGGCTGGTAGTTCCTTTCATTTGATAGTGTAAATATTCGATTACATTCCTTTCTGGCTTGTAAGGTCTGTGCTGAGAAGTCTCAGGATAATCTAATGGATTTTCCTTTATAAGTTACCATTTTCTTTTCCTTGGCTACCCTGAAAATTCTGTCTTTGTTGTTGATTTTTGATAATTTTAATACAATGTTTTTTGGTGAAGGCCTTTTTGGGTTGAGGTATTGGGTGTTCTGTTGAATTCTTGGATTCCAAGCTCCACCTTATTCCTTAGATTTGAGAAATTCTTGTCAACGTATTTGTCTGAAAATGCTTTCTAGTCCCTGCTCCTTTTCCTCATCTTTGATAATGTCCATTATTCTTATGTTTCCTCTCCTGATAGTATCAGCTAGTGCTTCTATTTTCTTTCATTATTTTTCATTTTTTTGTTTCTCTCTTCTTCCTTCTGATTTATTTCTAGATTTCTGTCTTCAATATCACTGATCATTTCCTCTATTTGGTCAACTCTATTTCTCAAGCTTGCTATTTCCTTTTTCAACCCTTGTAGTGCTCCCCCTCACACCCCGCCCCTCCGGAAGTTCTATTTGGTTCTTTTTGAGGGTTTCCATCTCCTTGCTCTGTTCATCTAGCTGTTTTTTCAATTCCTGAAATTACTGATATGACTTGTTTTGGAACTCACTGAGTTTTTTCTGAAGCACCATTCTGAATTCTCTGTCATTTAAGTTGCATATTTCTATGTCCGTAAGCTTATTTTCTGGAGATGTTTTTCTTTCTGAGATGCCTTGTCACCTTGGTTGTTCATGGTGGTTAATGGACTATTTCTCTGTCTAGGCATCAATGGAAATGTATTCTGCTTTTTTTCCAGAAAGATTTATTACATAAAGGTCTGCTGCAAAGAAAGTACTTTTCTTTTGGTTTTCAGTAGGTGGATCCCTGCTTTATATTAAGTCTTAATAATACCTTTATATAATTCATTTTCTTGTAGATATTTAAACATGCTCACTACCCTCAGTTTCAGTCCTCCTCAGTATTAGCAACAGTTTCAGAACTGCTCAGATTCCCCTAGGGCTCTGCGGTAATCAGTCTTGGAGAGCATGGGGGGAGGGACCCCTTGGTTGGGGAATGGGGTCTACAGCTCAACCTCAGTTTTGCAACCACGGCCAGTAAAAATCAGCTGTTGTTTCTCTGCCATCTGCTTCTCTGCTTTCTGCCCTGATAACTGTGCCCTGCTGCTGCTGCGTGGAACTCACAAATTCTCCCAGGCAGGGTTATTCAGGGTACTCACCGCACCTTCTCCTCTCCCTCTCCCCTTCCCTCTACAGGGAGCTTTCAGCAGCTGTGAGAGGCAGCTTCTTTATTTCTCCCAGTCCACCACCCGACACCCGGGTTTCTCTTTATTTCTCCCAGTCCACCACCCGACACCTGTGGTAGCTCTTAGGTGCAGATCCTGTGCTCTGAAGTGCTGGTCTGCAGTTTGGGTGTTTTTTGTTGAGTTTTAGATGTTCAGCTTATTGTTGTTTCACGAGGAGAGATCTGGGGCTGTCTCACACTCTGCCATATTTCCTTCGAATATTTTTTGCCAAGCCCTTCTGTCCTGCAAGTTTCTTTTGAAAAATCAGCTGCCAGTCTTATGGGTGTTCTCTTATAGGTAACTATCTGTTTTTCTCTTACTGCTTTTAATATTCTTTCTTCGTATTTAAATGTTGGCATTTTAATTATGATGTGTCTTGGTGTGAGCCTCTTTGGATCCCTGATTTTTGGAATTCTCTGAGCTTCCTGGGGTTTTATCTCCATTTCCTTCACCGGGTTAGGAAAGTTTTCCATCATTATTTCTCCAAATAGCTGTTCAATATCTTGATTTTCTTCAGGTATGCCAATCAAATGGATATTTGAACCCTTAATAGTGTCCCATATGCTCCTTAAATTATTTTTATACTCTTGGCATCTTATCTCTTGCCATTCTGATTGAGTGTCCTTAGCGTTCCCATTCTCTAGATAGGGCATTTATTCACTTTGTTTATTTCATTTAATATATTTCTCATCTCAGATAATGTATTCTTCATTTCAGACTGGTTCCCTTTTATAATTTCCATTTCCATTTTTATTTTTTTGATCTCTTTGTTGAAGTTCTCACTGAATTTATCTACACTTTCCAAAAGTGCATTGAGCACTTTTATAATCAGTGTTTTGAACTCTGCATCTGTTAGATTACTTGACTCCATTATATCTCGCTCTCTGTTCTGTTCTCTCATATTGTTTCTGCTTCTTTGTCTTCCCATTTTGGTTGCCTTTCTGTGTCTGTTTCTATGTACTAAGCAAAGCTCCTAAGTTTCCTGGTCTTATTAGTGTGTAAAGTAGGTGTCCAGTGGCACAGTCCTGAGAGGGATTCAGCTACAGGCCAAATTTAGCCCAAGCCTCTGCCTCTCTGGGGCTACCTGTTAAGATTCAGCAAGTAGCCCACAGATGCTGTGCTTATAGTTGCCTCAAAAGGCCACACAAGAAAGAGAGGCCAGCTGCCTCCAGTGAATCTAGGCTGCTCCCTGAGGATATACCTGGGTGTGGCTTGGGTGAGGCCGGGAGTTGGGGGAGGCAGGATTTCAGGGACTCCTCTGGGCAGAGCGACCTTTGATATCCAGTTTAATGACATCACAGCTATGGCTGAGCTGTGTCCATATACTGGGACAGGGGAGAGCTCAACTGGAAACAATGGATATCATTGGCACTTCTGTACAGAACGAGTCTTGCCTCGGCCCTCACACCTGGGCCCACACTCTGACAATGTTTCCCTGTTAAGTCCCTGGTGCCCCCAGAGAGCAGCCGAATTGGCACTGGTGCTCAGAGCAAGCATGTCAGTCACCATGAAAATCCGCTCATGGACACGGCCCCTTTAAGAGGCTTCTGCCACTGCCCCTAACTCCATCTCACTCAGCTGCTTGAGGCTAGGCAGCCTCGCGTCTTCGCAGCGTCCTACTTTCTGCTGTTGCAGGGTAATTTCTTGGATTTCCCTCTAGTTATATGGCTTATTCATCAAGATCCCAGAAGATTTTTCCTTGCTGCTTGCAACTTATTTCCGTCACAACTTTAATTTGGTTGCCAGAGGGATGAACAGAGCCTCTATCATATACTCCATTTTTTCTCCAACTCCTGTTCAAACTATTCTTGATAAGTAATTTACAAAGAAATAAGACACTTTAATGCTCACTGTTTCTAATGTTTTAAATTACAGCATCCTAAATAGTTTTGCTAGAGTTTTTATTTTCTTACATATTTATAACCAACAGTCCAAGGGGTTTTAATGTTCAATTATTTAATATTTTTAATAGTCATGGAATAATCATAATTTTCCCTATTAATTACTTAAATTATTTTTGCATGGGCATTTTTATAGTTCTACATTACTGTGTAAAGTGAGGATTACTTATATTTGAAAAAAATGAGACAATGACATTTGCACATTGAGTAGATATTTGAGGTTACTAAGGACTTTTTTCTTTACTTGTGGCAATGGCAATGTGGATGTGTTTTTAAAAAGGATAAAAGTCCTTGTCTTTTAGAGATACATACAGCTAAAGCTATATGATTTTTCAAAATAATGTACTAGGGAGGTACAAGGGAGCATAGATAAGATTAGCCATGAGTTGATAACTATTGAATGTGAAGTTGATTATACTATACGTGTAGTTTGTATAGATATCAAAATTTCCAAAATAAATTTTAAATGGTTTAATTGACCAGAAATGTAAAATAATTTAATAATTATCCAATGTTTAATGGCAATATTTATTTACGTCTGTGGCTCCCTGGCTACAGAATAGCCTGGCAACGTTGCTCGGTTCAAGTGCAAGCGCCTGCTGTGGACTCCCAGTAGGAAGGAGGCCGCATCTGTGCGGGGGCGCTCTGGCTCCTGCTGTGCCTCCTCGAGGACACAGGAGTATCCAACATGAATGAGAGATAAGGGAAAGTAAAATTAAAAATTTCATTCTCCCAATAAAATTGTCTATGATGACAAATTTGTTTCACAACAACTTTTTCTTTAAAATATATATTAATAAGCCCCTTGTATCTGCTGCCAGGGAAGAGGCAAAGGGGAAGAGAAGTGGTTAATTGGAAAATAGTCCTATTTTTATTAGCTTATAGAACTCTGATAAAAATTATGGCCAAGCAATCAACTGTGTCCAAATAATTGTTTCTTTCTCTTACCATTTTGTTTATTTTTCAGTTTTATTGAAATATAATTGACATCCAACACTGTGTAAGTTTTAAGGTGTACGTTTTAACGCACTTATATACTGCAAAATGATTCCTACTGCAGCATTAGTTAACACCTCCATCATATCACATAATTCCCATTGCTTTTTTGTGATGAGAACATAATTAAGTTTACTCTCTTAGTGACTTTCAAGTGTATTATACAGCATTAACTATATCTACTACACTGTACATTAGATCTCCAAAACTTATTCACTGTACAACTGGAAGTTTGTGTCCTTTGACATCTCCCCCCAACCACTAGTAACCACCATTTCACTCTCTGTATTAATTGTTTTCCTTTGAATAAAACATAGAAATCTTATTTTAAAATAATTTTTGGTAAATTACAACTTTAATTTCATAGGTGTTAATTGTAATGTAGATTTTTTTTAGCATGTATGCCTATACTTGTCAATCAAAATATAATTCAATTTAGTTGCATTTGTCAGCACATGTCATTGATGACAGAAATCGTCCCTTGTATTACTCTGTTAGTGTCAAAGGTGAATGAGAAAGAATATAGATAAAGAGCTGTTTTTACCCCAGAACTGTTCACGCTTACTTTCTAATATTCACAATGAAGAGTCATTTAAGTTGATATGTGAGTCTCTACACTCATTTCCATGGTTGGCATATGTTAGGATAAATTGGTTATCCTAACAATAGAACAAAATCTCCACAAGGGGGCAGTTGTGGAAGGTCAATCTGTACTTTCTGTACAGATTTTGTAATTTGTTGGATGAAAGATGTACTGTAAGTCATCTTAACTTTTTATCCAAATAATTTTTCAGCATTATTGCTGCACTAGTTCATTTTGCTATGTGAAATTAAAGGCCAGCATTAGCATATTCATTTAAATACAAAATTGTGACCACCTTTCCCATTGCACTTTATCCTTTTACAGCTAGAGACAGAATTATTAAAAAGCAAGTGAATGTTCTTACTCTACTGAATTAAGGAATGAACCTAAACTTCTACCAAAACTTCTCCCTTCCCTGAGAAAGTACGTATATAATGATACCCAAGTTCCCTGTCTTACAAACTCTCAGAGAGTGATTAGGGTCTCTTGCTCTACACACTGGGAGAGCTCAGCTCCCACTATATCGGTTTGAGGTTTTCATGCTCCAGTGCATTTGTCTGGAATTTATAGGTTTTTCTCATTGTATATTTTAATAGGGAATTGTGATTATCCACACCTGCTTTAACAGGTCAAACAGGTTTTTATATTGAGTTCTTAAAACCTCATTCTAAATTGTCTTCTGCATAGTATTTGAGGTTCTTTCTTTAAGCAAACTCCTAAAATATTTACATTGGGGGTTTTATTAGCCTTTCACTCTAATATGTAGCAATTTCCTAATCTTGGAAGGTCCCCAGTTACTGGAAGGAAATGTACCTGTTTTAAGCTTTAGTTTTTTTTTTTTTTTTCTCATAATGAGGAAGAACAAAGTGAAAGGTCTGAGAAATCAATGAAGAAATTGTGTGTCAGGTGGGAGTGGGCAGAAATTGAGAGAAGTAGCCCCCAAAACTCAAGACTTGCAGATGAAAACAGGAAGTCTGTGGGCAAAATAGTTTTTTTTTTTTTTTTTTTAAAGAGAAAAGGTGAAAATCTGATAAGAGGAAAAGCCAAGTGTTAGCATGAGCAATGAAGCTTGGGTGACCAACACTGACTCTCTCTTCTTGTTCCAAATGATTTTCTCCTTAAAGCAGGCTTTCAGAACTAGGGCTTATTTTGTCACATTTGATTTGCATGGGACTCCTTCCACATTTCACAGTTCATTTTTATTTCATTCAAAATGAACTAAAAGGATTTCTGGTTTCTAATCTGGTATGTAAGGAGCTTAGAAGTCACCACTCTAACCAAACAATAAGTAAAAAGCTGAGCAAACTGAAAAATTAACAATTCTTCTTAGACCCATAAGTACAGGGCAAACTGTTGCCCCCCCAAAACTAGAGAGACAGACAGGTGGATACAGAAAAATCACAACTTACCTGAGTAGAAGCCACCAAGCAGAAACCTCCTTAGGAACAAGTGCTGGGGTAGGAAAATCTGAACTGTGACTGATGAATTGCTAGAGGCTCAATGTAGAAAAGCCTAAGAGACAAGGGAACCTAGTCATCAGGGAGGGGGACCCATACTTTCATGAGCTTTACCTCCAAGAGCTCTAACAGCTATTCACAGTAAAGATCAGTGAAAATTTTCTCATGGTTCCAGCTGGGGAGGGGGAAAATAACCATTTTGAAATATGCCTCAGGACACCAAACACTACCCTCAGGAGAAACTATTTTCTGGGTGCTAAAGTACCTAGGTAAAGGACACTTGCCAACTTCAGGCAACTCTGGCCATCCTGTCCCACCTAAAGAGATGGGAAAAAGCTAAGAAGCACTGTTCAAGTTCATAGCCCAGGTGCACAGGCTCACCGAAAGACTGAGACCTAATCATAGGCCTGCAGAATGCTTGTCTCTCCCCACCCCAACACACATTACTACCATATAACTAAAGGCCTGTTAAACAGGTCATTTTTCCAGTATGCCACACACACCTTTTAATGAAAAATTATAAGGTATACAAAAAGGCAAAAAACACAGTTTGAAGAGACTAAACAAGCATCAGAACCAGACTCAGATATGCCAGGAATGTTGGGACTATCAGACCACAAATACATAAAAACTATGATTAATACCCTAAGGGCTATATTAGAAAAGGTAGACAATATAAAATAATAGATGGATAATATAAGCAGAGAAATGGAAATTCTAAAAAAAAATTTTTCTAGTGATCAAAAACACTGTAACAGAAATGAAGAATGCTTTGATAGGCTCATTAGTAGACCGAACATGATGGAAGAAAGAATCTCTGAGCTTGAAGATTTGACAATAGAAACCTCCAAAACTGAAAAGGAAAAAAGACTTAAAAAACCACCTGATTATTCAAGAATTGTGGAACAACCACAAAGGTATGAGATACCTGTAATGAGAATAACAGAAGAAGACAGAGAAAAGAAACAAAAGAAATATTTGAAGCAATGGTGATAGAATTTTCCCAAATTAATGTTGGACACCAAACTACAGATCCAGGAAGATCGGAGAACACCAAGCAGGATAAATAAAAACAAAATAAAACAAACACAAACTATACCTAAGCATATCACAGAAAATTAAATAAAATGAAAAAAAAATGAAATAAACCAGAGGGAAAAAATACCTTACCTACCGAGAAGAAAATATAAGAATTATATCTAACTGAAGCCATGCAGGCAAGAAGAATGGAGTGAAACATTTAAAGTGTTAAGAGAAAAAAATCTACCAACCTATAACTCAGTATCCTGTGAAATTATCCTACAAAACTGAAGGAGAAATAAAGACAATCTTAGGCAAACAAGGATTGAGTGAAATTGTTGCCAGAAGACCTACCTAGCAAGAAATGTTAAAAGAATTTTAGAGAGAAGGAAAATTAGTCAGGTTGGTAACATAGATCTATATAAAGAAAGGAAAAGCATCAGAGGATGAATAGATCAAGGTAAAATTAAAACTTTTATTTTTTTATTCTCAATTAACCTAATAAAGTTTGTTCAATAAATAACAGCAACAGTGTATTTGATTATGTATATTATATATATAAATAATTTTACATATGATTATGTATAAATGAAATGAATGACATCAATAACACCAGGGACAGAAGGGAGAAATTGGGAATCTGTTATTATAAGGTACTTGTAAGATTGTCATTGTAAGGTACCCATGCAGTATTACAATGTTATTTAAAGGGGAGCTGGATTAGTTGTAATGTATTCCAAACTGTAGAGCAACCATTAAGAAAAGTATATTTAAAAAGTATAATTGATATACTAATAAAAAAAGGAGAATAATATAAAATGTTCAATTAAAGCCACAAAAAAGTGTGGCAGATAAAAATAGAAACAAAGATCAAGGGCAACAAATAAAAAACAGTAACAAATATGATAGATATTAAACTACATCAATAATCACTTTAAATTTCAATGATATAAACACCAATTAAAAGACAGATAGTCAGAGAAGGTCAAAAACTAAGACCCAACTATATGTTGTCTACAAGAAACTCACTTTATGATAAAGACACAAAGATTAAAAGTAAACATATGGAGAAAGTTATACCATGTTAATATCAACGCAAAGAAAGATGGAATATCTATATTCAGACAGAGATCATTTCAGAGCAAGGAGAGTTATTAGAGATAAAGATGAACATTATATAATGATAAAGTGGTCAATTCTCCAAGAAGATGTAACAATCTTTTAGGTGCATGTACACACAAAATATAGGAAGATGTCCCTCAGTAGGTGATGAATTAGCTGTGACACATCCACACAATGGAATATTATGCTACACTAAAAAGAAAAGAGATATCGAGCCATGAAAACCCATGGCTTTTATGCCTTAAGAAGGAAACAAATGCAATATTACTATGTAAAAAAAAAGCCAATAGGGAAGTCTTCTTTTACCTAGTAATAAAGTGAAACAATGTAAATCGTGGACTTTGGGTGATAATATGTTGATTGTAGCAAATGTATCACTCTGAAGTGGGGTTTTGACAGTGGGACAGGCTGTGCGTGTGTAGGGCAGGGGCTATATGGGAACTCTTTGTCCTTTTTGCTCAATTTTGCTGTAAACTTAAAAATCTTCTGAAAAAAAATTTTATTAATAATAAAATAGAGCAGGCTCTGAAATTGACCTAAAAAGACAGGATTGGAAGACTTGGTGTTAGTTAGGGATCTAGTATCCATTTAGCTCTGGCATGTGCATCTTTCATGAACTCTGCAAGGAAAAAAGGGGGCCAAAGAAGCCTCATCAACTAAAAACAGGGATTTGGACAAAGAAGAGTCACCCAGATTCTCGTATAGAAATAGTATTTTGCTTGATGAGATTTGCTCACTTATCAAGAGCTATCAGATAGCTATTGCAATTTGTTTATATTGATTTTTATTTTTTTTTAGGCGAGGCAATTCTTGGTTGACTTCACAGATTGCAAGGACCTGACCAGTTTACAATCACTTATCATTTATCTATCTATCTATCTATCTATCTATCTATCTATCTATCTATCTATTTATTTATTTATTTATTTGTGTGCCTGCAGCACCTGGTCTTCTTAGGTGGTCTCCCATCCAAGTACTAACCAGACCCAACCCTGCTTGTTCAGGATGGCATGGCCATAGACTGCTATTGCTATTTGAATAGCTTCAAATAAATAAATAAATGGGCCCTTGTGGAATGTGTGTGTGTGTGTGTGTGTGTGTGTGTGTGTGTGTGTGTACATTCTATAAGTGTTCATTTTAAAACAGAAATAAAAAGCATTCTAACTCATGAAAGCAGAGACACAAAATGATATTTGTACACCTAAGTTCGTGAAAGCATTATTTAATATAGTCAAAAGGTGAAAGCAGCCTGTGTTCATTGACAAGAGAATGGATAGTCGAAATGTGGCATATACATACAATGTCATATTATTCAGTCTTAAAAAGGAAGAAAATCCTGACATATGCCACAACATGGATGACTCTTAAAGATATTAGGCTAAGTGAAATGAACTAGTCATAAAAGGATAAATACTATATGATTCCACTCATATGAAGTGCTTAAAGCAGTCAGATTCATAGATAGAAAGTAGAACGGTCATTGCTAGGGGTTGGGGAAAGGGAGAAATAGGTAGTTTTCCTATTATGGCTACAGAGTTTCAGTTTTGCAAGGTAAGAAAAGCTCTGTGAATGGATGGATGGTGACTATGGTTGTACAACGATGTGAATGTATTTTCAAGGCCACTGAACTATATTCCTAAAAATGGTTATAATGTTAAATTTTAGTATATTTTACCACAATTTAAAAAAAAAGAAATAATTTTTTAAGAATGTTGTAATTTGTGTGGGTTTCTGAGAAGCTGTATCTAAAGGTAGGGCTCATGGTGTGTGTTTCATGATCGTTAGAAACTGAGGTAAGAAATCAATGAGACACGACTAATGAACACATCTGAAAACAGCTAAGTTTTACACAAATATGTGGATTTTATTGACCCATGATCTTTTTTTTACAGTAATAAATAGAATATAATCTTTTGGGTTAGTTTGGAGTTGGAGAGGCAGCAGTCCTTAGTAAGGGTGGTCAGATTTTGTGGTACTATTTTTTTTAGAACTGCATCTAAGAGGGAACCTGTGTGCTGGCCAGGAATCATGCAGGTCTATGCAACATCTGTGTCAGCCCGAATGCTTCCCTCTATACCATCAAGGTAATTCATAGCCCCTGGCCAATATCACCCTAATTCCTGCCCCCCCCCCCAGTTTTAACACGATATGTCATAAAAATAGCTAGTGTCATTAAAAGTCAATATTTCCAATATAAAAAAAAGTTATACAAATATAATTCATGACATAATCATTCTTAAAATACAGTCATTTGTATATGAGTTTGAAACATTATTAAAATAAATATTTCCTAGAGAAAATTTCATTTGCATCACAAAATTATAAAACAGAAGCATATAAAACTAATTTGTGATTGACTCTTCAGTGTGTCTCCCATTCTCTCTCCCACTAAGTAAGTATATATAGTATGACGTGCACATCGCTAGCCTGAAAGCACTATCACCCCACGCACACCCAGACCGTCAGATGTCATGTACGTCACCTGCAGCGCCCAAGGCCTATCTGCCTATGCACTTTCTACCTGGAGCTCCTGTGGTAAGAGTTTTCCAGTACCAATTTGCATTAAAGCATTTTTTCCAGCCTTTCTTCATGTCAGAGGTCTTATGAGCTTATTACTTTCTGATGGCTGGGGAACGGCATGTCAACTTACACATCAAGGGAGCAATCCTGTCTTCTCTACAAGACTGTAACAGCCCTTTTCCCAGATATGGGATGTATTCTGAGTATCTGAATTATTTGGATTTTTGGTAGAGCTGAGTGGTACTAACCCTGATTCTCAGGACTAGGAAGTTCTCAGTCCTGACTGACACCTAGATATTGCATGGTACCTACTTTGACAGGTTGTCATGTGAATCACACAGTATTCTAATACTTGCTTGGAACCAGGACAGTCTGAATGCTCAATATACAATGTAGTTGTGTTTTTAAATATCTTGGAGAGAGTGGAGAAAAAAAAAATAACAAAACTAAAGTTTCCAGTTACCAATACTTAATCATATCGCTAAGTAGCATGATTACATTTCTTCTCTGATAATCCAAATTAGCAAATTTCACAAAGCAATAAATTGAACAATTAAGCTCGCTGACGTTAACAGCCACCTTTCCAATGACTATCAAAGGGAAAAAGTTTTCAGGAAAGTCTGGCTTACAAACGCAAGTGGTAAATCTTCAAGGATTCGAAGTACCTTTCACACAATTTGACCCTTGCCAGGAAGCCGTTTATCCAGACTTCTGTGAACATCCTTAATTCCTCTTACCAAAATGCCTCCTTTTTTAAAAATAATATTATTTATCCTTGTTTTCTGAGGCAGAAACTGTTTTCTCCTCCAACTCCGAGAATGAATGTCTGTGCAGCCATTCATTCTGTTCTCTAAAGCCTGGTGTCCTGTACCTCTTCTTCTGTCTCCTCCTTCAGAGCAGTGATTTTGGATTGAGACTTGTGTTTGCTTGAGTTCCGGTGGGGGAACAGCTTCGACCGGTCCAAGGGGCTGATGGCCTGCTGGAACACGCTCTTCTCGCTCAGCAGCTTCTGGATGGAATCATACTGCCGCACTTTGTTCTCCTCTATGACCTAGGGAAGTGGCCATTAGTGAGATCTTGAGAGGAAGGCAGGTGGATGGACCAGAGCAAGGACAGAAACTGGCATATGCTCAGAAGAAGAAAAAAGCCAAAAAGGAAAACAGTGTCCAAATGCTTGCAGTCTGAACAGGCAGGGATACCTCAGTTCCCTGCTGAGTCCTCTTGTCCTCTTGCTTTACAGAGCTTTTACCATGTGTGAAATTAGCTGTAACTTTCTACTTAGCAGCTGGAAGATTTCTTTTCTTTTCTTTCTTTCTTTCTGTTTTTTTTTTTTAATTAGGATGATACTGAGCAATGTGCTTCTTCAGAGAACTTTAAAAGAACTAAGGATGCTTTGTAAACCAGAATGATTTTTGTTAGATCCCTTATATATTACCTTAAAAGTGAGTGTAAGTCTACAGCATGAAAAAGAATTGAATGAATTCAGCAGGGGACTGAAGCTTAACAATTCCACACTGGTTGGGAATGCCTGAGTTTAACATGCCTCCTTCACATGTTCAAATTGAGCAAACCCAAGGCCAGAGGATAGTAAGGCTTCACCCAATCTCCTGAACCTGACCACAGCAGGATAAGGGGTTATGAGCTGGCCCCTTAATTTGTCACCTGAAGCTCAGTAATAATAATGTTAATAACCATCCTTCAGTAAGGAAAGCATTTGCCTCTAGGAACCTCAAAAGCCTTAACAGAAATGACGTGATACATCATCCTCTGAACTTCCTTGTGACTAAACCCAAGGGAATTTGTAAACATCACTTGAAAGAATCTGTGACAGTTCTGAAAGCACAATGAGAAGGTGGTTGGGAGAGGCACTCACCTGAGCTTCAAACAAGGACTAGAATAAAAGAAATGAGCTTTTCAACTATCACATTAAAACCATACATGAGATTGCAAGACAATCCAGGTCTGCCCTGGACCTCATCCAAAGGAAATTTAGTTATTAAAAGCATCAGGACTTAGTCTTCTTTATGACTTGATCCCCAAATAAGGATTCAAAAAGTATAGATGTTCTAATTTATTAATGTAACAGTGATATGCTGCTATTTTAGATTTACTGAATTCCAACCTCACTTTATAGCTCAGATCAAAGTGAGAAAATTGTGCAGCTATCCTGAGTATAGCTGGATGGCTGTATGGCACGTTTTAAGGAAAAATGTATATATTGCTGTGATTTGTAGGACCTATGGCATAAGACGTTATTATCAAGAATTATAGGAGAAATTAGATCTTAAGTAAATTATAAATGCTCACCAAAAATCGCTGACATTCCAACATTGCTTCTATCCTGTGCTCACTGAGGATCACTGTGCAATCAGCGAATGCTTGTTTTAGAGTTCTTCGAAAGATTTGATATGTTCTAGAAAAGAAAATACCACATATAACATAACATCAATAACCTGCCTTTATTTTTCATAATATAACTATTGTCCTATCAGATTAGTTCTTTAAATTACTAATCTTTCTTTACCTACTTTTAACATAATGGTGATATGGAATCAGCCACATTAGCTTCCCAATCATGGGGTAGATTCTAAATTTCCATCAATAAATAGGACATATATTTGAAAAAAATTATACAGAGGAACAATTTTTTTCATTATGTAGAATCACTAATAGTCCTTTTGTGCTATAAATATTTCCAATCATATAAATGAAATAGAAAGGAAAATCATAAGGATCAGAGTATGCCTATGTGTTAAATAATTCATTATGTGTTGACAAGGGGGAGTTTGTACAAAATTCCAAAATTATACTCAGAAGAGAACATAGGGCTCTTATACTATGAAATAAGGATTTGTATTCATCACATGGTGACTTTTCCACTGGGCACTTATTTCATATCTAAAGGGGGTTTCCCCACTTGCAGACACTACAGTCTAATGGGAATCTATGTCAGCATGAAATAGGCCTCAATGATTCTACTCCCGCTGTGCTATTAAATAGCAAGACTTCTGAAACTCACATTGGATCCAAATGAGCACTGGGCTCATCGAGCAGTAAGATTTTTGCCTTACTGAGAACAGATCTGGCCAAGCACATCAGCTGCTTGTGGCCATGGCTTAGGACAAAACCCCCATCCACAAGGACAAAATCAAGCTTCCCAGGAAATTGCTCTATCACAGATCTGAGTCCAACCTGCAGGGAAAAAAAAAAGGGGGGGAGGAGGGGAACGCTGTGCTTAGAAAGGGTAGTTCAGATACCACGAGGTTATAAACACTCAAGATGTTAGCAATCTAAAAAGACACAAAGGAGTTTGAATGGTTTAAATATTCCATCCCTCTATCACTATTTATTTGGATTTGATTGAACAAAGGCTATGTATAATCTTGGCAGCTCTAAAGGATGCGTCTAAGACTTATTTCAGCTCTGTGCTTCATTCATTCAGAAAATTTTCCATGACATCCTAATATGTGCCCAGTATTCCAATAAGGACTGAAGAAATGATAAATGGCACATGACCCCTGCAAGGATCAGGGCATATAAAGATGCACACATTAATTCCAAGACAATTGAACACATGCTAGATAAGAAAATACGTAGAGAAATACAGTCATTTACACTATCATGACCTTTTTTGCTACCTTCCATCCTCTACTGTCGTAATAAAGCATGAAGAGTATCATAAAAGAATCAAGGGGAGCTTTTAAAAGCTACATATGGCAAGTTGCTACTCATCCCTTTCCTTCATAAAAACTGATTTTAAGAAATTGATGAAACTATGAAATAAAAATCCTGGAGTTAAAATAGTGGCATATTACCAGGAGATTTAAAAGTGTTTAGATACTGAGGCAGAATATAAGAGTTGTCTTAGAGTCAATGGCTTGTTTTCTTAAGGTAGATAGGAGAAAAAAAAGGTTGAAATGCCAACAAGATATAATAACCCATTTTTTCAAAATAAGACAAAAATGACTGAAGTCTTAGCTCTTATAATGTGAATTAGTTTACTTATTGCTGTGTTGGGGAGCTAAAAAGATATATAGATGATCTTGTCTTCTGCCCTTAGGAAGTCTGGGATTTAGTATGGAGAGGTTAGATGTTAATACTAACTGTAATACAGGCAGAATGAGATAATGGCTTAAGAAAGTTCATGAGTTCAGTGATGGATTCAGAGATGGCCTGCATCACCATGTTCAGCAGGCATTAACTGTGTGCCTGTGATACATACTGCAGAAGGCACTCCTTTCCTTGGCTGGGTTCTCATTAAAGCAATCTCGCTATGTACTACAGCTATCTCCCTGTGATGGTAGGGAATGCGAACATACTAATTAGCCAGGAGGATTACTCTTTTGTATTCCAGAAGACTCAAACATAAAACTACTTTCAGATGCAAGTAGCTGGGAATGTGAATAAAGACACTGGGTGGGGAATTCTTTCTGTCTTCAACTTTTTGATTTTTTATTGGCTTCAATCTGTGAACTTGCTGCTATAGTTTCTCCTATCTTAAAACAGAAATAAAACCTCACTTGCCTCCAGGTTCTCCTTTAGCTGTTATTCAATATCTAGCCCCTCTGTCATCTAGAAATCACAAAATACTAGTGTGCGTCTGTTGTCCTCACTGCCTCATGCCTCAGAACATGTTTTCCTTCTTCAAACATCTATGCCTCAGCGTATGAGAAACCACCAAATCTTTGACGATTTCTTCCTATTATCATGCATGGGCAACTCTCCCTCTCCCTGTCTCTTGAATATTATTAGTCTTCTTCACTCCCAGCTTTCTAAATTCTCCTCAGATCTCATTCACTCTTAGGGTATTGATTACCACAGGCAAGCTAATGATTTTTCAGATCTTTATCTCCAGCCCCAGACGTCTTCCAAATATTTCTTAAATCCTTCTCCTCTTTGCTAACCCCATTTTAGCAACTGTAAGCCAGGCCATGATTATTTCTTAGGCACCAAACTATAAATCCTAAGTTGTCAATTTGCCAATTCACCACCCAAACACCCCAGGGATCCTTCTAAAATACAGGTTAGACCACCTATTTCTCTGTTTTAAATCTCATACTGACAGAATAAAATTTCTAAATTCTCTTCATGAGCTCTCTCATGTGACATTTAAGGTCTCCAGAATCATGTCCTGCCCATTTTTACTTCTAGTAGCACCAAATAGCTTGCAGTTCCCTACACACCTTGACATACCCTTCCGAATACCTCTGATCATCCGTTAGGGCAGTCAGGCCCCTAGGCACGCTGCTATTTGTGCAAGTTTCCCCCTGTTAGACTGTTAGTTTCTTGAGGGTAAAGACATGTGCTTTTAAGCTCTGTGTTCCCAGGGCTAATATTGGACACATTGTCAGCTTAAACTCATTTGTTCAACAAATATGTACTGAGTTCCTAGGATCCCGGCCAAACAAAATAAACACAGTTCAGATGAATGACAAACGAATCCCAACCTAAGGAAGAATGACAAATGATAAATGAATGAGTGCTGGCTTTAACTCTGCCAATATAGAATGTGATCTAAGACAAGTGTTCATTTGTCTATTTCCTCATCTTTAAGACTACAAAATCCCCTAAAAGTACAGTATAAAATTAGATGTTCTTTACCATTGATAGGTATTTCAGTATTTTATTTCAGATCGATCAGGAGTATTTGAGGATTTTTTAAATCAAATTAACCATCAAAAAAAGTACAGATTAGATGGATTTTAACTAGACTTATTGTGGTGATTATTTTGTCACATATATGATTATCAAATTACTATGTCGTACACTTCAAACTAGTTTAATGGTCAGTATATATGTCAATTACACTTCAATAAAAAAGTAAAGCACTGTACTGATCAAAGACTAGCTCTCTGAAACCAAACAGGGGTGGCTTTGAATCTGCACTCCATCACTCGTTTGCCAATGACGTCAAGTTTGTTGCTTTAAGTCTTATTTACCTCACTGGAAAAAAATGGGGAAAGATTTGCATAGACTTCAAAGGCTTGCAATGAGGATTAAATAAGACAATTTATAGAAGTGTGACACATGACAAGCACCTAATCTCTGGTAACTATTACGATACTATTGCTGGAGCCTGGGAAATCCCAAGGACATGAGTCTGGTCATTGAAACACTACCCTGGTATGACAATAAGAGTTCTTAAGATTTTACCTTTATAAGTGGCCTAGGGAGGTAAGTTAGCAGAAAATGCTACAATACTATTAATTTATATCGCACTCCTAGTAACAGGTTGAGATTTTGGTAATAATGCAGTAGCATGTATTCCCCCTTCAGATTCACACCAATCGTACACTAATTCCCAAGGCCCAAGTAGGAAAGACATTTCACTGTGTTATACTTTGCACTGCTCTGCGATAAAGAACTGAGCAAAGTATGTGTTTTCCCCAAATGAAACTATTTCTTTACTATAAGTAAATAAGTACTTAAATATTTATCACTGTCAATGTTTAGAGAACAAAATTTTTTAAAATGACAGTCAGACAGACAAATCTAGGGTATATTTTGCAACATTTCTATCTCACTGTTCTACTCACTATTAAGTATAGTAAAAATACTTTAAGATCATATTCACTAGAGAAAGTTAGTAAAACTTTAAATTTTGAAATCAATGAATATTTAACAAATTTATTTAATTCCTTTATGCCATATATTGTGATAGGCTTTGGAGAGAAAATGAGAAGCAAGATAGACTAGTAATTGTTTTTAAAAAGATATAAAGTTATTGTTGCCTACTCTATATGGTGATAATAGATTAAATTAGCTAACTGATTGTTTGGATGTAAAAGACTGCTCAGTTATGCATTTCTTTCTAGACTTAGCAAAAATTGATTAAATTCTAGGAACTATGGCAAACCTTGGGATTCAAAGATGAATAACCCTAGGCCCTGCCTTGAAAGAACTTGTAGTCCAGATGAGGAGAAAAATAATAAGTGGGAAATTACTGTTCCAAGAGATAAATGCTATAGAAAAAAAGACATATGGAAACTGCTATAAAGATCACCTAATTTAGTAATCTTTAGTGGCACAATCCTTTAAATAAAAATATATACACACATATATTCCCAATATAATGTTATCTATATTACTGTCATAATTCATTTTTAAATAGATTAAAAATAAAAACAAACTTTAGCTTAGCTCTGTCCAAACTAAGGTGAATTAAAAATTACTGGAATCTGAACATTCCTAATTATTTTTATTCTAACTTAGCATTAACAATAAATAAAAGCATCAACAATTTGTGGAGAAAAAAGAATGCCAGTTTTACACCACTGACTAATAAATAATACGTACTTTGCAAACTGCTATTTAGAAAGAAGAAATTTTGTTTTATGACGTATCAAACTAAAAAATATTTAAGTCTGTAGAGGACTGGGCCTTTTCTTCAAAATGTTGACTTTTGCTATTGCTGTACTCTGGAATGTTATTGTGGAGCAAAAGAGTTTGCTCTTGTGACAAGGAAACACACACACACACACACACACACACACACACACACACACGCACCACCCCCCACCCCAGAAAAGCAAATTGTGATTGGATTGAATAGTCCATTGGCAGGTAGTTATAAACACAGACACTCTCAATTCCTTTACACTCTCATTTTGCTACTCTACAGGTTCTCTAGGCCAAATTTTCAACTTAAAAGGCCACTATTTCTGCTACATAGCTAGATCTCTAAAATAATTTACCTGACTATCAATGTGTAAGGGAGGAAAATATTTTATAAGTAATCTAAAAAGCCAGCAATTACCAGAAAGAAAAAAAAAAGGCTTTATTCTAAAACCAACAGACCTGCTGCTTAGATTATGGATAACACTGAGGCAGGTCGCTGTGGTGAAACCCTTTGAACCAAAAGTCAAGGGGTACAGCTGGTCCTGCATCCACAAATGACCTCAGCCCAGGCCCTGAGTCTTCTGAAGATGCAGTATCTTCACTGTTAATGGTAACATCTGTTGTGTATTAACCACAAAGCTATTTTCACAATATATCACACACAAACCCTTTATCCATTTAAATAAATGAATTAACTTTCATTTATTCATTCAATCAATTAATATTTACTGAACACCATTCTATGCACTGGAAATATCTCAGTGAATAGAAATCATCCCTGCCCTCAAGGAACCTACAAGCTGGTAGCAGACACGGACAAGTTAAAAGGTAAACGTCTGTGTAAATTCTGTGTGAAGAATGCTGTGAAAGGGAAAGAGGAATGGGGTACACCTAAGAGGGGCTCCTCTCTCAGACTTGGAGCATTATGGCAGATTTCTGGAAAGAAGCGATGTGTAAGGAGAGGCCTGAATGATGAGTGGGAGCAGGCAGTGAGGGGTTGGCAGGGTTTCCCAGGTACGGAGAAGAGCATGTGAAAAAGCTTCTGGACAACAGAGGACTCTCGTTGTCTTAGAGAAACCAAAGAAATCCAATACAATCCTGAATTATGGTTAAGTGGGGAAGGTTGGAGCCTGAGTTTAGAGAGGCAGGCGAAGAACAAATCACAAAGGACCTAGTGGACTTTGTTCAAAGTGCAATAAGGAGTCATAGGAAGGGGAGAAACAAGAGATCACATGCAGGGTTTAGAACGATCACCAGCCCTGCAAAGAGCCGAGTGAACTGCAGGGAGCCAACGACAGGGAAACCAGCCAGGAGACTCTTTCAAAAATCCACATGAGAATTATAGTGGTGTCAGATGGAGATGAAAGCACGTGAATATATTCTGATATTTGTCGGAGACAGCCTTGACAGGACTTGAATATGTGGAGACAAGTGGATAAATTAAGAGTCAAGAATGGAAACATGATTAAATAGCTAACATGTACTTATCATCTACTATTTGCTTTAGAATAAAGCCTTTTTTTTTTTTTTTTTTTTTTTTTTTTTTACCAGGATGGGCCCATTATATGTATAAGCCCCAAAAGTTACAACGGTGTTACTAACTTATTGGGCCACAATGCTAGGGGTCTTTTTTCACCCTTGGGATTCAGTCTCTTTTGAGATTCTCTTGGTCTATATAGCTGGTAAAGTCGGTGCTCCTAGGGAGAAGCTATCTGGCCCTGAGTTGTTTGGGGATGGGGAAATTAGACCATCTCAGCTCACACAGCACCAAGATGAAGGTGGGGACCTAGGGCACAAAGAAACAGGGAGCTGTTGGGTTAGTTTTGCTTTCAAACCTTAGAGCTAGTAACTGGGCATGATACTCATGGCTTCACATGATCTCGTCCAGATAAGTAAGGACAAGGTTTCACACTAGAGTTTGGGTCTAGATCCAAGCTAGGAGTAAAGTGTTCCATGACCTGGTGTTGTCATTGCAAGTACTTTTGATTTCATTTGGGGCAAAGGAGAATTATGAAGGAGGTACTGTTGGAATAAGATTCAGGAGTCTGGCTACCGGCCATTACTCTGTTTATTTTCCTCTAGAGACACAAGTTACATCAAGGTCACAGAGATGACCCAATGAGATGACATATATCCTAGTTTGCCCCATGATATTTTGGTTTACACCTTCTGTCCCAGTATCCTGTCCAGTTTAGAAACTGAAATGCTCCCCAAATATTCCTGTTTAGATATGTTATATGTTCACTCATTTAGAACCAAAGCTCAGCCCTATCACTTTTTAACCAATGCCTTTTCTGCTTCTCTCAGCAGTTGCTTATCTGTTTGTATGCTATTTTGAGGCCTCAGCAACAAAAACATATTGCTGCTGTTCAAAGCACATAATATGAATGTACAGACAGCATCAACATCTCCATTTATTCATAGCAAATTATTAAAAAGAAGATCAGTAAGAAGATATACCTAAATACATTTGGTCAAATAAAAATCTAAATAGGTGAAATTCTGTATTATATTGATATTTAAAATCTTAACAATGTCTTCTAAAATGTTAGCTGTTTCTATTATCTTGATTTTCCTGTACTTTTTATTGTGACTGGAAATGTGTGCAGATTTTATTTTATAAAGTCTACTATCTTCCTTCCCAAGTTTCTCTCCCATCACATCGTGTTCCTATAGTTCATTCTCTGAAGTCACATCAAAGGTCTTAAAATGTGTCGCTTGCAATTTGGTTAATGTTTTCTTTAAAACCTCTGCTTGTTGGGTAATAAGGAAACTTTGATACTGAGAATAATTAATCTGAGTGCATTTTATTACGGGCATGTTAAGGCTGGGCGCTCGATAGGTAGGTGTTTAACACTCACAGGCATTTCAAAGCTCCTGGCAAGATCTGCTCTGAGGGAGGCAGAAAAGGAAAAAACATTTGGAATAAACAGAACTGGGCTATGGCAAGGACCCAAAATGCAGGAAATTGTGGGATAATGCTGTTCTTTAAGGAGACTTTTGAATCGCAACTTTCTTAGGTGCCACAGTTGTAGTCTGTCACCATCCAAAGCTTTGGACTTAAACCTTAAGTTAATGAAATAGGATGATTTATGTTCTCCCTTTCTTTAATATAATGTCTATATTTTAAGACTTGTCAGTTTATAACTACAGTGTTCTGTTAAGGAAACCAAGAATTTCACTCTAGTACTCTCCCCTCCCCCAAATTCCTCTGTATAATGCCTTCAATTATAATAAATCACCTATTGAGTAAAGAATGTTGTTTAGGAATTTCGATTTTGTTTAAATCAATATATGTACTACAGAGTGTCCTATGACTTCAAGGAATGGACTGTGCCACATCTAAGTCATGTGACATTGTGCCTAGAAGCACTTGCAGCCACCACATTCCCTAAAGGCAGTTGACTCCTGGTGAAGACAGTAGTCATCTGCAGGTGCTCTAGAATGATCATCATCCCTCTGTGCTAAACTCATGCTTCCCAGAGTACATCATATCAAAGCAAAGCCTCCTCTTTTTGCTGGAGAAACTTCAGAACCCTGACAGGGAGTAGATGAGAAAGTACAGAAGGAGGTTCTTTGTATCAGGAATAATCCTGGTGCAGGTGCGGTACACGAGTCTCTCCTGGTTCATGTCTCTTTGATGCACATTGATAGAGAAGAGGGCCAAAGTAATGTTATCTCTGGGGCCTGATAGTTGATGACTAAACACTGAGGATAGGGGGAGATCTAGTCCAAAGTGCTGGGTGCTCCAGGTGTGTTAGAGTGCTCCGTTTTAAAGTTGTACACACACACACACACACACACACACACACACACACACTTACGCATGCACTAAGTTATGTAAAAGTATCTCAGCTATGCCAACCACTTGTATGTGTACTTTTTAAAAAATATTTCAGTTAGCATTCTTACCTCTTCTGCGACTTTCCATATTTCTTGGTCATTCCACTGTTCGTAGGGATCCAAGTTTTTTCTAAATGTTCCAGAAAAGATGAATACTTTCTATAGCAACAGAAGAAAAATAGAAAAATATGAATAAACTAAACATATTTTTTATTTTTCTTCTATTTTATTGTAAAATATTTCAAGCAGAAAAAAACATTTTAAAATAATGTAACACCTACCTATGTACTTACCATTTTGTTTTCTTAAATTTTGAAAATTTTATTCTATTTGCTTTGTATTTATTTATTTTATTTTAATTATTTTAGTATTTATTTATTTTTAACGTTTTATTTTTTATTATTTTAAAAAAAATTTTCCCCTCTCTTGTGGTGACCGCTAGTCCACTGTCCATGTCCATGAGTCTCTGTTTGTGCTTTGTATTATTTTAAAAAAATACAAATTGAAACATATTGTGAATATGTTTCAAATTCCAATATCCTTAGGATAAAGAAATTAAGATCATTGTAAGTTGTGGCAAATTACATTTTTTTATTCCTAAAAATTAAATAGTTAAAAATTATAAGATTATGAATCACAATTGTTAGAACAAATTTCTACTTCATTCATGTCTTTTCCTTGGATTTCTTTTATAAACTCAGCTTCCTATGGGACTTTGAAATTGTTTAAATTTAAGACACTTCTTTAAAGACACATGTTCATCTCATCTATAAACCAAGGAATACCTATACTTCCAAAACTGGACACTCACAGAGGAGGGCCATGACTTGGAAATCAGTGAAAGAATGGAAATCAAATATTTGTTTAACTGAATGCATGTTATAGAGGGAACAGAGGCAGATGAGATTGATCCTGCTAAGGTAACACAATGACAATCTAATCCCCTTCAAAGAGCACAGAGCAGCTATCACCCTGAGACACTCTACTTGTCACATCACAGTCTACTAAGGTCAACCTATATGATTAAAAAATGTTTTTTTAAAAAATCCCTATCTCACTGAGAAATGCTGATGTAATGATAATAATATTTAGTTCTCTCTTTGTGCCTATGGATGAACTGAAACATATTTTTGATGTTAATGTTCAGAATATTTTTTTTTCTTAGTTTTTGGTTAGTAACATCCAGTAAGGAGAAGAACTGAATTTCTTTAAGACTAATTTTCACAAATTGCCTCAGACTAAGAAACAATGCTCAAGTCCCTTCAGATCTGTAAGGAAACGTGCAAAGCAAATCCGCCTCAGATTAACGGGTGTCTGTGCCTCTCGGGCATAATGACAGTGTCCTCACCATGGCAACCAAGTTCAAGGGTCACATTAAAGACCTCCTTCCCCAGGGCATTAATTTATGGCTTAAAGAACAAAGTTGTTGCCAAATATCTCAGGAACTCTCTGGAGAGGGCAACAAGAAGCCTTAGGCTGATCTTACTCAACCTGCATCAAAACTATCTTAAGAGGTGCCTACATTGCTTTTGTAGATATAAGTGATAAGTAGATGACTCTTAAGTTCATAAGATGTAGATGGGTATATTCATACATGCTCCTCCAAGTTTCCAAGTAAATGAAAGTAATGTCCAAATAAGTTAGAGAGCAGACAAAGGGCATTATCAGGGAATTCTGATAAACTAAAGAGAATTAAACAGGAAGTGGTTCTGAGAACTTGAGTTAATTCATTATTTAAATAATTGGACTTATTTAGTATCTAAAGTTCGAAGACTTGCCAATGGAATTTTGCCATTTACTATTTTTTACATTGTTTTTCATTGAATCAAAGATTTCTAGCATTATTGAGAAGGACAGAAATGGACAACTGTGAGGCATTATCAAGTATCAGATAACGTATTATGTGCTTCAGAAAAGTTATCTCAGCTGGAACACAGAGCTCTGGTTTATGACAGGCTTATCATGTGCCAGGTAAGGCTTTTACATCTCTTCATCTTCATATCAACCTAATGAAATAGGTTGCGCATGAAGAAATCATAGCTGGGAGAAGTTAAATGACTTTCGCAAGGTCACTTAGCTAATAGAACCCAAAGGTGTTTGTTTTCAAATCTGTGCTCCCCATCACCATAGCAAAATGCTTCAAGTCCTGTGTGGACCAAGTTTCTTCTCTGATCTGGAGCTCAGGAAACATTAAAGCTTGGGCAGGATCAACCCTGTGGGTCCATAAAGAGCCCATCAGTGCTCAGTAACATGCTCTTGTTTAAAGCACTGCTATCTATCCCATGGCCACAGCTCAGTTCCTGCACTATTGATGGAGAGGTTAGCTTCCTCTTTCCATGCAGGACCTGAGTTGAAGGATTCTATATGGGCTACAGTGTCTTTGTAAGTTTCAAGAAGACTTACATATCCAATAAAATGAACAAAAGAAATATTTACCTCAGCGCAATGGAATAGTGTCATTATTCTGGAGGACTGCGGTAGAGGCCAAAGGTATCATAACATCAAAACAGACACAGAGTTTATTAAAGGTAATGTGGCTTGCAAAGATGGTATAGTGATGCAGCTCAGGCCTAGTAGACACACCTATGAACAAGAACCCAACCTCTTTGAGTCTCAGTGTTCTCATTGTAAAGTGGAGAAATGCCACCTTTTTCTCACATCTACTCTACCTCAAGGCTTTCCATTTTGATATATGGCTCCTTCATCGCCTCAACGCAGAAACTTGAGAGTCATCCACAACTTATCTTTCTCCCTGATCCTCACAAACACAGAATCAATCATTAGTCCCATGGATTATTTTCCCAAAATATATCTCAAACCCATTTATTTCTTTATTTCTAATGCTACCGCATTGTTAAAGCCATCAATGTCTTTCTCTGGAATACTGTAAGAACTTTCTAGTTGACTTCTTTTCTTTCATTCTTGCGTCCCTTCCAGTCTACTCTCATTTAGCAACCAAAGTAGTCACTTCGAGTATAAACTGGATCATGTCATTAACCTTTTAAAAAACCTTCAGTGGCTTTCCACTGCATTCAGGGCAAAACGTAAAATCCTTGATGGTCTACAGATCCTACATGATTTAGCATCTTCTGCTTCTGACTCATTTAATGCCCTTCTTCACGCCTCTCTCTTTTTTCTTCTGGTCACATGGCTTTCCTTTTTTCCCTCAGTTTCTTCACACATTCTTTTCTCCCTTACTAAGACTCTCATTCCCTATGATGTTCCCAAGGCCAACTACATCCTTCAAGTTTCAAATTAGATGTCACTCCCTATAATTGTCATCTTTCAAATCCTCAAAATCAAATAAAGACTCTTTATATGTGGTCTCATAATACCTGGACTTAACTTTCATAGCTTATAATGAATATTGAAATAATATATAAATTTGTGAGCATTTTTATAACATTCATTCTTCTTCTACATCATAACTTTCCTATGTACTCATTAACACAAAGGCTTTGTACATAGTATATGCTCAACAAATGTTTCCTTAATTAATGTAAATGGGCTGATGTGAAAAGAAAAATATAAAAATATCATAGAGTTCAGCACAATTATTTTACTTCTTTCTATAAGAATAGCTACTACAACCCATAGTCTTTAAAGGAATAATACTAACTCATTTAAACTTTGATCTCTCTATATAATTGCTTGGGAAATGGTATGTCTAACTTTTTCTAATAGTCTAATAATTTATACATAATATTTATTAAATGTATACCAATATATCATATATTAACTAATTTTATTTTAAATGGATATATATTCAAAATTATGAAGGAAGAAAACTGTTAAAATTAGACGTTCAAAAGTTTTAGATGTAGTGAATTTGATACCATTTAGAAATTCTGTAGGTCTTTTGTTTACAGTTTATTGTCTAACATTAACATAAAGGTTTAATTTTAATTTTTTTTAAAAAAATAACTAAATAAACTGGGTCAGTTAGAATTCAATTTCATACAATTAATCAAACATTCCATCTCTG
The DNA here is from genome assembly GCF_014176215.1 of Rousettus aegyptiacus. Lineage (NCBI taxonomy): Eukaryota > Metazoa > Chordata > Mammalia > Chiroptera > Pteropodidae > Rousettus > Rousettus aegyptiacus. Next base: position 70,965,935 of record NW_023416288.1, read on the forward strand.
TCTTACAAATAGTATCTGGCACTCGCTTGCTTCCAGGGGTGCCAGCAAGTGTCTTAGTCCTGTTTTCTAAACTGTTTGAAGTTTTCACAAACTCATCTCTAAAGCTGAGAGATCCTTGGAGGTCACCTATGTCCTTTGCCCTGGCTTACAAATGAAACAGCCAAGGCCTTGAGAAGTTACATAGCTTGGCCAAGGTGACACACTCAGATTGATTGCACAGCAAAAAACAGACCTAAAACTATAAATCACAATGACCTTCTATCTCTCTTTTAAGAAACTGTTCACCAATAGGAAAATTAGGATGTGCGAATATTTGATATTTATTTAATGTCATGTATGTATGGTATAAAGAGTAATTCTTAGGATTCAAGGAAGCATAAAGCATCATTGTTCATTGCCTGACTAGTCTCTTTCCTGAAGCTGACTCCTCAGGTCAGTGAAGACAGCAAGACCTATATGGAGTGCTCAAAGATGGTCACATGTCGCTGTGATGGGCAGTATGCTTTTTAGCCTTGCGTATCAGATGAAAAACAAAAAAGCAATCTGGATTTTGTGGCAACCAAACATAGAATAAATTAAATGAATGGGAAAAATGATTCCTATCCATAAGAATACAGTGCTTTTTTGTTTGGGCTCAGAAGGGAAATATATATACATATGTGCCATTCTATTAAAATGTGGTCCAAAAGCTGTTAAGCATTGTAAGGACTATGATCTTGCCTTTTGGAAATGTCTAAAAAATTTTATTATAAGTTGAATCTGTACAATAGAGATCTGTCCAATTTGAACAAATCGAGAATGTAAAGTTGAATGTTTAAAAATAAATGTTGCTTTGCTTTTAAGACCATCTATTAATAAGAACAAGGTGAATAAAATATCCGTTAGTTAAAAATATTTAAGGTTTATAACAAATAGAAGATAATTTTGTAAGGGTAATGTACATACTACTTATTTATATGTAATGATTACATGTAAGATATTCAAATTACTGTTTCCTGTAAAGTCGTTTAATATTTCTCAACTTTTTATATAACAACTTTATAGTATACATTTTTTCAGCGACAGCGTAAAAAAATGTTTTCTAGGTCTGACCAAATTATCAAAGATGTCACATTTTTAGGATGAGAATACTAAGGTCGTATTGCACTAATATCTATACCAGCTATTTTTCTCTTCTCCCTTGAATTTGGCACACTACCCCATTGTCCTTCTCATTGCTCTTACCGCGGTACGGATAGAGGGTTTCTTAGGCCATTTCTCTGCTCTGGATTCTGCCTACATGATGTCCATTGTCCACATGCTGCCAGCAGCAGGATACTTTTATGTCACTCTTTCATCATCCCTTCCTAGTTCAAAAGAGTCAACCCATTCCTCCTCACTGGGCCATTTCAGTACTTGTCAAGTCTTTCCCTCTTTCTCCTAATGCTTCCTAACACATGGCTTCCTCTGTCTTTTGCTCCCCAACTTTTTCTAGCTCCTATCTCTGTATTTGTTCATAATATATCTGCCTGGAATGCTGGAATATTCTGTCCACAACTCCCTGCCTAGAACCTTGCTAAAACTTACAAACTTTACGATCCTTCATGGCCCACATTATCACTTCGTTTGTGAAAATGTTCGCATTCATTTGTTCATTTCTACAAAATATACCTCCAATTCAATACAAAGATGAAAGGGACGTGATTCTTTGTTCTTAAGAAATTATAAATGATAAAACCATCATAACTGAATGTATTGTATTTATTACACCCCAGGGAGCAGACTAAGTACTTTTACTTATTACCTTACTTAATCTTCACAGAAACTTAATGGAGTTACTACCAATATACCCATTTTAAAGACAAGGAAACCAAGGCTCAGAGAAATGAAATAACTTGCCTAAGATTACACAGCTAGTAAAACTCAGATACTAGTAGAACCATAATCTTTTGTAAAAGAGATCGGGCATTTAGTGACCTAGCACAAAAAAATGTATACTGAATTTCTACCATGTAAACTATTTTGTTCTGTGCTATATAAGAGATTGAATAATTAACAACAAAAGTAAATCTGTTTTATTTAGTATTTCTATTATATATATATATATATATTTTTGCTAGTCTTCTTTGACTGATGATAATTTTGTGTTTAAATCCTGCGTCCTTAACTAGAATGTCTGCAAAGTGCTCACAACACTGAGTGGACATTAAAGAACACACAGGTAATTTTCATACAAGACATAGAGAAGTTCCAGTAGAGATTTATTAACACAGTTCTAGATCCCATCTGGGGCTGGGACGTGGAGGTGCAGAGGTGGGGTCAGAGTCAGGGTTCACCAGGGGAAGGAAGGGCCGGCCATCTGGTAGTTTAACATTTGTAATGACAAAGTGACTAGGGTGAAGGAAGATTGTCTCAGACAGAGGAAATGAGAGAGAAAAGTGGGGCATCTTTTATGGAACAGTAAGGCCAGCTTAACTGAAACTTAAAAGTGCCCAGATGTTAAGAGTGGTGGATCTGAATGTTGGGTCGGGACCTGACTGTCAGGACCTAAACCATAAATGGAAAAATCTAGACCTTATTCGGTGAAGGAAGGAGTGCACAAAAAAGGTTTTTGACTTGGAAAATTACAAAATTGGAATGTTGCTTTAAAAATCTTAATTTGTGTGCGACATATAATGGAGAGATGAGAAGATAATGAAGAAAAACACAGCAATGAGAGTAGAAAAGAAGGAAGGCGACAGTGACTCCGGGGAAGCAGCGACGACAGGGCTGGGAGCTGGATCCTCTCCCATAATCTCCCCAGACACTCCCTGACTAGCCTGTGCCTTGACCCATGACTACACTTAATTACCTATATTTATCGTTTTCGTTTCTTCCTTTGATCTCTGATTTACAGCAATGAATGTAATTTTGAGCTTCTTGTTGGAAGCTCATACGTTGGATTAGGACCTCAAAATTGTTTATGTAACTATAGAATCTATACTTGTCATTTTAAGCATATAGAGCTAATGATTAAATTATTCATTATTGTTAAACTGAATGAGGGCTGCTACACTCCCAATGTTGAGAGCTACAGACAAATGTTTTGGCCCCATCTGATATCTCTCACAGCAAAAGATGTTCTAACTCTGTGGTGGAAGTCACACATGGACATGGATTAGTTTCAGATCATAAAGTCTCCTTGCAAGAATAGGCCTAGTCATTCCTACAGAATAACTTGCAGCCTTTCAAACTTGTATTAAAACTTTAAAGATAAATTTCAAAATTATTTTTCTGGGTTCAAGGCTAATGAGCAATTTTAAGTCTCAGTGTTCAAATTGCAGAAGCTGATGGGGCTCCAACCCTAGGCCTTACTGTCTCCTCTCCATGTACTTAGAGCTTACAGGTTAAGTAGAACAAAATAAAGAAGGCTTCACCTTGAAATGTACACAATACCTTGTTTTCCAGGCCAGTCTAGCTACAGGAGAGAAGAACAGGGGGAAAAAAAAAAAAAAAACTGCAAGAACTTGCCAAAACTAATGACACCTTGTGATTCCACAGCTGATGTTTCGGGATCACTGAGGGAAAGGGAAAATTTCTTGTTCAAAGTACCTGTTTCATGTGTCTGAGAACAAGTGACTAATTGACCCAGAGATCTCTGATGTCTCAGTGTCAGAGATCTTGGAGGGAACTACACCTCTGCAAGGTCAGAAAGATGGAAGGAAGAAAAAAATAGAAAAGCTAACAAAAATAGTTCTTTTAGCGTTTTTAAAATTCCTTTTTCCTTATTTTTTTTCTTTTTAAAATCAAACTCCAGGAAAGGGAAAAAATCATGTAATTCGAACTTTCAAAGAAAAGTTTAGAAAATAAAAGCATCTCTTGGTTTGGATGTTAAAAAGGTTATAAGGAATTTGCCCTCATTCTCTCTTTCTCAGGTATTCACTTAATGTTCTCAAGATGTCACTGTAGAAGAAATAGTACATTCTGTCTATAGACATCCTTGTGATACTAGGAGACAATCCCAGAAACCAGGGCCATAAACATGTACAATGAGAAGCTTTACCATTAGCATGATCATGCATTTTTAAAGGTATATCTCGAAGTATTTATTGTTTAGTTTATAAAAAGGTTAAAACCATAGAAGAGAGAAAATTAAAGTTTGGAAGATTCATTTTGGCAGAAAGGCAAGATAAAGAATTTTCACAACTTGGGCTCACTGGGTTTTCCCCTAGGTCTTGCACATTTATGTCCCTAAATAGAACACACAATAAAAGCACACAAATAAACAAAAAAAACCCACTCTCTATCGCATGGAAAATTGATTAAAGGATTCTCAGCAAAATTTAAATTATATTTTTAGAGTTTTACTTATTTAATGGGCAGTTTTTGTGAATAATAATAACAAGAAAACAAAAGCTTAATTAGTGAAGACTTAGAGTTAACTGAACAGCAAGGCTTCCAGGACAACCAGATTCTATTCTGTGTTCCTCACCATTGTTATCTTGCCTAATGCTATCACCTCGGGATACTTGTATTCCCACTGTTTATCTTTAGATCATCTGACAATCCCTTTTATTTTTTCCTGAAGAAACAATAGTTTTTCAAAGGTTCAACCAAGATTAAGCAACTGGCAACATGGTACAGTCCAGACAGATGAATTAAACGCATCAGTCTAACAGTTACGATATTTACTGCCTCATTAGTTGAAAGAAGCAAATGTTCCACAAAGATAATCTATCAAATAACACAAGCTTTATTCTTAGGTTAGATTTATAGTCAATCTACCTGGAGACACTCCTAGCATTTTAATTTTGTGTTAAAAGTAGAGAATTGTTAGTACCATGGTAGTGGAATGGATTCAGTGCCATTAGAACAAAGAGAGCAAAGTGACCATTAAAACCAACTACATCCATAGAGATGAAAGCAAATACTAGTATATACCGCACATGCCTTTCAGATCCGTCCCAGTAAAAACGATCCTTGGTTTCCATTTAGATCATTTTAAAATGGAACTGTTGATATTTCTCTCACATGTAAAAAGTTCTCTTGCACAATAACACAGAATGATACTAAGCAGTGAGGCTAGACATCCTTTGTGACACAAGTCAAAGACTGACATTAAAAAAAAAAATAGCTACAGATTAATCTGACATGGTTCATTCTTATCCAAAGAACAAAAAACAATCATTACTTTTATTTTCAATTCCACTATCTCATGTTTCCAAGTATTTGTTATTTCAGCAGCATCTTTTATATCTTGCAAAGCAATTCTCAACCTGCTGTGATTGCTAACTTAGAGCTCAAACCATTGAAGTAGGAAAAAAAAAGTTAACAAAAACAAAAGCCCCATGCTCTTACTGCACATTGTGTCTTCTGGGAAAGGCTATCAAACCATTAATATTTCGATAACTGGATGTCAGAGACTTCCACACTTCTAGAGATAGTTTTTCTCTCTATGAAAAGACTACACTGCATGAAAAAAAAGGCAGAAATATAAAATAAATATATTTTCCTGAGCACAAGTGTCAAATGGGGGTAAAAATGTATTGTCACTTTTTTTCTAGCTAAGTCTTTCCAGCTTACCTGTGGTATCACTCCAAAGGCTTTCCGCCACTGTTGCAAAGTTATTGAATTCCAAGACACGCCATCTATTTGGATTTCTCCTTCGGTGTTCAGTAGTCTCAAAAAAGCTGATAACAAAGTACTCTTCCCTGATCCAGTTCTTCCCAAGAGGCCCACCTAGAATATAAGTGATAGAATTACTCCTGTGGCATACAGATACCCTGCCTTAAATGGAATCTGGTATTATACTTCAAAATAAACCCTTATGGAACTAGGGTTTGTTTGTTTGTTTTCAATCATCACCAGGGGCAGATTTTCACTTATTCCAACCTTTTAGTATACCCCCAGTTCTGACCAATATTGATCTGGAGCAAAAGAACCCCGGAACAGAAACTGGCTATAAGGAATTGGACTCCTGATGCTGGCTTCACTTATTACTGACCTTCATTAATGGCGAAAAGGTTGAAAATACTCATTTTGTATCAAGGAAAAGCAAAGACACAGTGTCTTAATGCATATCATTTCTAAGGGTGGGCTCAAGCCAGAAGCAGATACAATAGCTTGATCTAGTTCCGAACATGAATAGAAGTTCAAAAATTAATAAATCTGAAAAAGTCCTAACACTTAGATATTGTCCTTAATAAATTAAGCAAGCATCAAGTTCAGGCATGACAATAAACCAGACTAAGTTCAGCGAACTCAACATTTCCAAAGAAGGCCAGCTGGACCTTACTGCTCCTTCCAAATAAGCACTGGGACAGTTGTAAAATCAAATTCTTATATCTATGCTGATGGACAAGAAGAGGATTTGGGGAAGAAAAAAAAAGGTATTAAGAAAAAGAAAAAACTACTGTTGTTACCTAAAGACCATGAGAGGGTAGTAGGGACATGGGAACTCCATGAATTGCAGGAGAAGAGCAGGTGCAGCAGGTGACTCACAGAGAGCCTGACTCTGTTCTCATGTCAGCTCAGATCCAGCACATGGAGGAAGGTGCTTTGAGTGGAACCAAATATCCCTGCAGTCATTAACTGAATACTGAATACACTGATCAACATTTAGTGGTGCTAAGTAGATGTTCATTTTTTTCCTCTTAACAGCATTCCTATTTCTTTATCATTTAACCTTTTTTACAGGAGAGCTGAGCAAATGGTCTTTTAGAATAGCGCTTTTCACACTATCTGTGGTAAAGGACAGTTAATTATTTATTTAGTTAGTTTCCAATCCCCTGCAAATCAGTATTTTAAAAAATAGATAATAAAAATGAATTTCTAAATGCTTACTCTTAATTTTCATACTTATGTCATCACAAACCAGTAACAGTTTGTAAACCAGAATCAGTTTATGGGCCACAATAAATACTTTAGAGCATACAACTAATAATAATAATAATAATAATAATAATTTATTAAACACGTATTAGGAACCTAGTAATAAACTAGGCTTTTGGGACAAATTAGTAAACAATAATGACACAATTGTCTTTCTTCCATAGGAGCTTTCTAATGGGACTTTCACAAATGTTTGTTCTCTGAGACAACTAAGAAAATCAGACAAACCAAATGTTACACAAAACACCCTTTTGAGGTTCTTCACAGTACTAACCACAATCAGTAATTATTTTATTAACTCTTTCCTTGATTATTGCTTGTCTTAATCCAAGAATATAAGTTCTTCAAGGGTAGGGATTGAGAGGCAATTTGTAAATCTTTTGTTCAGCTTTAAAGTTTTTAGCTATTGCTCTGGTTTCTCTCTATTATTAAACTGCTGGTATTACAGTATGTTTGACATGTTTTTCAATAGCAAAGAATCTTATTGGTTCGTACCTAACAAAGTCTTCTTGTTGTTTATATAATTGGCACCTAATGATTCTTTTCCGGGGTTTGTTTTTCCAGGCTTCTCAGTGATCTGTTGCATAACCCAGAGTACTTCCCGCAAATAAGCTTTTAAGATCTACCCTATTCCAAGTCAGTGTTTTCTAGTAACTTCAATGTGCCTCCTCTCTGAGAATTTTGGATCAAGATAAGTCAAAATATTATGTGGAGAGTTAAACAGTGTTAGATTTGGTGCTAGCATTGTACCATGAATAGAACACTCACAGTACATTCTTTTCAGAGTACCCGATTCATCATTTTAATACCGCAACAGATTGAAACCTGTTGTAGTTATTTTTCATCTCCTGTTGTCTCTAGAAATCAAGATGCCAAATCAAATGAAATTTAGATCTCGAAAGTGATAATAACTGTACCTTATATATATATATGTTGACATCTCTTTTATTAACATAATTCTTAATATAAATTCTTGAGAATATGTTCCTCAGGAAGCCAGAATTATAAGTTACTGAATAACTCAGCCACTTCATACCCATTTTTATCAAGACAAAAAATTCTATAAGTATTTAACAAATCAAGTAGGCACTTAGGCGCTCATGCTGCTATGATCTGAACCTTTAATATTGTTTGAATTATCTCTGGCTTCTCGGTATTGTGAAGATATTATAAATGGAAAAGGCAGGTAAGCTCACCTCAAAAAATAGATCTTGAAGTACTGTTAAATATTCATTTAATCAGAGGACTGTTCAGTACTGTGATATATACAGTATAATATCTGAGGCATTTTGATAAGTCCAGGTTTCTCATGAAAGAGCTGGCTCCAAATTAAAATGTCTGCCTGCATTTTGTGAGGAAAAGTAAAGGAAAAAAGGAAGAGATAGTCTAGTTGGGGGAAGATGACCTGGATATTAAAATTTAGCTAAATAAATAAATAAATAAACAAACTATTTGAGATTGGAAAAGAATAGTTTTTTAAAGTACAAATTGTAAATATTTGCTACATTTCTCATGCATTGAAAATAAAATTTAAAGTGCAGTTTCTATGAACTAAAGGCCTAAATTAAGAGCAAAGAAACTAATAGAATATCTTTTCCCTAAGGCAATTGCTATGGACATAGTGTTTTAATATGAAAATTTAATAATGCTACTGTATAAAATATTATTTTCATCTTTGCACCATGCATGAGTTGAATATTTGTGTCTCTCCTAAATTCACAGTTGAAATCCTAACCCTAATGTGATGGTATTAGGCAGTAGGGTCTTTGGGAGGTATTTAGGTCATAAGAGTGGAGCCCTTATAAATGGAATTAGTGACCTTATTAAGAGGTCCCAGAAAAGTCCCTCACCTCTTCCACCATGTGAGATTACAGTGAGAAGACAGAGGTCTATGAGAAATCTGCCAGTGCCATGATCTCAGCCTTACTAGTTTTCAGAATAATGAGAAATGAGTTTATTATTTATAAGCTACCCAGCCCATGATATCTTGTTATAGCAGCCTGAATGGACTTCGACACATCATATAACTAATAACACTGAAATCCATTAAAAATCAGACAAAAATGACCATTTAAGTCCTTTTCAAAATTTTTTTTTTCAAGAAGATGAATTAGACTACTGCTGAGCATTCAGGATTTCTGGATAATCAATATAGTATACTAAATTTAAGTCTACTTCTTAATTCTGCATGCAAGAAGTATGTCTGGGGCATCCTGTTCCAGTTTGCAAGATGATGCTACTAGTTTTAAGGGCAAGGGAGAGAAATGACATTCTTAAGAGAGCCGCTCAGAGAAACATTTTAAGAATCAATTGCTCCTCTAATCAATCATCTGACCTAGATGTAGTTATGTCATTCATTGATTCATGAATTTAACATATAGTAAGCTTGGCAATGTGCTAAGCAAAGGGATAAAAAGATAAAAAATAGGACTTTTAGTTTCTGGTCTGGCATGTAAGGAACTTGGATGTTATCACTCCATCATAATAACAAGTTAAAAGCTGAGAAAACTGAAAAAATCAAAATGCTTCTTACATCTGTCAGAGAGCAAATTCACAAGGCAAATCACTGCCATGAAAAAAGGAAAGACAGACATGGATACAGATAATCACAACTTAAGGAAGTAGAAACCCACAATCAGAAAACTCCACAGGAACGAGGGTAGAAAATCCTAACCTGTAACTGACACATTGTTGGAGGCTCAGTGTGGACAAGTCTGAGAGTAAAAAACATCGAGGAAACCATGCAGTGGGGGGCCCACACTTTTTTGAGTATTACCTTCAGGAGCCTAAAAAGGTTCATCATGTCACAATGAAGAACACAGAAACATTGCTTTGTGCATCCAGCAGGAGGAGGGGGAAAGCAATAATTCTGCAATACCCCAGAGCATTCTGTTCTTCTTAACAAGGACTCCCTCAAGAGAAACAATTTTAGCAGAACCTAACAAATTTTAGAACCTAAGGAAGGGAAATACCCAAGTTCAGGCCACACTAGCCATCCTGTTACACCTAAGGGGGACAAAAATCTGAGAGTACTTGGGAAGTTCACCACTCAAGGTCATAGGCTTACTAAAAGACCAAGACTTAATCTTGGAACTATAGTACACTACCCTTTCTCCCAAAATTTATACCACTAAAGGCCTAATTGTTAGAGTTCTTTTTATCCAGTAAATCGTGTCCACCTTTTAACAAAAAAATTATAAAATATACTAAAAAGGCAAAAAACACAGTTGGAAGAGACAGAACAAGCATCAGAACCAGATTGTGTTAAAAATAAAATAATAATAATAACAACGTATACAGATACGCCAGAAATGTTGGAATTATCAATCTGGGAATTTAAAACAACTATGAATAATATGCTAAGGGATCTAATGGAAAAAGTGGAAATCATATGAGAACAGATGGATAATATAAGAAGAAAAATGGATATTCTAATGAAGAATCAAAAACAAATGCTAGAGATTTAAAAAAAAATACAAACCACTCTCACAGAAATGAAGAATGCCTTTGATGGCTTCATTAGTAGACTGAACATGCCTGAGGAAAGAATCTCAGCTTGAAGATAATTAAAACCTCCAAACAAAAAAGCAAAGACAAAAAATACTTAAAAAAAATTAATGGATATCTGAGAATTGTAGAATAACACAAAAAGTATGATATCTGTAATGAGAATATCAGAAGCAGAAGAAAGAGAGAGAGAAATGAAATAAATATTTTGAGAAATAATGACTGAGAACTTTCCCAAAATTAATGTTAAAAACTACCACAGGCATAGGAAGCTCAGAGTACACCAAGCACAACAAATGCCTCAAAACTACTTGTAGTCATATCATAGTCGAATTACAGAAAATCAGAGAAGGAAAAATTCTTGAAGGAAGCCAAAGGGGAAAAACATCTTACCTACAGAAAAACAAAGATAAAAATTAAATCCAACTATTCTTCATAAAATATGCAGGCAAAAAGAGTGGAGTGAAATATTTACAGTGTTCAGAGAAAAAAAATCCACCAACCTAGAATTCTGTTCCCTGTGAAAATATCCTTCTAAAGTAAAGAAGAAATAGAGACTTCCTTAAACAAATATTGAGGGATTTTGATGCCAGTAAACCAGCTTTGCAAAATATGTTTTAAAAAGTTCTTTCGAGAGAAGAAAAATGATTTAAGTCAGAAACTCAGATATACATAAAGAAAGGAAAAATATCAGAGAATAAATAAGTGAAGGTAAAATAAAATAATAAAATAAATTACTTTTCTTAATCGATCAGACAGATAATAGTGTGTTCAAAATTATAGTAATAATGTATTCAATTATATATGTTTATATATATATGCTTCTGTATAAGTAAAATGAATGGCAGCAACAATGCAAAAAAACAAGAGGGAGGAACTGGGAATATTTTGTTATAATGACATGAAGTAACTGGGAAGCATTATAAGGTTATTTAAAGGTGACGTGAATTAGTTAAAAATGTTTATTACAAATTCTGGATCAACCACAAAAATTTTTTTTAAAGAAGTATAATTTATATGATAAGGGAGAAGAGAAAATGGAGTCATACAATGTTCAATTAACATTGCAAAAAGGAGAGAAGTGCATAGAGATTATAAAACACATATAGATTAAAAGTATGGGATAGAGAAAGATATACCATGTTAACACTAATCAAAGAAAGCTAAGGCAGCTAAATTAATTTCACATAGAGCAGACATCAAAGCAAGAAAAATTATCAGGGATAAAGAGGAGTATTACATAATGCAAAGGGGATCAATCCTCCAAGACATACTAATCCTTAATGTGTAACTGCCTAACAACAGGGTGTCAAAATACATGAGGCAAAACCTGACAGAACTGCAAAGAAAAATAGATGAATCCACGAGTATAATTGGAGACTTCAATACTCCTCTATCAAAAATAGATACAACAGTCAGAAAATCAGCAAGAATGTAGTTGAACTCTCCAGAATGATTAATCAGCTGGATATAATTGACAAGTATAGACTACTTTATCCAATGCCAACAAAATACACATTATTCTCAAGCTCACAGAGAACATTCACCAAAATAGATCACATTATGGACTATAAAACTCACCTTAACAAATTTAAAAGAGTAGAAATCTTACAATGTCTTCCCTCAGACCATAAAGGAATTAAACTAGAAATCAGTAATAGAAAGATAGCTGGAAAATCCAAATACTTGGAGATTAAAACAACACATGGTCAAAGAAGAAAACAAGAGAAATTTAACATTTCAAAAAATAGAAATTAAAATATAATTTATCAAACTTTGTGGCATGCAGAAAAAGCAGCACATAAATTTACGGCATTAAATGCATAAATTAGAAAAGAAGAAATGTCTAAAATTGTCTAAGTTTCTGTCTTAGAAAACTAGAAAAAGAATAGCAAATTAATTCTAAATGATGAAGAGAAATAATAAAAATTATTATTAGAATCAACTAATTTAATTGAAAACAAGAAATCATTGGAGAAGAATCAATGACACCAAATGCTGATGCTTTGAAAAGATCAATAAAATCAATAAGCTTCTAGTCAGGCTAACTAAGTAAGAGAGTGACACAGATTACTAACATAAGAAATGAAAGAGAGAACATCATTACATATCTCATGGTTGAAAGAATAATAAATATTATGAACAACTCTATGTCTACTACTTTGATAATCTAGATGAAATGGACCAATTCCTTGAACAACACAATCTGCCAAAAGTCACACAAGAAACAGACAATCTGAATAGGCATATATCTTTTAAATAAATTGAATCAATAATTAATACCTTCCAAATCAGAAATTCTCACTGGTGAATTCTTCCAAACATTTAAAGTAGAATTTCTATCAATTCACTATACTACAGTTTCTCTCAGATAAAAGCAGTGGGAATGCTTCTTAACTCATTCCATGAGGCTAGCATTGACATGAAACCAAAACCAAAGACATTAGAGACCAGTACTTCTCATGGACATAGAACCTAAAACCTGAAAAATGTTACTATATAGATTCTAACAACATATAAAGAGAATTATATTCCACAACCAAGTGGGATTTATCCTAGATATGCAAGGTTGGTTCAAAATTTTAAAACCAATTAATATAATCTATCACATCAATGAGATCAATAAGAAAATCACAGGATCATATCAATAGATGCAGAATTCATTTGATAAAATCCAATGTCAATTCCTGATAAAAACTCTCAGTAAACTCCAAATAGAGAAGGACTTTCTCAACTTGATAAAAACATCTACAAAATCCTATAGCTAACACCATACTTAAGGGTGAGAAACACCAAGCTTTCTTGTTAAGATCAGGAACAAGGGAAGGAGGTCCCCTCTTATCATTCCTTTTCAACATTATACTGAAAGTCCTAGATAATGCAATAAGAAAAATAAAAGGAAATAAAGACATATATATTGGAAGGAAGAAATATAGCTGCCTTTATGCACATATAACATTACTGTCTATGTGCAAAATATAGAAGAATCAACAATAAAACTCTTGGAAATAAGTGATTAAGCAAAGTTGCAGAATACAAGGTTAACATACAAAAATTAGTTTTTTTCTACACACCAGCAATGAACAAGAATTTGAAATTCAAAACACATTACCATTTACGTTAGCATCCCCCCAAATGAAATACTTTGATATAAATCTAAGAAAATATATACAAGATTTAGATGAGAAAAACTACAAAGTTCTGACAAATCAAAGAAAAATGAAATAAATGGAAAGATATTTCATGTTCACAGATAGGGAGATTCAATACTGTTAAAGATGTTAGTTCTTTCCAACTTTATAGATCCAATGCCATCCCAATCAAAATCCCAGAAAGTAATTTTGTAGATCTGACAAACCGATTTTGAAGTCTATTTGGAGATGCAGAAGACCCCGAATAGTCAACACAATATCGAAGGAGAAGAGCGAAGTTGAAGGACTGACAGCACTCAACCTCCATGACTTTGATTATAGTTTACTTAAAAGATTAAGGGTATATAACACAAACACAGTTTTACAATTCTTTGCTCAACGGTCCTAACTCTACTTCTCTCTTTTCCTCCTGTCTTGAACGAAAACATATTCCTTTAGAGTAAAAAGGCAAATTTCTCCATGTAGCCATCCTCTTAGACGGGTATTCTTCCTTTTTATTTTCCACCACAGACATTGGTTTTCTAGATAGCTTCTCACTTCAGTACTCACCCCTTCAATAACCCTTTGCTATTGAACTTCTACATTCATTCCTCTACACTAAATGACACTCTTAAGGATTCTCACCCTTGGGCGGGACACACACCAATTCTACCTGGAAGGTGTGATAAAGAAAGACCACTGTCCCCACATCCAAAGTTTTTTTTTTTTTCAATAGGGTTGGGTGGGGCTCAATAATATGCATTTCTTACAAATTTTCAAAGGATGCAGATGCTGGTCCGGGGAACACGCTTTAAGAACCATTGCTCTTCAAGATGATCAAAGACCAGTTAGTAGCAAAATCTATTAGGATTTTGAGCTGTTAACCTCCTTTATTGCTTTGATGCTTAAGCTTTATAATCTCCATCACCTTGTCCATCCTTGTTTCTCATTCATTATATCCTTTATGCACCCCCCCAACCTGACTGAAACAGTAACTGTTTTCTGTACATGTTCCATGTCTCCTGATATTACTCTCTGCCTATAGCGCTTTTCTTCATCCTCCTTTACTTGTTCAAATACACAATTAAAGTCTCAGTCTCATTTCAAATGCCACTTCCTGTGGGAAACTTTCCCTGAATAGCCCAATTACCAGCCAACTGATACTAACCGCTTCCTCCTCTGAATCACCTTAGCATTTTATCTGTATATCTTTTATTGAAAGGTATAATGAAAGTCTTTTCGGAGCCTAAAGCTTATATAGTTTAGAAGGGGAGCTTTTTTTTCTGAAATAAAGATTAAAATCATAAGTACGAAATTAGGCACAAGGCCTTGGAAGGGGTTCAGACTAGTAAAGTTCCCTGAAACTTATGCTTTGTCTTCACAATGAATCTGTCGCAGCTCTTACTGGATCTCACACTTCTCTTTTTAGACTGTCATCTTCTAAAACAGATTCATTCTCTCTCTCTCTCTCTCTCTCTCTCTCTCTCTCTCTCTCTCTCTCTCTCTCTCTCTCTCTCTCCCCCTCCTCCTCCCTCCCTCCCTCCCTCCCTCCCTCTCCCCCTCTCTCTCCTCTCACCCCCCTACCTTATTCTGCTCTTTATTTTTCTACTTTTAAGAAAAGCAGTGGCAACTTGTGGAGGCGAGGGGGGATCTTACCCAGGTTTAAGATCCCAGCTACTTCACTCACTTAATCGAACTTAAGCTTCTTCCACTGGGCACAAAAAGGGTAATAATATCTACTTTTGCAGTTATAATAAGATCAAATGTGACAGCAAATAAAGGTCTTGATACAGTGTTTATGTCATGACAAGCACTCAATAAACATTAGTTTCCCTCTTTGAATGGCATGATCCGTAGTTTTATGCAATTTTTAACTCCTCAGAAGCACCCAGAAAGTGTCTTGCAAAGAATAGTTACTGAATACTCATGGCCTGTTTTCTAGAAATACGTTCAGAGAAAATTAAATGCCTGAGTGTACTGTTTCTTCCTCATTTTATAGTGTCTCTGATTTCTGCTCTTACATCAGGGGAATGAGGACTCTGCAAACTCTGTCACTCTACCAGGATTTGGCTGAATTTAATTGCATGGGCAAG
Organism: Rousettus aegyptiacus; assembly: GCF_014176215.1. NCBI lineage: Eukaryota > Metazoa > Chordata > Mammalia > Chiroptera > Pteropodidae > Rousettus > Rousettus aegyptiacus. The sequence goes on from NW_023416288.1 coordinate 70,981,515, forward strand.
TGAACATTGGTAAAGCTAAGTAAGGGATGGAAGGATGTCAGGAGGTAGGAAAGCAAATCATTTACCATAGCTTTTCACTCTAGTTTATACCAGTCTATTTGTTTCTATTGTTTATAACTTGAAGACAGCACTTTAGGAATCCATTCTGGTGACCCCAGGGTGGCATTTACTGATGTGTAAAGCAAAAGAGAATAATTAATTATGCTTTTCTCAGCTCAAGGGAGGAGTGAAGGCATTAATTTTACATAGTTCCAAAACAAAAATCTAACATTTCTCTGAGTTCAAAACAAAGCAAAAATGTCAAAAATTTCAGAGATTTCATCAGAGTTAGTGATGTAACACAAACACCCGGGGGCGAGGCAAATTCAACCTAAAAATCCTAATTCTTTCCTTTAATGCCCATTTAAAACTATTTTCTCTCAAAAAAAAAAAAAGAAAGAAAAAGAAAAAAGTCCTATTCTTTATAATGTAATATAAAGAAATACAATAGCTAATTTTAATAATATGTGAATTTATTTATCCTAACTATAAGACTAAAAAGGTGAGTCAAAATTTTTACTGTACCATTTTATGCCTTTTAGCATGGTATGCAGAGACTTTTTGCTCATTCTATACTTTTTTTTTAACAGAACTTTATCCAGTACATTAAATTATCAAATATTCCTAAGCCCATGAGTAAAACCAAGTGATAACAATCTCTTCCTATGCAGTGATAATCATGGTGGCCTAAGAAACTACTGAGCATTATCTCAATAGTTAAAAGATCTCTATTTAAAATTAAAACACAAAGATGGGATGTTTTTACATTCAGGTTTCATAAGAAATGGCTCTCTTGTATACTTTTAATTTTTGTTAAATTTTGTATTTTATCTCAATTAAAAAAAAACAATCAAAACAATATAATACACCTGTGTAGATTTATAGAATGGCCCAGAATATGGGATTTGAAGATAATATTAAGCCACATTTATAGAGCATAATGTGGGGAGAATGACCATCTCTTTCTCCATGAATCAGTTCCAGAATCAGTATATTTGAGTACGTTCTAGGTGTTCATTCCAGTGTTGGGATCTATAAGGAATGCTTCAAAATAATGCAGAGTTATTTTTGTTTATTAAATAATAATTTTGCTAAGTAAATTATTTGCTAAGTAAAAATAATAAAATTTTTATAAGTAAAACATTTTGCTAAGTAAATTAATTAAAATATCTCGATGAAAATTCCAACTAAACAAACGAGCTGAAAAAATGCTAAGAAAAAATTACCACTTCTTTTACAGAGAGTAAATTATGTAAAATTTAAGAAGACATTACATGGAGTCAGTGACAAAAATATTCCTCTTAACTGAAATGAAGGATAGTTTTAAGATGTGAAATCTAAAACATGTTTTAATTTTGGTTTATTTAATGGCTTCTTTAGTTAGTATTCTGCAAGTGGAATGACATTTAAGCCTATTATATAGATTCAGGGCTCTGCAAAATAAATCTCATATAAAAAAAATGACTACATGACAACTTGAAATTTGTATGTTCAATATGGATTGTACTCTACAATAAAAGTATTGCAAATGGATTCTACTTACACGCTATGCCACTGAGATTCACTAACTGAACAGAGGTCAAACAAGGCAAGAGATATTTAAAACTCACCCTCTGGCCAGGACTTAATGAGAATGAAATGTTCTCTAATATGGCATTTCCACCATCTACATATTTTGCTGTGAGGTCTTTGACAGTCATTTGACCCCCCGAGGGCCAGATGTCATCTTGTTGATTCTCAATAATGGTAACTTTAGAGAGCTGGCCATCCTTGGATGGTTTGATTGACTTGGTGGATTTACTTTCTTCAGCTGGCATGTCAATAAACTTAAAGACTCGGCTCACAGATCGCATCTGAAATAAAAATAACAGTATTTTATTTTTGTTTAAGAGCTGCAGGCAATGTCATAATTAGTTTCATGTTTCCTAAGGAAGAACTTGTAGGATATGACGCTGGCTCGTCATCATTTGGTTATTTGTCAGAAGGTTTTTCAATGAACTAACAGGAAATAAATTGGATATAATTAAAAGCTTAACCAAAGGGAACTAGGACTTATATAAATGGGCTTTGGATAGACCTGTTTATTTTTGTGATCACTTAATTCTTAGTTATGCAAGCCACACATAAATAGCCAAACTATATTCAAGGGAATAGATGATGTCAAGGGAAAAATTTTTTTTCTACCTTGAGCAGCAATGCACAATGTTGTATTAGTTTATTATAATAAAATGATCTACATCTCAAAACTGCTATGGAAGATTCTTGCCTTCCTCTTGAACTGCCTGAATACACGTTTATAATTCTAGATGTGTGCTGGGTAGTAAGTGGATTATTGATATTTAGTAAATTTTGTATAACTTCACAATAATCTTCAAGCAAATTTAAATCGTTGACATATATCCGTGCTTAAATAATTACATTTTAATCTAAATTACTTAAAGATCGATTTCCATTGCTGAGCAAAATGTGATTGCATAAAAGGGTTGCATTTGAAATTAAATATGTATCTCCTTATAAACTTATTTATGTAACATTTAATAAAGAACATCTTTAATGTATTCTACAGAAATAAAAGAGTTCAACTATATTTCTCTGAATAATTACATTACTTATTGGAATTTGAAATATGATTTTTAAAAATAGCCTGGCATACAAGCACCCAATAAATATTTTTGAAAAATTAATTAATGAATAAAGAATGAATATGCAAGTGATTAAATATATATGAACAAATTAAAAAAAAAAGTTTAAACTTAGAATTCACTCAATTTCTATTTTTAAAAGACATCATTTTTGATCTCGTGACTCAATTCTTCCCAGGTATTAACAGCTTACTGGACAGAAAGTTACTGCTTTTTTTTTTTTTTGTCTTAAAAGTGATTGTTGAGTCTAGCTTTACTCAGTAAAGAATTTATCTTTCTCCTTTACAATGTTAATGTATAATTTTATTTTTAGTTAAGGTTTTGGTTATAAATGATCATTTTTTTTTTTTTATAAAAGCACAGGTGTGAAGAAATATATTTGGGGCATTTGCTTCTATTATTTCTATTTTTCATTATCAAAAGTTAAATGGGAAAAATTATTTATCTTTAGCATAATATGATTGGTAGATGAAGGTGAGGAATTTAGATATTAATTCTTAATTGAACATTAAAAGTTCCAGCTTAGCACATCTAATTGTATTGCCTATTTTCACATGCCATTGATCAAATTTGCTGTTTGTGAAGTTTTCCTCTATGTGGTAAATTTGTGTGTCAGGATCCTCCATCTTGGAAATATCTTGGAATTATCTTCAATAATTATTCGAGATTCAAGAAAATAATCCTTTTAAGTCAAACCCACTGTTAATGGAAGTGAAAAGTATGCAAAGCCCACATCTATCATAAATAACTCTAGGAGAAGTGAAAGACATATAATCACTATTGCTCCCACACATAATATTTTAAGCTCCAAATATTGGATGACTTTTGGGGGTTGTTAAATCCTGATTCAGCAATTTTATCCTAACTTTGAATTAAAGTACAGTCTTGCACTAAAGTATAGTCTTTGACTGTCATTAATTTTCACAAAATGCTGCTAGTCTATATAAGGTCTAGAAGAAAAATTAGAGTTGTAACTACTACTGATGTGGAACTGCCAGAGAAAGAGCTCAAATGTATTTAAAATCTCTTATTGTATTCATCCTTCATAGGACTATCACTCTCTTAAAATGAGAAATCAAGAAATATACAGAAATGTAGCTTAACTTTATCAAATGCAGTTGGGACTGTTGACATTTTTGCATGTCATGCTATGAAGAATTCCAAACTCGTCTTTGTTAAGAGCTTTAGAATGTCAATAAAGACACTATGGAACAAAAATTCTTCATTTTTTAATACATTCAAACAATAAAACAATTAAGTATTGCTTTCTAAATTACCCAAAATTATATACAATGTTATTAGAAAATGACATTAAAAACCACAATTTTGGCAGCACTGAAATGTAGTATATAAATTTTTGTGTAAGAATTTATGTTTGAGCACAGCAAATTATATCCTCCATCTGTAAGGCTAATTTGTCTCTAAGGGTGAGTCCAGAACTTCTAATGTTAATATGGCAATTGGAATATACCTATCAAATTTAGAAAATGAAATTTTATCTTTTTTTAAATGAAAAGAAATTTATTATTTTCAGGTATACAGTACATTGGTTAGACATTTATATAGTTTATGAAATAATCCCCCTGATTACTCTACCTCCCACCTGGCTTTACATGTAGAGAAAATGAAATTTTCAACTCATCATCTTTCAGACAGTCTAGTTGCTTAAAATGACCCATGACAGACTATTACAGTTACTTAGAGCATGGCCAGGTTACCCTGACCAAAAACAAGTTCACCTGAACAATGGGGACTCATCCACAGCATATGAGCAGACATTCATTTAATTCAATGGGTTAGAACATTTTCTGATGGGAAGAAAAGGTGGCTAGGGCAGACACCTGTATTATGGTCAGCTTTGCAGCCACTAAAATGTCATGAATGAACAGATGATGTGGCCAGATCATATTATGAAACTAACTAATACCTTGTACCTCATAAGCTCTCCAATTTGCACATTCTACTTCCACTGACTCTTAAAGGAGTAGCTACATCAGAACCAGAGCACAGAAAAACACATTCTGTCTTTCACATTTTAAAAATTGGCTTTTGGAGTCAAAGATTAATAGTTTGAAAATTTTAAGCCACATGAATATTGGCTTTTAAGCTTCAAAAGCCAAAGCCTGAAGGATCAAAGCACAGTGTTAATACAAAAACGGTAGCCAGAGATGAACTTACATGGATGAGAAATAGCTCTTCTCCTCACTCCACATTCTGACTCATAAATGGGGGTAACAAAAGGGCCAAGACACCAGTTCCTCTAAAAAGAAGTCCTGCCTTGAAACCAAATACTGGTTTTATCCTCAAGTAGATTTGGGATTTTAGAACACAGGAGGCCTGTGCCTCACTTCTAAGGTGGAGCCCAGGAAGCAGGCATGCCTTAGAGAAGCTTCCAGTGCCTGGCGTAGCATGGGAGCAGTGGAGTGGGCACAGTTGCTTGGCATGCTTAGACATGGATAACATAGCTCCAGATTTCTCTGTATTTCCACAGTGGGCTGAAGAAAAAGCAAATAATTACAGTCTTTTGAGCCCTCAGGGTCTTCTATCACTCAGGAGCATGGAAGGACCTGAGAGAGAATTCATCAAAGGAGAACTCACAATCAGGACAAGGACAAAGACTCGATGTACACCTCTAGGTCAGATAGGAACTGCAATGCCTCAGAGACAGTAAGCATGACAAGCCTAACATAGGACCAGATGCTCCCTCTCCCTAGTATCTTGCATTCGGAAGACTCCACTCAGAACTTCAATTCACTTGGGCAATATCTCTGATTGTTCCCTCCACTCAGTAGAACACGTGTTCAAATGGAAAATAAATTCAACAACAGCAAAAGCAAAGACATATTTTTTGAACACTTGATTTCATAGCCAAAGATTCATATCTGTGACCAGGGTGGGCCCAGATTTTGTGGAACTTGAAACTCAAGTAATTTAGGGAATTCTCCTTAAGAAAATGATTCAAAATTATGCATCTATAAGGAAGTATATAGCCTTTGAAGTGAGAGGTCCTGTAGCTTACGTCTCATGGGCTTCATGTTAAGCTCACTGTGCCTATGACAATAATCTTATTCAAAGCATTCCTTGTTATATCCTCCCTATCTAGTGCTTAGCTTAAAAAATCTTTGTTAATTATGAATGAGTCCATTGTTCCACCTCCCATGCAGAAAGCAGTGTCTGTGCAGGGAGAATGGCAGTGCTGTGAGCAGTTAGCACGTAATCCAGGCTGCAATTGTACCCCTGAGCTTTTTTGCCTGAAAATATACATTGCTATTTGGATTAGAAGGAAGTTGCTACACACCAAACTATTTCTAGTTTCATTTGTTTGTTTTCATTGAGCCTTTTAACCTAAGTTAATCCTTTCTCTAAATTAGAAGGTCTACTAAACATTTTCAGATGCCATGTTAAAAACTGCTGTCTAGGTTGAGTTGGATGGAAATTCAGATTTGGAAATTATCAGAATGACTGTAAACTGATAAACTTCTAACCTTAAGCTGCTGTTTCCTGTGCATAGAAAAGAGTTATGGGAGGAGGAATGACAGGGCAGCTCTGTCTGGCCCACTGACAGCAAAGTCTTATTGCAGCCATCCTCAGCTTAGGTGGGAGCACTTCTCTTCGATTATGAGAAGTAAACGATGAAACCAAAACAAGACTTAAGCACTGAGACATTGAACCCATTCTTCAGGTGAAGAGGAAAACTTGATATAATCTGTACACATTTCTACTATAAAATTGGAGTATAGCCAAAATATGGTGGAATATTTTCTTGAGAATCATCTGCTTTAAATTTATGGTTTCATTATTCAAATTTATTATGCTCCGAAAATTCTCATTTTCATAATAATATCTGAAGTTACTAATCTAAGTATCAGTAGAAAAAAAGTCTTTTGTGAGTGTGGTGGGAATGTAACAAAAAGATGGCTCTATGGTTTCATTGTAGCCTTACTTTATAGGGATGTATTTAAGTAAAAAAAAAAATGATTCCTGGTTTTCCTTTTTAATTTTGTTGACAAAGAGGGACAAGGAAGTTTTCAAGACCTTTTTTTCCAGAATACGTCAAGAAGTCAAACTATTTTATAAAACTATTTGTTCTATTTCCTTTTATCTTTTTGGTTGTTTAGAAACCAGTATCAAATCTACTCATTAACACCAAAATTACATGCTATAATACCCCCAAAAACATGATAAGAGAAAATATTTTATAAGTCTGAGCACTGACTGGTAGCACTGTAACAAGATTTCATAACTGATTGTTACAGGAAGATCACAAGAACTGTGAAGAGAGGCATCCAGAAAACTGACACAATGTGAAAAACATCACATTTCCAAGAGAAATTTTCAAAATGTTAAATATATAAAAGGATGGATAAAAATGTTTTAAATCATAGATCCTTCCTGGTAGGCCCAAACTAATTGCCTTTCAGCACTCACTAAAACAGACCCAAAACCAAAGGCCTTATTAGAGTCATTGGCATCATCTTTAGGCTATACATAGAGATAAGAAATAATGGCTATCATGAAAACAGGCTCTGTTCAAAATATATTCTTAAAACTCTACCTTTTTGTGTTTATCATTTGTGCTTCTAGAGCACATAAAAAGTCAGGTCACACATTGCTATAAATTATTAACATTAACAGCATAAGTGATATACTTATAGTATACTATAAACTCTAACTCTTAGTAAATTATTGTAGCTTGCTATCTGTGTAAATGGTTTACATGCTCTGATCTGTGGCAAATCACATGGCAAGTCATTGTCACTTTTTCTGGCTGAAAGAATTTACAGAGATAGGTAGTGTTCTTGACATAAGAGAAAGACAATCCATTACAACTAACGAAAAGACTTGTCCTAAGTAAACAAAGAGGTATCAAATATGTTGATGCTTATTTTCAATAATTAAGAACTTTAATAATCATGGTACTAAGTGCGCCAACAAGCAAAGGCAGAGTCAAATTTACCCTTTTCTGTGAAAAGTCTGACATCGCTAAGTGAATGTACTATTCAAATTGGAGCTTACTTACACTCGTATCTTGTGTTATTTTTTTAAAAAGCACATGACAGGCCATCATTAAGCAATTCCAAAGTAAACTCTATCCCATAGACCAGAAGTTAGCAAAACTGTGGCTCTGTGGCCAAATCTGGCCATAACCATTTGTTAACATTTGCTTTGCTTTACAACGGCAGAGTTGAGTAGTTGACATAAAGACCACATAGCCCACAAAACTAAAAATAGTTACTATCTGAACCTTTTTGGAAAATGTTTGCTGATACCCTGCCATGACTCACAGAAAATCAGGGCTAAAATGAATCTTAGAGATTATCTATTCCAGTGATTCACAAGTCTGGATATGTATTAGAATAACCTGAAACACTTAACAAAAAATAGATATCATGGCCAGATACCCTGCCCCTGACCAAGAGAACTGATTTAATTGGTCTTAGAGGATTTTGAGTAATCTATAATTTTATAGTTCTTCACATGCTGCCAGGTTGAGAATCCCTGATCTAATACATTCCTTCTTGGTATAAACAAGAAAATATAAACTCAGGTAGTTAAAGTGACAAGCATGAAACCCAATAAATTTTCCATACTTTTCAGCACTCCAGCAATCACTTAGGGTTCTCATAAGCTCTCCTACTAATTCAAGACTCAAGAACATCTTAATGGCACTTTCTTTCTCTTGATTGGTTCTAGAAACACACTGGTTCAGAGTTGTTTGATCTGCTCTGACAACTTCAGTGGTGAGTAACAACCACTGGATTTCAGCACTCAAGGAGAGCAGCAGATATGCGTGATTCCTGTGGGTATATTGAATAATGCCTGACACATGACAAACAAGATGGATGAATGGATAAAGAAAAGCTGGTATCTATATATAATGGAATACTATTTATCCCTAAAAAGAATGAAATCTCGCCATCTGTAACAAGAAGAATGAACCCCAGAGGGCATTGTACTGAGTGGAGTAAGACAGAGAAAGACAAATATAATATAATTTCACTTATATATGGAATCTAGAAAACAGAATAAATGAACAATCAAAACAGAAACAAGCTCATGAATACAGAGGTTGCAGGATTTGGGAGGGATTGAGCAGAAGGTGATGGTATTAAGAGGTATAAATTGGTAGTTACAAAATAATGATAAGGATGTAGAGTATAGCATGGGGAATATAGTCACTAGTATTGTAATAACTATGTATGGTGTCAGATGGGTACTGAGTTTATCGGGGTGATCACTTCATAAATCATACAAATGTCTAATCACTGTGTTGTACGCCTAAAACTAATATAATATTATATGTCAATTGTAATTTTTTAAAAAATATTTAAGCAAAAGAGTTGAAATCTTTCATATGAAAAAGGTTCAGAACAGAGGGAATGTCAGAACTGACAGGAACCTTAGAAAATTCCTAACCAAACTTTTTCATTTTACAAATGGTAAGGCCAGAGTGGAATGCAGAGTAGAAAACCATTCTGCAGGATGGAAAAAGAATAGTTATATGGAAAGAAATCTTGGGACAGATGTCACGAGAGGAAAATACACCACAAGTACTCATGAGAACTGAAAAAAAAAAAAAAGATATTATCAAGAAGCCATTAAAAGGAAGCAAACAATTAGAAGAAATGAATCCTCCCCTCGGATTTTTATAGCAGAAATTATTTTTAACATAAGAGAATTAGGCATCAGAAGCAGTGAAGAAAACCCACGTTTGCCCTTTTCTCTTTCCATCAGGTTTCTTTTTGGTCATTGTACAGTCAGTCACTTGATCTTCACTGGAACCCAAAATAAACACAAGGCAATCAAAGGACAAAGGAGAAACAGAGAGAGTTTCTATTGACAGAAAACTCTTCTCAGATTGCATCAATCTTGCAAGAACTTTCTGGAGCTCCATCAACTGAACTCTAAACATGAGCCCTGCAAATGCACTATCTTCCCTGCTCATCTGGTGGCTTCCCTCCTTTTGAGTAATCAGGAACACACAATACAACAGGGACAGTTTATCTCCTGATGCTGTTGGAGAATTAAGGAAGCAGGATAATATTCACATGCTCAGATCTTTTAGTCAAGTTCACTATATGGTAGACAGCCCTGAAAAGACATAAACCGTCAACTGCCTCATTCAAACAATGCAACTATGAGTGTGGGCAAGGTGTCAATCACCAGGAGGCTTGATACTGCTAATCTGAATCATCACCTTTAAACTCTTTAGCTCTTATTTGTTTATTTAAATTCCATTCATTCCTTGAGGCAGAAATCTTGGTGTTAAAAGAACCTAACACTTATCTTTTCAAACCATTTACAGAATGATATGAGATATACAACTGAAATGAATAGAGAGACATATATACAATTCATGTTAAAACAAAGAATGAATTAGAAATAACAGTTTTTAAAATATTGTGATATCAATTGAACTAACTGGAAATTGGGACTTATAGTGGGAATTATTAAATTAGAGTCTATGATAATTTTACTATTTTTTAATAATTTCTGAGGTAATTCGCAATCTATTAAACTACAGTAAGTCTTCACTTAACATCATCATTAGTTCTATAACTTTAAACGAATGATGTATAATGAAACCAATTTTACCATAGGCTAATTAATATAAACAAGAGTTTAAGTTCCTACGGCACCTCATTAATGTTATAACAAAATGATATTAAATGAATATTAAATGAAATAATGTTATTTGAGAACCTGCTGTATATTATTCATAAGGTGACAATGTTCAGATGATTTTTTTCCAACTTGCTACATAAAGTTAGACAAATTAGTAGATATCAAGAGACCATTAGTAGATATCAAGAGACCATTAATAGATATCAAGAGAACTTTTAATGGTCTCTTGATATCTCAGCTGTATTTTGAAGAGATTCTGGACAAGAACTTATGGCCTAAAATGCCAAGTATACAGGAAGACATTCTGTCACTGTGTTTTATGAATACATGGAGGTGTCAAATTAGTAGTTATATATGTGTTTAGAGAGCTGGAGAGTGGTCTAAACTACAGATATGGATGTGTGGTTCATTAAGAGATGGTTTTTGAAACAGTGAGTTAGATAAAAACAGCTAGAGAGAGTGTAGATAGAATAGGGCTGGGATGTAGCTGAAAGGTAGAGATCTGTAAAAAGAACCAGGACCAGAAAGAGGAGTAAGGTAGAACCAGAAAAGTAGCAGGAAAACCAGGTGGAAGTAGTGTCATGAAAATGAGAGAAATATCCCAAGAAGAAAGATTTGTTCATGGCATACATATTGCTGAGAGATTGAGGGAGACAGTGACATTGGCTCTCTGGCAAGATATTGGTAATGAGTTATGGGGGGCGATGGAGATAAAATGAAGTAGGCTATGGAAGAAATGAGGAAGAGAAAATGGAAACAGGTACTCTTTTGAGAAATTTTGCTGTAAACAGATCAATGAAATAGGATAAAAGCTAGAGATCAAGAGATGGTAGCTTTAAGCTAGAGAGAAAGATCCCACAAAGACGGGTTAATTGCATATTACTGGCCTTTTTATAAGAGCAAAGACACAGAGGAAAGACACAGAGAAGCATATGAGTAGAGATGCAGTAGGGTGGTACAACTGGTGGAGAGAAATGAAGGAATTATTTCTGGTTGCATCTTTTTTTTTTTTTTTCCTATGAAGTGTGTAGCTGAAAGTGCAGGAAGTGGAATTATTGGAGGACCTGAGAAGAGACAAAAGGTGGGAAAGAACTCTCTCAGGGAATAAGGTGAAGAATTTATTAGGAAAATATAATAAAAGCTTTGTTGGCTAGTTTCAAGTGCTAGAGGTAGCAATGAGAAAGTGTTATCATTCAAATATTACCTTTACTGGTTGAAAGCTAATGAAAGCCAGGCACCTGGGTATAAGCGATGGATGAGCAGTAAAAGTCAAAGTGCCATTTTTAAAATTTCATAGTTCTGTTGACATTTGACTCTTGTCCATGTCTGATCTAGGCTGCTTAGGGAAATGAAATTTCTTTCCAAGTTTAACGATTTTTTAAAATCAGTAGCCCAGCACTGAAAAACTAAAAGCATGTGTCAAACAAAACACTGTTTACTGCATCTTAAACTCAGGTCTAAATTCAGTTAACAAATCAGAAAAGTAAAATGAGAACATGTTGAGTTTTTACTTCAGAGGTCAAAAGGAGCTTTATTGTTAAAATCATTCGAATGTGAAATTTTAGGACAGAGCTATCTCTCCTCCTACTTTCAACATATGCTAGGTGAAAATTTAAAAATTACTCTACAACTTTAGCAATTGCATGGATGAAAGCAATATGATGGAATTAATACCTACATAAATGCTTAAAAAGGCCCAGAAAAGACCACTGTGTTATTTGGCAGGGAAATGAAAGCTAACATGATCATTTTGATATTCAAACAAAAGAACATGACTTTTCAAAATGAGATCAAATGCAAATATTGACACTTTTCATAGACTACATTATAACATAATAGTTATTTACAAAGATCCTTTTATATCAGAGGATGAAAGATACAATGTCAAAGCACAGGTCACCAAGCCCAGGATGCCCATGTGAAAAAACTAGAGAAATAGAAATACCTTATGGAAATATATGGTTAAATAACATATTAGGACATGAGCAAAAGAGGGCCTTAAAAGGTTTAGGTGTTTTTTCTTAGAGGTATTTTTATAATGATATTTGTTTTAACAGGAATTGATTACACAAATGCCACCACTAATGAATGTGTGTGGTTTGAGAATGTGTGTGTTCTCTCAGAGAACGGGAAAAGGAACTTGGGCTGGAATAATACAGTCATTCTCAACATGAATTTCTCGACCCTCCACCAGTACAATAATGGATGACTAATTTCAAATATAGTTCTCGAGATAGACCAATAAAAGTTGATTATTAAGCCATCCAGACAGACTACATAGTCTGATTGAAAATTATGTATTTGTTTTTTAAATAAAAATGGGAAATCTGCATTGGTTCTTTTATCTCTTCCTTTATCTGCCATGGGATTTGTGCCCCTGACACAATGTTAAGCTCATAAACATGACTGAAGGCATCACATTCTAGGGAAACAAGAGAAACAAAAAAACAAAATATGGTCTTTGTATACACCAATAAATACACAAATGTGTGTCAATACTGATCAAGGAAAAAGAGAGAAAGCAATGATAAATACTTTAAGAATGAGAAAGGATCTATCACTAAAGATTGTGGAAATTCTAAAAATAAGAATATTAAAAATGTAATGCTTATAAATTTGAAAACCCAAGATAGAGAAGAATTTCTTAAATAAGATACAAAAGGCATGAAACCTAAAAATATTAATAAATTTTACTTCATTGAATTTAAAATCTTTTCATTAAAAGCCAAGCCACTGACTGGGACACTATGTTTGAAATTTATAGAACTGACAACTGATACAGAATTCATAAACTCCTACAAATCAATTAAGACAAAACCCTAGTCTATTTAAAAATGGGCAATCAACATGAATAAGCAATTAACAGAAGGGTAAACTCAAAGGCCAATAAATATGTATTAAGCTGCCCTATCTCCTAAGTAATCACTTCACATCTATCAGATTGCCAAAATTAAAAAGCCTAACAATATCAAGTGTTGCATATCATAGCTATGAAGCTATGAGAATTCTTATACTCTCTTGATGGGAATATAAATTGATACAAGAGATTTACGAACATCTAGTAAAGCTGAACATGTGAATTCTATGACCCAGCAATATCACTCTTGAATATCTGTCCTAGAAAAATCCTGGACAAGGAGAATGTGCAAGGATGTTCACTGTAGCACTAGATCTTGACTGTGGCTAGCTATGAGAAGGAGAGAAGAGATAAGAGTTTAATGAGAAATGCATAGTAGCCTTCATTTTATCTGAAATGTTTTATTTCTTAAGCTGAGGGTTGGATACCTAGTTATCCTTTATGTTATTACCTATACTTTCTGATTTGTCTAAATTTTTTCATAAAATTTTTTAAAAATAATAATTACTTACCAAGCTATCCACATCTATGCTGGAATTTACAGCCCATTGCAATGTACTCATGATATTCATGGCTAAAGTTAGAATAATACCAACTGTTCCTTCTCCTTCACCTATAGGTGGAAAAGAGATATAAACAATAAACAAACTTTGTTATTTCTCTCTTCTGTGAATCCCTTGATTTATACCTCTCCTGGGGCATATGTCATTTAAAGTTACATTTCAACTTTGTGTCAGTTTTAACCATCCTTTATCAGTTCACCATAGTATCTACTACTGGTAATAATGCCCTGAATATAGTAAGTATTCAACTAATGTTTTAAATCAAAGAGTGATTGAAGATTAGGAAAGAGTTGCCCTTTTTCAAATGCTTGAGGTTTTGAAGGGGCTGTTGGTATTGGGTAGATACCACGTTTATCTACTATTATTCTGTAAGTAATAATAATACCCTCAAAGACTACAATAGACAATGGGGAAAAAGCCCTGTGTATTGATGAGCTCCTCTATGAAGTCAAAAGCGGAGAAAAGGTGTAAGCAGCACCCCAAGATGTTTAGATGTGCTTCATGCCTTTATGAAGAGGACTATTTCTGCTCATCAGATGCTGTTGGGAAGAAAGTGGACTTCAGAGTTTCACGGGGAAGTCAAAACTTATGGGTCTGCCATTTGGAAAGAAAAGTCTACCATTTTCTGTTAAAACAACAATAACAACAACAACAACAAAATAGAAAACACTAGGTCACCCAGGAAGAACAATACTAAGTGTTTAATTAGAATAAGTAGTTTTTCAGGGCTGGAGAGAACCACTCATTAAAATTCATAAATATTCAGTATTTATGGCCATAAAATTTTCTCATAAAAATTTTCTTAAATTTTTATAATTTTAGGTTATCAAGTCTCAATTGAGAGTCAGTCCTTAAATCTATTATGCATGATAAAATTGTCATAGGGTTCCAAAATTGGAAGAAATAATTGACCTATTACTTCCAAGAAATAATTGACCTATTTGCTTCCACGTTTCCCTAACAGAAGATAAACCATAATCCGTATGTGCTTTTAGCACTAAATCATTTATTTTAAATAGGCAAGATTTATTCAGGGTCCTAAGACATTACTCATTCTGAAGATTAAGAGAAGAGTAAGGTAAAGCTTAACAGCAATAACAACAATAGTCAGTGTAAGCCTTCTGTGTATTTATTATGGACCAGGTACTACACTATAAGTGTTTTACACAAATTATCACATTTAATACTCACCACAAACCTATGGGATAGGTACTATTATTATGTCTATTTACACATGGGGAAAATGAGAGCCTCAGAGAAGTTAATGTATACAAGTTAATATAGCTGATGATCTTGATATCAGCTGTACGGCTAACATCCACTCTGGCTACGCATCTGATTTGATTGATAGATCCCAAACTATACTGATTGTTAAATGCTTTGACTATCAACCTTGGTAAACCAGGCCTCAATCAGATCCTTAACCATTATGGTATAGTTTATGATATATTGGTTTGAATTAATTATTAACAAATATTTAATCATGTAATCCAGCCCTCTTTGATTCTGTTTCAAATAACTTAAAGGAAAAAAAATTTAAATTCTGGACCTAAAAAGAAATTTTATTTTTAAAAAACGTTGCCTAAAAATTACTTACTGTACTGCTAAGGGTTCACTCACCTGCTCACTTAGATTCCTTATATAGAGACATTTTTCACTGCCATAGATGAGAACAACGAGCGTGGGAAACCTACAACCCTCACTGCAGCTGTACGGACTGTAAGTGGACCTCTGAGCCCAAATTAGCCTATCTTCTGTTCTCCCCGGGATGTTGTAACTGGACGAAGAAACTCTGCTGTTAATTCAGTGGGACTGAATGGAGAGGACACAAAACCACTGTGGCACAGCCCTCGTACAGCAGGAAAACCAGTCTTCAAAGAGAGAAATGAATGAAGCAGCTATAGAGAGAAAAGAACCAAGGCCAGCCAGCATCTGGCCTCAAGGCCTATTCCACTTGGTCTAGAGGCCCAGCGTGGGCTCCTAAGGGCACTCCTGTAACTCTCCAACTTGTGCCTCATTTTGATTCGATGGGACTCTGTTCTTATGACCAAACAATCCAGACTGGCATTTGCTGGGCCCTTTTCCATTGTCACATATGCAGTTCATCACTTCATGTAGTTCAGTAATTCAAAATCTTAAAATAGAAGAGCTCATTTATCTATACAGATTTTTATTTTACTTATGAAGAAATATTTTGTGTTTTTACCCAAGGGCCTAAATTCAGCACATTTGTATTTGAAAAATATAGCACTTTTACCTAACATTTCACATCTATGGCAGTTTTTTGTCATGCAAAATTCTAGGATAACAGGTTTTACCAATTGGTAGTGAATTAAAAGAACAAAACTTAACAGTGAATTTTGTATTTGTCTGTGTGTAAATGCAAATATTTCTTTTCCCCGCTTCAGAGAGCTCGTTATTAGAAAGACCGATTATTTTTTAATTCTTTACCAATATGAGTCAAAAGATGATTTTTTTTTTCAATCACAGTATTGGTATCTTACCTGACATTCCATTTGTCTGTTTTTTAAACCGTAAAGCAGGGATAATACTATAGACTGCTCTAATTCAAATAAATCATTAGTTCAACAATAAAACAATAGAAATAAAATTCAAGGAAATTATTAGTTCAACAATGAAACAACAAATGTTTAATAACAAACTCTCCCCAAATCTGTTTAAAGATAGCTAAAATTTTTAATCTATAAGAATGTAGCGTTTTATTGGTTGACAGAATTTTAAATGAAATGTTTAGATAAATAGTTAACAAGTTCATAGTACCTGTTGTTAAAATGGAAATGAAGGTAACAGCAATGAAGAAGATGACAAAAATTATTTCGATTCTCATTTGGAACCAGCGCAGTGTTGACAGGTACAAGAACCAGTTGGCTGTATGTAAATTCAGAGCTTTGTGGAACAGAGTTTCAAAGTAAGGCTGACGTCCAAAGGCACGAAGTGTCCACAGTCCTTTTAAGCTTGTAACCAGATGAGTGAAAATTGGACTCCTGCCTGTGAAATATTCCCACAGAAAACAATGCAAATCATATAAATATACAGCACAAATTCTTATTACTGAGTATCTGATAAAGATTAGCTTAAAGGAGTAATCAAACAGCCATAAATGTCATTAGTTAAGGAGGTTTTCATTCTGGTGCCATACTTGAAAGAGATGCAATTTGTCATTTTTTAAATGAGTTATCCTCCTTTTTTACTTGGCTGCTGTGGATGGGAACTTATTATAAAATCACTGCCATTATTTATTCATGTTTCTTGGCTACCACTGGGCATTGTTTTTCTGGCTACTCCTAAATGAATCACTGCTGAGACAACTTATTAAAGGCTTCTATTAAGAAAGTTTACATGACTTAATTTAGCAAGTAACCTTCAAAGAAACACATGGGAAATTTATCCCCTGAAAATGTACCCCCGCCAAGGCGGTTACTGAAAAGCGTGCTTCCCAAACAGCTAACGTAGCGTTCGAAGCACAAAAAGGAAGGCCAGAGGAGAGACAGGTAGGGCGTCTGAAACAAGCCTGAGGGAAGAATTTTGTCCAGTATTGTTTGGGAACCCAGACAAACCTTTAGTAATTGCAGCACTATTATTTTAAAATTTAATTAATATAAGTAAATTATAAATGAATATCCTATATACAAACCCTGGTAAGACTCTATACAGTTGTTTTAAAACCAAAATGAACTCAGATGGTCTTAATTAACAAAAACAATCTGTGAGTACTTTGTAATTTGCTTTTTCATATATATATATACATACACACACACACACACTTTTTAAAAGTTACTGTTATATAATGGAAAAGTTTAAAAGCAAGAAAAAAAATTTTGGAAAAATAGATTAACAATGGAGAATCACAAATAGTTCTTGTGGATATTTTCCAAGGTGATCATTGCACAGTCAGCATCGCACCTTCAGATTCCAGTTGTTTGAGTTGCTGGGAGGTGTGGAGGAAGTAGCCTCTCAATAGGATAAAAGCAGCAATCACTGGCACTGTTGCTAGGAAGATGTAGGGCTGTAAAACCGAGACCACTGCTATAGCTCCAATCACAATTAATACCAACTGTAGAATCAAAGAGAATATATTGATGAGTAAACATTTTCACATTGCAAAGTGGACAAGGTATGTCAGCAATATATTTCTAAGTAAGCTCTTTACGCTCTATTCAATTCTCAATAGGCGGCAAGTACCTTCCTACTAGAAAGTCTGTCACTTCAAAGTACATTTTTTATAAGTTCTATGAACATACAAAAAATTGTTTAGTGCCCTCTTAATAACACTTTGAAGTTTTGAAAACATGGTGATCTTGGATCTCAGAATATTCTCCTTTCCCATGCACTTCAAAGTGTTGAATGACAAATAAATTTTAAAGGGTGAAATTTTTTCTAGTCTGGTCCTCTTTTAAAATAAACTTTTATCACAATTTTAATATGAATGTAAAATTTTAGCATTTATTTTGCTTAGACAGTTTCTGAAAATTGTGCATTCATCTTTGAGTTTTTTGAATCAGAAAGATCTGGTTTGAAGGTAGTCTTGGCCATTTGAGCAAGCTATTTAACTTCTCTGAACCTAATTTCCTCATGTTTAAGGTGCTAAAAAAATTATATTTAATAAATATTATGCTCCTTCCCCTAAATTCTGTTCCTGTCCCTTAAAAAATAACTGGAGATAACCTCGAGAGGTTTAAAAACCATTTGGGGGGTATGGCTGATTTAATTTGAAATTAGACATTTTTTTCTCTCATGTTGTCAAAAAGAATGTTGTACTTCAGTCCAGACTATCCATTAGAGATATCACTTCACATTATCCACCAAAAAACCAGAGCCCTGTTGGCAGGCACAGAAACGAGCTCACCACTTATCTGTTCTTCAGGATCAAGTTAAAAGGCTTAAAGTCTATATTTCCACATGACACTAAATCCACATTTTAAAAAGAAAAAAAAAGTCTGCTAACAATTGCTCCACAACAACCCATTTAAATAAACCAGAAATAAACTGTCACAGCAAGAGTTAAAAATAAATATATTATAATATCCAATATAATAATCGGTAAGTCAATTCTCCACCAATTTCTATGGTGACACGTTCATTTTCCAGAGGATGAAGTGACATACAGAATGTTTTGGCAGATGAGAGAGAAGCTGGGGGTGTAGATAAGAGCTCATACATCTTCTTTAAATAGGTTGTTATTTTCATCTAATACTTCACATGATAATATCTCAATGACACTTTTCTAAGGAACCCATCTCTACACCTCCAATCATCATTCTGCACTACCAGCCCCTCTGTCATACAACAAATATTCAGATAGACCTTTACAGTGCCAGACACTGGATTAGGTACATATGTGATTTGATAATCTAAGGAAAGTCTTCCCTATTCCGTCCTTGCCCTAAAAGTGCCACCAGTACAATGAGAAAGTCCTGAATGTCCACGAAGAGACTTTATTAATGGGAAACTATAGTTTTTTAACCAAGGATATATTTTTTTATTTAGGGAAAAAAGAGAAAAATTGAGCTATAAGCATGATTAACTAGGTAACATGATTTAATTTAAATGGGTCATCATACTATAAATACCAGTATGTCTGAAAGGCAAATGCTGTTGTATTGGTAACACAGAAACGTTCCACTGCTCCATTAGGAATGGGACCTTTGTTTGCTGTTGACACCTGTAAACGGTACTGTGTTCATTCGATTTCTGCTATTTTTATTACAGATTTGAGTAGTCAACTATCCAGATATCACACTGGGTCAGAGGAGAATGGAGAAGGTGGGTACATCTGGAAGTAACGAAACATTCACAAAAATAATCATCTAGAACATAGCCCAAACTGGAAAATAAGTGAAAAACAAGCCTCAGTACTGAGGAAAATAACTCTTTTTGTTCCATAAAAGGCCATCTGTAGGCACTGAAGTCAGAAGCTAATAATTTAGCACTGTGTGCAAAACTAAAGGTACTAGTTTAATATATCTGATATTTTAATTACACACACACATACACACACAAAACCCTTAAATTCTGTCCTAGTTCCTAATTTATGATGGGTAAGAAACAAGTCATTTCAGGCCAAGCATATTAGTGAGAGGACAACGAAATAACTAGAGGGACTTCAGTACAAAGTGAAAATGTGAGCACAGATTTCTAACTCCCATTCTTACTTACACAAATCTTAAACTTCATCAGGAGAAAAACAAATTGACAGATTACAAAACCTATAAGGCACCATCCTCTTTTGCCCCTAGAAAGTAGGCAGCACATTTCCCCCACCAAAAGCAGCGCAAAAGCATTCCTGGTTCTGAAGGTCATATAGCGCTGCCTGTGAAACCAGAGCTAACTATAAGAATAAAGGATCACTTTGAAATCGGTAAGTTAATTAATTTATTAATAGATAAATAAATTAATACCTATTTAAAACCATACAATGAATACCAGATTTGGAATTCATAAATGATAGTTGAG
Source organism: Rousettus aegyptiacus (assembly GCF_014176215.1). Classification (NCBI taxonomy): domain Eukaryota; kingdom Metazoa; phylum Chordata; class Mammalia; order Chiroptera; family Pteropodidae; genus Rousettus; species Rousettus aegyptiacus. The sequence goes on from NW_023416288.1 coordinate 71,001,716, forward strand.
TCCTTGAGAATTTTAAGCAAGGGATTAATGGGATTAATAGAAATAATAGGGACAAAAAGACACAGTAGAGATCAAAGTAGCAGGACTCAATGTGTAACTGTATATTTGGAGAATACAGAAAAAAATCAAAAAAGACCTAAGATATTGAGGCTTGAGAGATTTCAGTATTTTAGATATGTAGGCTTCCATTTCATGAAAAAAATAAAATAAAAAATCATTCACCCAAACACAGAGTTAAGTAGGAGCTAGAACACAGTTTTTCTCTGTTTTGCTTTAAGTTCAAATTTGTTATGTATGGTTCACTTCCAGTATGCCAAACAAATAACTTTAATACCGAAAGTGACCATAGTCAGATTTATCTTCTTCATTTTACAGATTAGAAAACTAAGACCCTCAGGGATTCAGTATCTTGTTAAAGTAAAATAGTAGTGGTATCTATAGAATAGTACCTGAATCTTTCATTTTTATTATGTGACATTTCAAACCAGTAAGGAAATTTGCCAGGACATCATCAAATGTTAGAAAACAGAGTAAATAGAAATTAATTTTTTGAAAAGAAATTTATAGGTATGCTTTACTATGTATAGAAATTCTTTCCTGAAATGTTGTGATTAGAATTAAACTCCATTAAGCAGAACGTAACTAAGTATAACAGAGGAGCTCACAGTTTAAAGAAGCACCTGTGATGAATTTTGAATAAATTGAAATTAATCAGACTTTTACTTTATTTGATTGTTATATATTATGCTTCCTTATGGTGGGACCCTCCTAGAAATAAAATCGGGAAATTAAAAGACCCCTGCCCAAACACTTATGGAGCAGTAACTAATGAACTCCCCAAATATTAGAACTTGAGTAGAAACTATTCAAATTGCCATGAGAGAAAGGATTTGAGAGCCATCACATGGGTCAAAAAGTGTTAATTTATAAAATAAATATTTAAAAATCAACTCTCCCAGGAAATTTTTTAAATGAGCCTTACACTGATTCAGAAAATACTCAGTAGACGACCAAAGTAAAATAAATAAAAAAAAAATGATCATGAATCCTTTTGCAGTCATGTCAAGATATCCATGCTCCAGTTTGTACCTGATCTAATAACATTATATTTGAGACCAGTCCTTTGCACTGCTGGAAAGAGGAACAAATGTCCAGCATTTAAAGAAAGATATGAGAAATACTCCTTCAAATGCATGAACTCAAAGCATTGGTTACAGAATCCCAGCAGCTGTTGCTGAGTTATATCCCTAAACAGAACAACTGAAGGAAATCAAGAATGCTACAGTTCACTTGGAACAGTTAATACAGTTGATTGTGCCAATCATTTCAGATGAGGCAAACTGACAGTCTGGTTTTTCTGCACCTGACAAAATCAGTTGTGTATACACACAAATGTAGTAGGCCTTATTTTGTTGCATAGGTTCTTTCAAAGTATTGCTATTGGGGATAGTATTGCTATTGGGTGTGAAAGTAGGTGGGAGAACAGAATGACTCATCCTAAGATGGACTGCATTCTGTTCCAACCATCTCTCCAAGGAGATCATTGAGACTGTGGCATTTGCTCTTTGGGGCTTGACCTAGCCAGACAGGAAGCTGTTTTCAAACCTAGTCCAATAGCCAAAGAGATTAATTCACATTACTCCTTAAGTTCTGTCATTTATGGAGTCCTAATGCAGTGTTCCCTAGCTCACCTTCACCTCCATGACCTCCTTTTCTTCTTCACTCTCACCACCAGTCCATCCTGCCCCAGAGACACATGCTCAGAGCCAGGCTGCCCTAGAGACCTCTTCAGATCTATCACCCAGGAATAGTCCTCTCTAGTCTTGAATTTTTCTTCCCCTCTTACTTTCATGAAAACTTATTTGCACTTCTGTCCTTCGTTATGGTCCTTACCGTAAGGTTGCTAGAAAATGAGTATCAAAGTGTTCATATGGAAATGTAGTGCACCAAGGATCAATCTTCATTTTAACATGGGCCCTTGGAGGTAGGTGACTTCCATCAAATCATGATGCCAATGTCAAAAATGTCATACTTTGTGGACAGTAATTTGGAGGAAGATGATCTGTTAAACCTCTCAAATCACTCCCAAGTAGATAGTTATTATATCTAAATATGGAATTGCCTTGGGTTTGGATGAGGTAAAGGGCTCTCACTTATCGCTAAATTTACTAAAATCATGTCTTCTTTGAAGACTTTGATATTAACAAAATTCATACAATAGGATAGCATTTCAACTCTCAATCAAATAAAAAATAAGCAAAAACTCATTTATTTCTATTTTCAATTATTCTTTAAAGTATAAACAAATGCAAAGATACTTAATAATACTTATTTTTACAAACCTGAATGAAGTCAAATATGGTAAGAGGCAGCAGATCATCCAAAATTGCTATATCTTTGGAAAATCTATTAAGAATTCCACCTATAATATAAAAGAAGATAAACTCCTCAGAAACTAGTAATCTTAAAAAGACATACCAATATTTGATATATTTGAATCACAGCAGAAGCATTCATAACTCAAACAAGAATTAGCAAATAATCAGATAAATAAGGACTTACAAAATTTTAGCATTGTACAAAGATTCTAAGTAACTGTGTTCGAGTTACCATCTCCCACTTTTAAACTTTTGTAAAATATTGTAAGATTCAGGCAAAAACTAATGTTTTTAAAAGAGCCCCTACCACAAATTATGTCAGAAACAGGCACTCATCCTATTAGTCTCACACCTGCAAGTCTGAGTTTAATAATTTACTGGGTGGGCTCTCATCATTCCCTTCACCTGCTGTCCACACAGAGTAGCTCTCCCTCTCCTTCTCTGACCTCCACACCTGTCTGACATTCCTCCGCAGAACCTGTGGCTGTCCCCACTCCCTACTGGCCAGTATATGAACCTCCTTTGCCATGTTTTCTTTTTCTGCCCTCTTCATTGGCAATCTAAGCTTTATCCTGTCTTCTAAAGTCCAGACTCACATTTATAGGTCTTATCATTTTTTCCTTCAATGAAAAAGAGTTATATATGAAGTGTCCACTATGTGCCAGGCACAATGCTAGGCACTGAAATAACAGAGGTGAAATAGGCCATGCCCCCTGCTCTAAAGGAATTCATTGTCTGGGGGTAGTGAAACATATAATCAGATATAATGTACAAACAACGTGATATTGAATCTTATCATTTACCTCCCCCCTTCTGCCCCCCATTAACTGAAGGATAAAGTCCAAAATTCTTAGTTTAATATTTAATTCCTTACATGATTTGGCCTTAAGCCACCCACCTAATACAAGCTTCCTCTACTCAAACATTCTGCTTCAGTCAAATTGGTTTAGTCTTTTTTTAAAACTTATTTTTAATTATAGTTGACATACAATAGTAATTTCAAGTATACAACAGTGATTAGACATTTATATATTTTACAAAGTGATCACAATCATACTAGTACCCATTTGACATCATACATAGTTATTACAATATTGTTGACTATATCCCCCGTGTTGTACTTTACATCCCCGTGACTAATTTTGTAACTAAATTCCCTTCTTGGTTTACTCTTTAAATACACTCTACACTCTCCTACCTCCCTGCCTTTCCCATGTGGTTCCCTCTGCATGAAAACCCTTTCCCCTCATCTCTACTTGTCAACATCTAGTCTCCTTCCTGGCCCAACTCAAATGCCTCTCCTGCAAGAAAGTCTCAAAGTCTGCACCAGCTCAGATTAATCCCTTCCTCCTCTGGACACACTTAATACCCCTTATACATCTTGTCAGCACCTCTTGTGTTTTAATGACTATATCCATGTCTTATATCACAGTCGCTTGAATACATGTCACATCTCTTTTGCTAGATTGTAAACTGCTGGAGCTCAGTAGGACCATGCCACATTTATTTTTTCACTCATAGCCCTCAGTAAAAAGCATTATATGTAGAAATCATTCAATGAAGATTTATTAAGATTACTATCTCTTAATCTTAATCAATAATATTTCCTTTAGCACATTTAAACGAACCTGTATATCTTTCCATAAATTAACCAAAAATGGAAAAAATTTACCTATGGTATTTATACTGTTCAGAAAACAAAAGTTCACTTTGGCAAAAAAAAAAAAATATCATTCTGGTGGTACTTATTACATTTTAAATAGTAGTGTCCTCTTAAAATATGCACTCACATTTTAATTCATTCAAAATACTTTACTGAGCACCACTATGTGTCTGTGTGCCTTAAGGTTATTTAAATAGCAAAATTAGAGAAAATCAAAGTCAATAAACAATTGCAGAAGGGCACATCTGAAACTAAAGAATACACAAGGCAAAGAAACACTGGTTGCTACCAAGTACAGCAGAGAATATGTAGTCAACATAATGAAAACAAATGAATCATAAATCAGTAATAGCAATGGTTTTTAAAAGAAAACATCATTTTTACATACAGAAATTGGGGATGCAGGTAGGGGTAGGAAAAGGACATCTAGATATTATAAGATCATCTCGCTATTTCAGTTCTCAGGAGGATAAATAAGGAGAAATGTAAAATCAAATGTTTTAGAATCATCCTACAAAGTGGGTTAAAGTTTGGAAAGTAAGATGACTGAGAAAATGAAATGAATGGTAACCATTTAAATGTGGAAGAGAGAAGGTTCAGAACCAAGTGTGAGCAGCACTTAAGGGAGAGGAGCTCCGAATGTAAAGATGAGAATGGCAAGTATGCCACGGTGGGAACGGTGCCCTTTAAGAGGGAGTGACAGCGGGGAACTGACATCTATTTCATGTTGTTTATGTAATGGGCAAGTAGATTGCCTTGTTCTGTCCTCACAATGACCCACTGAGATCCCTATTTTTCAGGGCTCAGACCCATAACTTGCCCATGATCATCACTCTATGGGGACAAGCCAGGCCTCAAACAATGCCCATGTTTTTTCCATTATGCCTTATTGCCCATTTCTGATGGCTGGAAACTTGGACAAATCCTCTACCTTCTCTGGGTCTCAGTTTTTCCATAAAAAATGAAATCATTGGATCAAGGTAATCTGACATTCCCTTTTAGGTCTAAAATTTCTTAGCTCTATAACAGATAGTGGTGATGAGTACATTCAAATGAGACAAGGCTTTAGTGACACACAAGGGCTTCAGAATAATTTTATAGATCTTCCTGAATACTAACACTGAAATTTTGTTAGCCAGAAAAAATTGATGGATATTTCATATCTTGAGATTTATAGATACAAATCATCTAAAAATCTCAATCTTGAAATTTATTCTTTGCTTTATAATCAAATGCTTCTGGGTCTAACACCTCTCCCTTGTCTGCGAGTTCTTCTAGGAAGAAAACTGTGTCTCATTCACCTTTTCATACCAGCCCTTGGCTTAGTGCTACACAAAGTAAGTGCTTGGCAGACTCCTCTAAGAATAGAACTTGGGAGAATTCCTTATTAAACTTCAAATTTGAATTTATCTAAAGAGGTGGTAATGAAATTGATTACTTTCAATGTACCTTATGGTCCTTAGTTTTTTTAAATGTTTGATCCCTTTATTTCACTATTCATACTTTTTGTGACTTTATTTTTATTGATGTATAACTGACAAAAAAATTGTAAAATGTTTAAAGTGAACAATGTGATTATTTGATATATGTATTGTATAAGTATTCTTCCCATCGAGTTAACACATCCATCACCTCTCATATCTACCTTTTCTCTTCTTCTTTTTTTTTTTTGATAACATTTAAGCATATTGAATTACATTACAATAGAGTGTTGTCAATTACAGTGACATGTTACATATTTAATCCTTAGGCCTCATTCATCTTACAACTGAAAGCCTGTACCCTTTATCAACCCTTTGGATGGTGGATCAGCAGTTTCACTTTGTTTACCCAATCAGGTACCTGCTTTCAATGTGTTGAGAGTTGACATAGGTGCATGAAGAACAGAATGTAACATCTTGTGATGTAAAATTTTCGATACTGTGATCAGAGTATGCACCAGTGGTAAACCTCGGAAGACTCCCAGGACCAGCAAAGTGTCGGCTACTCCTACATAAATGTAAAAAACATAATAGGAGCTGGTGCTGGTGATGATCACTGCGTAGCTGTTACTTGTACTCTTAGTGCTATTCCCTTTGTCTTGAAGAGGTGTTCTGTAAAGCAAAGGGAAATTGTTATTTAGCCACCAAACTTTCCAACTGAATTTTCAATATATGTAAATGAAACTGAAGTTGTGTCTAAAGAAACACAACGTATTTCATTAGTAGACCTTATGTTTTTAACCTCAAGGATTTACTACTGCAAGAAAGCAGATTCAAATTTTCACCACTAAAAGAGATAAAAATGAACTTTATTAAGTACTCAGAAAAAATACTAATGTATAATGTTGTTTTAAATATTTTTCATTAGATTTATGGAAACTAAGCACAACTAAATCCTTTAGAAACTAGCAAAGAGCTGCAGGAACTGCACATGCTTCCAAGTTTAAACAAAATAATTTAATTTTCCACTACTATAATATTGTGAGGAAATGAAAGGCAGTGGATGTTACAATAAGACCCACATAATCAACAGAAAACAAAATACAATCCACAATAGGACATGGAATACTCACCCTCTAAGTAGCCACAACACAACCAAAGAAACCGCCACCTGGAATGGAACAATACACACTTGATTTTTTTCCAGCTTTTTTACCTGTTCTTTCCACACCCTCCTCTAATTCTACCATAACCAACATCAAAATATACACAATTTTCTTTCCTTTTTTTTTGCTTCCCTGGGTCCAGCAGCTGCAATAAAAGTTTTAAGAACCATTATTTGTGGTGAGAACATGTTAAGTTAATGGAATTTAAATTTCACTGAATTGAATACTTTGTTATTTATTTTCTTCATTCAACAGAAACTATTCATTAAACCCCACAAGAGAACTAAGATTATACTTAAATGTTTGAAATAAACTTTGTTTCTTATGATGAGATGAAAATCAGCCTGTTGGCAGATAACTTTCCTTGTCATGCAATGATTATGAGGGACTAATATCTATGAGACCAACTAATTATTGGAAGAGATGAGGTTAATATTTATGAAAATCAGTTAAAAGTCTTCACAGGACAAAACTTCAGTTTATGAATAAAGATAAGGTGCACTCAAGTTAAAACATACACTATTGGTACTATTTGGGCTTTCTCAGGTAGAAACTTTTGGCTGAGGAACAAATGTCTTACATCATAACTATACAAAACATTTTTTTTAACTATCATGATTTTTTTTTAGTTCCTTTGATATTTAAATGATCTGTACTCTATTCTATTTCAATTTGGCTTTCTAGTCTTCTAAACCCTGTGGTGAAACAATATTCTGTTGATGCCATCAAAATTATAACAGAGAAATAATTGAAATTACACATTTTTCCCAATAATAACTGTATCAAAAATTCAAATAGGAAAAAAAAACAAAACAAGAAATCGTGAGTAAAATAATTTGAAAATTAACACATGACAAAAATAAATAGGGAAGAAACAAATATGCTTGGCATAAGAAATCTATGTCTTAACTCATATTCAAATTTATCTTAAGTATTTAATAGCAGTATATAAAAACATATTACGAACATTTAACATTAATTGGGAAATTACATTATGAAGTCTTATACTTTACTTGAAAGAGGTATATCAATTTTAGTTAAATTCACATATAGATAGGAGTATAAAGATGAAAAATCTAACGGTATCATTCTTACTTTCCTACTTTTCTTCATTGTATACATAGCCTTCATGCACCATATTAGTAAAAAACAAACAAAGTCTCCTTGTTTCCTTAAAATTCAAGTAAATTCAAAATGACAAGAAACTAGGCAATAATCTATGTCAAAAGTCTTTGTTCCTGTACAAATGTTTTCCTATTTCCTAAGACTAATCAAATTACTCAAGAACCTAGATATGAGTGTATTTCTGAGTCACTCTTTGGCCACTATTGTCACACTTTGTTCTAATTAAAAGAGCATGAACAACGCTGTCACCACCAACATAATCTAGATGTGAATAAATCCCCAAAATATATATTTTATAATATTTACTAAGGAACAATAACCAAAGCAGTTTTCCAAAGAACTTGTCTAATCCATGTAATATAAAGTTATGTCCTGGCGCTAGTGGATAGAGACTATTTGTAGACGAAGACATGAAACTTCCAATCCAAACTGCTTTTATCAAGTGAAACAAAAACTATGCAAGCGTTCACACAATGCCTTTAGTAAAATTCCTTGGGGCATATAGAAACATTGAGTAAGCAAGTTCCATCATTTCATTTCCTAAATGTTTTCAAGTTATAAAGTTCATGCAGTTTATGATGGAGTGACAGTTCTGAATGAGTAAAGGTTAAAAGCAAAAAGGTCATTATTTTAAGATTTTGGGGGTTTAAAAGATTTTTTCATATCACGTAGAAAACAGTACAGTCTAAATCAGCACTGTCCAATAGAAATGTCTAAAATTTCTTATCACATGTAGCACTTGATCACTCGATATGTGGCTAGTCTGTGTGACTGAAGAACTAAATTTTAAATTTTATGTCATTTTAATTAATTTCATTTACTTAATATAGTCATATGTGGCTGGTGGTTCCAGTATTGGACAGTGCGTGCATAGATTGTAATAACTATTAGTTATGGAAGGCTGTAGACAGAGGACTTATTATATATCCATGTCAGACATCAGGAACCTACTGATAGCATTCTTTAAGGATAGATCCATGATTGGCCAAGGTGATAATTCAAGAACTTTGCAAACAGCCCCAAGATGAAAAAGAAGTAACTAGTATTTAGAAATTAGGTCAGCATTCAAATTATGTTAGTAATTTGTCTACATGACTGAAAAAAGTAGAGTGTGGGTGTAGGCTGTCATAGTATACACATATGGAAGGAGAAGACAAGTGTCTGTATTTGAAAGACTTATTTGCTAAGTGAACTATTAAACATCTCAGGAGATGTGATAGATGAAAGGTGATCATATATGTAGCAAAACTCTAACAGTTTGGTGTCAAAAGTTATATCTGGAACCCTGGCCAGATATAATTCTGGTATTCATAACTAAAGAAATTAGGTGTGAAAGAGAAGAAAACTGTCAAAGGCAATATAGTAAGTCCAAGTACATAAAAGGCTCAAAAACATGAGTATAAGCAAACATGAAGAACTTTAATAGGCTACAGAGAAGACATGTCTAAATATTCACTGTGGAATATCTGCAGAGGCCTGTAAATATGGCTAATGGTTCTCAGTGCTCTGGATGCTAAGTCTACTCAATAGCAATCCATTCCTGTCATAACAGATATCCCTGCCTCTACTCACGCCCCATCCAATCCATTTTATATACAGCCGACAGAGTGGCTAGAAATGATCATAGCGTATCCTGCCTGAAGCCCTTCAAAGGCTTACCATTCTATTTATTTATTTATTTATTTATTTATGTATGTATGTATGTATGTATGTATGTATGTATGTATTTATTTATTTATTATTTATATGATGGAACATTTGACTTTGGGTGGTGAACATACAATGCAATATATAGATGATGTATTATTGAATTGTATACTTAAACCCATATGATTTTATTAATCAATGTCACCTCAATAAACTAAATTTAAAAAAAATTTAAAACGTTGCATTTAAAATAAAATCTGAGCTCTTTAAGAGAGCCCGCGGTCCTGGGAGTCTGGATCTTGCCTGCTTTTCCAACATCACCACATACCACTCACTTTATCTCCCACCTCTCAATTATATTGGCCTTCTCTCAATTTCCCTTAATTTGCAAAATCTTCCAGGACCTTTGCATTTGCCCTAATCCTTTGCATGTCTGACTTCTTATCCTCTGGGTGTCCGTAAATATCGTTCCCTAGAAAGGCCTCTAGGTCCACTCTCCTTTTCCCACCTTTATCTTAATGCAGTTTATTTCTTCTGGTACTCATCATGTTCTCTAATTATTTCCATCAAAATGTATTTATTATCTGTCTTTTCCCTCAGAATGTGCTTTATAAGAGCAAAGAGCAGTCATTTGTCCTCCTTCCCACTGTATCCTCAGTGTCGGGCACAAAACCTGGTAAACATTTGGCATTTAGTATATTTGTGCTTAATAAATAAAGGAATGGATAGATAAGAGTTTACTTAAATAAAAATACATTTACAAATATCAACAGAGGGAAAAGTATGCAATGATCATATAGAAAACGCACTTTAAAAAGCAATTGACATGTTATGTAGGGTAAAAATGAAGAGCCAAAACCAATTTATGCTGCAAGCTTTGTATATTTACAGAATTCAGAACTACCTCCTAAGTCACAAAATGAGATCTGTGTTACATGAATACCTACTAAAACACTATTGATATTTTGAGTTTTACAAAGGAGCACAACATTATAAATATTCTGTTAACATTATAAACATAAATACTTTAATGTATTCTAACTGTACATTCGATTTTGTTCTTTTCTGTGCACACAATACACAGAATTGCACCTGGCATATTGAAGGAAGTCAAAAAAGTTGTTGAATGAGTAAATGGATGAAAAAATGACAGGCATGAATAGTAAAGTGACACCTTCTCATGACTTAATACATGATTTCAATACTTCACAGGTCGAATCACCCGAAAACTTAGATCCATGCTAGGTAAAGCTGCCTTAAAACTATTACTGTCAATCAATAGCAGCAGTAGTGTTATGGGAGTATATTAACATGCCCATTTTACTAACAATGTAAAGCCACAAGAGATTCCTCATTAACATACTGAAGGGAAATCATAAAAGAATAAGATACAGTTCTGATACATTTCTTAAAAATCATGGAATAAAAGCACTAAACAGCATTTTTTTGATACTCCAGTCAATAATAATATTGTCTGGTTGCTATAAAAGGAATCAGGAAACTGTCTCCTAATCTATTGTTTGTATTTTTTTTCTCTATCTAGTCAATAATGCACTAACAAGCAAGAGCACTAGAAAAATCAACATAATAAAAATTTTTTAGCCTATATCCCTGCTAATATTTAAGAACTTCCTGAAGATATTGGCCTATAGTATAGAAAATAGTATTTAAAAAATGGTAGACTGAAGCCCTTTTATCAAAACGACACATTAATGATACATGCTAACAAAGTGAATAGACCAAACTAAATTTTTCAGTTTAGCACTTTGAAAAAATTAAAAGGCTATGTATTTCACCCTATAAAGAGAAGCTTATTGAATCTATTTTATGCAATCATAAACTCTAAATTGAAGTACAGCCTCTATGAAAACTAAAAATGGATAAATCACTTTCATCAAGAAACAAATGTATCTTAACCTTTCTTTAGGTTCTCTGATCAAGATGAGTATGAGGTTTTAAGCAAGATTTAAAAGAACTAAACAGTTTCCCTGATACAGGATGCAATGTGAGATGCACCTGTACCATGATGCAAAGCACTGATGCAATATTTCAATGAGAATGAGAAAGGGGTATGATGCTATTAAGAAAGGAACTTAATCAAAAATAAAAATTATATACATTTTGATTAAAAGGCAACAGAAGTGTGAACATCAATGAATGAGTTGTTTAGCTGGATAACTGTGTATATAATTAAAACAATTACTATTTTTCCACTACCACCAAGTTTTTGTTACTCAAAATTTTGAGAGCCAGTTAATTGGCAATTCCTCCAGGATATTGGCCAGCAAGGTTCATCATTTCCTATCTTATTTTTTCCTAGCAAATGGCATTATCGATTGTTTTGTCTATTGGAAATGGCAATTTTTTGTGATATGTGAGAGCTCAACTAATGATAGATAGTTATGCAGCATTTATATCCTCTATTGTAATTTAGTTTCTAGCCTGAAGACAAAGGACCAATGTCTTTTCAATTAAGTGAGCTAATAATTTAAGCGAGCTAATGTACATGTGTAGTTCAATGTTCAATTATTAGTTAATTAACTAATTATACACAATTTTGAAAGAAACTTAAGTTCAACTCTATAAAGTTGCATGGGACAAAGGTCCTGTAAATTAATATAAATCGCCACCATATTCAGATAGAACCATTTTTTTTTAATGTAACATGATAAACTGAAGATAATAAAATGTGATCTTTCAATGTAAAGGTTCAAAACATTAACAATTATAAAGGGCTGGTTTGAGATTAAATGTGGCACAGGACTGGAATTTGTTCACATTAATGTTGGTCATTTGGCTTGACCAGCAAAGATTAATGAGGTAAATTTAAAATACACTTCAATACAATTATTATTACTCATGTAAGACTGCCAAATTATCCCACCCCATACTTTTGTCAAAGGGCAAAAAGAGTTATTGAAACTGTCATTATACCTGTGCTATGAACTTGTTCACTATCTTGAGCTTTACAATGATGATATGACTTTAAGGACATTAATGAAAACAGCAACTAGCATGGCTCATTATGAGCCAAGTACTACATTAAGTGCTTTATAATCATATTTCTTAATGCACAAAATGGCCTATGAAACTGGTACTATTAAAGTCTCCATTCTATAGATAAGAAAACTGATTATCAGGGAGGTTAACTAACTTGTTCAATTTCATGGTGTTAATGAGACAGAATTAGAATTCACAGCCAGATCAGTCTGATTCCAGAGTTGGCACTATGGTATTCTTCATCTCACATCAAGTCTCCATTTGGTTTACTAATTTAAAATATCAAACTATAATGCAAGGCTATAGTAATCAAAACAGCATGGTACTGGCATAAAAACAGACACATAGACTAATAATGGAACAAAATGGAGAACACAGAAATAAACCCAAACCTATATGGTCAATTAATCTGTGCAATGAAGGCAAGAATATACAATGGGGTAAAGATAGTCTATTCAATAAATGGTGTTGGGAAAACTAAACAGATAAATGAAAAAAAATAAAATGGCCACTTTCTTATACCTATAAAAGAATAAATTCAAAATGAATTAAAGACAAATATAAGACCTAAAACCACAAAACTCCTAGAAGAAAACACAGGCAGTAAACTCTGACATTGTTCTTAGTAATATTTTTTGGATATATCCCCTTGGGTAAAGGAAACAAAATAAAAAATAAACAAATGGGACTATATCGAACTAAAAAAATTTTACACAGCAAAGGAAATCATACACAAAATGAAAACACAACCTAGTGAATGGAAGATGATATTCACCAATGATACATCCAACAAGGAGTTAATAGCCAAACTGTATAAAGAACTCATACATTTCAACACCAAAAATACAAACAATCCAATCAAAAATTGGGCAAAAGACCTGAATAGACACTTCTCTAAAGAGGACATTCAGATGGCCAACAGACATATAAAAAGATACTCAACATCACTAATCATCAGAGAAATGCAAATTAAAACCACAATGAGATATCACTTCACACCTGTCAGAATGGCGATCATCAATAAATCAGCAAACAAAAAGTGTTGGTGAGGGTGTGAAGAAAAGGGAACTCTCTGTACACTGTGGAACTGCAAATTAATGCAACCCCTGTGGAAAATAGTATAGTGGTTTCTCAAAAAATTAAAAATAGAACTACCTTATGACCTAGCAATGCCACTTCTGGGTATTTATCTGAAGAAATCCAAAGCACTATTTTGAAAAGATATTTGCATACCTATGTTCATTGCATCAATTACAGTAGCTAAGACATGGAAGCAATCTAAATGTCCATTGATAGAAGACTGGATAAAGAAGTAGCACATATATACGATGGAATATTACTCAGTCATAAATAAAAAGAATGAAATCTTACCATTTGCAAAGGTATTATAAGTGAAATAAGTCAGACAGAGAAAGACAAATACCATATGATCTCACTTACATGTAGAATCTAAAGAACAAAATAAACAAACAAAATAGAAACAGACTCATAGATACAGAGAACAAACTGATGGTTGCCAGATAGGAAGGCTTTTGTGGGGGCTGGGTGAAAAAGGTGAAGGGATTAAGAAGTACAAATTGGCAGTTACAAAACAGTCACAGGGATGTAAAGTACAGCATAGAGAATATAGTTGATAATGTTATAATAACTGTATTGTATATGTTGCCACTTGGGTACCAGATTAATCAGAGGGATGGATCACTTTGTAAATTATATATAATTTATAACTAATATAAAATAATATTGAATGTCAATTGTAACCAGTTTTTTTTTAATTAAAAAAAAACGAAATTAAATTGTAGTATGGCAAAAGAGAGATATCATCAGAACCCACAGGTCAAATGGAAACCAATGGTTTAGAGGTAAAATAGTATGTTCAAGTTTTGGGGACATCTCTATAGATATTAAATACTAACAGTCAATGAGGAGTGATAATATTTTATGTAGACTTCTTAATTGAGGTTAGAAACAGCAGAACAATAAGAAAAAGTCATCGGTTTGGTTTCAGTTATGTATACGTTCATACAGCCTCAGGAGAGGCAGTTCTGCTGCCTCCTTTCTTCTCTAAGTGTGGGCCTGCATATTAGATTTCAGGTGTATATTAGGACACATCCAGCCATGTCCTCTGGAATAAATATCTAGAATAAGTAGTCATTCAAAAGATCACAGGCTGAATCCAACCCACAGGTGTGTTTTGTTATGCTCCTATAGTGTTTGTTGTTTTTATTTAAATGACTACCTACATTTAAAAATTAGGAAAACTTTACAGAAAAATCTGGATTTCCATCTTATTTTGATAAATAAAAAGATTTAACAAAACTGATCCCAAGTTCCATCATGGCAAGTCCTTTGCTTGTTCTGAGTTACAGCTGCCTCCTTTAGACAACTGGAGATCAAAGCTCTCCACTCAGCCTCAAAGTCATTTCACCTGCAGACATTCTCCACCAGGCCCTTTTTGGCATTTAGGTGGCTGCTACTGAGCTAGATAAAACCCTCGTCCATCAATTAGCTTCAGGAACCTCTTATGTTGATGTGAAACCAATCCTGTGGCTTACTATGCTGTTTGTACCTCCCCCCGCCCCCCCAACCCCGCTTTTTTTAAACTGGCGATGTGAAGGACAGCAGGGGCATAGAACACAAAAAAACTCTGCGTGCAAGTGGGTGATTCAAATCGCAGAAAGGATTATTTACAATGATTACTAAGTCACTAACATGTCTATTTCATTTTGTGAAGAAACAATCACTTAAAGGTGGTGATTTATCACTTCCATACTTAATAATGCAATACACAAAGCCAAATGAATTTAAAATTTAGTACAGAATGATTTTCAGTGTTTAATTTCAATCCATATGAAGGCATTATACTTGGAGGTTTTGACTATCTGTTAAAAACTCTTCATGTGTGTGCCTATTTTATATGCTATGTATGAAATAAAATAGCAACAGAACTATATGAGACTATACATACTATTATACAGTGTAAAGTTATATATATACTTATATTTATGTTTATATATGCATTTATAAATATGTACACACATATGCATACATTCTTCCAACTATTCTTAATTTAACTTTAAATCACAGTAATATTTTATAACAGAAAATTCTTACCTCAGCCAGAAAAATAACTAAGCACCAAATAAGCAAAAAAATTAAGCTCTTGTGGATAGTAACATATCTAAGGTATGTATTCCATGTAGTCACTGCTGGTATGTTCTCCTTGTCATCAAAAAAGCACTCCTGAAAAAAAAATCATGATTATGATTATTACAATAAGACTATACAGTTTCACACCACCATCATGGTTTTATTTTGAATGTGTGGAAAGAAGGAAATATTACTATTTGAAGCTAAGTGAATCTCAAGTGTAAACTAAATGAAAGATGTATGGTGTTACTCCACAGTCAATATAATGGCCATTGGAACAATATAGCTTTTTGAAAAATGAGAAACACTGTAATTCTCCAAAATTCTGAACATATATCACTGATTACATAACTATTATTTTTGGACAATTACACCATTTTAATGCTTACCAGTGTCACGCCTCTTATCAAGTAAATGGTACTATCAACCTGAAGCTTCCCAGAACTCCCCTTGATTTAACTTATTTCTTCAGGGGTCCATGGACAAATACAGTTTGGAATTTTGCTAGCTGTAGAAATCTCCCAATAGACCTGAAGGCCAACTGATGTTTGTACATTCCTCAGTAGCCTAGGATTCTCTCTTGCCAGCTATGATTTATTATGTAATTCTAATCCTCAGTATATTCCCCTAAAATTTTCTATTTGTCCTGTGGTAGATTTATTTGTCCTGTATACTCGACAATTTAAAAAAAGAATAATTATAGATAGTCCAAAGGAAAAAGACACTTTTATTTCTTATGAAGTCAATAAATTCACAGAAGAAGCACTGGAACTTGAAAGAAAGAGTCCTATGACATTGGTTAGGTAAAAAATTTTGGAGTCAAATAAACCTGGCTTTGAATCTGGACTCCACCGTTGACTTCCTAGGTGCTGCTTGAATTTGGGCCTTTGAACTTTTCCTAGTTTCCTTATCTGTAGATGAGGATAATGATAAGTACCTACTAGGATAGTAATGGGAACTAAGTATATGCTACTAGGCACTAGAAGCAATCAATAAATAGTTAACTACTATTAGTCCAAGAAAATATTCTACTTAACTAAATTTAAAGGCTCAGGTTTGAGAAATTCATTCAGATTGATATTAAAACCACAAAGATAAATTATCCTTTAGGAAATCTTTTCAAAATTATAAGACACTGAAAGTATTTCTTTTAGAGATAATTTATTTTGTTCCTTCATTTTACAAAGAAGAAAACAATGGTCTGAAAATGTTAAATGACTTGTGATTGCCAAAGGTAAAATGACTCTTAATTGATCCATGCTATTAAACATGTCAATTCATTTAAACGATGCCTGTTTCAGCCAAAGAACTTTAAAAACTTTTCCAATAAAAAACTAACAAACAATATCTCTCCTCATATATTGCTTTATATTTTAACAATTCAAGTATTTTATTCTTTAAAATAATATTTAAAAAACTTTCTATCTGAAGGTTAGCACCAGTCTATGTTGTTTCACACACCTTCTTTAAATGAAACCTGTCCCGAAGTCCCATGTATAAAGCAAAATTGAAAGATAAAGAAATGCACACTAATTAAATTCTAGTAAGACTGATATATAAACCAGAATGTAAAACCAGAATGTAAGTTGGTCCTGTTGAGAGACTAGATGCTTGTACAGGCTCTCTCTATACAAAAATATTACTAGGTCTCTAAATAACTGAAGCTATTATTTTCTGTTTATTTATTTATATGCCACCTCTTTCCACAGAGTTTTGAAGTGATAATAAAGCAGATTTATAATAATTTTTCACAATTTGTAATTTTTCTAATTTATGATAATGATTATCACTGGCCTAGTAAACCTAACAGTCCTTGCTTTGACTTACAATACATTTTATGGAAAGAGATGTGTCCACTGGAGGAAAAAAAAATTGTTGATTCCTTTACATATTAAAGTTGCTTACATCATTATGGATTTTGCGTTTTTGGAATTTTAAGATAAACTTCATGCTAAACCCATAACTTGAGTAAATTTTGTTACATACTATTGGTTGCATTCCATTCAGTTGCACTCTGCAGCAAAAACAAACGAACAAACAAAAAACATGCTAATAATCTATACACACCTTTAAGTCTTCTTCATTAATTTCTTCACTTATTTCCAAGCCACTATCCTGAGATAATCGTCTTGAATATATATCCATTTCAGTTAAGTTCGCCTGAGGGGCCAGTGACATTTTCCTTGTGGATGCTGCTGTCTTTCGGTGAATGATCTGACCTTGGTTCACTGAGTGTGTCATCAGGTTCAGAACAGACTGCCTCCTTCTCCCCTGAAATGTGGGGCCAGTGTTAATCACATTGCTTCGAGGCAGGATAGTCTCCCCTTGCTCAGAATCTGGAACTAAGGACAGCCTTCTCTCCGGAGGCTCTTCAGAATCTTCTTCAATGCCATTCATTTGTAATGGAGTCTTCTGTACCACTGAAAATTTTTTTATAGAGTTGATTGAATTGAGAATAGAGTTCTTCCTTTTTTCACCAAACTCTCCAGTCTGTTTAAAAGACTGTTTTTTTGTTTCATTCCAGGGGACAGCAGCATCTCCTTCTAATGAGAAACGCCGCAAAGTGTCAGTTAGGATTGAACTTCTTCTTTCTGCACTAAAGTGGTCAAAAGATTCATATCCCATGAGCTTCGAGCTGAAGTCAGGCCGTAGATTTTGTAATTCAGAAAATGTCCCATAAAAATAGCTGCTACCTTCATGTAAAATTAATATTTTGTCAGCTTTCTTTAAATGTTCCATTTTAGAAGTGACCAAAATCCTAGTTTTGTTAGCCATCAATTTACAGACACAGCTTTAGGAATATAAAAATATATAAATAAGACATCAATTTTATAAACACTTTATTACAATACTATATGTATTGCATTTTAACATTTTATTAAGGTACTCTTCTATAAAACCTCTATGATACAATGTTGTTATTATACTTAAAATTATAGCATTAAATACTATATAATTGAATTATTATAGTACGCTATATTGTAAGGTTGAGTGTTAACAGACCTAGAATGAAACTAAATAAATACCTATATTAAATAAATGTTTGACTTTGAGCAAATTGATCTGGGTCTTGGTTTATTCATCTAGGAAATGAGAGAATTGTTAGATGAACTTTAAGATTCCTGGGGGGCAGGAATATATACTTTCGAAAACATCAGAGCTTTTTTGGTTCTGTTAATTAATTCTCTGTTAATGTCCTTTTATATTTTAAGGTGACCTCCAATTTACTTCTCAAGAACTTATATTAAGACTAATTTAATTTGTTAAAATGATAACAACAACAATCCTGAGAAATAAATAAGTTGACCCCCCTCTAATAACATTTCCCTCCAGTCTAGAACTAAATCCTAATTAGAACCATCTAAGAAAGACAAATTTCTTTTAGGCATTAAAACATTATGTATCATATAGAAAGAGTCATCATTCTAGATTGTACTCGAATATACTAACATAGCGAGCAAAGTTTATATTGGTAAAAAGTTACTTATCACAGTCATAGTATTGTAAAAATAGTATCTTAGCTATAAAATTTAACTAAATTCTAGGAAAGGTGCTTCCAGAAATAATACCATCATTTTATACAAATGTACATCTACATCCTTATTGTTTAAAATCTTTATTTCTAGAAGAGCATTATGATAATTCTCCTAAAAACTACTTTATAGTCTATGAAGTAATTTTGAAACTTTAAAATTAAGTCATATAGTTAACTAACTATTCCACTTAGGAACTTATACTTTGGCCTCTATTGAAGTTTCAATGAAATGTAAATCCTCAGCTCTGTGAGCCTGAGGATGAGTTTCTGAAGGAGGTACTAAGATAGATGAATAGTCTGAGCGTTCACTTACATTAAACATTGAAACAGCCAGCTTATTTAATTCCTTAAAAGGTTTACTATCTAAGGAAAAGAGAGATTAAAATACTAAAACAAAAAAAAGCAAATGAAATTTAAGTAAAATAAGTAATTAAAACAAAATGACACAAGGCAATAATATTATAAAAACTGTATAGACAGTGATTGCTTTAACAAGCAATAGCAATGGAAGAAATTAGTTTAGCATGAGGTAGTAAGAACTTTTCATGGAACTAATCTTGAATCAACTGTGAAGGGAAAATCGGATTTAAGTAAGTGTTATGTTACATTCTTTCATACTGAGTCACAAAACTTGACATATCTCTCAAGGGGTAATATGCAGTCTCTGATGGAATAGTCATTCCCTGTCTTTTTGCATGAGCATAACAAGTTATTCAAAGAACATACCTTTCAAAAATTTCTTTTTCTGTTAAAACATCTAGGTATCCAAAAGGAGAGTCTAATAGATATAAATCAGCATCTTTGTATACTGCTCTAAAAAGAAAATGAAAATTAAATGAAATTTCTTCATATTTCCCATGTAATTTGGTATAGATGTTTTAAATGAAGACCAATAAGGTAAGTCACATATGAATTTTATGGCTTTTCACAACACTGCAAGAACTGCTGAGGTGGTTTTGCTAAATGTAAGTGACAAAAACTAGCAAAAGTTACAAACTGAATAACATCATAGCATACAATGTAAAACACTACCTTTAACAGAAAGAAAACGAAAAAGAAACTCTCTTAACAATAGTATCTATTTAGAGCCAAGCACCATTCTATGTTCCCAGGAATATGGTGGTAAATTTGGGTGGGGAAACAAAAGAATAAAATAAACTGCTTCAATCCTATAAAATATCAGATGCTGCAACTAAACTGCAACACTAATGTGAAATTATTTTTACTGTCAACCTAGCAGGTTGACAGTAGCATTACTGTGGCTGTATAATTGAAATGCTTTTTGCTGCTTATAGTCTTAGTCTCTGTACCATATCCATAAAAATTCCAAACAAGGATAAATAACTCACAGTAAAAATGTGTACTCATATTATTTTACTTTTAAGTTAAAAAAAATAAAATTTTATGAGCAAGTAAATCTTCATGAAGTTGATCTTAGAACAGTAATGAGATGAAGATATAGTCCCATATTAATGGAAAGGAGATAATGTCTTCACAACAAATTTTTGAAGGTATGATTGTCAGTAAGCTTACTTCTATTCCTACCCAACCACATAGGATTTAGTGTTTATGAATAATTCTTAGTATTTCCTATAAAAAGAAGATTGTGTTCAATCAGCAGGTACCTAAGAGAAAACACAGAAGTGGCAAAAAGTCAAAGTCTAAAAGGACTTTGCAGTGTAAATTATTTTTGAAGACAAGATGCAAAAGCTAGATAAAAAAATATCCATCAAAATATATCCTCAAGGTCTTCCTTTCCCCAACTCAGTTCATACTTATCTCTCTCCACATCTATGACCACAATTTCTCAAGAGATTAGAAATAATATTTTCATAGCTTAAAACTGGACAACAGATGACACATTCTGATCAGAATAAAAATAATCATTTTCTGTAGTACTTCGAACTGTGTGCACCTTACAATAAAACCAAATCTTAAACTAGAAAATACAAACTCAATTGTGTGTTTAATGTTCAGAAGCCATATTGCATATCTTAACCTAAATTTGAAGTGGAATGTTTAAGGTAAGTCTTACTTTGGCTCACAGGTTAATTAATCAACTTCCATGTACTTAGAAGTTATTATCTTGTCTGTGAATTACCCATATCTGTTGATTTATTACCTCATATTGTAATCCCAAAATCAAGGCAAGGTTTAATGTAGAGTCATGAGGACCTGGTTCAAACTATAATTCTACCATTTCTCGGTGTGACTTTTGGCAAATTAAGATCTAACAATGTCAATTATTTCATGACTTCTTCCATTAAGTGGGAGAACAATACTATCTTTACAGGGCGATATGGGGATTAAGTAAAATCACACACAGACACACACATACGCACACCCACAGAGACATATCACTGGACAATTGCAGGAGCTCAGTGAATTAGTTTTCTGTCTTAGTATTTAAAAGCAGGAAAAAGTAAGAGAAAGAAGCCAAAATATCAGTTAAGTCAATGTGATTTCTTACTAACAACTCTGCAACCCAGTAAGAAGTTTGTTCGAATAAAACTAGAGGGATATCTGACATCCCATATCACCAGTAATGTTTTAAACTAAACAGTTACAGTTTAACCACAAAGTTTTCTTCTTGACAGAAATTAAGTACTTCTCTCTTTGATAGTTCAAAATGCCTAGAATAAGAATGTCTCTACCAGTGGGACTACCTACCCACCCCAATGTTAGATGTGCTTGTACTATTTATTTGTTTTTAAAGATAACAGACCCTAAGCCAAGTGACATCATTTGCCTTGCTATTCTTGTTATGAATTATGTTGAAATTTTTGAAAATGTATGTTTATCTAAACCAAGAAACATAAACAAAAGCCTAGAGCGGCTAGAACTGTATGATAGATTTAACAAAAATGTATGTCTTATCTTTCCTTGCATTATGCAGAATCCCAGTGTTTTCCTTTGTAGTAAAACATACCATAAGGCAAACAAATATACACACACCAAAATAAGAACATGCTTTTTGAAAAAGTCATCTTAATGAGATTACCAGATATAAAAACTATGTCATAATCTATAATCATTAAAGGTGATTCTTAATCAGCTAGTCATAGGACCCCAGGCCCCTTTCGATTCCAAAACAAAATATAAAGAAATAGAGAAATGTCTGTGGTGTTTTATATGTATGATATTTACGGCAAATGCTCACTAGACCAATAATCAGATACTCACCTTGCTAAAGAAATTCTTGCTCGCTGCCCTCCACTCAGTGTGATTCCACCTTCTCCAAGAACTATATTGTCTTTCTCGGCAAACTTGGAAATGTCCTGTTATCGAAAACAGAAATATAGAAATTGTTAGTATGTTGGATCGGAATTTGACAGGTATATTTTCCTTCAAACATCATCATATATCAGACTGTTTTTTTTTTTTTCCGGTTTTATTGAAATATAATAGACAATTAGTTACTTGTATTTACATTGTACAATAAGGTGTTTTTTTTTCATTTGTAGTTGACACACAATAATATATTAGTTTCAGTGGTACAGCATAGTGTTAGAGATCTATATAACTCACAAATTGATCACGCCACTAAATCTAATGCCCTTCTTCCCTCAACATATTTATTACATTGTTGACTATTTTCCTTATGCTACACTATATCTCCATGTCTATTTTGTAACTATCCATTTGTACTTCTTAATCCCTTTGCCCTTTTTCACCATCCACCCCAAACCCCCTCCCACTTAGTAGTTTTTAAAATATTCCCTGTATCTGAGTTTGTTTCCATTTTTGTTGTTGTTGTCTTGTTTTTTAGATTCCACATGTACATAAAATCATGTGGTGTTTGTCTTTCTCTGACTAATTTCATTCAGTGCAATACCCTTTAGGCCCATCAAGGCAATATCTTTTTCCATCCCTTTCCTTTTAGTCTGTGTGCATCTTTTAATCTAAAGTGAGTCTCTTTGTAGGCAGCATATGGAGGGGTCTTATTTTCTTATCCATTCATCCACTCTATCTTTTGGTTGGGGCACTTAATTCTTTTCCATTTGAATTACTTGTTGATAGAAATGCAGTTATTATCATTCTTTATTCCTGTTTCTGATCTTTTTTTCTTCTTAAAAAAGTCCGTCCAACATTTCCTCTAATACTGGCTTGATGGTAATAAACTCCTTTAGCTTATTTTTGCCTGGGAGGCTCTTTATCTGTCCTTCGACTCTAAATGATAGCTTTGCTGGATAAAGAATTCTTGGTTGTAGATCTTGTTTTTTGTTTTTTATCACTTTGAATATTCTGTGCCAAGTCCTTCTGTTCTGCAGTTTCTTTTGAGAAATCAGCTGCCAGTCTTATAGGGGTTCCTTTGTTGGTAACTATCTGCTTTTCTCTTGCTGCTTTTAAGATTCTCTTTGTATTTAACCTTTGTCATTTTAATTATAACGTGTCTTGGTGTGGGCCTCTTTGGGTTTATCTTTTTTAGGACTCGCTGAGCTCCCTGGGGTTGTATGTCTATTTCCTTCAACAGGTTAGGGAAGTTTTCCATCATTTCTTCAAATAGGTCTTGAACTTCTTGTTCCCCTTCAGGTATGCCTATGACCCAGATGTTTTTACATTTAATTTTGTCCCATAGGCTCCTTAAATTGTTACTATAGTCTTGTTTTTTTTTTTTTCTTGTCATTCTGATTGGGTGTTCTTGGCTTCCTCATCCTCTATATCAGTGATTCAATCCTCTGTTTATTCCATTTAATACTTCTCATCTATGTTCTTCGTTTCTGACTGGTTCCCTTTTATAATTCCATTTCCATTTTTGTTTTGTTTATCTCTTTGTTAAAGTTCTCACTGAATTCATCTACACTTCCCTAAGTTCATTGAGCATCTTTTTTCTTTTACATTTTTTAAAAATAAATTTATTTATTTAAATTAGTTTCAAGTATACATTACATTGGTTAGACATCTATATTGTTCATGAAACAATTCCCCCAATTGCTCCCTCCTTCCCTGGCCTTCCACTTAGCCATCATATTAATGCTAACTGCATTCCCTGTGCCATCGTTGAGCATCTTTATATCCAATGCTTTGAACTCCGCATCTGTTAGATTGCTTGACTCCATTATTCCTAGACCTCTGTTCTGCTCTCTCATATGGTTTCCACTTCTTTGTCTTCCAATAGTGGCTGCCTTTCTGTGTCTGTTTCTGTGTATTAAGCAAAGCTCCTAAGTCTCCCGATCTTACTAGCATGGCTTTGTAGGTGTCCAGTGGCACAGTCCTAAGACGGGTTCAGCTGCAGGTTAAGTTTAGCCCCAGCCTGTGCCTCTGAGGCCACCTGTTAAGATTGAGCAAGTAATCCACAGAAGCTGTGCTTATAGTTGCCTCAAGAGGCCATACCAGAAATGGAGGCCAGCTGCCACCAGTGTTGGGGCTGGCTCAGAAAGGAGCACCGAACTCATCCAAGATACAACTAGATGTGACTTGGATGGGACCATGAGTTGGGATAGATGGAGTATCAGGGAATCCTCTGGGCTTAGCGACCTCTGTTATCCAGTTTGTAGATGTCTCAGCAATGGTGGAGCAGCATCTGCACACTGATAGGTGGGAGGGCTCAACAGGGGAACAATGGATACCGCCGGCACTTCTGCCTGGGGGAAAGCCTCACCTCCAGCCCTTACTCTGATAACTCAGTGCCCCCTGTTAGTCCCTGGTGTGCCCCCCCAACCCCACCCCATGCAGCCAATCTGGCACTGGTGCTCAGAGCAAGCAGGTCCGTCACTGCAGACATGGTCCCTTAAAGAGGTGTCTGCAGCTACCAGCTGCGGCTGCCACATCCTCTCTCCCACTCAGCTGCTCAGGACCAGGTAGCCTTGTGTCTTCGCCCCCTCCTACCTCCTATTGTTTCAGATTAATTATTTCTCTATTTTTAGTGCTTCTGTTCATCTAGATCCCAGGCAACTTGGCTTGCTGTTTGCTTCATGTTTCCTTTCCAACTTCGATGTGGTTGCAAGAAGGATAAACAAAGCCTCTCTCATCTATGTCATTTTTAGGTGCCTCTCTGAGACTACTGTTTTAACGGCTAAATTTTGAATACTGTATCTCAATTATTTCAAATCCACTTCAATTGTTCAAAACATTGCTGAAACTTAGAAATAAATTTTTCTTTTCTTTTTAAAATATCATTAATGATCATCAAATAAAAATTGGGAAATATCAAAAAAGTAATGCCTATGTATATGTGTATGTGTGTATGTAAATATGTGTGACTATCACCCATAGATATTAACATGCTCAAGTGTACTCCCTTCTGATTTAAACTCGCTTTTAAAAGGAAATCTCCTAAAAAGAATAAACCTCTCAGAGAATCTAAAAGAATGCTACTTACACTCCCCTGCGGTACCTAAACATATTTAGTGGGTGGCCATGGGTACAAGGCAACTCCTTTCCATACTTCTTTCACCCACCCACCCCCAACACGGCCTTCTTCATCATCCATCCTCACACCTCATTTCTGTCCTTTCCCCACCCACTCTGCCTCTCTTATTACCTCCCTTGCACACAAGTTGTGTCATCCTTTCTCCATAGTTAACAAATTTTCTGTGGCAACAACCATGCTAGGCATTGTAAAAGAAGCTTAGAATTTATCAGAAACAGTCTGTGATTTCCAGCCATTCTAAATCTAATTTGGAAGATAAGCCATAATCCTGCTAAATAATGTCCCAAGGATTTCATTAAGCATTGTAGACAGGTCATAAAATAGTGCACAAATGGAAAATTAATTGTATGGGTAACAAAAGTATCTGTACAATAGATAGAAAATGCTAGAAGGCTTTCTGAGAGAGATGGTGTTTGGCCTGGGATTTGAAGAATGAGAAGAGTTAGATAGGTAATATGCTCTCTTTACTTCAAAAAAAGTTCTCTTTTTTTCCCCATCCCCAAACATCTGTCCTTGTCTTTTGTTACCATATTTTTCTCTCTCCCTCCACTAAAAACACATTTCCATACTATCCTTCCTTTTTCTTTCAAAATCTGGAAGCAATCTATCATCTTTCCTTGAGTTGCTACCTACAATATCTATATGTAAATTGTCACATGGTTACTTCTGTTAATTCCATTTATGAATAGAACTTCATATACAAACCTATAAACTAACAAGGGAGGTAAACTGACAAGTGATCATTTATATTAAAAACTATTTGGCAGCTCCTCTAGGCTGGAACCATGCTAACCACTCCCCACAAGGCACTGTTACTGTCGATACTCCTGACCTAAGATGACCAAAAGCTTCAGATAAAAATTGCTGATATGTTGGAGAGGATGCAGTAGGACACCCCCTACTCTGGCAACCATCAATCTGTTCTCTGTATCTATGAGATAGGAGTTTTAAGAATCCACATATAAGTGAGATCATCCAGTATTTGTTTTAGTCTGATTCATCTCATTTATATAATGCCCTCGATTATTGTTGCAAATGGTAAGGTTTCCTTCTTTTATATGGCTGAATAATATTCAAAAGTGTGTGTGTGTGTGTGTGTGTGTGTGTGTGTGTGTGTGTGTGTGTATCACATTTTCTTTATCCATCTTCTGTTGAGGGACACTTAGGTTGCTTCCATGTCTTAGCTATTGTAAATAATGCTGCAATGAACATGGGGAGGCAGATACCTTTTCGAGGTGGTGATTTCATTTCTTTCAGGTAAGTAATCAGAAGTAGAACTGCTGGGTCATGTGGTACTTTTATTTTTAATTTTTGAGGGGACTCCATACTGTTTTCCAAAGTAGTTGCATCAATTTATACTCCAACCAATATCTTTAAGTATTTTATAATTTTCTACTATTGTAAATTAAATCTCTTTCTATTTATACTTCTAGATTGTTGTTGCTAGTATACAGAAAAGCCAATTATTTTTGTATGCTTATCTACTATCCAGCCATCTTATCATATTCCCTTATTAA
This sequence comes from Rousettus aegyptiacus, assembly GCF_014176215.1. Lineage (NCBI taxonomy): Eukaryota > Metazoa > Chordata > Mammalia > Chiroptera > Pteropodidae > Rousettus > Rousettus aegyptiacus. The sequence continues at coordinate 71,028,691 of NW_023416288.1, forward strand.
TTCTAGTAGACTTTTGTTTTCTGTTTGTTTGCTTTTTGCTAGAGTTACTTCAGTTTTTCAGGTGAACAAATTTTTCATAAACATTTAATATTATTCTTGTTTAAAAGCAAATGGCATTAATTTTTCACCACTTAAAATAATGTTTACTTTGGGATGTTTGGTTAAAAAATTACTGTACTTACGAAGTTTCCTTCAATTTTTACTTTGAATAGTTATCAAAAGTGACTGGTAAATTATATATAAGACTCTTTTAGCATCTATTGACACAATATTTGGTCAATATAACATATTATATAACATAACAGATGTCAATATAACTTTATATTTTATTCTATTAAAGCATTCCAATCATAAATTTTGTTTGGTCATATTTTATTATTTTTATACTATGTTGGATTCTATTTATTAATATTTTCTTTATATAATGTTTTATTTGAATATCTATATAATAAGAATGACTAACTATAGTTTTATTATTATTTTATTTTCAGATTTCAGTACTAAGACTATTCTGGCTTTAGAAAATTAATTGAAGAGCTTTCAACTTTTTTCTATAGTTTGGTATAGTTTAAATAACATAGGAAATGTTATTTAAATTCAGCTACAAAAGCATCTAGGGATAATGCCTTTTTAAAGTAGATAACACTCTCCTTTAGATATGAAGGAGAAATTAAGACCTTTCCAGACATACAAAGCTTGAGGGAATTCCCCACTATGAGGCCAGCACTACAGGAAATACTGAAAGGGGTCAGCTCACCTAAAACAAAACGACAAAAAATAAAAACTAAAAATATATAATTAGAAGTAAAGGGACTATCAAGCAAATAGAAGCAGAAGAGTGCAACCCTTACTAAGAACAGAGAGTTATAAGCTTAAACATTAAGAAGAGAATCATTATAATAAGATAGTAACATACATAGGAACAAACTGAGATAATAATGACTGAAAAGGGGAGGATTCAAAGATCCAAATTCACAAAGGGGAATGGAGATAAGCCACGTGCAGAAGAAAATGGACAACTGTATACTGTGTGTGTGTGTGCGTGTGTGTGCATATGTGTGTGTGTGTGTTTGTATTTGTAATGGTAACCACACACCAAAGATTCAGAACTGAAGTATACAACATAAAAAAAGAACCAGAGGGAAAACCCACAAAAGCCAACCAAAATAAAGAAAACAGAAACACAATTACAGGAAGCAATGGAAACACTAAGCTGCCAGAAAGCAAAAAATAAAATGGCTATAAGAAGACCTCATATTCCAAGAATCACTCTAAATGTAATGGACTGAACTCACCAATAAAAAGTCACAGAGTTGCAGATTGGATCAAAAAACAAAACCTAACCATATACTGCCTCCAGTAGACATGTCTCAGCTCCAAAGACAAATATAGACTCAAAGTGAAAGGATGGAAAATGATATTTCAAGCAAATGTCATACAGAGAAAAGCGGGAGTAGCGGTACTAATATCAGATGAAATAGACTTCAAAATCAAAAAAGTAAAGAAAGATACTGAGGGACACTTCATAATGATAAAGGGAATCATGCAATCAAGAAGACATAACACTTATGAATATCTATGCTCCCAATCACGGAGCCCCAAAATATATAAAGCAATTACTAACAGAACTAATGGGAGAAACAGACCAAAATACTATCATAATAAGGGACCTAAATACCCCACTGTCAGATATGGACAAATCATCCAAACAGAAAATCAGTAAGGAAATAACATGCTTAAATGACACATTACACCAACTGGACATAATTGACACTTACAGAGCCTTCAATCCCAAAACAGCTGCTTATACATTCTTCTCTAGTGCACATGGAACATTCTTAAGGATTGACCACATACTGGGACACAGAGATAGCCTCAGCAAATATAAGAGGGTTGAAATCATACCAACTATACTCTCTGATCATGATGCTTTGAAACTAGAGATCAACTGAAAAAAAGAAAGCAGAAATAACCACAAATACATAGAGATTAAACAACACGCTACTGAAGAATAATTGGGTCAAGGAAGAAATAAAAGCAGAGATCAAGAGATACATAGAAATAAACGATAATGATAGTACAACATATCAAAACTTTAAGGACATGGCAAAAGCAGTCGTAAGAGGAAAGTTTATATCATTACTGCCCTACTTCTAAAAACAAGAATGAGCCAAAAGAAACAACTGACTGCTTCATTAAAAAAAAAAAAAAACTAGCAAAGGAAGAACAAATGAAGCCTAAAGTCAGCAGAAGGAAAGAAATAATCAAAATTAGAGCAAAAATAAATGAAATTGAAAACAAAACAAAAAATAAAAAAAATAAATGCAACAAAGAGCTTATTCTTTGAGAAGGTTAATAAAATTGACCACTGGATAGCAAGTGCAATCAGACAAGAGAAAGATATAAAAGGCATCCAAATAGGAAACAAAGAAGTCAAAACTGTCACTATTTGTGGATGACATGATTCTCCATATAGAATACCCTAAAGACTCCACAAGAACACTACTAGAAGCAATAAGCAAATACAGTAAAGTCTCTGGAAACAAAATCAACATTCAAAAATCCATAGAGTTCCTATACTTTAATAATGAAGTGTCAGAAAAAGAAGTGGAAAAAATAATTACTTTTGCAATTGCAACAAAAAGAATAAAATACCTCAGAATAAATCTAATGAAACATGTGAAGGACCTAAATGAAAACTACAAGACCCTATTAAAAGAAATCAAAGACGATACAAAGAAATGGAAAGATATTCTGTGTTCTTGGATTGGAGAAGCAACATAGTTAAAATGACCATATTACCTAAAGCATTATAGAGATTAATGCAATCCCCATCAAATCCCATCGGCATTTTTTTAAAGAAATAGAACAACAAAAAAAAAATCATAAGATTTGTATGGAAGCACAAAAGATCCCAAATTGCCAAAGCCATCCTGAGAAAACAGAACGAGGCTGGAAGCATCACTCTGTCTGACTTCAAATTATACAACAAAGCAACAGTAATCAAAACGGCATGGTATTCGCAGCAAAACAGACACACAGACCAGAGGAACAAAATCAAGAGCCCAGAAGTAAACCTATGTTTATATGGGCAAATAATTTTCGACAAAAAAGCCAAAAACATATAGTGGAGACAGAAAAGCCTCTTCAATAAATCGTGCTGAGAAAACTGGAAAGCCACCTGCAAAAAAATGAAACTAGACTGTTGTCTATCATCGCACACAAAAATTAACTCAAAATGGATTAAGGACCTGAATATAAAACCTGAAACAATAAAATGCATAGAAAAAACCATAGGAACTAAACTCAAGGACCTTGGACTTAAAAGAGGATTTTATGAATTTGACCTCAAAAGCAAGGGAAGTAAATGCTAAAATAAATGAATGGGACTATATCAAACTAAAAAGCTTGCTCAGCAAAAGAAATTGTCAATAAGGTAAAGAGACAACCATCTGAATGGGAAAATATATTTGCAACAACACCTCCAATAAGGGCCTAATATCCAAAATAAACAAAGGACTCATATAGCTTAATAACAAAAAAAACAAATGATCCAATCAAAAAATGGGCAGAGGACCTGAATAGACTCTCCCTAGAGAACATACAAATGGCCGACAAATATATGAAAAGATGTTCAATATTGCTAGCTATTAGGGAAATGTAAATCAAAACCACGATGAGATACCATCTCACACCTGTTAGAATAGCTATAATCAACAGGACAAGTAATAACAAATGTTGGAGAGGATGCGGAGAAAAAGGACCCCTCATACACTTCTAGTGGGACTGCAAATCAGTACAGCCACTATGGAAAACAGTATGGAGGTTCCTCGAAAACTAAGAATTGATCTACTATGTGATCCATCAACCCCTCCACTGGGTATTTAACCTAAAGACTTGAAAACCCATATTCAAAAAGATAATTTACACACTGATGTTCATAGCATTATTCACAGTGGCCAGGACGTGGAAGTAACCGAAGTATCCTATGATAGATGATTGGCTGAAGAATCTGTGGTACATATATACAATGGAATATTATTCAACCATAAAAAGAAATGAAATATTGACATTTGTGAGGACGTGGATGGACCTTGAGATAATCATGCTAAGTGAAATAAGCCAAATAGAAAAAGTTGAAAACCACATGATATCACATAAATGTGGGATATAAACCTAAAAGCAACAAATAAACAGGACAAACAAACAGAAACTCATGCACATGAACTATAGACTAGTGGTTATCAGAGGGTAGCCGGTGGGGAAGAAGGGATAGGTAGATGGTTAAAGGGGGTCAAATAGAGGAGGATTGGGGAGAGTGAAGTGAGTAAATGGGATCAAATATATGATAGCTGAAGAGATGTGGACTTTGGGTGGTAAACACACAATAGCATATATAGATGTCAAATTATAATGTACACCTGAAAATTATATGATTGTATTAATCAATGTTACTCCAATAAACAAAAAAATCTTTTAAAAAATTATCTTATATGTACTATATGTGCATAAAGTTCTTGGAACATTCCTAAAAGTTGCTTTACTTCACTAACACTTTTTTTCTAAATGAATTATTCATGATTATCAAAGAATAAAAGACACCTAAAGTTTGTTAGCAGAGCCCCAAGATATGTTATTTATCATTTAAATATCACAGCAAACCTCTAAATAAAATATTATTCAGAAAAAAAAATCAAGAAATTTTATCTGTTGCTGCCTCCACAAAAAGATCACATAATACATTTGAAACATAGATATACTTTTGTGATTATTTAGCCATTTATACTTTCTGATTATCTTCTGTTATGAATAATCAAGAACTTGTCCAGGGATGTAAAGTACAGCATAGGGAATATTGTCAATAATGTTGTATATATGATATCAGTGGGGTATAGACTAATTGGGCAGGTCACTTTGTAAATCATGTAAATATCTAACCACTATGCTGTACACTTGAAACTAATATAGAATAATATTGAAAGTGAAGTCCAATTGAAAAATTAAAATTAAAAAAAGAATAAAGAAAAAATAATAAAGTAGTTGACAATCACCTACACAATGGTAATGTGTCTTATTTGACTTTTTTATGTTTCTTTCTTCAATTTTAGTCATTTGTATTTTGCTGGTAAATTATCTAGTTCATCTAGCTTTTTGTTTTTTAGGTTTTTAATTTTGGATAGCAGTTGTGATAAACTCTGGTTAGATTGGAAAATAAAGCAATATTTTACAACCATTAAAATATTATTGAGGAAAGTATTATTAAAGGATAAAGTCTTATTATTTAAAACAGCTTCAACTTCCTATCAACTTAGATCTTTTTCAAGTAATTCTGAAGAAATCTCCTTTTAAGCTAAGATAGTATTAAACATGAAATGACTTTATTAGGGGAATATTTGTGTAAAAAAAAAGTAGGGAAGGAGGCAGGGTAGGCTGGGAGAGTGGTCAGACTTCAATGCAAGACCAGCCCTGAGTAAAGGATAGTAGGGCAGAAAGCTAGATGGAAAGACAACAGACCATTTTGCAGTCTAAGCCCAAGCGAGTTTTAGAAAGCCATCTGCGAGTCTCTGAATGAAAATTAGTTAATAAATAAGTCCTGTGTCTTCCAAACACAAATCTGTATCCCTGCCACACTCAGTCATTTATGGGAAGCAGCCTATGGAAGGAGCCATCTCAAGACAAACTCAGTGAGTAAAGGATTTCAACACATAGTAACTGGGGCTCTTGTTCAGTTGCAATCTCTACAACAGGGTCTATAAGACAGCTTACAGCCACCACAATACCTCACCACCTCCACCACCAAAATTGGTAAAGGATATGAAGTCAGAATGGCTAACAAACATGAAAATATGTATAATCTCACCAGCAATCAGGGAAATGCAAATTAGAAAAATAGAGATGGCTTTTAATAAGTCAGAACGGCAAAAATTAAAGTCTCTGTCAACAACAAGAGCTTTCAAAAAATGTGAGTCAATGGGAACTGTCATACGTGGCTGGTGATAGTGTAAATCAGTATAACTACCTTAAAGTACAATTTGATAGTGTGTCGTAAAATTGGAAATGTGCATATATATCCTAAGGTAGCACAATTCAACTGCTAGATATCTACATCAGAGACACTCTTACATATGTGCAAGGAGAAACAGTCAAAGATATTCATTGTAGTATTGAGTAAAATCTTAGAACAATCTAAATGTATATCAGTAGCAAAATGAGTAAATAGAATGACATTTAAGTACAATACAGAAGTTTTAAAAATGAAATAAATTTCTGCATGCAGCTAGCATAGCTAGGCCTCCGAAAGGTAATAGGAGCAAAGAAAGCAAGTTGAAGAATGATATGTATAAAATATACAGTTATGTACATTTTAAAGCCATTACCATTAAATATTGTTTATAGATAAGTATATGTATATATAGGTGTAAGTTCATTTAAGTGGATTGGAAAAGTACATGATCACATAGTGATTGCCTGAAGCTTGGTGTTTTGTGGAAGAATGATGGTGAGAAGGATTTGGTGAAATGTTCTTAAAATTTGTCTGAGTCCTTAACAATGCAGTTAAGAAAGTTCCTATGTAGAATAGACACTAGTGAGACAGATTACCTTTAAAAAAGCATGAAAATAAAAAATTCCTGCATCTGAAAAGACTTGATATTCTGAGCCAATGTATTTGGTCTCCTGTTCCGGACTGAAACCATTTAAGAAAAACAATGTGCAAATTTGGATAATTTACAAGTGTCTCAAAGACTGTAATTAATAGAGAGAGAGCTGCTGAGACTGAAATGAAATAAAATAGTGGGGGTAGATGAAGAGAATTGTGAATAAGCCCATTATTTTAAGATCAAATGCATTAGTAATACCAATATCCTACTGCTAATATGAGCAATTGCTCTGATTACCTAGTTTATTGTGCATTTACAGATTTCTTTATTAGTGTTTGGCTTTTCCTATTTGACTTAACATAAAACACTTTGTATTGTATACACTGTTAAACATTTATCTTTGCTGATTACTAAGGGCACTCAAATCTGGTAATGTATTTACCTTAAGGGTGTTGGTTTTCAGCCTTCACAGCAGATTTTTCCTTCTGTGAAAATTATAACTTAAAACAAAATTATACCATTTGGTGCTATGAGTTTAAAAAGCAGCCTAAGAGGATGAGCTGCTTAGAGAAGTCTTGCACACAGAGATAAATTCTATTTCTCCTCCCTCATACTGCAACTTCTTGTGAGTTCCTTGGAGTCATTCATAAAAATTGTTGGGAGAAATCATTCAGTGGAATTAAGATGGTGGGCATGAATTGATATTTTACATAAAAATTAACTACTGAGGTTTTTTCTTAAAGCCTAAGTCTTATATCGTGGTGATCATTTCACATCTGGAAGGATAACGTTATATGTCAATTATACCTCAATAAAAACAAAAACAAAAACAAACCTGGCTTAAAATAAATCAAATATAAACTTATAAAAATTGTGACCAACTAATTTTCTTGTTGAAGGAGACCCTGAAAAACTTTTCTTTGAAATCGTTCTACACTGCCATTTCAATTTTTAATAATTTTCTTAGCACAGTTTATCTACGGATAAAATCACGTTATCTGGATCATTGGTTCTCAAAGTGTAGTCCCTGGACCAATTATTTCAATTATTTCACATGGGGTGTGTGTTAAAAAATGCCCTATCTATTCTTACTTGAAAGAACTAGGGCAGAGCTCAGGAATCTGCATTTTAACTTGTGATTATTATGCCCACTCAGACTTGTTCTTTAGCTAACTTTCCTTATAACATGCTGGTGAGAAAGGCAAATGTTAACTTTGAAAGATTCTGTGCATACAATACATTACGTCTATTTGAGATTGTAAAGCACTTGAAAATACTTAGATAAAGAGTACTAGAGAGGGTCAAAGTAATATTATAAAAAGTGTGCAATAAAGATTAACTTATTTTATTAAGAAATGTATAATATACCCATGCAATGTACATACTTTTTGCACAAATGTTTATCATTTTACTTTTTTAAAATGCACCTAACTTCATCACCCTGATATTGTTCAACATAGTAAGGCAGACAAACAGGGGTTGTTAAAGAGTAATTGCTAATATAAAGTCATTAATTTGGACTTGAACATACAACAAAAGAATGATATAAGGTACTATTATGTTGAGAGAACTTTAAAGGGTGGAGTGTTACATTTAATGGTTCTGTGTAATTTTGCAATATTTGCCAATTACATTTGAGCTTTCTGTGACTTTGTAGATAGGAAAATGCCATAAACCTTGTTTTATGGCTGCCTTATCACTCTTGGGGACAACCTTGACAATATAGCTGCTTGTGGTAAGAGAGGAGAGTAAGATGCTTGGGCTGAGGTGAGGTGAACTTTAGAGGTAATGCCATTGAATAAAGCATATTTTTACCAGTGGGTCATTGGACAGTTAGAGCCATTGTTATTAAGTTTAATAATTACTAAACACTTGTATTGTGCTTTATGCACAAGGAAAATGGCCAAGAGGGAGGGAAGAGAAAAGACATATTGCTGTAACAGAGGGAAGGGGTAGGGAGAAAAAAGGAAAGAAAGGAGAGAATATGAGAAAGCCAAGAGAATACTGAGAAGAGAGAGAAAGAATGAATTAGCCATTTTTTGGACATAGCTGTTGTAAATGTGGGTGTGTTATCTTGAAAGTGCTGTATACATCTTTATGATATATATCAACAGAGGTTAAATTCTACAGCAGAAAAGAAACATGAATAAATTCATAAATTAAAAATTCAAGCTCTGTTTATTCAAGCTCTGATAATTTGTTCACCTGAGTCAAACTTGATTATAAATAGCTGTACACAGAAATATTGATTAAAGATTAATCCTTGCTAGAAAGCATAAGAAGTCAGAACTTATTGTCAACTTGAAAAATAAAAGCTCTGAGTTTCTTCACTGAACTGTGGTACAGACAAAACTTTTAGCAGAAAGCTTAAATTCCAATACAGTTTTTTTGGACCCAACAAAAGTACAAAAAGCACTATTATAATGAATTAATATTTTTGGCGCCAATATTAAACTATTGTTTAATGTTCATATAGATACACACATACATATGGTTTTACATATGAACTTGTGAGTACATAATTCTGTTAATATCCCTATGCCTCTTTAGTGTTTACTTCTGTATGTATGCAAGGTCTCTATTTGTGTGTGAAAACTAACTTGAGCATTTCTAAAGGAAGAATTGTAAATGCAATAATTTAAGGTGAATTTGCGTAAATGTTCCCAAAGAACTAAACTCAAAAAAACTTGGAAAAAAAAAAAATCTTACTTATCTATCCTGGCTTGACATTACACTTAATCAACTATGGATTTCTGGACTCCAGATTTTAAATTCTCTGAACTAACCATTAAAAAAACCTAATTTTTAAAAGCTCACTAGATGATTTTGATTCAGTCAGTCAATGAATTGGCATTGAGGAAGCTACTAATTCTTTATCTCTTCTAGGTCTACCCACCCAAGATGCTGGGAGAAATCCAATCCATGAAAAAGCACTTTGTTCTCAGCACTCCTCCATTGGCACATACTGAGTTATCTTGTAGTTGATCTTGTTCTGGAGTTCCTAACATACCCCCAGGCCCTTCATAACTACTTTTCCTGCTTTATAATTCAGTTCCTTAGGAGAGGGGCTTCAACACTCATTCACACATTACCTCTGAAGTAATCTTACCATGATCCTTACTTTCTATCCTGCAAGAGCTGACTTTGGAACACCGGCTTCTCAACATGCCCTGAGTAGTCCTCCCTTGTGCTGACTGCCCACCCGCTTGAACTTCCATATTTTAAATTTGAGGTTATAAGGTCTGAAGAAGAGATTCTGCTCCAAGAGGACAGAAAAAGGAAAATAAAATCTGGGAGATCTTGGAATAAACTACCTGACTTATTTAAATTTTAAGTGTGATATATAAATGGCTTCTCTAAGATATATTTATTCAGGATTGTGGTAACTTGATATACTATTTACATGAAAAGAAATATTCTGCAAATACTTTTCAAAACTGTCATAGAATTCTCAATGTCATTAATTCACAAGTCTTTGTTATTATTATCTTCTGCTCTATAAATAGCATATTATTACCTTGATGGTTTATATAACCATCAAGTAAGATTAACTAGCCTGAAGTTTTAACTTAAAATCAGCAATGTTCAATGAATAAGTCATTAGAGTCTAAAATAGAGTTTCTTTTGTAATAGGCAACAACTCTAAGTATATAGCAAAAAAGAAAAGGAGTTGGAAGATTTGGGATCTTACTGGTCCCATCAATTATGAGACATGTGATCTTAAACAAGCCTCTTAAACTTTCACCTCTTATTCTTTAAAGTGTGACTATTTCATGAACTTCTAACCACAACACCTCCGTTATCCCACTCCAGTTTGCATATTACACTAGATGAATCTACCTAAAATAGAGTTTGATTATGGCACTTCCCCAAAAAAGAAAAGCTACTGTGGACCCATTTGCTCTCTTCCTGGGGTATTTCCTGGGCTCCCACGTAGCACATTTCTCTGACTCCGCTGTGGCTAGAGCACTGTGTGAGGATTCAATTTCACCAGTTATATGAAACATGGGAGTGGAGTGGAGCACTTCTGCCTTTCTGCATCTTTTGACTTTTTTCCCCCATTACTGGCAAGTGGAGAGACAGAAATTATGATCTGACTGTCCTCCCAGTTCTCTTCTCACCATACACCCCTTCCTTTCTGGACCCCAGCCTTCCTGCACTACCTCAAGCTCCCCCAAAAGTATGATGCTGTCTCTCAGCTGCAGGCTCATTTCATCCACCCCAGCCACATGGAACTGAATGTAGCTCCTCACATATACAGTGTTCTCTTTTGGCTCCAAGCCTTATACATTCTGTTCTCCTTCTGGAATGTTCTCCCTGTTCTTCACTCAAATGACTCCTACTCATCCATCATCTCTCACCTTAGATGTCACTCCCTCCAGGGTTACCTTGCCTGACCTTCTAAGGCCAGATTAAGGGCTACTTCTCTGTACTCTTATAAGAATCCTATATTAACCAATATCATAGAACTTATCAGACTGCACTATTTTACTTGTTCGTTCCCACTAGAATGAAAGTTCCTTGAGGACAAGGATTTTGTCTTGTTTATCAATAATGCCCAGAGTTTGGTGCAGTCCCTAGTTCAATGTTTGCACTCACGAACATTTATTAAATGAATATATTCATATGCCTTTTACCCAAATATATCTGTAAGTCAAAAATTCATTGCAGACAGGGACCTTTCTGTTATTTGCAGACAGCACACAGAGTGCCTAACACAGCAGTGTCCATCATAGGAAATTAATAAATATCTGTTGACATCAATTTTTATATTTATTAAATTTGAATCAAGGGTAACTAAACCTTCTAAATAAAAATTAGGTATTAGAGACTTGGTTCTGCAACATATTAATGATAACACCATTTCAAGGGCTACTTTGTCTAGAAAACACTTACACCCAGAATTTTTAGAAAAACAAAGTATCTCTTTCTAGAAAGGTCTTTATAACATTACTAACTTTTGAGGTTCTAGTGAAGATCTAAGGTTCTATTAAAACAGAAGTATAAAATCTTCTCTTGATCTCATTTAGTTACAAAAATGGAAAACTTTTTTCCCCCATTATTGGCAAGAACCTCCGTTCTTCAAGAGGGATAAAACACCACGCATATACGTAATGATAAAGCACAGCTTTTACCTTTGGAAAACTTAATGATTTTTGTTTGTTTGTTTGTTTTTAAATAGGAAGGCCAGGGTCAAGCATCTTAATTTTATTATCCATGACATAGCTGGGTCCCAGATAATTATAATTAAATTTTTATACTACTATTGACATACTGAAATCTTACTAAGGACTGTCTTAGAGTGATTTTGGTTTTAGAGATGTAAAAACTCCCATCTGTTAAGCTGATGATTAGCTCCATTTTACACCTTTAGTTCACACTTTTAGAATTGAGCACATTTTCCTTTTGACTGCAAACTCTAGGCAAAGTTGCCACTAGATAACTAGAAAGTGAGAATTCAATGCACCAACGCGTGCAAAGTACTTAGCACAGCAGTGCTAACATGTGCTCTCTCAATAGAGGCTAGCTAGTATTTATTTTTAAGTTCCAGGCCTCAAATGAAGTAACAGTTTCATTCAGGAAATGTTATGCTACTTCTGTTTGGTTCCAGTTCAATACTTTTATAAAATAAATATACTTGTTTCATATTACAGTAAATAAATGGCAGTGCTTTCAAACTTAATTATCTATAGGTAAAAAATTACAGGTGGTTCCAGGTATAGTCACTTAGTGTGGTTTCTTCTGGTTTAGGGGACATAGCTCAATGTCTTTCAAATATCTGTTTTAGATGTCCATTATGTCTTGGGTATTATTGAATGCAAATGTTAATTCCTATGGCACTTATTGTTTACCAACCTCCCAACTAAACATTCTGAATTCTCCTGTGATGGTGAATTGATCATCCAAAGGTTAAGCCTCTATTCAGTGCAGGTTAGTTTTGGCCAGATCTGAAAATCCAGAGGTCAGACTTTAATTTAATTACTCTGTGGTATCTGCATGATGGAATTTATTTTCCAGAACAGTCCTAACTCATTTCTTTGCTTACTTCCCTCCCAAGTTTTTCATACTTCTTGCCAATTTCCCTTCCAAGTTTTTTTCTTTTAGTAACTTCTTGCCAACTTATCTCCCAATTTTTTTCTTCCAGTGACTTAAATATCAAAACCGTCAAGTAGTGGTGAAATAGACAACATAAACAGATTTTACTTTTTCAACTTACACAGTAAATAGTTTTATTATAACTGTCCTGACAAATACTTAGTGTAACCATCTTGCGGTTACACAAAAGGATCTCAATGACTTGTGGAAATCAATTACATATCTTAAGCCCCTGGCCTCTTCTCACATCTCTCACCCCACCTTCCACCATGCACTATTATAAAGCAAATTACTTCTCCAAACCCAGGTACTTTTACAAAAGAGTGAGTCACTGAATAAGGACAGTCCGATTACTCGATTACTCATTCCCCAAACACTGGCCTGCCTAGAATTCCCATGCTGTCAGCTGTAGGACTGACTGTGTGGTAAGATAAAGTATTGGTGAAGTGCAAAATAGGTGGTATTCTAAGAATTAAAAAAGGCAAAAGAACAGTGAGGCAAATCACTCTTTTATTAATGAAATATAATTATAATCTCCTTAAGAGATAAGTTAATGAGAGCCCAAATAGATTGATTCCTCCTTTTAAGCGAGCAAAGTCTCCCATGCTAGTTACAAAAATTACAAACATTTAGGAGGACTCTAAGGGTAGTTTAGGTACATGGAAAAACAAATGGGAGGATAAGTTATTGGGCACAGGGATACAAAATGGTATTTAAAAAATAATTATCAATTTGCCTAGAAGTCCATCTGCTATAATCTAGATCCAAAGCAAGATATATAAGACATGGAGATGTTCTTAAAAGAGGATGCCTGAAGATGAAGAATCTGAACATTATTTGCTCATTTGTGTTTGTACATCACAGGTTATTCTATTAGCATAAAACTCTCTCTATGTCTTTCCTTGTGATAAAGCCTTTAAACTATCCCTCTGGGTGAAGAGTTTCCAACAAACTGAAATCAGAAAACTATGTGAAATATGTTGTTCATGCTTTTTCCTATCTAAGCAAATTTACATCTATATGCCTACTCCTGTAACATTATTACACACACAAGTGCTTTGTATATATTAGAGCTGAACAAAAACACAAAAATGAGGAAGAAAATATTTCATGCTCATCTTTAGTTCCGAGTCTAGATGTAGTACGTTAAAAAAAAAAAAAACAACTTTGGCAGTCAAAATGAAAATGGATTGAGAGTGTTTTCTGAGCAAAATTCTTGCACTGACATGCCTATTTCAAAATATTTCTGAAACAGTCATCCAGTAAGAATTTACTCTTCTGTATATCAATGTGTTTGGTGGAATATACCAAAATAATTTTTTTCAGAATTGCTGTTCTCAAGGAATTTATCATGTAGTTTGTTAAGTAACAACGTATAGAAAACATTCGGCAAAGAGAACAACATATGCTAATGCACTCACTGTACTCACTACATTTGCCAATTTAAAGTACAAGGAATTTAGAAGATGCTGGATGTCTTTGCCTTCATAAGAGGACTAGAAAGGCCTAAATCAGTTGCAAAGGTCAGCAGGACAAAACAGGGACTCAGAGATTGTTAGAAATGGAAAGCTAATTGTTTGATTTGATATTTTAAGGAAAAGAGTAAATTGTATATTAAAACAAGTGGAAGTCATCATTGTTAACAATTTTTATTAAAACCCACCTGGTGGTGTCCTCCACTGACACTTTCTTACTAGACTTCTGATCCTTCTGCCTTGAGGAGATGTCTCAGTTCTATGTAATTCACCCCCATGTCCTTCCTTCCTAAACCCATAGCATTTCTACCTGCCCCTCTTTCCGACTGCTGCTGTACAAGACATCCTTAATTCTAAACCAATTTCTCTTCTCTTCTAATTTCTTGAGAAAAAAATTCTTTCCTGAATGCTCATTTTTTCCTAATGCCCTTCTCCCTAATGCAAATATTAAATACATAAATATAAAATTCCTTATATTCTCATAATTCTTCTGCTTAATTTTTGGTTCTACTTGTCCATCATGACCAATATCTGGATTACTAAAATAGCTGTTTTTAGTCTCCCTTCCCCTAATCAGAATAGCAAATAGTACTACTACTACTATTGCTCGTAATAATAATAATTAATAATAATAATGTGATGATGATGATATCTGTTTTATTAAATACTATCCATGTGCCAGAAGCATACAGAAAACCCTAATATAGTAGATAACATGATCCTCATATTGCAGAAGATAAAATTCAGTATTCAGCAAGGTTAAGTAACTTTCTTTAGTAACCCAGCTCTGTCAGATTTCAAAATCTATGTTCTTTCTGCTAGCCCACAAAGCTCTGAATTATGTCCATCTTAATTCTGCTCCTCATATCACAACCAAAGTGATATATCTAAAGTACAACGCTAATTAAAGTTCTCCGAGACTAAATTCTTGAGACTGGTACACAAGGCTCCCTCCAGCTTCATTCCTCCCCACTCACTGTCTCCCAGCCACACTGTGGTTCTATCAAGATGCTTGTTGGTTCCTTGTGCTAACCAAGGGCTTCACGCCTCATTTCTTCACTCAGACCTGAATGTCCTTCCTTCCCATTTTTACTCATCTTTTAAGGTGTCCATTTTTGGAGAAAGCTTCCCTGAACTCTCCAGCCAGGCGAAAAGCTCTCGACTGGACTTCCAGTTGCCTTGAGAGTACCTCTATCCCAACACTTGCTATTTTATATTGAAATAGTCTCTTTATGTATATTTTACCCCAACCAACCTCTAAGTCCATGATTTATCTTGCAAGGCACTACCACTCCTACATCCTAGTCCCCTCCTAGACAAGTATCTGTGTTCTCTGGAAACACTCAGATTTTTTTTATAACAAATTTACTGAGTATTGAGTGTTCCAGCCTCCAGGATGTGAAATACTATTCCTGGAAGAGGTCTTTTGAGGAATGAAGATTGTCTTCTTCAAGGTAAACTAATATTTTTTTCAGGATATCTTTTATTTTCATTATGTTTTCAGGGTATATGGAAAATAAGAGAATGGAACTTAAAAAAACCTACAGTTGAATGAGCCATTTGTCTGAGCACACGGCCCTCTTTCATAAAAATTACAGTTTCTATCTATTCCACTTTTAACCATCTTCTATATTCCATGAACTGTATTTTAAGTTTCTGTTATTCCCATTGTAATTTTTTTTTAATTAAAGGTGACAAAGGAATCCACTAGTGTCAAATGTCATTTATTAAAGATAGTGATTTTGAATCAGGTTCACTATTCAGGCAATACTGCTAATAAAATTCAAAATGATATATTCTGTGCCCCAACATTTACATCAATAATTATTGAACCCTCCATCATGCAATTTATATATAGAATAGCACAAGATCCATATACTGGTTTCACTTGAAATACTTTATATATTTCCAGGTAATTTAACCATTCCCCAATATTGTTATAAAATGAGTCTACAGCATCATTTCACTTTGTCTATGTTTCAGAGAATTATAGTCACCAGAAATTATATAGTTGTATGTTAAAGGCCAAAGGATAACATATAATCACAATTTTATCTTTGCTTCTCTACTGGAAGGTCAATATTCATTCCATTAGGGTATGGTATTACTAAAATTATTAAAATCTTCTTATGGAATTTTGAAGTATGTTTTAAAAAATGCATGTCATATAAATGTCCCTTGAGGACATTTGTCTCACTAATGAGTAAATGAATTCTCACCATTTCATTGAGTTTTTATTCTAAACCAAACAAATCCATTATTTAAAAAATAAAATATACCTTCTTTATGTTTTTGCAAGTTTCTCAAAGCAGGGGTCATATATTTTCTTAATTGATTTAATCACAGTAGTTTTTCCATAGTGGAAAATTGATTAGTGTATGTAGACAGACTGCTTACATAATGATCTAAATATATAATTTAGGTAGTTTGAAGGTCTCATACATATAATCATAAAGTTTTGACATAATTACTTACTTCTTCTAGTTGGCATGCTTTGATGACATTCCTATATCTATACTCATCATAGGAAACACCAAAGATAATGTTTTCTTTAATGGTGCCAGGCATTATCCATGAAAACTGAGAGCAGAATGAAATTCTTCCACTGTGTTTAATTTTACCCTCTGAAGGCTCCAGTTCTCCCATAATCATCATCAAAAGTGAAGTCTAGAAATAAAACCATTGTTATTAGGTTAAATCATTTGATCAAATCACTCTAAGGATGCACTTGCCTCCAAACGTCATCCTAAGTAGAAGTATCTATTCTGATTTTAAAAGATTCTATACTAATTTGGTCAATTCAAAAATTATTGAGCACTTCCTGCTCTGGATACACTGCTAGTGAATTAAAGAAATAGAAGACCAAGGATGTAATATAAAGTTATTATTATAAATATAACCACTAGACAAAAATACCTCCTCGACCTCTAAAAGTTGGAATGCCCTTGGGCTCACACCTTGTCTCCTTTCTCTTCTTATCAACACTCTCTCCATTGTAATCTCATCTAGCTCTATGTCTTTACACTGCCAGCCCCCACTTCCTTAAAACCAGACTTGTACATCCAAATAACATCTCTATTTGGATATCAAATAGACATGTTAAACTTAATATTCCAAAATCAATCTCCACCCAAAACTTGTTTGTCCCACAATATTCTCAGTAAATGGTACCTTCATCCTTCTAGTTACTCAGTCTAAAAACTTGGACTCATCTGTGATTCTTCCATTTTTCTCATATGGCATGTTCGATCTATCTAAATTCTGTTGTATCTTCCTTGGAAAGATGTCCTGAATCTGACTACCACTTCCCCCAGCGTAACTAGAAAAAAATTAAAAATTAGATAATATCACCTGTTGGTGATGCTGTGGAGAAATCTGCACTGTTACACAGACGGCATGGCACATACTTGAGTTAGTGCAACCTTCAGGGAGGGAAGTTGGTCAAATACACAACGCTTTACCATTTCTAGGAAGCTATCCTACTGGTACTCTAGCAGATACGCCAAATGGCATACGTGCAAGGTTATTCATAGTGTCTTTATGTATATATTCAAAAAATTAACAAGAGTAGCTGCCTGAGTGGGGGGAGGGAATGGTAGAAAGTCGAAAGTAGGAGGAGGAGAGATAGAAATGAGATGGGACTTCTTCAATTTTTTATGCATTTTAATTTTCTAAAATGTTTTATTTCAATTAAATTTTAATAAATAATAGTAGCACCTAAAATACATTAGGAAGAAAAAAGTGTCAAATAACAGACATCTTTGTGATAGCTGTTTCAGTAAATTTTATAATTCTTATTGTATGGGAGAAATCTGAAATACCTTAAATCTATGTAGAATCCTTTTGTATGAAAATTAAAACAAGAAGTGATATATTTATATAAAACAGCTTTATAGACCAAAACAGTAAAATAAATCAAATTGTCCATGTTAAAAATACATAAATATATATATATACACACGCATACATATATTAATATGCACATATGCATATAAATAAATATATAATTTATATATTTGGTATTTTGGGATATGAAGTTAAATGAAAACATTGAATAGATATATGTAAATATAAAAATATTAACAAAACATTGTAGACACTGTATTTTATTTTAAAAGTAAGAAAAAGCAGGCACTAATAACTTATTCTACACATCTAATGCTCAGTTATTATAAGACCGAGCTAAAACAGTACCAGAGCAAGGCCTGGATGGATGATATGTGGTGTCAGGTATTGTCAGCAAGACATCAGAACTGCTTCAATTGTAGTGGGGATAACAGAAGAACTGAAAATCCCTCACACCCTGGAGGAGATGCCACAAGCCAGCCTTCGGTAAAGGGTATCAGTGGTGCAGATTCTTATATCAATATTGCTTAATTAAAATAATTCAAGGATGTTTCATAAATGAAAGAAGCTTAATATAGATTAGAACAAAAAAAAAAATACACACACACCATTTTCCCAAAGGTGTTCAATTAAATAAATTTGTAACTCTGATTTGTATCTCTGACTTAAGTACTTCATGTCCTTTAAATTTGTTTCCTAAAGAGAATAAGTGTTTTATCACTATCTGAATTTGAAGGTTGCTACAGTCTTCTCCTGACAATGAGGTTTGACACTTTGCTATTTTCACTTTCTAACCCATTAATTTTTGTCAGATGTATCTCCAAATATCCCTGGTTTATAATAAATTGGGGTCAGGGGAGGGTAGGAAAGCTGACCAGCACTGAAAAAATTAGCCCGCCTATGTATTTCTTTCAAAAAACTATGCCACTCAATAATTTTTCCTCATTCTCCAAATTTATAATGTCAACAAAATGGGGACCTTTTGTTTATATATGTTACTAAGGTAAAACCTAAGCCATGATTTTCTGGAGTACTTCTGAAAAAATGTCTGTGTCGCAGACTGGAAAAATTGGATGGTTCCTTTGTTCAACAAAGTTATTTCATGCTCACCATCCACAAGACACCGTGCTGAGTGCTGTGCAAAATTTAAAGATGTAGAAGAAAGAGTCACTAGAAATAACATGAAGAAATAAGAGCTAGAGGAAACATCACTGCATTGATTTATTAGTGGAATAATTTATAAAGAACACTATATCTAAGCATTCTCCTAATACCAATGTAAGAATTTCTCCAAAATACTTTCTTATACTACAGACAAATTAGAAAAAGAAAGGAGAAATGCATGCTAAATTAAGGTTACGCTGATGAGAAATAAAATAGGCTACCTTGCCTGCTCCAGTGGATCCAGCAACTGCCAACAACTGTCCTCTTTCTATCTTGAAATTGATATCTTTCAGGACAGGAGTACCAAGAAGTGAGAAGTTACTAAAGAAGAGGCTGTTATCACCATTGGAAATGTTTCTATTGTTATTGTTTTGTTTTGCATTCTCAAATAATTCCCCAAACCCCTGTAAAATAAATGAATGAATGAATGAAAGAAAAATAAAAAGCTTTTTCAGATATTGTCAATAGCTATTTTATGTATGATTAGTATGAAAAGCACATGACCAATGTCCATACATTATAGCACATAATTATATAACCCCTGATTATTCTAGAGCACGATTCAAAACATTTAATAATTATAATTATAGCCAAAGCTGACAAGATGTATGTTTTCCAGGAAAAGATTAGGCACAAAGAAAAGTAAGGTAGTTCTCCTGGGAGAACTGAAATGATTGGTTTTAGAATAAATGAAGGTTAAACCAGGATGAGTCAAAAAGGGAGAATTAAAGAGATTCGAAATCTTGATGAAATCAAACAGCAGTAAAGATGAGATTAAGAGACTGAGAGAGCTGAAAGGTTAAGAAATTCTGGGCTGAGAAAGAGATTTCAGAGTGTGACATAATTGCCAAAGTGGAGAAGTCTAGGTGCTCACAAAACTCAGAGAATGACTACGAGAGGCAGCTTGGGAAGAAGTCACTGTAAAGTATATATTCTAAGGACAGCATTGGAAGGGTTGCTCATGTGGATGTTGAAGTCTCAGACATGATGGCAGAGATTTTACAAGCACCACTATCCTGAGTGTCATCAGGAAGTGTCCAGAGTTTCATAGGTATTACCAAAGATTGAAGGGTAAGGATATAGCCAGACAGGTGTCAACAGTTCACTGAAAGGGCTGTAGATTGTGACATTGGGCCGAAACTTGGCTCCAGCCCTTGCCAGTTGCGTGAGCCAGCTGCGGCCCTTCACCGTTTGCAGCCTCCATTTCCTTATCAGTGAAATGGAAATTTAATATTGCTTAGGCCATAGGAATGTTACGAGAATTACATGAGGCAACACATATAAAGTGCTTATCCTAGTGCCTGGCACATAAGGGCTCAAGCACGCTACTTATTATATTAGATGGAAGGAGAGTGAAACAAAGGACTTTTGGATCAGAGCAGGAAAACAGTTATCTGAAAATCGTAGTGAAAAGTCAAACTTGTTTTTCCTTCATATCTAGAAGGGCATTTGAAATTCCTAAAAACAAAGAAATAAAATCAATCTGATCCATACACTTTTCTACAAACAAGTTTTGTAGGCAGATAAAATATCTTAAAAAATGAAGTAAAATGAAGTCCTGCTGATCAAGTTACTTATATAAATAAAACCAATTTAAGATATTGTGCAATGTGTAGAAATAGGACGTTTATTTCATAACTCCTACCTTTACTCAACAGATATAAATGATAAGGAAACAGAAATTCAACAGGTGTTCTCGATAATTAAATATTACTTCTTAAGAGGCTAAAAATCATTAATAATATATTTTCTTACTGAGAAATACAAGAATTTTTAAAGTGACTGAAAAAAGTAAAAATAGTAGAAAACCATACGTTGGTAGATCTCTCATACATCTTTATGTTGACTATTATATATGTAAAGCATCCTGGACTGAAACTTGAGATGAGAGAAGGTAGCATTTATTGAGGAACCACTGTGTGCACGTTACTCTGCTGAACCCTTTACATAAGTTATCTCAGTCCGTTCACAATAAACTTACAAGGTAAATATTAATATTCCATTTTATAGATGGAGAACCATAGATTCCACAAAGTTTGATAACTTGACCAAGATTACAGAGAGTAAACAGAGAACTAGGATTCACCCCCAGCTCTATCTGAATCCAAAGTCAATGAGGTTTGTGTTACTTCCTAATCTGTAATGAGAAACAATTTGTACGACTTCAAAAAAAAGTGAAGAGGATTCTATACTGTATTTAATATTCCTAGGCCTCTATTTCTTAATCTATAAAATGAGGGGAGTTGGTCACCTTCCAGTTCTACCAATTCTAACATCATTCTAACTTCCTTGTCCATTAGTATGAACACAAAGAAAATGCTTAAGTATTTAGAGTAAATAATTTTTAAAAAATTCTAACCTCCTCCCAGAAGGCTGTTACATTCTCCATCACTACTTCCGTAGTTGTTAAGTTATATTCCAATGTCTTATACTCTTGCTTTTGTAAGAAATCCTATTAATAAAAAGAAAGCGAAAACATATTGTAGAACCAGAATAGCATTAATGTATTATTACATCTATTTTAAACTCTAATAATGCTGTTTATTATCTTATATTTAGATTTTATGAATTATGTTAGAAATTATTTCTTAATAATGTAATTTTACAAGTTTCTAAAGTCAATCTGCCAAGCACTAGGATTCATCATATTTGAGATGTACTCTAAAAACATGATGTTTTCACACATTAGATTTTTAACACTACTGGTTCTTCCTTGTACTATTACATGTTTACTTTAGTGATGAATGTATAAAGCACCTTTGAATTACCCACCAATGTACCTCAATTCACCATTAGGACAGAGAGGAAACTAATGTTTTCATCTTTGTACCAATCCTCTTATGAAAGGCATCATTAGCATCACTTCTCTGGGTTAAGTGAAGATGTAAAGATCTGATGTAACTGATTTTAAGGCATCAAACCTTGATTCTAAAAGAAAAGCCCTGTTCGAAATTCTAATTCACAGTGCTCTGAGGTAAGGTAGGAGCATAAGGAAGAATTAAGTCCATGCATCCTGAAGTCACCATAGGAGGTGATGAAAAACGTGGTCCTTGCCTCATTTTTTCCCTTTATTCTTTTCTGCCCGTCTCTCTCTTGCCACCTCTATTTTGCTTTCTCTCGTTTACTCTCAATTCTGTTTTCAAGATGTTTCTCTATCTCTGTGTTCCTGTTCAGTGGCTCTCTCTCTGTGATGCTCTCATTTCAGGTATATATGTCTCTTTCTCTCTCTCTCTCTCTCTCTCTCTCTCTCTCTCTCTCTTTCTCTCTCTCTCTCTCTCTCACACACACACACACACACACACACACACGCACACGTGCGCGCGCACACACACACACAGAGCTATGATGGGTTAAAAGAAGAAATAAAATTAGTCCAAGATCTGCTATGGTTCCAAGCTACACATACCAAGTTATCTAAATTGTGGACCTCAAACTCACATACTTGAAAGATGATAAAATTAAGGAAAGGGGCTGAGTAGAGATTGTGCCGAAATGGAGAGGGCAGACCCTCTTTGTGGGGGAGCTGCCACAGCTTGTGAGAGGAAAGGACCTAGTTTATTATTGGAATAAATTCTTCAAAAGAGACTGAAGACATAATTTATTGCATATGAGACATTTTCCAAGTTTTAAATGCTAAAAAGTAATTCAAATGTTTTTAAATACGAAGGCCAAATAAAACAGGCTTAGGGGACAATATTAAGTCCATGGGCCACCATTTGCAAACTCTGGCCTAGATTAAATGACAGAACCAGAAAAAGAGGCTTGCTCTTCAACATCATATTTATTTATGTCACAGTAATTTATTTCCTGAGTTAAAGATCTAATTTGTATAAAAAAGTACAATAAAACATTTTGATCTGCATGTTAATTATGAAAATTATAACTACACACAAGTTCATGGCAGTGATTCAACTGGTTTTGTATAAATTGAGTCACATCACCAGAGGACTTTAGAACTTCTCTTCAAAGATACCAGCTACGTCAGCATTGCTTGGATTTTATGGTAATTAATGTGACATTAAATGTCATTCTCACCCATCAGACATTCCAGGGAAATACTTGGAAAATAAAGTGAGCATTATTAATGTTAGCTGGAAAGTTTTATAACTTCTGGGTGAATAGGCCGTCATCATTGTGTACATTTGCCAAGTTCATTAGAACTGATCTATTGATTGATTACTTAAATAAAATTCTCCAGAATACAGAATTTCTGCAATATCTTTGAAATAAGAGAATCTCACAGACTCATGTCACTAGGCTTTTATTACAAGGGCTCTTTAGACCAAATGTAGACATTGAGAGAAAATCCTGTGCACCAAATAGGCCCAAAACAAAGAATTCAGCTCTAGACAGTTTGCCCACTAGACAAATTCTAAGCTGTTCCAAAATCATTGTATATAATGCTCACTTATGATACATTACCTGTATTTTATTTATTGCTCCGAGAGAGTCATACCACGTTTGTACAGCCCAGGGGAACTGACGAGTAACTGCCATACGCAAAACGATGCAGAATGAGATGGTTGTGAATATTTTTCGAAGGATGATTCCTTTGTTCAGTGCATAGGGAAGCACAGATAAAAACACCACAAAGAACCCTGAGAAGAAGAAGGCTGAACTATTGAAGTATCTCACATAGGCTGCCTTCCGGGTCAGTTTCAGTTCCGTTCTACAAAAAAATAGTAATAATAAGATTTGGGATGCTTATTTACTCTTCAAACATGAGACGTCTTGGAATGTAAAATCTGAATACAAGCTCTCAAAAGTCTTTGTGACCATGGGCAAGTTTTTTTAACCTTTCTGGGCCACATACCCGTAAACTTTTTAAACTATAATTAATAAATTCAATTATTATTATACTTTTATATTTTTATATAATTTAATTATTATTTAGTGATCTTAGTGAGACTAATTTTTTGTTGGTTAGTTGGTGTTTTAAGTGATTAAGTATGAAAATGAGAACAATGTTGCAAGATAGATCAAAGAAAATGGCTTCTTAACGCTTTAGAAATTCGAGCTTGGCTTTTGGGGAATACTGAAAATAACAAGTCACAGAGGAGTGGTTCTCAAACCTTAGCACAGGTAAAAATCACCTGAGAAACTTGTTAAAATGCAGTGTCAGGCCCAGCTCTCAGAGATACTGATTGAGTCTGCAGTGGTTTCCAAAAAAAAAAAGAACCTAAGTGATTCTATTTCACATGGTTCTTGAAAAAGTATGAGTGTATCCTCCTTGTCGCTCTCATTTTAGTATAATTTAGTATAATTATCTGCAATCATATTATAACTCTGATCTTCTAGTCTGAACTGCAAACGTGAACTATTTTTTAACACACATAGAAGAGGTTTAAATGCTCCAACAGGCAGTAAACAGGGGGTGCAGAGGCTGGTAAGAAAAGAGGACCGTGCTGCCTTCAACCTCCATTCCGTTCTTCCAGGACCATAAAAACTGGAGTCACTTGTGATCCTCCTGCACAGGAGGTAACACTGATGTCCTGGTGGAAGGTGGCAATAGCTGTGCCTGGCATTTGGGTGCTACTTCCACACACTTGAAGAAGTCAAAAAGTTCTCATTTTCAAGTGGTAGAATTCAGAGAAAATGTTTTTCAAGTCTAAATATATATATATATATATATATATATATAACCTTGAACATTCTGATGAAGAAAGTGGAGTTCAATGCACCCAAACTAGGTTGTGATTGGCAGTCTAATGCGTACTTTATCAATTATTTGGCATTCAAGACAGATTATAATTTTGGAATCTCACTGGAGTTTGACTCCTGGCTGTGACAGTGATAGCTATGCCATCGTAAGTAAGTTGCTCTTCCCTCTCATCCTATAGAATCTGCATACAGAGAAGGGAAACATAACATCTTCCCTGTGGAGCTGTTGCCAAGATAAGTGACAGCGCAGCGGGTGGCTGGCGCTTAGACCCTACCGTGTGTGTCCTAACCTTCATCAGAAAAGGAATAAATATGGGTATTAATAAAATGCTAGAAAAAACTTGCTTACAGAAATGTTAAAAATTTTTGTCAAAATTGTTGTTGAAATGTATTAGAAACAGTTGAAGAAAATGGAAGAAGTGAATGAATAATAAAAGAATAATGGATTCCAGAGCATTTATGACTCACCAAGAAAGTAGTGCTCACCATAGTAAAATTACTAACACTTTATGAGTCATGAAAATATTTTATCAGTCTCTTATAAAAAAAAAACTGAAAGTGACTTTAAAACTAAAGAGCAATAAAGGAGTAGATATCAGGGAGCTTTGCGCAGTCATCTGCCCCGTTCAGCAGTGGCCCGGGTCCAGTGACCACCCCTGTGAAGCACGTCCTACCGACCTCTTTCAGAACATTATATTTGCTCTTTTGAGGAGAAATTCTTGCTTTCCCATATTTACATCACCACTTTCCAGCCTTTCTGGGTAACAATTTCATGCCAGATTAAGGAACTGGATTATACAAGTTACAACCAAACATGTGCTATTAGAATTGGTCAAACATAAATACAGAGTGGGAAGGATGGATTTCATCTTTTGAGGAAGAGGAAAAACAACGACGAAGTCAAGGAAAGTCAGCATGCAGAATAAGCTGGCCAGAAGTTTATCTGGAGACCTGAGGACACTGGATTCTGGGACATCCTCCTCAGCACTCTTGCTATGTCTGTGCTTACAGGCATGTGAGTGCCCAAGGGGACAAGTGCAATGGAGAACAGTTGTTAATGAGAAAAACAACTTCAATTAAACAACTCCCTAAGATCTTTAAGAATGTTTCTGGAAAGAAAACACAATTCCTTTCCTGGATTCATATTGAAAGGCATAATAAAAACAGGTGAGCAATAATGTTTGGGAAATAAATACTCTTTTACTCTTTCTATTTACATGGCAAAGGACTTAACATTTCAGCATTTCTTTTGTTGTTACAATCACACACCTGCAGCTCAGTTACCATCACTGTCTACTGGAATCAGCAGCCTGAATCCCTGATAATCCACAGTCACACCACCCAAAAGAGTGCTCTTCTTATTATTATATTTTTCCTTGTGAAATTCTCATGTGTTATTCGTCCTGAAATTATCTGTCCTCTAACAAAGACGTCTATCCCTACTGTGTCTCCTAGAACCCTTTTTTAATTGCAGTTTGTAGAACACGGAACTTGACTAAAGAAAAATGGTCTCGTGGCTACAGAAATGCTCTAGTATTTTGCCCAAAATTATCTAAGTAATCATATCTCAGTCTGTGCTGTACTTTTTTTCTAGATATAATCTTTACTAATCAGTGAAAGGAAGGTTATCTGAAGTGAAACAAGACTAGAGATAGGTGCTAAGTACTCATTCCATCATAGGCAATGGTTTTCATTACTTGAACTCACTTCCCCAGTGGAAGGTTTATAAACACACACGAAAAAAAAGAACAAACATACTTTAACCAACAGAAGAGTTTTGTTTTGTTTTGTTTTTTCATTTTTCGTGAGCCATAACATGTAGATTAAGGAAAATGTGATAATAGAGAATCATTTTTTGGCTCAGAATTGTATAGTTCCACTTAAGGTTTCAATCAGCCTCCAGCACCTTGATCATTATTTTTCTCAAATAAGTATATTAAGCAGCTATAAACATAAGTAGATAATTCTTTTATGAGGTATTAATATCCTTGTAGTGAAAAATAACACAATTGATCAACTGTTGAAGTATATCCCATGAAAATTACTTTATTCCACTAATGCATAAATATTGATAAAACTTAATACAATTATTTGATTGTCAGAAACTTCGACTATGAGCTGGAAGTCCACTGTGACTCATTTTAAAAATATTAAACATTAACTAACAATACTGAAATTATCTAAATGACTTACTGTCTTAGGTTTTCAATCATTTTTTCCATTGCTTCCTCCCAGCAGTATGCCTTAACAGACTGGAGATTTTCAATAATTTCTGAGGTAATCACAAGTCTTTCATTGATCTTTCCAGCTCTCTGATCTCTGCAAATCAATTAACGGATCAATCAAATACTTAGTAAAAACAAGTCGAATTAACCACCAAGAATAGCTCAAGCTTTTAAGAAAAGCTTTTATTAAACAGGTGAACATTTCATTATCAAATAGATGGTAATAAAAATAGTAGTTACCATTTAGTAAATACCTATTATATGCATTCCATACGCTATCCATAATCCTTATGATTGTCTAGAAGGAATGGTTATCTCTATTTTTAAAGATAAAACAATAAAGGATTTGAAAGTCCTCTATCTAAGCAATGACTGGTATCACTAATTCACTCTGTAATTAAAAAATAACTAAGGCTTTGATGTGTGAACATATATGAGCTAGAGTAGGAAAAGCTCATAAACCCTATCTAAAATTTATGCATTCCCTCCCACTCACATAAATGTTTTATCCATTATACCTAAATATTATGATCTATAAACATAAACTGAATCATAACATATTTATAAAGAAATTCTACAGAACGACAAACAAAATAGGAAGTATGGATATAGATATTTACACCATTAAAATAATCTCTTTTTAGTGACATCCAGTAAGTAGATGACAGTTCAGTGCTTAGACAGTCCTGGTTTTACTACAGTGGTCTTTTTGGAACCCAACATAAAATCCTTTCAAGCTGTGTAAATAGAGTGCTACCTGTACTTCATCATCATTCTCCCTAACCCAGCTTGAAAAAGGGCGAGGACTATGAGGAAAGCAAGTCCACAGAAGGCGGAGGCCTGTAACAAATCCCAGATCAGCCCCATCAGGAGCGTCACTTGCAAAGGAGCGATCCACACGAAATGTGCCACTGCAAGTCCCTGGAAAATAGAATCACAGCGAAAACTAGTGACATTTCATCCTCCCTCCCCGAAAACAGACATAGATTAAAAAATTAAGCACAGTGACCTGATACAATCAAACACTTCATGGTTCTCAGCACACTAAAATCTAGGTATTCATTACATAAAGCACAGAGCAATGTGTTCAAACATTCTACACATGGAATCGGATTTCCCAAGGAACAAATTTCAAGTTACTGCTACATTTTTAAGAAATTTTTTTTTCAGTGGAATTGAGATTGGATCTCTCAAGTACCATGTCAAGAATTTTTAAAAACTTCTATTTGGGTAAAGCAAAAGACATGGTACAGAAAATGAGAGAAAAGACTTTCCAGAAACTTAATCTTCACAATGGCACGATTCTTACAATATATTCAGAATAAATGCATGCTTAATTCAACAGCAATTCAGTTAGTACCTGCTGAGGGCTTGACACCACGTTAAATACTGGAAACGCAAAGATAAATAAAACATATTATCTGTCCTCAAGGATTTTGCTTTTATTTGTGACACAGAAGGCACTGACCAAAAATCGCTCAGAGTATCATAGTCAACCAAAGTAAATAACATTTAAAATATTAAAAGAAAACAAGATCTGATAAAGATTGAATTTTGAAAAACCTCATTAAATACTAAGCAAACTGATATGCCTTTGAGTTGGGTGAAATAGCAGTTGGCTACACAAGTTAGCTTTCTGTTTTCAGAGACAGGTAAGATAGGAATGTGTTCGACTTTACCACTTATTACTGTTATCTGACCCAGGAAAACCTTTGGGGTTGTGTGATTTACAACAATAATGCATAAAAGATTAAGTCAATAGGTACATACTTCATCAAATTTGTTCAGGTTGTTGGAAAGGAGACTAACAAGTTGTCCAATACTTATTTTATCTAGAACACGGCTTGACAACTTTAAAGTCTAAAAGAAAAAAATGGAAAGTTAAATGATATCAACAAAAAAGACAAACATATTTATAAGTAACATTATAATATAGCTGAGGAATTAATTTACATGCATGCATTTTTAAGATAATGAAAATTCTTATGTTCGTCTAGCTTAGTATTTTCTCAAATTTATAAATATTTCTGTTCACAATAAATATTATAGTCATGCCTCTAGTTATTTTATTTTCCAGAGAGAATAATAACTAGTTTTTCCTTCTCAAAAACTAATTAAATACCTATGTATTTATATAGTGTGAAGGATTTTTTGTTGTTGTTGTTGTTTTGTTTTGTTGCTTATTTTAGTTTTATAAAAGATGGAACCAAAGGCAGTGAAATTTGAAATTAAAAGCTTGGCCTTAAATTTTGCATACAGTCCTATAGTAACTATTAAATAAAATTTCTCTTAAAGCTACTTAAAGTATATTATAAATAAATGAATCACTAAATTTTGTGAAAGATTATAGTAATACAAAATCCTCAAATTTTACAAAGAAATATACATCCACACACACAAAATAGAATTATTTAGTAGGCAAAGTAATTGTTTATGGAAATCACAGTGATACTTCACCTATAAAATTTAATAAGAATTGATGTGACAGCAGATGGCTTTTGTTGGAGAGTATCCACCTAATACTTGCTTCATCCAAATCTCTCACATATGTATTGAGCACTTATTAGATGCAAATCATTGTACTGAAGACTTCAGAGATTATTATTAAGATTTATTAAAAGATAATTTTCACCTCAAGGCAACTTTGTACATACATAACTAAATATGTGATAAATGAGTTAAAGAAGGTAGAATATAATAGAGAAAGTTTACATCTCTAGTTATAAAAATCTGGAAATAGTTTACTGAAGAAGTAGAATTTAAGATGGGTGTAGAATAATGAATTGCATTTAGATAACACAGATGAAGAAGGAATCGATAAGGTTATTCCAAAGCACTATTAAGAGTACAACAATCCATTGGAACAATCCATTGAGCTGGATCACACGTGACTTAGTAACAGACTCAGTCTCAAGTGACTTTAAGTCTTCCATGGAACTCCATGTTAACATAGTAAATACTCAGTAGATACTTGTTTATTTTAGTTATTGTCATCTTCTTGAAATTCACAGGCAAAGCTAAATTTAGTTTGCATTTAGATTCATTATTTAAATTATAATTTGAATGTATCATAGTTGCAGATTTTGGAATAAAGAAAAATTACAAAATTTGGCATAAGGTAAAAAGAATTAGTGGTTGCCTGTGACATGGATGAAACTGGTCAGCCATGGTACCAGTTTACTTTTGGGACCAAAACACAGCCAAGTGGAGATACACTTGAATTCTTTGGTGATGATATCAATAAAAGCCCATCAAGTATGGCTAGTGAGGAAAACAAACTGGGTAAGAACGAATATTCAACAATGAGGGAAAAAAGGATAGAAACAAAATCTTCCGAATTTTCATTAATGTGTTCTGGGTCTGAAAGCACATCTATTGCTACATTTGTGCTAAATGTTATATATGGACTTATTTACAAACTAACATGCTCCTCCTTTGATCTCTCTTCCCCTTCGGCCCAGAGAATTTCATGCCTTTCTCCTCCCATATGATGCAGTTTGCCTTGCTACATTATTTCAGCACCATTTTATTTTCCATATTATTTAGAAAACCCTTTAAGGATTATAATTTAACTATTTTAGAAATTTTGAACAAGTTTTTGTATGATGTTCTACTTTTAGGCCTTAGTTTCTTAAAATCTTTTATCCATAGAATAAGGATAATAGTTTCTACCACAGAGCGTTTTAGAGAGACTAAAATGAGAGAGTATGCTTAAATCACTCAGAAGCTTGTCATGCACATCCTTAGCTATTACTTATCATAATAATAAGCACTTTTATAAATATTTTTTAAAACTGGATTCAACTTTCTTTGATATGCTTGCTTTGTAGATTCTACCTTCCAAATAATACCTAATAATTTCTTCACTTATGTAAAATTTCTGGATCAAAAATATTTTTTGTCGATTTTTCACCCATGCTTTCTTGGTACTTGTGAACTGATGAGACTGCAGCTGAGATGATTTAATTAAACTGTGGACTCTTTTCCTCTTGTGCCTCCAGAAAAGACTTCCTTAAACAATAAAGTATGGCTATCAGGATTTCACAACACAACTGACCTTGCATGTATATTATGGAAGTGTTATGAACCCATTTGCTAGAGAGAATTTCGGATCCAGGACCATTATAAGCCAATATATATAAAGTTTTAACATTGAGGGAAGGAAAAAGAGAAGAAAGGTAAAGCAGTATCCAAATGACTCAGTCAAATCAGCTTTTTGTAAAGACTTGGTAGATCTAAGTATTCACATATGGTCTTGAATCGGGTTGGTGAAAACACACGTTATTGAAATGATCTTGACAGTTTTTGTAAGGTAGTTAAATCTTAATCTAAATTCACCTAAATCATGCTTCAGCAACCTGGGCTCTTGTCTGGACAGTACACACAGAAAACTGGAGAATATTCTTACTGTTGCCATGCATGTGCTGTTCTAAAATGTTTTAATTCACAGGACTCACAGGATGACAAAAATCTAACTCAAAATAAGGCAGTGGATGGGTTAATACCACCACTGTGTCACAACCAGTTAAGATGGAAACTTTCATTGCTTGTATTATCATTAAAAATTACATTCTATACTCTTATTGTTGAATATGAGGCTACATTGTATTTACCATAAGATTATACTTTGTCAGAGACTTTTATGCAGATAGTAAGAATTATTTTCATGGGGAGCTATGGATTCCAAAAAATGATGATATGACTAGTAAAAAATAAATAAAACTATATTACAGACAGTTTATAGAAGGTGTTCAATAATTATTAGTTGAAGTGAATTAAATTATCAAAGAAAATTAGAAACATTAAATATTACTGTCATTTATTTCACAAGCTTACAAAATTTATTTCAGCATTTATTTCTTACTTGTACCATCATAGCATTTAAAACATGATTCCATTCCATGTAGCATAAAGACTGTGCAAGGAAGTATTACCTTCTTATAAATCAAACTAAACATAGCTATCCTCATTTGCATTCCAATGTGATGAAGGCCAAAAATGGCTGGGTGCATGAGCAGCGTCCTCATGATAAAGAGAAGGCATAAGCCTATGCCTAGGTAAATTGCAATGGAGCGTTCCTTCTTGTTTTCTGGATCATAGGAAGCTATGATTCTTCCCAGTAAGAGAGGCTGGACTGCTTTGGTGACTTCCTGTAAAGAGGATAGAGAAATGAAATTTTATTCCCCTTTCATAAAATGCCCTCACAATTTTAACACAGGAGGTTTCATCTTTAGGGGAGGATTTAAAATGCGCTACATAAAGAGCCATGCCATACACATGTTTTTAATATATTTATACTTTAAAATAAAACTTGATTTTGAATTAGAGTAAAAGTCATTTGGAGGCAAGTTTATGCATGAAGTATTTTTGATGGAAGAGTGAATAGTGGCCATAAAGTAAAGGTGTAGTTTCTGGAGTATTAATTAATAATACCTACATAGCACTTTAGAAGTGAGATAGGATTATTTTCATTTTGCAGATGAAGAAACAAGGCCAAAGAGACAAAACAAGGCCAACTCACCAAAGTGAGTTGATGTGATTTTGAAATAGAACTTCTTGAAAGCATTGGAATTTTTTCAAATGAATATAGCTTCTCAAGGTGACTACGTAAAGGGGAGCTGGAGACAGGAGGAAGGAGCATGCTGGCAGTAGCGGTATTTAAACTCAGCCACTTCCAGTGCCATGCCCCTTCGAGGCTGGAATACTCACGGACTTCAAGGAAAAAGCATGCCAGCAGATTTCGACCTCAGGCCAGTTTCCAAAGATTCATCAACTCCTCAAAGGCCCATGAGTTAACACGGCAGGACCAATGTTGTATTTTCCAAACCCACCTTATCAGATCCTCACTCAACTCCTAAATCAAACTGTCCATCAAATTCATTACTGCCTCTGAATATACAAGAATAGATTTGAATTCAGGGATGTGAACTCAGGAGGTCTCTCACCCATCTTACTAAATTGTCTTCAAAAGAGAAAGACACATAATTCCCTGTTTTGTTTTATGATGGTCTCATGAAACTTGGGGATCTGAGGCTAAACCCTGCAGTAAAATGATGTTATACTAACTGATTCCACTTCAAATGTATATTTTCCAAGCCAGACTGGCCCCCAAGTATTTCTCAGCATTACTCTCCCTCAGCCCTTAATTTGCTTTTTTCTCCCCATTTTCTACAATGTCTTTTTAAACCTTAGTGCCCAATACCACCAGCATTCTCATTCTCAATAGATGAAAATGCTTTTTTATATCAACTTCATGCCCACAAGAAATCTTGACCAGTCAGCTGTCACTGACTGATCACTGGCTTTGTATAGCTGCTCAATCTGTACTTTGGATTCAGCACTTTATTTCAGATAAAGTGTGTAGACCAAGGCTCTGACTTTAAGATTCAAATCTAAAAAAGATTTATAAACTAATCATAAACATGACATATTAGATTTCTCTCATCTCACATAGCCATATTTTAATGTTTGAATCATAGCAAATAGGTCTTGAAAAGAAAATTGCTAACCTCCTACCCAGATATAACACATTAATAATTTGCCATATCCACTGAAGAGCATCTGTTTTTAAAAAGTAATAAGTGCAGAAATTACTGTTTATTGGTGTGTATCATTCTGTGTATGCTTTGTACTTTTATTACACATGTATCCATCCTTAGACTATATATATATATAGAAAGAGAATTGTTTTTGAGGTTTTAAATTTTATATAAATTTTATATAAAATTTTATATCATACTCTGCTTTTTGCAACTTTTTTTAAAACTTAACATTGTGGTTTTTTGAAATTTATCTTCACTGATACTTGTCCACCTCATTTATTGTAAGTGCTATTCAACATGACATCCACTGAGTAAGTCGGGTTATTTGCCGCACTGCCCCACGTTGGAGCAAATGGGTTGTGTCTATTCTTAAACTATTATAATGTGTGCGAGTGCTACCCTGACTGTTTTTATTTTCATAGATCCATGCCAAACTTTCTCTAGAGTAGATAATTGATTTCAAAATTCCTAACTCCTTAAATTAGGAAAATATACAGTTAAGATAAATTTTGGATTTTAAATTTATCTATAAATATATCTGCACTATGAATATAGTTTTTCATAGTGTGTTTACAGTGGTAGTATTTCACCCTCAAAATTACTTTTATATCAATATTTTATCCTGTAATTTTTCTATATTATGTTGTTTTTCAGAGACAAATGTCAATACCAAGTATCTTTGATTTACTTTTCCATCAATAATGGGTTTGCTCTTGGCTGAAACACTTTCTTGAGTTGTATTCAAGGGCATTGGATTTGTATGTGTTAACTTCGTTGGAAGTATCTGCGTGGTCACAAAGCAGAGAGTAAGGAGCTTTGATATTTACCATGAGTCCTAGTAAAACATCTATTTATTGTAAGACAAAAACTGGAAGAATACAGTCTGTGACTGCTACTCATGAATTCAACTGCTTATATTATGATTAGCATAAACACCTTTCTCCCTTTTGCAGAACTCATAAAAATATACACATATATAGTCTGCTGATAATAGGATATTGAACCACTGCTAAGCACCACATTACATATTTCTAAGGAGTAACTCCTCTCTACAGATGCCAAAACTATCATTCTAAGAAAAAAAAAGAAATATTTTAGCAATTGAGTTGTACACAGAATTTTTAGAGTTAGAAATGTACAGGCTTACATACGTTTTTTTCCTATTGAATAATTCGAACTAAACTCTCTGACATTGTATCACCATTATATTTTTCCATAACCTGTCATCTTTATCACAATAGATCCAATTGCTGAACTGTTATTCAGTTGCAATTTATAACAAAATAATTTATAACAATATATTTATAACAAAATAAATAAAATCTGGATAACGTTTCAGACATCTACTTGATATATTGGCGTTACTAACCTAGTTATTTATCATCTTGCCTCAAACAAAAGAGGACATACTCATCCCTTGAACATCAATGGCTATTCCACAAAAAGACTGGTGGTATTACTCTGGGAGAGTACATGTTCACAGAAAAAAAAAATTTCAGTTTATTTTGATAGAGAAAGTTCTAATAATACGACCATTTGCCAACATCAAACCACCATAAACCTCACAAAATGGAACTGTTAATATTCAAGGACAAATTCAACACTCCAGCCTCCACGTCTATAGTATTCCCTACTCTATTTTAAGCGGCATGTTCTCTAATATTTACAATGGAACCATTTACAGATATCACCTGACTTTTTTATTTGGAAGGGAAAACAATGGTAACTGATACCTCGCTTAATCTAGGAAGCAGAGTCCTTTACAAAAATCATCCCTATAATGATTGGGAGAAACAAAGTCCTATATTTTGGTGTGTGAAAGCTGTGTGTACCCCATTGCTTAGACTATTTTCAGAGAGACAAGAAATTTCGCAATTTGGCACCATATTAAATAGTGCAAGCAGACTGAGGCTTAAAATGTAATGAGAAGGAATGTAAATCTATTTGAAAATTTAATAAAATATTTTATTACATTTTATCAGACACAAATCAAGATGGGATTCACTTAATGGTTCACTTAGATGTGTCAGAGATGTCCCACAGCAGAGGCTGAGGATTTGTGGGGCAACTGTCTCAGTCCACATTCGGCCACCACTTTGGGTGTTTTCTATTCAGAGAGATGCAAGTCCAAACAGTAGGAATTTCAGAATACCATCTGGGGAGAGGGAATCAAGTTAGAGAAAAGCACAAGTGATTGCGTTTCTGGTGGGAATAATCTTGAGTCTCAATTTAGATCACCCACAGAGAAAAATTAGGAAGACAGAAACTACCTCCTGAGAGGTATATCTGGTCTCTCATGGGATCCTCCAGGCCAGAACGTAAAGTCACTGCCAATGAGTCTAAATTCTTTAACTATATCTGTTCTACCTTCATTTCTAGCCCTGGGCCAGCTATTTCTAGTGATAGGGAAGTCTGCTGGATATTCAGACCATGAAAGAAAATTCAGATGCAAACAGAAAATTTGGTTCAGGTTTGCAATTACATTAAATGAAATAATCCCAAGATAACTTTATCTTTAAAATCCTAATTCAAAACCCTAAGCATAATTGTTTCTAATACAAGTAGCGTGATTAGTAGAACTTCTAAGGTTACATTATTTTTTACTGTGTGTAGTCAGTAAAGCCACCACCACTACTACCACCATCATCGCCATCATCATCATCATCTCGTTTTAAATATATTTTGTATGTCTTTATCCCAGGAATACTAGGGCATTATTTGAGAAACAATGAGAAGTTAACATCTCTGAATAGAGAGAAATTAATTAACAGCATAAGAATAGACTACGAAAGAACCTTAGTTATCTCAATAACAACTGTAAAGAACCTGATAAAACTTCAATGTTTCTGATGTTGTCCTAAATAAACTCAAATATAAGAATATTTCATTAATCTAAGAAAAAATTCTCCCTCAATAAAAGAATCAGCACCATACTTAATAAAACTCCAAAAGCATTAGCTTTAGAGTCAGATAAACACACACACAAAAAAAAACAGGAATACTGACTATTACTACAATTTAACATTTTTCTGGAACTTTTCACTAATACAATTTAACAAAGCAATTGAGGTTTGAATATTGGAAAGAAGTAGAAGCATCATAATCAGCACAGAATATGATTGTCCATAGAACATATTTGAGTCAAGAGTTTAACAGAGGTTTAAAAATAATTATATAAAGAAAATAGATTTCTATATACCAAGCATAATAACCGATTAAATAAGTATCCTGTTTTTAGCAACAATATAACAAAAGATGTAAATACCAATAACATATATAAATATTTTTTACAATACATTACTAAGATATATTTCAAGTGTCAAGTAAACAAAGAACTTAAATATTTTCTTAAAAGAAAAACTGATTATTGCTAAGATTATATTTATCCCAAGTTATTTTATAAGATTAATGCTATCTTCATCGGAATTCCAAATGGATTTTTTGGAAGTAAACTTTTACAGCAGAGAGTCTTAGTTCTTGCAACAATCCCAACAGCATGCACAATGCCTTGCACAGAATATCCACTCAGCATATATTTGTTGAATCAACGGATAAAACAATTCTAAATTTCATTTAGGAACAAAATGAGACACTAATGAAAAACACTTGAAGAATAAGAATAAGGTATGAGACAATTTACATTACTGAATATCGAATCATATTATACAAATAGAATAAGTAGCATGGCAAAAAAGTAGACTGATTTATCTGTAAAGTCCAGGAACAGGTCCAAGTACATATAATAACAATATATAATAAAATATGGCATTTTAAGTCAGTGGATAAAGGCTAGATTACACAATAACTAATGGAGAAACTGGACACTTATTTTTTAAATTAGATTTCTATCTCACACATATACAAAAATTCCAAATGGATTAGATATTTACATGTAAATGATAAAATAAAAATGTAGATATGTGCATATACAATAATTGGGTATGGCAGGCTTTTAAAAATGTCTGATGCCAACAGCAGAAAACAACAACAAAAAAGGTGCACAGATTTAGCAGCATACTTTATAAAATTAAAACTTCCATTTGTTAAAAAAATAATAAACAAAAATTCACTAGAAACAAGCTGGGAAAAATGTTTTCTTATATATCCATAAGAAAAAGACAAAGATACCAAAAGAAAAATAAACAGAGAACATTAAAAGGCAACTCACACACACAAAAACAAAAATACAAATTAATATATAAAAACTGTTTAAACTCAATAGTAACTAATGTAAGGAAAGTAAAAATAATAGACTTTGTTTCACTGAGCAATTTGGAAATGTTTTTAAAAATACCTACTGTTGGTGAGGACTGAGTTTTGATACTTTAGTATCAAGAAAGTAAATTAATATATCTTGTCTGGAAGGCAATTGCACAATCTGCTAAAATTTAGCTTTAAAATGATGTGCATTGAAGGACTATTTACAATAGTGAAAAATGGAAGAAATCTAAATATTCAATGATGACGAATTGATAAAATTAATTTTGGTACAGGCACATGACTCATTAAACATTAAAATCATTAGGTAGAAAAACATCTAATGGCATGAAAAGGCACTAACATTACATTACAAGAAACACTTGGAGAATTTTTCAAGAGTACTACTTATTATTCCAGGGCCCATTCCAGACCAGTGCAATCTCTTATCTGGGGTGGGGTTCCTGGTTACTCTAAAGATTGAAGTAAAATTCCTTATATTTCAAGGAAAGCCAAATGCCATGAATTTCCAAATCTCATCATAGGAAGTGGGAGAAAGTTCAGAATGCTGTGAGTGGCACAGAAGTGCAGCACGCGTGTTAGAAATGGAGTTGCAGCAGAGGTAGAAATCTTCAAAATATAGGGTGAGTGTAAGAAGTGTAGCGTGCAAGTCACTGCTGGGGTTAGAGAAGCAGCTAGACATGTCAGGAGGCAGGGACAGAAAAGAAATGGAGAAGGGACTCCTACATGACAAGCATCTAGAAAATTTGTTGGAGGCGGCTGTCCTTAGGTGAAGGGTCATGAGTCCAAGTGGCCTAAGCCAGAGACTATCTGTGAGCAGAATTCCTCAGAACCCTCTCCCTTCTTTAGCAGTATGCTTAAATACAAACACCTACCCAATGTCTGTCAAAATGTAAGGGGCAAAGATCTTTCTTTGCAATATAGATTATGGGACTTGTGAATTCTAGTAGCATGAACGCTAGGACTTCTCCTTTATGCCCTTAAACTTCTTGGGGTGTAATGAATAAAAGTAATTTGACTCAAGTTGCACTGATATGTAACTCAATTTGATGGTGGGAATAGGCTCAGAGCTGCCTAGAAATCAAGAATATTTTTGAGTGAATACTTGTGAATTTTTTATAATAAATGTTTTGTGATGACCATATTCTCTCAGTAATCTACTTACAGAACTCCCTCTGCTTGGCTTCCCTCCCTCGTCCTTAATTGACTCTGACACAGTTTTTCAACAACCGGTTTTCCTTCTACACTGAGAGTCTTAAATGCTAAAGATAATGTTATATGTGAATTAAATGAAGAAAAAACAAGTACATAGCCAATGATGAGAGGCCGTGGCTAATGTGATTTAAAATGACTTCGATTTAGCAGAGAGACAAGCTTCCTCATGATTACATTTCCTTTATTCTTAATCTTTCACAGTCAACACCAAGTTTTATGGTACTTTTTCTATCAGCACTGAAACCAATCAGTTATCCTGATTTAGAGGGACGAAGAATGCACAGGAGAAAAGAATCTACCTTTACCAACAGCAAGTTCAAGAATCACCGCTCATTTAATGGAACTTAAAAATTACCAAGATGACACACACAGAGGAAAGAAGGAATGCCCAGAAAATACCGAGGCTTTTATAAGTTGTTTAAAAGGATAGAGGTCTTATTATAATGGCTAAATTTTCTCCCCTTCTTTTCTTCCTGTAAGCAACCAAAAAAGAAAGAAAAAGAAAAGTCACAAGATCACATACCCTGAAAAGTGGCGCTCCTCTTCACCACCACAATGGTTATTTAAATTCTTTAACATTTAAAGTTCTCAATATTTTCACTGCTTAAAACTACATAGCCCCTGCAAGGCCTTCTCTGTGACAAGGATAAGAAACCTATAGCATGACCGACCACATTTGTGCCATTGACAATGTTAATTTTTCTCTCCACGCCCTCTCACCATATACATTTCAGCTACTTTTGCCATCCATTCTTTTCCTCACCAATAATATTCTGTTGGTTATCAGAAGTTGAGCTGGTGGAAATAAACTTTGCCCTTCAAATGTTCTGCCAATTCCAGACCCGTAGCCCAAGGCTCAGGTTAGCTCCGGAACAGCTCTCCCCTCACTCCCACCTGTGGGTAATCAGTACACCATGAAAGGATTTAAGATTCCTGCAGCTGAGATATCTCTAAACTTGAGAAGTTTAAAAATTAGCCCTTCTCCACACCCACTTCATTCTTCTACTCCTTACTTTTGTTTATAAGTTTGACCCTCAGAACTACTGGCTTTTGGGTGGATTTCACACAGTTCTTTCCCTGAGTATAAATAAGTGAGAAGATTCTAGTTGGTTCCCCATCCTGCTTTATGCTGTGAATTTTCTTCAGATTTGCCCTGGAGGTGACCCAGGAAGAATCCTCAACCTTCACGTTTTTGATAACCTGTGCCTCCTGAGAAGGTGCAAAGAAACTCAGTAGACAATCACAAATATAATTATGTAGCAATTATCATCTAATATAATGGAAAGGTCTTAGGCTTGGGTCCTAGGCTTGGACCTGGCTATCACTCAAATTTACTATGCATGACTTTAGGAAAGTCAGTTAATTTCCCGGATTCTGAGTTTCCTTTCGGTGTATCAGAGATAATAATATCTGGTCCATGGAGTTACTAGGAGTAAAATAATCTGCATAAAAGTCTTAATGCTAAACCTGGAACAGATTAAGTACAATAAATATTAAACTATATCATGTTTATTTCGGGTCTGTGTACACCAGGCCAAAAAAATAATTTCACTAAATATATTTGTGTTTCATCTAAACTTTCACGTTTAGGTGAATGCTTTTGTTCACATAAAACTTCTAGGCTGGTGGATAAATTATTTCACAGGTCAAGCAGAGAATAAAGATGTTTGATAATGAGGCCTCTCTTCCAGATTCTTCTTTTCAGCTGTGCTTATGCTAATCAATGGAAGCCGCAAGAGATGAAGACTATAACTAAGGAAAATAGTTCCACCACAATCTTAATCATGCAATAACATTTGTTTGAAGTATCATTTACTTTGATCCAAATGATTTTTTGAGAATGTTACATTCTTATATGATATGACCAGAGTGAATTGTACTTGTTATATATTAATTCAAATGTGTAGAATATAGTCATTAAAACAACCAACAAAACATATATTTAAAAATTAAGACAAATAGAGCTAGAAGCTATGAATAAAATAGTTTCCCAGAGTTGTGAATGCTCTCATTGAGAAAAATCACCTCAAAGGTATCTTAAATGATAGTTAATTCTTCAACTACCTTATATTTATGAACAAAATATTTTCACCCCCAAACTGTTGCAGGTTTCCACAAAAATAGATAGATAGATAGATAGATAGATAGATAGATAGATAGATAGATAGATAGATGATAGAGAGATGGACAGATAAATTTCAAAAGCCAGAAGAATTTTTCTAGGTAATTATCAAGGGCATCACAAAACATTCTGGACCTAAATGTGGTTATCTTTGCCAAGATGAAAATTTTTAATGTATTTTTCTTGGTGTGCTTGAACTACAAATTCTTAAAAAACAATGCGACTTGTATGGTATCTCTTTGGGAGACACTATGGCACCACTGACTCTTCAAAGCATTAAGACCAATACGAATATAATAACAAGCTCAGCAGATGGCACTTTGCATCCCAAAGCAAATGTTGTGCACAGCCTTTCCTTGAAGATTAAGTAACTTTTCAATTTGCCATTGCATTTTACAGGTTATAGCCTAGATTCTAAATGAGGCTCTATGACATAAAAAAGTAACAGATCAGAATCACATTTCACAGCAGTTCAGGGACTTCCAAGACTGCACCCAAAACCACAAAGCCTAGGGTTTTGAGGCATGGGGCTCCCTTCACACTGATAAAAATGTAAGAGACTAAGAAAACATATTTCAAGAGTACCTCACTGCCAAATTTTAAAACGTTGCTATTTTTCCTTGAAACAATTCAGCATGCAGATTTGATTTCAAAATATTACCAATGTCCATATATGTAATAGGCTGAATTTTACCTAATGATTATTTTATCCATAATCATTTTACAAATGAGATCCTTACCCCTAAATATAATAAGACTCCATAGAACATAAATTTCCAGAAAAAGCATCGCCGAAGAGCATTAATGAGTTTGGGATTTTTCTTTGATGCCAGCTCTCTGTCCCATTCTCTGCAAAAGAATAAAAAGTGGGACCAATAAGATGATTTGATTATGCAAAAACTTAAGTTGTTCTATTTCCCTTATAATCAAGTGACTAAAGAGATGAAAATTTGTGGAGACCTTCCAACACCAACACTCTGTTAGACATTTGGCAGAATTCAATCCTCTACTCTATATCAATTTTCAGAGAGTTGATTTCATGAATCGGCCACATTACATTTATTAAAGAAAGATTCTAGGCTTCTTAAAACTGGCATTAAATGTGGACACATAAAGTATGACTTATGAATAAACATTGCTGTGCGTGAACGAGGTGAAAAATAAACATATTTAATTTTTTCCCTTGACTTCTTGATTTTTACCTGTTTAGAACTGTAAATTTTATAAAATTTAACCATCAAATCAAAAACAAGATAAAAGTTTAGATGGATTTGTCTGTGGTTTAACATTACTTGTTATTTAGACTTTATTTTTAAATGTAGAGGTATGAAACAAATCTCATCAAACTTCATTTTCAACTACTAAAATCATTTGTTAGAGTAAGACTTTGGAAGATTAGAATAGAATCAAATTCTATATTTTCTATATGTTATAATTACATAAATTAAATAGTCTGAAAATGGTTGATATATAAATATATGTTTTATTTTCTTTTAAATGTGATAGACTTATCAGCTGATTATACTGATTTTAAGTTATATCACTACTTTCTATTAGTAAAAGCTCTCTTTTTTTTCCTAAGAGGGTAAAATATATTTCTAAATGTTACTTTCATTCATTTTTAAACTGTACAGAGATTTAAAAAAAAATTCATGAACCACACACTAGAACTACATAACTAAATAAAGGCCTTGCATTTGATCAACAGTTATTCTCATCATTATCAACTATTATTAGAGGTAATTCTAGGTTCCTTCAAAGAGAGAACACACAGCTGAGATTTGAGGGCAAGCTTGGCAATCTCTGTGTGTGAACGGTGGCTTCCCCCAGAAGCTTACTATCTATAATGCTCATTACCCTATCCCATTTATCCACCTCCATAACCTCTTCTGTACTCTTTCGCTCACACACATGGAGCTGGCCTCCCATCCATATCATTCAGTGACTCGCAATAAAGTAATAAGCTATAAACATGGAGGCAGACCCAGCCTTTCCTTCAAAGGAAGAGTCAAATGAGAAAGCCAAAGAAGTGGTTTCAAGGTGAGAAGTAGACAACTCTGAAGTCATGTAGGAAGATGTCATTATATTTGATAATTAAGAGGCCTCTGGTGACTCTGATCAATGTGGTTTTAGGAACATGGTGGACATGAAAACCATATTTGAGGGAACTGAGATGTAAATAAAAGGTGAATAAGTAAAGTGACAAGGAGAGCAGAGAAATAGTAGCTATCAAAGAAAAAAAAAAAGAATGCATTAATGACCTGAGGGAAAGACAAGGTTGGGAATTTTTTTTTTTTGAATGGGTGGGACTTGAACAATTTGTAGCCCAAAAGAAGGAATTGGCAGA
Organism: Rousettus aegyptiacus; assembly: GCF_014176215.1. NCBI lineage: Eukaryota > Metazoa > Chordata > Mammalia > Chiroptera > Pteropodidae > Rousettus > Rousettus aegyptiacus. The sequence continues at coordinate 71,072,201 of NW_023416288.1, forward strand.
GATATAGGAATTGGTCCTTCATGTTGGAATGTGAATTTGCTGCTCCTACTAGCCAAATTCTTTGATTAAAATCAAGAAAAATAAGGTTGAATATCTTACTTAGCCTTAAAAATGTAAAAAAAAAAAAATGAAATGACTTTAATGAAAATACAGTAACCAAATTATAAGTCTAATCAATTTTTTTGATGCAATAATTTTGTAGTTACTTATTTTTTATTTTTTATTTTAATTTTGCCAACTCCCTCTCCCCTCTTCCTTTTACCCAGTATCAAACACTGTGATGCTAGCACAAGACCTGTCTAGCTCAATCATAGACTGTGGTTGGTCTAAGGAATGAGCTTGTGACTCAAGAGTCTCTGGAATTTTTCACATTTGGCCAAGGAGAAAGGGCTCTGTCTTTTGCGGTCTGTAAACAGACAGGCAAAGAGTTCTGAGGATCCTCTGCATAGAGGAAACTCATCTGAGAGAATAAAGGCAGCACAAAGCAAATGCCACCAGGCGACATTTAAGTCCCTGATTCCATTGAGTCCCTAAGGTCAGTCTCTACCTAACATTGGCTCATGTAATCTAATTCTGTCTAATTGCTTCTTTTCATTTACTTAAGCTACTAAATTGAGTTTCTATCACTGGCAATCAAAAGGGTTCTCAGCAATACTCTGAGAAAAGGGGACTTCTTTATAATGGGAAACACTGTTCCTGGAGAGGCCAGAAGTGCAGACCTTGGATTAGAATCACCACTCCATCAGTCATCAGCTGGCAAATTACATCAACTCTCTGGGTCTTGGTTTGCTCCTCTGTAAGATGGAAATAAGAATGCTTTCTTCCCAGAGTGGCTGATAAGAAACATTGTACCTAGCATTCAATATGTACTCAAATATATGAAATTTTTTTTAACTTTTTAAAAATATTGAATAGCCATTATCTTAAGACTTCCAGGATGTACATTAGTATTTAAATATTAAAATTTGAGAGACAGATATACATAATTTGCTACATATAGATGTTATTTCAATCTTCACAAAATCCATTTAATGTTCGTTAAAGACAGGTAACTTTTCAGAATTCGAACATGCATTTTTCAGGAAAAAAGTCCTTAATCAGGAAAATGTTCTTTTTCTTTCATCTCTTCATTGTTTAATCCTTAATTGATCAAGACTTGAGCAAGAAAATAAGATGCTCCAATTTTAAATATGCTATTTTAAGGATTAAGCCCTCTAAAATGTCAATTCTCTATTTTCTGTGTAATGAATAATATTAATTCTTCTTTCCAACTAGTGAACAATGCACATAAACATACCTTTCCAATTTTTCAGAGAGATTGTCAGCAGAATCAACTGAAGGGATTTGGTATATGTCTGACAACTCTAGGCGCTGTCTGTACCCTTTTCTCAAAATTGGTCTGGTCCAGCTAAAATAAAAAGAACAGATAGAAATATTCACTTGATTTGGTCTCCAATATAGACTTAAAATCTGATACCATTTCAAATCTTCCGGTATAAATACTAGAATAACATAATTCAACTTTTATAAATACCAGAGCTTCACATCTTACAGGATACAATGTCTGTAAAACAGTAGCACCTCTGAACCAATGTGACTGTTACTTTGTCAGAAAGGATCAAGAATGAGTGTAGAATCCTTTCTTGAGGAAAAAACAAACTACCAAAAGTATTCTTCAAAACTAACTGCCCCCAAATACTACAAGTTTATAATTTGCAATAACTGCTAAGTACAGTCTCTATCACTTCAAATATAAAATGACCTATGAATGTTAGTAAACTCTCAATCGACACCCTTACACCAGCACATAATACTCAGCAATGTGCTGTTTGTTGAATGAACTGACTAAAGCTGGAGGGTTACTGAGTACTTTATATCAATTTGTTGACTTAATTATCACATTTGAATCATTACTTGAGAGTGAGGATCATAACTTTCTTATGTTCTGTCTCCTCATCCCATAGCAGTTATGCACATCTACCCTCTACATACTTCGTATATAACAATTTATGATGAAAACTAGTGAAGCTAGCACAGTAAATAAGTAAGTAGGATACTCTAGTTATTTTTAAGTATATTGTTTCTCATTATTATGGATAAGGCAGAATAATCTTCACGGAGGTAAAAAAAATTGAAAAAGGAAGAGGAAAAGGAAGAGGATGAAGGGGGAGGAGAATTAAGAAACAACAAAACCATGCACAAAGAGAAATTTGGAAATGAAATTTGAGCAAATGAGACCTTTCTTGGGTGAAATTTCATTTATTAAAGAAAAGAATTGTACTTGGAAGTAGTAATCCTCAAACATATATTCTTTCTTTTAGCCTCTTCAGAGACGTCTAAAATTTGGTGTCATTAAGACTTTGGTAATGTATCAAAATGTATGTAAGCCATCAAAAATCAAAAGCATCCAGTTTCTTGTTTATACTTTCTTGGTCTCCAACTTCTTCAGCTGGCCCCTGATTTACGTTCCTTGTTCTTCCTTAAAATGTAACTGAATTAGGGCCCTACTCAAAGGCTAAGTAATTAAATCAATCATTTCTTGCTAAGATATCAATGAGTAACAATGGTTTAATATGTCACATTTTTCCATTAACTTGCAATATTTGCATCTTAACAAGAGCTTTTAACAAAGTATGATAATTAAGTCTTGCCTTTATTACCCAGTCTGATTCATTGATAATTTTTCCTGGAGAACAAAAATGAAAATAGCTGGGAACAGTCTGAATACAAGCAGTTAAAGAAGTACCATGAAAATGCAGTGTCTGCAGTACACATTGCCTACGAAACTGATGTCACCCCCACCTGGCACCTTCTCAGTATCCAACATAAACCCTGGAAGTAAAACTTGGAAATATAGGTGGCAGTTAGGCTGTGAAAAATTTAAGACAGCAATTTAGGATATAAAATCCATTCTGTTGGTTATAAGCTTTTGTAAACTTAACCAGGAAGTATAAAGGTAAAGCATGTGTTTACTACAATAAAAAGGGGGGGGGGGGGAAATAGGTACATATAGCACTTTCAAAAGAGCTTTCACAAACATTAGCACATTAAGATTTTAATTTGAAAATCTTGTTGGTAGGTAGACAAAAAGGGAATATTGTCCTATTTTAAGGATAAAAAAAAAAAACAGAGGCTCAGAGATGCTAAACTCATCTATTACTAAAGGCAAAACAATAAATTTTTACTGCATTCTTCTAACTTTATTCCTTCCTTTACTATGCTCAGCTTTCCCTGTTCAGGAAAATTAAGCATACTGGGTTATTCTAGACAAACAGCTGGGAGCAGAGCCTAGGAAGACTGAAAACTAGCAGACTACAGGCAGTGGTGTGTCATGCAAGAAAAACAAAAAAAACAGAAAGAAAATAAAAGTGACATGTCATTTGCCAATATCTCTGGTGTAAATACTCCCACCATGACCAATTTCAAGCTACCAAATGTGAAGTCACTGAACAGAGAGTTGGGAAGAGATACACAGTTGCATATTGTAATATATAATGTTTACCATTGAAATACAATGAACATAAATAATCTCAACAGCATAGAAAATAGTAAGACATAAAATTAGTGGTAACTTTCAAATTTGTATTACCTTTCTTTTAATATAATTTATTTAACTATAAGTTTAAATTATGTATTTCTTTATTTATTTAAATTAGTTTCAAGTATACAACACATTGGTTAGACATTTATATAGTTCATAAAATGATCCCCTCAATTTCTCCCTCTCTCCCCTGACCCTCCACCTAGCCAACATATTAATGCTAACTGAATTCTTTATGCCTTACTCCCCATCCTCAAGACCATCCGTCAGCTACAGATTTGTACTTGTTTAACCCTCCACCCTATTCTCCAAGTCCCCAATCCCCCTCTGTCCATCACCAAATCATCCACTATATTTGTGAATCTGTTTTTGATTAGTTTCTTCTTTCTTTGTTCCTTAGATTCTGCATATAAGTGAAATCATATAGTGTTTATCTTTCTCTCTTTGACTTAAATACCTTCTATGTTCATCAAAGAAATATCTTTTTCCATCCCCTTCCTTTTAGTCTGTGTGTGTCTTTTAATCTGAAGTGAGTCTCTCATAGACAGCATGTAAGGGTCTTGTTTTCTTATTCATCCATCCACTCTTTTAATTAGAACACTTCATTCTTTTCCATTTGAGGCGCTCATTGATAGGAATGTAGTTGTTACCATTCTTTACTTCTGTTTTTGATACACATTTTTTCTTCTTAAAAAGCCCTTCTGTCCTGCATAATTTCTTTTGAGAAATCAGCTGCCAGTCTTATAGGTGTTCTCTTACAGGTAACTATCTGTTTTTCTCTTGCTGCTTTTAATATTTTTTTCTTTGTATTTAACCTTTGGCATTTTAATTATGATGTATCTTGGTGTGGGCCTCTTTGGATGCCTGGTTTTTGGAATTCTCTGAGCTTCCTGGGATTGTATGTCCATTTCCTTCACCAGGTTAGGGAAGTTTTCCATCATTATTTCTCCAAACAGCTGTTCAATATCTTGTTTTCCTTCAGGTACGCTGATCAGCGTCCCATATGCTCCTTAAATTATTTTTATAGTCTTGGCATCTTATCTCTTGCCATTCTAATTGAGTGTTCTTGGCTTTCCTATCCTGTAAATAGGGCATTTGCTCCTCTTTTGTTTATTCCTTCATTTATTTAATATACTTCTCATCTCAGATAATGGTCTTTATTTCAGATTCATTCCCTTTTATAATTTCCATTTCCATTTTTATGTTATCTCAGATAATGGTCTTTATTTCAGATTCATTCCCTTTTATAATTTCCATTTCCATTTTTATGTTTTTGATCTCTTTGTTGAAGATCTCATGAACTTATCTACACTTCCTAAAAGTGCATTGAGCATCTTTATAACCAGTGTTTTGAACTCTGCATCTGTTAGATTACTTGACTCCATTATGTCTGGCTCTCTGTTCTGTTCTCTCACATTGTTTCTGCTTCTTTGTCTTCCCATTTTGGTTGCCTTTCTGTGTCTGTTTCTATGTACTAAGCAAAGCTCCTAAGTTTCTTGGTCCTATTAGTGTGGATTTGTAAAATAGGTGTCCAGTGGTATAGTCCTGAGAAGGGTTCAGCTGCAGGCCAAATTTAGCCCAAGTCTCTGCCTCTCTGGGGCCACCTGTTAAGATTCAGCAAGCAATCCACAGATGCTGTGCTTATAGTTGCATCAAAAGGCCACACCAGAAAACGAGGTCAGCTGCTACCAATGTGAGTCTAGGTGCTGCTCAGTAAGGAATACCTGACTCCCTGAGGATCCACCTGAATGTGGCTTAGGTGGGGACACGAGTTGGAGGAGGTGGGGTTTCAGGGAATCATCTGGGCAGAGCGAACTCTGTTATCCAGTTTGATGACATCACAGCTCTGGAGTCTGAGTCTGCACACTGGGAAGGAAGAGGGCTCAACAGAAGAACAATGGATACTGCTGGCACTTCTGTAAAGAGTGAGTCTCATCTTGGCCCTCACTCCAACAATGTCTCCTTGTAAGTCCCTGGTTCTCCCTGAGTGCAACCAAATCGGCACTGGAGCTCAGAGCAAGCAGATCCATCACCACAAAAATCTGCTCACAAATGTGGCTCCTTTAAAAAACATCTGCCACTGCCTCAGCCTCCATCTCACTCAGCAGATCGAGATCAGGCAGCCTCGAGTCCTCACCCCATCCTACCTTCTGCTGTTGCAGGGTGATTTCTTGGATTTCTCTCTAGTTGTATGGCTTGTTCATCTAGATCCCAGGCGATTTTTCTTTACTATTTGCTTCTTATTTGTCACAACTTTGATTTGGTAGTCACAGGGATGAACAGTTCTCTATCATCTATGCCATTTTTTTTCCTCTAAATTATGTAATTTTTAATACCAGTTGTGCTTAACAACCAGCTTACAAACTTCCTAAAAATTTATCAATTCAGCTAGAAAGGGCCAACACAGCACATCACCACTGCCTGATGGTTGAAAGACTTAGAATAGGGTAATGGCATTGAGGACAGAAAGAAAGGGGCCTATAGATTTAGTAAAAAGGAAAATACACCCTATCTCTTAAGAAATCTTGCATGTTCAGTATGTTTGAAAATATTTAAATGATGCTAAAATTACAAACAGAATTTCACTATCTGTAAATACAGAAAAAAAAAGATATTTACAGGAAATTTTAAAAATCTTTTCATCTTTTAAAAACTATATAAACATACGTTTTCTGGTCCATATCTAAGACCTGATGATCATTCCCATAACTGAGCTTCCAGCTCATTTTAAGTAACACAATTTGTGGTCTGCTTTTATAAAAAGCTTTCTGTTCTATCTGTGCTCATTTTAATATGTATGATACATTATGATACCTAGTTTTGATTATCAAGAATTCCATTGCCCAGCATCATCAAACCAAACACATTTAAACCAAGTCATCCATTTATAATTATTAATATAATTTAGTATTTCCTGAAAGCTTCACCAGAGTAAACCTATGTTTATAACCAACTTGATTTAAGGTAAATTATGAGAACTATATTCAATTAACCTTAGACTGCCTGGCAATCACCAGAGTTATTTAGCAAAAGAATTTATTCTATGAGGGTAAACCACTAAAATTAAATGAAATTTGTGCCCCATTAAGAGGCTTTCTATACCTACCTGAGACCACTTTTGTAAATACAAAACTAAAACAAAATACTCACAGATATTTATACTTAGACACTTTATGAACTATTACTGTACAACTCTAGCCACCAGTCCTTTTAAATGATCCTGAGAAGGTTAAATATACTTGGATAAGAAAACCAAAGCAATAATTCATAAAGGTCTATGCAGCCCAATATTCATTGCAGCACAATTTACAATAGCCAAGATATGAAAGCAACCTAAATGCCCATCAACAGATAATTGGATAAAGAAATTATGGTTCATATATACAATGGAATATTACTCAGCCATCTGCAACAACACAAATGGACCTAGAGGTTATTATACTGACTGAAATAAGTCAGACAGGGAAAGATAAACACTATATGATTTCACTTATATGCAGAATCTAAGGAATGAAAAGAAATAATCGAAAACAGACTCACAAATACAGTGGATGATTTGGTGATGGACAGAGGGGAGGGGTTTCTGGAGCTGGGAGAATGGGGTGAAGGGTTAAAGAAGTACAAATTAGTAGTTGATAGATGGTCACGGGGATGAGGAGCAAGGTATAGGTAGGTAATGCAGTTTGCATTAATATGTTGGCTAAGTGGAGGGCCAGAGGAGGGAGGGAGAAATCGGGGGAATCATTCTATGAACTATATAGATGTCTAACTGATGTACTGTACACCTGAAACTAATTTAAATAAATTTAAAAATAAACATAAAAATAAATAAGAAAAAAAAAATACTTGAATAGAATTTAAGAACGTCCCATCAGGATTTCTACTTGAGTATTTCTTCCATTAGAAATGATTTATGAAGCTAAGCTGGTATGGCTAGAAAAACCAAAAGCAATAAACCCTATTCTTCCTCCTCTTCACATTTCTTCCTCTCACCTCTAATTGATCTTGTCTTTCTCCCTCATTCATAACTAGTCACTCTATCTTGACAATGGACTTATAAATTGGTCTACTTAGAAATTATGACAGTTTCCAAAATTCTGGCTATTTCTAACAGAAACTAGCTAATCTTTAATTATGGGGCAGTAGACAGAGATCCATAAGGTATAAATTTTTTATAATGTATAAGTTTCAAACTAACTTTGAAAACAAAAATTTAGTAGCTCAGATATACTTTTTGGTTCATTTAACTATGAGGCTTCAGGTTTTATTAATGAAAAATGCTATCACTTGATTTTTTTAAAAAATATACACACATACAAAAGATGTAACTGTTTAATTATTTTAATTTCTTAGGACAAAACTTCCAATTTTTGTATAGAATAACATAATTCCTTATAATGAAAAGAATTTTCCAATTATTGCCACTGTTATAGCCTGAGTTTTATAAAACCCATCCCCCTAAAACCATGTAATTAAAGCTTATAATCATTTTTTTGATCTGACATTTGGCTTTTATTCATTTAACAGAGGCATCTGACATTTTCATCTGCTGGGATTTAAGATGAAGATCAGGTATCAGATCTTTTTAGTTTAAAATAATTTTGTTTAAACAATTGTGCTTCCACAGTATTTAGCATTACTTTTTATTTGACCAGCCAAGTAAAATAAAATAAAGTAAAATAAAATAAAATAAAATAAAATAAAATAAAATAAAATAAAATAAAATATCAAATTCAAACCACTGCCTGTATGACATTTCTTCCAAATACTAACAAATTCATACACTCAAAGATGAATAGCTGTTTTCCTTTTTGCATGAAAGAATTAATACTTGAGGAACTAAATGGAAATTCCTCAAAACTACTTTGTATAGACAAATTTAAATACACTAGAGATTGCTCGTTATACAATATATTTACCATGAGTTTGAAATAGCAAAAGAAAATCTGGACAGTCCTAACTAAAGAAAATGTTGAATTTCAGGCAGAGAAAAGAGGGGGGATCATTTGAACAGATTATGATGATAAATATCGAACCCCTGCAGCATAGCTCTACCACTTTGTTTTAGTTATTTTGATAAATGGCTATGATGGGAAAGACTGACTTGAGACCAGAAGTCATCTCATCTCTGTAAAGATTTAAAAAGAAAAACTCAAATAACATTTCGAATGTCACAGTGGTTTCATTAACTCAAATTCACTGTTATCTGTCAGTCATATGTATTTTTCTCAATGAATTTTAGTGAAAATAAAACTTGAAAAAGTAGTGGTATCTAGCTCCCAAAGTCCAGTGTAAAACTTGTAAGCTTCATGAATGTACCCCAAAGTCACAGCACCAGGATCAGAGTCAGATTAGTGAGTCCTGTTCCTCCTTTCTACAAGGTATTTAAACAGTGTTTGATGCTTCTCCATAAAATGGTAAATTTATAAGCAATAACCACTTCAATCAGCTTAATCAACTTTAGAAAGTAAATGCCTGCTAAAGATCAGCCATTTTCATGTTTGAGAGTTAATTCCTCATGAGGCTCTAATTTTACCAAGAAAATTATGAGTTCTTTTTCTTTTCCTAGATAAGTAAATAGTAAAGGAAATATAGTCAATGAATTTCAGAAGATTTGGGAAGATAATTATTTGCTGCTCAAAAGAAGACTACGAACTAATTCTGCAAATCTTCTGGAGGTACACAGCCATCTTTATGTAAATTAATTTAACATCATGCCTGATAATTCCAAATGTTAAATTACAAAATCTATCTGCCCACTTTATGAGACGTTTTTAATGTAAACATTAGGAATGTGAGCATATTAAGAAATGTCTAAAATATATTTTCTTTTTTGCTTATCTATATTCTTCAGTGTTTAACAATTAGCATGTATAACTAGAAATTAGGACTCTTTTTTAAGATACACATACTTGACATGGCTATCTATGAACATAAACTTTCTGGTCAAACATGTTATAACTCCATAATTCTCATATAATGCTCACTAGGAATAATAATTTTCTATAATATTGTTTTTTCTTTCTTGATTTAGTTGCCTGAGCTAATACTTCAGCTTAAAGACTATAAAGTCCCAGTCGCCTGACTCCCACTATAACTCTGTTACTGAAAAAACTGAACTAGTGATTTTGAAAAGACAACCCCAGGTTTTAACCCTGTCTATATCATTTCCCAGCCATATGACCTTGAAAAAGGCTCTTCTTAAGATCTCTCAGGGACAGCTCCTGTTCAAAATAATAACTCCCATGACTACCGTACCAGTTTTCATGGGGGCCAAATTCAATGTTGTCTATAAAACATTACAATTGTATGTTACTATTTGTGCTTCGTATTAACTATCTGGCTTCAGTTTAACTTTCAGAGCATTACAGTTTATTATTATTGGGATTGAAACAATAATATAATAGCTAACAGTAGAGTATTATCACAGCCCTACAAAATTCTATTTCACATACATCTCCACAATTCTTTATCTTTATTTTGCAAATGAGTAACTGAGGCTATGAGAATTTCAATAAGTTGTCCAAAGCAGTTAGAATTTAAAAACCTAGGCTATGATGCCAAATCCTAGACTTGTATCATTAGGAGGGATTTTTTAAAAATTAGTGGGGGAGGTAGACAGGGTAAAGACGGTCAAAGATTGCTCAATAGGGAGAGGGTGAAGTGGGTAAAGGGAGTTGTCAAATATGTGGTAGCTGAAGGAAACTGGACAATAGAATATACACATGTCAAATGATAAAGTACACCTGAAAATTATATAATTGTATTAACCAATGTTACCCCAATAAACTTAATTTAAAAAATTAGCATACACTTAGATATAACACCAAAAGCACAAGCAAGAATAGAAAAATTTTAAAAAATAAAAAAAAAAAACAGATACCTTGAGATCACCGAAATTTAAAATTTTTATGTTTCAAAGGACACAAAGAAATTGGAAAAATAACTCTAAGAATGGGAGAAAAATTTTAGAAGTAATATATCTGATAAGGGGCTTGTATATAGTATATATAAGAGACTCAAAACTCAATAGTAAAAAGATGAATAACCCAATTTAAAAATGGCAAAATGATCTGAATAGACATTTCTCCATAGAGGAAGATAAACAAACACCCAATAAGCATATGAAAGGATGTTCAATGCCTCTAGCATCCTTTCATGTGTTTATTAGGTATATGTTTATCTTTTTCTATTGTCGTTGTGCTGAAATCAAAAGGACATATAATAATAAGTGTTAACAAAGATGTGGAGAAATTGTAACCTTCATACCCTGCTGGTGGGAATGTAAAATGATGTAGCCACGTTGGAAAACAGTCTGAAAGTTTTTCAAAACATTAAATATAAAATTATCATATGACCCTGCAATTCCACCCTTTGGTATATGCCCAAGAGAAAAGAAAATGTATGCCCACACAAAAACCTGTACACAAATGTTCAAAGAAGCATTTTTATATTAGGCAAAAAGTAGAAACAACCCAAATATTTATCAACTGCTGAATGGAAAATGCATATACCTACAAATAGAATATTATTCAGCAATAAAAAAAGAATGATGTACAGATTCATGAAACAACATGGATGAATCTTGAAAACATTATGCTAAGGAAAAGAAGTCAGTCACAAAAGACCACATTGTTTCATTTATATGAAAGTCAGAAATGGCAAATCTATAGAAACAGAAATTAGGGTAGCAGTTGCCTACGTTGGGGGAGTATGAGGAAATGGAGGAATAATTGCTTATGAGTACAGAGTTTCTTTTTGGGGTAGTAAAAGTGTTCCAAAATTGATTGTAGTGATACATCTCTGTGAATATATTAAAAACCACTCAACTGTATACTTTAAATGGGTGAATTTTTTGGTCTGTGAATGATATCTAAATAGGCTGGTAATTTAAAAAAAATGACATACAGAAATCAGCTGTCAATGTCAATTTTGGAAAGTATTCCCAAACATTGATTTTTCACTCTTAGAAAAGGTGAAATGCAAATCATCATGTTGACTTCGACACTCTAAGCCTTTTCAGATATGTTAGTGCCTATGCGGGCAACAAGTGATTAAGACTGTATAGCTCACAAGAGAGGGTCTAAGAATTGGAGACATACAACAGGAGTTGTGTGAATTGTTTATTATCTGTCTTCCAGAAGCAACACACTTAATTGCTGGAACTACTATGAATTTAGAAAAAGTGGAAAGGCCACTTCTAACAGCTATACCTAATTCACTCACATGACTTAGATTTCATGGACTCAAACAATTGAGAAACAAGCAACACTACAAAAACGTCCCACCCGCTTCAACAGATACTGGAAAAGAAACAAAGCATGGTGATTTTATAGCCCACGCCACACTTTAGAAAAGCAGCTTCAGAGTGTTGTTCCATGATTTTAGTTTTTATTTTATCTGGGCATGAAGCCACTAATAAAAGCCACAAAAGTAACTGTAGCTAGAACAAGTGACTAGAAAGATAGGGGGAATAACTTCCCTCTAAAATGGCTGTATCCTCATTCCTAGAACATACAATCTCCCAAGACTAAGTCAAGAAGAAACAGGAAATGTGAACCGACCAATTACCACCAATGAAATAGAATCAGCAATAAAAAACCTCCCAAAAAACAAAAGCTCTGGACCAGATGGCTTCATAGGCAAATTTTACCAAACATTCAAAAAAGAATTAAATCTATTCTTCTCAAACTATTCCAAAAAATTCAAGAAGGAAGGCTCCCTAATTCCTTTTATGAGGCCACCATTACTTTGATTCCAAAACCAGCCAAAGACGTTGCAAAAAAAGAAAACTATAGGCTGAAAGTTCTTATGAACATTGATGCAAAAATCCTCTACAAAATATTAGCAAATCGAATTCAGTAATACATTAAAAATATCATACACCATGATCAAGTTGTATTTATTCTTGGGATACAAGGTGGGTAAAATATCTGCAAACTAATTAATGTGATATACCACATAACATTGAAAGATAAAAACCATATGATCATATCAATAGATGCAGGAAAAGCGTTCGACAAAATCCAGCATCCATTTATGATAAAAACTCTCAGCAAAGTGGGAATAGAGGGAACATACCTCAGCTAATAAAGGCCAAATATGATAAACCTACAGCTAACATCATATTCAATGAGGAAAGGCTAAAAGCATTTTCCTTAAGATCAGAAACAAGACAAGGATGCCAGGAACAAGACAAGGAAGAATTCCCACTTTCACCACTCCTCTTCAACACTGTATTGGAAGTCTTAGCCACAGCCATAAGAAAAGAAAGAGAAATAAAAGGCATCTGAATTGGAAAGGAAGAAGTAAAACTCTTGTTATTTGCCGATGACATGATACTATAGAGAACCCTAAAGATTCCACCAAAAATAGTTATAACTGATCAATGAATTCAGTAAAGTAGCAGGTTACAAAATAAATATTCAGAAGTCAGTGACATTTTTATACCCAATGCTAAACTTTCAGAAAGAGGAATTAAGAAAACAATCCCATTTACATTGCATCGAAAACCATACCTGGGAATCAAATTAACCAAGGAGGTAAAAGACCTGTTCTCAGAAAATTATGTCATTGAAAAAATAAATCGAAGAAGATACAAATAAATGGAAGCATATACCATGTTCATGGGTAGGAAGAATCAACATCATGAAAATGGTCATACTACCCAAAGCAATCTATAGATTCAATGCAATGGAGCTAGAACAAATAATCCTAAACTTTATATGGAACCATAAAAGACCCCAAATAGTCATGGCAATCTTGAGAGAGAACAAAGTTGGAGGTATAACACTACCTGGTATCAAACTAAACTACAAGGCACCAGTAATCAAAACAGCATGGTACTGGCATAAAAAACAGATGCATCAATTAATGGAACAGAATAGAGAGCCCAGAAATAAATCCACACCTATACACTCACTTAATATATGACAAAGGAGATAAAAATATACAATGGGGTAAAGAGAGTCTCTTCAATAAATGATTCTGGGAAAAACTGAACAGATACATGCAAAAAAGAAAGAAAAAAAAAGAAAAGAAAAGAAAGAAAGAAAGAAAGAGAAAGAGATAAAGAAAGAGAAAGAGAGAAAGAAAGAGATAAAGAAAGAGAAAGAGAGAAAGAAAGAGAAAGAAAGAGAAAGAGAGAAAGAAAGAGAGAAAGAGAGAAACTGGACCACTTTCTCACACCATATACAAGAATAGACTCAAAATGGATTAAAAACTTAAATGTAAGACCCAAAACCATAATACTTCTAGAAGAAAACATAGGCAATAAACTTTCTCATATTACTAACAGTAATTTCTTTTCAGATATATCTCCCTGGGCAAGGGAAATAAAAGAAAAAATAAACACATGGGACTACATTAAACTAAAAAGTTTTTGTACAGCAAAGGAAACTCAACAAAACAAAAGACAAGCAACTGATTGGGAGAAGATATTCACTAATGATACACCTGAGAAGGGGTTAATATCCAAAATATAGAAAGAACTCATGTGACTCAACGACAACAAAAAAACAAACAATCCAATTAAAAAATGGGCAGAAGACCTGAACAAATACTTCTTAAAAGAGGAAATATAGATAGCTAATAGACATATGAAAAGATGCTCAAGATCACTAGTCATCAAAGAAATGCAAATTAAAACCACAATGAGATAGCACCTCACATCTGTTGGAATGGCTGTTATCAATAAATCAAAGAACAACAAGTGCTGGTGAGGACGCAGAGAAAAGGTAACTCTCATACATTGTTGTTGGGACAAGCGGGAGGGATGTTGGGGGGCTGGGAGAATGAGGTGAAGGCTCAATAGAGTACAAATTAGTAGCTGATACAGGGATGGGAGCACAGCATAGGGAATGTAGTTAGCATTAATATATCGGCTAGATGGCAAACCAGAGGAGAGAGGGAGCAATTAGGGGGATCGTTTTATAAACTACATAAATGTCTAACCAATGTACTGTATACTTGAAACTAATTTAAAAAATAAATAGATTAAAATTTTTTAAAAAAAGAAAAGGATAGCTGTGTCCTGTATGAGTTAACTTTCTGGAGCACTTTACAAACAAGAAAGACAGGCAATACTATTGCTCTCTAATTTTGATTTTTATTTCCATTGGCAATAAGAAATATATTTGAAACCAAGAAAATAAGGAAGAGGGGAAATGGATTGGCCTTAACATTTTACGGTAGAAATGCTGCTGGGTTATTGGCTGGCATTTGTAAAGGCTTACAGAGAAAAATTTGTGTGACTGTCAGAAACTTGCCACTATTACTGTTATTTTAGACAATTACATGCTAGAGAGCAGAGCAGAAAAGTAGTTTCAAGTTAGTACAGTGGTAGCTAAGAGGGAAAGAAGGAAAATAATTTCTGCCTCTTCATTTTTCTAAGGTAGGAATAAAACATATTTCACATGAGTGAAATAAAGATATCACCCACATGATATGTTAATTTAAATTTCCTGGTATTTGTTTTATAACTATCCCATTTATTTGATATCTCCTCCCCTTTCAAGAACTCTGAATCCCTTACTGAAGCTCTTTGTTCACCTGGTTTGTCAGGACACCTTCACTAGGACCCAAAGTAAACTCTCTAATGGGCTTCACCATCCTTTGGCAATGAAATACCCACATCCTTGCCAAGCCATGGTTTTCATTCTGAAATTAACTCAACATCTGGAATCAAAGCTGCTTGATTTTTCTCATAGTGAAAAGTGTTTCTTGTAGTGTAGAGATGACATTTCTCTCGTGGGGACAGAAATCATCTGGGAAGCTCTGGGTTGTGGAGTCGGGGACCTGTTAGGTATAAGCCACCACAAGTGAAGCACATGCTAGACTCTCATGCCCTTCAACATCCAAATGACTTAATGATCCCTCATTATGTGCACAAAATGTTTGACTACTCATTAAATCCTCTCTGACACCTACTTTCCTGTAACTGCCTTGAGACAACTTTTGCCAGAGTTAAAAAAAAAAATGTAGTAGAATTCTACCCAAAATTGTTTATTTGAGGATGTTTATTTATGTTTATTTTGCTGCCAGATAGAATTACGATAGAGCTTGGTGGTGACCTTGGAAACGTTCTAAGATGAAGATGATTAAAAACTAATACTCCAGGGGTAACACTGAAATGTGATGCATTAGGAAGACAAAAGATATTTTAAATTCAGTTGCAATAAAGTTGGTCTCTAGGGTTCTACTTGGAATAATATAACCAGACAAATGATGGGTCAAATCCAGAACTTTTCTCATTTATCTCAACTTCCTCTTCACTCTAATTTGATTATGTTCTCTGCTGTTATACTGTTATACTACTGTGACTCTTGATTATTTCTCAGGATTCAAAGAGCAGCATGGCGCTAGATTCAAAATTCCCAGCTGCAGATGATTTTCCATCTTCAAATTCTATATGGCATTTGGTTTTTGGTGACATTTTACCCCTTTTTAAAATCTTCCATTGTTATTACTTCATCCTCTAAAAAATAAATTGCAAATTATAGCATTAAAAGGTAAATTTAGTATCTTCTTTATTTCTTCTTCCATTGCAAGAAAAAGTGCATGTAGACACATTCAATTTTGTTCCTGAGATTGTGGAGCAATGCAAATGCTATTTTTCCTTTCCTTGGAGCCTGGATATTACTGAGAGGGACACTGAAAGTGAAACTCCTAAGAGGGACAGGGGAGGAGAGCAGTGGCTTAACCCTCATCTCCACTGCGAATCTCAGAAAAAAAGGAGCATGACAGAGGTAGAGAATAGAGATAGCCATTGGGTCATTTGCCAAGGAAATAAGATTCTGCTGAAAGAGCCTTACTGTAAATCCCCTTTGCCTTGATTTAATCTTTACATTTTTTTTTTTTACATAAGCAACAGATAGGTAAATAGGGGTCCACAAAGTACCCTACGTTGCTTTTTTTCCCTCGACAGTAAAAGACCCAATAATGAATCACTGAATCATTAACTGATGCTGATAGCACTTTAGGAGTTCAAAATGGTCACCTTTGCAATCAGATCATTAAAAATAGAAATCATAACACAATTCATGATCGTGTAGTGAAAATCATTTTTACAGGCACTTAAGAATTATCGTGACCTCAAAATGTCACGATCTCTTGCTTCCATATGCACTTTAGGAAAATGAACTTTAAAGGAAACATCAGCCAGATTCTCTTCCTTCTGAACTCTGCAGGAGCTCTCACTAGATAAGCCACTGAATAATAAGGTGGCTCTTGATTTTTAAAAGAACTGTCCTATTCTCATGATTTGGTACCGCATTTTTTGGTTTTGTACCAATACCAACAAAGTGCCAGGTCACACTGAAGAAAACTTAATAACTTCTTTGAAATAAAACCTGACCTCCATTCCCAAGAAATCTCAAATACATTAAAATGGTTTAATATAAATTATATATGTGAGTCTCCCTACAATCTAGGTTTATTTTTCCTCCCATGTGCTCCTTTCTCTCCTATACTTCTTCTACCTGAACTGTTACCACAAATTGTCTCTTGTCTGCCAATCCTGACTCCAAACACACTAGACTATAATCTCCGCAAGGGCAAACATCATACAGATTTGCTTTTACTACTGCATTCCCAGTACCCACCACAGAGCACAGCACATAATTTAATGATTATTTTTTAAATCATTAAATTAATGTTACCACATAACACTTTGTTTGCTAGTTTATTCCCTTCATAAGACTAACTTCTGGTGGACAGTGTAGGTATATCTCCATTGTCCTGTGCAGTGCTTGGAACAGTGTAAAAACTGAACAAATTAATGTGTTAACTAATAATTACTCAAACAGGATGTGTTTAAAACATATGTTAGGGCACTGATACCATTGCAAATAGGTGTAGCTCAACTATGACTCCTGGTCAAATGTACTAAGAGCCAAAAAAAAAAAAAAAGTCAAAACATTTTTGAAATCTGTGGTAAGTGCAATGAAAATGTGAGGGTGTCTATACTTGTTCAGGGGCCATCCTTTCATAACATCGATGTCCCTTTCTGAGTCACGACTTAAAGCCAGCAATACTAAAACTTCTAACCAAGATTCTTTCATTCTCCTCAACAAAATATTTTCATTTTTAATACCCTTTATTACCAAACCATTCTTCCCAATGTGAGACCTTCATTTGATTTGTTCTTAGTGCAGATGACCAACATTTTATAAATGGAAAGTCATTCTTCAGTCTACTCAAGAGCAAACGGTCCTTTTTATTTTGACCCTTCTCGACAGTTCCCATATCATGTCACTTGACATACTCTGCATTGTCTCCATGTTATTTATGTATCACTACAGATGAGGTACACATGGCTTTTAAAAGGTTTCATAAATTAGTATAATCCTTTGCATGCATTATACTTCACAGTTTCAAATGGTTTCCATATATGACTCTGCTCCTGAAGACTATTACTATTATGTGAATTGTGTTTCCTTTGAAGAGATATATTCGAATCCAAACCCCCACAACCTCAGAATGTAACCTTATTTGGTGATGGGATCTTTACAGGGTTGATCAAGTTAAAATAAGTACATTAGAGTGGGCCCTAACCCAATATGACTGCTGTTTTTATTTTTAAAAAAAGGGGGGTGGGGGGAATTTGGACACAGAGACAGGCACACTGGGAGGATGTGAAGATGAAGGCAGAGGCCAAAGTGAGACCTCTTCAAGTCAAAGAACACCAAAGACAGCCAGCACATCGGCAAAGCTGGGGGAAAGGATTCTCCCACACAGCCTCAGAAGAAAACAAACCTGCTGACACCTTGATCTGGGACTTCTTGCCTTCGTTTAGTGCCCACCATGTAAGAAACCTTCCCCTGGCATCTCTTTGCATATATTTAAACATATCACAATCAGTCACTGATTATTTCCCCCTGTGTAAGTGAGCTTGTCGCTACAGACACTCATGGGCCAAGCTCAGTTAACAGCCTATCGTGTTTCTGGCATACCTGTTCACACAAGGTTTCATCCCGGCATAACAGAGAGTTGTATAATCCCCAGAAAATAGCAAGCCATGTGTGATATTATCACTGTTTTACAATACCTTACCATGCTTGCTCAACAATCAGGTGACAGTGATTATAAGACTTACCATCAATAACAGCCTTTCTAAAATGAAATGTTATATTAACTATACACAGTTTTCAAGAAAATTTTCAATATTATATACCTATTCATACAATTACCTACCACTTTATTCTTTAGTATCATAATTAAAGTTTTATTCTAAGCCTTCTCCATGTTCAGGTCAAAAATATGCTTTGGAATCATTCTTGGCTATTCACAGCTATGAATTGCAGTGACAAGCTGTATCCTTAACACCGTCGCCTACAGGACAGGCAATATAATTTCAAAGCATAGCGAAGCACTGAGCTTGGGCAACTTCTCCTTTAATTATAGTGCTCGGTATGCCAGACAAATTTCAGACTAAATATTAACATTTTCTTTTAAAACTAGATCACAGAGTAATCTTTCTCAAAAATTTCAAGCAAGAAACTAAATTTAATTTAAAAAGTAAACCTCATGGGATACAACCAATGCAAATAATTCAGCTCAGGTCACAGGAACATATGCTGTCTATGTATCGCTAAATCCCGTATTACAATGTATCCCTGGGTCTGAGAGCTGACAAGTTTTGTTGGCAGCAATTTCAGAAACTTAACATTGTGAAAAATGCAAGTATAAAGGACCAAGAAAAAATGCACACATATGTTATATAATCATTTCAGTCCTGACTTTGGGGTAGGAGGCTACCTATATCTTTGTATTAATAGAAGGGTTATTGTCTTTTATTGTCACTTTTATTTGTACATATTGCAGTTCCATGGAAGATTTCATTTGGAAATTAGGATTCACTGATAAAAGTATTGTTTGTAAAAAAATTATAAAAACCACAGCACTGGGAAAATCCAAGACAAATACACAGAATGTCAAACATAAAGTTGAAGAACCATCCATCTGTCAAGTGACTCTCTGCCTCATCCTTCAGCCTTAAAAGAATTAGAGTAAAAATAGATGACATGAATGATGAATTGGTGATCGATGATCAAAGAGGGTGGGTGGTGGTGAGAGGAACACGAAAGGGGCTGAATGCAGCAGAGGGGGTGAATTTAGTAAGGTAAGAAGGATGGACGCACAAACTCAACAGAAAGCCTGGCTCAGTAGGTCTGAGGAAACAGTGAAGGGTCATGGCTGGTATGTGATGGAACAAATAAGAGTAAGAAGTGCAGTCTGGGTTAAGTTTTGTGCAACTGAGCTGTTTCTATTGAGATGTTTGGCTACTGGCATGCTTTTGAATTCTCTGAATAAACTGATTTACGTAAATATGTAATGTCTAACTGTATTAATGATTTGATCCGAGTAAGCTCCACAATCTAATTAATCCATGGGAGATTTGCTTTGTACACTTTCATTCACAGTAGATATATACAAGCTATATGTTGATATTTATGGATAGAAGAGAGTAACCCTATTAGGTATGAGGTGAAAGCTGGATAGAAAAGAGCCAGTATGAGTTTTTAGAAGCCAACCCTACCCTTGAGTTGAAAAGTAGTTCTTTTGGTAACATCAGCCTACTTATCACTTTATTGAAAAAATGTATCCAGAGGCCTAAGTGAAAAAATAAATTAAAAATTCCTTCTTTTAAAACACTAAATTGTGGCGCATATATTTAGGGAGAAATTTTGGAAATAGTCATTTTAATAATCTGGCTTTAAAATAAACAGTCAGGCAACCTGAATATTCACATGAGATTTGAAAAGAACAATATTTCAGGGGGAAAAGCCTATCTGTAGCAAATTTAGCTATCGTTGATCTTCTGAAGAAAAATAATAGTGTACTATCTTAAGCTGGAATTTTCCTAGTAAGTCCCGTGAACTACATAAGAAAGCAAAAGAAACAAATTTTCCTATTGATTTTATACTTCAGAACACATAGTAAAACAACTAATATATTTATTCAAAACTAGGCATATTAAGCAGAATACCAAATGGAAATTTTTTTAATGCCACATTTATAAGGAAATTTTTACATTTCCATCAAAAATTAAATTTTAGAAGGATAGCCATAAACTGAATTAGTCAAGTTTTATTGAATTCGACAAGTGTATTTTAAAGGCCTACTATGCACCAGTCAGTCACTTGGACAGGTGCTAGATACCAAAAGATGGGTAAGAGGTATCAAAAGTTGTGTATGCAAAAAAAGAGAAAAAAAGACGTTATCAATAGATTCCTGTAAATCAAAAACAATTCTGAGAAATTATCTAACAGTTGTTAAGCTATTGCAGTATTTTTCTCCTCTCAGTTACTGAATACAATAAAGTTAATTATACATGAGCCTTGAAAAGTTTTTCTAGGTCTTTATTTTAAACTTATTTTATAGCTACATATTTTGAAGCTTATCACAATATACTTTTATTAAAAATATCTTGTGATGTGTGAAAATTACATGAATTTCATATTTCAGTGCTCATAAATAAAGTTTTTTTGGAACAAAGCCAGCCCCATTGTTTGCATATCAAATGGCTACTTTCCCACAATGTCACAGACCACATTGCCTATAATATTGAAAATATTTAATGCCTAGCTTTTTATAGAAAAAGTTTGCCGATCCCTAATTTAAAGTATAGCAAGGGATTTGGGTTGAAAAAGTAAAGCGTTGTTGTTGTTGTTGTTGTTGTTGTTGTTGTTTTATCTTCCAGAGTTCATACAGATGTTTAAAATAAATAAAATATGCAAAAAGAATTTCCTATGCACTGTCTCTAGAACTGAAGTCTCTAATTCCAGCCAGAAGGGGCTTCATTTTCTTGTTGCTCCCATGACCAATACTGGGGTCCAAAGTCTGGCCTTCGAATCTCCTTTAAACACAGTGTTAGCACCTCAAAGAGTATGCCTATTACGCTTAATTTTCACATACTGGTCTGACTGGTACCAGATGAAATTCTTAGGTCCCTTTTTGAAGAACTTCACTAAGCATTTGTGGGGGAGGGGGGAGGGAGCGGGAAAGTGTGAAGTTGAGTAGAAGATGACTGCGTCTCTCTCTGTAAGCAGTGCTAAGAAAGGACGCTCTGTGAGTTTTACCACAGTGGTCCCCCACCTTTGGCCACCAGTGCTCCTATGAGAATCTAATGCCCGATGATCTGAAGTAGAGCTGAGGCAGTGATGCTAGTGCTGGACAGCAACTGCAAAAACAGATGAAGTTTTGCTCACTTGCCGCTGCTCACCTGCTGTGCAGCCCAGTTCCCAAAAGGCCACAGACTGATACCGGTTGGGGACCCCTGTAATTTAAAAGACTCAACGTTTTAAAATTAAACGATGATGCATAATCTTTTTGAGGATAATAAGAATCTTTTTCAAGGCACATAAAAATATTTCATGATATAAGTGTACTTTTATTTACTCCATCACTGCAGATAAAAGAAGCCCCAGCAGATTTTCATATCTATTTCTTGAATGCCTACGATCATAGAACTCAGATGTGTAAAAACCACAGTTTAAAAGAGTGAAGTTATTAGTGTGGTGGAAGCACTTCGGATATCAGCTGGTGGGTTTGTAGGGTTTGTAGGGGACAGTAGTAGGAAGTTTCTAAGTAGAATTTCTAAGCAGAATTTAACCAGCGCTGTCCCTGGAGTACAGCTGCTTGTTCCAGACACACTCTCGGGTGACTCTGTTCCACAATAATGCCAAACAGGTAGGCACTATAAATTCTTCCCTAGATGTCACCCTGGACTTTACAGAAGACTGTGAGGGATGTATTTATGATTCTGCCACCTCACACATCCTAATATCTCTTCCCTAAGACCAAGCTCTAGATCGCTTTCATATTTTTTTCAAATAACCATATCACCTGCCATTGAGCCACACGTATCATTTCCTTTTTTATTTTAAAGAGAAGCAGAGGGAGTGCACAGGACTTCGCCCACACCCCAAGCCTTCTCCAACTGAATCTCCTCGCTCAGAAAGCATTACCACTACCAAGCCAGCAAATCTAGACATTGTCCTGATTCTCTCTCCTCTTCTTCACCTTCCCTATCGAACTCCCAAACCTGTCAATTTTACCTTCTGTCTTTTAAATTCATCTCTTTTTCTCTGTCCCCACTGCCATTCTTTCAGTTCATCATTTCTTTTGCAAAACTGCAACAACTTTGAACTAGTCATGTCGCTCCCCTGCTTGAAATCTATGGCTTTTCACTTGCAAATGAAGCTCAGGAAGACCCTATGATCTGGTCCCTTACTAGAGTGTCAGACTTGTCTCCCCCAAAACTCGGTCACACATCTTATGCTCCAGTCACAGGGAGCTTCTCTGAAATCTTTCACAGTGCCATGCTCACTTATTGTCAGTCCTACACACAGTCTGCTGCTTCTATATGTAAATGTTTCCTAACCCATCCACACCATCTTTAGATAATCTCTCTGTGTCAACTTAAGAGTCACTCCTCCAGAAAGCCTCACTCAACCAGCCTTAGACTGGATGAGATGCCCTGTGGAGTGTTTCTATAAGCCCTTGAGATGTTGGATTTCAGAAAATTCATTCTACGAAGGCAGCATCAATTTTTTCTTGTGCTCCTCAACCTTCTTAATGCCTCACATGGAACACAGGTGGTAAATAAATGAATTTAGTATATCTTGAATCATGACCTACTGCTCTGACTCAGCTCCTTATATCGAAGTAAAGCCTAGTTTCAGGGCTGAGAATCCACTGAACTTAGCAGAAACCTTCAAACCATGTCTTTACCCCACGAGCAAGGAATTAGCAAACAGTCTTTCCCACTATGGTTAACATCTGGCCATAAAGGGACACAAGAAAAATGTGATGAAATAAATGCTCTAAGTATTTAAAATCTGTCCACAGTCCTGCTTACTCCGATCTCTTTTAATCAGAAAGATGCTGCCTTACAAGGCTGTGAACGCCATTGATCTACAATATCCATAAGCCTGTATAGTCGATCACCATGGAATTATCATCATCACAAAGAAATCATCATCATCACAAAGAAATGTGTATTAAATCATTAAATGCAGGCGTCTTGAAATGGTCTGAATACTAAACAAGTTATAGAAGGCCCTGACATCCAGGGCTTTACAATTTGAAAGTTACTGATGTTAAAAGACAGTAAAAAACTAATGGAGCTGCACAGAGAATAGCTAACTTGACAAGCCTTGCAACCTGGATACAGCTGTGAAAACAAATCTTTCAGAGCTCTATAAGAATATATTCACTTTCTACATCGAGCAAGCTAATTGAATTTTTACAGATTTCTTGCTAAAAGAAGCTTAAACTCTTTGCTGACACAAAGCTCCATAGTAAAGCTACTTAGTAATGCTAATTTCACTCTCAAACAACCACAAGGTAAATTCTTAGGAGCTGAGAAGTACCTGAAAGAGTAATGTTTTGCTCCGTGATAATGCACTTAACACATTTGTAAATTCGCCCTCAGGCAGGGTCCTCAAACAACCAGGCCTCTGTCATAATCTGTTGTCCCCTCTTGACCTCATTGCATTGCAGGGATTTGTGCTAGGGAAGTGCCCTACACAGATGCGTCAGGAATCAGTGGAATCAAAATTGCCCAAATTGCTGCTGAGTCACAGAGGTGTTTTTAAATTTTGATGAACAACATATAGCAGCATGCTAAATGGCTAACACCCTTCCCTGGTGGTTTTGCAATCCCATACTTATACAGTAACTCTATCACACTGAAATTACAGGTTCTTGTGAAACAACACTAACAATAATAATACATTTTAGAGTGGTGCCATTTCAGGGCCTTTTAAACAACTTTCAACATTGATGCATTGAATATTATCACACTAAGTCCTATTTCCTCCCTTAAAACATAAATGGAAAACTAGAAAATCATGATTTCCCTAGTGTAACAATTGGCGCTGAGGGATATTTTAATTGTCACATCAAACATAAAATATTAATGAAGCAGTTAAGAAAAAGACTCCACCGCTCCCTGTAGCAAGAAAAGGAATTTTAATGCTATACCATAGGCTATTTG
Source organism: Rousettus aegyptiacus (assembly GCF_014176215.1). NCBI lineage: Eukaryota > Metazoa > Chordata > Mammalia > Chiroptera > Pteropodidae > Rousettus > Rousettus aegyptiacus. Next base: position 71,096,743 of record NW_023416288.1, read on the forward strand.
TGATAAGTATACACAAATACTCATAGTCAAGTAATAAATTGAACTAGCATGTAAAAGCTATTAGAATAAACTTTGAAACCAAGGAGAATTTTTTTAACTAGTAAAATTAACTGAAACTTAATTATATAAACATGTTTTATATTTTAAAATGTTTAATTACAATTTTAGTCATATCATGCAAAGGAGGTACTTTTGGAACTCTGAGAGTTAAACCAACCAAAATTGACACATATTCAAATTTGAAAAATCTGCACAGTATGATAACGAAACATGACCAGCAAAAGGCGATGGATAGAAAGAAATATTAAATGACTGGTATAGGGTGGCAACATTTGTCAATGTTCAGGCAACACTGTCCAAGACAGAGGGGCCCTTGTCCCAAAAGTGGCCTCCAATTCCTAAGCGAGGCAAAGCCAAGAGAGGGCATGGAAACCCTGGGCTGTCCTCAGGGCATTTTCTCACTGCCTGCCTAAATGGTCTCATGGTATTCAAGTACCCTTAGCAGCTGTACGCTCACTATAAATCGTGCATCTTATGTTCGTCTTTTGTTTTATGCATCTATTTCTTTTTATTTGGATAGTTTAAGCCTTGTCTGAGAGAAAAACCTGTGTATTGATTGGGACAGGTCTTTATTTAATTGGCCAACAGTCTCCCTTGGCAACATTTCTATGAATACCCCCAATGAACTGCAAAACTATTTATGACTGTCACGATTTAAGATTTCCTCATGCCTTGCAAACATGTAAATAAAATGTAAATATAAAATCATCGTGATGAATTTTTTACACTATGCCATCATTTCCATAACCGTATAAGTGTGATCCTCTTCAAAACTATCATCTTTACAGGTGTTTCATTATAAACTTATAATTGTGCTTCTGTTGCTCAAAGCAATTGTTTCTCTTCTTTAGGAAATGTCTCTAAAGTTTGCAATACATGTTTTGAATGACAATATCTAAACTTAATAGCACTTGGCTATTAACAAAGCGAATTATAATGAAAATATACTTCCAGGATGCATTTAATTTTGAGATACTGTCAAAAGTCGTTTTGAAGCAAGTCCCAGTGGCCAGTCTTGGGTAATAAGACTTTTAATCTAAAGCAAGCTACTATAAGATAAAGTAATAAACTACTATAGGAGAAAAAAATGTATATACTGTTTTTAAAGGTAATTCCATAACAAGAATCCAAAGATACTTTGATCAAAGGTAGAATGTTTAGAATAAGAGTTTGATTTTCATTGTTAGCTATTTTGACCCACCACACCTATTCCGATGTATAAATTCTAGCATATTTGTTTTAAAACCACTCATTACTTTGTGTCTAATAATTACAAAAGTATCTTACATTATCTTATTAACCTGAGATTTAACAACATGCTATTCTTGCCGAATTTCCACCTAATATTAGATCCTAACATTGTTTACTCCTTGGTCTTACCTGATATTTATCTATGGACTTTATTGGGGCCCCTGTACCTAGTCTTGAAAGGGGTTCTGTGGAGCTCTAATAACTCCTCAAGTGTAGATCTAGATTTCTGTTATAGAGACCATAAGCAAAATCCAAGCTGTGTCATCTGACACGTGATTTGATACACAATCTCACAACTAAACAGAATACAGGAAATTCAGAGCCTGAGAGAAAAGACAGAACAACCTTAAAGGTTATCAGAAAATGAGATAGTCACAAAATTATATTCAATGAAGATGAACTGAGTAGATTTATATAAACAAGGTATATGGTATTGTAAAGAATTATAAAAATATGGTAGTTGAAGATGATCATCATCATTGTGATCATAATGATGAAGATATTATAATAATAGCACCTAACATTTATGGGCTAAACACTTTACATGCATCAATCTGTTAATCTATTAATCTTAACAGATTAACTCCTATGACATAAATCCTAGTAGTCTCCAAGTTTTAAAGGTCAAGCAACACAAACACAGAGATGTTATGGGACTTACTTCAGTTCACACAGCTACCAAGTAGCAGATCCAGGATTTGAATCAAAACAATCTGAATCCTAAGCGTAACACTCATGATCGCTGTCTAATTCAATGCAGAAAATAAGTTTCTTACCCTTTCAGAATTACACCCCAGAAGGAAGTTTATAATCACTTGTACTTAAGGTGACTGCCAATTCCTATAAGTAGTAGAAACTTAACTTTTTTAAAATACATCTATTCTTATTATGAAATAATTTGGAGAATAGTAGTATGCTCTTCACAAAGTTAGTAGTCATTAATATATATATACTTTTTACAAATCAACCTGAGAGCATTTTTAAACGATACTAAAATTTATAAGGTGATATGTTGGGGGAAAATAAAGTTTGATAAATCAACAATGACCTCACTTAAATGAGCAATGAGGTAATTTAAAGTTCCTTCGTACTTAGAAGTAGCCATGGAATATTCATTCTTCTGAAAACAGCATTTTTTCAGACTGATTGGTATTTAGGTTCCTCAAAGTGCTCTACTAAAAAGTCTACAATGTATGCCGACGAGCATTCTAATGTTGTAAGTAGTAGGAAAATGCATCAATAGGTAATTCAATTTTTATAGAGGGAGTAACAAAAGGTGCTGAAAACATCAACACAAAGGTAATTCCAAAGAGTAAAGTCCTTCTCTCCTATCCACAGGGAGGAGCTCTCCTTCAACCGCCAATGACTCTCCTTAGTACCTGTGTTCCAGGCTTAAGGCACATGCAAAGAATAAAACAGCAAGACATGAAAGCCGAGTCCCCTCTCCCCCTCCTACACATATGGGCATATTTAAAATGTATTTGGTTTTTCTGATACCTAAGTGTGCTGATTATAAGTCAAGTTATTCCCCATGGGAACTGTACCTATTCATTCACTCATACAAGTAAGTATAACAGGAACAAAGTAGATAAAGTATCCAAAGAACACTTCAAAAATGAAACGCCAAATCCAGTTACGCTTTGCCTAAGGCTAAACTTAGACTTTATTTTTAAAATCTCATTAGATGAAGTTTGCAAGCTTTCATGGCTCATCACATGCAAAGTAGGATTAGGACAATTTATTAAATATCAATTGGATATAACTTCAATGTCTATTCCTATGGCTTCCCATTTCCATGAGAATTCTGACCACCCTTTTAAAATGTATACCTTGCGATTGGCTTTATTTTTAAAGATAAATATTTCAAGGAATTTGCCTTCACTCCTAAAAGAAATAATGGATTTGCAGCAAATATTTGTTAGATTGACTCAGCATTGTAACAATAAATACTTAATTTAAGTAATAATACCCTTAAAAAGTTTAAAATTCAGTCGACAAAAGTTTTCTGAGCACCTACTACATGGAGGCATGGCACTGATAACACGAGTGCCGAGAAGACATCTAAGTTTCCTAGGCACCAAGTGGAGAAAACCAAGGACTAAAGTATTTTTTATTTGCAAGTATATAATTCATAAATTTCTTAGAAAAATCTAAGAAAATAATTGCACAGTAGCACATTTGGGTCTTGAGAACATGACTTTCAGTTGCTGGTTAAGACGTCAATGTTAAGGCTCTCTATCCAAACAATTGACTTCAGTTTATTCTTTTATCTCTTCTTAATGTTTTTTATTTTATCCACAAAATCCACATTCTCTTCCATAACAATGAATGATAGCGCATCTTTCAAAGAACTATTCTCTTTCCCCAAAACCCGGCCCATACACAGGCCCTCCTCTTTCGTCGGCACGTGTCCTTCCAAAGCTCGGCCGGACACCCTCTCACCTGAAAAAAAGTTTGGAGACTACGCCGGCCTTTTCCAGAGGCGACCTCTGCATGGTCTCTGGGGACGCCCGGGTCCCTCCCGGGGCAGGCTGGACTCGAGCTCCTGATGCGAAACGCCCTGCTGTCTCAGTGCCTGCCGCTCGCCCCTTTTTCTTTGACCTGCTATGATGTCATTTGCTTCCAACTCCCCCCACCACCCCTACCCCACAGACCTCCCCTTTCTTCTTACTTCTTTCCCCGCCTCCACTGCCCAGGTTAAACGCCGGGCACTGCCTGGTCCGGCCCCACAGTTGCTCCAGCGGCTTTCTCCACCCCCTCCGCACCCCCGCCCGCACCCGGTCCGCTCCTTCCTCCTCGCCTCCTTCTCCCCCCACCCCGCTCCCTGCCCCGCGCCTCCTTCTCCGGATCCTAACTCCCAGCCTTCTCCCTCGCGCGCGCTCCTTTCTGCTCTGCGTCCTTACCTTCGGCTGCAGCCCAGCCCGCAGGTGTGGGACAGTCGCAGCCGCTCTCCAGGTCCAGCCCCGATGTTCGAGAACAGAGGGAGCCGCAGGCAGGAGCAGAGCCAGCCCCCCACTCCTAGCCCCCACCCGCCAGCTGGACCCTCCCACGCGCCAGGTGCCGCGGCACCCCGGCACGCCGCCGCCAACTTCCCGGTGCATTCCTCCTCCTCCCTTTTTCCGAGATCCTAGCCGGGTTCCTGTTAACGCTCACAAGGTGCATTTTGAAGGGGGAACGACAATTTGTCTCTCTTGTATCAAAATGCAGCCTTACGAAACAGGAAAGTTCCGCGTCAGCGCCCGAAGCCTTCCCGTTAGCGCTCGCTTCGAGTGTCAGAGCGAAGAAAGCAGCTTTGTTAGTTTCAGGCTTAGGCGAGCTCCACGTGTGGCGTAGACCCCCTTGGGTACGTACTTATGGCGGGGGCTGGGGGAATCTTACAAGATGGTAACAGGAGTTATCCCTTTGTCTATTATCCGCCCAGGATTTGTTCGTCGGCTGTCCTAAATTTTTCACCCCGGCTTGCGACTACGATGACCTGTGGAGAGTGTGTGAACTAACACGCCCTCCTATAGATTTCCTAGTCTCGGTCAGCAAAACATCTTGACTAATACGCTGAAAGGAATGCAGACAGTCTTTGAAGCGAAGGTAGCGTGTTAACTCTGACCAGACTCAGATCAACGCCATCTTCAACTCTCCAGGGACGTCTAAGCGATCTCAGGTGTGGGCGCTTTAACTTTTCCGAGTCTTTGCTGCGTGGATTGTGTGCCTGGCTAGTGGTTTTTAAAGAGCTAAGCCTTAAATTCCTGAATCCCCTTGTGGAAAAGCAAGGGCACATTAAGTTTAAATTGAAAAATTCAAATGAAAATAAAAAGTTTGATCTGATTACTTTATTGCCTCTACATCTAAGACAAGAGTTTTTGCTTGTGAATTACTTCATTGTTGACTTGTGGTCACCCAGATATAGTATAAATAAAACGTGCATTTCCTAACAATAGAAAAACAAAACCATGTATTTACCTTGAATGTGTTCAGCAGGTTTTATAGTTCCACTTTGCATTTCGATATCACCCTTTTTTTCTATCTTAAAGTGGTTTTATAAACATTAAAATTTCATCCTAAATTTTAATAGTAAAAATATGAGCAAAGAGACAAACCCAATTACAGAAAGTTGGATACCAGAAAAGAACTGACGTATTTCTTACTTAATGATCCTTCCTTCGAATCCTGTATGTTTTTCTCTTTTCAATAGGACATGCAATGGAGGAAGGGAGCTGTCTTCATTATTGACTTTCCCAGATATGTTATTGAATTTACCCACCCCCACTCTTGCTTGCTTTATAACTGCTAATGTGACCCATCAAATATAATTCATTTTGCAATGAATTGCTAATCAGTTCTTCTTTGTTACCAAAAAGTACATAAAAATAAGAATTAGATTGTAGAAGTTAACCAAGTGATGTGGTTCAAAGAGACCTCTAATATTTGTCAATCAATCTCCTTCCTCTGGAATGAATAAATGAAATAATAATTATTTCTTGAGTTCTTACTATTTGCCAGGCATCATCTCATGTAAACCTTACAACTATATATGTAGGGGTTATTCTTCCCAATTTTCAGTTGAGGAAACAGACAAGAAAAGGTAACTAAATGTCTGTAGTGATAGAGCGAAGATTCGAACTCATGTCTAATTCCAAACCATCACTTCTTTCAGTGCGTAATACTGTCTCTAATAGAATCATCCCTCGTGTGTTTACATACTATCACTTCACTTACACATCAACCCAGCGTTTCTCCTCAGAACTGCTAGACCTATTCTAAAATAAGACAAGAAAGCAGAAAGCTGCAAACCAAGTAGCTACTGGAGTTATTTTTATTAAATGCCATTTAATTATAACATTCCATTTTAAGTGTGTGTACATAGGAAGACCCTAGATTTTTAACATAAAAGATTATGCCCCAAATTTGTTCTAAGCATAAGTAAGACTTCACCATTATCAGAATGTTAACCCTGTGAGCAGACATGAACAAATGAACTAATTGAGACATGATATTCAAGATTTGCGTATAGGCACGTATCTCATGTGGAATTGTAGACTTATGCACCAGGAAGCGTTTGAATATGGCTGAAGGTCATGACTGGAATCCTAAATATGGCTTTAAGATGTCAGGAACAAGAAAGATCAATGGTTCAGATGTGAGTAGAAGATGGTAGTAAGAAACAGTGAAGTTCTTTTCTCCAAGCTGCTCATATATCAGCTCACGAAATTTGATTATAATATTATAACAGCTTATATTTGTTGAGCATTTACCATTCGTGCCAAATGCTATGCCAAATACACAGCATGCTTTGCCTTTTTTAATCTTTATAACACTATCATGGGATAGGTATCTTCTTCACTATCCATATATTGTAGGTAAAGAAACTGAGGTACAAAAAGTTTAGTAATTTTCCCAAGCAAATTGCATAGTAAATATTAACAGAGAAAACTGAGATTTAAACCCAAGCATTTAACCACTCCATATATTTCTCCTACAGAATTTCCCACTAATGTTTTAAGCAGAATTGACCTTAAATATAAAATATTAGGTGGCCATTTGTATGGCATTTTTTATTGTGGTAAATACACATAATATAAAATTTACCATCTTAAACCATTTTTAAGTGTACAGTTCAATAAAAGTCACCCCCCAAGGGAAGAAAAACTATCAAAAAAGAGAAGTACAAAGTCTTGCCAGCTTCATGGATAGGCTGGTTCCGCTTATAAATTTACCCAAGGCTGGAAGGGTAAAAGCAGCCAAGGTTCTCCCAAAGTGATAGCCAAGAATACAAATATAGTCTTATAAAATGTTTCAGACACAGAAGGATGTGTCCTGATACATAAATAGGCCAGATTATTGTTTACTTTTACTTTTTCCAACATTCTGTTTGGTCTGACCATTCTGTTTATAAACACACATACACACATACGTCTGTTTACATACATACATAACTCTTCTTCTTCACAGAAATTATGTCTTCTGTTTTCTTTCACCTCTTCTCTTATTTAGTAATACAGTATATACAATCAAACAGTTTTTCTTGGGGTTACTGACCTAATAGTTGAAATGTCATCCTAAAGGGGAAATCTGAAGATGCTCAAGAGATCAATTGTTATCATTAATCTTTTGGCAAACAAGAGCTCAGTGCTAGGGCGGGTATCTAGAATAAAGCAGGCTCTCCACCCCTCAAAACTCAGAATCAACCAATAGTCATCAAAATTTTCTGAAGATGGTAGCATCATGTAGTGGAAAGAGCTTGGGCTTTGAAGAAATAAAGATATATGTTTTTAATCCTGACACCACTACTTACATAGCCATGTGGACTTAAATAAATTATTTTACCTTCAGTGTCTCATTTCCCTTTTCTGAAAATAAGGTTAATAATACCCACCTCATGCACAGAACAATGGATATAGACAACATTGTATTATAATCGTCAAACTTGCTAAAAGACTAGAATTTAATTATTCTAACTCTTGAAAAGAAGAATAATTACATAAGGTGATAGAGGTGCTAATTATTACTACAATAGCAATCCTATTATAAGATATAAATGTATCAAATTAATGTTGCATAACTTAAATTTTCACGGTTATATGTAAAACATATTTCAATAATAATAATAAATACCCACCTCAGAGGGTTGTTGAATAGATTGTCAGGTCCTTTCTGCCTCAGCACTATGACATTTGGGGCTGGATAATTCTTTGATTTGGGGAACTTTCTTGTGTATTGTAGGATGTTTAGCAGCATCTCTAGCTTCTACCTATTGGACGTCACTGGAACTACCCCCACCCCAGTCGTGACGCCACCTTCTAGGGGGCAAAATTAGTCCCAGTTGAAAATCACTGGATGAAACTAATTAAATGTGATGCACATAACAGACAAAAAGGGCTTAGAGCCTAATAAGTGCTCAATAAATTTTAGAAATTATCATTACGTATCACTGGTGATAAATCATAAATCAGTGTAGCATAGCAAAATAGAATCCTGCAGAAAACTAAACTCTCTAAAGGCTGTCAGAATTTTCAGAAACATTAAATTCATTCTCTCTGAAGTTATTTGCTTGTATGTAGACTAGAGGAAAGGGGGGAAATTCAGGTGCCCTTCCAATTAAAAGATAATTTTGATTTAGGGGCAGAACTAGATTTTTATATAGTGGAAACATCCTTTCTCTTTTTGCATTGAAATGACATTTTAAAGCTCTATTTTTAAGTTCCTTTAATTTTCAGCTCATCACCAGTGGTAGATTCTTAACATCTGGGCTAGGTGAAATTTGGCACTCTGATGAGTCTTCTGTAACTTAAAGGTGCTTCCTCATAAAGGAAATCTTAAAGATCCTCGATCTGTACAAAATGAATGTTTATTAATGCTATTAATAAACTGAAAAATATGAACAATATTTAGAATACAACTTTATCATGAATATAAAAGCTAATAAATCTAGGATTTTCTAAAATTGTTTTTCATGAAATGTTTCATTATTTATACTGTTTTTCTTCTCATTTTCCTCCTGAAGTTTTTTAGAAACAAGAGAATCCATAATACCAGATTAAATTTTCATTGGCGACATCGTGCTGAAAGCCAGGTGCTATCTATAGAATTAAAATTGTGGTTTTATATATTTGAACTCTAAGAAGAAAAGGGAGATTTTTTTTCTTCAGATAAGTTCTATATTAATTTATATGTACATAGAAGAGTTATGTCTGAAGGGCAGTGGAGTACAGTAGAGAGAACAGTAGGTAATTTACTTACTTATAAATATTTTACCCAAAATAGATAATTTGTAATAAAAACATGCAAATCAGAAGGACATTTGAAATAAAGAATAAGGAGAGACTGGATGGGAAATTGCTGCTGCACTTGGGAACTAAAAGTAATTGTGAATTTCTTCATCAAAGTTCAATAGAGTGTATTATTCTCATAATCTGATATCTGATAGAAGTCAATGTGCAATTTCACCTGAAGAAAAACTATCCTCCCTCCACCCTAAACTTGGTAGTTTGCCATTCAAAGGCTTATAGAATTATCACTGAATGACATCATAGACAGTAATTTCAGCTATATTTTTTTCAGAAAAATTTATTTTATGGTTGTTTCTTATGCTAATCCATGATTAAAGCCAGGGTTTCAACACAAAGTCAGTTATTCAGAAAAGGCTATTCAGCTTGGGAAACTAGAATTTGAGGATTCCCACGTTAAGAGTCCTGTTTCTGATTTGCTTTAACTTCCCTATAGAGACAGAGTCTATGAGATCTTGTTGTTTTAGGACACTCTGCTGGCTATTTATTAATCTCCAATTTCACTGTGATTAGTGAAACTATGATGATTAATCCTAATGGTCAAAATTACAACCGATTCCTGGTTCAGTGACAATGGCTCGTTGGTCTCCATGGCCTGCATCATTGTGTCTCACAGAGTGACTGCAGCCTCCTCGCTTGAAAGGCACTGATGAAATGATGGCGAAATGCTCTGGAACTCATGTGCATGTGCAAAACTTATGTTTAAAGACATGTATGAAAATCATCTGTAATCTTTCTGGAACAAAGCATATCATGTAATTTAAAGTAAATCAAATAGACAAATACATATTATGGCTTTCATCTGAACAAATTTGACTATTACGAGTTCTTCCTAAAAATCTAAAAATTATAAATTTTTATAATACTAAATTAAATTTAGCCAGGATCTTGTCTTTGCAAGAAAAGATAAGAAAAAGAACATTGTACGGTATATACATGTTTGCTGCATAAATTGCACTACATGCCTTCAAAAAACTCTATGAAGTTGATATATTTTATCATTGTCATTTCATTTTACAAATGAAGAAACTGAGGTACAGAAAGTTAAATGCCAAAATTCAGAAAATAGAGCCAGAGTTTGAATGAACCCAGTAGTTTGGCTCCAAAGCTGAGCACTTAACATCATGCTCTGCATGTAACTGGACCATATAGAACTGTTTTGTTTATTTTGACTAAGAAGAGCTGCCTTTTGCAATTTGCCCACTTTTCTGTTTAGGTGAAAAATAGACTTACATGATGGAGATATTTTTCTTTTTTCTTCATTTCTTCAGAATCTATTGAGTGGACTTTTCATCATAGAAATGTAAAGTAGGTAGGCATCCATGGGAAGGGAGGGGAGAACAGGACCTTTTTTTCTTCTATTTTGTTTAAGGTTCAACATAGTTAGACTCTATTTGATGAATTGAAATAACCCCAATTGAAATGCTCAAATATGGACACCAAATGTCTCCCAAAAGAATGTGACACACAGTGAGAAAAAAGGTTTAGTGCCAATGAAAAGGGCCACTTTGAAGCTGAAATGAAGCTTGTTTTTACTTACATCATGAGACACTGATCAGGCTTTGGAAGTTAAAGTATTACACACTGCTAGCTGAGACTAAGGCTGGGGGAATGACCATCTTCCTCTTGGAACCGCTGTGACCTGTGCAGAGATCTGTTCCAACAGGATGATAATCATAGCAGTGGTATGTATCAGACTCTCTGGGAAGACCTATTTTCATCAGTGACACAATGTCCTGATGACAGAGGCCCCTGTAACAGAAAATGGAGTGAGATATGTGACAAGTGGACAGGTCAGATCTTCCATATTCTCCATCTCTCTGGTCTCTTAAAGACCCCTTCGGATGATGAAAACCCTGGGGAGAAAAAACTTATGGAAAAGTTTCTGAACTTTGTGCTAACTTCAACATTTAAAAGTTAAAAAGAGGAAAATCTGAGCCATAGCAATCACATAAAGGAAGGAAAGAAATAAAGAAATGAAGAAAGGAAGGAAGGAAGGAAGGAAGGAAGGAAGGACGGAAGGAAGGAAGGAAGGAAGGAAGGAAGGAAGGAAGGAAGGAAGAAAGAAAAGGCATTCTAGTTGGAAAGAAAAAAGTAAAACTGTCATTATTTGCAGATGACATAACACTATATAGAGAGAACCCTAAAGATTCCAACAAAAAAAGTATTAAAACTAACAAATGAATTCAGTAAAGTAGTAGGATAAAAAAATAATATTTAGAAAGTGGCTGCATTAATGAACTGTTAGAAAGAGAAATTTAAAAAAACAACCCGCTTACAATCGCAACCAAACAAAAATACCTAGGCATAAATTTAACCAAAGAGCTAAAAGACTTGTACTCAGAAAATTATGACATCGAAGAAAGAAATTAAAGATACAGATAAGTGGAAGCATATACCATGCTTATGGGTAGGAAAAATTAATATCATTAACATGTCCATACTACCCAAAGCAATCTATAGATTCAATGCAATTCCTATGAAATACCAATGACATTTTTCCCAGACCTAGAACAAATAATCCTAAAGTTTAAATGGAGCCACAGAGACCCCAAACAGCCACAGCAATCTTAAGAAAGAAGAACAAAGTTAGAAATATCATGCTACTTGTTATCAAATTATAATGTAAGACTTTAATAATTAAAACAGCATGGTACTGGCATAAAAACAGACGCAGAGATCAATAGAACAGAATAAAGAGCTTAGAAATAAACCCATTCCTATAGGGTCAATTATTTTATGACAAAGGAGGCAAGTCTCTACAATGAGCTAAAGTCAGTCTATTCAATAAATGGTGTTGGGAAAACTGGACAGATATATATCAAAAAAGAAAGAAAGAAACAAAGAAAGAAACTAGGTCATTTTCTTACACCCAAGACCATAAAACTATAAGGAAACATAGGCAGCAAAATCTCTAACATCACTCGTAGTTATATTTTTTTCTGATAAGTTGCCTTGAGCAAGGGAAACAAAAAAATAAATAAATAAACATATGGGACTACATCAAACTAAAAAGTTTTGCACAGCAAAGGAAACCATCAACTGAATGGGAGAAGGTATTTACCAATGATACACCCAATGTGGGGTTAATATCCAAAATGTATAAAGCACTCAAGCAACTTAACACCAAAAACAATCCTATTAAATAATGGGCAGAGGACCTAAACAGACATTTCTCTAAAGTAGACATAGAAGATGGCTAATAGACATATGAAAAGATGCTCAATGTCACTAATCATCAGATATGCAAATTAAAACCACAATGAGATATCACCTCACACTTCACCTCACAAAATAAATCACACCTCAACAAACAACAAATGTTGGTGAGGACCTGGAGAAAAGGGAACCCTCAGGCACTGTTGGTGGCATCACATATTGCTGCAGCCACTATAGAAAACAATACAGAGACTCTTCAAATATTTACAAATAGAACTACGATATGACCCAGGAGTTCCACTTCTGGGTATTAATCAAAGAAATTCAAAACACTATTTTGAAAATATGTATGCATCTCTATGTTCATTACGGCATTATTTATAATAGCCAAGACATGGAAGCAACCTAAATGTCCATCAATAGATGACTGGATAAAGAAGAGGTGGTACATACTTGGCCATAAAATAGAATGAAACCTTACCACTTGGGCAACACGGGTGGACCTGGAAGGTATTATGTTGAGTGAAATAAGTCAGACAGAGAAAGACAAGTATCATATGATCTCACTTATATGTGAAGTCTAAAAACAAAATAAACAAACAAAACAGAAACAGACTCATAGATACAGAGAACAAACTGATTGTTGCCAGATGGGAGGGAGTTCGGGGATGCGTAAAGGGATTAAGAAGTACCAATTTGTATTTACAAAATAGTCATGGGGATGTAAAATACAGCATAGGGAATATAGTCAGTAATATGGTAATAACTATGTATGGTACCAGGAGGGGACTAGACTAGTCAGGAGGATCACTTCATTAATTATATAAATGTTTAACCACTACAGTGTACACTTGAAACTAATATAATATTGAATGTCACCTGGAATTGAAAAAAAATTAAAATTAAAAAATAAAATAATAGTTAAAAATAGATATAACCTTATTTGTATCCTGAGAAGTAAGTGAAAGGAGACATACAGGTTGCAAACATATATGTTTGCATAAACATTAAAAAAAGACTGGAAAGATATACATCATAATCATCTTATATCATAAATTTCTAAACTTTAAAAAACTTTTTTTGAAACAGAGGAAAAATAAAATGCATCCTGTCAAGTAAAGTGACCTTCTGACTCTATTCTACAAATGTTTTTGGAAAGCCTGGAGTGTTCCAGTTCTGTGCCAAGAAAAGAAAAAACTGAACAAGAGACAATTCTGCTATAGTTTTCAAGGGCTTCTTAGATCTAAATTGTTACTAAAACTGACAAAGCAAAGTCCAAAGGAAATTACCAGCATCAACATCTCTTTTATTTATTCTGGATTCTCCGTAGCCCTGCAAAATCAATAGTCCTTCCCTCAGTCTCCTTTGGCTTCCTCTCTTTTGCCCCTACCTCAGACCTACATTCCTGGTTTTAGGGCTGAAAACAAAATCTTCTCAGGAGATCACTGTATATAGTCTCAAAGATGCCCTACTAGGGTAGAAGAAAAATATTTCCATCATGTACCTTTTAACATTCGAGACATAACTAACTCCCTGTACCACTAGTTCTTTAGAAGTTAATATTCTTATAAATCCTGTGAGTTTTATGTATCTTATTAAGTGCAGTTACACTGCATTTCGTTTTCGCTCGTTAAGAGCATTAATTCTTAAAAACATAAAATAAAATACAACCTTTAGAATTCCTTTTTGGCAATTTTTTTCCTTTAAAAAAAAAATGCTGGAAGACTCCAAAATGAAAGCGTCTCAGTGTTCTGTTTCTCCAGGGGACACTGTAAAGTCCCCACTCTTCTCAGAGGCCAGGCTGAGGCATGTGAGGAACAGCAGCTCTCACATACCTGTCAATGCACAGCCTTCCCCCAAAACAAAGCAGGAGCTCCACTCCTCATGCCCCTAGGGCCCACCAGGTACTCGTCTTGCTTCTTGTCAGACGACCTGCACACCCTCAACAGAAACCTCCAGCCTTTCTGCACCTGCCTAGTACTTGGCACTGTGGGAACCCGGCAACTGACAGCTCCCTGGAGGAGAGCCAGGCAGGGTGGAACACCCAATCCCACGCTGCAGGTTCATCCATCAGGCTCAGAGCCAGCCACCAGCTGCGACTGCGGTGCTATGCTTTTCAAGTCCCAATTTGGTCACTATGCTAATTGTCTTTAGAAATTCTTTTTGTTAATAACTACCAAATAATAAAGCAAATGATTCCTGAAAATTATTTGTCTGGTCCATAACAGGGTAGGGAAACACAGCCTAGTTGATTCTTACATTATATCTTGCTTGTTTTCGAGTGAAGAGAAAAAATTGATGCAAAATAAATTTAGGTTTAAAGATCTGAGGGAAAAAAAACGTAAACCCCTATTTTATCATCTGAATGTGTTCTCACACAAACCCATACAAATTTGAGACTTATGATAATCTGGGTAATTCAAAAAATATGAACTATTTTCTGGAATCTGTCATTATATTCATTTGTAATTAAATTTAAAACATACTTTCATTTGGCTGCATAAGAAAACAGACCAGATCATCTCATTTTAAAATTTATTGTCTACAAGACAACATGGCATAGAGTTTAGAGTCCCTCTACTGGAAACTGAGATTTCCTCATTTGTAAAATGAAGGAGACAGGAGTTTCTGTTATATAGGGTTGTTGTGAGAATTAAATGAGTTGACATAAGTAAAAAACATAACAAATTATCTGATGAAGAATAAGTGCTCAATAAGTGTGTGTGTGTGCGTGTGTGTGCATGTGTGTGCATGTGTTCACACTTCAAATTTCACATCTTCACATTAGTGGTTCACTGAATGTTGAACTGGTTCTCCCATGATTTTTTAAAATTAATCAATTAATTAGTTTATTTTTTTATGCTGACATTTGTTAACAAAATCCAATAAGTTTCAGTTGTACACTTTAACAGTAAAGCACATATAAATTCACACTGTATGTTCACCTCCTATAGTTAGGTTTCTTTCTGTCACCACATATTTGACCCTCTTTACCCTGTCTACCTGCCCCCATCCTCTGGTAACCAATAGTCTATTGTCGATGACCATGAGTCTCTGTTTGTCCTGTTTATTTGTTGCTTTTAGGTTTACATTCCAAATATAAGTGACATCATGTGATTTTCAACTTTTTCTGTCTTTTTCTATGATTTTTTTACAAGAAAAAAATGTAATGTGTGTGGGATAATTCTTTATTACTTTTTAAGTGCACATCTTCTCAGCCAGTTTTATTTTTTGTTTACTTTCTTCAAAAGTAAGGAAAAATAAAACTGAACAATAAGAAAATAAAATGCAACAATTTTTATAGGAAAGCCAAACATCTGAACAGATACTGCACCAAAGAAGATAGACAGATGGCAAATAAGCATATGAAAAGATGCTCATCATCATTTGTCATTAGGGAATTGCAAATGAAAACAACAATGAGATGCTACTGCTCACCCTTTAGAATGACTAAAATCCAAAACTGACAGTATCGATCACTGGTAAGGATGGCTGATGGGAATGCAAAATGGTACAGCCACTTCGTAATTCGGTTTGGCAATTCCTAACAAAGCCAAGTTAAGTCTTACTATACAATCTAACAATCACACTTTGAGATATTCACCCAACTGATTAGAAAACTTATGTCCACACAAAAATCTACATGCAAATGTTTATAGTAATTTTATTCATAATTGCCAAAACCTGCAAGTAAACAAGATACATTTCATTCGATGAATGAATAAGTAAACCATGATACATCTATGTGATAGAATACTATTCAGCAATAAAAGAAATGAACTACAAAGCCACAAAAAGACATGAATAAATCTTAAATGCATATTGTTAGTGAAAGAAGCCAGTGTGAAAAATCTGCATACTATATGATTCAATTATATGCAATTATACAGAGATGGTAAACAGATCAGTTGTTTGGGGTGAGGGGAAGGATTAAATAGGTGAAGCACAGGAATATTTTTAGGGCAATGAAACTGTTCAGTATGATACATTACATTATGCATTTGTCAAAACCCATAAAACTTCACAGCACAAGAATGAACCTTAATATTTGTGGATTTTTTAAAAAATCATTTAGAAGATCAAGGATGGGGCAGTGAGAGGGTGAGGGGAAAAGGGAGAACTCCAGGATGGAATACAGAATGTGATAAGAGAATCTAATAGTATTACAAACATGAAACAACCTCACTGGAAGGCATGAGTGTGGGGTACAGGGAAGGCTCTAAACAAAGTAACTTTGGAAATGAGTGGAGTCTGTAAAACTAAAGATATAAGCACTCCTGTGGTTGATAAAGTTGTAACCCATAGTGATAAAGATTAATAATTATGAAAACACTATACAAGTATAACTGGAAATGAAAAATTAAGTACATAGATAGTGGATGGTAGAAGTCAGTTTTCTCACTGTTGGAGTGGGAAGTTAGTTACAGGTAAGTAAGGGGAAGAGATTAGAATGATTCATGTGGTAATAGATTAGAATTAAGAGACACCATATAAACTCATGTTTAGCTTAATAAAGATAAATATGGTTTCAGATAGAAATATTTATAGATGTGTATATACACAAATTATTACACATGCACATATTTCATTGCTCTGTCAGCTGAGAGGGCTCGAAGCAATGACATTTCAATAGCAACCAACATATCCTAACACTCAGATCTTGGTTTCTAATACCATTCTCCAATAAAAAGGAACCAGGACTCCTTTTAGGACTGGGATAGAAAATATACAAACTATACAAGATGAGCCTGGAGCATCTTGCAATGCAAGAAATTAAGAAAGTGCTAAAAACAATAATAATAATAACAGCAACAACGGTGATGGGAATATTTCAAAGGGACGGTCAGGTAAAAAGACTTCCTCCTCCATTGGTCAAAGCTGGAATAACTTGAACAATAAATAATTATAATCCAATTGATTTATAACCCAATATAAAATAAATATCCAGGAGTCCATATTGACATAAATAAATGATTGCTGTCAGTAAATAAATTAAATAAATTAATCTGGAGAATAGATAAATTTTTGTACAGAAGAATTCCCAATAATTTATGTAGATATGTCACTCTCAAGGATGTGGAGTTTAACTCTCCATTCCTAAGTGTGGGCTGTGCATGATGACTTCCTTCCAAAGAACATAGTATTGAGAGGAGAAAAAAATAAATTCACAAAGGAGGAACCTGACAAACACTGTCTCAGCCAGATGATCGAGATCAATATCAATAGTAATATGTTATGTTGCTAGTATGTACCTTTGGTATATGATGAAAATGGCATTTTATCTGTGATCCTTCTCTCCAAAACCGATAACCTTAGTCTAATAACAAAAAAAAAAAAAAAAAAAAAAAATCAAACAAACTCCAGTTGACAGGCATTCTACAAAATGTCTGAATAGTATCAAAACTATTGAGATCATCAAAAATCAGGAAGTCTTAGGAGTTATCATAGTCAAGAGGACCTAAGCAGATAGAACTAAATAAAGTGTGGTATCTTAGATGAGATCTTGGAACAGAAAAATATCATTAGGTAAAAACTGAGGAAATTTAAATGAAGTGTGAACTTCAGTTAATAATAATGTATCAATATTGATTCATTAATTGTGACAAATATTAATGTAGAATGTTAATAGGGGAAACTGAGTATGGAGTATACAGAATCTTTCCACGGTATCTTTTTATGCAATGACAAATTACTAATAATTTGAAACTTTAATGATCTTTAATATTTAATAATAATATTTCATACCCAGTCAGATACTTTTACTTCATGGTTAACATTTTCAAAATTAATAATTGTAGAATAGCTTTTTCTCAATTAATGGTTCATCATGCAAGGGTGACTATAAGATCTAGGGCTTAGGGCATGAAATGTGTAAGTCTGGAAAACTGGCTCCAAATTGGGTTACTCTATGACCTTAAAAAACTTTCTACCCGCAGTAGGAAATAAGTCATGTACAAAGCAATAGCCAATGATTATTTCTTTAGGAAAATAGTTTACTTAAATAATTATACTCTCCCTGTGTGATTTCCTTTCCATCTCCCTACTCACTCTGTTCTCGTTTTTCTATATTTAATATTATTGACTTTCGGCTTTGAATTTTGCATGAAATTGCTATAAACTAACAAAGAGCTCTCACATTTGAATTTTTAAAAAGTATTTTAGAAATAGTTGAAGTTATCCAGCCATAAATTTTACATCTCTATTGAAAAATGTATAGTTAAACATTTTAAAAATAAAATATTTTTCTTTGTTGAACAACTAATATTTTAAGACACAGTTTGAGGCATAAAACATGCATTTTTTTCCCCTCACTTGATTGCTCCTGTTTTTAATCTGAGTCAAATCCACCGTGTATCCAGTATAAACTAAATGCAGGAAATTAATTAGCACTAAGTCACTAATGTGCTAAGCCTTTTATGTTTTCCCTTATTTAACTCTCTCAATATCCTTATAAGATAGCTATTATTATACCATTATACTCTTGAGGAAAATGGAATTCAAAAGACACTTTAGCATACTTATCTATACCCTTACATCTAGGACAGATGATCCTGAATTAAATCTAACTGATCCCAAAACTGGTCTCTTTCAGTACACTGGTGAGGGTAAAATGTCATTCAGTGAACTAAAAATCAATGAGTATAGTAAACTGTAGAATTAATTTTCTTTATACTTTTAACAAGAGATCTAAAACAGAAAAAAAATTAAGTTTTAATGTTAACTCCAGTGAATTTGAACTGGAAAATTCAATTGGCTTCTTAATATCACTTAGATTTTTGACATTTGGCAAAGGAGACTGTATATAGTTCCCTTGAGTCCCAAGAGTTCAATGCCACAGAGCAAAGGTTGAGAAAAGAGAATTAGGGAGAAATACCCTATTCTTACCCTTCCCAAGTTCGGAAGACCAGTTTATGAGGAAACTCCCATACAAAAATTCAGGCCAATGTTGATACCAATGTCTAGGGCCTGTGGTTGGCAGAAAGAATAAAGGTTAAATTATGGGTTTGGAGAGTAATAGAATTTTTCTTGCACTGAACATGGGATTCCATGTGGTTATCTGTAAATAAGAGCACATACTGAGTTTTGTTTTATAACATTGTACAGAAATATTTTAACCTACAGTTTTTAAAAATAAGACAAATTTTAAATTCTTGTTGGGACTTTTCAAGTGGCTACAATGCATGTTTCACAACTACATAATTAACAGAGTTTTGTACACAAATAAATGTGTATTTTCAGTTGTCTGTTCACCATATATACATATACCTACTCTACTGGAAAGTCTTGGTAATTAGATCATTACATGACTTATCCTTCCAGGCATATTTTGTATGTTCACATTTTCCTTTGACATTTGTCCTTAGGTTTTATAAACTATCTTTACTTTTTTTCCATAAATTCCTACATTAATAACATCTGCATATTAATAGTTTTCCTAAATTTAAGTTATATTTGGATTTATTTAAATGTTTTCATGTGCTATACTTAGAAATAAATTTTAGGTTCACGAGATGTTTTTAACTTTTGACAAATTTCAAAATTTATAGGTAAAATGAAAATATAAAAGACTTATGAGTCCTTCATATTAAAATTTACTTCCAGTCATTAAAAATCTTTAGTACTATTAGAGATTTTTAAGTATTTTTAATGTATAATAAAGTGTAATATGTATAAATAACATATTTTAAATAAATTAATCAATAAATTTGACAAAAAATGATATCTTTTAAGTTTTCACATATTTAATTATCCATCTCAAGAATGATTCTTATGGCGGACATTTCAGAATCACCTGCATTTAGTATAACTTAATTCTAATTTTACTGCTTGGTTCCAAATTCGTCTCCACCCCTGCTGCTTGGCATTTATGGGAATATGCCATGTCCCTCAGGTGTATAAAATTAAGAAAAAAGGTTGATACCTAATATTTAAATAATCAAATTTTATTTCCTATTACTGAGTTATCACAAGTGACTGGGTCCTCTTCATTTCTTCTCCTTTTCAGTATAAAACAAGTTTCTAGAAAAGATTATGTTCGTATTAGTTTAAGGAAGTAGCACTTGAAACAGTTCTACTAATTAGTCTAAAAGAATGAGATTTTATCAGAAAAGACTACCTATATACATAAATTTCAAAAAATAAACAATGATAACTCTAATGATGAGTTCGTGATTCTAGGTGTGCCTGATTTCTATGCACTATATTAGAAGGAGAATCACATAGATACACAGTTCATGTATTTACGCACGTCGGAGTGGGAATATCTACAACTGGACAAATTTAAGCTATATTGTCTAATAGAGAATAATTTAGTATTGATATCAACTTTAACTCATACGGCAATGAATTATAAATATTTCTGGAATTATCATTATTTTTCGTCTCTAGCCTAGTTCCAAGAAATAAATCTTGCTAATTCTCATCAAGTGTTCATTCTCACTACTAAATCAGGAGAGTCAGAGAGAAAACAATTCTCCTCTTTATGTGTCTCATAGTATAGGTGAAATAGCCTGTCAGTCAATAAGAATGAATATTTTTCCTTCTCCCCAGTGTCTAGTTCATTAATCTGACAAGTGTAAAACAAGTAAGAGTTAAATAATAAGCATTAAATTAGAAGTTAATATTGACTTTCAATCATTTCTGAATGATAGTCTGACCAAATTTTAAAAAGAAATAATTCATTATATTTATATACAGCATCTTTTGTCAAATAATTAAATTTAACTCACTTTAGTGAATATTTATCAGGTATCTACTATGTGTCAGAGCCCTTGAAATAGAAAGTCTAAGAGTCCATTGGCCCCAGCCTGAGATGACGCAAAGTTCCAGAGACAGGCTGTCAAGACCAAAAGAATACAGTCACTATACAATATTAAACTTGTGTCCAGTTCCAAGACCATATCAACTGAAGTGTGCTATGAATTAAATGTTTTAGAAATCCTATAAGTATCCTTATATATAGTGTAAAAGGTATAAACTCAAAATGAATTAAGAACATAAATGCAAGATCCAAAACCATAAAATTCCTGGAAAAAAATTGGGTGGTAAACTCTGTAACATTGCTCTCTTAGTAATATTAATATATATTTTTTTCTTATATATCTCCTTGGGCAAGGAAAACAAACAAAAGAAATAAACAAATAGGACTACTCCAAACTAAAAAGTTTTTGCTCAGAAAAAGAAACCATCAATGAAACAAAAAGACAACCTACCGAATGGGGGAAGATATTCACCAATGATACACCCAATGAAAGGTTAATATCCAAAATTTATAAAGAGCTCAAGCAACTTCACACCAAAACTACAAATGATCTAATCAGAAAATGGCCAGAGGACACAAATAGACATTTTTCCAAAGAAGACATACAGATGGCCAATAGACATATGAAAAGGTGCTCAGCATCGCCAATCATCAGGGAAATGCAAACTAAAACCACTATGAGATGTCACCTCACATCTGTCAGAATGGCTATCATCAATAAATCAACAAACAAATAGCGCTGGCAAGGATGTGGAGAAAAGGAAACCCGTGTGCACTGGTGGTGGGATTGCAAATTAGTACAACTCCTACGGAAAACAGTATGGAGATTCCTTAAAAAAATAAGAATAGAACTACTTTATGACCCAGCAATTCCACTTCCGGATATTTATCCAAAGGGATCCAGAACACTAATTCAGAAAGATATATGCATCCCTATGTTCTCTGCAGCATTATTCACAATAGCTAAGATATGGAAGCACCCTAAAAGTTCATTCGTAGATGACTGGATAAAGCAGAAATGGTACATATATACAATGGAATATTATTTGGCCATGAAAAACGAAATCTTGCCATTTACAACAGCACGAATAAACCTAGCAGGTATAATGCTAAATGAAATAAGTCGGACAGAGAAAGACAAATACCATATGATCTCACTTATATGTGGAATCTAAAGAACAAAATAAACAAAACAGAAACAGACTCATAGATGCAGGGAATAAGCTGAGGCTTGCCAGATGTGAGGGGTGTTGCCTGGCAAAGTGAACAAGGTGAAGGGATTAAGAAGTACAGACCGGCAGTTACAAAATAGCCATGGGGATGTGAGGCATGGCTTAGGGAATATAGTCAATACTATTATAATAACTATGTCTAGTGCCAGTTGGGTACTAGACTAGTTGGGGGATTACTTTGTAAATTATGTGAAACACTATGCTGTACACCTGAAGTGAATGTAAAATAATATTGAATGTCAACTGTAATCGAAAAATCAAAAAAAGAAGGAAAGCAAAGGGGAACAAGAGATTCATGCTTTCAGATATAAAACGAATAGGTTATGGGGATGAGGAATACAGGATAAGGAATATAGTCAATAATGTTGTGATGGCATTGTATCATGACAGGTGCTTGCTGGACTCAAATGGTGATCACTTCTTTAGGTATAAATGTTTAATAACTGTGATGTACACCTGAAACTAATGTAATATTTTATGTTAGCCATATTTTAATTTAAAAATCTTTTTAAAAAGACTTCCCTGAAAAATTTACAAAGCAGATTATTTTGTTTTCTCTTTAATTATTCTATTTTGAAATTAATTTGTCTAAGTATAAGTATTTAATTTTTGTAGATATATTTGGCTTAATTGATAAATTTTGTATAAAATTAGTACTTTGAAATTTTCATTAAGTTTATAAATCAGTGATATATTGAAGAATATTATTTAGATTTTGAGGTCATTTGTCTAAAATGTGCCCTCTTATTTTGGTAATGTTGATTAGTTAGACTCCTTTTGTATTGGGTTTCTCATTTAATTATGCACATGTTTACGTCCATATTTTCCTAGCATAATACAGCCCTTTGGTCATTACTTCAGTATGCTGGGTTGTTAAGCTTCTTTTTTTTTTGCAGTAGTGTACCCCACAAGAATGTTTAAATACAGTTTTAGTAGGTATTTTAAGATGTTTTCTCTTGCAACTTTAAATTTGTTTAATCAGTAATGAAATATCTTTTTCAAAATATTAGATGGCATGATAAGCTATGTAATTCAACAGCTCAGGACAGCTTGCACGTAACCTTTGTTACATCAAAACTCAAGCGGCAGCTTGGATTCTTGCCTTCTCCACATGAATAATGCCATTGTTCTGGAAGCACAGGAGTGGGGAGAAACTGAGTAGATTCCCTCACTCAGAAGATGACTCTTCATACTGCTTATTCCAAGTGTTAGGAATTCCTTCTTTCCTCTTCTTACGATAACCTCATCTGAGAAATTCTTTTTTTTTTTTTAATTGTCAAGTAAAGGTATATAGAGTGCTTATAACACAACCGGCACATGGTGATTTGTGTTAGCTATCATTACAAAGTCATACACTTATCTTCAGTTTAATCCATTTACCAAACTAGTCTAGGGAATCATGTATGGTTTTAAAAAAATGGAATCTTCAATAGAAGGAAAAACTAGAAAAATATCTAATTCTTTAAAGTGTTAATTCTATTCTTCATTTAGTCAATGGAGAATAAAAACTTTGATTTGAATGACTCTTAACAATAACTTCAGTGAGCAAATGGGAGCATGAATATTTGTTACTTAGTTGTCTTAGACTAAATGCTTCCCAGTATTGTGAATTGATATCGAATTTCCTGACTATGTGTAATGAATATATGATAGGATAAGATCTAGTTCTTTTAAAGCTGGATGAGGAAGAAAGTTTTACCTTTGATGAGGAATCCTCGTGGTCTTAATAAGGAGTATTTCAAAGCACTGAACAAAAGAGAACTTCTGATCACGCCCTAAAAAATGGTAAGCTTATAGCTTGGGAAATGGATGGGGGAGAATACAAGGAAGGGGCTTCAGGACTGAGAAAAAAAATACTTCTGGTTAGGTAAAGAGTGATAAAGCTTCTGTGATGACCTGTTCACTGGTTTCCCGTATCTCCTATACATCTCTTCCTGCTCCACTAAGCCACTGTACATATTTATTCCAGTTTTATCTTCCTAAAATGCAATACAATGATGTTACTTCCTTGTTCAAAACTCCGTACTCACTTTCTTTTGCCATCAGTACTAGGAGAGGGACTCTTTACCCTACTATCTGTGACTCTGAACTACATGATCCCAATTTGACTTTCCAAGTTTATTTCCTCCTCGACTTTTCACATAATAACCAAACGATGCTCTTCCTAAATATGTCCCTCTCTACTCTTGTCTTTCTCATTCATCACTGACTGTTGATAGCTGCCTGTCTTTAAAGTTCCATCTTCAATAACACCTCCTCTTGAAGATATTCTAATTCTTAACTTGAAATGATCTTGGGTGCCATTGAATCTCATAGCTCTGCATTTCTAGAATGGCCCTCATTTTTTTCTATCATCTCTAATAGGTATTTTTGTACTTGTTTCTTTTTTTTCTGCTAATAATAAGCTCATTAAGAGCAGGGACTGTGTCATGTTGTGCCCAGAGAGCAGCATGCTGTCTTGCAGCTGGCAAAGACTGTCAGATATTCAGAAGGGCCAGAGCCATTCGTATTTTTTTAAGGTCCTTAGTCTATTAAAAACTGAAGAAATACCAGGATTATAAGATTGTGAGATATTTTAAGTGTTACATTAGACAAATGGATGTGATTAAAACACATACATGTCCACAATAATCCCGAAAGTAATTGTGCTGTTTATAAAATATTCATAGGATTTCTTTTTTAAATTAAAAAAAATTCAATTACAGTTGACATTCAATATTATTTTACATTCACTTCAGGTGTACAGCATAGTATTTAGACATTTACATAATTTACAAAGTAATCCCCCAACTAGTCTAGTACCCAACTGGCACTAGACATAGTTATTATAATAGTATTGACTATATTCCCTAAGCCATGCCTCACATCCCCATGACTATTTTGTAACTGCCGGTCTGTACTTCTTAATCCCTTCACCTTGTTCACTTTGCCAGGCAACACCCCTCACATCTGGCAAGCCTCAGCTTATTCCCTGCATCTATGAGTCTGTTTCTGTTTTGTTTATTTTGTTCTTTAGATTCCACATATAAGTGAGATCATATGGTATTTGTCTTTCTCTGTCCGATTTATTTCATTTAGCATTATACCTGCTAGGTTTATCCGTGCTGTTGTAAATGGCAAGATTTCGTTTTTCATGGCCAAATAATATTCCATTGTATATATGTACCACTTCTGCTTTATCTAGTCGTCTACGAATGAACTTTTAGGGTGCTTCCATATCTTAGCTATTGTGAATAATGCTGCAGAGAACATAGGGATGCGTATATCTTTCTGGATTAGTGCTCTAGATCCCTTCGGATAAATATCTGGAAGTGGAATTGCTGGGTCATAAAGTAGTTCTATTCTTATTTTTTTAAGGAATCTCCATACTGTTTTCCATAGGAGTTGCACCAATTTGCAATCCCACCACCAGTGCACACGGGTTTCCTTTTCTCCACATCCTCGCCAATGCTATTTGTTTGTTGATTTATTGATGATAGCCATTCTGACAGATGTGAGGCAATATCTCATAGTGGTTTTAGTTTGCATTTCCCTGATGATTGGTGATGCTGAGCACCTTTTCATATGTCTATTGGCCATCTGTATGTCTTTGGAAAAATGTCTATTTGTGTCCTCTGTCCTTTTTCTGATTAGATCATTTGTGGTTTTGGTGAGAAGTTGCTTGAGCTCTTTATAAATTTTGGACATTAACCTCTCATTGGGTGTATCATTGGTGAATATCTTCCCCCATTCGGTAGGTTGTCTTTTTGTTTCGTTGATCGTTTCCTTTGCTGTGCATAAGCAATTTAGTTTGGAGCAGTCCTATTTGTTTATTTTTTTCTTTGTTTGCCTTACCTATGGAGGTATTTCAGAAAAAAAATTATTAAGACCTATGTCAGAGAGTTTATTTCCTATGTATTTTTCTAGGAGTTTTATTGTTTTGGTCTTACATTTAAGTCTTTAATCCATTTTGAGTTTATTGTGTATATGGTATAAGAAGGTGCCCAGTTCCATTTTTTTTGCGTGTATCTATCTAGTTTTCCAAGCACTATTTATTGAATAGACTGACTTTAAGCCATTATATAATCTTGCCTCTTTTGTCACAGCATAATTGACCATATAGGCATGAGTTTATTTCTGGGCTCTTTATTCTGTTCTATTGATCTCTGTGTTTGTTTTTATGCCAGTACCATGCTGTTTTGATTATAAAGCTTTGCATTATAGTTAGATATCAAGTAGCATGATACCTCCAACTTTGTTCTTTTTTTCTCACGATTGCTGTAGCTATTTGAGATCTTCTGTGAATCGATTTAAATTTGGAGATTATTTGTCCTGATTCTGTGAAAAATGTCATTGGTATTTTGATAGGGATTGCATTTAATCTGTAGATTGCTTTGGATTGTATGAATATTTTAATGATGCTGACTCTTCTTATCCATGAGCAGTACATCCTTCCATTTGTTTGCATCTCTTTTAATGTCTTCATTCAATGTCTTATAATTTCTCAAGTACAAGTCTTTTACTTGTTTTGTAAATTTATTTCTAGATATTTTTTTTGGATGCAATTCTCAAATGGGATTGTTTTCTTAATTTTTCTTTCTCATAGTTCATTATTGGTATATAGAAATGCAACCAATTTCTGAATATCAATTTTGTATTCTGCTACTTTACTGAATTCATTTATCAGTGCTAAAAGTTTTTTGGTGGAGCCTTTAGGGTTCTCTATATATAGTATCATGTCATCTGCAAATGAGTTTTACTCCTTTCTTTCCAATTTGGATGCTTTTTATTTCTTTTTCTTGTCTGATTGCTGTGGCTAGGTCTTCCAATACTATGCCGAATAGAAGTGGTGAAAGTGAACATCCTTATCTTGTTCCTGATTGTAAGGAAAATGCTTTTAGTTTTCACATAACATTGAGTATATTGTTAACTGTGGGGTCATCATTTGTGGCCTTTATTATGTTGAGGTATGTTTCCTCTAATCCCACTTTGCTGAGAGTTTTTATCATAAATGGATGCTGGATTTTGTCGAATGCTTTTTATGAATCTATTGATATGATCATATTATTTTTATCCTTCATTTTGTTTATGTGGTGTATCACCTTAATTGATTTGTGAATATTGAAGCTACTGGCATCCCAGGAATAAGTCTCACTTGATCCTATGATCTTTTTAATGTATCACTGAATTCAGTTTGCTAATAATGTATTGAGGATTTTTTCCCTCTGTGTTCATTAGGAATACTAGCCTATAATTTTTGTTTTTTTGTAATGTCTTTGTCTGGGTCGGAAATCAGGGTAATGATGGTCTCATAGAATGAAGTTGAGAGCCTTCCTTCCTCTTGAATAGCTGTTAATTCTTTGAATGTTTGGTAAAATACACCTGTGAAGCCAACTGGTCCAGGATTTTTATTCGTGGGATTTTTTAAATTACTGATTATATTTTCTTAGTCATAATCAACCTGTTCAGGCTTTTTGTTTTCTTTTTGATTCATTCTTAGAAGTTTGTATACTTCTAGGAATTTGTTCATTTTTTCCGGAGTGTCCAATTTGTTAGCATATAATTGTTCATAATATTTTCTTATAATCCTTTATATTTCCCTGGAATTAATTCTTTCATTTCTGATTTTATTTGGATCCCATCTCTTTTTTTCTTATCAATTCTGGTTAAAAATTTATCAATTTTATTTATCTTTTCAATGAAGCAGCTCTTGGTTTCATTGATCTTTTGTATTATTTTTTAAGACTCTGTTTTGTTTATTTCCACTCCAATTATTTCCTTCCTTCTACTACCTTTAGACTGTCTTTTTTCCTCTATTTCCCTTAGATTTTTTATTTGAGATTTTTCTTGTTTATTGAGGTAGGCCTGTATCTCAATGAATTTTCCTCCTAGAATTATTTTCACTGTGTCCCATTGATTTTGGGTCATTTTGGTTTCGTGTTCATTTGTTTCAAGGTATCTTTTAATTTCTTCCTTGATCTCCTTGTTACCCCATTTATTGTTTAGTAGCAGGTTATGTAGCCTCCACGTGTCTGTGTGTTTTCAGTTTTTTTCTTGTAATTGATTTCTAGTTTCATACCATCCTGGTTAGAGAAGACACTTGTTATGATTTGAATCTTCTTAAATTTATCAAGACCCGTTTTCTGGCCTAACATGTGGTCTATCTGGGAAAATGCTTTCAAGTGCACTCGAAAAGAATGTATATTCTGCTTCCTCAGGATGAAATGCTCTAAAAATATCAGTTTCATCAAGCTAATCTAATGTATCATTTAAGGCTGTTGTCTCCTTTTGATTTTCTGTCTGAAAGATCTATCTTAGGGAAGTTTTAAATCATTTGAATCAAGACCAGGAAGAGATACTTTAATTTTCTTCTTTCTTCCTCACTTGGTCTCTGCTGGCAGAAAAGAGAAAAAGAAGCTTCACATACAATGTACTGAAAAAACATTTTTAAACAAGAAATGTACAGTCTTATAAATTTTTCATAAGGCCAAGTTAATTTGCCATTATATTATTTCAGCACTCATATTTGAGTTAAGAATTGAATAAAAGAACAATGTTTAGAATTTGGAAATATTTACTTTAACATATTTCATGTAGATAACCATGCTAAAATAAGAATACAGAAAACTAAAAATGTCAGAATGAGAGATATTTATTTGCCATTTCTATCCTTATACTTTTACTGACAAATTAAACATGAACAGGATGAGAGTTTCATTGGAAATATTCATAATTGATTGAATGACCATATCCAAAAGCATCTGATTACTGGATTGCTGAGAGCTATGGTAGAGGTTAATGAGGATGGTCTGCAGGGCTGTGTCTCTAGTTCTCCCTGAATAACATTCTCATCAATGCTGAGAATGAAGAATAGTGAATTCCAATACATCAAGTTTTCAATGGACCAGACATTGAACAATTCTATTAATATAAAATAAAACAGCAATTACTGCATTGGTCCGAAAGTTACACAAGCATGAGGTTCATAGTGGTACCACTTGTGAACTGGTTTTGAATGTTTTATAGTTAGTAGCAAACTCAAAATAAGTCTATAAATGTGATGCAAATTCCTCCCCCCCCAAAAGAGTTAATGTCTTCACTGAGTGCTTACTGGGTACCAGGCGACCTTGAACTCTTCACATATATTATAAAACCCCAGAATAAAGCAAATTTGGGTTTGTGAATTGGCTTACTTAATGCTGAGCTCTCTTTCAAAAAGGATGATCTAGAATTCACTTTCTGGGGGGAGAAAATTAGGAAATGACAGTCTCTTGATATTTTCAAGTTTTCTCAATGCAAAATTTTATTGGTTGTGTACAGCATAAGTTCCAATATCTTTTCTATTGTGCTTATTATGAAAATCAGACTTATTAGTCACAAACGTGACAGCCATACATTTTAGAAACTGGAATTTTTAGACCCATTTCTGGCAATTTTTTTCCTTTTGAAGTTAAATTTTTTGAAATTTAATAGCCATACAGAAAAGCATGTAATTAATATGTATTTTTAAAAGTGAATACACCAGAATGACCACTATCAGATCAAGAAATAGAGTATACCAGAAAAACAGAAGCCTCTCTTGTCATCTCTCAATGTTACCTCCTCCCCAAATAAACTGTTCTGAGTTCCACATGTACAGATTTTTTTTTGCCTGTTTTTGAATTTCACATAAGTAGAAGTCTGCAATATGTAGACTTCTGGTTTCTTTCACTTAAATGTTGTTTGTGGCATTTATTGATATCGATGTATTTAAAAGTAATTTATTCATTTCCATTGCTATGTAATATCCAGTGGATACATAGTCTTAATAAATTTATCCACCTTATTCTTAGTGAATATTTGGATTTTGCAGTTCTTTTAAGAATATCTAAAAATGAAAAACCTGGATCATGGGTTTTCATATATCAGTAAAGCATTTGTTATGAGATTATAAACTCAGAGATTTAATGTAAGTGCCTGATCCATAGATATTTTAAATTATGTCAGTACTTCTTACTGAGAAAGCCAACTATCAAACTTTTCTTTTTAGATAAGTAACTGAATGACCCCTTGTTACTGGTTTATAAGTTATTTCCTAAATAAAACAAAGCTTTTCACCAACTCTATAGTGTGTTTTAAGAAATAGTTTCTGGGGTGTGTGTGTGTGTGTGTGTGTGTGTGTGTGTGTGTGTGTTGGGCTGTGTGTGGGGGCACAGCTTGGAAAAGAAAAACTTTGTCAAAGGAATTTTTTCTAATGTTAATAAGTTACATATACTTGTTCCTTTTTTTTTCAGGTAGCTATTTATCATTTCATTGAACTCAGCTTGATGGGGTGTCATGATTTCCCATTACATAAATCATACTGTTCATCCCAAAATAGATTATGTTTGCTGAACTGTTCAACAATTACACCATTCATTACAAATTCTATCAACTTCCCTGACCTCGAAATAAAAGCAAGCAATCTGTAATCAAAAAGTACCTCCCCTGGAATGCTTTGTGTGGATCGATTACACACAAGTTATTTGTAATGATAAGATATATATTCTAGTAAGCCAATGGTAGTACTTTAATGTGTGCTTGGGAAAATTAAGTCCTTCATGAGCACCACGTAGCCAAATTATTTTGTTGCTTACTTTTCTTTAGTATTTACAGTTCCTAGCCAGACATTGATCCCAATGTACATGCAATCTGCTTCACAAAAACAAACGTTACTTTCAGTACTTAACAGTTCCCTGAAAAGCTAGAGGCAAAAACCCCTAATACTCTGGAATACAGAAAATATATGTTCTCCCAGGATAATAGTTTTTTTTTTATCAGAAAGTATCCCAATTTTGTTTTCAGTGATATAATTTTTATTAACAGAAAAAAATGTAAAATATTAATCCTAGTTCTACCCAAAGGAATACATTGTTAAATTTCCACTGGACAGGTCACACGGCTGATTACAAAAACTTATAAATACTTTATAAGTTTTAAAATACTCTTAGTGTAAAGAACAGTATAAAGGCAATGGAGCCTGATCACATGATTCATTAATCATAGGAATTCAGTCTACTGTCCTATCCATTTACATGAGCAGTTGAGGAAACTTCTGGGAGAGAATTTATGTAAGGAAAGAGAATTGAACAAACTCTCTTGGTCCAACAAGAAGGAGGAGGAGGAGGAGGAAGAGGAGGAGGAGGAGGAGGAGGAAGAGGAAGAGGAAGAGGAAGAAGGCAGCAGTGTATTATGGTGGTTAGAAAATGGAATTAGGGGACTATTTTAGGTTAGGTTTCTTACAAGAGCCTGAGATGAGTTTTGTTGGGGTATACTTCCAAAAGTGAAGGGAATAAGATAGGTTAGATGGAGACTAGTTTTAGTTTGCTCCCACGATCCCACGAGAAAGCTCTGCAACACACATTGCACCTTGAAGAAAATGGTCAGCCTTTTGTAATCTGTATAATTCAGTTATTGATCAAGATATACTGGTAGGGATAGAAGAAATTATAGTTCCCCAGGAGAGAGTAATTCACTGAGTAATCAGCCCACAGTCGTATCAGCTGGAGGATGGGATAGCCAGCAGGGGGAAAATGGATATCAGCATCAACATCTACTACAGGGTCCAATTGAATCCGGCTTTGAATCCCACCACATCGCTATTAACTATACACCATTTGAAAGGTATTTAAATGACCTTGGGTTCATTATCTCTAAAACTGGGGAGAATAACACTTATCTCTTGAAACTGTTTCCAGAATTTAAAAAATTCTTACAAAGTACTTGGGCTGGTGCTGATCAAAATGCTCAATAATTAAATGATTTTGAAAATGCTAAGTAGTTAGAAGGCAGGAGTAATTGAAAGAATGGGTTTCTTTCAATAGGACATGGTGCTTACAAAAGCTCTTCAAGTAAGGAAATAACATAGTAAAGGTATTCTTGTTTATTTTTTGTGGATGTGTATGTAATTATCAAGTCTCCAGTGACCGAGTGGTAGCACTTAGTAAAAAAGCCAAAGTGGTAGGGTAAGTGCTGTGATTCTCATGGCAGCAACAGCTTTGCCAGAAGGTATGGAATAACCAGCAGAAGGGAACTAGAATGGAAAGAGAAAATGGTCGAACCCATGCTATCGCTGACTGAACTTGTTTGTGAGGACATACAAAACACTTGCGGGGATGGGTAGGGGAGGGGGCCTGCCTGGCACAGGACTCAGGTTCTCCAAGGTGGGAAGGGGTGGTGAAAGTTACCTAAAGAAGACTAGCAATAGACCCTGTTGTGCATGTTTCACTAGCTTACTGGCACAGGTTCAAGGGTGACATTTGTGATTGGCATAAACTTCAGTCAGTTTGCCTGGAACATTATTCTAGGGTCTCAAGTTATGTCAGGGAATAAAACAGATGCTTGCTATAGGAGCTTTTTCTCTACTAGGAGATAATCATAGTAAATCAGCAAGTAGTAATTGCTATGGAAAAAAAAAGAGTGGGAAAGGCATTTCAAAGGGTAAAGAAACAGCTTGGAGTAGTAAATAAACTGGTCATGTAATGTACAGCATGGTGACTGTGATCAATGATACTGTATTGTATATTTGAAAGTTGCTAAGACAGTAGATTTTAAAACTTCTCATCACAAGAAAAATATTTGCAAATATACGTGATGATGGATGTTAACTAAATTTATCGTGGTGACATTTCCTAATATATACATATATTAAATCATTATGCTATATGCATAAAACTAATACAATGTTACATATTAATTATATCTTAATGAAAAATATAGGGTGGTCACGATAAACCTTTAAATGAGGTTAAAATTAAAGCAAAAACATGAAGGAGATGAATGAATTAGTTGAGTAGATATTTTTGGGAGAGTGTTCAGCTATAGCAAAGGACTTAAGTCTGAAAAGAATCTAAGATGTTTAAGAAAAAGCAAGGAGAGAAATGAGTAAGGGAAGAGTGGCATGAAATGAGATCACAAGGGTAATAACAATAAGAAGCAATGTATGCAACAGGGGATTAAAAGTGAAGGGCACTTTGCTGACTCTCTCATGGGGACACAGCTGCCAGATTAGAAGAAGCCACTTCCATTCTGTTCTGTTGCAAGTAACATCTCTTGTCTGTACTTGCCTTTTGTTTCGTTGTTTTGTTTTGCCTACTGGATTAACCTAACCACCCTCTCTCCTATCCCCGGTTCCTAACTCCTACTCAAGTGTGTGCCATTCTTGGGATTTTCCTACAACTAGAACATTTTTCTCTGTAGTCTTTCACCTCACAGCTCTTCCACATTTGCCACCTCCCCTGGTCAAAGCGGTTTTTCTCTATCTCTATGCATTCTTCACCATGCTACTGAGTGGGTCACATAGCCTACTCCCATTAAAATGTTAATGAGTTAAATAGGGTGTTTACATATACCTTTGACCACAAATCAGAATTCACTTTTGCTTTCTAAAAATGGAGAATTCGATAAAATTACTATATTCTAAGAGATAGCATTTTATTTTAAAGTATAGTAAATATTCCTTCTTTGTGTTTCTCAAAGCCTATTTTGATGTCAGGCAATATTTGGATAACTATAGAACAAAAGAGAGCTGGGTTCAAATCCACATTTGGACTTAGTAATTTTGGTCAAGGTACACTTTCTGAGTCTCAGTTTTCTCAAGAAAAATTAGGCTGACACATAATTCTCAAAGTGATTTTCCGAGTTAACTAAAATAGCATGAAAAAGACCCACACATTGTAGGTGCTCAATAATAATTACAATTCCACCTTAAGTGTGCCTTTCTTGTGTTGTTGCTTTCAATTTTTCTGCTCGTAATACTCAGCATAAACCAATGAAGCTTCAGAAAGTCTATTCTTTAACTCAAAGAATGTTAGTGATTCACATAGGTCTGGTCAGTCTGGAAACTACTGAAAGCAATTGCCATAAAGCAGGTCACAGTAAGGAGACAGCTACTTCTCTCTCCCAAAATATAATAAATACCATTCAAATAGTCTCCATTTGAAGAGCTGTTTATTCTCCAAATAACAAATTATGAGAGAAACGTTTCTGAAATTTTTCTTGGAGGTCAAAAAAATTCAATCTATACCACTGGTCTATTTCAATGTGACAATTCCAAACATAGCTTTAAGCCAAAGACATGTAGGTTATAGTTAGCTTAAATTACTGTTACATATAAATAAATATACACTTTTTAAAAATAAAAATATGTGCAAGGTATTATTTTCTACGAGTTCATAATAACTGTTTTATGAGCATTCTATGGCAGCAATTCTTTTTCTAGAGTTAAGTGGTATCTTTCATATCCTTGCAACATTGAAAAATTAAGCTATTTAACATGGTAGTATCCAAAGAAAATGTCTAATTAAAGAAAAAATAACCATCTCAATTTTGCTTATTTACAAAATACCGTATAAATTTTTAAAATCAATGTTGCCTATTATAATAGAAAAATTAATAGGGGAAAACTATTTAATTTTCTTATAAGAAACAAAATAAAAAGTGATTCCAACAGAAAAAATACTTGGCACAAATGGTATCAGTGAGATTTTAATTTCTTTCAAGCAATAACAACAAAGTGTACAATTCATTTCCTGCATAGTATTTACAATTATTGGGTTATACATTATAATAAATAGAGCCATAAAATGAGTCAAAATTTGTAGTAACCAGTGGAACTAGCTTTTACGAAATATGGTACTTCAGAGACCATTGTTAAGATACATTTAAATTCTCAATTTTAAAGTTTTAAGCCTTTGCTATGTGGGAAAATTTATAATATAATATTGGTTTAGATTCTTCTGTAAATGTAATTAAAATTATCCTAAAGTATACAACAACAGCTCTTGCAAGTGTCTAATGAAGGAAGAACGGCCTTACTCTATGTAAATCTGAGTTTCAGTCTCAGGTCTCAAAGCATCGACACAACCTTGTTCTAGTATTTCCAGTTATCAAATGCAAAATATCATTCTTATCTCTGTCTATTTCTTACAGGATTTATGAAGAAATCATAGATATGAAAATTTGTGAAAATACTAAAAATTCTCTGAAAGGGTGTCTTTACAAATTTAAGTTAACTAATATTTATTATTATTGGTTAAATCAGAAAATATAAGAGCAATAGCAAACATGTATTTGATTTTTAGGTGATAATTTACCATATAATAAACAATGTGCCATCCATGAGAATGTTAGGAAGTTATATGAAATATCACTCACACAAGAAGGCACAATGTTAAATCTAAGGTTTTATTTCCATACTGTAGTGGAGTGGCTGAGAAAAGGGTGGATTCTGGAAGCAGATCACTTCGGTTGACTCCTGGCTCTATCATTTTTTAGCTGTTTAATCTTGGTCAAGTTGTATAACTTCTCTGTCTTAGTTTCTCATATGTAAAATGGTGCTAGACAGTAACACTAATTCGGTAGTTTTCATAAGGACAGCGTGGAGTTGTGGCAGTCACTGTTGGCTATCTAACACGACACTCATTCTCAACCTTCTTTCCTTTATCCTGCTCCACTACAAAGTCTAAAAAAATGTAGTATCTGATTTCCTAATCTCCTATGCAACTTGGGGTGCTAGGTGACAGTACCAACAGAGGAGACAAAAGCAGAAATCTGTTGAAACATCTAGAAAAGCTTTGGCTTCCCTGATAAAAAGGAACAGATATGGCTGGAACCATCCTTTTCTTTCTTTTGCTTATTTTCAGTCTAAACATGCTGCTAGAAGCTGGGAGAGAGATCTTACAACTATGAGGACAAGGCCAAAAAAATGAGATAGATGCTGCCAGAAACCATCGTGCAACTAAACAAATGACTACTTTTAACATGGAAAAAAAAAAAAAAAAAGAACCATGTGTTTTTAAGTGTCTGGCATTGAATATCGTTACTTGCAGCTAAAAATATTTCTGATACAGAGTTAAAGTATGTATAATGCTTGGACTAGTTATTACTATGGTGAACGCTCAATAGATTTTATTTGTAAGTATTATATTCCAGTTAATCACATGTCATATGTCATCAACTTGATATTTACTAATCTGTGATATGTATTTGTCTGGTTGATGTATCTTCTTATAATTCCAATTTTGTTGTATTATTATTTAAAATTCATTGTATTTCAAAAACATGATAAATCTAATAATTTCTCATAGCAATTAATCCCTCTAAAAGCTCATTTTTTGTTATTTATTTTAAATCAAGATTCCATTATAGGTGTTGAGCTCTTCTTGGTGTTCATCAATATGCTACTTATTGAGAAGTGCTCTTTAGTTAAGAAATTTTGGAAATGATGCTCTAGAATTTTACTGTCAGCTACCTTTTAATTCATTTTTTTAAACTTGTAATTCTTTTGAAATGTTTTTAACACAAAAATTTTCAGACATTTATGAGCTTCTACAATTTCCCAAGAGTCTACAACTGTAACATTTTATTGGAAATAAGGGTTAACATACTTTTAAGGCACTCTCTTTCACCATGCCTATCTCCAGTATAGTAGTTATATGGGTATACATTAAAAATCTAGGAAGAAAAATAAAATAAAATAAAATGAAATAAAATAAAATAAAATAAAATAAAATAAAATAAAATAAAATAAAATAAAATAAAATAAAATAAAATAAAATGAATTAAAATAAATTACATGGGCAATAAAAAAATCTAGAAAGGCTGCCTGTACAAGTGAAGTAAATAATTAAGTAAATTTCCTAATTAATGTAAACAAGAAACAGATATAAAATCGAAGAAAATCATTTCAGGAATCTAATCATTTGGTTGTGAACCTATATCTAATTTCTACTTAACATCCCATTTCAGTGTTTATTAACGTTCTCTATATGACGAAGTGTAGACTGGTACTTTTGAATTCAATACCCACACACACCTACACACACCTACACACACACACACACACACACACACACACACATACAGTTTCTCTACTTATTTTTCCCCTACTGGAGTAAATTCAACCACCATTCACCCAATTTTTCAAGCCTAAAATTTGGATATAATCTCTGAACAGTCTTTTCTTCTCATTCCACTCCCACCCCCCATATATCTGTTGTCTCCATAAACCATATATATATATTTACTGAATATATATATATTTACTAAATATATATATTTACTGAATATATATGTGTGTATACACACACACACACACACACACACACACACACACACACACACATTTACTGTATCCGGTACCTGGCCACCTCCAAAGATAACTGTTCTAGACCTTGCCTACCAGATCCTTCTACAATCATTTTCAAACCTGAGCTACATATTAGAATATTTGAAGAAATGAACATGACACAAACATTTCATTAACCATTACTTCCTAGTATGATATCGATTAATACTTCTTAACCAATTCCCATTTTCATCATTTCCTGATGATTTTTTTTTACTCTTTGATTAAGGATTTTTATTCTCTGATCGAACCACATTCCTTAAGAAAATAGATTCAGATAAGAATCTATTTTTGTTTTAGGAGCTTAACCTCAACATTCTGGGTCTTTACATTTTTCTACTAGTTATGGGTAACTGCCCTAAACCTATACCTGACATCTTTCTTCCATGACATTTTCTAACCCTGGCTACATATTAAAATCACTAGAGGAGCTTTGAGAAATATCAACTCCTGGATCTTACTCCTAGAGGTTTTGATATAATTGATTTAGATTGGGGCTGACTAGAATCATATCCTGAGGATTCTAATATATAGGCAGATTTGAGGACCTAGACTGTTGTAATGGACTCTCAACTGGTATTCTTGATTCTACCTTTGCTCTACTATAGTCTTTTCTCCTGGTAGCTAGAATGATGTTTAAAATAGGAAATCAGATCATTGTAACTTCTATCAAACTAAGAATAATATTTCAGAGAGGTCTTCTCTGAAATTCGTATTTCAAATTCCCATATTCCTCACATTACTCCCTATCCCCTTCATTTGTTTAATTTCTCTTTATAGAACCTGATATTTAATTATATATTTATTTGTTTCTCTCACTAGACTATAAACATTCTGAGGTCAAAGACCTTATCTGGTCTTTATAACTTCATCTTCCACACCTAGAAAATACAGCAGGAACACAGTATTTATAGAGTCAATTAATGCTATACAATAAAAAATTGCTCGTCTCTCTCATTGACTGTCCTGTGCACATGAATTTTAATTACTGAAAAAAAAAATCTACTTACTATTTTTATGCCTCCAAAATTATCTTGAAAGAAGTAGCTAACCCAATTGCGTCCCAGACAGAATTAAGAATTAAGGATCCCAACAGAATTTTTTCAAATTATTGAAAGCACAACCATACATATTACTAAAAAAATAAGCAAGAATTTAAAAATCTGATGACATTTAATTTAAAACAAGTTCCCAACAAAATACAGCATCACCATGTGTAATGGTAAAATAAACTGTATTAGCTAATCATCACTACTGTCTGAGTCAAAGCTTAAAGGTTAAAAAAAAAAAATCCAGGAACTAGAAGCTACCTAAATTTGAATAATACTTATTTCCGAGATCTAACTGGTTTCTTGCCCTCTTTGTTTTACCACTATCCTGTCATCAGTGAACCAAACAGAACACCACAGTCATTAACAAAGTGGGTACGTAGCTTTCTGACCTGATCCAGGAAATCACCCTGGGGGAATTCCCAAATCTCTTCAGAGGAACCCAAATTACCAATTTCTAATCTAGCCAGGAATGAAGTTTGTGATTAACCTGTAAATGAATCAAGGTTTCTTCTGCGTTTGGTTTACTAGTCAGAAGATGAAATCTGCATTGGAAAGTAATGTTTCAGAGACAGTGCTACAGTGAGTTAAACACACAGGAGAGACAAGCATCCTTTTAAGAGAGAGAATGCTTTTGCGGGCGTCATACTTTCTGCGTTAAACCTGAGCCCCACTCCAGAGCCAGAGAGCTTGTAAGTGAATTCTGATCATCCTACCTAGCAGCTGTATTATCTTGGGTGGTTTACATAACCTTTCTGTACTTCAGTTTTCTCATTTGTAAAATGGAGATAATAATTTTAGCACTTACTTCAAAAAGTAAGAGTGAATATGATGTGAATTAATGTATAAAAGGGCTTAGAAAAGTATCAGGGCACAGGGAAGCACTACATAAATATTAGCTAATAATGACTAAGAGCATAGACTATAGTGCTGTTTCCTGCCTTTGAATTCTAGCCCTGCCAGGTAGGTGACCTTGGGCAGGTAATCTTATCTTTCTGTGTCTCCATTTCCCCTTCTGTAAAATTGAGAGAGAATTTAGAGTTGTGTGAGTATTAAATGACTTAATATAGGTATAGGCCTTAGAATAGTAGCTAGCATATAGGAAGTACTGTAAGATAAATTTGCTATCATCGTTATTGTTATTATTATTATCTTAGGCTATAATTCAGTGCAAGATTTTTGAGACGTTAATCTCTTCCATGTCTCCTCTTACTTTAATCACTATTTCTCAGGCCCAAAGGGGTTGCTTTCTTTCCTTTGCTGGTTTCCTCATCCTATCCGCCCCCCCACCCTTGGCAATATCATTGCTTTAATAGGTCCACTATTACCTCATAGGAAGATGATTGCTAAAGTTGAACCAACAACCCAGGTCTCTCTGGGGAGCTCCAGACCTTATCTGGACATAGATGTTCCTCAGGCATTTCAGAACATCTCTGTGCAGAATAAAACTTCTCTCCATTTCCTCAAAACATTTTCCTTTTCTTGTGTTCTTGTCACATGAGCTTTGACTCCTTTCTCCCCCTCACCTTTCACACAGTCACCAAATCCTACTGATTCTAGTTTACAATAAATTTTGAATACATCCTCTCCTCTCCATTTTCCCTGCCACTTCTCCAGTTCACAATTACATTTGCCTTTTACTAGGTCTTGCCATCTCCTGAAATCACCTTCTAAAATCAATACTACATATTAGTCAGCATAAAATGGAATAAAGTACAGATATATGTTGGAACATGGATCTTGAAAACATACTGACATACACTGTGCACAGAGTTGACTAGTGTCCCCATGAAATTCTTTTCCACTCAGACCCAGTGAATGTGACCTTGTTTGAAAATAAAGTATTTGCAGATACAATCAAGTTAAGATGAGGTCATACTGAATTAGGGTCAACCCTAAATACAGAGGCAAAGATTAAAGTGATGCATCTATGAGCCAAGAAATGCCAAGGATTGCTAGCAATCACTAAAAGTTAGGAAGAGGCAAGGAGGGATCCTATCCTCTCCTACAATTTTCAGAGAGTGCATGGGGCTATTGACACCTTGATTTAAGACTTCTAGCCTCCAGAATGCTGAGAGAATAAATTTCTATGGTTATAAGCCACTAGTTTGTGGCAATTTGTTATGCTAGTCCTAGAAAACTAATATAGATGGTATGGGTATACCACATTTTGTTTATCTATTCATCAATTAATAGACTTGTTGATGGATAGTAGACTTAATGTCGTTATGAATATTTGTCTATATCTGTAATCCATTTTGAGTTATTTTTTGAAAAGACATGAGGGTTAAACAGGTTCCTTTTTTAACCTATTTGATCCTTCCACCATTGAATTGCTCTTGCACCTTCGTCAGCAATCATTTGCCTTACTCGTGTAGGTCTATTTCTAGGTTCTCTATTCAGTTCCATTGATCTATGTACCTACGCCTTCTCCAATGCAACCCGATTCTGATTACCATAGCTACACAATAAGTCTTAAAATCAAACAGATTTTCTCCTACTTGATTCTTCTTTCTCAGAATCGTTTTAGCTATAAGGTCCCTTTGTCTTTCCACATAAATTTTAGAATAATCTTATCTATTGTCATAGTCTGTTCAGGCTCCTATAATAGAATACGACAGACTGGGTGGTTTGTAAATAATAGACACTATTTCTCACCATTTCGGAGGCTGGGAAGTCCATGATCAAGGTGCTGGTGATTTGGTGTCTGGAGAGAGCTCACTTCCCAGTTCATAGGGCATCTTCTTGATGTGTCCTAACATGGCGGAAAGGGCAAGAGAGCTCTCTGGGATCCTTTTCATAAGGGCACTAATCCCGTTCATAAGGGCTCTGCCCTCATGACCTAATCTGCTCTCAAAGGCTCCATCTCCAAATACCAACATTTTTGCAATTCGATTTCAACATAAGAATTTGGGGCGAGGGGACACAAATATTCAGATTATAGTATCTGTATTTTCAAAAATATCTTGGCAGGCAAATTCCAAAATTTTAAAAATCAATTATGTATGGATAACTCCCATATTTATGTCCCAGAGATCATCCTTTCTCCTGAACTTTGTACTCGAATATCCAGCTAACCACTTGACAGCTACACTTGAGTATTCTGTTTTGAATATGTTAACTTTGAGAGGCTCACTTTATCTTCAAATTTGTCCTCTAGTATTTCCCCACCTTATTAAAAGGTGTCACTACTTAGCCAGATGCTCAAACCAAAATCATTCTTCGAGTTTGAATGTTTATAAACACATGCACGCGCGCGCACGCGCACACACACACACACACACACACACACAGAGAGAGAGAGAGAGAGAGAGAGAGAGAGAGAGAGAGAGAGAGAGAGAGAACATATCTTTCACCTCTTTGAAAACATTTCAATGTTCAATTGCTCTAAAAGTAAAATCCTTACTTCAGGCTTTCAAGGTCTTCTCCTCATATACCCATTCCTTCATGAAGCTAGTGCCTCTTAAATTTTGCCCCCCAGGGGCCCTACCTGCCCCACTCTAGCCCCAAGCCGGGGTCCATGCCCTCTCCTCTGCCAAGAAAGCTCTGCTCCCTCACTTTTTAATGACTGGCTCTTTCCTGTCATTTTTGACTCTGCTCATATTTAACTAACCTATCTAACATAATAATAATAGTAGCTAAGATCTATTTACATCTTACATTGAGACTGGTCCTATTCCAAGCCCATTACTTTATTCAGTCTTTGCAACAATCCTATATGTTGGGTCCTATGATTATCTCCAGTTTACAGGTAAGGAAACTGATGCAAAAGAACCTTAGTGAATTGCCTGAGAGCACACAACTACTGGTAGTACATGATCTGGCCTGGAAACAGCTTAAATGGTTTGATCCCAGAATCTGAGCACTTGTTTATTTCCTTTGGGTCATCTGTAATCTACAGTAATTTTATTTGTTTACTTGCTTATTGACTTTCTTTATTAAAATGTGAGCTCCACAAGGCAACTTCATTTGTCTTTGATGTTGTCTCCTCAAACCTAGTTGTGCCTTGCTGTGCTCAATGATCCATAACATTTACTGAATGAATGCATTTAGAAAAACAGGCATGGCCCTAAAATAACTCAACTACTTAAAAATACTTATCCATGAAAGTCTCTGAAGTAAATAACTTCAAAATCTTACATCTAAGATTCCTTAAGAAAAAAATATATTGCAAAACTTTCAAAGAATGATACATGGCTACATTCCTTTCAAATCATCTCGATGTACATAAATGTGTGTTTTTCCTTAATGGAGCTATTTTTTTGTGGTGGCAAAAATCATCACTAGAAGTTAGATGCAGAAAAGAGAGTTTAGGCCACTTTCACCTTTTGTTTGTAGTATTTATTTGCTCTCTGAAAATTTAAATCATTTCTTCTTCCCAGCTCTTTTGATCTACTCTTTCCCCCAATCTCTCTTTTCTTGGCTGAATTTTTGCTTTAGTGCCTCTACACTACCTAGGTAGGCAAATGTTTTGATCATCTGAAGTTTCTGAGTCTTCGATGAAATTTGAGATGACATGAAATTTAAAGGAAGAATTTTCCTTGCTCCTCTGGGGTCTCATTTGTCGAATGGCTTCTTGAATGTATGGGTAGGGTCCCTTAGGGATGTATTCTGACCCGTAGCAGTCCTTCTTCTACGGGACACATGTTTGACAGTGGATATGGCAGTGGGCGGCTGAAGGGGATGGGAGTGAAAGCATAATCTTACTTGGCATAAAATCCCCATTCTATTCCTGCTACAGGGAGCAGTCTTTAAAAGCAAGAACTTCATCAAACAAATACCCTTAAAACTCCCAGCAAAAAATTGGAAGCACCCGCTAGGTCCTTAATTAAATCCTGTCAGCCCCACCAATGCCGCCAGATACATGGATTTTCAACTCCCCAGTCCACCATAGGTTTAGAAGGATGGATGAGAGGTGCTGTGCGAGGCTGTGCGCCTGCACCTATAGGGCCCAAGACTCCAACTCGCACGTCGCTTCTTCCCGCGCAGCCCTTGCCGCGCAGCCCCCGCGCAGCCCTCCCCTCAGTGCGCAGGCGCAGAGGGCGGGCGGAGCCGCGCGGGTAGAGAGCCTCGGAAGAGCACGGCGGCGGGCATGGCGGCGGGCACGGTCCGCGGCCTGGCTGTGGCCGGTGGAGGCGAGAGTAGCGAGAGCGAGGACGATGGCTGGGAGATTGGGTATCTCGATCGGGCAGCCCAGGTAGCAGAGGAGACTTTGTCTTCACCGCGCCGGGATCGGCCTTCTCTGGCCCTCTGAGGCCCGGCCTCGTGAAACCTCTTCCTCGCCTGTTTCCCTACCTTGATTTTCCAGTGGATAAGTAGCCTTTTGGACTTCAAACCAACCCGTAAAGTTTTCCTCCTGTTTCTCTAATGTGCTTTCCATCAACTGTGCTTCCTTAGGTTGTCGATGTTGCTCTTCACTTGGGTTTGGACTCGTCATTACCTGGTCCCTTTAAACATAAATTTAGACATGAATTCTCTACAAACTTTTTATGTCACCTCCGTCAAAAAAGAAAAAAAAAACCTAAAGCCAAAAATTATTTCCTGCTGCAGTGGAAATTAAAATATGTATAACAAGATTTTTTTTTTTTTAAACTTTCTTTGTTTAGAAATTAAAAGGACCATTACCCACTGAAGAAAAGAATGAGACGTTTAAGAAGGCGTTGACCACAGGAGATATTTCACTGGTCGAAGAGCTCCTAAATTCTGGTGAGAGATGAGATAGTTTCAACCCAACGCAGTTGTCTAAGTTCACAACTTTTCCTTATTTTAAAAAGGATCGAGTTGCTCTTCTAATGGCATCACAGCAAATGTTAATATATTGTGTCCTACATATCTTTCTCTACTCTTGAGTTCCCTTTGCCTTTTCTTCCTCTATTCACAAATTTAGTATGTCACCCTGTTCTCTTCCATTAGTTCTTCCACTTCTTCAAGAGGCTTACTCAGACTAACCCACCCCCATTCATAATTCTTACTTTCCTCAGCATTTCCTTGATATCTTGTTATATCTTTCTCAAGAATTGATTATAGTTATGTACATTTTAATTATGTTCTTTCCCCGTGCTGCTTGTGTGTGTGTATGTATAAAATGAGGCCTGAGGTAGAAATCAGAATATCTGAGTGTCTGCTCCAGCTTTATTGCCTATTCAGTGTGCTTTCTTGGGAAAGCCATTTAAATTTCTAGAGCATCAATTTCTTTATGTAAAACATAATTCTGGCCTGGATTCCACAACCTTTTTTCTGTGGATCAAATTAAATATTATATGTTTTTTAATTGACCGAGAAATGTGAGTCGTTGATAATAATGATTGAAATTATCCAAAGGAGTAACAGGCATTTACCATATACTTATAGATCCAAAGCATTCACACACAAAATAGTTAAATGAGATTGTATATCGAAAAATGTTTTTCTGCTATACTAGAGATGCTTCACTGTTTAGTGGAAAATAAATCATTTTAGAAAAACAGTACAATTTTAGGTTTGATTACTAGCC
The DNA here is from genome assembly GCF_014176215.1 of Rousettus aegyptiacus. Taxonomy (NCBI): domain Eukaryota; kingdom Metazoa; phylum Chordata; class Mammalia; order Chiroptera; family Pteropodidae; genus Rousettus; species Rousettus aegyptiacus. Next base: position 71,141,653 of record NW_023416288.1, read on the forward strand.
CTGTTACTTATGGCTCTGTAATCTTGACCAATTTACCAAACCTGCCAGAGCTTCAATCCCCACCCCCACTCCTCTTTAAATCGACATGCATTATATCAAAGGGGTTTTTTTTTGGAGGAGAAAAATTAAAGTGAGAGCATACATTAATAAAGGTCTTCAAACATGTAGGCATTTTGTAAATATTAGCTGCTACAACAAAAGAAGAGTCCATGTGACTTCGTGGACAGTGGAACTTGAGTTTGTAATTGAAGAATGAAATTGGGTAAGATTCGAAGAATTGAAAAAGGCCTAATACCTAATATAAACACATGCAGAAATGTGCATAGTGTTGGATGTGATGGAATAGGAAGAAGTTTGTTTTTGAAGAGAACTTGCCTTAGGAGTAGTGGGACAAGGTGCAACAAAGTGATGAGGGCTCCCGAAGGATTAGGACTTGAAAAGAGCCTACTGGAAAGCAGAAGGTTAGTCAGCCTTTTAAAATTGTTTAATCACAAAAATTTTAAAAGTTCATTTTAAAAAGACTAATAAATATATAGATATAAGTAGAAAGATACCTTTGTCCTCACTTTCACCCCCATCACCCCTGATGTCTTATTTTCACAGGTAACTCCTGTTTTAGTGTTTTTTGGTTTCCTTCCAGATATCATTTAACACTTTAAAAAATATTTTTAATTTTTTGTTTTTCAAAATCTTGTGTTTGACACATATTTCTCTACTAGTTGAAAAGTTTAATGAAAAACGAAAGCTCCCTTTGAGTCAGCCACTTTTGACAGTTCAAAGTATCTCAGTTTTTGTTATTCTGATAGGTAGTAATATTTTCAGTTCTCTTTAAAGTATTAAATACAAATTGTTGTCTTTCAGATATTCAGAAAGGTATGGAGATGTCTCTCCTTCCCCTGGAGAGTACCTCTCTCCTGTAGTTGGTATTTATCTTTTTTATGTATATCTTAAGACTTTTACTCTCTATATACCCCAAAACAATATAGTGTTATTTTGAATTTTTTTGAGTACCATAAATATATTGTATCAATTCTCTTAAACTTACTGTTTTTACACTATGCCTAGAACATAATAGATGTTTATTTGAGCATGAGAGGTGATGATTTTTAAGAATTTTTGTACGAACATGTCACATTTGCTTATCTTTTTCGTCACATTGTTTCCTTTTTACCTGTACTGTCATGGTTTGAAAAGTCATGTCAGTAAGGAAACAATAATGAGAAAAAAGTCTTTTCTCTGATCTCATTCATATGCTTTCAGTTGCAGAGTTTAAAGTGGAAAATTTGTCACACAGGTTGAGCCAGCAGTGTATCTATGTACTAAGATGATTTTGTTGTTTTCTCTCAGTAATTATCATGCACATTATATCAATTAAAATTAGACAGTTAGGAATTGACATACATAATCTTGCAGCAGCTTAGTGTCCCTGCAGAAAAAAAGTGAGTTCTCCCCCATCCCAAGTTTGTATGGCTTCAGCGATATGACCTTTATCTTTGTGAATTGGAACCCTTCATAGACTATAAAACACTTAATTAAAAGGAGTTAAAGGCAGGCCTATCCTAAGTGATTTTCACATACAGGTTCTCCTTCTTTTGAAACAAAAGCAGTCTATTTTCTTAACATTAGCAATTATTTCTTAGGTTGAAGAGAGAGATTACCATTTAAATCTTGATCTCTTTATAGAAGAGGCTTTATATGAATTTTATAGGTTGTGTTCACTGCCTCATTTTATCCTTGTTCTCATGTCACATCTATGCTCTTCCGCAGCCCTAGATCCAAACCTAGATCAATTCAGCCATTTTGTTTTTCTTTTTTATATGGCCAAAGCTGTCAATGCTGTTGGAGAAAATGAGATGACTCCAAAGATTTGTGCCATTAATGACTTGAGGATTTTAAGGTCAGCTGGTTCTCATTTGTCCTTAACCGTTAGCCCTTCCTGTCCCATTCTGGACAGTGGCTTTAAAACTATCCTGCTCCTCAGGCCTGATATCTCATCTATGCCTCTCCTTATTTTAGTACACTGCTCGTCATTCATTTGTCTTAGGCAGAACCTGATGGTCATTTTTGACTTGTTTTTTTCTTTCAGTTTTCCTCCTCAAAGTACTTTTAAATTCTGATAATTCTGCCTTTGAAATGTTTTTATATTCTATCCTCTTTCTCTCCACTGCCCTTGCTCTGATTTTTGCATAGGCTTCTAGCCTCATAGCCGGTCTCCCAGCCTCCTCCCACTCTCTACGGTAGTACCTTTGTTGTCTTTATAATACAAGTATAACAATATTGATGCCTGAATCACAAAGTACACTCTACATTTCTTAACACTACTTTTATAATCTAACCCTAACCTATCTTTTTAGCCTTATGTTTGACCAGTCACTGATCGATAAGTTTTGCATTGGGAAGGAAGTTAAGGGACTCTTAAGAATATATGTGGTGTCTGCCACCATAGAAATGTATAATATTCTGATTAAAAAGACATATTATCTCTGTAAAACCTTTTCCAGCTCCTCTAGAGAGAAAACGATAGCATATAAAACCTGTTACAGAAATTTTATGTATAATAAAACATCAGATCAGGTCTCTTGAAACATTGTACTTGCAGTGAAAATGAAGTTAGCTAATTTTCTTAAGTCTCGATATAACAATTTGCTACTTTTCTGAAGCCATTATTACGAAGAAATTCCTTCCTGTTATAAAGAACATGATGATATCACAGTGCCCAGTACTTTAAGTATATTAAGGTGACAATGATCTTTTGTATTTTTCGGGAGTGGAGACTTTTAAAAGCTTGTTTTTATTTTAATAGGCATTAGTGTAGATTCCAGCTTTCGATATGGATGGACTCCTCTTATGTATGCTGCTAGCGTTTCCAATGTAGAACTGGTTCGGGTTCTTTTGGACAGAGGTGCCAATGCAAGCTTTGATAAGGGTAAGATGTTTTAAGTATTTAACATATTGGAAAATTTACTCTATATTTCTCTGTTCAGAAGCCTAATTATATTCTGTTTAAGGGTGGCGGTATATACTTTCCATGCTGTGTTTTCATATATACACTTTAAAATCTTTGTCCTTGAAAAAAATAAATAAGGATAAGATGTTTGATGATGTAACTGATTATGTTTACTGTAATTTTCTTGATTCCCAAGTAGCTATTATGCAAAGTGAAATAAAGAAGTTTTAAAAAAGTCTTCCTGTAGTTATATTAAGTAAATAACAGGCAAAAACAAGTTAGAAACCATAGAAATTTTGAAAAACTCTCTTTCTAAAGAGGTAGATTCCATTTGTATTATCTTCATAACTGGTTGTATTATTATGTATCTTAAGCTTCTATACTAGAGGATTTGGGTTATTTTTATAAAAGAAATATGCATTGAAAGAAGACATAAAAAAGCTGACAGTTTTGTAGAAAATTATTTGAAAATCAGTCTTTGGAATATAAAACTTCACTCTGAACTATATTACTTAAATCTGTTTCAAATATACTTTATTCAATCTATATTTTTCTATTATTAAATAATTTCTACTCAGTAGTGCTTTGAGTGCTTTTGAAAAATAGAGTATATGTGCAAATCCAGCTTTATTATATTAAATTATTGATTACTTATTTTTAACATGTTTCCAACAGGCAATTAAATTTATTTCCTAATTCAGGTATAGATTTTATTTTAGAATTAATTTTCACATTGTTTGTGCCTACATTAGATATTTGTAAAACTATTTCTGTTTTTTCTCATTTAAATTCCCATGTTATCGACAGTTTTATGTTAAAATATTTTTGTTATGTCATGTTAAAATACCACCCAATGAAAGCTAAATTTAGGAATGAATTTTTTGAAAGTGTATAAAATATTCTGCTCAAACAACTAAGTTTCCTTTCTTTGCTTCTTGTAATCAGGGAACTATCTTATAGTTAAAACATTTTATATTTTTCATAGACTGTTTACACAAATTCTTCTATGCATCTAACAACAACTTCATTGGGCAAAGAGGGCAGATATTAGGTTTATATCTACAAATTAGGTCTCCTGAGATATTAAGATAGCACTGTAATCACAGTTTATTAGTGGCAGAATTGGGACTAGACTCTATCTTGTCAGTATTGAACCACTAATGTAAACCATGACTGCCTCTACCTATTTTAAATTTCCCAGTTCTTAAGAAGTGTTTATGTTTTTAATCTACCCTAATTTTTGCTAATGCTGTAGGAGCCAAGGGAAGAAGAGATTTTGAGTAAACTGGGTGAGCTCAGATAGATAAGTAGAAAAGGACTGAAAAAAAAAATAAATAGATATGGCAGTTAGGTCATTTTCAGTAGGGTAATTTGGGCATAAGCCAGATTTCATTGAATTGTCAAATGAATAAGGAGTAAAGAAATGAAATCAAAGAATATCAGTCATTGTTTTTAAGTCATGAGTTCAGCAAGGCAAATTTTAATCAACTGAAAAGTGTTCAACTCTGGGCAGTATCTCTACACAGTGTCCATGCTCTTAACTATTTTCCTATTCTCTTGAAGAAATAAGAATAGGGAAAGGACATTAATAAATGAATTATAGATATAATTTGAAGATTAAGGCAGTTCATCCTTGATCTCATTTTTTGATGAAGGAAGACATTGCTATCTACTAAGAGTAAGAGATTAGGGAATAGAATTTTAAGTGTACAGTAAATAATGTAGAATCTTTCGAATGGTAAAAGGAGTCAGTCAGATGCACTTATTGACGTGGCGGGGCGGTTCTCATTTTTCTGTTCATTCTAGATAAGCAAACTATTTTGATAACTGCATGTTCTGCTCGTGGCTCAGAGGAACAGATACTGAAGTGTGTAGAGCTATTGCTTTCAAGAAATGCTGATCCAAATGTTGGTTGTAGGTAAGAGCCTTACTAGCGTTTAGTAATGATGGATACTTTTATTTGATTATCAGACTTAAAATTTTGATAGCATAATTTTTAAAAATCATAAACAACGTGTATTTATTTACATGGCCATGTACTTGAAGGTCTTAAGTTACGGTCCCAATTGTATATGATTATCAAAGGAGGAGCATACGATGAAGATCGTCTTTCAACTTCTGCCTTTGAGAACACTGGCTAAGAATTTGAAATGAAAAGGAAAGGAGCTATAGTAAACTGTATCATTTCCTATAAAAATATACTCAAAAGAATATTATTAAGCTGTAATGATAAAACATCTTAAATTAGTGTTCTTTCTAATACTAAACAATTTTACACAAATACTAAGATGTATATGCTAAGTAATATATCAAAATGTTTTCATTTTCCAAAGACTTACAGTTAATTACATTATATCATATATGTAATAGTGCCTAGATGCATAGAAAATAAGTAGTAAATGTATCTTGCATCTTTCGAAATGTCAGTAATTTTTTTAAATGAATCAGATTGCTTAAAATTTCTATTATTGACTTTCTTCTTTGGCTTCATTTTTCTGTTAAATCTCTTTCTGTTTCATTTATTCTTAAAATGAAGAGAATAGGAAGTAATTCATCCAACAGAAATACGTATAGTATGAATAGAATAATTATTTGTAATTCATTAATTCAAATAATAATGATTTGGTGCCTACTATATAGAAATAACTATGCTTGACTCTTTTTTTTTTTTTTCTGATTTAGTTTATTTTATGTAACACCTAGAAAGCACCTTTGGAAGGTACTGACAGCTTTACATAATTCCCAGATCTTTCCTGAGATAGAAAGATTTTGATTTAGTACTGTGGTTCTGAAGCATGATCTGTGGTGCCTTCCAGTGAACATTTGGCAATGTGAGGAGACATTTTTGATTGTGACACCTGGGAGAAGCCACTAGCATCCAATGGATAGAGGCTGGGCATGCTGCTCACCATCCTATAGTACCTAGAACAGTCTCTCAAAACAGAATTACCCATTCCAAAATGTTAGTCAGTAGTGTTAAGGTTGAGAAATTGTGTGTGAGAAAAGTCAAGGCTTATTGAGTAGGTAATCAGTATTTAACAAACAAAATTTATTGCAGGAAAAGAACTTTCTACAAATTTTTAGTAGATCAAATTCATAGGAACTTTTATTCTGCCATATATACTTTTGATTTGATTGTACCTTGGAATTGGGAGCTCCAGGACACCTAGCTGAAGTAAACTAAGTTGGGTGCTGTAATTTTCTGTAGTATCTTTAGAAGTGGTCTATGATAAGATATGCCCCTCTGGGTTCGATGGAAAATTGTTTTTTGCTGGTTCTCTTCAAAAAAACTTTTTTACTATTTCTACAAGGTATTATAGATAACCAAGCCTTTACCCTTCCAAGTGCTTACTATCTTATGAAAACACTGGAGAAATCAAGCAAGCCTGTGTCATAGGTTCTAGAATATTCTGCCTCATTAAGAACTAGAAAGCATCATAGATCCATAGGGTATATCTGAAAGAAACGTCCCAGTTGAACTAAAATGACAAGGTTAGCATCTCATACCAAAACTGTAAGGTAACCACACAATTTTAAGACAAAACTCTGAAGAAGCTGTTGAATTCGAAAGATCACAAGATTGCACTGTGCTGAGCTAAAATACATAAGAGAATTTTACAGCATAGTTGAAGAGCAATTTGCATCTAATTAACACATGTAAGAAATACCCGAATAACTGTTCAGCTGCTTTTATGTTAATGCTCAAAGCATAAAGCAATAACATGATTGAATTGTGTTTTTTTGTAGAAAATGAGGATATTGATAGACCTAAAAAGAGAAAAAGTCATGATGAATAGTACTTTCAGGCTGCAAATTTTATAAAATGGATGGCATTAGTGTGCATTTGGGGATAGCATGCTGGCAATGTAAAAGAAAAAAATTTCAAGACACATGGAATGTGTAATGAGATTGGAGGGAATTTTATAGATAATTCATTAGCCGTGACAAAAAATTGTAACCTGTTAAAAGATCGAAAGTTTTAGTTTCTTTTACAAAGTGTCAGAAGATGCCAGAGATACATGAGAAAACTATTCAGATGTAAAGGAGAAAGAGGTATTTAGATGAATTTATTTTTAGACTGTTGACATAGTCTCCTGCTGAGAAAAATTCTCTCTCAAGAAAAAGGGCACAGGGAAAGAGTTGGCTATAAAACTTATAAATGGCTAGTTTTTGTTAAAGCTAGATGGTCGTATACTTGTCGATTGCAAAGAAAGTTGAGCTGTAACTTTTCTTTTTAACAAATAATGCCAATAGTCTTATTTCAAGAAGTTAAAGTAATAGAAAAATCTTAGAGATCAACCTCTAAGATAGAGACTGAAATCTCAGTTCCAGTATATCAAATAATATGGAAGCTCTTCTGTATTTTATGGACATAATTCAAAAGACAGTCTTATTTTATATTTAAAATGGAAAAAACAAAGGGGTTTAACAGAAGCAAGATTATTGTAGATTTTATAATGGAAGTGAATCACTTAAATGTACTACTTGGTTTTGTTTGCACTAAAAGTGAATAGGAGAATAAAAATTCAGAGGAAACTGTTGAATTTTATATACTTAGAGATTTGCTGAATGGTACTGAGGAAATTGTAGTTTAAATTTTTTGTGTATAATTTACATACAGTGAAATATTCAGATATTCAGTTTACAGTTAGATAAGTTTTGACAAACGCATACATTTATGTAACTCGTACGCAAGACAGAATATATTCGTCTTCCTGGAATGTTCCCTCATGCTTCTTCCCAGTGTTTTGGATCTTATTTCTATCACTATAAATTAGCTTTTGCTATTTTAAAATGTTACATAAATAGAATGATATAATAATTTGTGTTGTCTCATTTCTTTTACTGAGGACAGTGTTTTAAAGATCTTATCCATGTTGTGTGTATCAGTAGTTTGTTACTTTTATTGGTACGGTCCATTGTATGTATATTACGTAATATATTTAAGAGATATGAGGAAGTCTTATGGCCTCACAAAAAGAGCTGACCCACTAAGGCAGAAAGTTGATTGCTTGGGAATTAAAAGATAAAACAGAATAATATATGAAAGGCTGTGAGATTGTTAGACTATTTCAGTATGCAGAATTGAAAGTACGTTAAAGCTCTATGCTAAGTCCGCATGAGTGCTGACAACATAGTGCATGTTTCTCTGTCCCTAGCAGCTCCTGTAGTCACCTGTAGTCAGTTCCTTGGCTTGTCTTCCCTAGTGATTTCATCTCCTTTCTTACACCCTCCCTAGATTCCTTATGTATTTTCTTCTAAACTTTTTATAAAACTATTAAGTTCTGCTCATTCCTTTTCCTCCTTCTTCAGTCCTCTTTCCTTTTTTCTTTTCCTGTGTGCGTATGAAATGTTTTTATTGTAAAACAAATATGTAACATAAAATTTGCCATTTTAACCATTATTAAGTGTACAATTTAGTGTATTTTTGGACTGTGAACTTTTGTCCCAGTTGTCTGAGGCCTGCAATCTTTGAGCAATGCCCACTTTTCTAGCTTGAGTTCCTAGTTAGGCTAAATAGAGATGAGCGCCTTGTGTTAGTCCTTCAGATAGCTATCAATCACTATACGCTTCTTTGTTTTTACCTACTGAATTGTTCTTTTGGGAAATCACATTTGTCGTTTGTTGTTTGTTTTGCTTCATCAGGCCTTTTGTATATGCATTGAACATCAGTATGCTCTTATATAATTTTCAGCTTTTAATTCTTTCGTCATTCTAGTTCATTATTATGATGAACATTTAATAATATTCAAATTTATTAGATAAATCTTGTTTAAAAGAGCAGCTCTCATCTGCTTTGAAGTTTTATGTTGCTCCTAAATTTTACATGTCAGTAGATTTTCAAATCTGCTAATACCATTTTATCCCTAGGTGTCAGTGTATTTTTGTAAAATTTTCTTAGTTTTTCCAACATTTCTTTTTCACCTTGAAATGGCTATTGGGGAAAAAAATCAATTTAATGTGGTATCATGTATTGTCTTTCTCTGCCATGGCAAGCAGTTTAAAATTTTCGATTAGTGCCTCAGTTCCAGAGTAGTCTCATTCATTTTCTCTTCAAATATTATCTCAGTCCTTTTCTCGCCTCTCTTTCTTGGTCTCCGATCCTTCTCACTATATTTTCAGTGTTTTTCTTCTTTATTGTACATTTCTTTGTTTCAGTGTGCCACATTCTGGATAATAGTTTCTAATTGGCCTTTTAGGTCATTGAATCTCACTTTACTCACTTCTCATTTATTTATTAAACTCATCAATTGAGTTCATAATTGCTGTTACTTTTTTCTAGAAATTTTGTTTGATTCTATTTTAAATTGGCAGTGTTTCTATTTAGAGCTCTTGTTCCCTGAAAATATTTTCAAGCTCTAAATCAAAACTTCTTCAATATGGTAAACATAAGTCTAGATATAACATTTACAATATCTGAAATCTTCATGGGTTTGTTTCTGTTAGCAATGGTTTCTCATGTTTCTCACTCATGACTACATGCTAGTCATTAGATTTTAAAATTTGTAGGAGTAGTCTATGGCCATGCCACCCTGAACGTGCCCAATCTTGTCTGATCTCGGAAGCTAAGCAGAATTGGGCCTGGTTAGTACTTGGATGGGAGACCACCTAGGAATACCAAGTGTTGTAGGTGTGTAAAAAAAATTGTAGGAATAATATGAGGCCTAGGTTGATCCATCAGAAAGGATTTTGTGTATTTCTAAAAGGTGCCTAGGGCTCACGTAATCTAAATTCAGGAATCAAAATTCCCCTGACCATTCTGATGATACACACCTAAAGAGCTAATTTATTTCTGGTTCATCCTTACCCTGATAGTGTAGTCCTTATAGTCACAGCTTAATGTGTCTTGAATATGGTTTAGTAAACTCTCCACTTTGTATAGGCCCAGAGCTTTGAATTTTTTCCTCTTGATGTTCAGTGCCACCAAAGCCACAGCTCATTTTTCCCACTGGTTTCCTCAGGACTGGCACATGCCCTCAAGGCAAAGGCAACTGGGAATGCTGAGTTTATTTAGCCGTTTGGGTTTTTGCATCTAGATTTTGGTACAGTAGTTCCCTGATATCTTAAGAGTTCTTCAGTTTTTAAGAAATAAGAAAAATAAATTTTCACCTAGCTGTTTTAGATGTCTTCACAGTTTTGATGCAAATTATCTAGTTTGCCATTACTGGAAGTAGAAATCAGCATCGTGTAATTTTTTAAATTGTTTTTTACATATATATATTGTTAGCTTTTAATTTTCTGTATTCCATGCAGCTTTTTTTTCCATCTTGTTGAAAAGAACATTGATTTAATATTTAATGATTAGCTTTCTATAATAGTACATATAGATCTTTCTTGTTCTTTTATTATTTTTTCTTAATTTTAAAAATTCATTTTATTTTCCTCCTGTGGGACTAATGATAAAAAACTGACAACTCGAAAGCCATTTTGAAATTAATACAAATCACATCTTATGTTTCTCTTGGATCTTGCTACTGCCAGTACTTAGCACAGTGTACTCTGTCTAGCAAATATGGGAATTTCATACTGATTTATTTATTTAGGCCTTAGAATTTGTTTCTGGGGTGAGGTTTTTTATTTTGTTTTTAAATGAAACATTGAATGTTCCCTGTGTACTGGTCACTGTGTTAATTGCTCTTAAATGTGTTATCTAATATAATCCTTACAACTCAGAAGTAGATGCTGTTATTTGTCCAGAACAGAAAATTGGCACAAATGTATTTAAGCCTTTGAATGTAGCAGAAGTTTGATAAGAGAATTTACAATAATTTAACCCAAACAGGATCTACCATTGGAATGTATTTATATTCCCCATCTTGTCTATATTTAGGATTATTCAACATAATCTATTTAAACAGCATGTCTTTTCTAATTATTGCAAAACACGTTTGTGTTAAATCACCTTTATATCTTGTTTTTTCTCTCTTCCCTAAATTATTGGAGGTTGTTGAATATTTTGATTTCAGAAGTCCAGATTGCAAAAGATAGTAGGTGAACAGAAAAATATTATCACTTTAATTCAGCTTAATCATATTTAGTCTTGAAAACAAGACTTAATTGGAACTTAACAACTATGCCAGAATATGGACTTATCATTCCTTTATTTCCTTTTGTATAATAATGCAGTAACCAATATTATAAATCATTAAAGTCTAAAAGGTTGATATGAGATTATTAGATGCATGATAGAATCTGAAACTTTCTTCAGTCTAGCCTTAAATTTGGAGTTGACATTTTTATTGTTAGATTAATAACAAGCCTTTAAAAAGTATATATAATAAATGTTTCTCTTTTTAGAGCCCCCTTACCCCCCCCCCCCCCCCCCAGTTTGCTGAAGGATTTTCTTTCTATATAGAAGACAGTTTTTCTGGCAGAAGAGTTTGTTATATCCAGAATGCTCAGTCATGAGATGAAGGTTTCGTAAAATGTTTCAGCATTTTAATTTAAATAGGTTTTTTTATTATCATTGATAAAACAGCACACATTAACTAATGTCCAAGGTTTTGATGTTAATCATTGTGTGATTGTTAACTTGTTGAATGGTATTGCCTGTTTTAATAAATAGAAAATACTCTGGGAAAAATGTTGCTTTCTTTCTCAGAATATAAATTTAGTTGTAAATGTCACTAAGGCATTTTGGTAGATTAAAGTGTAATTTTGAATTACAGTATTAACTTATTTTTTAGTTATAAGGAAATAAATAACATCTTTGCTGAAGTCACAAAAATATTTTCAGGAAGAGTTTTTTAAGTAGCTAATTAAAACATTACTAGAAATTATTATTTTCTGATTGCTTTCTTACTGTATTTTTTAAATAAATTGCTTGTCCATAGTCAATGCCTGTCTTTATCTATACGTAGGAGCTAATCTTGGTAGCAGTTTTACATGTATGCAGATAATTCCAAATATCTTAGTGTTACCTTGCATATTTAGGGCATAGCATTAATGTTGCTATTCATATACCCGGAAATCTACTTGGTCATTTTGAAACCACAGAATAGAGAAGATACAAATGAAAAAGCGAGTCGATGAAAGCCTGTGACACCAGTCTCTCAAAACACATGCAAGAAACCATGACTTAAAATTCAAAAAAAAAAAAAAAAAAATAACCTACGTCCATATTCTGCCTAGACTCTGGTAAATTCTGTGCTGACTAAAGCTTCCATGGGGAAGAGACCCGTGCCATTTCTTCTATTTAATTGTGATCACATGGTCATATCTAACTTCAAGGGAGTAAGGAGATATAATCTTACTGTGTTCACAGAATGAGAATCAGCAACATTGGGTGGACATCCCTGATGATTTGCCACCTAAATGTATTTTCTTCATGGCCACAATTATTATATTTCCTTTTTGCTGTATGCTTAAGGCAATAATTAATTTTGAATTTTGAACATAAATTTATACCAAGAAAAATTGGTATTTTTGTCAAACTTTTTCATTTACTTTTATGAATACTTTGTCCCTAATTTGTTCTTTCTTTGTAATGTCTCTTAGATTGACTGCAGTTTTGATGCTTATAATCCCACCTTAAGGGCTATTTCTATAGCCTCCTGATTGTTATTTTAGACTGCACTATGCATTTTAGTCAGCCCTGTATGCTGTTACCTGTAGAACACACTTCCTTTTGTCTATTAGGTGAAATCCAAAACTCTCCATAATTTGATCCCACCTATTAACTAATCTCTTTTATTTCATTTATACAATTTTAGCACTGTTCCTCAGATACATGGTCATTCCTACCTCTATGTTTATGTTTTTACTTTTCTTTAGTTTGGATTATCCTCTCCTTCCCTCACCACGTATTCAAATTATGCTTTCCAGGGCCAGATTAATAATCTATTAAGCTTTCCCATGCAGTTATAGCCCATAAGAGTACTGTTGGTTTATAAGCTATTTGGGGTGGGGAATGAGGTTGGTTAGAACATGGTTAGCCATCTCATGTGTGTTCTCTCATTGGTTTCATGTATGAAAGTCTTCATTTCACTTTGAGCTACTTGACTACTGTGGTAACATAAATATATTTTTTTTATTCCTTCGTAATTCTTTCATATGATATTTATCAAGTTCTTATTAAATTTAATAGATTTGAAGTAGAATGATCATTTCTCTTTTATTTGCAAAACTTAAGCATATAGTTTGTGAAGTAATTAATATCATAATCCATTTATGCCACAGAAAGTTTGAAGCATGACTTAGAGCCAGAAGATCTGGATCCAAATACTATTTTGAGAACTTGTCCAAGTTAATAAAGCTGTTAACTCTTTTTATAATCCGTGAAGCTCAGTGTCCTTAGTGATTGATAGATGTGATACCTAGCTAGCCAGTAGGGTGGCTCTGAGAATTAAAACAAGATAATGAATGTGAATGTACTTAACATGCTGCCATTTCATAGGTTCTTATCAGATGTTACATTTAGTTAATAATATTGTCTGTGCTGTGTTATGAGAGTCGCAATTCCTGATTGATTTATGCAACTATACTAATAAGTATACTATTTTTCTTTAAACATTTATTTTAATAAAGTACACATAAATGCATGTGTATTCTTATCCGTTGTTTTGACTAAACATTAAAAATGATTATTTAACTATTTCAATATGCAAAAATATCTAGATTATTATTGCAGTCAGTCATAAGTAAATGAGAGTTGGGGAGTTGGAAAGAAAGAATATAAACTACCCTTTCTAGTAGCTTAGCAAGAGAGAAGACATATAGGATGTTGTCTAAATGAATGTCACACACATTATTGACTTAAGCAGTTAGTCTTTCAAGTCTGTTCTAACTGCTGAAAGAAGGAATTTTTTTTTAAGTGAAACTGGAGTTTGCCTAACACTCCTTAAAAAGATTACTCAGGTAATGAATATAATGATTTCAATGTTTTGTAATTATAAATTATAATCCATCTTCAGAAGCCTCTCTTTGGACTTTGGTATCAGTGAGGTTTAGGTCATCTATATTTTCACACACACACACAAAATTGAAATAAAAACCAAACATATTTCATGTATTCTGACATTTTTTTCACATATTAATATCTCTGAAATTATTATGCCTCCTAAAATTGAGGATGTTTTAGATCTAGTGAAATAGATTTGTTACCTATTTTAGTAGTTTCTTCTTAATTTATAGTTTCTATATTTAGGGACGTGTGGTAGTACTAGAAGTCCTGAGAGAAATGAGCAGTGTAAAAATAACATTTTAAGCTTTCTCTCAAGATTTTATAGCTTTCAAAAATTTAATTTTTTCTTACATAAACATACTGTATTTTAGCATTTTCCCACCAGAATGGGTTACTTTTTGTATGTTAACGGTCTTGTGCTAAAGAATTTTAGAAGGATGATTGCTGATACAAATGAAGTATAAGAATGAAAAATTAATGTATCACTATACTACCTTATATACACATATAGATGGTATTTTCCTAGCAAGAATCAGAGTACTACAATTATATTTCCTTTTGGAAATTTTTCCCACATTCCAATGTTATGGCAACAACCTCATGACTACCTATACAGTGGTCCCCCTTATCCATGGCTTTGATTTTCTCGATTTCAGTTACCCAAGCTCAACCATGTATTGCCAGAAAGTACAATGCCATTCACTTCACTTTATCTGATCATGTAGGTATTGTATCATCTCACATCATCATAAGGATTAGGGTGAGTACAATACAATAAGATATTTTGAGAGACACCACATTCATGTAACTTTTATTATAGTATATATTGTTTGTAATTGTTCTGTGTTATTAGTGTTGTTAATCTCTTACTATGCCTAATTTACAAATTAAACTATCGTAGATATATATGCATAGGAAAAAAACGTGTATATAGGGTTCGATGCTATTTGTGCTTTCAGGCATCCACTGGGGGTCTTAGAACATACCCTCCGCAGATAAGGGAGGGATGCTCTACAGAGAAGTGAATCCATTTTTGCTGGGAAAATGTAATATCTTCTATTGATATGTCTCTGTGGAACTGTGCAATAATTAGAATCTTTGTTTCATCAAGAATTTCATGAATCTTAGTCTTGTCGAGATACAAGATTTTAATATCCAGTGGCACTTATTAAAGTCAATAAAGACAATTAAAATTAAGAAAAACCACACAAAACTTCTGCATATCAAAGTTATAATTCATGTAGTCTAAGAAAAGCCATGTTTTACCTAATTCTAATTTTGCTTTAATTGTGTTTTAAATAAAATAATAGTATGGCTAAAGGCCGCTGTATCCACCCCAGTCATACTCACTTTGCTTCTTACCTTCCTAGAAGCAACCAGTCTTGAATTTGTATGTGTTTTTTCTAGCTAAGTTTGTGATTTTACACACATATATGAAATCATCCACTCATCTGTAAACGTTATATAATATCATTTGGCATGTGTTTTAATTCTACTTTTTATCAAGATCTGATTTACAAACTGAAATGCACATACCTAAGTGTACAGTTTGAAATATGAGAAATAAATACACCCATGTAGCTCACATCCCTTTCAAAGTAGAGAACTGGTTGTTATTACTCTGGGAAGTTTCTTAGGTCCCTTCCAAGACAATCTCCTGAACCTTAGAGGCAAGGACTTTTTTTTTTATATTCTGAATTACTGTTCTGTTTAGTACTTCATACGTTATGTACTCTTAGTGTCTGAATTCTTTCACTCAGCATAGTGTTTTTAAGGTAAATTCATGGTTTTGTATCAGTAGTTCATTTCTTTTTATTGCTGATAAATATTGCAGTGTTTGAATATGTCAGGGTTTTTTTTTTTTTTTCCTCTTACCTTTTGTTTCTAACTTCTAGCTTAATTCCAGTGTGGTATGAGAACTTGTTCTATGTATTTCAGATCTTTGAAATATGATGAGACATTCTTTATGGCCCAGATACATGGTCAGTTTTCGTAAATGTTCCATGTACTCAAGAAAATAATGTAATTTGGCAACAGTTGGATATAATGGTCTTTGTGTTCAGATCTTCTAAATGACTACCGATTTTTTTGCTTTGCTTATCCTGTCAGTTACTGTGATTTGTGTTTTGGTCAACTTTTGCTTATGTTTTAGGGCCACTATATGCCTGATGCAATGACTTTTTATTCTTATGAAATGTGAGACTCTGTATTTTTAATAATAATTCTTTAGTATAATACATTTGTCTTATATTAGAATGACCATATCAGCATTCGTTTATTTTTTTTGATTCTATGGTAATCTTTTTTCATCCTTTTGCTTTCAGTCTTTCTATGTGCTTTCATTTAAAGTAAGCAACATACAGCTCTTCTTTTTTAATCCAGATTAACAATATTTTTCTTTTAATTGGACTGTTCAGTCCATTTGTACTTAGGATGCATACTGATATATCTGGTTCATTTAGTTAGTGCTCTTTTTCTAAGATTATTTTTGTACTAGTTTATTTATTACATCTCCTGTCTTGCCAGTTATTCATTCTATTATTCTTTGAGTGGCTACTCTATAGAGATTATAACATATATTCTTTATTTATTAGAGTCTATTATAAATTAGTTCTTTTTATCAATTCCTGGACAATGGCAAGAATCTTAGAATATTTTAACTCCATTTGCCTATCTCATCCTTGCCTTTGTCCTATTGTCATATTTTTCAAATCTAGACATATTTTAAACATCACAGTACATTATTGTCATTTTATTGTTACTATCAATTATGTTGCTATTATAAGCTTTTATTTAGATTTGCTCACATATTCATCCTTTTTGGTGTTCTTCAGTCCATCTTATATTTGCATGTTTCAATTAGGGATTGTTTTTCTTCTGAAAACCTTTCTTTAGTTATTTGCTGTTGACAAAGTCTGTTTTTGTCTGAAAATCTTTTGATTTCACTTTAAGTCTGAAAGTTATTTTTATTGAGTATAGACTTCTAGGTTAGAAGTTACTTCCTTTTAGTATTTCTAAGCTATCATTTTATTGTCTCCTGGCCTCTATTGTTTCTCTCGCAAAGCCAGCTATGAAGTCTTGTTGTCGATCCTTTGAAGGTGTTGTATTTTATCTTGTAGTTGTTTTTAAGATTTTCTATTTGTCTCTTGTTTTGGACAACTTTGCTATGATATCCCTAGGTATAATTTTCTCAGAATTTGTTCCGCTTTGGGTTCATAGAACTTCTCAAATCAGTTGTTTGATATTTTTTTCAACTAGTACGTCTTCAGATATTGCTTTTGTCTCACAGTCCTGCTTCTTTCTAAGTGGGATTTAGACCATTACATCCCTATCACATGTATCTCCTCACACTCTTCTTTATTTTCTATTCTTTTCCCCACTCTGTATTTCACCTGGGTATTTTCTGGCCTATCTTCCAGGTTACTAATCTTATTTTGTAGCTAATCTGGTATTAAACCCATCTATTAACATCTTAATTTTAGTAATCCTGTTTTTCATTTCTAGAGTTTCTGATTGCCTCTTCCCCCTCCGGCCCCCCAAAACTCTGTTCTCTAATTAAATTTTGAAGTGTATTTCTGATAACATATATAGATTTGTTTTTATTTTCTCTTTCTCTTTTCTTTTGGTCACTTGGTTTTGTCTGCTAGAATGCCTAGTAATTTTTATGGAATGATAAACATTTGTATAAGTTTGTTTGCTTCCAGTAGATACTTAATTTTCTTCTAAGTAGCAGTTAGAAATTTGATCTAATTAGGGATTATAATGGTTCAAGGCGGTGTTTCAGGATTAGTGGTCTCAACCCAAACTTGAAGTGTTTACCTGAGCTACTCTCTCTTTGAAGGTTGTCAGACAAACTGAAAAAGAAATAATAAAGATTATTCAAGGTTCTTGGAGCATGCAAGCTTTGAACACAGCTAAGAAAATAAATAAATAAATAACACAAATATTCCAAAGAAGAAAGAAAAGTTAAAAGTTCTTATAATAAATGTACATTCTTGAGAACAGTCAGTCCTTCATTCTTTGCCCTAGGATTGTCCAGGATGGTTAGCAGTCAGATGTCAGGCAGTCAGGGTGATGGATGCCAGGTGGTATAGAGGATGGCCTCCAGGAGGTTCGATCATGTCTGATGGTCTGGATAATGGATGTCAGATGGTTATCAGATGGCCTGAATATGTGATCTTCAGTGGGCAATTTAGAGGATTATCTGGAGGTCCAGATGTATATCCAGGCATTGATGCAGAACTGGAAAATTCAAAAAAGTTTTAAGTTCTCAGGCTAGTTAGAGTAAGAGTGGAGACTTTCCTCGTGCTTCAACCTTTATAATGTTAATTTTAGCAACTTGGTTAAAGTGACTGCATTTTATATATTCCCTGCCTTCACTCTTTCCTCGGGGGTCATGAATGCCAAAATTGTCTCCTCATCTTTATGGAAGTACTATAAGCCCCTTCTTAGCTTCTCAGCCTCTTAACACCTGGTTTGTAGTCTCCCTCCTCACAAGTATTTTGTGTATCTTAGGAATCTGCAAATGCCTTGAAGCTAAAAGCCCAACAGTCACCTCTCTGCCCTTCCTTTATTCCAGACTTAATTCTTGGAGTTCTTGGTTGGTAGTCCTGACTTCCAGTTTTAGGGTCTCTAGCTCCATAAGAAGGTGTAGGGCACAGGCCACAGCTTTCTGCTTATGCTACCCAGGAATTGGCAAATGTCTTAAGGGAACAAATAGCAGAGAATGTAGGACTCAGTTCAACAAATTTCTCTCTAGGATCTTGGCTTCTCATGTTCTGGCTGCCTTGGTTTTTCTGCAGTGCCTTCAAACATATTTTATGTTTTAGCAGCTTTTATAGCCTTCTTTAGTGCGAGAGTTGATCTACGAAAACTACTCTGATAGCTGGAAACGGACGACCAATTTATAGTATTTTATCATTGTCAAAATCTCCTTTTTCATACTTTTCATTATTCTCCCATCTAAAACCTGTTTTAAGGAGACTAAAAACAGTGGATAATACTGAACTATACAGTAAAAATGTGACATGAAAACTAACCATTTTACTCTTAGTATAAAGAAATGATAAATACATCATTGTGAAGATATATTATTTTTCCATGTCAAATTGGGAGTTTTGTTTCTGCTTGTCTTATGCCATCTAGTGGAGGTTTTATTGAAATGAAATAACAAGAAAGTGAGATGAATGATAGGCTGTGTATCATCTAAAAATAATTTTAATTATGGTAACAATATACATAAACTTTATGCTTTTTAAGTAACTCTTGAGCATTAACAATTTTGAGGAAATTTGGTAGATGAAGAATAAAACAATATCACTAGTAAATTCAATTCAACTGGGTTTTATTAAACAATATCTGCTAAGTACTGGAAGATACAAGGTAAAAGACCAAGTCTGCCTCAAGACTTTAGACTTTTAAAACATTAAGATTAGAGGTAGTAGTGGTTGTCTCTAGGAATAGAAATTAGGAGAATTTAACTGAAATGAATATGACAGGTTTACTTTTTGAACTGAGGTTTGAAGAATGAGTAGAAGTTAGTCAACTTATGATGGTAGAAGAGACTGTTCAATGTAGGTGCATGTTCAGGTAGAGAAGGATGAGAGAGCATGTTTCATTTAGGCAATGATAATTTCTATAACCATATCATATGATATTGGAGTAGACAATGAGTGAGAATTCAGCAGTGGCTAGATAATAACCTGTGTAATCTATGCTAAAAAATATGAATTTCGTCCTGAAAGCTATAGAACAGTTTTAAGAATGAACATATTAGTATTTTATAAAGGCTATTCTAACAGCAGGATGAGGATGAATTGGAGCTGAGAGGT
Organism: Rousettus aegyptiacus; assembly: GCF_014176215.1. Classification (NCBI taxonomy): domain Eukaryota; kingdom Metazoa; phylum Chordata; class Mammalia; order Chiroptera; family Pteropodidae; genus Rousettus; species Rousettus aegyptiacus. The sequence goes on from NW_023416288.1 coordinate 71,161,334, forward strand.
CCAGATAAGAGGCTATTGTTCTAGCCAAAGCAATGGAATATGAATTCAGAATTTAAAACATCAAGTAATTTTGCCTGAATTTGAAGAGCATTAATTCCATTGTACCACAAGACGGTTTTCAAATTTTATTTAATTTTATTTAAAATTCTGATCATAAAAGATTCCTGTTAAAAAAATTTTTAAATTGTGTAAGTTAGAAAGTGAAAAGTCTTCTGCTTTCCTTTCTTTACTTATAGCAGGTTGTTGTATATTTTTGCAGAACTTCTTCCATGTGTTAGTATTTTTCTTTTGTGTTAAGTGGGTTTATATACTACATACTCTATTACAATTGGCTTTTTTAACTAAACAGTGTTTTGCGGACACTTATTTGTCAATATGTATAGATATAGTTCTCTCTTTATAATGGCTGCATAATCCACTGTATTCATGTGATATCATCATTTACAAAAAATGCTACGGTGACTATCTGGCAACATAAGTAGGTTTTCTATAGAACACATTCTGTAAGTAGAGTTGCTAACACAAACATATGTAATTTAGAATTGTGATAGGTGTTGCCAAAGTGTCTTCTGAAAATGCTGAATTGCTTTTTACTACCTGCAACAGTGTTTGAGAGAACTCACACAGTGATATCACTGGACATTTTTGATGTTCTAAATTTTCCAATCTGATTTGTAAATTATGATACCTCATTTTAGTTTCCGTGCTTTTCAGTAATACTTAATTGATTAGTCTTTCACATTTTTGTTAGTCATTTATATTTATTTCTCTATTAATTGACTGTGACCTTTGACATTTTTGTATTTGGTTGTCCACTTGTTTCTTACTGATTTATAAGACCTTTTCATATATTGGATCTTCTAGCTTTTTATTGTTTTATGTTTTGAAGATGCTATTTCTAGTTTATTTTTGTTTATGCTGTTTTTGTTGTTTAATTTTTATGTTGTGATTTTTTATCTTTTTAAAAAAATTGTCAGAAAGCTTACTTCCCAAAAAAGTCTTGGGCTCAGAGTTTAACAGGTTACTTCTTTAAAACTTCCAAAAAATAGATTACATCATTATAATTTAAATAGATCCAGAGCATAATAAATGAGCAGAGCATAATGAATAATCAGCAAAATGAATGTTATCAGCAAATTAAATGAATAATATCCAGAGTTCAAATAGGATTTATGTTAACTATGAAAAAATGATTAAACATTAGGAAAATAAATTTTATAAATAGGTCAAGAGATTTTTTTTTAAGTGGATTATCATTATAATAGATGCCGGAAGGGTGTTTTATAACAGTTAAAATCAAAATCCAATTCTCATAATCTTAGTAAAATATGATTAGATGAATAGTTCTTTAATTTCATAAAAATATATCTGAAACCAAAACAAGTTGTATGCTTAATGGAGAAACACTAGCGGCATTTGCAAGACAAGGATGCTTTATTATATGCTCTTTTTCTTGTCTTAAAATTGTTTTGAGATCTGTAAGGCAACCAGTTATGCAAGAAAAGAAAACAAAAGATAAAAATAAAGATAAAAATAGCTAGTAATGACAGAACATTTACTTCGAGCCTAGGGCTGTTCTGATTGTTGAATATAGTTGCTTCATTACCATAGATTATGATAATGCCACAAATAGATACCACTAATGTAGAAACTATTATTATGACCATATAAAGTTGTTAAAATTGGGCAATAAGAGTTTAAGAAACTTGCCCAAGATTACAAGCCAATAAATGCTGAAAATGAGATTTGAACTTAGACAGACTGACTTGACTTGTACTTAGAAGTATACTACTTACATTCTCAACTAGGAGTTTATAAATCTAAAGTTTGATTGGTACAGAGATATGCTCATTTGTTTACATATTGTTTCAGGCTGCTTTTGTGCTCCATAGCAGTGTCGAGTGGTTATGACATAGCCCTGTATGTCCCATAAGCCTAAAATATTTACTTTACAGAAAAAAACTTTACAGAAAAAATTGCCCACCCTTAAACCATTGAATTGTGTTTCTTTTGATAAAATTATTAAGCCTTTTTTATTAGGAAAGGGAGAACAAAATTATATGTACATGGCTGGGTAAGCCCAAGATAATCCACTGAGAAATTTAGAAATAGTAATCATAAAGTGAAGTAGATTTTATTTAATATTAATGCAAAATTCAGTTGGTTTCCAGTTTACAAATAATAACAAGCTTGAAAATTTAATGAAATAATAGATCCTAGTCTCAAGCAGAAATATAAATATCTAAAAGTAACTACAAGAAATGTGAAGGACCCAAATGAAGAGAAGTTTAAAACTACAGTGAGTTAATAAAAGGAAATTGAATAATTATGTTAAGTTCTTGGCTAGAATGACTCAGCATTAAAAAGAATTTTATATAAATTAGTTTATGAAATTAAACATCATATTCAAAGTACCGAAGAGATTGTTTTAACTTGATAAAATGTTTCTAAAAATTCTGAGAGAAAAACATGGAAATAAGGTCAGGAATTTTCTGAAAAATAGGTTTATAACTTCAAGATACTCAACCGCATATGCTAAAGTCTTGCCCTTCCACAGCAAATTTCAGACATCCATAAAGTTTTTAAAAAGTTCTACTTGACACAGAAAGGCAGTTATCTCTGATAGAAATGAAGTAGCTCCCTAAAGAAAAGAAACACTCTCCGGCAGTCCCTAAGAACTGCTTTATCAGTAGGCCAGACCATGGTTGGTGGCTTGAGTTTTCACCACCAGGGGGTGAAATTGCCAAAATCTAGGGAATGTAAGCATCATAAAAGAGGAACAACAAATTTAAAAAAAGAATAACTTAGACTAGAGAAAGAGGAAAAAAATGAAAGAATCTAAAATGACTTTATTCCTGTGAGCAATAAAAGAGGGGTTTGCCTGCACAAAGTAACAAACAGGAATATGAAACAAGTACAGTGAATTATTAAAAAATAAACTTAATATTAAAAATAAATATGCGTGAAGAGTAGCAGATGAGACTCAACTGAAGAGCTGATTAGTGGACTATAAGATATGAGGAAATCATCAACTACAGTAAAAAGGGTTACAAAGGAAAAAGTAAGACACATGGAGAATCATACCAAAAGTTCTAACATCTGTCTAATATTAGAGTTCTAGAAAGAATTTGCCACAAAAAAAAAAAATGCATAAACTTAGAAGAGGACATTGAGACTTCTCGTGAAGATAGTAGAGTAGGTAAACACTGTGGTCACCTCCCCCCCACAGTGAAATCAAAATTACAACTAAATTGTAGAACAATCATTTTTGAAAACCAGAACTAGCTGAACAGAAGTTTTATAACAGAGGATAATAAAGAAGAAGCCATGTTGAAACTGAGTGGAGGGGTGGAGCCACTAAACATGCTGATCCCACACCCACATGTGGTAGTTAAGAATTGGGAGGGATATCTCTGCTGTAGCCATCCCCACTGAGGAGTGAGGGGTCCCAGCTCCACACCAGGCTTCCTAGCCCAGAGCACCAGTGTCAGGAAGAGGAGCCCTCACAATAATTGGTTGTGAAAATCAGCAGAGACTCAGTCCAGGTGAGACAGATGGCTTGTATAGACACAGGCATCCTCTTAAAGGGCTCTTGCACAGACTCATTCACTCACAAACACTTGTCCTAAGCTCCAGAGAAGGGACAACACCAGGGACATGTGAGAAGAACTGGATTGTTTAGCTTCAGGGCCAGGACTGAGGAGCATCTCTTCCCAGGAATAAAATGCCTGCAGGCACAGTTGTTCCTTTGTTGAGCCCTTCCCCAGCACAGCCTGCAGGCATAGGTGGACATTAAATCTCAGTCTCTGTTAGCCTGGCCAACACAGCTCTTGTCCCATCCTGGTGATCCTCTGAGACCACACCCACCCAATTCATGCCTCTAGCTTGAACCTCTTTTAGAGGCTAATCCACACAAGCTACCTGCCAGGCTCTGTGCTGTAGACTTTCCTAAAATCTGTGAAAGATCCCACAAACTCAAGCAAGCAGCGTCTGGCCTCAGCATGCTATATACCTCTTGCTAAACAGCCCCAAGCTCAGCACTAGTGGCAGCTGTCCTTGGTTCATAGCAAAGCCATTCCTGGGTGCCTCCAAGCCCAGCAAAAGCAGCTACTAAGCACAGATCACTTCATAGCCCCTACTAGGTAGCTCCAGGCCAGACACAAGTGGCCGACCTTGGCCTGCCCTGGAGCCCCTCCCAAGAAGCCCTATAACCAACATACCTAATGGCTGACTTCAGACCACACCAGAGCATCACCGAATTAGCACTACAAATGACATACCCAAAGAGTGTACTGGGCAGGCACCAGAGCCCTGCTAAAGTGAATCCTCTTAATGGAGTCAGTCCCAGTACAACAGCTCCATACACTGTAGTTTTGGCCAGTTCTCATAGCCAGTCAGCCTGAGGGTCAGTCCCACCCAGTGGCATGCTAACAGCAATCAAGGCCCAACTATACCAGGAAAACACATACAACATACACAGGGATCACCCCTGGAGTACCTAACTTAGATGATGAGGGAGCCAGCACCACTGAGCTCCACAGAAGACTTTCTACATAAGGCCACTCTATCAAGACTGAGATGTAGTGGATCTACCTAATACATAGAACAAACACAGGGAAGTAACCAAAATGAGATGAAGCATATCCTAAATGAAAGAATAGGACGAAACTCCAGAAGAAGAACTAAACATAATAGAAGCAAATGGTCTACCAGATGCAGAATTCAAAACACTAGTTAAAGGATGCTCAATGAACTTAGGGGAAGAATAGATCATTTCAGTGAGAATTGCAATAAAGAGATAAGAAACATAAAGAGAACCAGTCAGAAATGAAGAATACATTAGAGGAAATCAACAGCAGGTTAGATGAAGCAGAATATTGAATCAGCGATCTAGAAGATATGGTTGCGGAAAACACCCAATTAGCCCAGCAACAAGAAAAAAAAAGTTTAAGGGGACTCTGGGACAACATCAAGCATACTAACATTCGCATTATAGGGTACCATAAGGAGAAGCGAGCAAAGCATTGAAAACCTATTTGAAGAAATAATGAAGGAAAACTTTCCTAATCTGGTGAAGGAAACAGACAGACAAGCCCAGGAAGCACAGAGTCGCAAACAAGATTAACCCAGAGACCCACACTGAGACACATCATAATGAAAGTGCCAAAAGTTAAAGATGAGAAAATCTTAAAAGCAGCAAGTGAAAAGCAGTTACCTACCAGGGAGCTCCCAGAAGACTGTCAGCTGATTTTTCAACTGAAACTTTGCAGAACAGAAGGGATTGGCATGAAATATTCAAAGTGATGAAAAACAAGGACCTACAACCAAGATTACCCTTGTCATTTAGAATCAAAGGAGAGCTAAAGAGCTTCCCAGACAAGAGAAAGCTGAAGGTGTTCATCATTACCAAACTAGTTTTACAAGAAATGTTAAAGGAACTTCTTTAAGGAAAAGAGGAAAAAAAAATTTAAATGTAAGAAAATATCACGAAGAAAAAATTCTCACTGACAAAGGCAAATACATAATAAAAACAGTGGGTCAACCAACAGTAAAGTTAGTATGAAAGTTAAAAGTTAGATGTAGAAAGGTCATGTGTAATCACAACAGTAAATTAAGGGACACACACACACTGAGGTGAAAAATAATGACAGAAACAAACATGGAGAGAGGGTGAGTAAAAGTTGTAGTGACTTTAGAATGTGTTCAAACTTAATTGACCATCAGCTTAAATAGACTGCTGTAAACCTTGCTTAATATATATGAAGCACATATATACTAAGAGATACTGTACTATAAGAGATATACAAGAAGTAAAGAGAAAGGAATCTAAACTAAAGGAAGTCATCAACATACAAAAGAAGAGAACAAGAGAATAAGGAGCAGAGTAATCACAAAACAATCAGAAAACAATTGATAAAGTGGCAATACTTAAATGCTCCAACCAAAATGAATGGATAAAGAAGAGGTGGTATATATACACAATAGAATATCACTCGGCCATAAAAAAGAATGAAATCTGGAGAAGATGTTCACTAACGATACATCTGATAAGGGGTTAGTATCTAAAATATAGAAAGAACTGATACAACTCAACAACAAAAAATATCCAATTAAAAACTGGTCAGAAGGCCTGAACAGATACTTTTCCAAAAAGGAAATACAGATGACCAATAGACATATGAAAAGATGCTCAAGGTCGCTAATCATCAGAGAAATGCAAATTAAAACCGCAATGAGATACCACCTCACACCTGTCAGAATGACTGTCATCAATAAATCAAAGAACAAGTGTTGGTGAGGATGCAGAGAAAAGGGAACCCTCATACATTGTTGGTGAGATTTCAAATTAGAATAGCTGCTGTGGAAAACATAATGGAGGTTTCTCAAAATATTAAAAATGGATATACCTTTTGACCCAGCAATTGCACTTCTGGGTATTTATCCAAAGAAAACCAAGACAATAATCTGTAAAGATCTATGCACCCCAATATTCATGGCAGCACAATTTATAATAGCCAAGATATGGAAGCAACCTAAATGCCCGTCAACAGATGATTGGATAAAGAAGTTACGGTTCGTATATGCAATGGAATATTACTCAGCTATTAAAACAAAAATGAAATCCTACCATTTGCAGCGATGTGAATGGACTTAGAAGTTATTATGCTGAGTGAAATAAGCCAGAGAAAGATAAATACCATATGATTTCACTTATATGCAGAATCTAAGGGGAAAAAAGGAACAAAAAAAACAGACTCACAAATATAGTGGACAGTTTGGTGACGGACGGCAGGGGAAGAGGTTGAGAGGCTGGGAGAATGGGTTGAAGGGTTAAAGAAGTACAAATTAGCAGCCGATAGATGGTCACAGGGATGGGGAGCACAGCGTAGGGAATGTAGTTAGCATTAACATTAATGGCTAGGTGGGAAATCAGAGGAGAGAAGGAGCAATTAGGGGGATCATTTTATGAACTATATAGATGTCTAACCAATGTACTGTATCCTTGAAACTAATTAAAATAAGTTCATTTATTAAAAAAATAATGAAATCTTACCACTTACGATAACATGAATCTATCTAGAGGGTATAATACTAAGTGAAATAAGTTAGGCAGAAAAAGACACACCGTATGATTTCACTTATATATAGAATCTATAAAACGAAATAAATGAGCAGTCAAAACTCATAGATACAGAGGACAAACTGATGTCAGATAGGAGGGGATTGGATACCCAGTGAAAAAAGAGAAAAAATTAAGAGTTCAAATTGGAAGTTACAGAATGGTCATGGTGTAAAGTACAGTTTAGGGAATATAGTCAATAAAATTTTAAGAACTATATATGGTGTCAGGTGGGCATCTTATTTGGGGGATTGCTTTGTAAGTTATATAAATATCTAACCACTATACTATACACCTGAAACTAGTATAATATTGAATGCTCAAAGTAATTGGAAAAAACATTTTTACAGAGTTCCAGGAGAAAATAGAAAATAGACTAGATTTGAAAGATAATGGCCAAGAATGTTCCCAAACTGAACAAATTTTTTTTTTTTGCCATCTGAAGTGTTTTATAGTTCATATTTTATTTAGTTAGTTAGATTTTTTAAATTTTAAATTTAGTTTCAATTATACAGTTTAGACATCTATATAGTTCATAAAATGATCCCTCTAATTGTCCCCTCCCTCCCCTGACCCTCCACCTAGCCAACGTATTAATGCTAACTGCATTCCCTCTGCTGTGCTCCCCATCCCCGTGACCATCCATCAGCTACTAATTTGTACTTCTTTAGCCCTTCAACCCATTCTCCCAGCTCCCCAAACCCCTCCCCTCTGTCTAACACCAAATCATCCACTATATTTGTGAGTCTATTTTTGATTAGTTTGTTCTTTTTATTCCTTAGATTCCACATATAAGTGAAATCATAGTGTTTATTTGTCTCTGTCTGACTTAAACACCTTCTAGGTTTATCAAAGCAGTATTTTGTCCATCCCCTTCATTTTCTTACATAGGGGTCATGTTTTCTTATCCTTTCAGCCACTCTATCTTTTAGTTGGAGCACTTCGTTCTTTTCCATTTAAGATACTTTTTGATAGGAATGTAGTTGTTACCATTCTTTATTCCTATTTTTGATACACATTCTTTCTTCTTAGAGAAGTCCCTCCAACGTATCCTGTAATACTGGCTTGGTGGTGATAAATTCCTTTAGTTTATTTTTGTCTGGGAAGCTCTTTCTCTGCCCTTCAACTCTAAATGATAGCTTTGCTGGATAAATTATTCTCGATTGTATATCTTGGGTCTTCGGTCGAACATTTTTTGCCAAGCTCTTCTGTCTTTTGAGAAATCAGTTGCCAGTCTTATGGGTGTTCCTTATCTGTTTTTCTCTTGCTGCTTTTAATATTCTTTCTTTGTATTTAATCTTTAGCATCTTAATTATGATGTGTCTTGGTGTGAGCATTATTGGATCCCTGATTTTTGGAATTTTCTGAGCTTCCTTGGGTTTTATGTCCATTTCCTTTACCAGTTCGGGGAAATTTTCCATCATTATTTCTTCAAACAGCTGTTCAGCATCTTGATTTTCTTCAGCTACGCCAATGAGACTGATATTTAAAGCCTTAATAGTGTCCCATATGCTCCTTAAATTATTTTATAATCTTGTCGTCTTTTTTCTTGCCATTCTGATTGAGTGTTCTGATTGGGCAGTGACTACCCTGTCCTCAAGTTGGGGTATTGGATCTTCTTCTTTATTCACTTTTGTTTATTCCTTTGTTTATTCCATTGAATATACTTCTCATCTCAGATAATGTCTTCTCCATTTCAGACTGGTACCTTTTTATAATTTCCATTTCCATTTTCATGTTTTTTATCTCTTTGTTGAAGTTCTCACTGAGTTTATCTACACTTCCCAAAAGATCATTGAGCATCTTTATAAACAGTGTTTTGAACTCTGCATCTGTTAATTACCTAACTCCATTATATCTGGATCTCTTTTCTATTCTCTCATGTGGTTTCTGCTTCTTTGTCCCGTTTTGGATTTCTGTGTCTGTTTCGATGTGCTAAGCAAAGCTCCTAAGTCTCTTTGGTCTTACTAGTGTTGATTTGTGTGAAGCAGGTGTCCAATGGTGGCACAGTCCTGAGAGGGGTTCAGCTGCAGGCCAAATTTAGCCCAAGCCTCTACCCCTCCAGGGCCACCTGTTAAGATTCAGCAAGCAATCTACAGATGCTGTGCTTATAGTTGCCTCAAAAGGCCACACCAGAAACCGAGGCCAGCTGCCTCCGGTGTGATTCTCAGCAAGGAGTACCTGACTCCCTGAAAACACACCTAGATATGGCTAGGGTGGAGCTGCAAGTCGGGGGAGGTGGATTTTCCATAAATCCTCTGGGCTGAGCGACCTCTGTTACCCAGTTTGATGACGTCGCAGCTATGGTGGTGCTGTGTCTGTGCACTGGTAGGTGGGAGGACTCCAAAGGGAACAATAGATGCCGCTGGCAGTTCTGTACAGAGTGTGTCTCCCCTCAGCCCTCACTCTGACAATGTTTCCCTGTAAGTCCCTGGTGCCCTGCCCCCCTCCCACCCCTTACACGCAGCCGAACCAGCACCGATTCTCAGAATGAGAAGAACCGGCACCGTTGCTCAGAACAAGCAGGTCTATCACCACTAAAATCCGCTAGTGGACGCGGTCCCTTTAAGAGGCGTTTGCTGCTGCTACAGTCTCCATCTCACTCAGCAGCTCGAGACTGGGAAGCCAGCCCTGTGTCCTCGCCCCGTCCTACCTTCTGCCGTTGCAGGGTGATTTCTTAGATTTCTCCCTAGTTGTATGGCTTATTCCTCTAGATCCCAGGCAATTTTTCCTTGCTGCTGCTCCTTGTTTCTGTCACAGCTTTGATTTGGTAGCCAGAGGGATGAACAGAGCCTCTACCATCTACACCATTTTTTTCCTGCCTAACACAAATTCTTAGGACTTTGAGATCTACTAGGTGAAAAACAAGGTTTACACATGTACACAAATGTATATGAAAATTAATATAGACACATCATAATGAACCTCAGAATGTCAAGAATAAAGGGGAAAATCATAAAAGTTATTTATACAAAAAATAATTATCAAGACAATTCCTGTCAAAAATGACCATCTGACATTAGACTTCTTAATAACAACTGTATATGGAATGAGACATATGGTCTGAGAAATAAACTTTGAACATGTAATTTTATATTTAGTTATCTATCATTGAAGAGTGAAGGGAAAATATATTTTCACATATATGAGAACTTAAAGTTATCTTCATCATGGGCCCTAGTGATATTGTGAGGTTGTACTATGTATAGAATTTTAGTGAAAAGGGAAGGGCACTGAGGACAGAAGCCTCTGAAATACATACTTTTAAATGCTAGGAAAATAGGATCCAGTAACTATTGACCTTTTCCAAAGCAGTTGTCTTAAAAGAATCAGGCAGAATAAAAATTTCAGTGATTTAAATTAAAGAAAGAGAATGGGATTAAAGAATTTTTTACATTAAATCTCGAGAAATAAATAAGGTGGAAATTCATATTGGAAGTAAAGTTATCAGTAGCCCAAATAATTACCATGTCACTTGAGTAGACCAGTTATGAAATTTTATACATTCCCTGAAGAGATCATAAGACTGTCATGAATTAAGAAGAGTTTTTAAGATCAAAGAGTTCATTTGGATTGCATTAATTTATAACACGCAAGAAACTAAAGAGGATTTTTCTATAGATGTAAACCCACTGGAAGAATTGTTCTGTTCCCTCTCAAAACTGTTTTGCAACATTATTGATGGTATCAGTAACTTTAGTAACTGTTTAGAAGCTGAGTAATATTAATATACCTTCTAGACGCTCTAGAGCCTGTTACAGAGAGTTTACTATTTCATTCAGTAAATTCAACTTTTCTTAGAAGTTAGAAACCAATGCAGCATTTCTGTAACACATTTTTTTCAGTAATGCCCCAAAGCTTCTTAGTAAGCAAACTATATAAGCAAACTATACAAGTCTAGTTTTCCTATCTAGGAGGAAATAAGCATCCGTAAGAAGCCATTTATGTCCATGTGAATTTACATACAGAAAACTATATCCCTGCTGGTTTCTGGGATTCCAAAAGAAATTGGTATTTAGAAGAACCTCAATTTCAGCACAATTTCAGAACAAATTCAGTACAAGTTCAGAAAATGTCACCTAAAATTTTTAGTAATAAGATTCAATCAAATGGAACACTCACATTTTAATGTTACTTTTGAATACTCTGCCAAGGAGTGTCACTTCCTAGAAATTATACTTCAGTCAGCTTTATTTAGGTTCCTAATTTTCCCATATTGTGGAGTGAGTTTATGAAATTTGTCCTGTATTTCATTATCAAATATAAAATTTAGAGAAAGAGAACTTTAGATTTCTCTATATCAGAATAGATTGCAAAAAATAATTCATAGGAGATTATTTTGGAGGATAGATACTCAGACATATCTTTACTCACATACCAACAGTAATCCTTCAGCAAAAATTTATTTTTCTAAACCTAAATTTTTTCATCTCTAAGACTATCTACTTTAGAAGGTTGTCATGAGCAATGAATGAGATAATTACCTAACACAATACAATGTTCTTGCTCCTCCAAATTAATAGACATTCAATGCTAGAGTTACAAAATTCTGATCGTTTTATGTTCTAAATTGGTGTTTACATTTATGTTGTTTTTTATATGAGTTTAACTAATATGAACTAGACTTTCACAGATTATAAAGAAATCATTCTGCCCTTTTCATTTTTTAATTCTGTGCAATTACAGTTTATCGTGAGTTTGGGAAGTCGGAATAATAATGGTAAATAATGTTGTATGTATTCCATAAGAAATACCCCAGACAATACCAGCCTTTAGATAGAAAAGAATGTAACTAAATACTGCATAAGATATATACAGTACTTAATTAATTTTAATAAATTTCCAATAGCAATAGGCATGTTAAAATCATGAAAAGGCATTTTAAGATTTTACTTAGTTATAACTCAAATCACTGTTACTCTGGATAAATGACAAGGTAGGTTAAAGTAACCTAGGACTAAATAAATATATAATTACATAAGCAAGACTTGCTGAGTTGTGGTAAGCTTGTTTAAATCACTCTAATTCCATTTCAGTGGGATGGTTTTCTACTCAGGATGGAAAAAATGTTATTCTGAGTTATTAGAAATGCACAAGTGAAATGAGAGATTGTGCCAGTATTACTGAATCATATATTCAGAAAACTGTTTTAAGCTGAAAATAGTTTATGACATGAAAACACAGGATTTTGGCAGTCATAACTTGTCACATCTTCATAAACCTCATTGATATATGCTAGCATTATAACAGAACTCATAAAACTTCCAGTATATGCAAAACATGTTCATGTTCAACCATCTTTGGTCTGTTTGTTCTATGGTTGTTCTAAATGGGCAGCTACTTGGTTTCGTATGTTACAATACCTCCAGCCCTTAGAATAGTATATGTCATGTGTAAGTGCTTAGTAAACATGTCTGAATGAATGAAAGATAACACATTAGGCACTTCTTATGTATTAAGTTATTTAATCCTCATAACAACTTCTTGAAGTATATACTACTATTATCTCCAGATTATAGGTGGAGAAATTGAAGCATAGACATTAATTTGCTCAGTGTCACAGCTAGTAGTAGATCTAAAATTTTAAATTATTCTGATTTAAAATATTCTGATTCCAGAACTCATACTTTTAACCACTGTACTGTATCTCCTCTTATTATCAAGATCTGAAGACCTGTGTGTTAGGCTAGAGATCTGAATCCAAGTCATTAGTGAAATGATGACTGCAAGTTGGATACATACAAAGATGTCACTGTGTATATGTATATATGCTAATACTGGGTGTGTTTTAATAAATAGCAATAGATTTCCCTGTTTTCTGGTATATAAAAATACAGTTGATATTTTTATGTTGATCTTATATCCTACAACCTTGTTAAATTCATTATTAGTTCTGGTACTTCTTTTGTGAGTTCCATTGGGCTTTCTACAGAAAGATCCTGTTATCTGTGAATAAAGACAATTAATTTTCTTTTTCAGTCTAGATGTCTTTTTTCTTGTTTTATTGCACAAGTTATTTAAACTTCTAGTACAATGTTGAATAGAAGTGATGAGAGCAGATCTTATTCCAGATCTTAGGGGCAAAAGATTCACTCTTTCACCGTTAAATGTGACATTAGCTGTAAATTTTTCATAGATGCCTTTATCAGGTTGAAGACTGTCTCTTCTATTCTTAGATTACTGAGAGTTTTTACTGGAAATGGTTGTTGGATTTTATAAAATGCTTTTTCTGCATTTATTAAGATAATCATGGTTTTGTTTAGTTCAAATATCAAACTAACCTTGCATTCCTAGGATAACTGTACTTGGTTATGATATATTATTATTTTTGGATTCTGTTTGCCAAAATTTGTTCAGAATTTTTACATCTATGTTCAGTGAAGATTAATGATCTATAGTTTCCTGTCCCTGTAATGTCTCTCTCCTTTTTGTCATTAGAGTATTTCTTACCTCAGAATTAACTGGGAAGTATTCTCTCCTTTCAGTTTACTAGAAGACTTTGTGTAGAATTGTTTTTTGTTTTGTTTTGTTTTGTTTTCATTAATTGGAAGGATAAACCAAGGAAGCCATCTGGGCCTGTTGTTTTTTTTTTTTGTGAGAGGTTTTTAATTACAAATTCAATTGTTATTTATGTAATTGTTATTTCTGTTGAGTGTGCTTTGGTAGTTTGACTCTGGGGAAATTTGTTTATTTACTCTAAGTTGTCTAATTTATTGGCATAAATTTTTTCATGGTATTTCCTTATACTTTTAAAACCTGGGGAGTCTGTACTGATGTCATCTCTCTTACTTCTGATAATTTGTGTCCTCTTTCTTTTTGTCATGATGAGTTTGGCTATAGGCTTGTCACTTTTATCAATTTTCTCTAAATAAGGATTTGAGTAAGATGGGGTGCACAGTATGAAGATTGAGGAAAAGATAGAGGGGACAGCACTTGCACAGTCCCTCAAAGGGAAATAACTTGGTACTTTCACAGAGAATAAATTATAAGTAGCCAAGAGTAGAAGCATAGAGGACAATTAATATCGATTATAGACTGCTTATAATAGCTAAAGAGGTGGTGACAAGTGGTTCGATTCAGAATATATTATGAAGTTAGAGCCAATAGGACCTACTGATGACTTGTGTATGTAGTGTTGGAGAATAGTCATGAATGATGCTTAGTCTTAGGCCTGAGAATGGGATTAATGGTAGCTTTGTGAAATAGGGAAGATTGGAAGGACCAGATTTGAGCTGTCGTGGGTGAAGAGGCATCAAGAAGTCTGATTTAGATTTAGTGAAGGATTTGAATGATATTTGACTCAAATGATTTTTTTTTCTGTAGTATATGTTTTCTGTTAAGTTATCTAGGAAACTCACTCTTCATCTTACAGATTGTCGGATGAAGCTGCTCTGTAGGAGGTACTCAAGGTAGAAGCAATGCTTAACAACTGTCTTAACATATTATTTCCCATAAAACATTGAAATTGTAATATCCTAGGAAATAGAAGAAACATAAATTGTGAATCTTTTTGTGCTGAAGACATTGGTGTGAAGTGATTATATTTGGGGTATACCTTATGTTAACAAACCTTATAGAGAAATAGTCTATTTATAGGTAGTGTATGTAATGTAAGCAACTAAGATGAACTTCTTTAATGAAATCAAAATAGAATTGTGAATTTATTTTTCTTTTGTGAAGTTTTTATATTTAAATCAGATATTTAAGATGACTCAGGAAGATTGGGCCCAGAATCCCAGACCTCCTTTAAAACAGACCATGATATTACATTTAGCCCATGTAAAACTGACAGAATCTTTCTGATGTCCTTTGTACTCGGTCCAGAAGCTGACTAACTTTCAGGAGCAGACGCATTGAATCTTTAATTTTGGAAAATGATACACGAGAGGGAAATCACTATACTCTCTCGGAAAATAATCTGATAATCTGACTTAATCTCTTTCTTGATCATAGTAAGCCTTTTAGTCAAGGTAAAATTCTTTCAGTCCTAAACTAAAGTAGAACCATACTAGAATACATAACAAATAAGAAGAAGTTTTAAACTTATATTTTTATTTCAGCAATCACTAAATAAAATATAATAAGCTTTTAGTATGAGCAATCCTGAGAGGGCAGATACCTAATTTGTGTCATTCATCACTATATTCCCACTGTATGCATAATGCAGGTATTTGATATTTTTCTACTTGAATATGTAAATTAATGAAACCTCATATTAGGAAGTGTGGGTTGTTTAGTGACTTTTTTTCTGAAACATGTTTCTTCACTAGAGGGTGCTGTGTAAGCATGCAGTATTTCAATGTCATGTTCTTATTTGCTGGGAGATTGGATTTTTAAATAACTGATTTATTAAAAGTTTCTTTTTCTTTCTTTTTTTGTTTTCAAAAAATACTGGTGGTATTGTGTACCTTAAAATTCATGAACTTGAATAACTGTTAATGGCATCATTAGCACAAATGTTTCTTTTCCTCCTCTTTTTTAGGAGACTTATGACTCCAATCATGTATGCTGCACGAGATGGTCACCCTCAGGTTGTTGCTGTCCTTGTTGCTCATGGAGCAGAAGTTAATACCCAAGACGAGAATGGTTATACAGTGAGAATCGATTATACAATGTTCCTTTTTATTTCTAAGTGTCGATATCTCTTTATTAATAGTAAGCAACAAAATTTTTTAAGAAGTAAAAATCACAGAAGGGCTGGGATATAATTGTAATTTGGTGAAGAAAAGCAACAGCTGAAGTAGAAAAAGGAGTTATCTGTCTCTCTCAGTCCTCACCCTTGACATAGAAGCTATAACACACAACAAAGCCTCGGTTCTAGAATACACGTAGATTTTTTTTATAGAAAGCAGTTCAGTGATTGGCAGGTAAATCTTTTTATTATGTAACAATACTCAAGTACGTAAAACATTTGCTTTGATAAAGTCGATGAGTATTGGAAGTTCTCTTTGCAATTATAATTTTTAAAACATGTTTACATTATATCGTGAAATGAAGAGATTGCATCATTTCATTAATTAACCATGTTCATATTTTTATTGTGCCATAAATACTATTCTCTCTGTCTCGTGTATAGTCTTTTTCTTTAAGCAATCTTTTCCCCCCACTTTTACAGGCTTTAACATGGGCAGCACGTCAGGGACATAAAAATGTGGTTTTGAAGTTGCTTGAACTCGGAGCTAATAAAATGCTACAAACCAAAGATGGAAAGACACCGAGTGAGATTGCAAAAAGAAATAAACATCTAGAGGTATTGTTTTATATATTAAACTAATTTTTATGTGGCATATTATGTTATTTGTTGAACTTTCATATTATTTTGTTAAAATTCACAACTATAATAATAACGTATCTGGCTATTATTAAATGTTTATGTAATTTTCTGTCAGGTAAGGAAAAATTTATTTTACTGGAGTATTCATCCTTTAATAAATAACAGGAATTTATAATGTGGTAATGTAAAAGCTATATAAAGAGATAATAAAGTTGTATTCTGACCTTAGAAATAAAAATATAACAATTTACTTAAACATTTCAAACTGGTCCATATTTTTAAAAAATTAATTAGTGTATTAATAAAGCTAGTAAAACTTTAAAATTTGAACATGTAATTAAAATATTGTTTTCAAATTTTAATGCATATCAGACAATTTAAAAAGTAAATCCTTAAAGCTACATTTACTTGTATACATGTGACAAGGTGTATAATATATAATAAAGTGATAACATACGTAGGTATATAGTCTACTATTATTCAGATGTTAAAGTCAATTCAATGCCATACATTAAATTATTATATTGATACAAACTTTTATTCTGATTATTAAAACTCTCGGCCCAAGGTCTTTGATTTCTCATGTCTAAGCAAGGATCAATTACAGTATAACCTTAAAGCTCAGTTATATCTTACAAGAGCTTCTAAAGCTGAGTTTCTAAATTTGAAAGCATGTGATAAGGGTCTATCATATGCACTTTTGTTGCAAATAAAATATCTTTATTTTTTAAGCATTCTGATAAACATGTCTATCATTTTCTAACTCAGGTCTACATTTCCCAAAGTATTCAAGAGTAAATAAATGCTAATCACTAAAGCCCTGTGAATCATCAAGAAGAAATTTATAGATGTTTTGCTAGGCTTTGAAATTTTAAAGACTTAATTAATTTACTGCATTATTAAATTTAGGGTACATGACACTGAATTTGATATATTAAGAAATTTATGAACATCAAAGATTAATTTGAGTCATAAATTGTTTCTTAAAGTGAGATTTGATTTTATATTTTAGCTGATTATGTGACATAACTGTGACTTAGTAAAAAGTTAGATTTTAAAACTAAAAACTTTGACTATATCTCTTTAAGATGTATAGTTGGAATTTGTATACATTTGGTTATGCTTATTATGTCCTCTCTACTTAGCAATGTATCTAAGTACTGCCTTAGTACTTAATCTGAGTCATTTACCAAAACGGAATTTTTACTTTTGTTTTATATCTTAGGGAAATTTTTATTAATTACTATCTTTTTTAAATTTTTACTATTTTGAATTACATGTACTTTTTTTTCCTTTTCTGATTATTACTTTACATCATGGAAATATTTACTTGATTTTTGAAAAGTAATTCTCAGGGTGGTAAATTGTGAAAGTTCTGACCCTTTCACCTTGGAAAAATTTCTAGATAAAATAACATGTTTAGTTTCTTCTGACTGTAAGTGATAGTATTTAATAGTGTTAACTGTATTTGAATGGATTAACTCTTTTCAGATCTTCAACTTCCTTTCTTTGACTTTAAATCCATTGGAAGGGAAGCTTCAACAGCTAACTAAAGAAGAGACTATTTGTAAACTACTGACAGCAGATTCTGATAAAGAAAAAGATCACATATTTAGGTAACATAAAATGTTTTTGTTAAACAGAGTACATATAAATGAGTAAAAATTATGCATGTTTTTATTACTTCTAGTATATGTGATGACATATACTTCTAGTATATGTGATATTTTAAACTTTTATAAACATTTTTAAATATTGCTTAGAAATGTATGGATTTTAAGTGCTTTGTTCTCCAGAATTTGAGAAAAAAATTTATATGTGTGCTGAAAGTAATGAGAATAATTTTTTACTTTAAATAAGATATCCACAATAAAATTTATTTCCAAAGGTTTCGAAATTATATTTTTGTTAGTGTTCAAATAATACTAGATCTTGCTTTCTAATTCTTTTTAACAGACTTCTCATTTTATAAGCTAAAATTTTCCCTGAACACCTTTGTTAAGACCACAAAATTATAGTCTATTTACCCAGATTTAAAATTATTATTAAATTTTTACTTCCTGTAATTAAGAGATTTTCATGTACAGAGATCTCATGAGAAACATACATATTGGCAGGTATTTTCATTCTTAGGAAAGATGAGCTATATTTTACTATTGTCATTTTCTGTTTCCTTATGTCTTTGCTCAATAAATATTCCTTGATGTTACATAGTGTGTAAATATGAAAATATATTCTATATAGATTCATTTTTACTCATTCTCATTCTCTCTCTGCATTATAAATATGTATTTATTGTTTGTGCATTTATAGTTTTTTTCTGAAATTTACATTGCTATAAATATATATATATAGTTCATATACAGCATTTGGAGATCTGGAGATATTTTTACATGGTCTTGGACTCGAACATATGACAGATTTATTAAAGGTAAGATATTACATAAGCTACAATGAAGTATGTATATTTATTTGTTGGAAAACATAATGTTAAATATGCATAAGCATGGTTATGAAAGGATCCCAAACGTATTTCTCTCCATAATTCATAGTACATCCCATTTTAAACTTAATAAGCATTTCAAAAATTTATTATTTTAGAAATTTACATAAATTAGAATCTAGTTGGATTAAACAGCTTTCACCCACTGCCTAAACTTCACAGAATTCCTGCTGGTACATCTAAGCCTTTATTTATTTATTTCTTTACAGTTGCTATATAGAATGTTAGATGCATAATTTTTAAACCAAACAAACCTGTTATCAGATTCTTGCATTAATGGTTACTAACTGAAATATGTTACTTAAATCTCTGTCTTTTTTTTTTTTTCATAAGGATAATACCTAGTGTAGGATTGTTATAAAGATTAAATCCACATGCCAAGCACCGTTGTAGGTACCTCAGGTACGCGTCCTGGGATTTGAGTAGATGACAATTATCACCTGATAAGCTGATAGTGAAGCATTAAAGCACTATTTAAAATAGGCTTTCCTTAGGAATATGTGCATTCTGTTTAGGTAGTTCAGAATTGGACTTCATTGTACAATCTTGAAACTCGTTATTTGAGAAATGCTGAGTTAAACTAAATGTGATATATTTAGAAATTTAAAATATTCAAAAAACATAATTTGTCAAATTTTTTATAAGAGCTATTTTTCTTATGTAAGAAATGTGTAAGTTGTAATCATTTTCTTTGAACCCAGAAAACTAGCTATGTTTATACTTTTTTAGTTGTACATATTATGACACTCATTATATCTACTCAGTCATATAATTGTGTACCCTCTTGTCCTATCCCTTCTAGAAAGCTGAAAGTTGTTTAGGAGGGTAGCATATAACTGACTAATTTATGTACACGTGGCTGCTTCTCCTCCTACTGTTTTATTTTTATTGACAAGTGGTGTTTTTTTCCCCCCTTTTCTATAGGAAAGGGATATAACTTTAAGACATCTTTTGACCATGAGGAAAGATGAGTTTACAAAGGTAGTGTCAATTTCAAAAAAAAAACTGGAGACATTATTTATCTTTCATATTTCTAAAATTGTGGAGCATTTTATTGTCGAGTTTAAAGATCCTAGAGCTATAGACTATGAATGACCTTTTGCTGGATTCTGAATTAGATATGATTACAGATAACCATAACGAAAATCTTCTGTTAAGAGTACTAAGCTGCTTTTTAAGAACATTTAAAGTCTTAAGAGTAATTTTTTTTTTAAGATTAGCCATGACATCTCAGCTAAAACCCATGCTTCATTTCTAAATGTAAATTAGATTTGTAAAACAGTAGAAAGCATGTTACTTAGGAATAAGAGGGTCGTGTGTATGTGTGTGGGTATGAACGTGTCATCCAATTACTGCCTTTTGCTGGCTTCTCAAAATGATCAAGACCTGTTATTTTATCATCTAGTACTATTAAGGAGCAATTTGAAAATACTTTGGGATATATGAGAGATACTTTAATAAATGGGCTACCCAAAAAGGTGTCATCTTCCTGAACATACTGGAACACATTGGCATGAACACATTGGAAATTCGAAATCTTCAGTATCACTGAAAATCAAAATAAACATACTACTTAGCTAAATCCAGGATGTAAAATTTAGTTAATACTAAGGGCAATTCTCACTTAATCACTGA
This sequence comes from Rousettus aegyptiacus, assembly GCF_014176215.1. Taxonomy (NCBI): domain Eukaryota; kingdom Metazoa; phylum Chordata; class Mammalia; order Chiroptera; family Pteropodidae; genus Rousettus; species Rousettus aegyptiacus. The sequence goes on from NW_023416288.1 coordinate 71,181,866, forward strand.
TAAAAATTTTAAATAATATTTTGAAAGAAAAATTGTTTTATTGTGATTTTTTGGAAAGACTATAAAAATGTAGTAATATGTTTTTAGAATCCATTGCAATTGTTATGTATTGTAAAAAATTGACTGTAGTTACTATATTTCTAAATATTTTAATGATGTAACCTTTTCAAAGTTATAAGCAAATCATGTTTTCAGTATGTTTATTATTTTTCAGTATGTATTTTTTTCAAGATGTAAACTGATCACATGAGAAACTTCTTTAGTAATTTTGAATATTAAATTATTCAAATATGACTGACTACCTTATTGAACCTTAAAATTATTTCTGTTTAGAATGGAATTACCAGTAGAGATCAGCAGAAAATTCTGGCTGCTCTTAAAGAACTAGAGGTAGAAGAAATAAAATTTGGAGAATTACCTGAAGTGGCAAAGTTGGAAATCAGGTAAAATTAACTTATTGCTTTACATTACTGTAGTTTAGAACCAACTGTTCTTTTATAGTTTAATTTTTATAATGTTCCAGTCATTTTACTTGCTACCAGAATTTACCTAGGGAAACGGATAGTTCATTTTGCAACATACTATGTTCTAAAATGGGAGGTGCTTTATAAAGTCAATTTTTAAAAAGTCATTTTACCAGAACAGTGCACCTTCTTGTTAACTCACATAAATTCATTCATTTTTTGTTTTATTGTTTATTGCATTTTGTTAAATGAACTATAAAAGAGATGCCATGCTTTTTGTAGTGTAGCTTTTACTCTCTTTAAATCATTTTAAGTGTCAAATTGGAAATTCAAAGTAGTGATATTTTCACTTAGGGGAAAAAAAAGAGTTTCTCCTGTAGCTTGGCTCTATTTTCAGCCTTATTCTGTAAGAAATTATGTTACCTATAAAGTTCATTTATAAACTTAATAAACAATGATTATTATTAATATTAGTAACCTAAAATTTATTTTGAAAATAACATTGGATTTTATTAATATATTATGGAGCAGTAAAGGATTTTAACTTTTTAATTGAAATAATAATTTCAATTTATTTATTATATTCCATTAAATAAATTGATTTAATTGAAATAAGTATTTCAATTAGATTAACAGGAAATTTACAAGGATGTATACTGGGAGGGCTCATGCACCCTTCTCCCAGTCTCATTCAATTTTAATACCTTGCATCACTAAACTACAATATCAAAACCAAAAAACTGATATTGGTACAATCCACATAGCTTATTTGTATTTCACCAGTTATACATGTACTCATTTGCATATGTGTGTATAATGCTATGCAATTTTATCATGTATGTAGCTTTATGTAATCGCTGTAATAATCAATACACCTAACATACTATTACCACAAGGCTCCCTCATACTGCCCCTTTATAGCCACACCCATCTCTTCTCTCATCCCTAACCCCTAGCAACTAATAATTTGTTATCCATTTTTAAATGATCTTATTTCATGAATGTTACATAAATGGAATCATACAGTATGTAACCTTTTTTGGTTGGCCTTTTTCAGTCAGCCTAATTTCTTTGAGTTTTATCCAAGTTATATTCTATAAAATATAATACTTTTAAGTCCAGTAGTATCACTACTAGTTAGCTTGCCTAAAACTAACATTGCAATTATGATAAACATTAATTAAACACATGAATAATAGATTTATACACCATTTTAGAATTTAGAGAAGTCTTCCAGGGGATAATTTAGGTGATCCAGATTTCTTTTTTAAAAAAACTTCATTGCAGAGTTAAATATTTGCCTTTCTCTTAATATATCTCCTTATAACAAGAAGATCTATATTCAAAATAATCCCTCATCAATGTTTCAAAATAAAATTATGGGTCTTAAATATTTGAAGACATTATAAGGATTTCAGTTGCGAGGATTTAAAATCAGCTCACCTTGAATCACTTTGTTCATTTTCTTTACTTCTTTAATTTATTGTTTCTATGAAGGAATATTCTAAGTTCTACATGACTTATTTACAAATTAAATTTTTTAATATAACTTATTTATATGATGGCAGAGTTGCCTGCATGAATTTACTTTGTAGGATTTAATAAACTTAAAGAATGTGCAGAATCCTGAATGGTTCACTTATTAAAACTCGTGAATTTTTTAAAAATAAAACTGGCAGACATACATTTCAGGAATTTGACCTAGTTATTAAATCACAGACTTTGTTTACATGGTGTTATGGAAAAGATTTTACTTCCCATTTGTTCAAAGTCATTCTTTAAAAAAGAAATTAGTCATTAAGTCATAAGAAAACTAACAGCAAGAAAAGTTGAACTGATTGATTATAATCTTCTGGTAATGTGACTTCAACAATTTAGCTACTGATTTATTTTAAGATACTTTACTTTTCTGTGTTAAATTTTCTAAAATAGTCTGTTTTATAGGAACACATGACTCAGTACATTTACTTTTTTCTGCACTTAGCTTTAGTATGTGCAGAATTATAGAACGCAATTTACAAGTATTAATCACCATTCTATTACTACTTTGAAATATTCCAAGCAGCAGCAGTTTTCATTCATGTCTTGACATTTTTAACAATTTCTGTCTAGACCTTTTCTCTGAGCCTACCTGACATCTAATTGAATGTATCAAAGATATCTCAGCATTATGTCCATTAAGGAAACTGTCCTCCAAAAAGAAAAATCTGTATAGACACAAAATTTTATGTAAAAATACATTGTTTGCATCTTTTATATTTAAGCATTCTAAAATTGGAAAGTACATATGTAACATAAGGGGAATTGTTGAATTTAGTTGCATCAATATAATTATTCTGTTACTTAAATTATTTTGAGAGCTAATGTCATGGGGAAATACTCATAAGTATAAAAGGCACAATATAAAATGGAGTGTGAGGTGTAATGCAAATGTACATATGCATACAAAATACTGGAAGTAAATGTTTACTATAAGAAAATATTCTGAAAGAAAATAGTTATTTGGATAATAAGAGTATTGGTAATTTTAATTTTTTTAGATATTCGACAGTGAGCACATAGTATGTTTATTTGGACTACCTTTGTTTAAAGTATAAATTTTAGTCTGTTGTTTTAGTCAGTTTACACTGTTATGCAATAACAAATAATCTAAATGACTTCTAAATCTAAATCTAATAAAGTTTTGTTTTTTGTTTTTTGTTTTTTAACATAGTTTATTTCTTGGTCCTATATCATAGGTCAGCTGCCAGTGGCTTTCCTCCTTGTTATTCTTCTGAGAACAGAGGGAGAAATAGCTCCACCCATATGTTGCTGTTGTGGCAGAGAGAAAAAAAAAAGAGATGGCAGAACCAGTCAATGGTTCTTAAAGTTAAACAGTCACATTTTATTGGCCAAAACAAGTTACATAAGGCCAGGCCTTATATCACTGGGACATGAAGTATAATCCTCTAGCAGAGAGAGGCCTAGTAGTATTTGGCTCAGTAGAAAATGCATGGTAACTTAATCAAATAATATACTCTGCAATACCTATGCCATATTTGCTTATTTTAAATTCTTGGAATAGGTACACAATTATCAGGGCTGCTGTGCAAAGGTCTGTAGAGTGACTGCTGTACATTTGTAGGGCTATACGTAGTGTATGATGAATGGCATAATGTAAAGTTTTTTTTACAATTTGCCTGTTCATATTCAATGGCTCTGAACATTATACATCACAAGATGGTATATATTTTCCTTTCAGTCATTAAGACTGAAATGTTGTTCACAATATTACTTGCTTATTTGAACTGAGTTGTTAACTTCCCAGTCTTCCTTTCTTCAGAATAAGAGCTTATAAATTCATATTTCACATATATGTGTGAAGTGCCTATCTAGAATTATATACCTGCTCTCAGTTGATACTTTGAATGACATTTCTTTAATGAATCTTAACTTCCTTGAGCTCATTAAATAAAAAATACACAGGGCACTAATAAATTATTCGAGTAATTATTCTTTTCACTAATAACAAATAAAATCAGAGTATTTAAAGAGCAGTAAGTGTACCTTGTATAAATATTACATGGAGACAAAATATAAGTAATGACTGCTGTTGTCTTGACAGAAATATGTTCAGGTTATTCTGTCCTTTATAAAGATCAAAAAGAAAATGGAATGAAAAAGAATTAGATTGTTTTGAAAAAGCCTTTGCTAAAATAGAACAAGAGCTTATCTAAATTTTTTAATTTCAGTTTGCTTTTATAAAGCAACCATCAGGCACTCAGACACTTTTCATTATAGGTATCTTGATTATATATTTAGGTTCATACAGTTTAAGCTGTTTTATATAAACTTTATTTTTCAGCCTAATCGCTAAGAAAAAACACTTGCTTTAAATTAAAATATTATATAAGTCCTAGCAATGTGTCTTAAAGGAAAGGGTGCTATTAAGTTTCATTGGAGGTTGACCTTGCTTGCTTTTTATAACCTTTCCTCCTAGAAAGAGCTTGAAAGAAACTTTAAAAAATATTATAATCAAAACTTCTACCTTGTAAAAATTTTCATTTGGACTCAGAAGTATCTTTTGGTTCCATAGTAGTTGTTTTTGTCTGCATTTTTATTGTATACTACTAAATGACTTTCCAGAAAGGTCATTTCATATACTTATCGACTCGTAATGAGCTTAATTTTTGTAATATTTTATGTTATTGTAATCTCATATTCATTACCCATTTAAATTTTTTCTCTGAATTACCTGTTCCTATTTGATCCACTTTTGTATTATGTTGTATAAGTTTCTGTGTAGCTTTTATTGTGAATTAGCTTCTGTCCCTGAAACTAATCTAGTCACCAGTGTGTCTTCATTGCCAGAATCAGTGGATTTATCTTAATTATTTAACATGCTTAACCTTTTCCAAGCTCTTGAATCCCCTTCATTGCCTTTCATAACAGACTTTAACTCCCTTTTCTTCTACTCAGGCTATTTTTCCTTTGATTTAGTTGTTTTGTTCTACCCCTGTCAGCTCTCCCTTTTTCATAATATGTATCTTTTTTCTTTGTGGTCTTCTTCATGACCCTGTTTTGATTTCTATCAATGACCAAATTACAGATGCTTCTAATACTACTGTGGTTTGTGCCTACATTCACAATTGAAGGAAAGACTGAATTTTTGTTTGAGTTTAGTGAAAATAAAGATATAATTTTTTCCCATCTAAGTTCAATAGCTCCCTGAATTCTTTCTAGTTTCATGAGTCTGTGGACCCCAGGGTAAGTACTCCTGCAAGACCGACATCTACTGCTGCTTACCATTCATTGGCCACCTACATGTCTCATATCACTGCCATCATCATTACAATTAAGTTTGTTTGAATGCCATCTGTGTGCTAGATGGTTTTCGTACATTATTTCCTTCAACCTTCCTGGCAGTCCCATTATCTCAATTCTAGATATATGGAAACATTTGGCTGAAGATTAGGCTTGCCCAAGATCATAAGTGGAAGCTGAATTCAAACTCGTTTTCCTGATTCTAGAGTCTGTAGCTCTTAACTATTATGTCATAGAGTTTTGTCTTCACCTCACATTCTTCCCTACCACCCACTCCCAGATTCACTTTCCTGCTTGGTGGTAGCACTTTTCACTGAAACCAAAAAACTTAGAATCATTTTAGACTCTTCATTTTCCTTTACATGTGTTTTTCAGTTTATTCTCCTAAATGTTTCTTGAACCACCATTGCACCCAGACTGCCCTGCCAGATCCTTAGTTTAAGCTTTCCTTCATCACCTCTTAGATGGATGTTTCCATTAGTCTCCTCGAATTGATACAGTTTTGTGTTCTTTTGTGTTCTTCCACTTTTGTGTTCTTTTAATACACACCACACTCCCCAAATAAGCTTTCTCATACAAAAATCTGATTTTCTACTTTCCCATTTAAAATTCTTTAGTACTACATTATCAAAAAGATAAAATTTTTAATTCTATAGTATGTCACAGAAATTCTTAAATGGTTATATCCTGCCTCTTTTGTTACTACCTCTTTTGTTACTACTTTCCCATAATTGTGCATTAGTTATACTTGGTGACCTCCTGTCCCCATACTTTTGTACCTCCTGCTCTCTCCATCTAGAATTCCTTCTCTTTCTTACTACCTGACGAACTTATTCTCAAGCTCCAGACTCAGTTCAGGTTATCATCTCTGAAGCATTACCAATTCCCTATTCCCATTATACTAAGTTAATTCTCTCTGAGTTTCAGATGTCTCAACTATAAAATTATATTAACATCTACCTTATAGAAGTTGTTAGGAGGAATTAAAAGAAAAATAAATGTAATTAATGCAGTGCCTTCACATTGTAGATACTCAAAATTGATACTTTTATATTCTTCATATGTCCCTGTGAATGACAGTGTTGTAATTATATTTCTGTGTACAGAGGCAATTGTACATCTGCCTTTCATCTAGAACTTTGAGATCCTCAAAATTGGGATTTGGTTTCTTTGTATATTAAATGTCTACTTCAGTTGCTAATACATATTAGCTATTCTATACTTTTAGAGAACTAATAAATGTTATGACTACACACCGGGTAACTAGCCCAGTAGAATGAAGTAAATTACTCATATTAATGATCCCTGTTTGTTTTCTCTCTTTAGCGGTGATGAGTTCCTCAACTTTCTTCTGAAATTAAATAAACAATGTGGCCATTTAATAACAGCTGTACAGAATATCATTACAGAGTTGCCTGTAAATTCTCACAAGGTATTCTACAAAAGTTATTAAGTGAAAAGTATGAATGCTGAAGAACATTCCAGATAAGTCAATGATAATTCAGTATAAACAGCCATGATCTGATAAAATTATATCTTCTACAAAATTATATAAGACCTAAACAAGTCAATACATTTAATATTTCTCTTTTACATACTAGTTGAAAAACCTTGTCTCCTAGCGCTCAAGGAAAGGAAAATAAGTCAGACTAAAAATTAAACCGAACTGTGTATTGAACTTACCATTTGTTCTTAAGGGAATTTGATTGTTTAAAATATAAAGTGACAGGAGACCCAAGTGAAAGTTGAAACAAAACAGTGTGTTGAGTGTTATTAAAAACTGTATCAATATAAGGTTTTTTTAATGAAGGAAATTTTAAATACAGTGACCTGTAAAAGCAAATTATTTTGTACAGTTTTTCATATGATTTGGCTTTAGCTGTTTGTCTGTAGTGAAAAAAATTTAATATACATGTTTTCCTGTGATTTTTATATAACATAACATGAGAATAATGTCATTCTTAAAATTTTATGAATTTATTTTTTCACCATAAATATTATTAGTCTCCCTGAAATTACATATACCACATATATTTAGTAAATGTATTCAGGAAACTGATTTGACTATTTATATAAAATTACTGACTTCTTTTTTTGTTGTTAGGATTTATCCTGAACAAAAAATACTCTTCAGTTAAATAATTTAACATTCGCAAATGTTATATAATTTTTATGAATACAAAGTTGTGAAAGTTGTTTCCCATTCTTTAAAATGTAACTTTTGAAAATATTAACAGATAGTACTCGAATGGGCTTCTCCTCGGAATTTTACTTCAGTTTGTGAAGAACTGGTTAGTAATGTTGAACATTTGAGTGAAGAGGTCTGCAAACTAAAAGACTTAATTCAGAAGGTATATATTTAATGCAAAAAAGGGGGAAATAGTTTGTAGCTTAGTACATTAGACAATGAGGTAATTTTGACGAAAGCAACTTAAGCTCCCACTAGACAATTGGAAAGAGGACAAATGCATACTAAAAGAATGATATATCATTTTCTTCTTTTAAATTAGTAGGGAGAAATGTATTACTTGACCCATTTCTGGTTAAAGTTCACCAAACTGACAGTCTCATGTGAGACTGGAGTCACAACTCTTTTCAGAAACGGTTCGGCAAGATGTGCCAAGAACCATAAAAATATTTGTATCTTTCAGTAGTAGTTTAATGATTCTAAAATTGTATGTATAGCAGAAAGATTAAATAAATTGCGGCACACTTATTTGTTATAATGCTATGCAGCCATTTGAAAAAAAACGAAAATCAAATATAAACTTGTTAAAGATATGAAGTTATATTTGTACGTTTTACTTATGTGTAAATGTGCAGATAAAAAATTACCAAAATTAAAGTTTATTAGCTCTGTTACTGAAGTAGGATTGTGGATAAAATATTCCCTTTATTTTTTAGATTATGTTTTATACTTTAAGTTTTCTTAAAAGTATGGGCTTTTTGGGTTCTTGTTTCTGTACTCGTATAGAAGTATATATCTGGATTTAAAGACAGATGATTTTTCCTTTAAGAAAATTTGCTGTTACAAAATCTAAAGTGCTGAAATAGGGAAGTCTTTTAAAGATAGATAATAAAGGAAAGCACTTTCACTTGACTAAAGAACTCACTTTTGAGTTCTCTAAGTTTATCTAATAAGTTTGATTATCTATAAAGTTTTTTTAATAACATGATGCGAACATTAGATTATATATTAAATTTTTATAGCATCAACCCATAAGTCATTTAATATTGTTATTTCATCAAAAAAGTTTTCTTCAGAATAAATTTTATACGTATTCCAGGTCATTCGCCTTTCTAGCTATTAACATATTTTCAATCAAAAGGAGTCTTTTGAAAAAGTGAGCAGAAAATTGTGAAGCAAATTCTACAAAAAAGGAGAATAAAGACATTTTAAATAAGGCAAATGGGCAATATATTTCAAAATTCTTATAGAAGATGACTTCATTACAGAGAAGGAGACATCTTAGAAGTTGTATTATCTCTGACATTTATTCATTCAACAAACAAGAGTGCCTGCTGTATGTCAGGCAAATTGCTACACAGGCTAGAGAGAGTCTGAACTTGCTGACAGCATGTTAATTATAGTACCATCCATTTTCACTTACCCTCCATCATCTAGAAGAATTGAAGAAAAATGATACTGATTTTATTCCTTAATATGATGTTTTTCATGAGAATCCAAGGAAAACGTGCAAGGATTTATGTAAAGATACTTCCTGAAAAGCATCAACTTTTAATGTGTAGTATAGGAAATTCCCTAAGACATCTTTGCCTCATATTGTTAATTATTTGGATTTTTCAAGACCAACTAAAAATATTTTGGAAGAGGTTGGAGGATTGAGATGAAATTAGACCAGATTTTTCTTAAAATAGTGAAATTAAGAAACACTGCTTCAGGGGTGACTTTGACTCTGAAACATATAACTCAGTCAGGTACCATAGTTTTTGTTTCAAATGTGTAATGCAAGCAGAAATTTCAGCTTTCTTTAGCTAAATGGGAGGTCTTTTTTCCTGTGATCTTCTTTACCTTGAATCTATACATTATGTAAAGACTAACTTTGAAAACACATTTATTGATTTATAATAATGGTAGATGCAGTTCTTTAGGTAGGAAAATCTTAATTTGGAGCAAGCTAGTACATTGTTGTCTGGATTAGTCTTAAATAAGTGGTAATCGCCATAGTGAGATTTGATTTAAAGAACTATGAATTTGGAAGTATTCTTAATATGCCTGTTTAGTTTATGATACTTTAGAGTTTATCAATTACTGAAGGTTCTTTTTATAAAGAACCATATGAATTATCATAGATAAGTGTATGGAGGTAACGGAGAGAGGGTGGGAGAGGTCAAGGCTAGACTTTAGCACCACATCATTCTCTTTCAAACCAACACACTGACAGGCTCCTGTCAGAAAGGGTCATTCTTAAGTAATTGGTTAATAAAAGGAATGACTGTGTCAGGATTCAGTAAATGGAGCATCAGTGTCAAAAAGGAATCTGTTGCTGAATGAAGCCATTTGGAAGTGTAGACCAAGAATACAGTATTAATGAGATTGTCATTGAAGTCCGTTTTTGCTCTAAATTTAAAATTAATTTTGCAGGCTTTTAAAATTCTTTACACTGTAGATTTTAGAAGTAGTTATTCTTGCTAATGTTGAAAGTATTTATCACCATTCCAGCACAGGATGCTTCTAGTAAATATCACTCTATAAGTGTGCCTGCTTGTTTTTATCTTTCAAAGATCTCTTAGTTTCTGTTCATGCTCCCTCTTCTTCCCTCCCCCAACACTGCCTTCTTAATTCTCCTCCTGCCCGCCCCCCCACACACACACACAATTAGGGGACCTTCTTTAGCAAGAAAGTTCTCTGTATGGGAATTGAAAAACTGAGTCATATACTTTTATTGCCAAAAAGTACTAAAAGAACCACTTAAGTTTTTGACATTTATTCCTGCATTTGTACTTAAATGAAGGGTTGAACTTCTAGCATTAGCATCAAATCTTCCAGGTTTTGTTAAATTTCATGTGTTATAGGTATGCTATAAGAATGGTTAACTTTTTTGTAAGAAATTGATACTTAATACAGAAGGAAAAAATAATTGCCATTTCTTATAGGTAGAAATAGAAACTAACATTAAAGGAACTTTATTTCATGACGTAAAAACATGATATCAAAAGTATTTTTACGAAACTAATGATTTAATAAAATAGGTTCTCATGAAAAAAAAGACTGTCTTTCAAGATACATGTGTTCACTTTAAATTTTCCATGGGAATCTTGCAATAGCTACATCTAAATCGTGTTTTAACATGGATATATTATATTTTTAAAAATTAAATATATTTTGATTTTTAGTGCACTGTGTATTAACGCTTTTCTTTTTCCCATACTAAATAACAGTTGCAAAATGAAAGAGAAAATGATCCAACTCGCATACCATTAATAGAAGAAGTATCTACATGGAAGAGTAGAATTTTGAAGAGGACAGCTTTCACAGTATGCGGATTTGGGTTTCTTCTTTTCATTTGCAAGCTAACTTTCCAGAGAAAATAATCTTAGTATTTGTTTTGAGTAATGTATGTATATCTTATGCAGATTACTTAAAATGTTGCTTTTAACCATTTATGGCACAATATAACTACATGCTTTGCCAGTACACCATAGAAAAATTATGAAAGCATAGAGCAGAAAGTATTTTTTAGAAAGTGGTGTCAGTTTGAGTTAAAATAGAATTTTTTACATTTTTATGTTAATTTTGATCAAGCAGTAAGTTATAAGTAATTCTTAAGTTTGATCCTATGACTAAATCACATTCAAAATAAAAGTTTTATCTAATATTCTTTGGCATTTAAAAAAGTGTGTTCATTTCTCAATCTTTGCAAAACCTGTAGTGTTCATAAATCAATAACTTTCTTTAAGTTCTTATTTTTCTTTTCCCTTATTATGGAATAAGGAATTTCTATATAATTTTTTTAGTTATTTAACATTATTAGGAAATTATTAATTTTTAAAGTATTCCATAGAATGTAAAGGATAAAATGTAAAATTTTAGTATTATGGATTAGAAACCTAGGAAAATATTTTAAATTTAAAGTAAAAAAGAAGAAAATTCATAGAATAGTGTGGAAAGAACAAAATGTATTAGAATTTTTAATAGTAACTAACGGGATCATATATACTATGTGTAACATTCTTGGGGATGTTAAGAAAATAAATGACATTTGGCATATAACTTCTCATATGAAACTAAAGAAGTAATACATAATTTCTCTTTCAAAATCAAAATAATCTTCAGATTTTAAAAGTGATATTAATAAAAGATCAGATCCAGTTTTAGCAGAGACTATAGTTGTTAAATCTTACTTGACTTAGTACCATATTTAGAACAGATGCCATTGATCTGTGTTTGTACTGGAAAGTAAACATCAAACAGAGGGAAAAACTGGAAAGGAAGAACAGTATAAGGAACTTGAATTAGTAGCAATTTCTGTTCTTGGTTATGCCAAAGCAGCAAGACTCAAATTATTATTCTTTTTGGAGAATATGACATTTTAACCTAAGTGCCATAGCAAGACATATATTTTTCTGATGTCCCTCATTTAAATGAGTTCAAGACTTAGAACTAAACTAAAATATAGATAGGAGAATGGTTACTTCTTTTAACACAGATCATGTTTCACTACTAGCACAATGCTTAGGTAAATAGATGTTTAATAAATGTTAGTTTTGTTTTCCTTAAAAAAGAAACTGTAGGAAAATGACAGACATACTACCTCATTATCTACTTAAAATAGTCTTTCACCTCAGTTCATCTTAAAGATGATCACATTTCTTCTTTTAACTGAGTGGGTCACTGTTTTCTTCAGCTAGCCAAACCAAACTATATGCATCTCTCAAATATTAGGATAAATTATTAAAATGTAAATTAATAAAATATTCGCTTTCTGAAAGCATTTATCACAGAATCTCTTAAAATATTGATCTAATATACTTTAAATATAATTAGCTATTTAAAGGAAAGAAATACTGTTAATTCTATTGCATCTGCTTATTCTGAAAAATTTTTATTCCCTTGACACAGCCTAATTTTCAGATTACAGACTGAAAATAAGTAGGGCAGCATTTATTGTGATTAAATCGTCTCTTCATGGGTAAAGTATCAACAGAATAAATGCAGTCTTCCAAATGGTTTGATATTATTTTATCTAGCATAGCTTTTTTCCTACTCTGATTATTTGACTTGATTATAATGCTTTACAAGGCAGCCATCACTCCTGGAATATTAATTCTTTCACAAACTAGCTCAGTACAAATCATTTTTCTTCTCTTCTTAAAACATGTTTTATAGAGACTTCCTAAAACCACAGATGGAAATATTGTAAACCAAGTTTTAATTCTATGCACTCAAAAGTAGTAAAACTTTTGTTGTTAATTGGTATTTAATTTTTAATTAGTTGTGGTCAGAAGTATTCCTATATCTTTGGAATGGACTTTGGAATTCAATCAATTATAAGCATCTGTTGGGATTTAAGTATCTTTCAAAGATAAGCATACTTACTTGCTACTATCTTTTTTTGAGTATATAGAGAATTTAATTTTAGGAATTTTTTTTTTAAGACTTTACAATATTCTCATTAGGAGGAGTTAACCAGCAGAATTTCCGAGTTTAGTTGAGAGAATAATTGCTAAAAGGAATTATAATCACAAAGCTAAAAGACAACCCAAAGTAATTAGTATATGTGTAGCCAGGAGGGTCAACTGAATCTTTGAACACCCAATGGAGAGAGAACTAGAGAAAAATCCTTACAGCGATCATGAAGAGGAGGCATCAAACTTGTCAGCACCAAGCTGATCGAGAAGGGAAGGTTTTAGTGGTCAGACACCCAGTTGGAAGAATGCACAAGGGGCTAACATGAGAGCAAAATGGCAGGTACCAACTTTATTGTGGGGAGTGCAATTCTATTGTGGGGAGCGTGCTTCTCCCCAGGGGACTGCATGTCCCACAGAGTACAAGAGTGACATTCAGCCACACATGCTTGGTACAATAAGCTGAATTATGTTTACATATTTTAGGCATAGGTGCCCTACTACACTAATGTGACATTTTACATTCAGCATCCTATTCCTATCTGTGAGCCCGAATCACAGCCAGACTTGGGGGACAGCCAGGCCTGGGACCCACAAAACTACGTTAATAGGTTCTCTCACATGAGTTTCCTACATGCTTTTTAGGCAGAAACCCACATGTATAGAAACTAGGATGCAGGTATTTAAATGCTACTGGATGTAAGAGGACAATTGAATGTGCAGCTCTTAATAGATTCTGTTAAAGTGGCAGGGTTTCTATTCACTCTCTTGGAAGGGTCTTAAAAAAAAGGCCAGATTTATTCTTAAGTGGTATGGTTAGTGCTGTCTCACACTTCTATTTCCCTGGTACATTCACGAACCTTTTCACTAGACAACTATGTATGCTTCTCTGTCCTCAAACTTAAAAGACCTCCTCATCTCTTAAATGATGGCTTTTCTTCTTACTGCCCTGGAAAACAATTAGTTGAAGAACTTTTACCGTGGGTTTCCTTTAGAAAGTCAGCAAACCTTTTAAGGGCAAGGTAGTGAATATTATAGGCTTTGCGGGCCATATGGTCTATGTCAGGGGTTCCCAACTGGTCTGGTCTGTGAGGAGCTGAGCCGCACAGCAGGTGAGTGGCAAGCTCATGGGAGCACTGATCCCTGGTGCCAAAAAGGTTGGGGACCGCCGGCTGTGTCACAACTTCTTAACACTGTTGTAGCACAAAATGCACTGTTGTAGACAGTACGTTAATAAACGTGGCTGCGGTACAATAAAATTTATTTATAAAAAATGATTACCCAGATTTAGCCCACCAAACTAGTTTGCCAAGCCTAAAGTCATACAGTTAATAATCGCTGACTTTTGATTGAATAGTTTAATCCACCCATACTCAGTGTTATTAATGGTATGCTATTGGTATGTTGGTATAATATTGGTATAATGGACATAAATACCTGCCATTTTTTGTTTAATGTTTCATAGAAAAATCTAATTTTTTCACTATTTTTTAAGTTATTTTCTAAGTGGTTACTTTAGGGCTTACCATATATATCTCAACTTACACGAGTCTATTGCAGATTTAGACTAACTTAATTCCGGTGAGATATAGAAACTTTACTCTTATATCGCTCTTCTGGCTTCCATATTTTGTACTATTATTTTTATGCATATTACATCTATATGTTACAAATCCAATAATACAGTGTTAGATAATTTTGTCTATTAAAGAAACTGAGAAAGGAAAAATGATCAAGTTTATACTTGAAGAGTGTCGTATTTACATTCTTATGCACTATTTCTAATTGTCTTCATTTGTTCCTGTGGGTTCAAGTTACCATCTGGTGTAACCTCCACAATCAAATACAGCTCTACTCTCTACCTACCCCCTTAATGCTGTTATTTTCGAATATAACACATTTCTATCAGTCATAAGCCCAACGATAAAATTATATGCATATTCCTTTATATAATTGCTTTATATAAATCAATAAAAGAGAAAAAAGATGCATATATATTGTCTTTGATAATTACATAATTACCTTTACCACTGCTTTTTTTGTTTGTTTTGTGTGACTTTAGATTTCTATCTGGGTTTACTTTTGTCTAAAGAACTTTATTTAATATTTCTTGTAAGGTAGGTCCACTAGCAATTCTCTATATTTTTGCTTATCTGGAAATCATTTTTTGCCTTCATTTTGAAAACAAGTTTTGCTAAATATAAGATTTTAGGTTCACAGTTGTTTTTTCTTTCAGTACTTTGAATTTGCTATCCTACTGCTTTCCAGTCTACATATTTTTTATGAGGAATCACCTGTCAGCCTCATTGGGTTTCCCTTATACATGACAGGTCATTTTGCTGCTTTCAAACTTAATTTGTTTTTGACTTTCAGTGTTCTTTCTATGATACATCTGAGTGCGGATACCTCATTTTATTCTACTTGGAGTTAATTGAGCTTGAGTGTATAGATTAAGGTTTTTCATCAAATGTGGGAAGTTTTCAGTGTGTGTAGTGTGCTCACCGCCCACAGTTAGATTTCTTCGTGTCACCACATATCTGACCCCTTTTACCCCACCTACCTCCCCCTCCCCCACACCCTCTGGTAACCACTAGTCTTTCATATCCATGAGTCTTTGCTTGTCCTGTTTGTTGCTTTTAGGTTTATATCTCACATATAAGTGATATGTGGTTTTCAGCTTTTTCTGTCTGACTTATTTCTCTTAGCATGATTATTTTAAGGTCCATTGTTTCTTAAAAAAAAAATTTTGTTTGTTTTTTTTCTCTGTATTCAAGTTCAGTGATTCTTCTGCCAGTTGAAATCTGTTGAGCTACTGTAATGATTTTTTTTCAGTTATCATATTTTTCAACTCCAGAATTTCCATTTTTTGTGATTTCTGTATTCTCTACGATGAGACATTTTCTTCATACTTTTCTTCTTTAAGGATGGTTTACTTTTTAGGTCTTGGAACATATTTATAATGGCTTCCATGAAGTCTTTATTAAATATGACACCCGGTGCCTCTCACAATTTCTGTTGCCTGTTCTTCTGTGTGGGTCACACTTTCCTGTTTCTTTGCATGTCTCATAAGTTTTTGCTAAAATCTAGATAACATAGCAATTCTGGAAAGTGATTCCTCTCTCCCTACCTCCAAGGAATATTTTTTGTTGTTGTTTGCTGAATGACTTGGCTGTACTATTTTATTTTAGTAAAGTGTGTTTCCCCTGAAGTGTGAAGCCCTGATGTTGCTCCTCAGAGGACGCAGTCTTGAGAAAGCACACAGTGACCCTGGATGGTAATGATTTTCACAGGGCTCCCTTTAACTGTCTCTTTCCCTGATCTCAGTAGGTTGTCTGCTTCATCTGGTATTACACCCAACCCTTTGGTTCCACTAATTACTTGTTTATTACTCTATTGTTTTTGACATTGTTTTGGCATGAATTGCTCAGCAGTATGATTGATAGAATTAAATTTGGCAAAAGTAGTTTTTGAAGGCCCCTTTTGAGTTTCATTCTGACCAGGGGAGGGCCCTTCTTAGCTATCTCCTTCCCTGATTTTCTCAGGTATACTAGCTGACTTAGAGTTTACTGCACCTAATTAAGAGGAGCTGTTGTCTCTAAGTGTGCCCTTAGTCATGATTTTCTCCATATTCTTTTTCAAATAAAATCAGGTCCTTTGGGGATAACTTTCATGCTCTCCTATCTTGTGAACTGCTTCTACCCCTGGGCAAAATCTCTGAACCACTATGTGTGCTGGGTAGAGTAGTAGCCTCTGCTGTTCTGGGTTTGCTTCTCCCAGCTGTGCCCTGTGAGTGAACTGGGATGATGGATATGGACAATAAAAGGGCCACATACTAAACCTGACAAGCTCAGAGAAGGCCAGCATGACAAGCTCAGAGACCAAAAGTAATCACATAGGATGATCTGAACATAAAAATTTCTAACTGAAAGCAGATATTGGCAAGTAGTCACATCCTGGGTCTGTATCTTTCTTGACAAAAGTCAGTCTTTAAGTAAGCATGTTTATTGTTGTTTTGCATTTAAGATAACATACCCTTGGATTGTCAGTGTAATCCCTCTTTTCCAGACCTCTTGGTGCACAGCCTACTGCACCAGAGCAGAAAACACAGAATCCTTCATGGTTATCTTATCCCTGGCACACTCTCTCTGTGCTGTAAATGTTCGTTATTAACTTTACTGTACCTACCAATGTAAAAGCAGTATGTGTCCCTCCATTTTACTTTTTATCCAATCCCTGAGATGTCCCTGCTTTGCTTTCTCCCACCCCCTTAATCTACCACCAATGAACCTTCCTTATGTCTCCTCCTTTAATTCTAATTTATAAAACAAGCTGCAAAACTGCCATTCTTTGGAACATTTTCTTAATCCATTGAGCTTTTGCTCCTCTGCAATTGTCAGTTTGGCTCATATTCACTAAAATTCTCTACACGTTTGGACATTTCTTACGTCAACACAGAGGTCAGAGTCCCAGCATGCTGGCTTGCTATTGCTGGGGTAGTCTTTATCCTATGGGGCTCGGGTGCGGAAAGGGAGCCCTCCCCCTCTCAGCCATAGCCACCAGAATTTAGCCACGTGAGCTTGGAGTTGGAGGGGATATGAAATGCTGGCAGCTTGCCCTTTAGATGAGATATGATAACCCCTGTTTGGAAGCTGAGGGGGGAGGGATCCCCATCTTCTTGGCCACATTACACCCAGAGTGGAGCTTCTGCCAAGCTGAGGTGGGGGTGGGGGAGAGACAGGGCCATGGCTCAGTGTTAGTAGGTTTTCTTGAAAAACTGTTTCTTCATTTGTTCTGAGCCCTTAGAGTCTTTCCAGAGACTTTAAAGTTATTTTTATCGCTTTCTCTAGCTTTGTTTGTTTCCTTTGGGGAATACATCTATGGAGCTTTTCACACTTCCATCTTGGCAGTGAAACTCCTTAACCAATATTTCTAGGGTATCTGCTATGCGCTTAGTATAGTGCTTGTGCAAGATTTTTTTTGTGTGTGGAAGGTTTTTTTTTTAAGCCAGAAACATTTGGTAAATATTTTTCATGTAAGCTTTACCTCGCTCTAGGTTAATATAGGATGCTGAAAATGCTAAGATTACCTAAAGTCTATGGAAAGCAAAAGACAAAGACCATGTAGATTTGACCAGGATATATTAGGACTAGACAAATGATGGGTAAATCAAGGCTACACTCCCAGTATTGAAAGCTTTCCTGTGGAAGGTATTTCAGCTAATACTTAATTTTAGTTAATTGTTTATTAAATGGATATTTAAAAGTCTAAAAGGATGTCATTGAAAAATGAAGCCAGCTATAGTTTTAAGCACCAGAATCAAAATCAAGGGGTTTTTTTTAGTGGGATATTTTTATAGTCCCAATCTTTCTTTGATCTTAATACTATGTGAAAATTAATCTTTTAGACGACTAATAACCATGATAACTGCTGTTTTGCATTCCAAGTCACTCTGTTACTACTTAATAATCATTTGTAGCTCTGTGGGGGTGGAAGTAGGGTGGGGATTTTCCTTTTGGCACATCCACTAGTGAGTAATACATTTATTTCAAGTGCCAATAAAAATGTTATACTGGACTTATGTGACGCATTTGTTAGTTATTAGAAACACTAATTCTAAACCATTTGAGCAATGTTCTATAACATTTCTCTACCTGTACATTCAGATTATCTTATCAGTATTCTAAACAGAATGAACAAGTGTTTAATACTGCATAACACTTTTGGAGGGAGAATAAATAAGGACATTTTCAGGAGTGGCACTGTCTCTGGACTTATCTCAATAAGACAGTATTATTCACCTTCTCAACTGATCTTTCATAATTGTTCTATGAACTTTTTTCCTGGAAACTTTTTTTCCCCCTTTTGAAGTCCATGTCTACTGTTACATGCCTCCTCTTCTCTGCCAACCCCTAACCTTCCCTTTATCTCTCCAATGACAGAGCAGAAGGTAGCCTAGGTTCTAGCATTATCAATAGCTTGTATATTCTTTGGATTTGGTTTCCTTATCTGAAAAATAGATTATCTCTAAGACTAAATTAATTAGAATAATGCCATCCTCTGAAATAGATCTAATGTGGAATTCTAAAATTAGAATAAAACTTTGGGGGCTTTATGTATATTAATTGAATCCCTTGTTAAGTGGTTTCATTTTTGATCTCATTAAGAGATCTGATATGAGACTTATTCTTAATGTTCAGTTATTGCCAATATTTTATAGTATTTTGGGGAAACCTAATTAGTATTGACACTTCGCTAAACAATTATTGATTGCTTAGTATGCTTAAGTGACTATACTCAATTTCTGATCAAGAAGACTAAGCAGGTAAAGTCTGTGCTTGCCTCCTCTAACAACTACATCAAAATTACAACTAAACTACAGAACAGCCATCATTGAGGATTGCTTGAAGTCTAGCTGAAAAAAAGTCCTGCAACTTAGGATATATAAAAGAAGCCACCATGAGACTGGTAGCGGGGGGCCGAGACTCTGCACAGGCTGGTCGCACCCTCGTGTTTGGTGGTTACAAATCAGAAAGGATATCTTGGCTGCGGAGTTTCCCCCTGAGGAGCAAGGGGTCCCAGCCCCACACCAGGCTCCCAAGCCCAGAGTTCCAGTGCCAGGAAGAGAAGCCCCCACAGTTTCTGATTATGAAATCTAGAGGAGGTTATGGCTGAGTGAGATGAGGGCTGCAGGAGTCACAGGCATCAGTCTTAAAGGGCCCCCGCACAGAGTTACACAATGATGGACTCATTTGCTCTGAGTTTCTGTGTTTGGGCAGCTGCTGGAAAGGCACCAGGGACATATGGGGAGGAACTAAATTGGCTTCTGGAAGAGGAATAAAGTGGAAGCTTTCTCTGAGATAAAAGTGCTGACAGAATCCATTGTTTCTTTGTCGAGCCCTATCCCTCCCTTCATGCAGATGTAGGTAGCTGCCATATCTGAGTCTCCATCACCTTGGCTAACACTGGCCACCCTGCTATGGTGATTTCCTGAGACCTCGCCCCACCCAACTTGTAGACCCACCCAAGCCAATTCTCGTGGCTTTCCCATACAAATGGCCTATCTCAGCTCATGCTCTGGACTTTCCTAAAATCTCTCAAAAGTTCACAAATGTGGTACAAGCAGCAGCTGGTCTCAGTTCACTGTTTGGTCTCTCAAGGCACCTCTAAGCCCAGCACAGGTTACAGTCATCTTAGGATTGTTTGGTAGCTCATGCCAGATCAGCTGAAGTTGGCCTTCAGTGGGGTCCATCCCATGGGGACCTGGGACCACTACACGCAGTAGCCAGATCACTGGAGCATCATCCAGGGCTATATCCAAGGACAGCATATCCAAAGGGCAGACTGGATAGGTACCAGAGCCCTGCTAAAGCAAATTCCGCTCTGTAGGACAATAGCTCCTCCATTGTAGTCACAACCAGTCCTCACAACCAGTCAGCCTGAGGGGCAATTCCTCTCACTGACATGAAAACAGCAACCAAGGCTCAACTACAACAAGAGGACACACACAACACAAGGAACACACCTAGATCACCCAGCTCAGGTGACCAGGGAGACTGCACCACTGGGCCACACAGAAAACCTAATATGTAAGTCCACTCTACTAAGAGAGACATGACAGTCCTATTTAATATGTAGGAAATAGCAGAAGGAGGCAGAAAAAAATGGGAAGACAAATGTCCCAAATGAAAGAACAGAGCAAAGAGCAAAACAAAATTGAGACAAGCTATCTACTAGATGCAGAGTTCAAAACACTGGTTATAAAGATGCTCAGTGAACTTAGGGGAAGAGTAGATGAACTCAGTGAGAACTTCAACAAAGAGAAAACATTAAAATAAAGATAGGAAGCATAAAGAACTAGTCAGAAATGAAGAATACAATATCTGAGATAAAAAGTATGTTAGAGGAAATCAACAGAGTAGATGAAGCAGAGGGTCAAATTAGCAACACACAGCCAGGAGGTAACTTCTCCCTAAGAAGCAAAGGGTTCGGAACCCATATATGGTGCCCCAGCTTTTAAGACTTCCACCCAAGAGATGGGCCCCCAAAACATCTAGCTTTGAAAGCCAATGAGGCTTACGTCCATGAAAACTACAGAGATAGTTGTAATGTTTTTTTAAGGATAATTAAAAATAACTTTTTTACAACAGTGGTTAGACATTTATATAATATATGAAGAGATATTTTCTATAAGTCTAGTACTCCCTTGACATCATATATAGTTATTACGATATCATTGATTATGTTCCTCGATCTATACTTTATATCCCTGTGACTATTTTATAACTGCCAATTTGTATTTCTTAATCTCTTCACCCTTTCACCCAGCTCCCCAAACCTCCCTTCCACCTGGCAACCATCAGTTTGTTCTGCGTCTATGAGTTTGTTTCTGTTTTCTTAGTTTGTTTATTTTGTTTTTTAGATTCCATATGTAAATGAAATCATATACCATTTATCTTTCTAAGAGACAGTTCTTAAAGGGCTCGTATGGACTCATCATGTTTAACCCCTCAAAACCCAGAGCAGAGACAGCAGATTGAAATACTCATTCTTTCCCTAAAAGAGAGTTATTTGCTTATCTTAAAAGATTCGGCCTTGAGGATAGGCTTCTAATTCATCTAATCAGAGGAGCATTAAGGGGAAATAAAAAAGAATGAAAAAGAGTGAAGATAGCTTAAGGGACTTATGGGACAACATCAAGGGGGCTAACATTTTCATTATAGGGGTCTGAGAAAAAGAAGAGAGAGAAAGGGGCAGAAGGCTTTTTGGAGAAATATTTGCTGAAAATTTCCCTAAGGTGGGGAAGAAAACAGACATCCACATACAAGAAGCCTAGAGTTTTCCAAATAAAAAGAATACAAAGACACTCACACCAAGACATAATTAAATTGTCAACAGTTAAAGGCAAGGAGAGAATCTCAAAATCAACAAGAGAAAAATAATGTGTTACATACAAGGGAGCTCCCATAAGACTATAAGAAAAATATTAAGCAGAAACTTTGCAGGCCAGAAGGGAGTGGCACAATATATTCAGAGTGCTGAAAAGAAAACACTGCTAACCAAGAATACTATATCCAGCAAAGTTGTTCTTCAGAATTGGAAGAGAGAGGTTTTCTAGAAAAGCAAAAGCTGAAGGAATTCAGCACCACTAGATGGGTCTTGCAAGAAAGGTTAAAGAGACTTCTTTAAGCCGAAATGGAGAGGTGCTAATTAATAAGAGAAAAACAATTGAAAGTATAAATATCACTGGAAAAGGTAAATATACAGTTAAATTCAGAATACTCTAACATAATGGTTGTGGATTTACAAATCTAGTATGAAGGTTGAAAAATAAAAGTAGCAAAAATAACTATAACTTCAATAATTTGTTAATGACTACACAAGATAAAAAAGATATAAATTTTTACATAAAAAGCATAAAATGTGGAAAGGAGAATAAAAATGTAGAGCTTAATAATGTGTTTGAACTTAACTTGTTACCAAGTTAAAAGAGACTATTAAATATATAAGATGTTTTATGTAAGCCTCCTGGTAACCACAAAGCGAAAACTTGTAGTAAATACACAAAAGATAAAGAGAAAGGCATCTAAGCATATCATTATCAAAAATCATCAGATCACAAGGAAAGAGAGCAAAAGAAGAAGAAAGGACAAAGGAATTTAAAAATGCCTAGAAAACAATGAACAAAATGGCAGTAAGTACACACTTATTAATAATTACTTTTGATATAAATGGACTAAATTCTTCAGAAAGAAATAAAGTGACTGAATTGTGTTTCTTTTTTTTTTTAAGACTCTTGCTTACAAGACGCTCACTTCAGCTTTAAAGATACACACAAAATGAAAACTAAGGAACAGAAAAAGATTTTCCATGCAAATGGAAACCAAAAGAAAGCTGGGATAACTATTTTTATATTAAACAAAATAGACTTTAAGACAGACTTTAATAAGAACCAAAGAAAGTCTATGTAATTATAAAGAGGTCAACCCAACAAGATATAATATTTACAATACGTAATCTCCCACAATAGGAGTACCTAAGTATATAAAGAAAATAAGAAAGAAATAGCAAAACAAAAATAGTAAGAGACTTCAATATCCCACTTTCATCAATGGATAGACCATCCAGACAGAAAATCAGTAAGGAAACATTGGACTTAACATAGACTAGATGGACTTAACAGGTGTCCAAGAACATTCCATTCAAAAGCAGAATACACGTTCTTCTCCAGCATAGATGGAACATTCTCCATGATAGATCATATGTTCAGCCACAAAATAGTTCTTAATAAATTTAAGAAGATTGAAATCCTATCAAGCATCTTTTCCAACCACAATGATAATAAAAGTAGAAATCAATTACAGTAAGAAAACTGGAAAACTGAAAAATCCACAAACATGTAGATATTAAACATCATCCTAATGAACAACTAATGAGTCGAAGAGAAATGAGAAGAAATGTCAAAAATATCTTGAGACAAATAAAAATAGAAATACAACATACCAAAATATATGGATACAGAGAAAACATTCTAAGAGTTCATAGTGATAAATGCCTACATTAAGAAACCAGAAAGAGATTGGAGGAAGATGAAAAGGTTTGCCTCCTCTCAGGTCCACATTGAAATTACAAATGAATTATAAAATAATCAACATGGAAAATCACCTGAAGTCCAGCTGATCATCTCACATGTGTCTGATATTATAAAGGAACCACATCGAAGCCAGTAGGAGAGGCAAAGTTGCAAATTGGGCTGGACCTGCACCTGGGGGTAGTGTTGGATCACCAGGAGGGGGAGCAAGGCTGCAGAGGCTCCCCTGAAGGAGAGAGGGGTTTTATCCTCATTCAGAGGCTCCCAGGCAAGGGTCCCAGCCCAGGGAACAAGAGTTCCCAAAAACTCTAAATGTAAAAATCAGAGGGCATTCTGGCTGTCTGCGTGACATGGAAGGAGAATGAAACCCTAGACACCCCTTTGTAGGGCCCACGCACAGGCTCTCTCACCTGCGACACTCACACAGGGCACTGGTGGTGGGTCAGAGGCTCTTGCAAGATTCATACAGGGGAAGACTGCATTACCTGATACCAGAACAAGGTCCGGACAGGCAGTCGCCATTGTACCTTAGTCTCCCTCCCTCCCCCGCCCATGAGGCAATCTACAGACTGAGCCAGCTTGCCCATACAGATCCCTCTCACAGGGTCATTAGAAAGCACTGGCCTAAGGAGATCGGCCTGCCCCACCCAACCTGCAGATTGCCCAGGGCTTTTGTTGGTGGGTGGCTGCCATGCCCTGCATCCTTTCAGGACCAGACATTTGCACTGTGAGCACACATTTTGGAGATAGCTTCAAGGCAGATCACTGCTGCCAACATGAACTTGTGTGGATCATGAGGGTCTGTGGGCCAGTCCCAGATAGCAGCTGGTCTTGCTGTGATTTATAACTTTTGTGGGAACGCGTGAACAGTTACCGAAATTGCAGCAAGACTGAGGCTGTATTGATCTGATTGTCATTGTCTCCCTGAGACCCTACCCTGCCCAACCCACAAATTGCCCCAGGTGGCCCACTGACAGATAACCAGCACCACCATGCTCCTCTCCCAGGTCTCTCAATCTGCACGGGCAACAAACTTGGGCTAGCACAGTGTGGGCATTGCAGGGAAAGCAATTGCAGGCAGACCTCTGCTGCCTGCAGGAGCTGCATTATCATGTGAGAAAATTGCAGGGGTCTGTGGACTGCCCCAGATAGCAGCTAGTCTCACTGTGATCTGTGAGTACAGTGGGAACACGTGGGCACAGAGTTGCAGCAAAACTGAGGCTGTATTGACCTGATGGCTCTTGTCTCCATGAGATCCCCCTTCAGCCAAGCCACAAAGTGCCTGCAGTCAATTGACAGGCAGCCTCCCCCAACTTTCCCTTCTTGGGTTGCGCAGTCTGCGTGGTCTGCACAAGCAACAGTCCTTGGCTAGCGCACTGAGTGCATTTTGGGAAAAACAGTTGTGGGCAGACCACTGGTGCCGGTACGAGCTGCAGTATCTCTTGGGGGACTCACAGGGGACTCTGGGACCACCCCAGACAGCAGCTTGTCTCCCTCTGATCTGTGACTACTGCGGGAACATGCAGACACAGAAGTTACATAAAGCCGAGGCTATTGGCCTGATGGCCCTTGACTCCCTGAGTTCCTGTTCCATCTAATACACACAGTGCCCACCGCACTTCAATAGGCAGCTGCCCTTGCCCTGGGTGGTGCATTCTGTGCAGTCATCAGACCTCAGCCAATGAAGTAAGCAAAGTTCAGGGAATATAGTGACGGAAAGATCATCGTTGCCAGCATTAGATACAGTATCACTTGGGCAGATCTCAGGAGTTTTGTGGACCCATCACAGATGGCAGTAGGCCACGCAGTAATATATGACTTTGGTGGGAGCCCGTAGTACCATAGCTGGCAGCAAATCTGGTGTTGTATAGGCCTAATGGCCCTGTACCTCACTGAGATGATGCCCCACCTAACCCACAGACAACAGCACTTAGTTCTTGCCGCCTCTGCAAAGCCCATTTATCCAGGAGAAGCTTTCAGTGGAGGGTCACAAACTCACGCCCACAAGCATTGGTAATTCTTAAACAGAGCTTAGGTGTTTGAAGGCCTGAGGTGGGCAGCAGCTGGCCTTGCTACAATTGGATATTTTCACAGGGAGACACAGAGACAGCACTGGCATGTAAACCGATACTGCAGTGGCAGGGGGAAATTTGCTCAGTAGACCCAGGAAACTCCTGAGGCCTCTGCACCACCCAACGCACATATCACCCAGAAGCTCTTCCAGTTTCAGAGACATACAGGTAACTGACAGGCAGTGTCAGGCCTTTGGGAGCACTGGTCCTTTCGCCAAACAGCCTTAAGCCAAGGACGGGGGATAATCAGACCATGGCCTACAGCTTTGTCTCTTCCACTTACCAATATAGGCAACAACCATCTGTGGATCACTTTGTAGCTCCCACCAGGTAGCGCTGAGCAATCAAAGGCAGTGGCTGACCTTGGCTTACCTGGGAGCCGCTCCCAAGGGGTCACAAAACCAATGCATCCAGAAGCCGCCACTAGACCACAACAGAGCAACTCCTGACAGGGCCCATAAGCAGTACACACAAAGGGTGGTCTCAACAAGTACACAAGCCAGCTAGGGTAAATGTCACTCATAGCAACTCATATCCTGTGGGTTCAGCCAATTCCCACAGTCACCTCGAGTGTTAATCCCTTCCACTGATGTACTAACACCAATAAAAGCTTAGCTACAACAGAACATTACACACAACCCACATAAAGATCACATCCAGAGCCCCCAGCACAGGGGACCAGGGAGAGTGTACCAAAGGGGTACACAGGACACCTTCAACATAAGGCTATCTGGCCAAGGCTGAGAGGTGAAACAAATATTCTTAACACATTAAAATGAACACAGAGAGGCTAATAAAGTTAGAAAACAAAGAAACATGCCACAAATGAAACAAGAGGAGAAAACTCCAGAAACAACCTACTAGAGACAGAGTTCAAAATAATAGTCATAAGGATGCTCAACAAACTTAGGGGGAGAATGGATACGCACAATAAGAACCTCAACAGAGAGATAGTAAGCATAAAGAAGAACATAGAAAACATAAAAAAGAACCAGATCGAAATGAAGAATACAATAATTGAAATGAAAAATACACTAAAAGGATTTGGCAATAGATTGGACAAAGCAGAAGACCAAATCAGTGAACTGGAAGATAAGGTAGCAGAAAACACCCAATCAGAACAACAAAAAGAAAAAAGAATTTTAAAGAAATGAGGATAGTTTAAGAGACCTCTGGGACAACATGAAGTGTAATAATATCCGTATTATAGGAGTACCCAAAAGAGAAGAGGGAGAGCAAGGGATGGAGAATTTATTTGAAGAAATAATGACAGAAAACTTCCCTAATCTGGCAAAGAAACTAGACATACAAGTTCAGGAAGCACAAAGAGTCCCAAACAAGAGGAACTGAAACAAACCCACACCAAGACACATCATAATTAAAATGCCAAAGGTCAAAGACAAAGAAAAAAATCTTAAAAACAGCAAGAGAAAGGCAGCTAGTTACTTACAAGGGTATTCCCAGAAGAATGTTTGCTGATTTTTCAATGGAAACTTTGTAGGCCAGAAAGGACTGGCAAGAAATATTCAAAGTTAAGAAAAATAAGAATCTACAACTATAAATATTCTACCCAGCAAGGTTTTTGATTGATTAAAATGGAAGGTGAGATAAAAAGTTTCCCAGATAGGGAAAAGTTTAAGAAATTCATCACAAATAAGCCAGTATTAGAAGAAAGGTTAAAGGGACTTCTATAAAGAAGGGGTAAAAAAAAAAAAATAGGAAAAAAAAATACAAATAATAAAATGGCAGTAACTATGTACCTATTAATCACTTTAAATGCAAATGGATTAAATGCTCCAATCAAAAGACATAGGGTAGTTGAATGGATAAGAAAACAAAACCTATGCAGATGCTGTCTACAAGAGACCCACTTCAGGTCAAATGACACTCACAGACTGAAAATAAAGGAATGGAAAAAAAATTTTCTGCAAATGTAAATTTAGAAAAAGCCAGGGTAGCAATACTTATATCAGACAACAAAATAAATTTAAAATGAAGGCTGTAATAAGAGACAAAGAAGAACATTACATAATGATAAAAGGATGAATAAATCAAGAGGATATAACCCTAGTAGACATATACACACCCAAAATAGGAGCATCTACATACATAAAGCAATTATTGACTGACATAAAAGGAGAGATCAACAATAATACACTCACAGTAGGAGATTTAAACACCCCTGTTGACACCAATGGACATATCTTCCAGATAAAAAATCAAGGAAACAATGGAGCTAAAAGACACACTAGACCAGTTGAATTTAATAGATTTTTTCCAGAGCATTTCACCCCAAAACAGCAAAATATACATTCTGCTTGAGTGCACATGGAACATTTTCCAGATAGACCACATGTTAGGACACAAAACAAGTCTTGATGCATTTAAGAAGATTGAATTCATATCAACTATCTTCTCCTATCACAATGGTATGAAACTAGAAATGAAATACAAGAAAAAAACTGGAAAATACACAAACACATGGAGGCTAAATAATATGCTTCTAAACAATGAATGGGTTAACAATGAGACCAAGGAAGAAATCAAAATATTCCTAGAGACAAATGAAAATGCAAACGCAGTGACTCGACATCTATGAGACACAGCAAAAGTAACCCTAAGAGAGAAATTCATAGCAATAAAGGCTTACATCAAGAAACGAGAAAAAACTCGAATGAACAATTTAACTTACACTTAAAAGAACTAGAAAAAGAACAGCAAAGAAAGCCCAAAGTGAGTAGAAGGAATGAAATAATAAAGATAAGAGTGGAAATAAACAAAATAAAGTCTAGAAAAACAGTGCAAATGATTAATGAAACCAAGAACTAGTTCTTTGAAAAGATAAATAAAACTGACAAACCCTTAACCAGTCTCATCAAGGAAAAAAAGAGAGGATTCAAATAAATAAAATCAGAAATGCAAGAGGAGAAAGAAATATGGACTCCACAGAAGTACAAAGGATTATAAGAAAAAACTGTGAGAAATTAGTTACCAGCAAATTGGATAACCTGGAAGAAATGGATGCATTCCTAGAAACATACAATCTCCCAAGACTGAGTCAAGAAGAAATAGAAAATCTGAAACAACCGATTATCATCAATAAAATAGAAACAGTAATCAAAAACCTCCCAAAAAACAGAAGTCCTGGACCAGACGGACTTATAGATGAATTTTACCAAACATTCAAAGAAGAATTAACACCTATTCTTCTCAAACTATTCCAAAAAGTTCAAGAAGAGGGAAGCCTCCCTAACTCCTTTTTTGAAGCCACCATTACCTTGATTCCAAAACCAGACAAAAACATTACAAAAAAAGAAAACTATAGGCTGATATTTCTTGAACATTGGTACAAAATTCCTCAACAAAATATTAGCAAACCAAATTCAGCAATAGATTAAAAATATTATACACCACGATCAGGTTGGATTTATTCCTGGGATGCAAGGTTGGTACAATATCCGCAAATCAACTAATGTGATACACCACATTTAACAAATCAAAAGTAAAAACCATATGATCATATCAATAGAAGCAGAAAAAGCGTTCGACAAAATTCAGCACCCATTTATGATAAAAACTCTCAGTAAAGTGGGAATAGAGGAAACTGCCTCAACTAATAAAAGCCATATATGACAAACCTACAGCTAACATCATACTCAATGAAGAAAGGCTAAAAGTATTTTCCTTAAGATCAGGAACAAGACAAGGATGCCTTCTTTCACCACTCCTCTTCAACATTGTACTGAGTCTCAGCCACACCAATAAGACAAGAAAGAGAAATAAAAGGCATCCGAAATGGAAAGGAAGAAATAAAACTCTTGTAATTTGCCGATGACATGATACTATATAGAGAGAACTCTAAAGATATCACCAAAATACAGTTAGAACTGATCAATGAATACAATACAGTAAAAGGATACAAAATAAATATTCAGACGTCAGTGGCATTTTTATACCCAATGCTAAACTTTCAGAAAGAGAAATTAAGAAAACAATCCCATTTACAATTGCATCAGAAACAACGTAATACCTGAGAATCAAATTAACCAAATTGGTAAAGACCTGTTCTCAGAAAATTATAAGTCATTATAAAAACAAATTGAAGAAGATACAAATACATGGAAGCATATACTGTGCTCATGGGTAGGAAGAATCAACATCATGAAAATGGTCATATTACTCAAAGCAATCTATAAATTTAAATGCAATCCTTATTAAAATGCCAAAGGTGTTTTTCAGAGAGCTAGAACAAATAATCCTAAAACTTTTATGGAAGGATAAAGCACCCTGAATAGCCAGAGCAATCTTGAGAAAGAACAAAGTTGGAGGTATCACACTACCTGATATCAAACTGTACTACAAGGCTACAGTAATCAAACAGCTTGGTGCTAACATAAAAACAGATACATTGATATGGAACAGAATAGAGAACCCAGAAATAAATCCACACCTATGCGCTCACATAATATATGACAAAGGAGGTAAGAATATACAACAGAGTAAAGACAGTATCTTCAATAAATGGTGCTGAGAAAATTGGACAGATGCATGCAAAGAAAAGAAACTGGACCCCTTCTTACATCATATACAAGAACAGACTCAAATTGGATTTAAAACTTAAATGTAAGACCAGAAACCATAAAACTTCTAAAAGACAACATAGGCAGTAATTTCTCTGATACTGCTAACAGTAATTTATTTTCAGACATATCTCCTTAAGCAAGAGAAACAAAAGAAAAAATAAACAAATGGGACTACATCAAACTAAAAAGTTTTTGTACAGTAAAGGAAACCATCAAAAACAAAAAGACAACCAACTGAGTGGGAGAAGATATTTGCTAATGATACATCTGATGAGAGTTTAATATCCAAAATATCTAAAGAACTCATACAACTCAACAACAAGAAAACAATCTAATTAAAAAATGGGCAGAAGACCTGAATAGATATTTCTCCAAAGATGACCAATAGACATATGAAAAGATGCTCAACATCTCTAATCATGAGAGAAATGCAAATCAAAACCACAATGAGCTATCACCTCACACCTGTCAGAATGGCTATCATCAATAAATCAAAGAACAAGAAGTGTTGACAAGGATGTAGAGAAAACGGAATCTTCGTACACTGTTGGTGGGATTGCAAATTGGTACAGCCATGCTGGAAAAAAGTCCGGAAGTTTCTCAAAAAATTAAAAATTAAATATACCTTTTGACCCAGCAATTGCACTTCTGGTTATTTATCCAAAGAAAACCAAAACAATAATTCATACAGATCTGTGCACCTTTATGTTCACTGCAGCTCTATGCACAATACGGAAGCAACCTAAATCCTCGTCAACAGACTGTTACATAAAGAAATTATGGTTCATATATTCAATGGAATATTACTCAGTCATTAAAAATAAATAAAATCTTACTATTTGCAATGAAATGGATGGACCTAGAGTTTATTATGCTAAATGAAATAAGTCAGACAGAAAAAGAAAAATACCATATGATTTCATTTATATGTGGAATCTTAGGAACAAAAAGAACAAACTAATCAAAAACAGATTTGCAAATATAGAGGACAATCTGGTGACAGCCAGAGGGGTGGGAGTTTTGGGGGGCTGGGAGAAAAGGGTGAAGAGTTACAGAAGTACAAATTAGTAGTTGATAGATGATCTTTTTATAAACTATATAAATGTCTAACCAATGTACTGTATACTTGAAACTAATAATAAAATAAAGTTGAAAAAAAAAAAAGAAACCAGAAAGAGCTCAAATAACAACCTAAATTCACATTTCAAGAAACTAGAAAAAGAAGAATACACTAAGCTCAAACTTAGTAGAAGAAAGGAAATAACAAAGGCTAAAGCGGAAATAAGTGATAAATAAAGTAGAAACTAAAAAAGACAATAAAAAAGCCAATGAAACTAAGAACTGGTTCTCTGAAAAGATAAACAAAACTGACAAACCTTTAGCTAGACTTACCAAGAAAAAAGAATGAGGACTCAAAATTAGAAATG